>NC_138183.1:148318281-149732285 GCF_964194105.1 Spermophilus citellus | reverse complement strand
AGTTCAACCAATAGCAAATGTATTTGTTCCCAATTAAGGATTATTTTCCTGTTTTAGATAGGCAAATTGAGAATCTCTATACACCTTTTCATGTACTGTATCTTCTACATCCATGCTTACTCTTTTCTAATATATCAGTGTTATGGTTAATAAAACACAAATTCCTCTGAAGATATTATGAATTCATTCTAGCTTTTGTCCATTTATTCAATTTGTGGCTTGTTTATCTGTAGATATTATGTGAGTTCCTGTTTTGTTTTTATTTTTAGCAGAAATAGGGAGTCTTACCACTTTGTGCCATATCTTGTTAGTTGGGCACCAAAATAATGTTACCCTGGTCCTTTGTTTTATAAGATCTGATGCCAAAATAGCTACTTCAGGTTCTACTGCTGTCTCTTTCCATAAAAGTTAGTTATGAGTACATGAAATTGAGTGAGAGGATAAGTGTATGCTCTTTTCTATTTACTTAGAACCTACACAGACTCCTGTTATTTCTAATCCATCTCCCATGTGGATTGCTTGATCTAAATGAATTAATTCATCCTAAGGAAAAAAATCAAGGGTGAAGTGTAGGATTTGAGTTACAGGGATATTTTTTTTACAACATTATTATGCTGAAAAACTGGACCCAGCCTAAATATGTACAAAAGGAATTTGTTAAATTAATTAAATAGCCATATTATAAGAACTTGCAATCAAAAAAATATTTACAGCTCTGTTTTTCAATTTTTTTATTCAAATATGTTTATTTATGACTTCATTTGTCATTTTGGGAGTATAAGATCCAAATACGATGACAATGAGATTTAATAAACTATAAAATTAATTAAGCAAATAATTTGTTAATACTTTGAAATCAAACATAGCTTAAAACATGTGATAAATATAATTTATAGATTGCAAAAAAATTTAAAAATTTACCTAAATACTATTTTTTAAAATTTGGTTGATTTTATTACTAGCAGGAACACTTTCAAAATTTTTATGATCATGGTAGGAATACTTAGGAGATAATATTGAACATAAACTGATTATATTTTAAGCAGATAGGCATATAGAAAGCTGAAATAAAATCCATTTTTTAATTAGAAGCATATCATATTTCTATTCATTATCAAATCTTTTGTTTTGTTTGAAGTTCCGAATATAAAAATAAAGCTAACCAGCTCTGATACATGCTCCAGAAGGGGCTTCTTATGAACCCCTAGGATTTCATGGAGCATATTTAAACCGATGCTATAGTGAAATATTTTAGTGATGTAAAATATGTTGTTTTATTAAGTTAAAGTTACAATATATTCAGTATTCTTTAATTTTCATAAAAGAACTTTTGTACACTGTATTCAGAAATCTATGTATAGAAAAATAAAATGTGCTTTATATACAAAAATTGCTGAATATGAGATTATGGGTGATTCTTGTTTTCTATTTTATTTTTAATTTTTAAAAATATTATTCATGTATTTTTTTGAGTATAAAGAAAAAAGAGACATTTTTTCATAATAAAAAGTAGAGAAGCATTGCTTGTATGCCAGCCTGCCTGCCATCTGTCCTTCCTCCCTCCCTCCCGCCCTTCCTTCCTAGTACTAGGGATAAACTCAGGGCTTCATGCATGCTGAGCAAGGGTTCAACCACTGCACAACATTCCAGCCCCTTTTTATTTTTTTATTGTGAGGCAGGGTCTTGCTCAGGCTGGCCTTGAACTTGTACTCCTGATTCAGCCTCCAGAATTGTTGGAATTTAGGTGTGTGCCACCACACCCAGCTGGAAATTTCACATATTAGAAAGATAAATCCCATTTTTCAATCCCTTAGGAAAAGAGATTATCTTGAAAATGTAATAATGTTATTAGTTTACTTAGAAACTATTAGTATCAGTAGTTCTATGTGTTTAGTATATTAAGATAAGCCACATATTTAGCAGCTAAGGGAGAGCATGGAAACTTGAATGTCAAAATGAACCGAACTTTTAGAACAGTGGTTCCCAATTCTGGAATGCTATAAGAAGAATGTCAGAATCATTAAGAGTGGGGTGTGGTGGTGTACTCCAGTAGTCCCTGCTAGTTGAGAGCCTGAGGCAGGAGGATGGATGGCAGCCTGGGCAACTGACACCCTGTCTCAAAAGTTTGAATAAGTAGGGAGGGGCGTTGGGGGTATATCTATGTTGTAGAGCACTTGCCTACCATGTATGAGAACCTGAGCTCAATTTCCAGTATCAAAATAAAAAAAAAAGAAAAGAAATAAAGACACCTTGTGCCCAGTCCTCTCAGATTCAGTGCTATGGTGAGCCATTGTACTGTTGAACATATACCCCTGTTTTAATTCCTTTGTTTGGGGTCAAGAAAAAAAAAATTTGTAGCAGAAAGTTTGAAATGGAATGCATATTACTAATTCTTTCGCCTTTCCCCCTGTAAAAATGAGGTGTTTTTTCCCCCTATGTAGTGGTATGAAGGCAAGAGTGTGGTTCTGTGATAAAATAAGTGGATAGCTAGCTAATTCTGATTGAGGGAGTTGTTAATATTTGGACATGAGAAAAAAAATATTTTAAATAAAAAATCTCTTTAGTAGAAAACCAAGAATTGCTTTTAATGTATTCCATATATTAACATTAATATAACATGTTATATAATTTTATATCATAATACAAGTTTATAGTATATAAAATGCACAAATGTTTATATATACATATGTGTGTGTGCGCGCACACACACACACACACACACATACACACACACACTTTCTGAATAGATCCAGTAAAAATATTTTAATGAAAAAAAATTTCCTCAAGAAGAGAACAAAGTACTTTCTTTGGATGTCTAGAGTGGTGTTTTTTTTTTTTTTTTTTTTGGTACCAGGGATTGAACTCAGGGGCACTTGACCACTGAGGCACATCCCAGCCCTATTTTGTATTTTATTTAGACAGGCTCTCACTGAGTTGCTTAGTGCCCCGCTTTTGCTGAGGCTGGCATTGAACTTCAGATTCTCCTGTCTCAGCCTCCTGAGCCACTGGGATTACAGTGTGTACCACCATGCCTGGCTCAAGTGTGTTTTATAGAAGATTTAATTGTAATGCTATTGGTTGTGGTCAGTTTTTTTAGTTTTATTTTGTCTTTATAATTTTATATTATATATTCATACACTGTCTTAAGTTTTATGTATTTATAGAGAAACACTTGCCAGTTGAGGGACATGATGACCTAAATTTAGAGATATATAACCAAAAGACTTGTCCATAATACATTTCTTTTTTTAAAAAATATTTTTTGTTATAGAAAGACACAACACCTTTATTTTATTTGTTTATTTTTATGTGGTGCTGGGGATCGAACCCAGTGCCTTATGAATGCTAGGCAAGCACTCTACCACTGAACCACAACCCTGGCCCCTCCATAATGCATTTCTTATGTAATTTTAAAAATTAAAGTAGAAGACAATGAAAATATGCTCAATCTTTATTCCATTAGAGTTCTACATGAAAAATATATGAGCTTTTTCTTTTTGCACAATAGATGTATATTGGTTTAGTTCTAGTTTTGAACAATTTTAGAGCACATGGGAGAAAACTTAAGTTTTATATTTTTCTGATTTCCTGTGCTTCCTTCTCCTGTGAATTCTGGGCAAGTCCTCATCTATTTAGCTTTCTGATATAGGCCTGGCTGTGATCATGCTTCTTTGTACTTCATAGATTAAGTGCATACCATGTACAGTACCTGAAGATAAGCAGGGATCTTGAATACTCTGTGGTTTGGAGGCTAGTGTAAATATGGTTGTTTTCCTCATCAGATTTTAGAAATAAAACATTCCTATTCCTGTAATTAATTGCTTCTTTGTAAGAAATGTTTATGAATTTTGTAAGATAAACTCATTATGATTTTTTTTTTTGGCACTGGGGATTAAACTCATGGGCACTCAACCATTGAGCCACATCCCCAGCCATATTTTTGTATTTTATTAGAGACAGGGTCTCACTGAGTTGTGCCTCACTGTTGCTGAGGCTGGCTTTGAATTCATGATCCTCCTATCTCAGCCTCCTGAGCCTCTAGGATTACAGGCATTTAAAAAATTCTTTTTCCTTGCTACAGATTGCTATTCTTATGGATATTTTAGGATTTCTTCTTTTTTAACTAATGCAACCAAACTACAAATATACTGCAATTTCAAGTGAAATGTAGAAATCTAGAGTAGAACTCTTTTATATTAGAAGATATCTAGCTATATTTATTTTAAAAAGTGAAATAATTGACATTATTTTTTAATTTTACATTGTAATAAAATTTTCAAGTTCACATTGAAAAGTAATTACTGTGTGTTGGAGCTTGTCTCCATTGCACTTCAGTGGTGCTGGTAAAAGCTAAAACTGTCTAATTTTTCAGAAGCACAGTTGTGTCTTTTAGCAAATTTGTACAAAGCAGATTGTCTTAACAGATTTTGCTCAACAATTCTCATGCGTTTTACAAAATGTTAACAATGTATTTTATATAAAAATTTGGCTGGGAATAGTGCCCCCAATTCTGATTAAGTGAACATTTTTCTTGTTATTTTTACCACCATAACTTGAAATAAGGCAATGTAAAATGAGATTAAGATTTAAACCTCCCTGTTTTTTTTTTTTGGTAAATCTTGAGGTCATTTTGTAGAATTCAGGTTATTTTATTTGTTTAATGATGTTAATACTTCTTCCATAAGCATGAATTTGTTGGTTTGAATGATGTTTAATAGAATGAGGATACCTGTTTAAGCATGTTTGAACTATTTTTTTTTCTTGGTAGTTCTTCTTACCCAGCTTTTTGAAATGAAAGAAATTATGTAAGGTAATACTGATAGTCCATATCTCAAAAGAAAGTCATTTAGAAATCTTCTAGGAAGTGTTCACAAAGGTAATAATTTCCCAGATTATCCATAATAGAATGAAAGCCTTTAATAGCCATTATAGTCATTGTTAATTATTTCCCCACTTTAGAGATAACAACCAATATCCAATTTATAATAGCTCTGGCTGAAAGAATGAAAATTATTTTTAAAAATTTAGGGCTGGGGTTGTAGTTCAGTGGTAGAGCACTTGCCTAGCATTTGTGAGGTCCTGGGTTTGATCCTCAGCACCACATACAAATAAATAAGTACAAATAAACATCAATCAACAACTAAAGAGTTTTTTAAAAAATCTATTATTTGTCAAAATACACCCAGAAAATAAGAGAGCCTTACTAAGGATCTTTGGGTGTTTAAATTCTTCAGGAACAATGGTGGTATACTAATCTATATAGAAGTTAATTTGAGAAATTACATTACATTATAGTGAATCATTTTTGGATTTTATACCAGAAGTGAGCTCGTTGATTCTTGTCATTCTGTGGTTTGTATTGCAAGGTACAGAGCTTTAAAGCTAAAAACACCATGAAAAATTCTCCATGAGTCATTCTGTCAGCTGTAGCTTCTGCTTTACAGTCCATTTGATATTGCTAATGTTTTATTGGCAGCTCTCCTAACTAGTTTTTGCTCTCTGGATCTATATGCTAATAATAAAGTATCTCGGTAATATGGACAGTTCTTCCCTTTCTCCTCCTCCTCCTTCTGTCACCAACCTCCTTCCTTCTCCTACCTGCCCCCTCCTCCTTCCTTTTTTTTTTTTGTCAGTTCCATAACCTTAGCTCTGTTGATGACTCTAGGCTGGACAGACAAGTTATAAGATGTTGGTGGTGAAAGTATGAACTATATTTTTTTGCTCTCGGGCATGGGTGGTGGTCATCTACTACTTTTCATTCTGTGATCTTATTGTCCATAGATCTAAAGATTGAATTAACAGTTCAGCTACTGTTGGCACTATGTGCTAAATACTGTACTTTTTATGTTTTGCAGACAAATGCTCTTTTAGCTGTTATTTTGTTAAAAATGACATAATACTAGATCAAACTGGTTCAGATTCTAATTTAGTTCCAAATTTGAAGTATTATACTTTAGGTTGTTTAAATTATTTTATAGATAAAGATCCAACCTGTGGAATGTCTTAATCATTCAGTCTTGCTATTTTAAAGGCAATGAGGATATAAAGGACTTCTTTGCTAATAAATGGTGGGTATGGTCAACACAGTTTCACTAGTTTGAAAGAAAAAAAAAATCACTGATGCTACCTGCCAGGAAAATTAAGGTTTAGATTTTAACCTGATCTTTTTCTTTTTAAAAACTCTATGGCAGGTGAGAAGTTTATTAACTTGAGTATTGATGTAAATTTTATGTACTATGACTTGGTGAGTTAAATCTACAGTTTTCATCACTGGCTTTGAATTCTGCATTTCTGTACATTTTACAAATTTTTACTAAAAACCTATTCTGAGTATTGTTAGTCTTTAAATTGAGTTTTCTATTTCATTTGAATTCAAGCCACTAATGTTCAGATTTTATTTCTGTTCTTCCTAATAGCTAATAATTAAGTGGCATGTTATTTGCTAGGCATTGTTTTTCATTTTCTAATTTAATCCTCAAAACAAATTTGTGAGGTAAGTACTAGTATTATCTTTGCTTTATAGGTGATGCCTAGAGAGGTTAAGCAACTTGTAATTTTAAGCTCCCATTAAACTGTGAAACTAGAATATGAACTCAGTTGTTATTTTCTGAGGAGTTCCCTGCACCCAAGTTCTTGAAATTACATGGAATTTTGATTGACTAAAATAATCAATAATACTTCATTCTAATCCCATCCTGCTCATTTCTGACTTCTGCACTGATATGTATCAACATTTTTATGAAGGCTGAATGTCAGAATTAATTTATTATCTAATTTGAAGTTTTTCGTTAGCTTAATTGTTATTTACTGTGCAGTTTTTCTGTCTAGTAATTCTCCTTACTGGATTGGATTCCAATAAAATGGTATTGTATTTCATGGATCTGAAGGTACAGTACCCTGCCTTCCTACCGCCAAACACATATACACACATTATAACATGCTCAAATTGGGATGTATGTTACAGTGGAATTCTTAATAATTCTAAATTATTCTAACATTATTTGACTGCTAATAATCTTCAGTGTATATAAAATTTCCTTAATTATGTCTCCCTCATTTCAGTCATCTCTTATTTAGAAGAACCCTCTATATTCCCAAATTTTCTATTAAAACTAAAAATATGGAGAAAAATTTCTAATCCCTTGGAGGAAAGAGAAGGGCAAAAATTGGAGTGTGATGTCCTCATTCTTATGTGATTTCACAGCACTTTTTACTGGAGTATTGTCAAGGCTAGTTCTTTATTCATTAAAACGTATGATTTCTTATAAATGGTTTATTACAATATGTGACAACACAGAAACTTGGTGACCCTTTGAAATTTCTCTTTAATCCAAAGGGAAAATTCTGTTTAATAGTCTTTAATCTTAAAGGAATATGCCAATTATAAACGCCCTCCTCCATCCCATTCACATGTACAAGCTTTTCTTTCCTGTTCATTTTTTACTGGATATTTAATTAACAATCACATTCTCCTCTACACTGAAATAACATATTAGGAGGGGGTGAAGGAAGACCTCTAATATATTGCTGCCTTGAACTTTAATATTAGAGCTCAGAGCTAGAAAAGGGCATTCTGAATCTAGTAAAGGAATGTATTCTAAACATTTAAGATGCTTGTTTGGGATTTCTGGGATTCAACTATGCTTTAAATAGGAAAATAAAAAGTAAGGGTATCTAGTCCCCTTGATCTCAGTGACTCAAATTCCTGATAATTCTTTCCATTTTTTTTTCATCATGATTCTTAATACTGGTATTTTGACTTTGATATATAGAAAAATGCATAACACATATATGAGATGTTCATTATTTGCTTATGTACCTAACCTAGTATTTTCCTTTTTTTTATTTTATTGGTTCCTTTTAGTTATACATACAGTAGAATTTATTTTGATATAATTATACAAGCATGGAATATATCTCATTCTATTTAGGACCCCATTCTTATGGTTGTACACTGTGGAGGGATTGATTATTGTGTGTGTTCATATATGAACATAGGAAAATTATTTCCAATTCATTCCTCTTTCTTTCCTTTTCCTTTCCCTTTCCTTCTTTGTATTCCTCTTTGTCTAATCTACTGAATATCTATTTGAAAGCCAGACACAGTTTCATTAGACACCTCTAATGTTATGTTACCATTCAAATACAGCTGTTCCATGCAAACATATAAACAAAGGAGATTTTATGATTAGACTATGTGGTGGACAGAGACTTGAGAATATAGGATTTTGTTCTCCAAAATTTGTATCATATAAGGCTAATGTTGAACAGGGCCACTTTTTAGCTTTCTGATCTGCCTCTCTGTGGCATTTGTTAGTATTTATTATCTTCTCTTCCTTGGCTGCTTTTCTGATTGATCATCTTAAACTCTGTCATTGGCTTTCATCTCCATTCTCAATCCTGCATCTGTTAGTCATGTTATGTCCCCCCCCCCTAAGGATTTGCACCTTGGCAATTTTCTGTGACTTGCTATTGCAGATTGCTGTGACCATCAATAGGTTGATGAATCAAATCTACAACTGTGGCCCCAGGCTTTTCTTGGGGATCATGGCTTCCTACTTCTGGCTCTCTGATTATATCTCTGTCTTAGTATTCAGAAGCTGGTAGAAATTTTACAAAACTATAGGATTGTCTCAATTTTCTTATCACAAATAGATAATAAAATAGGCTGTTGACAGTGTTATTTATGGTGTATATGCATATGTTTGTATATGTGTGTATATATTTGCATATTGTATGTACATATTTGGTTTTGCATATACTTTGAAGTGGAATTCAGAAAAATATTGATTTAAAAATTTTTTATTTGAAAAATTCTTTTTTATCTGTCTTTTATGGATGTAGTAAGTCCATTATGATAAGCGAGTTGTATTGTGATGGTTTTTGTGCTTTATCTTTTTGTTTTGTTGTCTCTTTACACTCCTTTTCCATTCTCCTGTAAGGGAAAATATTTCAGGAAACTGGGTTACTGTCAGTAATCTGGGAACTTCCAGGATTCTTTGCCAATCCCCCTAGATGTTGTAGATCCTAACGCAAGTAGCATTGTTCTAGGGAAGGAGTTTTTATAATGCTGTGAGGCAGAGTGGTTAGCTAAGGTTGATAACTGCAAGTGTGTTATCCTTTGCAGATCAGTTGGAAATCCTTTTCTGCCAATTTGTATACATATCTATAAATTAAAAAACATGTTTCCATTCCTTCCCACATTGTCCCAGCAAGCATATTTGGACTACATAGGAACTCCTGCTTCTGAAGATTTGGTTGTCTTTTATAATTGGTATAGTCCCTAGAGTGGCATCCTCTTTCTTGTCCCAGAAACCCCCTTCCTCGTTACTGCTAAATTCATTGTGTGTTCACATGCCATCACTTATTAGGGAAATTTTTAGATTTGTTGTCTTTTTCTGTGGACACTGTGTGTGTGTGTGTGTGTGTGTGTGTGTGTGTGTGTTTGTGTGTGTTTGTAGGGGGGATTGGTGCTGGAGATTGAACCCAGGGCTTTGTGCATGCAAGGCAGGCACTCTACCAACTGAGCTATATCCCCAGCCCACTGTGGACACTTTTGACTTAAATAGTAGTTAAAGGGAATTGTAACTAAATTTGTCTTTCAAGGTTTTTTTTTTTTTAAACAAAACAAAACAAAACAAAAGAAATCTACCTCCATCCAAATAAAAATATAGTCATCCAAGTATCATTGCTTTATGTTTGTTACTATCTTTTATTAATAGCCTTTTAAAAAACTCTACTTTTACTGATGTTCTTAGTAAAGCACTCACTGTTCTTACTACCTAAATAATCTTTATAAAAAATATCATAGGTTGAAATAATGGGAAGATATTTGACTTAGTGTTTATGTGTATCATCAAATGCTTATCAAGAAGTCTCTTAATATTTCTTTAAAAGGAAGACAACCAGGAGGAAATGCTTTGGTTCTTGCAGTTTACAGAATCTTCAGAAAAACAAATAAAAGAAAACAAAAAAGTATCCTTTGCATTCTACTTTTGAAACTTAAAAAAAAATTATGTATGTATGTATGTATACATGTATACATGCATGCATGCAGTACTAGGAATCAAACCTAGGGCCTTACACATGCTAAGCAAACACTCTACCACCAAGCTACATTCTTAGCCCTTCTTATTTTATTTGGAGACAGGGTCTTTCAAAGTTGCCCAGGCTGGCCTTGAACTTGTGATTTTCCTGTCTTAGCCTTCTGAGTAGCTGGGATTATAGGCATGTGCTACCATGCCTGACTAGAATGTATTGTTAATAGCTAACAGTACTCCCTGGATAATTTTACAAAAAAAGAATTCTCTAAGTAAAGCTAAACATAAATAACTGAGGATCATGGTTTTTTTTTTTTTTTTTTTTTTTTTTTGTTGTTGTTGTTGTTGTTGTTTATACCAGTGATTGAACCCAGGGCCTTGCACATGCTAGGCAAGCTCTCTACTACTGAGCTACATCCCAGCTTTTAAAAAATTTTATTTTGATACAGGGTCTCTGAATTGCCAGATAGCCCTGAACTTAAAACCTTCCTGCCTTAGCCTCCCAAACAGCTGGATTATAGGTGTGTACCACCATGCCTGAATTCTATGATTTGATCTTAATCAAAGGGTAAATACAGATCCGTAGTGCAATAATCAGCATCCAGATATTTTGGGAAGTGGGAGGGTTTCCTTGGATTTTTTAAAAAAAAGTTATTCTCGGGGACAACTGGTGGTTAATGCACTTATACTTTAAGATTAAACAGATTAGGGGCTGAGATTGTGGCTCAGCGGTACAGTGCTCGCCTAGCATGCACCAGGCACTGGATTGGAATCTCAGCACCATATAAATGTAAAAGAAAGATATTGTGTCCACCTAAAACCAAAATATAAATATTTAGGACAAAAGGTTTAAAAAATTAAAGATATTTAAAAAAAATCACACCTCTTATTCTACCTGTTTGTTGAATCTTTCTTCAGGAAAGCTAACATAAGATTTAAAATCTTTATTCTGGTTTAGTATAATTAATAAATTTAATAACAGAATCCTACCAGCGAAGTAATTACAGACATCCTTTATTTTTTTTCCCTCTCTTATAGGTTTCCCCTCAAAAAACCTATAAGGTAAGTTGTTCATTTGCCCTTCATTCTAAAATTTAGGTTAAATTTTAATTGAAAGCATTCCTTTGGAATTACAGGGATTTTTATGGGTTTTGAGAATGTGTATTTAAGTAATAAAGAATTTCATAATGCTTCACAAATTTAAAATGTAACAGGTGTTGTGTATTTTTTCTGGAACAGCATTGTTTTGATAATATTTTCAGTGTTTTTAATACAAGCATTTAAAAAGTTTGTTCAAATTGATATTTAATGTCACTCCCTATGAAGAGATTTAATTTTTAAATCTGCTTGTGACTGTTTTGAATTGTGAGTTGCTTGTAAGGTGAAAATGGATTGCTAGCTACCTTTAATGAACTTTTTGTACTAGTTTAGTCTTAATTAATTTAAGACAATAAATAAAAACATCCAAAATATTTAGATTTGTGTCTATATCTATATATTTATTAATTTCCTGGGGAAGAGATATCTCTCTTCTTTCTCATCTTAATTATTATAATAAATATTATTTTAAATGTAATATGTTATTCCCAATTATTACAGTATGTTTATCATTTTTACTGACTGAATTTTCCAGGATAACAGTGCAATTAATTAATAGTATATATGTCATGTATATACACACACACGTATATATGTATATATATGTATATATATGTGCCATAGTAGTATGTGTGTCATAGTTAGGGTCTTATTTGTTGTCTAGCCATTATCTGATCAGTATAATTGATTAGGCCTTAGATGTATATATTGGGTTAAGGAATGTGTTTATTCCATTTAGGCTCCATTTTCTTATCCATTAAATGGAAATGATAGTGATTAACCTATGAAAACCACAAAAAACTGTAAGCAATTATTTCTAGGAATAAAATAAGACATCAGTAATGAATACTATTTTTATTATTTGAAAGCACTTTTATAACAAGTAAATAGACTATGTATTAAACATAGTATAGATTGAATTTTAAAACCTGTTGAAAAATATAAACTAGAGAGGCTTATGAAGCTGTATAAGGTAAACTAGTTTTCCGAGTTTCCTTTGTAAAATATGCTTTTGGGATTTTTTTTAAGTTTTTATTCTAATGCTTTACTTCTTGTAAATATTTGGTTGCTTTGATTTAATTTAGGCATGGAAGTATTTTGAACCGAGAGTCACCAACAGATAAGAAGCAGAAAGTTGAACGCAGTGCATCACATGACTTTGACCCCACAGGTAAAAACACTAGTTGGGAATATTGAGAATAGTGAATATGAGAATAATACTGTTGAAGTTACCTGAACCCCTCAGGAGTATTTGTTTGATTTGCTGTACTCTCTGTATACTCCTGTTATATAATATCAAATCTTTGCATTCAATAGGAATGCCTGCATTTTTGACTTTTAACACTATAGATTCCACTATGGAAACATTATTATAGAGTATATTTTTAAAAATGATGAAAAGAAATGGGTATATCATAATTGAAGATTTGAGTCACACCAAGGACTTTTGTTGAGATGAATCATGGGGTGTAGGGATGTAACTCAGGTATAGAGTGCTTGCCTAGCATGCCTAAGGCCCTGGGTTTGATCCCTAATACCACCACCACCACAAAAACAAAACCACAAAAAAACAAAACAAAACAAAACAACAACAACAAAAAACCCAGAACACACACACACACACACACACACACACACACACACACACATGAATTATGGTATGAATGGTAGTATGTCATAAAATCAAGGTTATAACAACTACAAACTTTTGGAGTAATTTAAAAATTCATATATGATCATAGGGAATTTGGGTATTAGAGAAAATGCAATTTTATAAATTTAATGATTATCTTTTTAGGGTAAACAAATGATCAGATATCCCTTTTCTTCAGTCAGAAATTATTATTACCTCAGGGAGCTGTCTTTCAGCCTCTATAGTGTTAATCTTTCCTAGAATTTTCATGTTAGCATACTTTGTATTCTTAATGCTGTTCATATAGATTGAATTCCTTTTATAAAATATAGGCTTTGCTTTTTGCTTCCTCCTTGTAAACTCAGTATTTAATTTATTAAAATTACTTAATAGTTTTGCTTTTGTCATTTGAAATTGATACATGTTCTTTGATCACATAGTGTTTTATTTAGTTTTACCAAAGATAAAGCAAGTAAATGCTATAATCTCAGATAAATAGTGTCTTAAGATATCTTTACTTAGAAATGTAATTTTAAATATTTAACAGTGATATGTTTTGTATATGATTAAAATGTTTCATACTTTTAATATATGTGCCTCTTTTATTTTGAAAACATATTGTAAATATTATCTAGGAAAACTACGAAGTGGATAGCTAATAATTTACCTTCATGGATAGTAGGTAAAAGGTAATTTCAGTCATTGATTTAGGAGTTTTGGGAAGTAGGAATAATAATGTCAGCTATGGATCTCTGTAAAGAGAGAATTCTCTGACACCTAATTTTGAAGTCATGGGGTTCAGAACCTTTCACTGATATGAGTAGTTACAAGTTTCTGCCCTATATTCATTAAAATATTATAGTCTTGTTAAATTTGTTCTGTATTCCTCTGTGATATCCTCATCTCCAAAGACAGATTTAACAAAGAAGTATGTTACTTTATAATGAGATTATTGTAGCTTTTAGTGCTTTTGGCATCTCTCCCAGTTACAGATGATGTATTTTGTGGACTATTCATGTGTTGTTTTGTTTGACTGTAGTTTTATTGCACTGTCATTTCTTTGATAAATCTTTAAATATGTCATTACCTGTGCTATTCATGACTGTTCTAAGTGCTATCATCTGTGATGTTCATACTTTGTTTGCACGATTTAACTTGATCATGATTCATTCTTTTTTCCCCATGAATTTTTCCCCTTACATTGGTCTCCATATTTTCTATATCTCTCCTTTTCTCCCGCTCTTGTGCAGATAGTTCCTCCAAGAAGACAAAGTCTAGTTCAGAGGAGAGTAGATCCGAGATATATGGTAAGCTAATGTAGCTAATTCAGCCTTGCACCTTTGGAGCTTGCTTCATGCTGTTTCATTTTGTTTTTTGTAACTGCATCCTCTCTTGTGTTTGCTCTGCATGGCATGATCTACTGCAGGGAAAGGGAGCCTGGGGTTCTAATGTGGCTGTGATGTGGAAGCCTAAGATTGCTAGAAACTAACATTGAAGATTAAGAATAGGCCACATTACCCATCTTGCCTTTCATCCTGTATGTTAGGAAAGTGATTGTCTCTAATATGTTTGGGTCTGGTTCCTCCAAATAACGTGGACTGGCTTTGAATTCTTGGCATCTTCTTCCTATGTCTTGTTTGCTATTTGGATTATGTAGAGTTTAAGCAGTTAATGTTAAATATTTTCCTCTAAGTGTATTACTATATTAGCAGATCTGTGGAATGTTTCTTTATTTTTAATTGCTTCATTACCTGGAAGAATCATTTTTATGGAATGTATCCATAATAGCAAAAATATAGAAGTATTTTATTTTCGTCCTTGAAGAATTTGTGCCTTTCCGAAATTTCCCTGAAGCTTATTCTGAATGTGAAAATTTCAAAATGATAACTTGAAAATAATCTTCACAAAGAATAAGCTTAACCTTAATGGTCAGCTTTTGTAATAGATGATGAAAACATTAATATTTTCAAACCATATCCTATCTTTCAAAGATAAAAAAAAAACATATTTGTAGAAATTTCCTTTTCCTTTGCAGTTTTACCTGCTTACTTCACTTATTTTGGCACCTAATAAGTTTTTCGAGAAAAGTGAGTAGGAGAGGCATTACCTGAAGTAAGACTTTTAAAGTATTCTCTGAAAAAATAACATACTCTTTTTAGGAAAATTTCAAATTCAGCCTCAAGAAAATAAAAACCCAAAACCCAAATCTTTTGTAATAGAGTTGATCAAATGAAAGTTTACCTAGATGTTGGTGTTTCCTAGTTTGAAGTATATGAGAGGAAAACATATGCAACTGCCCCTTCCTCTTTTAAAACATCTTCCTACAATTGAGCCCATAATATCTGATACTGTTTAATATTATGAAGGCTCAGTGTTTGGTTATAAATTAGTTAATGATTCTACATTAGATATATAAGCCATAGTTTTTTACTTGACTTTTTCTGTGTAGTTTGACAGACAATGTTTAGAAGGCCTTGTGGCATGTCAATGTTATGTGCTTTCTTTTCCTCCAAAGTATGGCTTCCAATGAATAAGAAATATAACTTCCCAATTCCTGTACCCTCTCTTTCTGTTATATGTAAATAGCTTCCTATGGTTTAGTCTGTCCTTGGAAACATCAACACTGTCCTGATAGTTCCAGTCTTTCATAGTAGCCTTTGTAGTATGTTTCATCTTCCTCACCATTTGCCTAGATATGTGGTTTGTATGTAGTTACTTGTTGTTTGCTTTGGATGAGGGCAAAAATTTAGGAATCTATGACAAGAAATAATATACTAATATTTTCCTTACCAGTGATAGGAATATTACACTAGTTCAGACACGCTGTTAGCTTGGTAATGATAGAAGCATTTTAAGTGGTAGTTGGGAAGTGAGGTGTGGCTCCGTAAGAACCCTTGAAATACCTTTTTTGGAAGGAACTGAGCCACTGGTCCTCAAAAAGCATTCCTCAGAGCGACAAATTGATTAGAGTTAGTGAGTTAGCGTGCTAATGTAACTCTTTCACATTACAAATGTTTTATCAACTGTATGGATAGACTTATATAGACTGTATGCAGTTAGTGTGGGTAGAAAAGATACTCAAAGGTGTCATGGAAAGACTGGAAATGTGACAATATGTCTGAGAAGAGTCATAGCTACTGGGGACTTTCTGCTTTAGTGTATGGTCTTATTTCAAGCCTACTTCAGACTTTTAAGGAATAAACAGTACAGTCTGAGTAATCCCTTATCTGAAATACTAGAGACCAGAAGTGTTTCAGATTTCTAAATTTTTTGGATTTTGGAATATGAGGATATACATAACTCACTATCTTGGGCTTGGGACCCAAGTCTAAACATGAAATTCACTTATGTTTCATATATGCCTATATACATAGCCTGAAGATAATTTTATATAATATTTTTTTTTTAGAGAGAGAGAAAGAGAGAGAGAGAGAGAGAGAGAGAGAGAGAGAATTTTTTTAATATTTATTTTTTAGTTTTTGGCGGACACAACATCTTTGTTTGTATGTGGTGCTGAGGATCGAACCCGGGCCGCACGCATGCCAGGCAAGCGCGCTACTGCTTGAGCCACATCCCCAGCCCAATTTTATATAATATTTTAAATAATTTTGATTGTTTTGACTGAGACTTATCATATGAGGTCAAGTGTGCAGCTTCCCACTTCCAGTTTCATGTTCAAGAGGTTTAAGATTTAGAAACATTTTGTATTTCAGGTTTTTGGATTAGGATTATCAACCTGACCTTTAAATATCTTGGTTTGGGTACTTCATAGTTTATGTATTTTTAAAAAATGAATATATTTTTCTTAATCAGACTTCTCACATCTTTCAAAATAAAAGTTCTTGTTTGATTTTTGCTCCCATCAAGTTGTTCCTTTTTTTAGTGTTTTTTTAAATATATTTTTTAATTGTAGATGGACACAATACCTTTAAATAAATATGCATTTGGCATTGAGGATAGAACCCAAGGCCTCGCACATGCAAGGCAAGCGCTCTGCCACTAAGTCACAACCCCTGTCCTTCTTCAGCCTTTTTAAAATATATATATTTAGTTATAGTTGGAATAATATCTCTATTTATTTATTTATTTTTATGTGGTGCTGAGGATTGAACCCAGCACCTCACATGTGCCAGGCAAGCACTTTACCGCTGAGCCCCAGCCCCAGCCCCCTTCAGCCTTTTGAAGAGTGTTCTACATGAACCTTCTGTGTCCTTATAATTCTTTCATTTCTTAACCTCTTATAAACTGACTTCTGAACTCATGCTATCTGAACTATGAACCAAGACATCCTGCTTGAAAAATCCATTAGCTTTTTCTTGGTTCTTACCTTCCTTCTGAGCCATTTGGCAATGCAGTTCCTTTTCCTTGTTTTCTATATTTCATCAATTTGGCTTTTTTAAAAAAAATCTTTGTAATTGTCTTGTCTTTGTGTATTGATTGCTTTTTACCCCTTGTCTTATACTGTTTCTGTTCCTAATCTTTCTTCTAGCTGCCAGTCACGTTTTAATTGTTTGTGGTATACTTTCACTCTAAGTCACCCTCAAATTCAGAATGACCAGAGATCAATCTTCCTCTTGATTTACCTAATTCTTTCAATGACACTATAGTTCTTCCATTTACTTCCTCTTATTTCCTTATAGTCATCTTTTACTTCTCATTGTTTTTCAACTGTTTTCTCCTGTTTTTCAACTATTTGCCAGGCCACCTTGTTTTATACCATCTCAGTGTTTTTTATCCCTCATTCTGATTCCATCCCCACTGCTTTGTTTAGTTTTGCATGCCATGAGACTTTTTTAATAGGTTCATAACTTTGTTTAACTTCAGTTTCACATTTATTCACTTCCTTGTCTTTATTCTTCTATATTCTGCCTTGACTCATGAGATTAATATTATTAAAATAAGTATTTGGTCATTTACTTGTTAATAAAGTACAAATAGTTATTAAGATATGTAATAATTTGTTTCTAAATTATTATTACTTAATCTACTAGTATTCACCTAAAGGTACCAGACGCTCTTCCAAATTTTGCATTCTCCAACTATATCTTGATATTATACCTTTGCTCAGTTTATATACTGTTGCCTTGAATGATTGGTTTATGTCCTGTAATTTAGAATCCCATCCATCCTTTAAGGCTCAGTTCAAATACTGATACATAATTATAGTTAAATAGGAGGAATAAGTTTAACAGGTCTATTGTTCCTTGTGATTAGTGACAATATGTTATATTCTTGAAAAATGCCGAGAGTGGATGTGGAGTGTTCTTACAGAAAATGATAACTATATGATTTAATACATTTGCTAATTAGTTAAATATTTACAAACTGTAGAATAGTTAAATCTAAAATTTTTGTTATACACTATAAATACATAAAATTTTTTCTGTCAATTAAAAAATACTGTCTTTTCACAGGGCTTTTCCAGAGCTGCTCAGCTAACTTTGTTGTTTCTGAATTTAACATCCAGCTTTGTGTCTGGTTATTTGCATCTATATTTATATTTGCACCCTCTATGGTACCTGGCTCTTTGGAGAGGTACCTTTTTCTCAATTTTATTGTTTCAAACCCATTACCCTATTACCTTCATTTTTTTTAAAAATTGTATATTCTAATTTGTTAGACATGACAGCAGAATGCATTTCAATTCATAATATAGATATAGAGCACAATTTTTCATTACTCTGGTTGTACACAAAGTAGAGTCATACCACTTGTGTCTTCATACATGTACTTAGGATAATGATGTCCATCTCATTTCACCGTCTTTCTTACCCCTACCCCCCTCCCTTCCCCTCCTTCCCTTTGCCCTATATAAAGTTCCTCCATTTCTCCTATGTTCCCCCCACCACTCCCATTATGGATCAGCATCCACATATCAGAGAAAACATTCGGCCTTTGGGTTTTTGGAATTGGCTTACTTCACTTAGCATCATGTTCTCCAACTCCATCCATTTACCTGAAAATGCCATGATTTTATTCTCTTTTAATGCTGAGTAATGTTCCAGTGGATGGATGGATATATATATATATATATATATATATATATATATATATATATATATATATATATACACACACACCACAGTTTCTTTATCTATTGAAGAGCATCTAGGTTGGTTCCACAATTTAGCTATTGTGAATTGTACTGTGGAGAGGTACTTTCTTAAGTGTGTTTCAAGTGAATGATTGCTGAATTTGAAATCAAGTATTTTAGTATATAGAAGTGATAGAATAACATCTTGTCCCATCTTAATTGGCTCTTTCTTCCCTTCTGAAAAAGTATAAAGTAGATGTACAAGTAACTTAGAAAAGAGACTTATAACTGGGTGTGGTGGTACATGCCTGTAATCCCAGTGACTCCAGAGGCTGAGACCAGAGAATCACAAGTTTAAAACTAGCCTCACACTTCAGTGAGACTCTCGTCTCAGGTATAAAAAGGGCTGCGGATGTAACTCAGCGGTAGAGTGCACCGAGGTTCATTTCCCAGTAGCCCCCCCCAAAAAAAAAATAAATAAAAGAAAAGCAACTTGTTTCTGATAGTGGTCTAAAAGAATGAAATCAGTATACTTGGAACTTGAGGCTCCTCTTTCTGGCAGCGTTGTGCATTTAGAATGCAGAGGCTTCTTAATCAAAGGATTATCTGAGGACTTACTCATAAAACATGTATGTCTGGCAGCAGTTTAAAAATGAGCTGTTTTTATTAGGTTGCACATGGTTTTTCTTCACACCCTTCCCCGAAGCTAATTCTTAAGAAGTGAGACTTAAAGAAGTTTGGTCATGTAATAAAAGAAAAGGTGAAGAAAAACTAAAAATGTGTGCTCTTTAAGGCGAAAGTAGCATAGGAGATTTAGCATGTTGCCTTACATATTTAACACTCCATTTTCATTAATTTACTATCTGGCACTATAGCTCTGACCTTTTTAAAAAATATAGTGAAATATGACAATATTGTCTTTCTCTCTCTCTCTCTTTCTCTCTCTCTCTTTTTTTTTTTTTTTTTTTTTTTTTTTGCGGTGCTGGGGATTGAACCAAGGACCTTGTGCATGTGAGGCAAGCACTCTACTGACTGAGCTACATGCCCAGCCCCTCAAATTTTTCAGAATACATATTTATCACTTTTTCTTCTTCACTCCAAAGCATTACAAAGATTTACTTTTTTTTCACCTTCAAAATATTATCATTGAAAATTACCTATTGAGCAACAAATAGTCTTTTTGTGTTGGTTTCATATGCCACGTTATTTATAACAAAAAAGTCCTTTGTTATGAAAGGGGAATAAAATTTAGGAAGGAATAATTTATGTAAATTTGGCAGAATATTTTTATTTCACTGAGAATAAGCATGATATCAGTTTATTGGCTTCCAGGGGGAAATATCAAGACAGGAAATTAAAAAAAATTAAGTAGAGGGGTTAGTTTGGGGTAGATTGGGGATCAAATTGTTTTTGTTGGAATTTTACCAGACCAGAGATTAATTAGTGTCCTTACAGAATTATTTATTTACTTTGCATGGTCTTTAGGACTCTGATTTTCTTATTTAAAAATAATTGGGTATGATTTATTTCAAATCTCTTTTATGTAAAATAAATTCAGATTTATTTAGTAATGCTTTATTGAACACCTATTATATGTCAGGCACTGTGCTAAAGAATAGGAAAACAAATAATAGGCGTCTATACTTGCTTTCTACACATTCATAGGCTAGTACAAAAGAAAGCTTTGCAATACCTTTTGATAAATGCATTTAGAGATACACTTACTCACCAATACCACATATATACTTAAAAAATAGATATCTGTGAACAATCTTCACGTGACACCAAGAACCATGAGGGTGAAAAAATATTACTCTGATAAGAGTTTCAAGGAAGTTGAAGCCTTTTTACTGTCTTCTTCTTCACACTCTGTCTCTATATAAAGTGCTGGGATACAGCTTACATCCAAGTGTTTGTGTGATTTTGTAAAACTCATTCAGAGATATACATATTTGTATGATAGTTAGATTGATAAACTTTATCATAGTGAGGGATTTAGCAACAAAACAAAACCATGGCCTTCAACCAGAAAAAGTAAAATCGATAAATGTTAGTTTGGGGATTTTTTAATTCATGAAATTCAAAATGTCTGTTTTGGTGTTAGATTCCACTTTTCTCTTACTCTTCTTTTTATAACATATAGGGCCTCTTGTCTGTACCATAATCTGATTCTTAGTTAGATATTTATTGTTTGTTTCCCAACTAAAAATTTAAGTTCTTTGAGAGCAAAGACTTCTAGTAGTTTTCTGTTTGTTTTTATCTTTACAGCACCTGCAGACTGCAGTGTTAACTAACTAGTAGATGAATACTCAAACAAATTTGCTAAAACAAAAGTAGGTTTTTTGGTCAAGGACTTTGCTATGATGTAATAATTTAGTCAGTGTTGATGATTTCACTCTTACAGAAGGTGGAATTTCCCCTGAAGTGGGTCAGAATAGCTTCTGTTCTACAAGTAGATCATGTATCTCTAGAACAAAGAAAAAAATTTGATTTGATTGTGAGTGGGAGGTAACATCATAGAAGCGAGCATTTGAGATTGGATTTCTGAATTATGACTTAGTTTTCCCTTTATTATGACCATAAATCTAAATTTATGCAGATGGCACAGATTAACAGGGCAATAGGGTATTATTATAATAATTATTAGTAATAATAATAATTATTATAATAATTAATTTGAATTCATAGATTCTGAACTGATTACATGTTTAAAATGTAAAGTTCATTCTTTTTGTGGAGGTCTAGTAATTCTTATGTGTTGAAGTATACTAGAGTCTCAGATTAGCAAGTAGACTTAGAAGAACAAAAGTGAATCATATTTTGGGGATGGAGAGAAGAGAAAGACGAATAGATGTGTGCTTAGCTTTTTTCCCTTTTACTCTTTATCCCTTGTACCTCATTATCTCCTTGATATAGAATTAAGAGAGAAGTTTATCAGGCTGGAACTATTATGAATTGGAAAAAGCAAATTTACAGTATTCTGTAAATAATGTATGCAGTAATCCTAATATATTAACCCGTAGCAGCCTCTTAGGACCCTAGACATATTTGTAAAAGTAATTATGATTTTTTTTTCTTTTTAATCACTTCCCTCTCTGGGCTTCCACTCATCTCTAGACTCCTCTAATTTTCTGAATTTCATTAGCAATTTTTAAAAAATTTCTTCTGTGCCAGAATACATGCCAATTTCTGAACTAAAATAGTGAACAAGAAAGATATAGCACTCTGCACTTTTGAAGCATATAATAATGAGGGAATAAAACCAAATACCATCAATGTTCATTGATGGTGACGTGATGTGATAGGAGTAAATAGAGGTGCAGGGGGAGTTTACATGAGGATATTTAGGTAAAGTTTTTTGGTTTTGTTTTTTTCCTGGCAGTACTAGGGATTGAACCCAGGGCCCCGTGCATGCTAGATAATGCCTTGCTACTGAGCTACATCTTCAGCCCTAGGAGAAGCTTTTAAGAGGATATGATTCGTTTCTTGACTTTTTGCTGTCCTTCATCTTCTAGAGCTGACTATAAAAGAAGCCTTGCTCTTGAAAATTTCCCTTCTCTCTTTCTTCCCCATCCAAAACGTGAATGAGGATTGATTGTCCTGAGAATCATTTGCATTAATGATTAGAGTATATTAATATAAAAGTATTCGTATTTGGTTTTTAATGGTGACATGGATAGATGGGTAATACATTTTTGTTTTTTGAACTGGTAGCTTTCTCACTGAGCTAAATCCCCAGCCCTTTTTATTTTGAGTTAGGGTCTCCCTTAGTTGCTTAGGGCCTTACTAGGTTGCTGTGGCTGGCCTTGAACTTGGGGCCTTCCTGTCTCAGCCTCCTGAGCCTTTGCGATTATAGGAGTACCCACTGCACTCAGCTAGATGGTTAATATATTTCTGAGCAGCAAACTCCAAGGGCAATGTCCCTAATCATAACAATATAAGAGCTAACATTTCTGAACCCTTTCTGTTTGTGAGGCATTGAGCTAAGTACTTTATATATGTTATATTAACTTTATATAGTTTATACCCTTCTGATTTGTGGTTTTTCTGATTGAAGGAGGCCATTGAACAGATGAAAGAGTTTGAATTCTTATAGTCTATTTCTCTTCACCCTCATTAGAATTTACTGTTTTGTGGGAGTGGTGAATTTGTGAAAACAAATACTGCTTAGTACTTAGTAATCTCTAGAGTGATGGCTAACAAGTTGTTTAATGTTGAAAACCAGTTTTATTGAAATAAGAATGATTAATTTTAAGTGTGAGGTTTGAAGAGTTTTGACAAATGAATATACTCATGACATACCTTAATTAAGATACAGAACATTTCCATCACCCCAGAAAGTTCCTTTGTTTCTCTTTGTAGTCATTCTCACTCCTCTCCTCGGCAATCACTATTCTGCTTTTTTGTTTCTGTACTTTAAGTTAGGTTTTCCTCTTTGCATTTAAATCATATAATGTGTACCCTCTTTTGTATTTGGCTTGTTTTGATTAGTATATAATGTTTTTGTGATTCATCCATGTTTGTTGTATATGTGAGTAGTTTTTTTTTTTCCCTTGCTAGGTAATTTTTTAGAATGGTTAGACCCACATTATCCATTTATCTGTTGATAGACATTTGAGTCTTTTTGTGGATATGAATTTTCATTACTTGGGAATGAAATTGCTTGCTGGTTCATATGTAAATTATGTTTAACTTTATGCAAAATTTCAAACTGTTTTCCCAAGGGTTTGTACACTCCCATCAACAATGTTGTGAGAGTTCCAGCGGCTCCATATCCTTACTAACATTTGTTATCATCAGTCTTTTTATTTTTAGCCATTCTGGTTGGTAAAAAATAATTTCGTTGTGGTTTTAATTTGCATTTTCCTGATGATGGCAGATGTTAAAGCACTTTTGCATTGTGCTTTTTGGCTGTTGGTATATCTTTCTTTGTGATATGTTTATTTAAATATTTTGCTCCTTTTAAAATTTGTCTTCCATTGTTGAACTGTAGAATTGCTTTTTAAGATATAATCTGGATACAGGCTCTTTGTCAGATATTTGTACTGTATTGTGAATATTTTTCTCTCAGTCTGTGACTTGGCTTTTCATTTTTGTATCAGTGTGCTTTTAGAGAGCAAATGTTTTTCAGTTTTGAGACCAGTTTACCAGATTTTTCTTTTACAGTTGTTTCCCTTTTTCTACTAAGAAATCTATGCCTATCCTTGGATCTTGAAAATTCTGTGTTTTCTTCTGGAAAGTTTTAGCTTTTATGTTTAGGTTCATGGTTTTTTTTTTTTTTTTTTTTTTTTTTTTTTTTTTTTCTTCCCATGATGCCGGGGATCAAATCCAGGGACTTGCACATGCTAGGTAAGGGCTCTGCCACTGAGCTACATACCCAGCCCTCATGATCTGTTTTAAATTAGTCTTTGTGTGGGATATGAGTTTGAGGTTCATGTTTTCTATATGGGGATCCTGTTATTACTAGTCTTTTGTATTTCATAGGCTCACATACTCATAGTGCATCATTATCAGCAAGCATATACAATGGTAAGAATATATTATTAATATATTAAACCTATCCTTTGTACATCAGATTTATTTAAAAGATTGTGGTTCTTGGTATAAAAATCTTTATTTAAAAGAAGTGTTTGTTTTTCTAATCATCTTTTTCTTTGTTATTTTATATGTTGTGTGTGTGTGTGTGTGTGTGTGTGTGTGTGTGTGTGTGTATTTTTCCTGTAAAACTGAAAATATACTGTCTGTCCAGTGCAGAGTTTAGGAACTTCAGATTTGATCCTTTATAAAAACAAGTAATCAGGGTTCTAGTCTGAAATGTTCCTCTTTCTTTGGTTGGGCCCTTTTTTCTCTCACCTTGCCTGGACAGTTTTAAGTAGAAGGGAACAAATTGTCCTGTAGGAATCAGGTGAGTATATGAAAAACATGAAAGGATAGGTTGGGCCCATAGGTTCGTTTTCTTTTCTGTTTTTTTTTTTTTTTTGTGTGTGTGTGTGTGTGTGTGTGTGTGTGGTGCTGGAGATTGAAACCCAAGGCCTTGTGCATGCTAGGAAAGTGCTGTTTTACTAGGCTGTATCCTCAGCCCTCTTTTCTGATTTTTTTTCTCCTCTTTTATTTATTTGTTTATCTCAGTATGGGATATTGAACCCAGGGACACTTTGCTACTGAGTTATTATATCCCCAGCGCTTTTAAAATATTTTAATTTGAGACAGGGTCTTGCTAAGTTGCTGGAGCTGGCCTTGCACTTGTGATCCTCCGGCCTTATCTTCCCAAATATTTGGGATCACTGGTGTGTACTACAGTGCCCGGCTTTCTTTTTATTTTTTCTATGAGCCAGAGTTTTTCTTCCCTTGAACTCTTTCCTTCTTCAGGTATTCTGTAAGCACCCCCTTTCTTTGTTTCTATTTTCCTGAGTATATTTTATTGAGGTTAAGATTGAATTTCTCTGGAATTAGACACTCCTGGCCTCATGTCCTGTAGTCTTCAATTTTCTTAGGTGAAACACCAATTAGAGTACAGTGGTGTAGGATTTTATATTACAAATAATTAGCATATATGTGGGTGGACTTTCCTTTTAATTGTCCCATCTTTAATACTTTCTTTTCCAGTTTATCATCACTGTTTTTAATCCTGGAACAATTCTACTTTACTTCTTTAATGAGAAGACAATATTTGTGACTCTTGTGATATTATTGTTTTACTTATGGGTTGGCGTTTTTATAATATGTGAGTTTCATGAGCTATGTACATTTCTTTAGATAGAAAACAGTTCATTACTAAAATATAATCATTACCTTTTTCTCCCTATTTTCTCTCTCTCTCTCTTTACTCTGTGGATCTTGTATAGGTCTTGTTCAGCGTTGTGTAATCATCCAGAAAGATGACAATGGATTTGGGCTGACAGTCAGTGGAGACAATCCAGTCTTCGTACAGTCTGTGAAAGAAGGCAAGGCATTTTTAAAAACAGTTCTATTATTTGGAAGCAAACAGTAAGAATAGAAAAGTTTAAATAGTGTCTGTTGCCCAGAATAGAATAATTGCAGGGATTGCAGGTCATGAGGACTATTGTACTAGATTTATCTATAGTGTTAAGGAACAAATTAACCATAGTTGAATTTCTTTATACTTCATAGAAAGAAAACAGTTCTTAGTTTTAGAAATCATGTTACTCCTTGATCATGACACTTTGTGTCATCACTTTTAGAAGTTTGTAGAATTCATTTCTTCATAACACTAGTGATATTTTGCTAAGGATAAAGAGATGGTAATGGGCTCAAAACTATCAATTCTTTTTCCCAAATGATAATGATATCACCTTTTGCTATTACCATATATTGAATACTTCCTTTATGTGGAGGGATGTAATTTGAGGTAGGGTTTTTTTTTTGGGGGGGGGGAGGGTGAGTGCTGGGGATCAAACCCAGGGCCTTGTGCATGCGAGGCAGGCACTCTACCAATGGAGCTGTATCTCCAGTCCATTGAGGTGGATATTTTTTGTCCCCATTTTTTAGGTGATACTGAGGCTTAGAGTAAAAAAACAAAATAAGTCTGAGTCACAGAAATAGTGAGTGGCAGTGGCAGGATTTGAATAAGTACATCTGACTTTAAGCCTGTGTTTTTAACTGCTTTGCTACACTTCCTCTTTTATCAATGAATATAAATGAATCAATATATTATGTAATTAATTTTTTATACAGATGGAGCAGCCATGCGGGCTGGAGTACAGACAGGTGATCGAATCATCAAGGTAAGGAAAAGACTATTACAGCACTCATGGTAAGATTATAAAACAACATGTATTAGCTATATAGTTTTTTCCACTAGGAGTTTTATAAAAAGAAGCACATTATATGTAGATCCATTAACTGTAAAACCCTATTTCATTTCTTTTAAATTAATGTTACCTTTTACTGAATGGCATAATGAAAGACTTGAATAAGTAGGCATGTATGTTCTTAAGTAGGAGAATAACTCCCTATGTTATATAGATCATTTCTGTCCAGATTAATTGTAAGCAAGAAAGTCTTGTCAAATATATAGAGTGCTGGGAATTTAACTCAATGGTGGAGTGCTTGCTTACCATGCAGAAGACCCTGGGTTCAATCCTTAGCACCACACACACACAAAAATAATAAATAAATTATATACACACACTCGTGTGTGTGTGTGTGTGTGTGTGTGTGTGTATGTATGTGTATAAAACTTATGTGTGTTATATATATATAGCTTATATGCATAAAATTGTGGCAGTGTATTACTTGTCAAACTGATTGTTCTTACAGATGAACTTTACAAAGTTTTAGGATTAGCTAAAGAGAAATGGAGCTTATAGCTCAGTGGTAGAGTGCTTGCCTAGGGTTTACAGGTCCTGGATTCATCCCCAGCACCATTAAAAAAAAAAAAAAAGAATAGCTAAAGAAAAAGTGTGTTATGTAAATGAGAGAAAGAAAGAATTGATTAATTTTGAGTATGTCATTCTAGTCTAGAAGCAGACTTGGTATAGATGTAGACCAGTAGAACACAATGGAGAATTCAAAAACAGGTCTTGAATTCTGAATTCTGACCAGCAGAAATAGAATAGGTTTGTGAGTAGTTACACTTGAAACAATTGACTTGTTTACCTAAAATCAAATTATTTTACAAGAAAAGACTCCATGAACATATTTTACAAAAATAATTTGGGAGAAATCTTGAATGTGTTATACAATATGATGTCCTTATTTAAAAAGCACTTTTAAATTACTAAGAAAATAATAATTCTAATAGAAAAATAGGCAAAGAATTTCATCAGCAATTTCATAAAGTAATTGGAATAAATAGCATATTGATTAGGATATTTTCAACTTAAGTGATTTAGTTAATTTGAAATTAAAGTGATAAGTGAAAAATATATTTGGTTGTAAGGAAATTTACAAGATTGCTAATCCATAGTTGGCATAGTTTGGGCATGATAAATGGCTGCTCTCATAAGCTTGAGTGTAAATTAGGTAAAATTTGTTTGAATAGAAACTTAGTTGAATACTTATTAAAAAAAAAAAACTTTAAGAAAGTATCTAAATGCTGACTAACAATTTTGCTTTTAAGAACTTACCTGAAGAGATAAGTTTGCAAACATGAAGTGATATGTGCACAGGAAAATTGGTTTTGCCTGTATCACACCAAAAACTTGTGAACAATCTAAATTGTGCATAAACTGAGGGTTGGAGAAACTACATTTTTAGTTGCAGCCTTTAGAAAGAATAGATTAGGTCTACCTGAATCTTTATTGAAAGATATATGTAGTGCAATGTAAAAAAGGAAGTTATATGTATGTAAGTGTGCAGTTCACATAGTGTTGTATGCTAGAAGAGTGTCTCAAAGATTAGATATCATAGTTAAATGTGACATATCTGGGGTGCTTTTGTATTCGAACTTTAACATTACCTCAGAGAAAGAAATTAATGTTAAATCCATGTTTGATATTTTTACCTTTATATATTAATTTAGTTTAGTGGAGACTTTGTATGACTTTTTTTTAACATATAACCTGTCTGAAAATTAATTTTCATGGTAAAGATTAGGTCATATTTGGAAAACTAAAAGTAAATTGTGTATCATTATGGAAACATTACTTTTTAATCATGTTTTGATTTATTATAACTTTGAAAAATCAGTGAACTGGTAATTAAAAGCAGAGGTTTTTTTTTTTTTTTTCCTAATTACAGTAGTTCTTCACTGTGAAGGATTTTTAAATCTGTTTCATGGCATATTTTGTCATTTATCATGGTGAGTAAGTTGTAATTTAAATAGAGGACTGATTTTGTGTTCAAGTTCATTTTGTTGCTGAATACACTTTATAGACTAGTGATAAAAGCACATTTTGAACCAAATATATACATATTTTGATGTAACTGTTATAATTAGAGTACGTACCCATTGTCTCAATAGGATGTATCTGGCATACACTATTTTCATTTTCTTATAGGTGAATGGAACTCTGGTGACTCATTCAAACCATTTGGAGGTGGTGAAGCTAATCAAATGTAAGTGAATGTTATTTTCAATTTTAATTGTTTTTTTAAACCCTTAGAATGAGGATCAGTAAACATTTTCTATAATAGGGCAAATAGCAAATATTTTAGGCTTTGCAAGCCATGTAGTTTATTTACTGTTAGACTCTGTCATTGTAGCACAAAAGCAGCCATAGAACATATGTAAAACGAATGGATGTGGCTGTTTCAGTTAAATTTTATTTATCAAAACAGTTTGTGGGCCAGATTTAGCCCCTTGGCTGGAATTTTCCAATCCCTGCATTGAAGGAAGGACTGAGGTAAAAACTTATAACTTACTAATAATTATCTTCTGTCAACTCCATGTATGCGGTTGATTATATCCTTGTAGTTTTTTTTTTAAAGAGAGAGAGAGAATTTTTTTTAATATTTATTTTTTAGTCTTTGGTGAACACAACATCTTTATTTTATTTTTATGTGGTTCAGAGGATCGAACCCAGTGCCCCGCACATGCCAGGCGAGCGAGATACTGCTTGAGCCACATCCCCAGCCCTATCCTTGTAGTTCTTGATGATATTGAATACATATATTTGAAAGACAAATTGTTATGCATGCATCCCCTGAGATAGAGGAGGTTGAGAAATCAGACACAATGGCCTGATGAACTGAATGGAACTTTAGAAATCATGTAGCACATTTACTTGCCCTCAGGGAAGTAAATGATTATATAACCCAGAATAGTGGCTTCACAAAGTTTAGGGTTAAGAATTGGTGATCTTCAGGTTCAGGTGTGTAGCGCCCCTGCATTTATTTCTTCATAGTGAAATTGGGGTTCAAGTCAATGAGAGTTTGCAACTAACTAGCTCTAAGTACTTCAGGATCAAATTGATAGTACTTCTCCACCTGGTAGTGAGACATGGGTAGGCCAGACCCCATTGCTTGTAAGGCCCATTTTCCTATCTGCAAAGGGAGGAGATAGAGTTTAGTTACCCCTCTGAGCTTTGCTTGCAAGTGATAGCAGTATGTATTTGGGTATCTCAGAAGTGAGTGAAGTTTGGGCTCCATACTTTATATTTCCCTAGCTTCAGTTTCACTTTCTTGTTACCATTTAACTCCACCTGCTTTCCAAGTAAGGTGATAGATGACATTCTTGACAGAGCAATAAGACCAAAAAATGTTAACACGTATTTATACTTTCCTCACCTGCAACATAGCATTTGTGACTATTTAGTTAACAAAAATAGTTTTTAGAACCTTATACATTATGAAATAATTGATAATGAGTTTATTGGGAGGATTAAATTGGGAAGCAAATGTGAAATACATTTAAAAATTGTATTGAAGAACTTGATTAAAAGGTTTTATCATTAAAAAACCAGTTTATCTAGAAAGTCATTTATTTGGAACATTTCATTTCTTTTTGATGCTAGGTAAATAATATTGAGTCTTTGTGTTATAATTTTTCTGTCTATATTTTTTCCCCTCTCATGTGTCTAGTGAATTTTTCTGTCTACTCTTCCAACTTTTTTCAGTTACAACTCTCTGCTTGTTGTGTTTTTCCCTGTTTTTGTGGGATATTATTTGGTCATATTCATTTTGTAAAGTTATTTTGAAATTGTGCCATTACATTCTAAAATGTCAATTAAACCCTGCCTAATTAGTGTCATCTTCAAATATGATGATTTTAAACATTTACATTTAGGAAATTAGTTGAATTTATCTATTAGTAGATGGTTGATGTTAATCATCTCTAAATTGGGAAAGTATATTCTTGGGATTGTAAATTTTGTTTTCTTTTAGTTAGTCTGATCTTATGAGTAATTTCCTATAGAAAAGTATATATTTTTTTCAATTTTTAGGGCAGTCATTAAAGAGATTGTATTATTTTTCTGTGGAGACATGATTAGTGGATGATGGGACTTTCTCACATGACTGGAGTTTTAGAACTGCCAAAGATTAAGTAGTGAAATGCTATATAAAGTTTCTTGACGATGTTATTTTCCTTCCCCTTCTCTTTCTCCCATCTCTACACCCCAAGCTGGTTCCTATGTAGCTCTCACTGTTCAGGGACGCCCTCCTGGGTCGCCCCAGATTCCACTTGCTGACTCTGAAGTAGAACCATCAGTCATTGGACATATGTCTCCCATCATGACATCCCCTCACTCACCTGGAGCATCTGGGAATATGGAGCGAATCACTAGTCCTGTGCTCATGGGGGTAAGAGTAGGAAAATTTCTTAGTAAATGCTCAATTGTATAAAGATTTCTTTATTTGATATTAAGAGTTTTGAGGTATTGAACTGATTGACAGATTTAAGTTCAAGATTCTAGAAAATAATATCCTAATATGAAATCATGTAGTAATGTGGAAGATTGCAGAGTATTGTCATGGCAAATTTAATTCAAATAATAAACACATACTGTATACAAAATAATGTGTCACCCCCCCAAAATATAATTAAGATATTCTCTGTTCCAGGTCTTTAGTCATCTTCTAATGTATAATTTAAGAAGACAGAAGCTTTTTGTTTGTTAATTGTTGTCTCCCTGAACCTGAGATATTACTTGACATATAATAGGTGTTTAATAATAAACCTTCATTGAGACTGAATCAAGAATATACAAGCAATCATAATACAAAAGCAGAATGCATGTAGGTTGAGGGTAAAAATATTACGTTCTATGAGAGTTCAGAGGAGGAAGAAAGTACATCCAGTTGTGATAAGGAAAGCTTTCATTAGAAGGGTTTTATTTGAATTGAACTTTGTAAAACAGGTAACATTTAAGTGGTGGTAATAGGAAAGTAACCCATGTAAAGGAAGTAGGATAAATAGATATAAAGAGCCAAGAAAGCACCAAATACTTCAGGAAGCACTCAGGACTTTTGTTTGGTTGATACCTGTTCAAGTAAATGGTAGAAGATGAGCTTGAAAAAAGTAAATTGCCTATGTATGTTTCACAATTATCAGACTGATTAACACGTGTAATTGGATAAGCAGTAAGATTCCATTCAACATTCTTTTGAGCAAGTGAGTGACATGATTGTAACAGGATTATAGGAAGATTAAATTGGTAAAATATTAAAGAGTTGTGAAACAAGGAGGAATTAGGGAATTGTCTTCATATTTCAGGCAGGAAGTACTGGGAGTTTGAGCCATGCAATGATAATAACAATCCAAAGGAAGGAAGTATAAGATACTGTTTATGTAATGAAGGCAATTTCAGTTTTCCAACTAATATTAGTAATGTTCTTGTAAGTTCTCTTTAGTAAAAATGAAATGGAAGGGCAGAAATGTCCCTGTAATTTTTTATCTGTAAGAATTGATCTAAATACCCATCTTCATAACTGCAGGAATGAAGAAAATCCTAAAAGTACTGATAGTTAGAACTGAGGCAGAACATTTTCTATATTGTTTTCTCTGTTTTTAGCTTCACTCTCCACATGTTGGTTTTTTTGTTCATTTTCTCTTTTTCCAGGAAGAAAATAATGTGGTTCATAACCAGAAAGTAGAAATTCTGAGAAAAATGTTGCAGAAAGAACAGGAACGGCTACAGGTAACTAAAGTAGAAATGGGGGCTGTTTACAGGCCAGTAAAAATGTGAGTGGGCATAGTTGAGTTGGTGTTTATCATAATCACAGTCCCGTAGAATTGTAAGCAGTTCCATCAACTATTTTATTGATTAATAATGAACTTTTTCTATATTTTCATGGCATAATTAATCCTCAAAATATTTTTATAACTTTTCAGTTATTGCAGGAAGATTACAACCGAACACCTGCCCAAAGATTGCTAAAAGAGATCCAAGAAGCCAAGAAACACATTCCTCAGCTGCAAGAGCAGTTATCCAAAGCCACAGGCTCTGCTCAGGTAGCATCACTATGAAAAATGCTACCCAACTTTTTGTAGGAAAATTTTCTTCTGGGAATGTGTCAGAAAATGTTGCAGTTGCCTTTTTAAAGTGGTTTTTCGAACACAGGACGAGATGTCCTATGTAGAATATTACAAAAGTAATGATTAGCAAAAATAAATAAGGGCTTCTGATTGTTTGCTTGCTCATATCATGTTTCTTTGTTCCATAATTTTAAAAGAACCCAGCACTTTTGCTTTGATGTAATAAACTACAAAAATGTATTTAGATAAATATATTTGCATTTTTGTGGTTCATTTTGCCATCTTGAAACAGAATGGCAGTAAATATGTTTTTAAACAGGGACATAAGATTTTGCACAGTGATAGACATTGTACTAAATATACATGCAAGCATTCTCTAATTTGCACAACATCCCTTTGAGGTGAGATACTATTGTTTTCTTCCATTTTACGTATATAGTTTAAAAATCTTAGATAAGCAACTTTCTGAACTAGTACAGTTCAGAAGTGATAGAATTGGGATTCAAACCCAGTCTGAGGATTTCAAAACACATTTATACTCTTAGTGACTATATTTTTATTTTAATTTAAAAATAGATTTGTATAGAATTTGCTGTATAGGTATGTTATGCAGATAATGGTCTCATTAGAAAAAAATAGCTCAGCATTTGTATGTCAACCAGATGTATTTTGTAATACTCATATGTAGGATGTATAAAGCTTCTTATATTTTATCTGAAAGAAAAATGGGACAGATATTGCTTTAGCCATTTAAAATGTGAAAAAGCTGATGATCTATCACTTCTTGAATTAGGCTGAAGTGAAAACCACATAGTAATAGAACTAAAAGGGTTCTTTGAGATCATCTAGGCTAATCTCATTTTCAAATGAAAAATCATGTTGAGAAAACTAGGGCTGAACTGTTAAATGGACATATTCAAGGTCACAAAGTATGTAGGTCTCCTTTTTGTATCAATGTACTTTTCATTACACAGTTTTTTTCATTACTTTTAATTTTGCTATGTCACATTTTGAGTATTATGCTGGAGTAATGTTGACAGTTTCACATTATTATTATTGATCGAAGGCCACGGTCTTACCCTGTTTGAACAGTGAAATGTAATTCCTTATTTAAAAGCTTAACATTAACTTATATTATAGCAATTGTCCCAAAATTTGCAATTCATTGTAACTCCGAAGCACTGAAAGGCAGTTAACCAGAAGTTATAGTGTAAATAATTCTTTACTTACAGATGTATAATGTAAATTTACGTGTGTGTGTGTGTGTGTGTGTGTGTGTGTGTGTATTTCTTGGCTATATTTGGAAATTGAAACTTTTGTTCTCTTCACTAAAATATCCCTTTTTCTGTCTTTATGGTCATTCCATCTTAAGATCATAGAGTTAGTTACTATTAGTTACTATTTTTTTTTTTATTGTAGAACAGTAAGTATTCTTGATCACATTAGTATTCAACCTGTAGCAGTCTACATGTTGACCACAATGCCATTTGGTTTCTTTGTTTAGCCAGTAATGAACATGTTTGTATGTGTGTCCTCCTTTCTTCTCTTTTAGGATGGAGCTATAGTTACACCCTCCAGGCCTTTAGGTGATGCCTTAACAGGCAGTGAGGCAGAAATAGAACCTGGAGATGGACTGGGCAGGACAGACTGGAGCACTGGAGATGCATCTCGGCCTAGTAGTGACAATGCAGATGTAAGCATTAAGTTTTCTAAATTTTGATCTTCTTGTACTCTCCTTACAGCTCCTTTTTTGATTTAATTTTAAGTTATGTGAATTAGAAGTGTTATCTTTATACTTAGTTACTACCATCCCAGTCTTTAATATAGCAATTTGATGAACAGAAATTCTGGATACTATTGGATATGAAATTTAAATTTCAGAATTCATTTTTTTCCCTCAGACACCAATTGCCAAGTTTTTCTCTTGCAGGAATGGAATTTCCCAGTAGGCTTCTTGTTTGTGGGTAGAGAAGTTAATAATGCCAGTGTTTTTAACCGAACCAGGAGGCCAACTGTTGATATCTTTAAGAGCATGTTAATATTCCATTTGTGGTTAGAGTGACTCAGGCTTGAATCACAGGGCATTTTGCCATTACAAAGAGGAAAAACCTTAGTTCTGTTGGATAGCTTTCAGTTAATAGTACAGGTTTAATAACAGCACTTTCTTGATTAACTCAGAGACTATCAGGTGAACATGGGTCTTTGTTTAGAAGATGGTAATAAAATATATTAAGTTGAATATGTTGTAGCACGATGGCCACATTGATGTTAAAAGCCAATTTCAGCATTATTTACTCATCAGTACTCTCTTAGAAGCATGAAGCAACAGGAAAAAAGACTTAAAAATAGGTTACTTTCTTTAAAAGTGAATGAGGGAGGTAGTCTGAGCCAGTGTCTTTGGATCATAAAAATGATCCAGCTATGGATCATAAAAATCAAGTTAGTAAATTGTGATGAATTGATACATATTTTTTAAAGACTAGAAGTGGAAATAAATGTGCTTTGTATATAGAAGGTTTTATTTCTTGTGACTTTGTTGTATACACACATACACATGTAAGTGATGGTAAACTATGTAAGGTTTTTATCTTAATGAAAGTTGTGATTAAAAAAAATTTGAGAGTCACTGTATAAACCATTATTCAGGTTACCTTTTTTTTTGGTACTAGGGATTGAACACGGGGTGTTTAACTGACCACATCTACAGTTCTTTTTGTATTTTTTATTTTGAGACAGGGTTTCACTAAGTGGTGAGGCAGGCCTGGAACTTATAATCCTCCTTCCTCAGGGATATTAGGGTCAAACAATTCCTCTTGAGTCTCTCTGGAATTGCAGACAGACTTGGTGGGCTCAGGTTGCCTTTTGAAGGTTAGACCCAATGACTCAGTTCCTCATTCAAGGTAAATTTGAAAACTTTTTGTTTTGTGATAGGAGTCTAATGATTGGGTAAAAGGTTTTAATAGAAACTTTCAATTTGCCCGGGGTGGGGGGGGGAGGGGGGATTGAACTCAGGGTCACTTGACCACTGAGCCACATCCCCAGCCCTATTTTGTATTTTATTTGGAGACAGGGTCTCACTGAGTTGCTTAGCATCTCTCTTTTGCTGAGGCTGGCTTTGAACTCAGAATCTTTGTGCCTTAGCCTCCTGAGCTGCTGGGATTATAGGCATGCGCCCCCACTCATGGCAGCGGAAACTTTCAATTTTGACTCAAGAAAAAAATTATAATAGCTAACATTTATTGGTCGTACATACCATACATTAGTGTTTTATATTCCTTATCTTAGTTAAACTAATTCTCAAAACAGCCTTATGAAGTAGTATGATTATTACTGTAACTTTGTGAAAGAAAAACTGAGACCAAAGGGAATTAATTGCTTTGCCAAACTTATCCAGTTAATAAATGATCTACCTCTGTCTAGTTCCAAAGTACCAGCACTCTCAATATAAACAACATTATTAAAGTATGAAAACACATACCATTTGGGGAGAGCAGTGAAAATTTTAGAGCAACCTAGTGTGTTAGGGTTATGGATGAAGTGGCTTGAGATTATCTTGAGTAGAGGCTATAAAGGCTTCAGCTTAGATAGCAGTGCTACTTGGGAATATTTCTTATATTCGTTTTTTTATTATTTATTTATTGCTCTCTGTTTTTATGGTTTGTCTACCATTAAGAAGTTCCTTGAAAGCATAGACACTCTTATGTGACTTCATGTTTCCAAAGAATAGGTATTCAGAGCAAGTGATACCTATAAGAAATTTGCATTTTATCTTTTATTTAGAGAAATGTTACAATAAAATCTGTGGCTTAGAAGTATAACTTTATGAAACAGTGAGTTAATTGGTAAGTATAGGTAACAGGCATTCCAATGAATTAAGACTGGCATGTAATTGATATTTTGTAGTATTCAATGAACAACAAAATGAATGAGTCAAGTGTTTAGGTTTTATCTTGCATGCAGATGAAGGGCACCATCAGAAACATGTCAGTGTAAAAAATAAATTGCAGTATAGAAACAGGGAGATCTGTAAGAAATGAAAATTGCTTGACTGAATTAGAACATAACAAATGTATGTAGAATAGCTGACAGTTAACATTTATTGAATACCTACTTTCTGCCAGAAGTTGTACCTAATGGTATACATATATTTTTAATTCTCACTAAAGATGAGGTATTAGGGCAAAACAAATACATGAATATTGTGGAAAATTATGAGAATTCTTGCAAGTGTTAGTTTGAGGCTAAAGATGTTCTGCTTTTAGCTTATGGATTTCCATGTTTGTTTCCATTGTACTGTAATAAGTTTGGAGGAACCGGTTTGTTTTCTTAACTTTTGAATCACTGATTTTATTTTTTTTGAGGTTTCTTTTCCTTCCTTTAAAATAGTATACTCTGGTATTTGTGATACTATCATTATTAAAAATTTCTGCTTTTGCTCACTTTACTGGAGGTTTTAAAGAATGCTCACATAACACTGCTCTCAAGATAAGGAACTGGGTCCCACATCATTATCCAAAATTCAGAGCATCTGCTTCTGGGTTTCAATTTCTGAATTTTTTTTTTTGAAAATTACCATACACATTCAAAAATATTCCTGTCATGTCGCTGATAATTCAGTCTCAGCAGTCATCAACATGTACCCAAACTTGTTTTGTATGTAACTTCTATTCTCCATACCCTTCAAACACTGAGTTATTTTAAAGTAAAGACTATTTCATTAATGTGTCTTCGAAAGATTTGATGTTTAAAAAATATAACTATGATATCATTATCAAACCGTAAGAATTAATATTTTCTTAATATATGCTTTGATACTCTACTTGTCTTTAAAAAATCTTTTTATAGTTTATTTGAATTTGGATTCAGTCAAGGATTTCATGTTGTCTTTGGTTGATAAGTCATTGTAGTAGGACTCTGTTGGTAAAAGAAATTGGGTCATATACTAGTAAAGCAACTTACTTTTCAATTGTATTCACAGTGTTATGTAACCTGTTCCTCTATCTTTATTTCCTGAAAACTGATAGTTTGATCTAGAGTCTTGATCAGATTAAGGTGTGATTTTTTTTTTGGCAGGAACATTTTGTTGGTGGTTCTGTGTACATCTCTTTATGTCACATTAGGAAGTGAATGTCTGGTTGTCTTACTGTGGTTCTAAATTTGTTTAAGGTGTTCATTCAGAGGAGGAACTTCATTACAGAGTTCCCTATCAAACTTTTACATAATGTTTTTATATGCCATTGGTGACCTAAATGTCCAGATTCATGATGTAATTAGGGGTTTCAGAAGAATGATTTTGTAATTTTATCATTATTTTTTAAATTTGGTTCTAGGAATTAAACTCAAAGGCACTTAACCACTGAGCCACATCCCTAGCCCTTTGTAATATTTTATATAGAGATAGGATCTCACTGAGTTGCTTTTGGTCCTGATAAGTTTCTGAGGTTTGATCCTCCTGCCTTAGCCTGCCGAGCTGCTGGGATTACAGGCATGTGCCACCACCCCTGGCTCTTTCTATAGTATTTATTATATGGAATTATTTTATAGGGAATGATTTTCCCTTACAGGTGTTTAGGTTACCCTAAAATATAGCTTATACAGAAAATGCAGGATAAATATTTTTTCCCTGATTGTTTTCAGAAGAGTTGATTTCCTAACATGTTCCAAGGGTGACCAGTGAGAGAGAGAGAGAGAGAGAGAGAGAGAGAGAGAGAGAGAGAGAGAGAATATGAATGAATTAATGTAATATTTTGAACTAAGAGATTCTAACAAGAGTTGCCTTGTTTTTGGAATGTGAGAGTGCCTTCAGGTTGTTTCTTTTGTTACTTTGACTTGATTCTTCAGTATCTTTGATAGTTTTTTTTTGCTTTTTATGTTGGAATTATTCTAATCTTATCTTTATTATCTTAAGCTCCAGAGTTATCTGTTTCTTTAAGGTGGGCCATACATTTGAAGCTACTGTGATATATTGATATCTCTATATCTGTATCTATATATACATACACATACACACACACACACACATATATATTCATATGTACACATGATGATAGATAACGTCTGTCTTCCCAGTGGCTTTCACACATAAGTTCTTGTTCCTCCTTTTCAATTCCTCTGAGGAATGGCTGTATTGCTTTGGAGTTCCACATTTTCCCAGAATTGAATTTTCTGCATGTCATAATATAGTTTGTATTTTATATTGTCATCCCTATATAAATAGGGCAAAAGAGTTTTTTATTTGTTGGTTGGTTTGTTTTTTGAGCTAGTGGAGAGTGAACCTAAGCTCATACTAGGCAAGTACTCCACCACTAAGTTGTAGCCCCAGCCCTAGGCAAAATGCTTTTAATTTGAAAAGAAAGGATAGTTGGAAAAGGCAGAGGTTAGAGAAGATGAATAGAATTTGATTTTGACATAATGCATGTAATGTATCTAGTTAGAGTTATTTGGTAGAAGTTAGGTAAAACTGTTTTATTGGTTCTGTATTTTTTATCAACATAAAACTGAAAAGCTGAGGGATTAAGTGACTTTCTAAAGTCAGGAAAAACATAGTAGAGTCAAGTATTGTATGAAAGTTATTTAATAGTTATAAATATAAACATGAAATTCAGAATGCTATTTTTTTATTAAAAAAAAAAACATACTGTTTTTCCTTATTGTCTTTTGGTGAGCCTGTTGAAATGAACTGAGTAGTTTTTTTTTCCCCTCCCATTAGAGTCCCAAGAGTGGCATGAAAGAGAGGATTTATCTAGAGGAAAGCCCAGAGAAAAGTGAAGCAATTCAGGACACTGTGAGTATGAAATCCATAAAGTGAATTTTTTTTTAATCTTTTCTTCTTGTTTTTTTCCTTCTTCTCTTCCCTACTCTTCTCTCTCCTTTTCCTTCCCCCTCCCCCTGTCCACCTTCTGTGGTGCTGGACAATCACAGGGCCTTGTGCATGATAGGCAAGCCCTCTATCACTGAACCACATCCCCAGCCTCTTAACTTTTCTTTAGCTATTCATATACATAGAATTTACAATATTTTTTGTCTGTGACTGGCTTACTTCAGTTAGCATAATATCTTCATATTGTAGCATGTGACAAAATTTCCTTCCTTTTTAAGAATGAACAATATTCCCCAATTATGTGCTACTTTTTGTTTATTCATTCACCCAGCACACTGAATACTTGGGTTTCTTCTACCTTTGGCTGTTGTAAGTAAGGGTGCTCTGCTTTCAGTTTTTTTGGGTATATACCTAGAAGTGCGATTATTGGATCTTACGTATTTTAATTGAATGCTTTTAGTATTCTGATTTTACTTTTAAATTAGATTTGCTTGAAGTTTTTTGTTTGGTTGGTTTTGGTACTAGAGATAGAACCCAGAAGGGCTTAACCACTGAGTCACATTCTTAGCCTTTTTTATTTTGAGACAGGAACACACTAAGTTGCTGAGTCTGGCTTTGAACTTGCAATCCTCCTACCTCAGTCTCCTGAGTCTCTGGGATTACAGGCGTGTGCCATCATGGTCAGCTTGTTTGAAGTTTTATAGTAAAATATTTAATGAATTTTGTGACACATTGATTTTTAGCAACATAAGAATTATTGAAAAGCAGACATCAAATCACTTATAAAATCAAAATTTGACTACTGTTCTAAACAAATTTCTGTTCTTTTACCTGAATTTTTAAAAATAAAAATCTTGAAGTTAGAGAAATAAAAAAGTAATTTAAAAAAAAGGCAGAGTAAGAGCATTTAGGAGATGCAGTATCATAACATTCTTAAGGAAGAAAAACTACAGATACATACTATCCACTCAATTTATAATTTGTGGATTAATTTACATATAGACAACTTTAATTTCTTATGCAGACAATTCCTAAACCAATATGGCTCCACCCTTCTTTGCCAAAGTCCAGATCTTGCATGTTCAGGTGCTGTCAGTTTTCCAATATTTACTTATCTTAATCTTATATGGTCTTTTATTTTACTGTTTATGGTCTTCAAACATCACATTTTGCGTTAATGCCTCTGTACTGCCTTTTTAATGCTAAATCCTATTTTGTGAGAAGACAAACAGATGAATTATTGCATGGTGTGATGTCTGCCAGCCTACTTTTATAATTTGGTTATTTTTGTTTCTGTAGCAATGTTTGTGATATTACTTTTAAATGTTATTGTAATATACCAGTGATTTTTAACTAGGAGTGATTTTTGCCCTGTAGGGGACATTTGACAGTCAGTGCCTGGAAGTACTTTTGATTATCACACCTGGAAAGTTGCACCTGTCATCTAGTTGCTGGGTAGAAGTTAGGGATGCTGCTAACCATCATACAATGCACAGGACAACCCCATAGCAAAGAATTATTTGGACCAAAATGTCAATAATGACAGAGTTGAGAAACCCTGCATTATACACTTATAAAAATGAATTCAAAATGAAAAAATAGGGCTCAGTGAGAGATTTTAATTATGTTTTCAATGAAAATTTTTGATTTGTACTTCTCAGGTCTATTAACCTCTGCTAAATTTGTCTTTCTGCTCTCATTTTTTCTTTGTCCTGTTATCTTTATCTTCATTTTTTTTTTTTTTTTTAATTAAGAATGGAACCTAGGGCTCTGTACCACTGAGCCATACCCCTAGCCTCCCCACCACCATTTTTTTGAGAGAAGTTCTAAATTGCTAAGGCTGGCCTCAAACTTGTGATCTTCCTGCCTCAGTCTCCTGAGTTTCTGGGATTACAGGTGTGCACCACCATGCTGGGCTGTCCCCATTCACTTTTGTTTTTTATGTTTTTTTGTAACCTTATAAGCCGATTTTATGTCTTTATGTAAAAGGTATAATTTAATATGTATAATTTAATACCTGAGGTATATAGCAATTAATTAGAACCAGATAACCAAAAGTACAGTGAACAAAGAGTATTTATTATTTTAAGGGTCAATAACAGTTCCCCTCTTTCCCCAAGAAATCATCAGTACTACTGTGGTCATTTTTTTTTTTTAACTGGAGTGGTATTATGGCCTTAAATATTTGAGACACACTGGTTTGAAAATAAAGTACCTTAAAGAAAATAAACAAAAAGAACTCCTACTCATAAGTGAACCATTATCTTTTTGATGATTTAGCTTTGTTCTTTTTCTGAATTTGACCACCTGATAATTTTTCTGTTTTTCTTTTCTGTTAGCAGGACACTCAGTCATTTGTTGGGAGTCCCTCAACCCGTGTTGCACCTCATATAATTGGAGCAGAGGATGATGATTTTGGTACTGAGCATGAACAGGTAATGACTTTTTTTCTAAAAATCAATTTTTGACATTCTGAGATGTCTCATTTGTTGCAAAAATTAACATTTTCTGGAGATTAAAGTAACACTTGTAAGGATTTGAAATTAATCTTAGAACTAACTTTGCTTATTTTAGCTTTGGCCAGTGGAAACAATGGAAGTTTTTTTTTTTTTTTTTTTTTTTTTTTTTTAATTTTCTCCAAGGCCGTAAGTGTTAGGTCATTGATTTATACCTAAATTTTTCATTTTGTTTTGGAGGTAAGATGTTATTGAATATTTAATATTTTAAAAACTTTGAAAATTCCAGTTATTCATTGATGGTATATAGAAATATCTGGCTTAATTCTTGTCCTTGTATTCTAGGAGCTTCTTAATAGTTTTGGGGATTTTTCTACAGAAAAAATTACACTATCTTTTTCTAGTTTCCAGTCTTTGCATTTAAAAATAATTTTTTTTTTTTTTTTATTGGTACCGGTAACTGAACTCCAGGGCACTTTACTACTGAGCTGCATCCCCAGTCCTTTGTTAATTTTTTATTTTGAGACAGGGCCTTGCTAAATTGCTTAGGGCCTTGTTAAGTTACTAAGACTGGCCTTGAACTTTCAGTCCTCCTGCCGTGGCCTCTGGGATTACAAGTATATGCCACCATGCCCAGCTGTATCGTTTCACTTCTTTTTTTATCCTGGTAGTAGAAATTGAACCCAGGGTTTTGTGCGTACTAGACAAGTGTTGTACCACTGAGCTACATCTCCAACCCTTTTTATTTTTATTTTGAGACAGAGTCTCACCAGGTTGCCCAGGCTGTCTCCAGTCTTGCAATCCTCTTGCCTCAGCCTCCTGAGTAGCTGGGTTTACAGGTGTGCAACACCATGCTGGTCAATCTGTGTATCTTCCCCCCTTCCCCTTGTTCTTGATTTTATTGCGCTGGTGAGGACTTATAGTATGAGGTTGAATTGAAATGGTGAGGAAATCCTTGCCTTATTCCTGTTCTTAGGAAGAAGCATTCAATCCTTCATCATTGAGTGTGTTAGCTATAGGTATTTTTGTAGCTGCTCTTTGTTAGGTTAAGGATTATTAAATAAAAGACTATTCCAGGTTTGCTATGAGTTTTAATCATGACTAGATGTTGAATTTTGTTGAAAACCTGAGATGATCATATGGTTTTTAAACATTTAGTCTCTTAGTGTAGCAGATTACATTGATTAATATTAGAATGTTGAACCAGCCTTGTATTTCTAGAAAGAACTCCAGTCAAATCATGTGCTATCCCTTTTTTATATTATATGTAATTCGCTTTTATTTTTGCCAAAATTTTTTGCCTCTGTATGCATGAGGGATAATGGTCTGGAATTTCACTTTTTGTAATATCTTGTCTGGTTTTGATAGTCAGATAGTGTTGGCCTTGTGAATGATTTGGGAAGTGATCTCCTATTTTGGGGCAGATACTATGTAGAATTGGTATTTTTTTAACACTGTATTTTTTATTTGTTATTATTTGTTTATATTAACTTTCTTCTCTATATAAGTGTGAAAAGTCATGTGGAAATTGTAATGCTAGTTTGTCTTTAAGTTTAATTGTTACCTATTTTCTATGTTCAGAGTATTTAGGGATTATACAAATGACAATATGTTAACTTAAAGTCATACAGCTCCATTTTACACTCTCTTTCTGTGATTAGCCTGAAAGCAAAGGAAAAACATCTCTCCATTGTTGAGCAAAAAACTTTTCTACATTTTCAGGAATTTTATTTGTTTTCACATACTGATTTGAAGACAGTATGTGCTCCTACATGATCATTTCCTGAACTTCCATTCTCCTAAAATGGTCTGTTTTCTGATCCCAGGAAATGATTAATTTTCAGAGGAAGAAATTCAGATTCCATGGCCTATCTTGCTAATAACTTTTAGGGGAATTTTTAAAATATTTTTTTTTAAATAGGGAGATCAAAGTGAAATTTGGATAGTTGTGATTAGTTGAACTTATATTGCATTTCATATTTGTATGTCAAAGTTATTGATGTATGATTTTTTCTTCCTCTAGATCAATGGGCAGTGCAGCTGTTTCCAGAGCATTGAGTTGCTAAAATCTCGCCCTGCTCACTTGGCTGTTTTTTTACATCATGTAGTTTCCCAGTTTGACCCTGCAACATTGGTAACTTATTTTGCAATTTAACTGATTCAGTCTTTATATTGAAGCTTTTTTTTTAATAGAACTTTTCATATTTACAAGATTTCACATATATACTTCTTTTAGTTTTCCAAACACATAAAGGCAGATATGAAAGATACTTAAAATGTTATTAATTCACTTTTTAAAGACTTGATTACATGGTAAAAACTATATTGTTGATGGTGACATGCCTGTTCCAAACATTCCTGTTCAGTAAGGATCTAGCAAGTTACCTTTTTTGGTGATTTTTCACTTTGTCTTTTCCTTTTCTTTCTCTACGACAGCTCTGTTATCTCTATTCAGACCTGTACAAACAGACCAATTCCAAAGAAACTCGTCGCATCTTTCTTGAGTTTCATCAGTTCTTCCTGGATCGATCTGCAGTAAGTTTAAATGTTAATATTATCTTTGCTTTAGTACATTGATTTATTATCCTCCTGTTTCCAGTAGTCCTTCCCATTTTTTGGACTTTTTTGTGCTTTTAAATATCTGTATTATATCTCAACTATTGATTACTTTTTACAGTAATTTCTAAATTAATTTTGGGCATATGAATTCTCACAGTAGATTTTAGGGGATTATATATGTATACTTATGCTTTTATAAGTGCATAATTAGAATAAGGGAATGAAAAAAACATATAAAATAAGCTAGTCCTAATATATATTTATATTCTAGTGTGGTGTATACACACACACACACACGCACACATATGATACACACACACACACACACACACATTTATTTGTTAGTATTCCAAGGGATAATAATTGTATAATTGAAATCTGTATGGCCTCTTTGAAGCTTAGAGGCACAAATTTAACTAAAAAGTGGCAGGCAAAAATCTCACATACTGAGATTAATGATAATAGGGCTTTATTTTTACTAATAGAAATGTCAGTAGGGGTTTTAAACTAGTAAGTTTTATTGTTAGCCTTGCTAGAAGCAAAAAGCACTTAGCCCTTAATGCTTCAATGGGTGATCATGCTGCCTGGATTGCACCCTTTCATGTTTCAGTTTTCTTAGACAAGTACTTCATATCTTTTCTCTTCTAACACGTGTATCCCTTCCTGTTCTAGCTTTTTCTCATCTGATGACCTTTTTGTTTCTCTGCAGACGTTAAAGTATAGAAAAAAGAACTTCTACAAGTTATGTCACATACTTCCATCATATCATGTACTCAGCCCTTTGTCCGGATACTGTTGAGGAATTGTCCAAACTCTATCCATAGCCAGCTCTCCCTTTTTTACCCAGTGTATTTCCTTATAACTTCTCAGAGACCTTGCTCTAGCTATTATTTCCCTGCTCTCTTGCATTGTTGATTTTTTTCCCTATTGAATCATTACATTAACATGTAAAACATCGTTTTTTCTTTTATTTTAGAATAAACATACACATTTTGATCGTACTTCTCCCTCCAGCTCCTGCCTCATTTTCTCTGTATTCCTTTACAAAGTTGTCTACATACTTTTGTATTGCTAAATATACTTTCCTTTTCCACAAGGCCTTTCCTGACCAGCTTTCTAAATCTCACTCCCTTCACTGTAACTTCTTCTGTGTTGTTTTTGTCTCTAGGACTTATAGTTTATTTATTAATTTTATTTGTGTGTATACTTGCTCTCCTGACCTGAATATAAGCTCCAATAAGACTATTTGTATGATACAGTATCTCTAACACTGAAGTTTCTGATACATATCTATTCAGTGAATTATACTGCCATTGTTTTCATACATCACTTTTGTTAAAATAGCTTATTGTCATGAAGAAATGACAGAATATTTAAGTATGTTTAAATTTTTTATTTTATAAGAGAGCTCCAGGCTAAGTCAAAACTATACTTTGCTGCTCATGATCTATGAGTATATCAACATTAAAGAATAAGAAGGATTGGTTAATTTACTAATTATTCTTTAATGCTACAGGTCATATTTATTTCATATAGATATCCATGTACACAAATTAAATTTTATTTTTTTGTACTTGTACTAGAAAGACTTTTAAGAAAAATGATTTGAGCTACTGCTTGGCAACATAAAGAGAAAGTTTTGCAGTCCGTTTCATTATTCTTAAAGTGAATATGAGAGATCATAATTTTTTAGCAGTGACTTATTTTCAAAACTTAAAACTTGATAACTTTATGGGAATCATTTAATTTCTGGAAGTATATCACTGAAATAGGTATTCGATACTTTATGAGAATGAAGAGCCTAAGCTATTTCTTCTAAATACAGAGTAATAAAGTTTTCTCTCAAACTGTTGGAGGGGAAACACAACAATCTGTTTGCTTGTGAGACCAACAACTGTAGTTATCATGGGGAAAATCCTAGCTATAAGAAGTAAATTCTAAGACCTTCAATTTAGTTAGTTCAATAGCAAAAACTATAGATGATTACTGATTAAAAACTCAACATTGACATCCAATACTTTCTCACTGGAAGTGTGACTAAATAAAAACCCTACAGATTTTTAACTTTACATTGAAAAATAATTGGAAGTCTGTAGGGTGAGCATCTCAAATCCAGGAAATAAACCTCACAGTTAGATGAGTCAGTTTTTCCTATGACAACATACACATAGTTTAGGTTTTACGATTTTAATTCAAGTGCTTTGTTGTATTAACTAATGATTTTAGGAAACCAAAGCCAAGCCTGGTATAGTGGTGCATGCCTGTAATCCCAGAGATTGGGAGGCCGAGGCAGGATTGAAAGTTCAAGGCCAACCCCTGTGATTTAGCAAGACCCTATCTTGAAATAAAAAATAGAGTGTGCTGGGGGTATCACAATGGTAGAGCACCCCTGAGTTAAATCGCCAGTACCAGAAAGAAAGAAAAAAAGGAAATCAGAATCGGTCTATTCATTAGGAACAAGTATGACACTGAAACATTCAGTCATGTAAGTGAAAGAACTGTAGATATTTCCTTCATCCCACAAAACTGGGAAAGGGGCTTGTTTTTAAGTTTAAACAATAGAACACTCTGGGGCTATGAGATCTGAATGAGTAAATGAGCTCATTTGTGAATATGCCTGTCAGAGTAGGTATCCTTGTTTTATCCATTTATACAAATATTTATAAGCATTGTGAAAAGAAAGTCTTTAGTGCTGTTTCACCTTTGTTTGATTTTGTTTTAGCATCTGAAGGTTTCTGTTCCTGAAGAAATATCTGTAGATCTAGGTAAGTTTGGAGCACCGACATCCTTCAGAATTTTACTATGCCTCTTTGTATGTAGCTCAACTCAGTTCTAAAGGTTTTATCTAATGCTTAGTAACTGGTTAAATCCCTGAATTACAATAGAAGGAGAGTGTATAATAAATTTTAGGGGAAATGAAATCTGAATTCTGAGATCAAATGCAGGAATTGCACTAAGAATTTCTCTTTGGGGTTCTCCATGATAAATTGATACAAAGTAACATTGCTATGTTGCCAGTGAACTTATGTTGTAGAGGACATACCTTTAGATCAAATAATTCCTTTCTTCTTTATGCAGAAAAGAGGAGACCTGAACTTATTCCTGAGGATCTACATCGTCACTATATCCAAACTATGCAAGAAAGAGTCCACCCAGAAGTTCAGAGGCATTTAGAAGATTTTCGGTAAGCTTAGTGTACATAAAACCTTATGTGGTCGTTCTAAATTAATTTTTCTTAAATAGGAAAAGTTGCACATTAAAAACTTCACTCATCAATTAAGTAAACTAGGTGGTCTTATCCCTGTTATTGAATAGGAAAAAAGTATGGAGATGTCTCAAAAGATTAGGAATAGAACTACCATATTCATTCCACTCCTTGGTATTTATCCAGAAGATCTAAGATCAGTATATATAGTGATACATGCATATCAGTATTTATAGCAGCACATCTACAACACTCAAGTTATAGAACAATCCTAGATGCCCATCACTAGATGAATGGATAAAGAAAACGTGTGGTGTGTGTATATGCACACACACATATACATACTCATATACATACACACATACACACAACACACACACACACACAGTGGAGTTCTCAGACTCAAAGAAGAATGAAATTATGTCATTTGCTGGTAAATGGATGAAACTGGAGAACATCATGCGAAGTGAAATAATACAGAATCAAAAAGTTGAAGTTTGAATGTTTTCTGTCATATGGAAGCTAGAGAGATATAAGAAATAAAAAAGGGGAAATCTCATGAAAATAGAAGGGAGAACAATAGAGTTAGAAGCAGAGGACCAAGGATGAGGGAGAAGGGGAGGCAAAGGAGAAAAACTGGGGAGTAACATTGATCAAATTATGCCATGTGCTTGTATGAATATATCACAATGCATTCCAATTTTGATTTTTAATTAATTTTTAAAATTCATATATGACGGCGGAGTGCATTACAATTCTTATTACACATATAGAGCACAATTTTTTATATCTCTGGTTGTAAACAAAGTATATTCACACCAATTCGTGTTTTCACACATGTACTTTGAATAATGACATCCATCTCATTCCACTATCATTTCTAATCCCATGCCCCCTACCTTCCCCTCCCATCCTTCTGTCCTATCTAGAGTTCCTCTATTCCTCCCAAGCTCCCTCTCTATACCCAACTATGAATTAGCCTCCTTATTTCAGAGAAAACATTCAGCATTTGGTTTTTTGGGATTGGCTAACTTCACTTAGCATTACCTTCTCTAACTTCATCCATTTACCTGCAAACAATTTTTATATATAACTATAACACACAAATTAGAAGGAAGATCAATAAAGTAGAGGAATGGGATCAGGGTAAGGGAGGAAGGTACAGAAGGATATAATACTAGGGATTGAAATGGAGAAAACATTGTCAATATGCCAATCCCACTATTATATGTGACTACAATATATTTATTTATTTATTTGTTTATTTATTTATTTGAGGTAGAGGCAATATCTTTATTTTGTTTTTTTAATGTGGTGCTAAAGATTGAACCCAGTGCCTCATGCATGTAGGCGAAGCGCTCTACCTCTGAGCCACAACCTCAGACATCTGGAGTCAAAGGGTTAGAGTGGAACTGAGAGTCTACAGTCTACCTTCTGTGTCCTTTCAAGATTTGAGCTCAGTATTGTGTCTATGCTAGGTATATTCTTTCAGGATATGTATCTTTGAGTGATTGCCTCTAAAATTTTGGCATTCTAGGTGATGTGACATTTTGCCTGTTCCTAGAAATTTATAGCTATGGAGACTTTGAGAAACATCTACAGAGGGAGATGGTTTTCCCCTAGGCTACCTCAGGAGATTTCTCCTATTCCCTTTAGGCAGAAACGTAGTATGGGACTGACCTTGGCTGAAAGTGAGCTGACTAAACTTGATGCAGAGCGAGACAAGGACCGGGTAATTTTGGAGAAGGAGCGGGCATGTGCAGAACAGATCGTTGCCAAAATTGAAGAAGTGTTGTAAGTAATAGAAGTATATGTGGAAAAGTTAATATTGCTTGAAGTACTCCAGACAGATTTAAAAGGGCAGTCAGTGTATAAGAGGAAGTGTTTATTTTGTTATAAAACTTCAAAAACTATGATTTTTTCACCCTGACATTTCATTTTAGAAAAAGTTCTTAGATTGTGAATGTAGCTCATCGGTAGAGGATTTGCCTGGGATGTGCAGGATCTTGATTTGATCCCCAACCTTCCCCAACACCCCCCCACCACACACACACACACACACCACACAGTTCTTGCATTTCTTTTTCTGGATGTTGGTAAATGAATAACACTGGAATTTCTAATCAGTGATCCAAAACAGGTGAATACTTTCATTGATTTTAACTCATAGACTTTGGAAATATTTCTTATGGTAAAACATGTACAATTGATAAGTGCAAAAATGGTAGAATTCCTTTGGGGATTAGGGTTCTCTTGATATTTTACTCTAGATGACGTTTATTCTGTTAGATATCCATGATATGGTTTATTTATCTCTTCTGATTTATATGTGCATGGGCCTCTCTGCCATACTTTGTTTAATCTCATTTACTATTCTCTCCATAGTTCTGTTCTTTTTCTTTACTGGTGGGGTACAAAGCATTTGGTTTTGTTCTGTTGTTTCAGGTGTCTTAAGTTCAATAGCAAAATTTTAATTAAACTTATATGTTTTATTTTTAAACATTTGTACTTTTAGGTTGACTGCTCAGGCTGTAGAAGAAGAAAAGAGGTAACATAATTGTTCTGACTCCCCACCCCGAGAATTTTAAGAAAAAAGGAAACTTTCTTTTCTCCTATGAGCCTTAAATTACAATTGATTTCTTTTAACTTAAAAATGTACTGTGGTTTCCCCCTGGTGGCCTTGTGTTATATTTGATTAATATTCTAGTGATATGAGTAGAATCTTTGTGTGCAGTGAATAAATCCTAAGTTTTTTTTTCCTTTTTGATTAATTAATTTTAATAATTCCATTGTTGGGTTGGGGTTTTGGTCTTTTTTCATACTGACCCTCCGTTCTCAGAAGTCTTATTTTTATTTAATTCTCCAGTTCCACAATGCAGTATGTTATTCTCATGTATATGAAGCATTTGGGAGTAAAAGTGAAAGAACCTCGAAATCTGGAGCACAAGCGGGGTCGGATTGGATTCCTTCCAAAAATCAAGGTGAGACTTGGGAGGCTGAGGCAGGAGGAACACAGGTTTACGGTCAGCTTCAGCAACATAGCAAGGACCTAACTAAGCAATTTAGTGGGACCTTGTCTCAAAATAAAAAATAAAAAGGGCTCAGTGGTTAAACACCCCTGGGTTTAATCCCTAACACACACACACACACACACACACACACACACACACACACACAAAGATGAAAACTGGAATGATAAAAAAGTGATCAGGGCTCAGTACTCTTTACATTTGTTGCACTGTTTTCCTGCCTTTTAATATTTGCTAAATCAGCACATTAGCACTAGGCATAACAATAGGTAGATATGGTCCCTGTTGTCAAGAAACTAGTGATAAAGATATGTAAGCTTATTATTAATTAGTGTGAAACATGAAAATAGCAGTTTATACAGAGTGCCTTCCCCAAATGTTATTGCCTTATACTTTTAGGGTACCTGTAATAGTTTGTAATCACTTGTGTTTTGTTTCATGTTGCCAGATTTTAAAACTCTATGAGGTCAAAGACTTTTCTTGTTATTATATCCCCAGCTTTTATCATAGTGCTTTCACATTATAAAATTGTTGGATGGATGAATGAATTGTTTAGAACAAACTCCTGGTAAATGTGTAAATTCACCCAGTTAATAATAAGCTCCTGGTAAAACTACCCTTTTATTTCCTAAAATTATTATCTCTAAAGGGCTTGAAAAGACATCTTGAAGTTGAGGTATCCATAATACTATGTACCAGCCTCTGAGAAGTATTGTGTGTGTATGTGTGTGTGTGTGTGTGTGTGTGTATGTGTGTGTGTGTGTGTTAGTAGCCATTAGAATTACATTTATGTGTTCGAAAGCAGCAAAAGAAATCTTCTATAAGGTTTCTCTTATCTCTTTGATTATATCTCAACTCTAGCAAAGTATGAAGAAAGATAGAGAAGGCGAAGAAAAAGGGAAGCGAAGAGGATTCCCTAGCATTCTAGGACCCCCAAGGAGACCAAGTCGTCATGACAATAGTGCAAGTACGTTGAAGTTTGAAATGCTGCGTTCCCTCCATTCCATGCAGTGTTTACATCAGAGACTCATTGGCTAGAATGGGTGGCTGGAGGAAGGTGTTCTTGAGATGATGTCACTGAACTTTCAACATAGTTCATTTCCTTTCAGTGCTATTTCTAATCTTAGTACCCCTACGTTGTTGGGTAATTGTCATAAGCATCTTTAATGGCAGTATTCTGTTAGATGTCCATGATATGATTTTACTTATCTCTTCTGATTTTGTTTGCATTCAAGTTTTGTTTGTTAAATTTAAAAAACAATATGTGCATGGATCTCTCTGCCATACTTTGTTTAGTCTCATTTACTACTCTCTTTGTAGTTCTGTTTCTTTACCTTTTCATTGTGCTTTATTTTCTGATCTCCTTCTACCTTAGTCCCTGGCCTAGTAGAGAGAGATCAGACCACTAAAGAGGGTTGCAGGAGAATTAGGGATAGTGGTACTCTGGGAAGAGCAACTGGATCATGTAGTGCTTCCTGTCTTGGACAGTACCACATTTGAAATTACTGGCATGCTGGAGGTAGAAGTGGAGTTGTGGAACAGTGATACCGAGTATCCTCCATGATGTGGAATTCTCACTGAAATGCCAGTAGTGCCCTGATTGAGAAATACTGAGAGGAGGTTGAGGACCTGGAGGTTTCCACAGATGCTGTCATGATCTCCAAGGAATACAGAGGAAGTTTTCGGAATTTGGAAAGATGTTAGGATGTACAATGCTGTGGATGATAACCTGAGTGCCTGCAACTCATATAGTGATGCATGTGAATAAGGATAATGAACAGAATAGGGATAATTTTGTATGGTCTGAGGCATATTGTGATAATGAAGTTGTGAGTGTTAGGAAAAAAGTGGAATGGGGCTTGCTAAGCATCACAGAGATTAAGGGCTTCTTTTTGATTCTTAACAAATGATACAGCTACATGTCTACCTATCTCTGTCTCTCAGCATCCCCACCCCACATCGCTTTCTCATCTCCTTTACTCATGATCCTTCTTCTGCCACATCCTCTTACCTTCAGATTTTACCTTCTCATTCCCTTTTCTGTTCATCCTCCATCTCCTTATTTCCCTCCTCCATCTTCCTCTCCCTTTCTCTTGTTGCCCACCTCTCTTTCTTTCCCTTCTTTATTTTTCTCTGTGCTTTGCTCTGTATAATAATTTATTTTATGTTTTTCTAGGGCCAATATTCCAGGCATTTTTTTCCTGGATATTTTTATTTCCTCTTTTTTAAAAGTTATTTAGCAACACAGATTATTAACTATCATTTTCTGTTCAGTTGGCAGGGCCATGGAACTACAGAAGCCACGCCATCCTAAGCATTTATCCACACCTTCATCTGTGAGTCCGGAACCCCAGGACTCTGCTAAGGTGCGGCCATGTGGCTTAGCAAATGAAGGAACAGACACTGGATACCTTCCTGCCAATTCCATGTCCTCTGTGGCTTCAGGGTCCACTCTTTCCCAAGAAGGAGGGAAAGAGAATGATATAGGTGAGTCAGTGCTATAGTTCAGCTTAACTTGGTGTCAAGATTTTTAAACAAATATACTAATTGTACAGTGGAGAGGCGGATTCTTTTAATCAGGACTGAGTCCCCGTTTAATTTGATTTTAACATTTTAATATTCTCTAACCCCTGACAAATTTATGCTGAATGATAATTTGTAGTTCCCATTCATCAAAAAAAAAAAAAAAAAAAAAAAAAAAAAACAAAACTGAGCTCTCTGTCAGACATTAGCTTTGTACCAGAAGTCAGCATATAATAATTATAGGCAGATGCTTGCCCAATGCAGCTAGTTATATGGGGGAAATAGTCAAGGAAGTGAAAAATTCAGATTGTGCCAAGTCTAAGAAAGAAAGGTAAGAGAGGAATAGAGGGAACTGGGCAGTAGTTAGAGGCAGATATGGGGGATGGGATATTCTAAAGAAGACTTTAAAAATCTGAGACCTTCTCCAGATGGTCAGAATCATGTATATAAATTATTAGAACTCTAAACAGAGATGACTGAATCATCTGAACCTGAGGTGCCTTAGGTACTCTATTGACCTTGATGGGGTTGGAGTTTCCCATTGCTTATTAAGAGCTTTTTAATTGTTTTGGTTATTTAGTATTTCTTTTTGCAAAGCCCTTCCTGTCACTTTAACTAAAAACCAAAAATTTGTTTTCTATTCATAAGCAGATTGTAGAAAAATTGCCTTATTTTCAGAAGCATGTCTTCATTAAAGTGTAGGTTTTCAATAGAAATTGAGACAAATCTCTGGAGTGACTATTCAAACTAGTGATCTGGGAAATAATTCAAAATTATTTTCTTGACATGAATTTTGCAAATGCATTGCTTCAAATAAGGTCATGTATGAAAGAACTTCAAAGAAATTTGTAGTTAATCAGTTTTTGCATATAGGGAACTAGTTTTAAGGTTCTTAAAGATAATTTTAGAGGCTCCCTGAAAACTTATTTAATACTTTGCTAACATATGCCCTTATTCTATCTCTACTGGTACATTTAAGTTACCCATGTTGAATTATCATATTTCCAATAATTAGAGCTTGAATTAATGGTGTTTGTCATGAATTATCTTAGTTACTTTAAGCACTGCTCCATTTGATTTTTAATTATTAATTTTAAATACCAAATTAAATGCTGGTTTGTTGACTGTCGCTTTCTAGTTGATTGTTACTTTACAGTGTCCCTTCTTAACACATGGGGTTACAAATAAAATGATCTGTATAGTTTACTCTCTAAAAAAAAAAAATCTGAGACCCTGGAGATTTTTTAAAATGTCTAATGAGAAGCCTGCAGAGAAAAGAGATTGACTATGTGGCAGAGAGTATAAGCAAGAGAACAAAGTTTCAAGATGGCAAGAAGAGATGAGGTATTGAGTGTATATAAAGGGCAAGGTTACTAGCTGAAGGCGAGGTTTTAGTTAGATGGGCAAGGGGATTTGTAAAGAAGGAAAAGAAGTAATTGCAGGAGAAAATTAGGAAAGCAACTTATTACCATATTTCTTTATACTTGTTATAATGAAGGATTTCTTAAGCAAGTGAGCTGGTAGACCAACTGGTTTTATTTGGAGAAGGGAATGCCCATCTATACTAGTGTTTCTTAAGGCTGTTCCATTTCTGATGATGACATGATCAAGGATGAGACTGTAGGAGTGGTCAGTAAGATATCATAGAGGAGGTTACTAAGGATGAAGAAGGCAAAGAACCAAGGAGCCAGGAGTTTGAATAGCTTAATATACATATATTTGGAGGTCACCTAGTATGATTTGAGCATGGAGAAGAGAAGTATGAGCCAGCAGCCAAATGTTTAGGGCTGCTAGATGATTATTGTAAGGAGGGAGAACATCTGATAATATCCAGAGAGTGAGTACTTCGGTGGTGCAAATAATTTTACAAGAAGGCAGCAAGATAATAATCTAAAAGTCATGTAGAGAAAAGGAAGGCTATTCATCATATCTCCACCTTGAAGTACACAGTGTAAGACAGAAACATTAGTTTTTGAAAGGATTGGGGCAGTAAACAGTTTTCTATTTAAGGCAAGGAAGTGTGAGGGTAACATTTGGAGAACTGTTGGGATTTTGTCAGGTATGGATATCTGAAGGTGTTAGATTGAGTGTATTCATATTTCATGGCTTCCATGACTCATTGAAATAAAAAAATAGTAGGAAAGATATTAAAAATCATAAAGAGAAAGATAGTAGAGGAAGGGATTATGTTTTTAACAAATATTTGAGAGATTGAAAGTGGACAAGACTGTTCTAAGGGATAAAACAACGTAAAGGAAGTCAGAACCTATAATTTGTGTAAGGAATCCAATGTAGAAGCCATTCTATCCATTGAAACTCTGGGGAGACTTTGGGCTCAGAGTTAGTGTGTGTAATGGAGTACATAAGTAAGAAATAGATCTGCAGTGATGAATACATTGAACAATAATAATAATAATGTAATCAAAACAACTATGTCAGCACCTTCTGACCCCTTTTAGTAGTCTGTTATTTATGGACAAGAAGAGACTCAGTGAGCTCTTTTTCAAAGAAATTGGGTGAATTGTGTAGGGAGAGTTACATTTTTCATGGAGTTGATGCCCTGGAATTCCAACATTTGGGCACCTGTAAAGCCAGATAATAGGCTTGCCAGTGACACACCCTGCTTTGGGCCCTCAACTAGAACAGAGCTGTTTCCATACAGCAGCAAAGAAAGCCAGATAAGCTTCCTGGTCTTTCATTCTTAAATATGAATATCACTATTCACTCTTGGAAAAATCTGCATATGAGAGTCAAGACCTCATATAATATATAATACCAGATACATTAAACAATGGCACAAAGAAAGAATACAAACCAAATAGGAAAACTGCCCCTAGAAAGAAAATATGCTTTTTGGTAATAGACAAGAACTTTTAAAAATACTTCTAAATTAAGTAGTATATTTCGAGACATTAAAGAAGTTATCAAATCTATAATGCAAGAAATGGATTCTATGAAAAAAGGAGAGACAAGCTGAACCTGGGCCCATAATCTCAGTGATTCAAGAGACTCAGGAAAGAGGATCACAGTTCATGGCCAGCTTTAACAATTTAGTGAGACTTTGTCTCAGAATAAAAAGTTAAAAGGGTTGAGGATGTAGCTCAGTGGTAAAGTACCCCTGGGTTCAATCCCCAGTACTCCCCATCCAAAAAATATTAATATAACCATTAAATACAGTCCAATGACTATTGCATAGTCATGAATCATTGTGTGATAAATTACTCCAAACCTTAATGGCTTACACAAAATTCTTTATTATCTCACCTTTTTGGTGAGTGAAAAATGTGACAGCAGCTTAGCTGGATGGTTTTGGCATCTGGTCTCTTTAAAGGATGAGACCCCCTTCTTAATGTCTCAGCTCCTCACCACATGGATTTCTCCAAAGAGCTGCTTTAGTGTTCCATGACGTAGTAGCTGATTTTCCCCAGAATGACCTGATAGAGAAGACAAGAAGAAAGCCGATAATCTTTTTTTTTTTTTCATTTTTTTTTTATTGGTTGTTCACAACATTACAAAGCTCTTGAGAAAGCCGACAATCTTAACAACTTAGTCTATTGGTACACACTGCTACTTCTGCAAGTTAGACCCAAGTCCTTGAATCTGGCCCATACTTTAGGAGAGAGGAAGCAAGATCTACTCCTGAAGGGAGGATTATCAAAGCATTTGTGGATGTATTTTCAAACCACCACAGCTTCCAATATTTAAAGTAGAAAACAAGTTATAGAAAATAACTATAACAGTCTTATACATAAGCAAGTTAAGATGGCTATGCTATCACTAGACAATGTTATCTTTTGGGACCATTGTATTTATGGTCCATTGTTGGTTGAAATGTTATGTGGCACATGATTGTATGTAATGAGTAATTTAAAAAAAATCTATACCTAAAATGTCCTCAGAAACATCAGTGCACCAAGAATGAATGCTGAAAGCTTTTAAGACAAAGGAAATGGTGATTATGCTACTTCACATTTCTTATAACACTGCTAGGACACAAAAGAGCAATTCCTTCAACTTACTGAAAGAAAACAGTTTAGACTTTTAATTTTGCCCCCACCTAAACTTTCCATCAAATATGAGGAAAGGATAAAGACATTTCAAGATGTGTAAGGATCCAAAGTTTAAGCAAAATGCATCTTTAACATTATTTGAGACTACATAACTACAAATCCCCTTGTCCATCTAATTAAAACCTCGCCTTCAGCTAGTAACCTTGCCCTTTATATACATTCAATACCTCATCTCTTTTTGCCGTCTTGAAACTTTGTTCTATAGCTTATACTCTCTGCCACATTGTCAATCTCTTTTCTCTGCTGGCTTCTCATTAAACATTTTAAAAAATCTCCAGGGTCTCAGATTTTTAAAGCCTTCACTTTCAATGTCTGACTTCTGTTTTTTTCAGGATCAAAACAAGTTGGAGAAACACCAGCATCTGGAGACTCATTGGATGGCACACCTCGTACTCCCAATACCATCTTTGATTTCCCACCTCCTGCATTAGACCAAGTGCAGGAGGAGGAGTTTGAAGTAGAAAGGTAATTCGAAAGAAGATCTGAAAAAGTTTAGGGCATTGCTTAAAGTTTTTTGAATTATATTCTACTTGTGTACTATCTAGCATTTTTCCTTATATAGAACTAGCACTTGTTGGTAGTAAATATTAGATAGGTACTGAAATTTTTCTTCTGTTCATTTTACATTAAATACATCCTATTTCTGAGAGTATTGTTTATCTAGCCATTGGAGTTTGACCCAGTTTTCAGTATCTTTGATATGAACTCCTTGATATCCATTATTTTTTTTTCAGGTTGACTCTTTTTTTTTTTTATAGTAGTACTATTTATTCAGAAAACTAGAAATTACCCAAATGTTCATCAACATAGAATGAATAAAAAAGACATTCTCTTTCTGATATGTGGTCACAAAATAGAATGACATAGAACAAGGAAAATGAAAGATTGACAGCTATGAGCAACCATGTGAATGAGTCTCACACACCGTATTGAATAAAAGAAACTTAGATATGAAAAAATTATACTGTATCATTATACTATGTAGAGCTCAAAAATAGGCAAAATGAATCTGTGGTGTTAAAATGCTTTACTTTGGGGGCACAGGGAGTTCCAACAAGTGGAAGGAGGTGAAAAGGGAACTTCTGTTTGCTGGTAGTATTCAGTTTGTTGACTAGCTGCTGTTTATACAAAAAAGTAGTCCAATTTGTGAAAATTCATTGTTCTGTATATTTATAATTTATGCATTTTTTTTTATAAAAAGTTGGAAAAAGATTAGAAGGATCTATTCCAAAATGCTAACAGTAAATATATCTGGTTGGTAGGAACATGGATTTTTCTAAAAAGTTTTTTGACATATTCATATATATCCCAACTTATAATAATCAGGTCTTGTTATTTCAGTCTGAATAAAGTATTATTAAAATGCTTAAAAATGAATTAAGTCTAATCAATTATTATAATTTTGGATGAAAGGAAATAAATATTAAAATTGGAACTGTAACTACCACAAGAATTTTCTATATAATTATAGTATTCCTTCGAGTACCAATCCCTTGTAAAAATGTTATGTATTTTCTGGATTCAAAATTGTATGTCATGTTGACTCTATTCTCCACTGTTTTAGGGTGATGGAACATGGGACACCAAAGCCCTTTAGAAAGTAAGTAAATCTTAAGTAGCTTTGAATAAAGGCACATTTTAAGAAATAGAGCTTTTCCCCCCTAAAGTTCCAATCTTAAAGGAAAAGAAGCCCTGTACACAAATCTGTTAAATTGTATAAAGTTTTTAATATGCACATATAATTCAAAAGATAAACAGTAAGGTGTATATAACATTTATAAGCTGTTTTGTAGAACAGGAAGATATTTTAGGCTTTTTGATCAATTGCAGAAATCTGACTGATTACTGTAATCTTAAGACTTGTGTAGCTTCACATTATCCACTTGAAGTCCTCAAACAGAATTTATCATTTTTCTTTGTTAGGTTTGACAGCATAGCCTTTGGAGAAAGTCAAAGTGAGGATGAACAATTTGAAAATGACCTAGAGACAGATCCACCCAACTGGCAGCAGCTTGTTAGTAGAGAAGTGTTATTGGGACTCAAACCTTCTGAGATCAAAAGACAGGAAGTGATTAATGGTGAGTTTAATTGTTTTTGTCATTCATGTATATTGAGTTTTATCAGAATAAAGCAAATCCCTCAACCCTGGAGTGTGCTTCAGTTTCTCTTATCCCTTTGTTTTAAACAAAGATGGAATTAAATTAGATAAATGATCCTTGAATGCTTCAACTCAAAAAATGCAAATGGTATTATAATTCTTATTGATAACTTAATAGGAATGAATGTTTAACCTTCAAGATATTCAGGATCCATAGCATTATAGTTTAGAGTTGATGAATCATTGAGATACTTATCCCGTCACTTTACTTTCAGATTAAATTATTTTTTATGCAGAAATTATAAATAGGAAGCTAAAAAGCCCAATGGGATTAGTTGAGTTAATTAAGGTTATATAGCGGATGGGCTCGGGATGTGACTCAAGTGGTAGCGCGCTCGCCTAGCATGCGTGAGGCACTGGGTTTGATCCTCAGCACCACTTAAAAATAAAATAAAGATATTGTGTCCATCTAAAACTAAAAAATAAATATTAAAAAAAAGATCAAATAGCCCATAAGTGAAAAGGGGAAAACTAGGATCTATGTCCTTTCGAACCCTGGTTCAGCATTCTTTAGTTACTCCAATATGTTTGTGACAGATATGTGGCATGAATGCTGTATCCTTATCCCTAGAATGTCATTTGAATAAATACCCTCCTTGTCTCTGACAACATTACAACATAGTGAAGTTACAGTCTAGTTCCATAAATGAGAGTTTATAGGAAAATTAGATAGCCAAAAGTACTGTTATTTCTGAAGAAGGCTCAAGTTAAAGGCTGTATGGTATTGAGGCTTTCAGTTTTCTAATATTGTCATTTTGATATGTAGATGTTATAAATGGAAGAGTAGGGTATACTTAACTTTTAAGTACAAAATTGTTTTGAAGGATATTTTTCATTTGTTCACATTTAACTCAGAATCACTATGTTGGAGAATTTCATGGCATCAAAGTGATTTGCTAAGTAAATGCTAAATATTATTTAACTCATTTGCTACCTAATTCCAGCTAAAAGGCTCTATTTAGTCCCATGGAATTATTCTAAGTGAGGAAATAACTCAAAATAACTCATATCTCCCCTCCCCCATTTCTTTCCTTTTTTTTTTTTTTTTTTTTTGCTTAGAATTGTTCTACACTGAGAGAGCTCATGTTCGAACATTGAAGGTTCTTGATCAAGTATTCTATCAGCGAGTATCCAGAGAAGGAATTCTTTCACCTTCAGAACTACGAAAGATTTTTTCAAACTTGGAAGATATTCTTCAACTTCATGGTAAGAGAAACTGACTTGATCTTTGCCCCTACATTTCCAATAGAGAAAAGATTGGGAGTCTATCTGGCAGTTCTTTGGCACTTTTATATAATTTCATGTAATTTTGTAAATGTATCCATATTAGCATTTCTGAAGTTATATATGAGCACATAATGTAAATGAAGAAATGATGGAACTTTGACTAGATCCTTTTGCCCTATAGTCATCAAGCTTTGTATACGAAGTGTTATCATAGGGCTTCAGGTCTAAAGTCAGCACTTAAGCTTAAAAACATGAATAGTCAAAATTACCCTTAAACATTTCTTATCAATTTCAATATAAAAGGTTTTGAACATATGTGTCCCATGTCCTAATACATGTAGAAGTAGGTTTTGTAAATAGCCATACACAATATGGAATCCCATAGTATGATAAATTTTAGGCATTGCTTTATTGTATTGTTGCTTGATACACATTTTGTAAATATACAAAAATTCAACCTGTGTCTTTCCCTGTTTGAATAATCTACTTTTATAGATAGTAGTAGGATATTCCTAGTAGGATATTCTGCTCTTTGTAGGTTACTATTTCTCTAAATTTCCAATCTCTCTTTGTCAAGAATATTATCACTTCCCACCAACACCTATCAACCAAATTGATGTTCTTTACAACTTTTTGGGTAATGTTAGGTCCCATCAGAATGCATTGATAACTTTAGGCCTGATTACATCTGTTGCCTATAAACAGGACACATTTTGAAAGGAACAGTGAGCACAATCAGCACTGTTGAGACTTAAGTTCTTTTTGAGCATGATTATGAAGATGAAGTCCTGAGGTTAAATGATGTTTGATGCTACTGCACTATATTTAATATACTAGTTTCTAAAAATGTTGTTTGATGCTTTAACAGTAAAAACACCGTTCAGACACTGTTTTACAGTCTCTGGATGCATAGCGTATGTTCAGATTTTTGTTTACAGAGATTAGGAGTTGTGCTATTCTGAAAATTTTGTTTTTGAAAACTTAGCTATCAATCAAAATTTTTTAGATTGTGTATTAAACTTTTTAAGGTGTGTACTAAATTTTTCTTTTTTTAAATTTTTATTTAAAATTTTTTTTCTTTTCTTTAGTTGGGCTGAATGAACAAATGAAGGCTGTTCGAAAGAGGAATGAGACCTCTGTTATTGATCACATTGGGGAAGATCTGTTGACCTGGGTAAGGAAATTTTTTAATGTTTTTATAGACATTTGATGATAAGATTCAAGGTCAAGTCTTTCTAAATATGCAAACCCATCCAGTTTGCAAGGGTTTAGAGTGGATATTCTTGATTAATATGTACTAATCAATGCTCAAACTAAGTGCTATATTTTATTGAAATAAATATACTGGTCCTTTGTGTTTTAAAAACTGGTAAAATGGTTCTTAAATAATTTATATCCTTGTCAAGAGGTAATTCCATCTGAAAAATTAATTTTCAGGGCTTTGGAGTTATTGCACATTAAAAAATATTGTCACACACACAAAAAAGAAATAATTTAAGTGGTACAGAATTTTAGCCATCTTCTGTTGTTCAGATCTTGAAATTGTACTCTGAGACAAGTGTATATCCATGATTGCTCTCACAATAGTAGAAAAGTGAAAATTACTTAATTTTATGAACAGTATGAGGAAGGAGTCCAAAGGCTGTAGTAGTTTTTTTGTCAAATTCCATCTTTCTAACTCTGTGAATATATATTGTACAGTGCTGTGAAAGGAGCTAGTGGCAATCAAAACATAAATGTCTCCTGCCTTCACAGAACTTAAGTTATTTAATGCAAGATGAGTACAAATAAAGGGGGAAAAACACAAGGGACCTAAACTTGAACGTATTGAAAACCTTCTTGAGGAAGGCATTTGATTTAAACTTTTTTAAAAATTTTTTAATTTACATATGACAGCGGAATGCATTACAATTCTTATTACACACATAGAGCACAATTTTTCATATCACAGTATATTCACACCAATTCGTGTCTTTATACTTATACTTTGGATAATAATGGTCATCACATCCCACCATTATCACTATGTAGTTAAGGCTGTGAATTACAATAAAGTCTGTGATTTAGTTCTCAAATTTTAACATAGACTGAATAAGAATGTTTTAAAATAGGCACACAGAAGTGTGTGTGTGTGTGTGTGTGTGTGTGTGTGTGTGTGTACGGTTCTTGAGGAAATGCCATGAGATTTTAGTAATTCTAAAATTGTAACTTTTAAAAAGATTAGAGAATAGAAAGCTAACTAAAGCAATGTTTATCTTACTGCTTTCTTGATGGTGAGAAATGGCTCAGAATCTCGTAATCTATTAAAAGACCTCTTTTTTAATCACTTGACTCAGAACAGGAGCTACAAATCCTAATCCAGTTTTACCTTGCACTTTCCATCTTAGAGCAACGTTAGAATTATTGTTATTAAGGATATTTAATTTCTTTGAAAAATTCAACTTATTCTATGGCTACCCTGTGATAATGTGACTCATTTCCCCGCCCCTGCCCCCCCCCCCCTTGTTTTGGTGTGTTATTGGGAACTAAACCCAGGGGCACTCTACCATTGAGTTATCTGCTTGGGATATCCCCAGCCCTTTTTATATTTTGATACAGAGTAAATTGCATAGGATGGTCTCAAACTTGCATTCCTCCTGTTGTAACCTCCTTAGTAACTGGAATCGTAGGGTGTGCCATTATGCCCAGCTTCATCTTGTTTCTTGATCTCAGTGTAGGCAATGAAAATTATAACTGAGTGGTTTCACTGTATACTATTAACTTGAAACAGAAAATCAAAAATTTTATAAGACTATCATTTCATTTTATAGTATCACAGAGTATAGCATCATTTCTATGTCAAACTTTGATTAAAGGCTCTAAGTAACTCAGTGAGACCCTGTCTCTAAATAAAATACAAAAAAGGCTGGGGATGTGGCTCAGTGGTTAAATGCCCCTGGATTCAATCCTCAGTACCCAAAGTAATAATCATTTAGAATTCTGTCATATATAACAAATTTACAAATTAAAAATATTGATTAAAAAGCATAATTTTTCACAAGAGGTTCATAAGCTCATAGCTTCCCCCGTCCCAACAAAGCCAACTCTAGTCGCTGCACAAATGTAGCAGTAATTAATTTAATCTCTACGCTGCTTTTAGTCACAGCATATTTCATAGTTAGTAGGAAAACAAGCTAGTGTCCTAAGGATTTGTTTCTTGGAGCAGTAATTCTTGTAAAGGTGTCAGGGTCTGGTGAAAATGAAATTTTAATCTGAGTCTCCAGGCATTTTGTGTCTCGTATTCTCCAAATGTCACCCTCCCTCCCTTTTTTTAAAGTCAAATAACAATTTTATTATTAATAAAATGAAATTTAAGATGAAAACATCATAATGGGCAAAAGATGGACATTGTATATTTGTACTGCACATAATATCTAGTTCTGTAAGGATAAGGATTATCTATTGTATTTGTCCAAATTTCTATCCTTTCCATTGTTCTTTGATCCTTCTTGATGCTCCATGATTAGTTTCCTGTTTGAAGGTCTTTACCATTCTTTAAGGGTAAGTCTGATAGAAGCTAATTATTTTAGTTTCCATTCATCTGAGAATATCTAAATTTCTTCATTTCTGAAGGTTAGCTTCAATAGATATGCAATGCATGTTTGACAGTTCTTTTCCTTGAAGTTGACAGCACTTGAAAAATATTCTATTTCCTTTTTGCCTTCATGAAATGTCACCTTTCTATCTGATTTAGTAGTGGTGTGGGCTGAAAGGTAACAAGTTATGATAAGTTACCAGCAAGAAAACATTGATGTCCGATCAGAAAAGGCCTGGATGTGTCAGGGTCAGACCTTTCCTAATGGAGAGCTATTGATACTACACATAAATATCTAGTTCTATATTTGTTGTCAATTGAGAATACATTCTACTAGAATGTTGAAAGAATCATGGTTGTCTCTTATTTTGCATGGCCTTGTATAAGCTCTGTATCTCATTCTCTATTGTTTTCTTTGCATTCTTGGTACAGTTCAGTGGACCAGGAGAGGAGAAGTTGAAACATGCTGCTGCTACGTTTTGCAGTAATCAACCTTTCGCTCTGGAAATGATCAAGTCTCGTCAGAAAAAGGACTCTCGATTCCAGACATTTGTGCAAGTGAGTTGAATGAAAATAACGCAAGTTAAAAGAAAATAATGCAAGTTTTTAACAATTACCAAATAAACTTGGAAAATCCTGACTTAGACTGTCTTTTACAGGATAACATTTTTGTTAACATTTAAAATAACAATATTTATCTCTTAAATTATTGGAAGCATAAAAATGATTTTGGAATGATGAACAAAAAAATATATATATGTCAGGATTAAAATACTTGATGTAGAAATCCACATTACCATAGAGATTTTATCAGGAATTCATATATATATATTATTAAAAGAATATTGTTAAAACATTAAAATGGGCTTATATCGGGTCCAAGGAAGACTATAACAGCAGTCATACTCACTGGGGTAGGTGTTTACATTGGTATAGATAAGATTTGATAACTAAAGCCCATAGGTAAATTATCCAGCCTTGTGCCTATTTTTAAAAATAAAGTTTAATTGGAACACAGTTGTATTTATTTTGTATTGTATAATATACATTAAGTGACCACTTAATGCAAATTTATTGTCTCACAGCTTTTGTTGTTTAGGAATATGGCCACAATTTAGCTAGATCTATTTTCAGGGTTTTACCAGCTGAAATCAAAATGTTAGCTAGAGCCGCAGTTCTCATCTAAGACTTGGGAATCTCTTCTAAGCTCACTGGTTGTTCGAATTCATTTCCTTAAAAATGAATAACTGAGGTCCTTGCCTTCCTATTAATTGTTGGCTAGGGAGCAGTCTTCTATAGAATGTTTCTCTTTGTTATATGATCCCCAGTTTACAGCTATAGATAGATGTTTGTTTTCTTCCAGACTATTAGGAATGGAGATCTCTGACCCAGGTTTCTTTTCAAGTCTTTTCTGATTAAGTCAGACCCACCTGGGGTAATCTCCTTTGTGATTAACTCACAGGCAACTGATAGTTAGTAAGCTAATCATAGGAATGATATTCCTCTTTATTCGTGGATTTCATCCACTCAGTGGGATGGGATTATGCAGAGTGTTTCCACCAAAATGTGGAAATCTTGGAGTCCATCTTAGAGATTTTATTTTTGTTGTTGTTGTACTACATAAAGCAATGTTCATTCATTTATAAATTCTGTGGCTGCTTTTTTGCTAAAACAGCAGAGTCAAGTAATTTTAAGAGACTGACCTTCAAAACCTAAATATTTACTAACTGGCACATTACTGAATGTTTGTAGACTTCTGATATAGATAAGCTGTCATGTCCAGACTGGTGATCCATTGTACCTACTTGGAATGGCAGATAACAAAGAAGTTAACCAACTTTTAATAGGAATGCCAGTCAGGAAAGTGTACTTACATTTTTTGAATAGGTGAACATAAAGCAGTTTTAACACAGGAAGGTAATTGTTAGTTGATTGTGGATGCTGTCAGTTAGTGCTTAAACAGATAGCAGAAACCATTGATAACAGGCTTTCTTCCCCCTATATGAGATTAGAGGAGAAAGCAGAATCGTAGTATGGCAATGATGTGTCTTGTTATTTTTTGTCTTGATTTAATAACCAGAATGTTATAGGTACTTATGTGGTACAATGTACTGCCTAATAAGAGTACATATTCATTTATTTCTTTTAATTTTAGGATGCTGAGAGTAATCCACTTTGTCGTCGTCTTCAGCTGAAAGATATCATTCCCACCCAAATGCAGAGGCTTACTAAATACCCACTTCTTTTGGATAACATTGCCAAATACACAGGTACAGCATTCTCCCTGAAATAAAAAAAAAAAAAAAATCTAATCCAATCTTCTTTAGACTGTTGGATTTAATGTATCCATTAGTAGCTATAGTGAGAGTTTGGCAAACTGTGGGGATTATGGTCCAAATCAGGCACACTGCCTATTTTTACAAATAAAGTTTTATTAAACACAGGCTTACACAGCCTTACCTATCTGTTTACATAGTGTCTCTGCCAGCTTTTATACTGCAATAGCAGTGTTGAATAGTTGCAAGAGAGGCCATTAGGTCTGTAAAGTATAAAACAATTATCTGATTTTTTATAGAAAAAGTTTGTCCATCCTCATTCGAGCATATATATTTGTTTAAAGAACATCTATATTGGGTTGAAGAGATGTTTTATATCTATATATGTAGTTCTACTAAGTTAAACCAATGTGCTATCATTCCAGCTCCTGTTTTGAAACATGAAGTAAATCTGAGTTTCTCAGTTTAGCTTTAGGCTCTTATACTTTTTTTAAATTAATATTTGTGCAGTCTAATTCCTATTTCTATGTCTGAGAATTTGCATAATTGAGAAACATTCGTACCTGTTAATTTTTATACCTTATTATATCTGTTCAGTATAGCTGGACCATTGTTTAGAGGACTATAATTCTGAATGTTCTGATTTTGGTATCCCTTAGGCAAAGTGTAGCCTCAGCACATTTTGGTGAACTTTATCTTCTATTTTAATGATATAAACATTGTAATTGATTTTCTTTCTTTAGATATAATCTCAAATTCAAAGCAACTTGTTTTGGAATTTTTTTGAATTGTGTTACTTAAAAAATATTGCTTTAACAGGGCCACTGGACATAATTATATAGGCTCTGCACTATGAAATTCCAGGGGGAAAAGAGGGTCCTGTTTATATAGCTTACAAAATGAGTTGAGACCTTCCGCCTGTAGTGTGTAATATTGTGATCATTATATTTTATGTAATGCATAATTTCTGAATTTAGGGTTCTATATTATAGTTTCTTTTTAAAGATGAAAACCTATGTTTTAAAGTACTGTCATCAGGTGTTTTCCCAAAAGATCTAAAATTTGGCGTACTATATAAAGCAACATAGCCACATCAGTGTTTATAGCAGCACAATTCACAATATCCAAATTATGGAATTTACCCAGTTGAGCCCATCAATAGATGAATGGATTAAGAAATTATGGTGTGTATATATACATATATATATATATGTATGTATATATACACAATGAAGTTCTATTCAGCCATTAAAAAGAATGATATCATGGTGTTCACTGGTAAATGGATGGAAATGGAGAATATCGAGCCAAGTGAAATAAGCCAAATTCAGAAACTTAAAGGTGGAATGTTTTATCTCATATGCGGAAGCTAGAGTAAAATAAAGGAAAGGGGAAGGGAAGGATAAGATTATATAAGGAACAAGTCAAATGCATTAATTAATAGAAAATCTAAAGGAAGTCTAGTGTAGTAGAGGCAGGTGGGGAAGGAACAGAAGGGAAAAGGGTGAAGGAAGGGGGATCATGAACTGAAATTGACTTCATGCATGAATGAGTTTTTTGGGATGAACCCAACTACTATTACAACCATAAAGCTCTATTAAAAAAAATCCAAGTTGTATGCCACTTACAAGCCTATATTTATAAATTTGAGAGAATACAATAAAGAAAACTATTTAAGAAATAGATTCTGATTTCTTTATCAAAAAGGGTTTTAAATAATGAATTAAATATACAATTTGTTTAGGCTGTATTTTTTACACTATATATGTTGATATGTAGTAATTCTTGAACCAGGTTAAAATAATAAATTATTTCAATACTGTAAAATTTTTCATCTGAATAAATCTAGTTTTTTGTTAAAAAACTTCAAATAAAAAAATTCTTGGTCACAATAAAAATAAGTAAAGTATTGTTATCAGAGGTCTCACCTATTCAAAGACTATCCAAATCGAGATTCTGCCATACATTTTAACCTACCATAAAAATATTTAGGGTCTTAGTATGTTCTTATGAACTGTTGAAATAAGATGAAATCTCATGTATATATTTATATATTTTTTCTTTTTTTAATTTTTCCTATTTTACATTCTGAATTTCTTCCCCATATTCAGAATGGCCAATGGAAAGAGAGAAGGTGAAGAAAGCTGCTGATCACTGTCGTCAGATCTTAAATTATGTAAATCAGGCTGTCAAGGAGGCAGAAAACAAACAGGTAAAAAGGAAAAGCAAGAAGATAAGGATGGCATTGAAAGAATATTAAATTCATATTACCTAGGATCTGTGAAATAATTGAAATTATCATTACATGATTGATGGGCAAGGACATTTGTTAGCTTTACATCTATACATGTAGTATGTGAGTCCAGATTTTTTTTTTTAGGTACTAGAGATTGAACCCAGGAGTGTTTTACCACTGAGTTACATCCCAAGCATTTTTTTATTTTTTATTTTGAGACACAGTCTTGCCAAGATCCTTTGCCAAGGATCTTCCAGTGTTGCTGAGGCTGGCCTCAAACTTGTAATTTTTCTTTCTCAGCCTCCTGAGTCACTGGGATTATAGGCATGTGCCATCACTCCCAGAAATTCAGATCAACTTGTTATATCAGAGTTGTATTTGACTCTTTTGAACATCTCTTGCTGTTTGTTTATTCATTTGTCTATTCTGTGGAACATACACTGTAGGCTGGGAGCAAGTCTAGGGGGATTAAGAAATTGAGCACAATAACTCTCCACATTGAACTTTTATCTAGTAGAATTAAAAGGCATTTGACAGATTATAGTACAAGCATTTTGAGTCAGTATTGGTAACTGTATGAAGGAGAATTTAAGGATACTATCAGTAAGTATCTCACTAGGAGGCCTAACCTTGTTTTGAGATGTTAGAATGACTTTCAGTAAAAGTTCCCTAGAGGAATTGAAGTTTGAATCAAGTTTGGAAGGATGAGTAGAAATGAGTCAAAACAACATGGAAAGGGACAACCTACAGGTATAGAGAGCAAGCAGTATGTGTGACATACAAAGCAAGTCCTGTCTGTTTGAGTAACAACTGTTAGATCAATGTGGATCGTGCCTATAAAGTAGTGAGAGTACTATAAAATGAGGTAAGGTAGGCCAGAGGCAAACAACAGAGGGTTCTTTCAACCATTTTAAAGTCTTTGATTTTTATTCCAAGAACAATAGGAATTTATTATAGACATGAAGACCTTGGAGGTGTATAGATTTTTACTGGGAGGTTTCATTCATACTCCTATGTGGAGGGTGGGTTGAAAGAGGTAGGTTTTAAGTGAGAGATACAAGTTAGGGGTCTGACCATAGTCCAGAATAACTGATGGTGGCTCTGAGAGAGACAGGAATTGGAGGAATATTTAGGAGATGAAATTGGCAGGATTTGGTGATTGATTCAGAGAAAGATTTGAGGAGAGGCTATGTCAAGAATAAACACAGGTTTCTGGCTTGCATATGTGGATGGTCAGGAGGAGTGGAGATAGATCTGAGGAGGTGGAGAGATGCAGTAATTAGTTACCTATGTGGGTCCACCTTTAAGAGGACTATACTGAAGATAAATTTTCAGATTGTGAATATACAGAGGCTAATTGAACCCATGGAAATGAGTGTAATATCTTAGGAGCTAAGTATGGTGACAACTTTGTTGGTGAGGCTGTAGAACAACAGTGTAGGTACTTTCTAATGTATTGTTTGGAGGGTAAAAAGATAAAACCTAAGGGAAATTTGGCAATATTTATCTAAATTAAATGCACATACCCTTTGACCCATTTCAAGAGAAATGAAGGTGTATGCCTACAAACAGACTTACCGGAATGTTTATGGCAGCTTTATTCATAACAACTAAGAATTCATCAGATGGAGAGTGGATAAACCAACTGTGGTGCAGTCATAAAATAGAATACTGCCAGGGGATAAAAAGGAGTGAATCTCACATTATGCTGATTGGAAAGAAACCAGACACAAAGGAATACTTATATATAAATAACTATTTATATAAACTTCTAAGAGGCCAAATTAATCTATGGTAGGAAAAGTATCAGAAAAATGGGAATGTGGAGGATAACTGGGAAGAAGTAGAAGGAAACTTTCTGGGGTGATGGTAATATTTCATATCTTGATAGGAGTTTGAATTGCATGGGTATATGCATTTATCAAATATTATGTAAAGATACACTTAAAATATGTGCACTTCACCTTATTAAATTTTACTTAAAGAACTCTACACAGATATTGAACTTCTGTTTATGAAATGCATGCTGCAGTATTTAGGAGAGGTGTATACTTAGATCTATGATTTCGAGATGCATCCAAAAGACAAAATGGATTGATTTGATAGATACAGGAAGAATTGATGGATAAATATGTAATAAAACAAAACAAATGTTAATTGTGGAATGTAGGTAGTGGGTATGCATGTATTCATGACACAATTTCAAACTTTTCTGTGTATTTGAAAATTTCATAATGTTGAAGAAAAATGCACATAACCTTTGATTCAGTGTTTTTATCTGGAAATTTATCCTGAAGATATATATGCACAAGTGTACAAAGGCATATGTTTAAGGTCTTTCTATTACAGTATTATTTGTTATTAGAGAAGACTGGTAGTCATCAAAATGCCTATTAGTAAGAGGTGGTTAAATTATAGTTCATTCAGTTAAATATTATTCATAGTCTTTGAAAAAACATGAGACTTCTCTCTCTATATGTGCTAATATGGAACAATCTCCAAAATATATTTCCTATCACCTACCCCTTCTAATACACACCACACACATGAAATACATATATTAATCTGCCAATTGAATGAAGAATACCAGAAAAATAGATGTGTGAATATATTATACTACCACATCTTAAAAGCGTGTGTATACGCACATAACACACACGGTTGTATATACATGTATTCTCTTTGAATAGGATTTTTCTTAATGGCCATCCAAGAAATAGATATTAGTGCTTTCTTTAGAGACAATTGGGAATAGAGAGAGGGCAAAAGAACAGGGTTGTTTGCCATACTAACCTTCAGAAATTTGTACTATCCATATGATTTACATATTCAGAAGTATAAGGTAGTTAAAAGGCCAATGAGTTTGAAAAGAAGATTGAGAAGGGACAGGCAAGGAGGAGGAAGGAAAACTACTCCTGAATATTTTTCTGCAAAATGCCTTTCGTATTTAAGAAATTTTATGCAGGTTATTTGAACGTAAACTTTATTCCACTTTCAAGACAGAGAGTGTTAATAATAGTTGAATGTAAATGGTATGTGTTATGTTAATAGAGTATAATAATGCTAAAGCCAAAGAGGTGTTTTAAGATAGAATGGTTGTTAGTTATGTCTAGTGTTGCAGTGAGCTCAGTTCAACACAGATTAATTATGTCCACTTGGTGTGGAAACAGAGAGGTCATTGATGACCAAAGCAGTAACCTTGGCTCCATCCTGATTTTCAGCGCTTAGAAGATTATCAGCGTCGCCTTGATACCTCCAATCTGAAGTTATCAGAGTACCCAAATGTTGAAGAGCTCAGGGTGAGAGATGGTCTAATCATAATTTTAAAAATAAAATAGAATGTACTAAAGACCTGGCAGGTAATTAACATCTTAGTGGGAATATTCATCACTTGAAGGAGTTCTATATCATAGATTATCTTTATTTATGATTTTATTCTGCCTTTTATATGTCTTATCTGTGTAAGAATTATTTTTGTCTTTAGACCATTTTGTGAAAAACTATAATTTTACATGACAGGAATTGTCAGGAGACTAAGGAACACTAATTATTAGTAATATTACTGTATTCTTTCTCTCTCTTTTTTTTTAAACTATTTATTTATTTATTTATAATGGTGCTGGGCACATGCTAGGCAATCACTCTACCATTGAGCTACATCCCTGGCCCATTTTATTATGTTCTATAGCTTGTTTACTACAAGAACTTTCCAGATCATTGAGTAAAGCAGAATAACTTAATTATTTTTCTGTGAAGCTCTTGAAAAACATAAAAACTTGAAACCATTGCAGGAATAATAGTGTTTTCTAATTGCACCACTTGTATGTGGACTTTTATACTAATAAACTTTTTAGGCGTGATGAGTCTTTCTTATACCATTTCATTAAGTGGTTGTTTTGGCAGATTCGTTTGGTGACTATTTAAAATAGATTTCTGTGTCACATGTAACAGTTTATCAAGAAGCATGCTAATGTACTTATTCCATTGATTTCCAAAAAGATTTTCCAAGAGCTGCTAATGCTAAAAAATGATTCTCTTTACTAAAAAGCTACTGATTTTAGAGTAAGCATGAATAATAGTACTTGGACTTTTCATGGTGAATGTTGTGCCTTAAAGCTTTATTTGCAATTAGAACCTTTGGACTCAGAAGCCTCTTATAGATAAGCATGTACATCACCCTCATCCAGTTATTGTAGTTAAGAGATGGATTGGGAATGAGTTGGTTTACTGTTTGTTATCATAAGCTATTATCTCTTTGGAGTGAGAGTTGAAAGATAATACTCTTGAATGTTTTTCTCCAAGATGCCTTTCCTATTTAAGAGATTTTATGTAGATTAATTTTTTAAAAGTTTTTTAAAATTATACTTTAAATTGTTTTGCACAGTGGGGACACACACACGCACACACACAGAGGGTGCGGGGCAGGGAGAGAGAGAGAGAGAGAGAGAGAGAGAAAGAGAGAGAGATATGCAGGTTACTTTAATGTAAACTATTCCATTTTCAAGACAGAGAGCATAATAATAGTTGAATGTAAATGGTATTCATTATATTAAGAATGTTTTGAAAAGAAACTAAATTATACAGAATACCTTCTCATTGAGTGCTTGGAAATAATTTGCATGTAACTCTCTTTACTTTGGCAGAATTTGGATTTAACAAAAAGGAAGATGATTCATGAAGGACCATTGGTCTGGAAGGTGAATAGAGACAAAAGTATTGGTGAGTCTGATATTATCTGTCAGTTTTGAGAAGAGTGGAAAAAGGAAAAGAATAAGAATTTCATTTTACCAAAGGGAAGAAGAAAGAACCATTTACAATTTTCCCTTAAGAGAGTTAGCAATGCTATTTAGAGGACTTCTATTTGTGTTATTTGTTATGTGTGTGTGTGTGTGAAATATTCATTTAGGAATGCAGCAGAAAACTTTTTCATGATTCAGTCCCATTTCCATCATTATTGTATTCTAATGAATCTTTATAATCAGCTTTTTTTTTAGACCATTACCTCTCAAATTATATGTGGTGAGAGAATATTGTTCTTTAGTTCTTATTGGTTACAGACTTACTTTGGTAAAACACAATAAAAATTAAAAAAAAAAAAAAAGAAAGAAAGAAATCATAGGGCTGGGGATATTGTTCAGTGACAGAATGCTTACCTAGCATGAATAAGGCCCTTGGTTGATCCCCACCACAGAGAGAAAGGAAGGAAGAGAGGGAGGGAGGAAGGAATACCAATGTCAATTTTCAAATTTATTAGCTTTATCAGAAATAAAATTTCTCAACCAGGTACAGAGGTGCGCACTTGTAATCCCAGTGGCTTTAGGAGGCCGAGGCAGGAGGATTGCAAGTTCAAAGCCGGTCTTAGCAACTTAGTGAGGCACTTAGCAACTCAGCAAGACCCTGCCTCTAATAAAATATTTAAAAAGGGCTAGGGATGTGCCTCAGTGGTTAAGCATCCCTGGGTTCAATCCCCAGTATGGAGAAAAAAAAAATTTCTCTGACATTCTTTTAAAATTTATTAAACATATCTCAGTTTCTGTACTTATTACCTTTTCTACATCTTTATTTCTAGATCTGTACACATTGCTGCTGGAGGACATTCTTGTTTTGTTACAAAAACAGGATGATAGGCTGGTGTTAAGGTGTCATAGTAAGATTCTGGCATCTACAGCTGATAGCAAACACACATTTAGTCCTGTCATTAAGTTGAATACAGTGTTGGTTCGACAAGTGGCAACGGGTGAGTATGTCCACCAAAGGATAGTAACCTCCAGATTAATTATGAAGTTGCATCAGTAGTCACTGTTGTTTAAATAGCACAATTGGCTATTCTTAGGCAAATGAAATGCAGTTTATTTACTGTTTAGAAAGGAAATTTAAAGTTTATACCCCCAAATTACTTGGGATGCCTAGATTCTCTGAGTGATTTCTGCATTTAGAAATTTTTTTGCAGTTATTTTGGTCTTTATTCTATGTTCAAATCATTGATAAATGCCAATGAAGATAGTGCATTGAGAGGTAATCCCAATGAGAAGACGTTCATTAGAGTGGTATGTTTTTTGATAACTGAAGAGGTGTGTGTAGTTTGGGTTTATTAAAGCCAGTTTAGGTTGGCAAGTTGTATTTTAACTGTATTACAATGATCCTTTTCAAAACTTGTTAGTTATATGAAGGCAAAGTAAATTTATGATATCTTTTTTCTCAATACTCACTGAATGTTATTGACAACTTAGCAAAGGGGCAGTTCAAAATAAATGCAAAAGAATAATAGCATTCAGTTTAGTAATTTAGATTTTGACATCTTTTTCTAACAACTGTGGAATTTAGTGTTAATTTTTATAATCTTTGTTCTATTGAAGTGTAACATATGTAGTAAAACATACAGTAAGTTGCTCATAATTAAAATATACAGCTTGATGAATTTTTGCAATGTGAGCATATTCAACCTTTATCTAAATTAAGACCCTAGAAATATCCCTTATGAACTCTCTAGATCATATTAGTAAATAAGTTTTGTCTTGTTCTTTTCCAGACAACAAAGCTTTATTTGTCATCTCCATGTCAGACAACGGAGCCCAAATTTACGAATTGGTGGCACAGACAGTCTCTGAAAAGACTGTGTATGTATTAGATTTAGCTTCTTTGTTCTAATTAACATTTTTTATTATCCCAAGGATAATATTCCATGAACTTGTTTTTATAATAGACTTTATAAACCAAAACCTATATTGAAACTAAGCACTTCTTCTATATTCTTTTTTTTTTTTTTTAATGTGGTACTGGGGATTGAACCCAGGGCCTTTTGAATGCAAGGCAAACACTTTACCAACTTATCTATATCCCCAGCTCTCCTCTATATTCTCTTAGAAACATTCCTCTAAGAACTTGTTCCTTTTAACATTGATGTCTTTTGATTCTGTTCTATTACAAGTAAATTTTCTAAAGAAAAATTTCTCAGAAGTATCAAGTGAATTGTTTTACTGGGTAATATGCCCATGTTAGAATTTTCTTTCAGGGGTGATTTTGGAATCTTAACTTAATAGTGTGTTGCCAGAATAATAGTCTCTGGCAGAGTGGGGAGTTTTTGCTTCGGTTAGTTTGGTTTCTGTTTCACTTTTATTTTTGCTTTCTGAGTGTATTTCTTTTTTCCTTTGCTTCTTGTATTTTGGATTTCTTTCAAACTTCGTGAAGCTGGCAGGACCTAATCTGTCGAATGGCTGCTTCAGTGAAGGAGCAATCCACAAAGCCAATTCCATTACAGTCACCAGCTTGCGAGTAAGTGTTCCTTGGTGTTGTAATAAGACTTATTTTGTAGTTTTGGTCAGAAAAGAGATGGGTAATTCTTATATTTGTTTGCAGTGATGTTTAGGTACCTCATGAAGCTGAAAGATTATTGTTGTTGTTTTCTTCCTACAGAGGAGACAATGATGAAGAAGAATCACCAAAATTAAAAGTAGAACAGCATGGCATTTCAGTCACCGGTCTACAAAGTCCAGGTAAACTTATCTCTTAGGATAAGAATGGGGGCTGGGGATGTAGCTAGCTAAGTGGTAGAATGCTTGTCTACCATGCATGAGGCTCTGGGTTCAGTCCTCAGCACCATCAAACACAAAAACTGATAAGAATGAACAAATGTAGCCTATTACCTATTGAAATTACCTAAAGAAAGTTTGAAACTTTTGGTTTACACAGGTGCTGGCATCAGCTGTACAATTTAACAAACTCAACTTGTAAACTTTCTGTGTGCCAGTATAACATTGCTTTACGTGTTGTGTATTTTACTTGATGCTTTGTAACTTATGTGCTGTTTTTTTCTAAGTATTTTCTGAATGCTTAAACTTTTTGTTGAAATATACTCTACCTTTTCTGTTCCACTAAACAGACAGAGATTTGGGATTAGAGTCTCCCTTAATATCATCAAAACCTCAGTCTCATTCACTGAGTATCTCTGGGAAATCAGAGGCAGATGATCTTTTTGTGACTGAGAGACAGTTTGCAAAGGAACAGCATACAGATGGGACACTAAAGGAAAGTGGAGAAAATTATCAAATAACAATCCCAGATCCACACTTGCCTGTCTCAGAAGAACGGTGGGCATTGGATGCACTAAGGAATTGTAAGTTCTATTCATAAGTTACTGCAGATACCTATTAAGTACCAGCATTCTATAATGTACTGAACAGCCATTTAGGAAGAATCCAAAGGTGTATAAACTTTTCCCTTCAAGATATTTACAGTCTAATTGGAAAGATGATAGAAACCCCTACCCACCCTACCTGTACCTTTTTAAGGAAACATTCAAACAGTAACAATGCAGATATGTCAGAATTGATTTGGGTTAGAATGATCAGAGAAAGGCATTAGAGAACAAGAAAGATGTGATTATTGTCTTGAAGGATGGGTAAGATTCAGACAGGTGCATAGAATAGAAGCCATTTAGACCAGAATACTGGTAAGACCAAAAGCATCAGCAGGAAACTGTGCAAGTGTTCAGAGACAGTAAGCAGGCTAGCTGGCCTATGGTAGAGGCTGTAAGTTACAGGACTATGGGAAAGGTTGAAAAAAGAAAAAATGTGCTGTTCAGCCCAGCCATTGTGAACTTTGAATACCAAATTGGGCACTCTATACTTCAAGGATAGCATATTACCATGTTTTAAGAGCCTTTTCAAACTACACATATTCTTCTACCTTTCTTATGGAAATTATCATATTATCTACCACATATTATTGCCACACACAAACCCCACTCTATTAGTTGCCCCCTTCCCTCTCTGTACTGGTTGAGAATCACTGTTACAAACAGGAAGATACATCTCTCAGGTGTAATAAGGTGGGGAAAAGTCCAAGAACAGTTGGTATAGCTGTAGAGAACCATTTGAGGTTTTTAAACTAGGGTATAAATGAAAAAAGATTAATTGGGCTAAAAGTCATACAAGGATTTGAAGGGAAAGAGGCTTAGAGTGATATGCTTACTAAGTAAGTTATTATAGTAGTCTGGATTTGAGCCTGAAAGGGTTTGGACTAGAATGGTTTTAGGAGTAGAAATGAAGTTAAGGAATCATTAAATACTTAGAACGTTTGACTTATTTGGATATGAGGGCAAAGGAAAGCAAAAATGTAAAGATAATTTCAATATTCTAGTCAGAATACCACCTTCCCTACCTCTTTTTGCCCCACTTGATGATTTGGCACAGATTATGGGCTCCATTTTAAGTCATGTCAACATTTAGTTAATGAGTGGCAAACCATTCAAGAGAAAGTGACTAGCACAAAGTTGGCATTTCAGGGAGATATTTGAGTGTCAACACCATAAGAATTCATGACACCTCTCAGGAAGTGAATGTAGTGAAAGACAGAAGAGAGGGTTAGACACTCAGACACATGTGGAAACTAATTTCCTAAAGAAACATAAGATAGAAATTAAGCCCAGGATGAAAGTAGGGATTTAGTTAAAGTTATTTAAAAGCTAAGGATTGAGCTCAGGGGCACTTAACCACTGAGCCACATCTCCAGCCTGTTTTATTTTTTATTTTGAGACAGGGTCTCACTAAGTTGCTTAGGGCCTCTTTAAGTTGATGAGGCTGGCTTTGAGCTTACATCCTCTTGCTTTAGCCTCCCAACTGCTAAATTACAGGTATGCACTGATGCACCCTTCTAGTCTTGGTGATCTCTGATAGTTTGACTAACATTGCCCTAGAACTCTGTCATTGTACGAGTGACTTCAACATAAATTTTATTAGTTCATTCATAGTTTAATTGGTTCTTATTTTCTACAACATATAGAAGCTATACAACTAGTAAGATAATTTTTAAAAACCAAATGAATATCTTCTTATCTTTGGAGATTAGATATACTACTACCAAAAAATAGGAATTAAATTATTACAGGGCAATTTTATTTTCTTCTTCACCATGTAGGGAGATTCTTTGTATTATTAATAATGATAAATGTTCTATGTGGCTAATAAAACTAGAAAAAATAATGCCTATGTATATAGTGTTCTCCTGGAAAAATCAGAAATTTTAGCTTTTTTTGTTTGTTTGTCTAGTTTAGACAGCCTTTCAACATCTTTAAGTACCTTTTGAGTTTTAGTCCACTTATATAGAAAACAAAATAGAGACATGATGTTGGTATTTGGGGTTTTTTTCCTAAAGAGGAGTACCTCCCTATTCATGATGCTTAACTCTTGTTGAGTCTAGTTTAATGTTAAGTCATTTGTAGAAGATGATGCTTTTTTTTTTAAAGGTTATTGTATAAAATGGGTATTTTGGCAACATGTTATTAAAAGGTGCTTAGATTTGGAGATGATTGGAAACTCGGCTACCTGATTCTGGCTGTCTGAGGCTATGGTTATAAATATGCTTTCCTTTTTTTTTTTTTTTTTTCTCTTTCCCCCATTCTAAATCTTTAGTGGGTCTGTTGAAGCAGTTGCTGGTACAGCAGCTAGGTTTGACTGAGAAGAACACTCAGGAAGACTGGCAGCGTTTCCCAAGTTACAGGATAACCTCTCAGGGGGTTCAGGCAGATAGTGAAATCCAGAACTCTGAAAATACAAAGGCTTATCCTGGTGAAGGACAGATGCCCTTTAGAACTGGAACTGGTGACATGGCAGCTTGTTACAGTCCACGGACTTCAACTGAATCTTCTGCTCCACGGGATTCAGTGGTACTGGCATCCCAAGATAGCCAGGCAAGTAACATTTTAGTAATGGACCACATGATTATGACCCCAGAGATGCCTGCCACAGAGCCAGAAGGGGGTCTTGATGAGAGTGGAGAGCACTTTTTTGATGCCCGTGAAGCACATAGTGATGATAATCCATCAGAAGGTGATGGAGCAGTTAAAAAGGAGGAGAAGGATGTTAATTTACGCATCTCAGGCAAGTTTCTTTCGCATTTAAACTTTGATTTTGATTATTGTTAATGTTTTGTATGCTGGAATGAATGTTATTTGTGTTTGCATATATGTCTACATGTGTGTAGTACATATTCCTCATTCAATAAATAATTCCTGAATCTACTTATACCAGACCTCATGCTAGGGGCTAAGAGATACAACAGTATATAAAATGCAGAAAAAGTCTCCTCATGAAGCTTGAGTACCAGTAGGGGAAAGAGTAATGGTAAATAAGAAAACAAATTAAGGGCTGGGATTGTGGCTCAGCAGTAGAGTGCTCACCTAGCATGTGTGAGGCCCTGGGTTTGACCCTCAGCACCACATAGAAATAAATATATAGAATGAAGGTGTTGTGTCCAACTACTTCTAAAAACTAAATGTTAAAAAAAAAATAAAACAATTAAGTAGATGTCAGATAATGAGAAGCATTAGAAAGAAAAATGTTGGGATACAGGGGTATAGAGTAATGAGGCAGATAGGGATTGGAAAGAGGACCTCTGTCAAGTAGTACCTGAGTGAAGTGAGGGAAAAGCCACGTGGATACCTGGGAGCAGTGTTCCCGCAGAGGGCAGAGGAGTCAAAGCTGCATGTCAGGAACAGGCTTTTTGTATTTAGGGAGTGTTTACAGGGCAGGAAGAAAACGGTAAGAAACCAAGTAAGAGAGGTATTTGGCAGGGGAGGTGGTGACAAGATCATATTGGGACTTTGTAGTTTCTAGCTCTAAACTTTTAAAATGCCAACTAATATGAAATTATTCACAGGTTACCTTGAAAGCTTGCCAGGTTTAGCTTTAATCTGAAGTGAGAAAATTCTGATGGATTTAAAACTAAGCTTGGGTGTTAATGGCTTTTCCCTTTGTTAATAGCATTTCAGATTGTCAGCATATAACCCCATCTCTATTTTCTATTTTCTGATGTCCTGATAGCAGTACTAATCTCATCTAACTATTCTGACTCCATCAATAGGAAACTGTTTGATCCTCGATGGCTATGAAACGGTGCAGGAGAGCTCCACAGATGAGGAGGTTGCTTCCTCATTTACCCTGCAGCCTGTGACAGGCATCCCTTCTATGGACTCCACTCACCATCAGCAGCATTCTCCCCAGAATGCTCATTCTGATGGGGCAGGTTCACCATTCACCCCAGAATTCCTGGTCCAGCGGCGCTGGGGAACTATGGAAGATTCCTGTTTTGAGATCCAGAGCCCCTCCTCTTATACAGATTCACAAAGCCAGATCATGGAGTACATTCATAAGATAGAGGCTGACCTTGAACACTTAAAGGTACTTCCCACTTGAGCATCCACAAGACTTGATTATTCAAGAAACACACTTAGCAGAGAGGATGTATGGAATGACTGAAATGCTCATGTTGATAAACTTTTTCAGGTTCTAAAACCATATGTTTTCTTTGACCATTTTCATGAGTAAGCATGGATAAAAAGCTAAGATCGATACTGTTTATTTTGTGACAAATCAAAAAGAATAGAAAAAGTTATAGTTCTATAACTATGGTTTGTGTGGGTTTCTCAAGAAGCTTAAAGTGCTTGGGGCAGCTGGCTACCCTCCATCAGATGACAGTAACAGTAAGCTGAGCTGGGTGGTGCTTACACAGTTGTGAATCTCAGCAGGGAAATGCTCTGACTTGCTGTAACCTGTTAATTATCTGTGACTCGCTAAGTAATGTTCGTAGTTTCCCAGATGCCAGGATGGGTAGAATTTGGCTTCAGTGGCTTCTGTAATCCAGAAACTTGAACATTAATGCAATTCTTTAAAACTAGTAATTGAAGATATTACTGTTTCAAAACTGACTTGTATGGCCTATTCAGGTTGAATAGGACCCTATTCAGGTTGGCCCCTAGTAGACAACACTACTAGAGCCCACGTGCTTTTTCCTGACATGGTTTAGTTGAAAGGCTTTAGGAATAGATTTAATGTGTTCTTAGCCTTTTAGCTCAAGACTGGTCTCCCTTAGCTTTTCTTTTAATTTCATATGATAGATTTTCACCTCTTCATATGATTATATGTGATATCATCCTATGGCTGATGAGATGAGATAGCCAGAAAACCACTGTGGGCAAGTTGTTTATATAGTTTATGCCACAGGGGGTGGGGCCATTTTCAGGGTGACTTCTGTGATAGGAGAATTGCCTTTACTGGGTATCCCCCTCTGCTTTCATTTTACACGGGAAGGTTTTAAGCTATTAATTCAAGGAAGAAATGGGAAAAGGAAATTTACTTTTTGCCCCTGCTAACAAAATTTGTTTTTCTTATAATGTCCAAATGAAAAACCTGTGGTTTTGTTTTACAGAAGGTTGAGGAAAGTTATACCATTCTTTGCCAAAGGCTGGCTGGATCAGCCCTCACAGACAAGCACTCAGGTATGTGAAATTATGGGTTCCCAACTTTAGCATCATCCTGCCTGAACAGTACACTGAATGAAATGATTTATTATTCTTTAAAATGAAAACCTTCCGAGATTCCATTTCTTTTCTGTCTTTAAAAACCATTTGTTTCTAAACATCATAAATCAAGCAAAAGCTCTTGTCTGCTGACTCTGCTATTCCTTCTCGCAGAAGAACTGCAGTTGTCAGTTCCCATGCTATACTCTCTTCCTTCTCTCTCTCCACCTTTTCGAAAGCAGAAGGTGGAGCTGTGGGAGGTCTGGTAAATCACAGATTCAGGGTGAGATGTGCTGGTGTGACTCCCTTGTATGGAGGGTTGTTCCTCAGGTCCTGCTGTGCTTTCATGCCTCTTCTGACAGGGACAGGGTCTCCCCTTGACTGCGGTTGGGTCTGTTCAGTGCAGCAGTTTATATTCATTTGCTTGTATGCTTTTGGGTACGCTTTTATGCTTTTTTGATTCAGAAACAAATGTATAACTATGCCTACAGATTTCATGGTATTCTTTGCAGTGTTCATTTGTTCTTAAGCAGGTTTCCACATATCTTTATGTTTTCTCAGATAAAAGTTAAAGCCGAGTGTCCTGGAGGTGACTGCAGGTTGTTGGATTTTGAGCATTGGCCTTGTATCAACCACATCCTGGTTCCAGTGTGGACACAGAGAGAGTGTGACAGAGGATCTGCCTGTGAACCACTTGGGATTAACCATGTCCTGAGGTGTCCAGAGCAGGACTAGTTCTTCACAGTCTGGCAGCTGCACTGGTCTGTCAGTGAGGGAACGTCTATTCTCTCACTCTCCTCTCCTCACTGTCGGAAAGTCGTTTTGATTCAGAACAAAAACCAAATGTATAGAGCTTTGGGTGTAGGATATGAAATTGTACTTAGACATAAGAAAAAGAAAATCAGATGTATTTATTTGACTTCATTCCGTATTTGAAAGCACATTTTAATTTTTATTTGCCTTGTTTTATTTTAATTGAGTAGTGAGAGTTCTGGCCCTTTGTATTTAGTACACCCAAGGATCAATTGCTCCTGAAGTGAAAAGGTCAGGATGGGGTATTAGGAGGTTGGGTAGAGAGGAGATGAAGCAGAGGGAGGAAAAGCATCTCATCTTCACTAATTGTGTTCCATACTCTCTGCTGTGCAGCAGGCTGATTTTCTGAGGGTCACCTCAAAGGCATGGTGGTCCCTATGTGCAGAAGATGTGAGCTATGTGTTGCCCAGAGGTCAGAGAGTAGTGGGCTTCCTCCTACCCTAATGCAAGCACTGCTTCTCTGTAGCTGGAATATACCCCCAATTAACAGGAATCCTCAACATACTAAATAGCAGGCACTTGAAAATGGGTGTATTCTCTTCTGTTGTCATCTTTTCTAATGAGGGTTGGGATTTGGGAGGGAGAGGAAAACAAATTTTTTATTTTCTTGACTATAAATTTGTTATTCTTGGTATTGTTTCATTTTTATAATTCTACATTAGACTTTGGCACTTGTAAAATCATTCCTGCAGATTAAGCAGGAAGTAAGAACAAATAAATGGAAATGCTTCAGTGGTGGTGGGGGTTGCTAAGGAAGGGTGGGATGGGGGTGGGTAAAGAGTTTGGGAAGGTTATCTAAAATGAATCACTACTGAGTTGAACCATGGCTGTCTTAAGCCACGGGTACTGCTGATTATAAGGCCAGTAAAATATTAGTACCTGGAGGTTTGACTCTAATTTTTTGCACTGATGTGCCAAAGGGCTCTTTGAGTCACGAGGAGAGCCAGGGTGGAGTGAAAAAGATGTGGTGGAGGAGGCAGAACTGCTCACACCAGCTCCAGAATCACTTCCTCTGACCTCACTGCCACAAACTCTGTCCATACTGGGCCATGACTGACCTTAGGAATTGCAGACCAGAGCATACACTGGATACTGCAGGCAAAGTGTTGGTAACTGCCTGCTCTAGGATGAATAGCAGTATTGGCAGCACCTACAGAGGATATATATGTCAGAATTATAACTTGAGAACTCCTTCATTTATATTGGCTTTCTGTGGTTTTCTTTGTACATTAGGTAAATGTATTTCTGGAGTATTTTGCCAACTAAAATGAATTCATTTGTCAAAATTGTAAATTCTGTTAATAAAGAAGGAGTTCACTCATTGTTCACATCTTTCAGTAGTGCCCTCTGAACTCTGTGGGTAATCAGGATGTAATTTTTTTCTTCACTGCAGCCCCCTTCCTCAAAAACAGAAGCTTTCTCACCACAAATGGTGAGGATTCCCAACTACTTCTATAAACACCACTACAACTTAACAAGCTTAGCATCCAGATTCCTGTTTCTGTCCTTTCAAAACTGATCTATGTTTTTAGGTAGATCAACTTGGATCTTTGTACCTCATCTATAAATTGAAATTATATTTCAAGTCATAGGCCAAGTATAATTTAACTCAGAATGAAATTGAAAATGTTTAGAGGCAGAAGCTAACAAATAAGTGAAGCTTGGAATTTGGAACTTTTCTGTATCTCTTAGGAGAAGCAAGTAGAAACCAAATGGTTACATTGTGCTGCTGGAAATAGTGTAGTCACTTCCAATAAAAAGGGTTAAACCGGTAGCCACTTGACACTAAAACCTTCAGGAAAAAGACACTACAGGGTCATTACATAATTCTTTAGCACTCAAGAAGGTTGTAAGTTAGCAAAGTTTGGGTTTCTCTTCTAGTTCAGCCAGTATTTTGTTCTTAGTAATTATTTACTTCTCTTTTCTTGCAATTTAGCTTTTCCTTGGCTAAACAGGGCTAACTGGAAAAATACTTTGACTGTACCTCTAGTACTTTGAAATACATTCATGCCCCAAGATAAAGTTAATTCTGAAATCCACCCTACTACTTTTAGTGTTCTTTTGACCTTACCATCCTAATTTCTTCCCTTCTCCTTCCTAACCTGACCTCCCACACTTTGATTTCATTTTGGCCATTATAATCACATCTGTTTGACTTTCATATTATATCTGTCCCCCTTCAGGGAAGATAGAATTAGATATTCCTCCTGTCTTTGAGTGAAATTGGTTACCATTAAAGGATTTTTCTCAAAGTTACATAACTAGAAGTTGGAATCTGCTGTTGTACTGAGGAATGTGATGGAGGCAGACAACAACCTTCCCTAAGCCAGAAAGTTACATGTTGGCTATGGAAATGACCTGCACTGATACTCTGTTCTCTCCTGTGGGCTTACCGGCTCTTTTACTGTTAAGTGGCAAATTACATTTGGAGGGTCTTCTTCCTTTTCAGAGAATAGACTTAATCAAGGCAAATCAACAATCCCCCAAAGTGCTATAATTTAAAATCAGATTATTGCCATGACCATATGTTTTTGTGTAATTTAAAATCAGCTAACTTGAACTTCCTGAGCTATGTTGACTTTTAGAACCTAAATTGTAATTCTTACATTGCATGGGAGGTAGATTTTCTAAGATTTTTGGCTTTCTTTCCCACAAAACAACTTCTAATGACTATTAGGATGAATCCCCTTTTAAAAATTTTTGTTTGTTTGTTTTGGGGGGAGAAAGAAGTGACTGTGGTAATACAGGAGAAAGGCCTTTTTTTTCCCTCTCTTAATTATTTAGAAGCTAAAAGAAAATAATTACATTTCCTGTGAGTTTTCTTTTACTCGCATCTTTTTTTTTTCTTTGATGTTAGTAAACTTGGCACATTTCCTGAGGTGTTGGTATCTCACACTGGAAGTCCTCTTCTCTGAAGTTGATATGATGTTATTTGGAACTACTAGAGCTTTGGTCATGGTTTCCTTTCCTGCATGTCACAGAGGGCACCATTGAGAACTGTGTGCATAGGACCTCAAAATACAAAATTAGCAGGAACTTATAGCAGCTAACTGTGGGCTAGCCTACCCTCCCCCTAGTAGTACAGTTTTTGTTTTTTAAATCATGTTTTTCTGACATTTCTGCACCCTTTTCAGAGTGATCTGCAAAATTATTCTTCCTTCAAGAAGAGTTCCTTTTGTCTTGTACCTTATGCCTTCCCCACTGGAACTGAGGGTTTTGATAATAAATTAGTAGGAAAAAAAAATGTTCCTCCTAGAAGGAAGCCTCCCTGCCATTCCCAGGTGCCAACTGCTACGCAGGTATACTGCAAAAATGGTAACTGTAACGTGCACACTGTTGGTTATTTTTAATAAACCTCTTCCTACTAGAACATTTTATTTTCCTTGTTCACCATACAATCATGTACTCTTTAACAGAAATTGCTTTTAAAAAATCTGGAAATATCTTTTAAAAACTTTATTAATAATCATGTATTTTTACTGATCACATTTTGAAATGCCTAAAAGACTTTATTGTTCTAATTATCCAGATGTACCTTTGTAAAATAGCTCTTTTATGAACTAGCTGTTAAGGCTGTATGTTTCTGGAACAAAATATTGGTCGTCTAAAATCTTTCTGTTTTCTGGGGTTTGGGAAAATAGAAAATAAGAGTTCAAATATTAAATAAGCTTAAAGGAACCAGTATGTGACTTTTTATTTGAACACATTCTTCATTTACCTTATACAATTTATTTAGAGAAGTCAAGGAGTCAAAGAGCCTTTAACTAACTCATCTTACTGACGGTGACTCTCATACATCTTCCCACTTGTTGGAGCGTGTTTCCTCTGGTTGGTTGATCTCTGTAACGTGGACTTCCATGCTAATGATTACCCTAGCACTGGTCATGGTTTCCTTCCCTGCATGGCACAGAGGGCACCTAGCAGTGGGGCAGCTTTGTTGCTGTTTTTAAAATATATTTATTAAGACATAATTCATACATCATACAGTTCTTCCCTTTAAAGTATACACTCCCATGGGTTTTGGTATATTACATTATTAATTTCTTAAAATTTTGGTAAAATATATGTAATGTAAAATTTGCCATTTCTACCATCTTTAAGTGTACAATTCAGTAGGATTAATGGGCCAGCTTTTATGGTTCACTTGAAGATAACGCTAGTTTAATACTACGTACATGAAAAATATGATATCTTTATTATCATTCCTATCCCCAGTGCTGAGCTTCCTAACATAACAGTTTTTCTATGCTTTTAAGGTGCCATTTCAACTTAGAAAGCTCACTGACTTTTGGTATTTTCTGTATTTTGGTTTGGAAATTAAATTGTAATTTGACTTATTTTGAGATAGTATTTTAGTTTTCAGGCATTTAGGGGCACATTTGGCTGGTAGACCTAAGCAGCATAACAAAAAATGCCATTTTAATATTTTGTGAGATGTTTTAAACCTATTAAAAATTAAGATGAGTTAAAAGTATTTAAGTTAAGTATTTATACTCTTAGATCTGTAAGAAATGAACTTATTTTACTCTTAGTTCTGTTTATAAGCATATGTGTGTGTGTGTTTGGTAAAACAAACAATATAGCATTCCTATTTGCTCTCACCCATCTTCTCATGGAATGGAGAAAATAAAACTGTTGGCATTTGAGCAGTCACTTCTACTTTTTATTGCTCTCTTTCAAGCCAAATGACAGTTTTACCAAAGGTTTAATACCAATTTCAAAGAAAAGAGGCTCTACTCTTATTTTTAAGCTGTATTTAAAAGTTGCCTTTTAATGAAATTTGATGTCATCTTGATATTTTATGATGAAATATTACAAATAGCTAGATTTAAGTGTTTCCCTCCCTCTATCCCTGGAATGTCAGCAATAATTCTTTTTACTAACTGAAAACACTTCCTCAATTTTAGCTGTCAGGGAATATGTTTGTTTCCACCTGTTACTGTTAGTGAGAAATCATCATTCCTTAAGCACTGGCAGAGGTCTTGGTTTGAAAGCATTAAGGTAGATAGAGCTGTTTTCCTAGCCTGTTCTCTCATTGATGAGGGTACTTTTTGATCTACCTGTAGCATAAAGATGGATTTACAAGCATTTTGAAATAAATCTCTTTGTGCACATGATCCACAGGATTGGGTCTGTCTGCACATGTGGTGATCAAAGATACTAATTAGGGTTTATCTTGGTAATTTATTTAAATTTTTGGAGAAGTATTTCCAGAGGGGGAAAAATTACTATTATTATTTTGTTTGTTTGTTTTTGTTTTTATTGAGATGGTTTCTTGTGTTGCCCAGACAGTCCTCAAACTTGTGTTCCTCTAGCCTTAGCCCCTGAGTAGCTGGGATTACAAGCCTGCACCACTATGACAAGCCTGTTATTTTAAATATCAAAGGCAGATAGCATGATACATAGTGCAGTGATATTCAGTCTTTTTGATCTCAGGGCTGATTTACACACTTAAGAATTATTCAAGATTAATGGAGAAGCTTATGAATATGTGGATTACTTCTCAGTATTTACTATGTTCAAAATTAAAATGAAAAAATTTACACAATATAAGACAATTATTATAAAAATAGCAATAAATCCATTACACATTAACATAAATCACATTTTTATTTAAAAAAGAGACTCTTCCACAATTTAAAATAGTTATTGAGAAGTTTTTGAACCATCTTGAATCTCAGGTGTAAAGGACAGCTAGGTTCTTGTATGTGCTTCTTCATGCTGTCTGTTGAAGCATGAACTACAGAGAAAGTCTAGTCTCCAATATTTATTTTTAAAAGGGAGAAGTATTTTAATAGCCTTTTCAGATAATTATAGATTATTGATGTGGTAGATTTTTAAAAGAGATGCAATGTAGAATCTAAAAACATCAATGAAATTTTTATATTCCATTACACTGAAAATCCATTGGCCCCTTTTACACTTTAAATGTGTGAGAAAAGGTATCTTTTACCCATGCATGGTTTCATAATATCCTTTATTGGTCATTTGGAAGCATTAGTTTACTGAGTTAAATATGCCTTCCAAATATTGACATATTTCTTTATATAAAGTCAAAAAATCACATTTTTTTAAAATTAGAGCTTTATAATTATACATATTAGTTGGATTTGTCCAAAAAAACTCATACATGCATGGAAGTCAGTTTCAGTTCTTCATCCCCCTCAGCCTCCCCCCATTCTCTTTCCTATATTTGATTGGTTCCTTATGTAATCTTATCCTTCCCTCCCCCTTTCCTTTATTTTACTCTATCTTCTGCTTATGAGAGAAAACATTTGACCTTTGAGTTTCTGAATTTGGCTTATTTCATTTAGCATGATATTCTCCATTTCCATCAACTTACTGGTAAATGCCATGATTTCACTCTTTTTTTATGACTCAGTAGAACTCCATTACATATACACCACAGTTCCTTAATCCATTCATCTATTGATGGGCATCTGGATTGATTCCATAATTTAGGCAGTATGAATTGTCCTGCTTTAAACATTGAGGTGGCTGGCTGTCTTGTTGTTGTAGTATGCCAAAAATCATATTTACTTCCCAACTGATCGTATCAGAAAAGTGTAAGAGTGGTAGATGCAAATTTCCAAAATACTGTTTTTCCTTGAAATCTTGAATTTTATGATTGACAGTGAATGTAGTTGTTTGTCTCAAAGAGATAGGCTCACTTTTTTCATTTTTGAGAAAATACCTGCCAAATTCTTAAGTCTGTTCTTTCATTGCTTATAGTCATTCTTTGAGGTTAAAATGTTCTTCTGTTTAGAAAATGAACAAAGAGTGAAAACTGGCTTGTTTTGTTTCAACCCAAACATTTGCACAAGTACTTTTCCTTCAGCTGTAGTTAGGGTACTCTGGTATGCAGCAGACATACTTTATGCAAACTTTCCATATCATTACAGAATAAAAAGAAAATGTGGGGCTGGGGGTATACCTCAAAGGCAAGTGCACAAGCCCCAGATCCAATTTCCAGCAACAGTGTAATAAGAAAAATAGTGTGTTTTCAAGGATTGTGACTTTATAAAACTATTAGGGTTTTTAAAATTTTTTTTTTTTTTGGTACTGGAAATTAAACCCAGGAGTACCTTCACTAAGCCATATCCCAGGCCCTTTTTTATTTTGAGACAAGGTCTCAGTAAGTTCCTTAGGGCCTAGCTAAGTTGCTGAAGCTGGCTTTGAATGTAGGATCCTCCTGTCTCAGCCTCCTGAGCCACTGAGATTACAGGTGTGCCCCACTGTGCCAGGCAAAATTATTAGTTTTTACTGCTTCATCCAGGGTATTCTTAAGTGACAAGGCAGATCTGTATTGCAAGTGAGCAGTGAGGAATGGAGTGACTGTTGGTGACACTTGGTGTCACAACCTTCGTCTATGTTAGCCTCCAGTAGCTTCACCCTCCATTGTTTCTGTGTCATCAGTGTAAACGACAACATGGTAAAAAAGGCAAATGGTGTGCTAGTAGTTTTATGGAAATCATTTTGATTCTCCAGACCTCTGAGAGCATCTTGGACACCCCCAGAGGTTTCTAGGCCACACTTTTGAGATCTGTTGGTACAGTGAAAAGCGCCTGACTATGGAGGATTGGGATTCATTCCCACCTCTTCTACTTACTTGCCCTGTGACCTCAAGCAGGTTACATTTTCTCATCTGTAAATCAGGGAACATAATAGTCAATAGTTGTTGGGAGGATTGAGTGAAAAATTACCAAACGGGTTCAGTGTCTCAGAGTTGTTTTTCATTCTAGGATCTTAATCACAAGACCAATTAGTTTAGAATATATAAATATCTCTCTTGCTAATACAGCTACATTTTATGTCTTTTTTATTAATTTTTATTTATATATGACAGTGGAATACATTACAATTCATATTACACATATAGAGCACAAATTTTTCATATCTCTGGTTGTATACAAAGTATATTCACACCAATTCGTACTTCATAGGTGTACTTTGGATAATGATGTCCACCTCATTCCACCATCATTTCTAACCCCATGCCCCCTCCCTTCCCCTCCCACCCCTTTGCGCTATCTAGAGATCGTCTATTCCTCCCATCTCCCCTCCCTACCCCACTATGAATCAGCGTCCTTATATCAGAGAAAACATTCGGCATTTGTTTTTTTTTGGGATTGGCTGACTTCACTTAGCACTATCTTCTCCACCTCCATCCACTTACCCACAAATGTCACAATTTTATTCTCTTTATTGCTGAGTAATATTCCATTGTGTATATATGCTACATTTTCTTTATCCATTCATCTACTGAAGGGCATCTAGGTTGGCTCCACAGTTTAGCTATTGTGAATTGTGCTGCTACAAACATTGATGTGGCTGTGTCCCTGTAGTGTGCTGTTTTTAAGTCCTTTCTTATCCTAGCTTTGTACATTTAAATCCTAGGCTCTTGGCAGAGGCTATTATGTATTTGTGTTCATTAAAAAAAAATCCTCTAGTTTAACCCAATTGTTCTATTTAAATGTAAAGAAAGAAAAATGATCCTTTACGTTTGATCTAGCAAGAAATTTGGTTTTCGAGAAACCTGTGTTTTGGGCTTCTTGTGTTTTGGTGCTGCTGTTAAAGGGTCTGAGCGCTGGGGTGTGGCTCATTGATAGAGTGCTTACCTAAAATCAGAGCAGAGACTAAAGAGAACTCAAGTGCCCTTGTATAGTCTGGGTACCATCCCAGCATGGCAAAAAATAAAAGATCATACAGTGTGGGATAGTAGATGTTCCAGAAACTTTCCATTAGTTTGGTAGTGATTTGTGTCTAGCTGCAGACCCCCATCTACATGCAGGGTGTTAATACTTATTGGGTTTGTCTTCTAGTCAAAGCTAGATCTTGGTAGTTTTGAAACATCTTTATTCTCTTCAAATATGTAAACTGTTTACTTTCTGAGTTATCGGATGGTTATTTGATGAGTTTGTATTTTGTCTTCCTAAAAATGCATTGATTGCCTTGTCTACTGCACTGAAGAGAATAAGTCATGATAATACTTTGAAATCTTTTCTGAACAAACTGAGAGCCCAGCATCATGGCCTAAAATCTAGTGTAAAGCAGGATTTCTGGTTTTCTTCTCCATCCATACCAGGGAAGCAAGAGCAAACCAAACTTGAGTTCTCTCTAATCTCTGCTCTGATTTTAGCTGATTGTCTCACCTGGAACAAGTCATATACCTTATCTGGGCCTCAGTATTTTCATCTTACCCTGAAGAAGTTGGATAAGGATTCTTTTCCTTAAGGTCCTTCCAAATTAGATGGCCCATGAGCTTAATGACATAAGAAAACAGATGGAGTTACCCAATGGCTTGTTGGGTCATTTTAAGTGACCTTGTGTTTTGTTCCAGATAAGAGTGTGATTTTAACCTCACTTGCTGAGGCCTGTCCCTGACAGTCTTTTCTCCCCTCTGCTTTGGGCATCTGTTTGTCTTTTGGTAGCTTTTTCCTGTTCATTGTTACCTGCAGGTAAGAAGCATTATTTTTCTCTCTTCTATTCTTCCTGGTCTCACTGCCAGTTTACAAGAAACTTGGAGCCTTTTGTGGAAGAAGATCTGACATTCTTGGTTCCCCAGGAGACTTGTTGAACATTGGCTGAGACTGTGAGGTCCTGTCTGTATTCCAACTCAGGAATAGAGTGATGGCTTGTTCAGAAAAGTTTATGAAATGTGAAGGTGTCACAAAGTTGAGTCCCTGGAATATGGGCTAGCTGGATTAATGATTGCACTTGGCAAGCAAAAGCACCATCAGAAAAACTGTTTTACCTATGAGAATAAGTCTCAGACAACTTGGAAGTTTTGATGCAAAAAAAAAAAAAAAAATATTTACAAATTAATAGCTCAAGTGAAGGGAAAGGAGGAGGGACAAAGCCATTGCTATGCCCTCCATTTATTTTAAGTAAAAGGCAAGAAAAAAGCTCTCAAATATTCTCAAACTGTCTTTCCTCTTAGAAATTGTGCTCTTTGGGATAAATTCTAACCAGGGCCATCTGTGACATTTGGCTGTAATAGAGCCTAATGTTTTCTTCCTGTGGGGGTATTTGCACTCTAATGGGAGTATTGTTTTAGTCAGCTTTCTCGATGCTGTGACTAAAGGACTCCACCAGAACAATTTTAGAGGAGGAAGAGTTTATTTGAGGGCTCAAGGCCCAGGAGGTCTTAGTCCATAACAGGCCGGCTCCATTCCTCTGGTGAGGCAGAACATCATGGCAGAAGAATACCAGGGAGAGAAGCAGTCCACAGAGTGATCAGGAAGCTGAGAGAGTCTCCACTCCCAGACAGACAGACACCCAAAGCCACACCCCAAATCCCACCTCCAGCCACACCCTAGCACTTCAGTTAATCAGGGGATTAAGTCACTGACTGGGTTAAGACTCCCACAACCCACTCATTCCTCCTCCAAACCTTGCAGTGTTTCACATGGGAGCCCTTGGGGGATACCTCGTATCCAAACCACAAGTATGTAGGGAAGGTTCTGGGTGTTTAAACATGAGTTTTGATTAACTTAGATCCTCAACTTTTTTCTTCCTCTTCAGAAATGTTCTAAGCTGAATTGTGGTTAAGACTAGATATACCTCGGAGATCAAATAAGCAGAATCTTGCTATCTTGAGTCAGAATAGCTTGAGAGCGGTCGGTGACTACAGAGTCAATTGATTCATTGGTGAACTTATTTCCAGCTTTGTTTCAGAAAAGAAAGATTTACAGCAGAAGCACAGCGTTTGAATATGGTTTGAGAAAAAAATGAAACATGGGCCTTAGGGAAAGGAGACCAGAGATTAAGATCATTGGAGTATTGGTTACTGGGTACTGTGATTTCCTTTCTTCTTTACCCCCTTCCTCCCTCCCTCCCTCAGACCTTCTGTCCCTTCCTTCCTTCCCTCTGATTTACCCCTTGTTCTGTTTCCACTGTAGCCAGGTCTTCTTGCAGCCCATCTCCACAGATGCACACTTGCATAAATCACCTCCTCCTGCTCTCCAGTGTCACATGCAGGACTGACCTGCAATTCCCCCCCCCCCACCCACATTACTTTCATCCTGCCACTTGCCTGCCCAAGAACCTACCCTGGCTCTGGAGTTACTGCTCTGTTGAGACCAAATCTGCTTAGTTTCTGAGATGTCCATAACTTATGCCGCCAGCTTTATTTCCCTCCTTGTCCTCCCCATCACGAATCCTTTTCTCCAGTAAGTCTTGGCTTCCTTCCTGTCTCCCCACTGGCATTCCATGTCCTGCCTGCACCTTTGCTATTCCCGCAGTCCGAAATGCACCACTTCCTCTCTAGCTGTCCACGTCCAGCTCATCGTTTCAAGCTCAGCCTTTTTATTTCTTGCAACCACTCCTTAATGTTCTCTGTGTCCAATGTTTGCAGCTGCCACTGTCCTCATCCCCCACCTGACCCTCACACCTCCACTTAGCAATGCAAGCATTTTCAAGCACCCACTCTGTGCCAGGTAGTGCACCACATTTTGCAGAGGCTTCAAAGCTTAGTGCTAAAAATAATAGGTCCAACTTTCGGAGTACAAACTGTGTCAGGTGCTGACCACCTCATCTCCATTACCTCTCATCTTCACAAGGACCCCAAGAGGTAAGTGGCTTTTTTTTTTTTTTTTTTTGTTAACAGATGAGATCACTGAAGCTAGTGGTGATTATGATGTTCCTGAGAATTCAAGAAGGGTCTATCTGCCACCAAAACTTTGTTTTTATTATCCAGCTACAGAAATTGTTTCTGTCCTTTAAAATGTTTTTAATCAAATAGTAAAGAGAAGTCCATGAATATCATGTTTCTGCCTTTCTCCCTCACTAAATTACAGTTAGCCACACTGAACCCCGGTAGAAATCCTGAGACATTTTCATTCCATTTAAGGCATTTAATCTTGGAATGGCTTGAACATAGCTGAACATTCAGAAGATGAACTCAGAATCTGAATTCTCCTAAGTAGGATAGAATAGCAAGGGTCTGGGGTTAGGAAGTGGGGAGACCAGTAGAAGGCTATTATAATGTCCAAATGAGAGGCTTAAGTTTGGTAAAATGACAAAGGGAATAAAAATAGAATAGTTGAGGTAGAGCTCACGTGTTGGCACAGACATTTACATGGAGGGAGGAGGGAAACCTTGGTGAACCTAGGAAACTGGTCTTACCATTAATAGCAAAGGAGGAGCATGGACGGGGGAGAGGTCCTGGGGGAAAATTAGTTTGAGCTGTGTTGAGTTTTAGTTAGCAGTGTTATTTTAACTTGAACCTGTCTACTACAAATCCAGCTTTGGAACAGAGTGGAGTTGAGCCCTACGTATTTGTTGTTCCAGTTCATTTATGGACAGGAGTCTTGTGTTCATGAAAGCTCACTGTTGAAAGTACTTTAGAGCTCATCAGCTGATGAACAAAGTGGGTACATCCATATAGTGGAATATTATTTGGCCATTAAAAAGGAATGAAGTATCGATACATGCAACACAATGAACCTTGAAAATGCTAAGTATAGAGGACAGTCACAGAAGGCCATTTTTGTCTGACTTGTTTATATGGAATGTCTGAAACAGGAAAATCCATGGAGACAGAAAGTAGATTGGTGGTTGCCAGAGGCTGCGGAGAGGGAGATTCTTAATGGGAATGGAGTGATGAAAATGTTCTGGAATTAGATGGTGATGAGAGCTGCACAAACTGATGAACACACTAAAACCAAGTGTACATCTTTAAATGGTGAATTTTATGGCACATGGATTATATCTTTTTAGAAAATTGGAAGAAGAAAAAGTACCTATTCTGTCCCCACACTGAGTGACTCAATGCCTCCATCCATCCTCTGCTCACACTCAAGATGGTACACTTACTCTGCACAATCAGCCGTTCCCATGTTACAGGTCTCCAGTTGGATAAGAAGTGTGGTCTCTGAACGTCAGATGGTCCTGGCTGTGCCACTTCCTAACTTATGGGACACTGGGCAAGATGGTTCATTTCACTAAGCTCCAGTTTCATCATTTACAAAGTGCAGCTAACCTGCCTCCCAGGGTTGAGCTGCGAACCTGGAAATAATGCACAGGACACGCACAGTGTCTAGCATGTTGTAAACGTTTAATAAATGGTAGCAATTAGTTTTTTATCTCTTGCCTGCTCTTCACAATACAAAATACCTAGTGAGAGCTCAATTACCACAGTGTTTTTGGATTGCCTGAGAGCCCAAAAAGTCTATTGTACCAAGTGGAGGTACACAGGGCAATGGCATAATTGGAATGAGCTATGAGAATGTATGGCTTGTTTTTGGTTTTTAAGAATCTCATTAGAATCTGCTGATGCATTTATATTAGGTCATTTTGCCCAGTTTTGTTTTTCCCTTCAAGGGACATGTGTACCATGTGGCAAAAGATAGGAGGAGCTTTGGGATCCTGACCGCTGTAGGATGGCCAAGATGTTGGGAGAAACTTGTGTTTAGTTTGTGTTTTTCTCCTGTCCCCAAAGCTCTAATGACATTAAGAGTTGAGAGCAGTTTTATTTAACACAAGGCGCTGATCAGAACTTTCCTACCATCCCCATTCTCTTTGGAAACTAACAGTTATAAACAGAAAAGTAGTTTGTAAAGTATATGAAAGTAACAAGGAGTCCTTTCCTCTTCTCGACCTAACCTCACACCTCTTTTCCTTGTTTTGGCTAAGATTGGACAAGTATTGTGAAATGATATGGCACCAAAAGCTTAGACAGGAGACAATTTATTTAGGTTCAGTCATCTAGAAGGTTCGGCAACCTTTTATAAGCCATTTGTTATATTATGTGTCTAGTGCGATCCTGGTGTTAGCTGAAGATGTCTCTTGTATCGCTTCATAAAACACTGTAATAAACCCAATAGAAGCAACCTTCAAGAGAGCCACCCCTCCCACCCCACCTTCCCTCTGCTTCCCTGCTCCCCTAACTCACCCCCTGCTGGGCAGCGGGAGCCACAAATCACCAGTGTTACTTTCAGGAGAATAAAAACAACTACAATCTCCCTGCTTGCTTTTTTTTTTTTTAATCCCCTTACTGGTCTGTTTGTTTTCAGCTGTCAGTCATGTAAAGTATTTCCCCTAATCAATTTTTTAACCTTCTTGTTGATATTTATCCAGCTCTGTTGAATATATGATATTAAACCATGCTCCATGGATGGGAGAGTAAATCTAAATTTCTCTCTGTTCTCTGGAGACATCATAATATTTCCTATTATCCGAGGTTATTGCTTTGCTAGGATATTAACAAGCAGTTTCTCTACTGGAAACTACATTGCTTGCCTTTTCTTCAGTCTCCAAACAAACAGTTTTGAATTAGCATGGAAACCAGGTTAATTTCTTGACTCCTCTCCTCTGGTTTTGAATCTCCTCTGCTTCATGCATTGTGGATAATTTGGTGCTCGGGCCTGTCCATTTCCTCTGGCTCTGCTACTGGAAATATGATTAAGTGCCACCCCCCCCCCCCACTCTGTGGCTTTTCATTAGCTTGTCAATTATTTCTGAGCCTGTATTTTCTTTATTTAGACCTAAGATACCACTAGGGAAGAGGGCTGAACAAAAGAGCCGTTTCCCCCTTCCTCTCACCAGGGTGTGGGTGACGCTGGTGGCACAGCACGTCTGGCTGGACACCATGTCTTCTGTACTAGCTAAGGGGAAGGTGCATCCTGTGCAGTCCAGATGTGGGAGGGAACGTTCTTTACGTTGCCTTTGCTCAGTGAGACTCTTCATCTATTGTTATTTTGAAGTATTTTTATTATCTACCATTTATTAAATGTTTTCTGTGTGCTCTGTTAAAGAATATACCATGGTTCTGTCTGGCTTTAGGGTCTGGAATGCTTAGTTTTAGCCTTTATAACTAAAAATTTAAAAAATGGATAGTGGACCATATATGGCATCTTGGGGATATTTTCCAAATATTTTCTATTAAATTAATAAACATTGGACCCAGCCCCTCAGGGAGAGAGATCCAAAACAGGCACATACATAAAATAAGACACAAAATAAGAAAGGCAAAAACAAAATACACTTGAACATCTTTTAGAAGAAAGGTTGATTTTTACCTTAAATTTTTTTTATTTCAAGTGATAGATTGAATTTTCCAGCTATTTTCACCTCACCTCTGTTTTTCATTCTACAAAGAATGTTTTGATCTTTTCATCTGGCCCAAGGCAAAGCTGGTGACTTTGCTCAGTGACAAGAAAAAACTCTGGAGCCTTAAGGAGCAAGAGTTTAGATCGCAGCTCACTTAAGTGGTGTAGCTTGGTTCTGTGGAGCATGTGTATCAGGAGGGCAATGGGGTTGTTGGAATGTGACTGCAGCGGGAGAAGGCCATGCTCATTTAAATTTAAGAAATGCCACCTCAAGGCTCATAATCTACTAAATGGAATACTTTTCTGTCTTGAAATGAGGAGAACACAATTCAGTGTTGAGATGAGGAACAAATATGATACTGGCTGTGAATACACTTTGTTAACTGTGAAGTGCTTTGCAGATGTTAGTTGTTATGAAATGCAGTGGTGAGATGAGCTGTGTACCTACATACTGACAACAGGAAAGTATCCTAGCACATTGACTTTGTGTGTGTGTGTGTGTGTGTGTGTGTGTGTGTGTGTGTGTGTTTGTCCCCAAATGTATTCATTCATGCACTCAGGGTTTTGGGTTTTTTTTGGTCCTGGGGCTGGAACTCAGGGCCTGGCAGATGCTAAACCACACTCTGCCACTGAGCCACACCCCCAGCCGGGCAGTTGTATGGAGCTGAGGACTGAAATCAGCAGTCAGCCCGCTTTGGAGGTGTACAGGGCAGCATGCTATTCTATGCACCACAGTAGGCCAGCTCCTGGGCCCATGCAGGGACCACGCCTGCTCACAAGTGTATACCCAGTACCAAAGACAGTGCCTGCCACCTAGAAGACTCTGAATAGTAACTCAGCAAATTCAACTGAAGTTGAAAACACAGCCCTGGAGTACCACCCCTCCATTTCTTTAACCAACAACATTATAAAACAGATCCTTTTACTGCTACTGGAAAATAAAAATCTTGTCTTTGGAGGTTAGTGGAGAGAATTCCATTTTCTATTTTGGTTATTAAATGGATAGGTATTTATGTCCAAGTATTTTTGCCTGGGTCTACCTCTTTAGCTTATATTTTTCAAATTTTGTTCCCCTTTCCCCAACAAATTTTTAAGACAACCAGATCACCTCAACCATGTCCTAATTAATTAGCATCTGAAAAGCAGTGGACTCGGTTGCCTTAGAGTCCATTGGTATTCAGAAGAACTAGGTTTCACTGTGTACTGAGCTTTACTCAAGTGCTTAATGCTTGAGAATGTTTGAAGGAAACCGTCCTTCCTGCTGGATGAGATGCCCACTGACTCCAAGGTACAAAGGCAGTAGATACATTGAGATAATTTTTTTTGCATATTTACTGCACATACTGTTTTCATTCCTGAATGTGTGTGTGTTGTAGGTCATTTTAAAAGCAAACACGATGTTCCCTTATTCAGACTGGTCTTATTTTGGAACTATCTTTCTCACATGGAAACATCTGGCCTTTTCCAACTAGGCCATCAGTGCTATTTACCTAGTAACACTTGTGTGTGTCAATAACATTGCTTTTGTCAATAGAGTACTTAAGTAATTACTGCATTTTCTAGTATTAAGCATCTTCACTGCATTTAAAGTGTCCATGTATCTAAACTTAAAGGCCCAAAGACACAGGCAAGTCTGTTAATGTTTTGTTTTGTGTTTGTGTTGCTGGGAATTGAATCCAGAGCTGGGGGCGAGATTCTCCCTTCAACAAGAAGTGTCCCATTTCTCCAAGTATTCAAATTTCCTTTTAGCCTTGGGCCAAGGAGAGGGGCTGAGTATCCAAGAATTGAGAGATGGAAAGTACCTTGTGCACTGTCCTAATCTACTGCAGGAATACCCTGTGGGGCAGTCCTGGCAGACAGCCATCCATCTGCTTGTATCCTTCCAGTACTGGGGAGCTCATTATCTCCTAAGGCAACTCATAAATTCTTTCTTATTTGAGCTACAATCAGCCTCTCTGTGACTTCTATCCATTGATCCTCGTTGTGGAGCAACATAGGGAAAATCTTAAATACCTGAACACAGCTACCACATCTTCCTTTAGTCTTTTCCAAATTAAGATAACTGAATTCTTCTAAAATTAAGATTTCTACCTGGTATCTAGGAGAACAAGTGTGGAAATGATTGCACATTAAATTTTGCTTTAATGGCAGCTGTCTGGTGGAGTATTCTCCAGGGAATTCATACGTGGGCACATTCCACTGCCTTTTTTGTTGTTGTTTTCAATCCTGGAGATGTCACCGAGCTGCATCCCCAGCCCTTTTTATTTTTTATTTTGAGACAAGGTCTCGTTGATTTGCCCAGGCTGGCCTTGAACTTGGATCCTCCTGCCTCACTCCTGAGTATTTGGGATTACAGGGGTGTACCACGGCGGCCAGTATTGTTCTCCAATGTAACCTACCCCCTCATTTAGCTGGGACAATTAGGATATCTGTCCTGGGGGAACAGAAATCCTGCTTATTCCTTTTGCTATTCTGAATTCCTGGACGGAGCTCAAGCTCTCGAAAATTGCTGTGAGATAAAATGTAAAGGTTTTCCTTTAGGAGGGAAAATTAAATGCACCAGACTATGTTTTTTTGAAAGTAGAAACCATGTCCAATCTTTCTTTCTGTCCCCTTTAGTGCCCAATACCTTACCTGACAGATGCTATTCAATGAATTATTGCTCCACTGAGCTAAAAAGACAACTGGCCAGCAATATGTTGAAACACAGGTGTCTGCTGAAATGTAAATAGTATTTGTGTAAATAGACATAAATGTACACCTACCCACATACCCATATATACATAAATGTGCACACACCTTTTTTTGCCTTCAAATATCTCCATGTCACTCCATAATAATTCTTAGGAACACAATGCCACTGTTTAGACAAAACTATACCCTGGATAAATTCCAAATACCAAACACCTGGGGGAACATGGAAACTGCTGCCTTATTTCTGATATCCTGGGGTGATTGCATGGAGATGACAGATCCGTTGCTCTGTACCTGCCATTTCTAAATTGATTAAGCTTTGCTCCCAGATAGAAAATGCTGCACTATCACTCATCCTGCTACCTCTTGCTCCTGCTCATTTGTATGGTCTCTTTGGTCACCCTTGGAGATGCAGAAGGATGAGGAAAATGCAGCTTCCTTGTTTCCATCCAACCCCCCATCCCCATCTGAGTTAAAGGAGCTTCATCCCTTCCCAAGGTGGTCTTGGACCATCATTCTTCCAGCTGAGCCCTTCCCTCCCAGAAGCAAGTATTTTTAACATGGCTTAATGGGACCAACCTAGACTAACTGTGGGGATCCAAGGAGGAGAGGGGGTGTGGAAGGAGGAAGCACATCATACTTGTAAAATGCCGCTCTGAGATGTGAGTGCAGGACTGCAGCTTTGGCGGCCCTGGTCTACATTTGTGCATGAGCAACAGTGCCCCTTTCTCCACATCTGTAGCTGTAGTGACAGTAGACCTCCAGCTACATGCAGCTCTGTGGAAGACTCATATCTCTAGTTCTGGGTTTCCACCCATCCTAGTGATGCCTCCCCCTTGTCCTTGACTCTTAAATTGCCATAAACCACTTATTGCTTCTCCAGCCCCACCCTGCCTTCTAGCCTGGACAGTGATCACTTAACTGAGTTAATTGATCAATGTAGGTTAATGATACCATACAGAGAATACCCCAAGTCAGAATGGGCCAGAATTGTTAGAAGGAAAATGTGTCATCTACAATACCTTTTACTTGATTTTGGACTCCAAAAGGACTCGCCCTGGATTCATCTTGTTTTCTCTTTTGCCTGGCACCTAATAGGCACCAAAGGTCTCATGAAGAACTAATTGCCATGGCAGCTGATCTCCTCTGCAGAGTAGTAAATGGGGACTGAGACATGTGGCGGGAATGAATTAGGTCCCCACATTAGGGATGACAGCAGGGCTGCAGCACTGAGAGGCAGGTTGTATTCGGATCAAGGATGATCCAGATTTTAATTTTCATTTCAGTGTGAACAGTATTCGTTATGCCTAGACTAATAAAATGCAGATAAGAGATGTTAGGGGAAGGGAGCTGGGTTATAATATGATCGTCAAGTGGGGATGCAGCTTTTCACCAATAGTTGTAGTCTTTGCCGCCAGCGAGGCTGAGCAATATGGTGTGATGAGGCTTGAGGACTATGCAATGTCTAAACCACAGACCACATCTATTTGTTCTTTGCCAACACTGATCCATAATGTCACTGGGGAAAACTACTGCTTATTTCATCCTGTAAGGCATGGGTAAAAATCAAAGAACATTCCTCCTAACTTCAATTCCATTTTTAAACTGGTTCTGTTAGAGACCAGTTTATCCTTTAGAAATGAACCATTTGTCCCCAGCACAGGCATCGAGGACACAGAGGATTTACTTTCATTTAATCTGGAGCTCTAGTGAAGTGCTTCGATAGGATTGATGGACTGTAGCGCTGTATGGCAATACAATGTACAACCAGTCTCTTGCTTCCCTTATCCTCCAGCTCCTTAAATGTGAACTCCAACTTCAGCCTAAATTAACATAGACTCCAAGCATAGTGAGGACCCAGAGTGTCATATTTGCTAGCTGGGATGTCATCTGACTTATGGGGACTAATAACAGGAGCAACTGTGATCTGCCAGAATTGTCATTCAACCCCACTAACTCTTTCTCTGTAGTCTATATTCTCTATGAACTTGTGATGAGCCTTCGAAGGGACCTTCGGGAAAAAAAAATGGCAGGTAAATTTAAGATAAAATATTCTGCTTCATGGGTCTACCTGAGGCAAATCCAAAGAAGGGAGAAGCTAAAATATAGATCCAGAGAACAAGTTCACAGTCTATTAGAGCAAACACAAAACAAGTAGGTAAGCATAATCTCTAGTACATGCAAGAGGGGCCCAGAGAAAGGAGAATTCATTCTGTCAGGAAGGGACGAGATAGTGAGGTGTGAGATGGTTCTGGCAGGAGAGGACTTCTAACCTGAGTTTTGAAAGGTAAAAATGCACTTGTGTATTTAGGGGGTGTGAGGAGGCCAGGCAGAATTCAGTGTATTAAGGCACAGAGGGTTAGGGCAGGATGACCGGAGAACCTGGAGTACTTTGGTATTGATGGAATATGAGCCAGGCAGAGGCAGAAGATGGGAGAGGCAGGGGAAGCAAGCAGGGACCTTGTGTCTGTGCCAAGGAATTTTAGATTCAATTTTACCTTCCCGGTTATGTGGGATGCTAGAAGGGTTTTTCACTTGGGTGTGAAGTGGTGGGGCTCATTTTAAATACATCACTCTGGCAGCCGTTTGGGGGTGTACTGGAGGAAGAAGCCAGTCCACAGGCAGGGAGACAGTTGTGATAGTTTCTAAGAGACAGTGGCATGATGATGGTATGAGCACTAAATGTGAGGACAAATCACCCAGTCACTGTGCCTCAGTTGGCTCCATTCATGCACTTATGAACCTTCCAAGGGACCTGTGGGAAAGACATGGTAGGAAATTCAGATCAAGTATTCTTCATCCATGACCCTGAGGTAAATACAAAGATGGAAGGAGCTGAAAGTAAATCCAGGAGAACAAACTCCTTCCTGCAGTCTCCAGCCTCCACGGGGATGCCCAAGTACATCCAAACCTGTCTATCTAGCACAGCCAGCAGTCGGCTGCTTGGAAGGTTTCTGGCGAGAAGTCCTAAAGGAGGGGGCCCCACATCCCAATCGTTCTGCTTCTTCATTCAAGATCAGCCAAGCCAGCTCACTGGGCTCTGACCTTCCCCTACTGTGGAATCAAAAAATGATCTGGAAAGACCTTCTCACACCTAGGACTGAACTTGGGAAGTTAGCTTGCCTGGAACTGTGTTCTGATTGGCAAGTGGCACCAATGTTCAGGAGTAAAGAAGGTGGAGAGCAAGAAGTGAGTATTTTAAAAGAACTCAGCAGCCAGCCTTGAGGGAAGAAAGAGACCCGAAGTGAGTGGGGGACAACCAGCTGGGGCTAACAGTAGGCTTCTCTGGCATGGCTGCCCACCCTCTGCCTTGCAGGGACTCCTGTTTCTAAGGACGGAGACTTAAAGAAGAAGAAAATCAATATCACCCTTGCAGGAAAGGAAGAAACTGGGGTCCTCATGAGGCTCTAGCCAAGGCTACTGCCAGTCATCAGTAATCTCTGGGACCTGCCAAAAGCTCCTCCTCACTTCCCTGGTTCATAGGATGAGCTCATCAGGCCAAAGAATATGAGAAAGCATTTCGCTTTTATACTATTTTCCTTCCCAGACACTTAGCCTCTGTGGTCTTGCTGATCTTGCATCCTTCCAGTAGGCTAGGGATTCATGCATGTCAGAGTTTGAAATAACTTTAAGACTATTCCAGGCTACTTCCCTCATATTTGGAGATGGAAACTGAAGCCAAGGGAATTGAAGTCTCTGGCTGGGTCACAGGGATGCCCCTCACTCCTGCCAGCCTAGGGCACTTTCCATTAGATAATTTTGTCCTTTGTGCAAGTAAGGGGAATGAGTTCCAGAGTGAGAGAACAGAGCCGGAGTTAAACTCAGCTGTGTAGCCCATTCACCTCAGGGCCTTACTGTCTCACAGGTGATCTTAAACTTGAACGGATTTCCTCATCTGTGAAATGGGGTTAGGTTTCCCTTACACCTACCTTACAAAACTGATACGAAGGATTTTGGAAACCACACTTGTGTGGGCAGTTTGCTCTTGGCACACAGTAGGTGCTAAATAATGTTTGTCTGGAGAAATGGAGCCCTGTTCAGTTTGGTGACTCCCCTTCCTAAGGAGCATTGAAACCCAGTATGGAGGTGGGAGGGGGAGGACAAGGCTCTTGCAGAGAGTCATATTCCTCACCAAGCAGGAAGCTCAGTGCTGGCTGGCTGGCCAAGGGGAAGAAAATGTCAATGAATATTCTATAGTTCACATACAAACCTGTCATGCCTGAGATCCAACCAAGTATGTCTGGGAATGATTTTTTCACAAACAATTTTGCTGAGACTGGGTGTGCTGATGAGTGTAAGATAGGGACAGAGGGCAAATGCACTCTGACAGCCATTACAACATCCCACCTTAACTTACAGTGTGAGATTCCAAATGTGCCTCTTGGCACAAATAGTATGAGGTGCATCATTAGAGCCTCGATGCTTTCATTTAACTCATTGGGGCAACATTCCTAAACCCCAACTTGCAAACAGTTCAGCTAGCTTCTTCCCCTTCCCCCCAATTCCTGCCAGCAGAACTGACTTCTTGGCAGAGCTGTCTCCTGAATGGATGCCCCAGTAAAAACCTTGCTTGCATGTTTGCTCACTTAACTTGATGACATTTCAATCTGGGGTCAAAAGAGTCCAGTGTTCAGCATTAGTAGGGTGTATGTGTGTGTGAGGGGAGGCAATTAGTTCATTGGTGCTTTCAAGACAGAGGCCCTGTGGGTTGGAAAAGGGGAACTAATAGGTTTGAGGAGTTCACATGTCCGTTGGGCTTCCTGTTCCTGCTGGGCTCCCATTCCGCAGACCCATTTTTCAGACAGCTATGATGTAGTAAATGAGGATGGAACCGTATGTCAGGGGGTTTGGTTTCCCCCTGGTCCTACCACATGTTACCTGTGTATTCAGGCTGGTCCCTTCCCCTCTCATAGCCTTTGGCTCTTGGTGGGTAACGTGAAATGACAGCTCCTCCCAAGATGTTTGTGTTCATTAAGTAGTGCCTTGGAACCATCAAGTGCAAGCTGTTGCTCTTCAGCTCCCTGGAACAGGTGGAACAACGTGGTCAATATGGTCTTGCCCAGAAATCCTCCCGCTCTCCATCTTCCGTGCCCCCACCAAGGCCAGTCTCTTCGGTTAACAGGGCACGCTCATCCCTCGCGCTGTTCCCAAACGCCACCAGGAGGCGCCCTTTGCCCACCGAAGCTGGCCGGGCTAATAACTCCCGGGGGCCGGGGTGGGCTGCCCCTTTGCGCAGGGCTGTGGAGGGTGCGGGCTGCGTCCGGGTTCCCCACCTGAGCTCCAGACATCGCCGCGCCCGCGCCTCGGCTTGCCGAACGCCCCTCGTCCGGGCTCAGCGCCGCTCCCCAGCAGGGCGCCTCCCGCTTGGCCGGCCCTGGCGGCCGCAAGTTTGCCGGGGCTTCTCGGACCCGTCCCCCGGTCGCCACTGACGCCGCTCCGCTGCCCCTGAGCCTGGGCTCTGGGCGCGCTCCGCGGGTCCCGGAGTGGTCTCAGGGGCTTGCGGCTGCCGGCGGGGTGCGGGCCGGCCCCGAAGGGGCGCCCCCCCGGCCGGCGCGAGCGGGGCCGCCGCAGTTCCCGTGCTGCCCGCCGGGCGGCGCCCCGCGCCTCGCAGCGCGCCTCCCGCGCTCCCCGCTCCCGGCTCGCTCGCAGCCGGACACAGACTCTGCCTTCGGCTGCCGGCGGATCGGGCTGGAGCCGCCGCGGTTGCTGCGGAAGAAAAAAAAAAAAAAAAAAAAAAAAGGAAAACAACAGCCCAGCGGCCGGCAGAGCAGCACCCGGCCCCTGGCTCAGCCCCCGGAGTGCGGAGCCGCCCAGGTAAGGGCATCGGCCCGCCGCGGAGACCCCAGCCCGCACCTCGGGCTGCCCCCGAACCCCCCCAGTGCCATCGCGCCGGCCCCCCGCCGCGCCGCACCCCGACTTCTGACGTCTCCGCCGCTCCTACCCTCGGGGGCCGCGGCTCGGCCCCCGCCCCCGCCTCCCCTCTCCCGCCTTCAGCCACCCTGTCCCTGGCACCTCGGTGCCTGTGTCCCCCAATTCGCCACCGAGCCCCCGCCGCTCTGCTCCCGTAGTTCCTCCAGTCTCCATCACCGTCTGCCTCCCCCCTCTGCATCCCCTCCCTGGCTTGCCGTCCTCCCGCTGTGGTCCTCCCCCTTCCCGGTACAACTCCCAGCCCTGCCTCTGCCCCCTGCAGGGATGACGGCCCCTTCCCGACACTGGCGCTTCTCCCCCATCTCGTCACCCTCCGCTTCTCCCCGCGCTGCTCTTCCCCAGCTACGGTCCCCCTTCAAGCGCAGCCCTGCGCCCGAAGCCCTCTCCCCTTCCCTTGCTTCCATCTGCCTCGACTGCCCCTTGCCCCTGCCCTGGACTCCGGCCACCACCACACCCCCCACCCCACGCGTCGTCTTGCTTTGGCAGAAGCAGTCCTATCAGAAATGACCCTCCTTCCCGCGACTAATGGGGTTCCCAGACATCCCACCCTAGTTCACCGCGTGGGGAAGTGAGGGAGAAACTCTGGAGACCTGCATTAGGCGCGGGAGGGGGAGGGGGAGGGGGCTGGGTGGAGGGGGAGGGGAGCCCATGGAGATGCTCTCCCGTGGGGACTGGCCGAGCAGGAGCGGCTCAGACCTGGCTGGGTGGAGGGTGCGCAGGCGACTGCTGGGACAAGGGGTTCAAGGCGCTGTGAGCACCTGTGCCTCTCGCGCCTGGCTCCCTGGAGCTGAGGAAAGTGAGGGAGGAGGTGGAGCCTGGGGAGAGTTGGCTGAGGGCCTTGGGTTGAGGTTGATCGCTGAAGGGGCTGGGACAGGTCCCTCTCGCTGGGCTGCCTGGCAGTGGTGGGGCAATGCGGGCTGAGCCGCTCCCCGCCTGGACCTTGGGCTGCTTGGCTCTTGGCATCTGTACTTGATGCTGCCATCTTCCTCCTGGTGCTGTTGTCTGGTGATGCCACGCGGTGCCACCTCCCTGCCTCCCTCCAGTGGCTCTCCTGGGCATGTCTCCCAGGGGCCTAGGTTGTCTGGAAAGAGGAGAGGAGCTCTGGCAAGGCTGGGCCTCTCTGCCCTGCAGTGGGCATCTCTCAAGACCAGACCAAGAGGTCTGAGCCCTGCCAGGGATGAAGAGAACTACCTTCACGTGCACTCCCTGTGGGTCACTTGGTGGTAGTGACACTTCTAAGAGCACCTGGATACAGCTGATGTGGCATCCACTGGGATGCGGCCATTGGGGTTGGCAGTGGGCATGTGAGAGAAAAATCCTGTCTTACATTAGTCCCTGAGTGTCTGTGCTTGGTGGTGGGCAAGGGGTTGGAGAGTCAGCTGTGATCTGTCCTGCCAGGGAAGGAAGCTCCTGGAATTCCACTGGGCATCTATGGGCTTGCTTTATTTGCTGAAGCCGCAGCTGATGCTTCATCATTAATCAGGTTTATTATTTTCCTCACCGGCTGGATGTGTTCCTCAAGGTCATGACCCTTTGGAGAAGTTAATCTAATATGCACACATTAGAGTGGCTGGGTTTGTTTAATTTTCCATATTTTGTTCATTTCATGTGGCCTGGGCTTGCCCACCAGCTTCCTGCCTGTCTTACCAGCTCATCTCTCTCCTCTTCTGGACCTGTCACCTGAGCCCCCGAGGCAGGGCTGGTCCCTAGTGGGGAAGAGACAGGTGCTAATGGAGTTGGGAGGAGATCATAGGTTTCCAAGTTATTACCTTTCTCCTTCCCTTTGCATCTTGATCATTGCTGTTTTTCCAGCACTGGAAAGTTCCGAGAGACTGGGGCTTCTTCATAATTTCACTTTCCAGTTTGGTTTCCCTTAGGATGGGGAGGGGACATTTTTGTAAAGGGAGGAAAGTGAACCCTTCTCTAGGAAAGTGGGCAGTGCTGCTGGAAGACAGGGGGCCCTGGAGACAGGAGCTCAACTCCCCTGAGCTGGGTCTCAACCCTGAAGAGATGGGATGGGGGGTAGGGGGGAGACAGGCTCCGCGTGACATGGAAGACCAGCTCAGAAAGCAAGAGTGGTGAGTGGTACACCGGTGGCTATGTGGCTGGTGAGAGTGGGCAGGCGTAGTGCGCATGTGGGAAGAACACAGCTCTTGTCCCTGCTGCAAAGTATTCATCCCTTATATGTGTACAGAGTTCTGCAGCTTTCCAGATGCCTTTCAGCAGAATGACTTTGATCCCTACCATGGCCCTATAGCATTTGGTCTGTACCAACAGCCAATAAGGAGGTATCAGTGACCCACAGAAACTGAGGCTCAGAGAAGTTAAATAACTGATCCAAGGCTCCATAGTCATGTGGGAGGTCTCTGGACTCACAGTCCTGTGCTCATGGGGGAATCCTTGTCACTTTGTAAGGTCTCAGCTTCTCAGTCCTCAGATAGGCCACCTCTCCCTCTCCCATGCTTCAGTCCATCCCAGTGATAACTCAGGGCTTTCTTCCTTCATGTGGGACAGACTGTGTCTTACAGGTGACCCTGTCTCAGGACCCCTCAGTGGCAGTGGGCTCCTGAGTATAGTTCAGATGCCTTTGCTTGAAGTTGAAGGCCATATGCATGTGGTGTGGCCTCAGGCCATGTGTGTCATCTGGCATGACCTTCTGCTCACCTGTGTGTTCAGGCACCATCCGTATGCTCTCACTATGCCCCTGTCCTTGCTTTTTGTTCATTGCCAGGGATCAAACCTGGGACTTCACGCACACTAAGCAGGTGCTCTGCCACTGAGTTCCAGCCCCTGCCCATCCACATCTTGCCCTGCCTTCAGAGTGCAGCCCGAGGCAATTATGGCATGGAAGGGACAGCAGTTCCGGCTGCTCAGTGTCAGGCCCATCCAGGTATCTGTCCTCTCAACCCTCTCTGCATGACCTTGGATAAGAGACTTAACCTCTCCGAGCCTCACTTTCCTCACCTATAAAATGAGGATAATCTGCATCAGAGGGCTGGCAGCATGGAACGTGAGTGGCAGGAATGTGAGTGGACACAGGCAAAGGGCTGCTGGGGCATGTCCCCTGGGTGCCCAACCTACTCTCCCTCTCCTTGAGCCTGGCTAGTTCCCTAATCCTGCCCAGAATTCATAACTCTCTGCCCTGTCTGTCTCCTGACTCAGACAGCAAATCCCTTGAGGAGCAAGGCCTTTGCTCCTCGCAGGACAGGCACTGTCCTTCATGACATGTAAACTGGCCCCATGCTAGTGGGGACATAAGAAACAGTTGTTACTTGAGTATACTATTTTGTTACATAAAACAGGGTATGTCTTACATTTAGCAAATTCAGTATGAAAAAAAAAATCTCATACCACAGCACCAGGCTGGGTAGATTATGAGAAGGAAGGCAGGAATCAATTGAACATCGTATTGACTACATATTCTGCTTGTTTTGCTCAATCATCCCAGTTGCCCTGTGAATTAGATGTGCCAATCTCCACCTTCACAGAGAACAGGTAGTCCCTGGGGCCGCGCAGTGTCAATACACCCTGTCCCGAGTCACAGTCTAGTGGGAGCTCCAGATCCCAGAGACACTCAGATTTACGTGCAGTGCAGCCTGGGCTGGGGGGTTAGTGGGTAGTTAGTGTGGGGCGGGCCCTGTTCTTTCCTCTGCAGGTGAATTATTTGGGTGGAGAGTATGCTGGACCCTGCTCAGGTGGAACCTCATGCCTGTGTTCACATGCACCGTGGATGTGAGAAGCAGGCATTCCAAGCTGGATGGAGCCTGCAGGGGAGGCCTTCACAGAGAGGGGGGTGAACAGGGGCTGCATAGGCAGAACAAGAGGGGAGAGGATGGAGCGAGTGGGCAGAATGGACGGGGCAGGTGCAGAGTCCTGTCTGCTGTAGAGGGCTCGTTCAAGGCATAGAGGAGGGTAGGTAGGACTGACTGAACTCCAGAGAGAAAAGGCTCAGGCAAAGGCAGCAGGCTGTGTGGAGTCGCTGAAGATTCTTGGGCAGAAGAGTGTTGTGCCAAAAGGGGGGTTGAGGGCTAAGCGGGGGTGCACTTGAATGACATTTCCAAGGAACAGCAGAACGTGCCGACAGATTGGGTATAGCAGACGAAGGAGCAGGAAGTGTCGGGATAACTTTGAGATTTCTAGCCCGGGAGGCCAGGGAGACTGGTGATGCTGCTTTCAGAAATAGGGAAGCCAGAAGGGGAAGCAGGGCTGAGGGAAAACGGGGGTGCTTTCCCCAAACTGCCTTGAGGGGGCTGCCTGGAGCATTCAGGGACAGGGTCCTGTGGCCTCTGGAGTTGCTGGACAGCAGCTAAACAGTCCTGTGTGGCACACGCTGCATGAACTGGCTCCAGGGGTCTCTGATGTCTGAATTTTACCTCCCCAACTTCCTGTTAGTGCTTGCTGCCCGCTTCAAGGCCCCGGATCCTGTACCCAGCACTTCCTGCCCTCCAGTCCTCCTCCTATGTCTGTTACCTCCACGGGACTGAGAATGGAGCTGACATCCAAGAGGGCTGGAACCGTGTCCGAGATGTCCCTGATGCTTACAGAGAGCAGGTGCTAGTAAATATTTGTCCTGTTTAAGGGGCCTCAACTCGTATTTAGCAAGTGTGTGTTACAGAGCTAACTGCACAGACCCTGTGGGCCTCAGGCCTCCCTGGGAACTGGTCCGGCTCCACAGCCTGCTGTACTTCCTCATGTCCGTGACTCTCCTCTTGGCGCCCAGCCATGCAGTACTGGCTTGTGTGGCCAGCAGTCCCCGGGCCTGTGGGAACACTGCTGACAAGTCTTGCTTCCTCACTCAGTCTTGACTTTGAAATAGGCTGCTCTTCAGCCCAAGAGAGGTCTTGGGGGGTCCACAGACCCGCTGCTGGGAGCCCCAACCTCCTCATCTCTAAGTCAGGGACAGTTTTCTCAGAGGCACCAAGGAAAACCAGGTAGTCTGGGATTCCCTGTGCAGGGTGCTGCATGTCACTGTGGCCATGAGGAGACGAAAGGGAAGCCACCATATGCACAGTCACCCTGGGCATCTTGGGGAGAGGCCATGCTGTGGACTAGCGGAAGAGAACAGGGTTAAAGCAGGAAATCCAGGTTACAAAACGCTGCCTCGGTTTCTTCTCTAAAATACGGGCATATGGCGAACTTTACCTCTTGGAATTCCCATTTCAGTGAGATGCTTACATGGAGCCCCTGGGGGCTTCTGCCACAACCCCTGGAAGGGAGAAGGCTGACCCTCCAGGACAGGGGAGTCCTAGTGGTGGCCTGGGAGGGTGGTTGTGGAGTAAATACATGTTTAGAATTGGAGTTTAAGGATGAGAGTTAAAGAGGAGGATTTAATAGAATGAGAAATCAATAGCCCAGAGGAGGTTAAGATGTGTGAGTGAATGGCCAGCTGCAAGGCACACTTCATGAAAAAGAAAAGTTTGAGATGAAGTGGAAGATGGAGGCAGAGCTCAGGGTGGAAAGCTGGGGTGGTCTGCTCTGCTCAGCCAGCTCTGCAGCCTGGAGCTGGCTCCTGAAGAAAGAAGCTGGATCTCAGGAGCAGTGTGAAGGGTGGCTGTCTGCAGCTGTCTCCCTGTCAGGTGACCTGGGCAGGCACCTCCCTTGTTCCCTGGAGGCTGGGTCGTGCAGTGGTTAGCACTTGTCTATCAGGGTCTTCCAGATTCAGCTGCCTGGCTTAGGGCACAGAGCTAAACCAGCTCCACAGTGACCTCTGTAATCTCAGCAGGTGTGGAGAAGTTCCTGGCAGCAGTTGTTGTTAGAAGTATTATTACATTTTTATCTTTATAGCATCTTGCTAGCCCTGCCCAAGTACATAAGACCCTACAGAAATAAAGCCGGGCACAGTGGTGTATACCTATACAATCCCAGAAATTTGGGAAGCTGAGGTAGGGAGGATCAGAAGTTTGAGGCCAGCCTCAGTAATTTATCAAGAACCTCAACAACTTAGCAAAATGCTATCTTAAAATAAAAAATAAAATGGGTTAGGGATGTAGCTCAATGATAATGCCTTCCTGGGGTCAATCTTCAGTACTGGGGGGAAAAAAGACTCCACAGAATTAACATACCCAATGAGGTTGAGGAGAGGATGAGGTAGGGATGTCATGCTTTTAGGAAGCAGGAACCCCCCCCCCTTTTTTTTTTTTTAATCAGTGAAGTCTTGAGTGGATTTAATCTAAGCCCCAGACAGAAGAGGGCCCAGAGAGGTGAGGTCACTTGACCAGGCTGTACAGCTAGGGAATGGCAGAGCTGGGGTATAAGCCCAGGCTCCATGCTCCCCTGCCTGTGTCCCTTTTACCCTTTTACTGGGTTTTGTGGCTGTCCTTGGGTGGTGAAAAGGCTGAAAAAGAGAAGCTTCAACAATCTTTTGGTTCAGTCCCAACATCCAGACAAACTTGAACTATAATGAGGCAGGAGAATGAAGACCCTGAATCTTGAAAGCCCTCCACTGTGAGCGCCATGGGGGCAGACATGGGGCTTTGTTTTTTTGCCCCACACCAGGTTGACATAGAGTAGATGTGAATTCAACAGAATCAATGACAATGACCATAATAATAGCTAATGTTTATTCACTGCTTATTACGTAGCATGCATGACACAGTGGAGTCTTTGTATGTTATCTTAGTTAAAAATCCTCTTAATAACTTCTGTGGACTGAATGTTTGTGTTCCCCCAAATTTACTTGTGGAAATCCTAACCTCCAATGTGTTGGCATTAGGAGGTAGGGCCTTTGAGAATTGATTAGGTCATGAGGATGGGCCCCTCAGGAATGGGATTAGTGCCTTTCTCACAGGGACCCCTCAGAGGTCCTTCATGTCTTCCACCATGTGAGGATGTGGAGAGAAAGTGCTGTCTTTGAAAGTTCTCACCAGACCCTGAACCTGATGGTGCCTTGATCTTGGCCCTCCCAGCCTCCAGAACTGGGAGATAAATTTCTTTTGTTTATAAGCCATCCAATCTATAGGATTTTCTTATAGCAGCCTAAATGGACAAAGATTTTAACTTTAAGGAGCTGTTGTTATACCTATCTAACAGATGAGGAAGCTGAGATCCAGAACAGATGACTTATTAACTCAAAATCCCATAGCTAGTAAGAAGTAGAGTTGGAATTTGAACCCAGGTAGTCTGATTTCAGACTCTGATGACAGTTCCTGCGTGTGCCTGTGTATGTCTGTGTGTGCACATATGCGTGTGTAGTGGAATATGCATGGATTCTCCTCTGATTTCCTAGACTCTCCTTCTGGCTTCCTCGCCACTTCCATTCCTCATGTCTTAGGCCAGGAGGCCAAAGCTCATTTCTAGAGCTGACACCCTCATGGCCCACACCAGCCCAGCCAGCGGCCTTCAGGCCTGGAGAGCTGGTGCGGGGCCCTCTGCACTGGGATGCTTTTCTGTCTTGGGTGTGATTTCTTTGACCTTGAGTGGGATGGTCAGATGGGGAGTCAACTAAGGATCCACCCCTCGTTGCAGTGTTCCCTGAATTGTGTGTTGGTCTTTTCCACCGTGGAGGCTGTCCAGGGAAGGGTGTGGGGTAGAAGCAGGAAAAAGGCAATGACGGAAGCACTGGTGAGACCCTCTCACGAGCCGTCAAGTGACACTGGACTCAGGGATTAGCTCCAGCCTCACCCAGGCGGGACCAGCCAGAGTTCAGTCTATTCACCAGCTGCTCCAGGCTGGCTGGCTTGGCTGCCCTGGGCTGTAAGCTGGGGATTCATGGGAGGGAACCTCACTGTGGTCTTGGACTTTCTTTCAGCAGAATAACTGGGGCTGTCTTTGGGAAGAAGTCTGAGGCAGCACTGGGTGACAGTTAGGGCTATTCTTGCTCTTGATGGGTCTCCTGTAGCCTAGTTCAGTCCTAAGATCACTACAAATAACATCCGTAGCAAGGTTGCTTATAGGGTGGGCTGGGGGTCTTTCTCTTTCTGGTGGTGGTAGAGTAGGTTTCAGAGTTGGGGACTTGAGAGTGGGTTTAGGGAGGGCCAAAATGTCCTTCTGGAGCCATTTCATGGAGCCCCTCTGCAGCCCTGCCTCAGCCTCTGTGAGCACAGCCCATCCTTAGACCGAGGCTGCCGTGCCACTTCTGATGGTCAGTCACCTGCCCAAAGGCTTATTAGGTTCTTGGTGACTTCCGTCTCCCCCAAAGATCGCCAAGGCCTATAAACCTGAAAGGTGGATAGGACTGGTAGAAATTATTGTCCCCAACTCTCAGAATTTCAAAAACTAGCTGAAAACCACCTAGTTGTTGTATGGGTAAGGGGGTCAGGACCCAGAACCACTGCCCCCGTCCAGCGTTCCGTTTGTGCCGGTGGTGGAAAGAGCCATCCTCCATAACCCCTGCTCTTCCCAAGGCTGAGAATGGATGCAGAACAAAGCAGGGTTTGTCCAGGGATGACAATGCCTGTTTGATTGCTGGGAAACTAAAACCCTGGAGGTTAAACAAACCACAAAATGTTATTCCTGGGAGGAACCTGGGGTCATTGCATTGGACCTCCCACCTGAGGCTTCTCCCGATGGAGCCTCCTGTGGATGTTCCCTGGCTCCAGCTGCTCCGCCCCGTCTTCTGAAAGGTGACCTGGGGCACTCCTGCCATATCCAGGCACTGCTGTAGGTGGTTGGTAGGTACCAATTTGGTCTCCCAGCCTCCCTGTGCAATGGGTGCTGTAGTCTTAAGAGTGAGGAAGCAAACCCACAGTGATCGCGTAGCTTGTCTGAGGTGAGCCCTGGGAGTGGTGAGCTGGGAGATAAATGAGGCCACCCGGGCCGTGCTCTTGACCTCGCAGGGCAAGCCCCAGCCTGCTGCCTGGCACCTGGAAGGTGCTCAGTCAATGTAGGTGACTCTCTTGAAGATACCAGAAGGTTCTGTCTTCAGCGAGCCACATCCACTTCCCTTGGGTCCTCATCCCACTCCCCTCCTTGTAACCCCGGGTGGCCCTTGGGATGTGCAGATGCCCGCTGAGCAAGGGACAAAGCTGAGTTCAATCCCATCCTCCCTGCGTGCCCAGACTCTTTTCTTCAGACTGAAGACTCTGGACCAGGAAGGTGACAGTGACCCAGGAGGCTTGGAGAAGTGTCCAGGGCTTGGGCTTACCTCCAGGGAGACCGTTGCCTGGACCCTGGCCACTCAAGGCCGGGCAGGGGGTTGCCACATACCCACGGGTGAGCGTCCATTTCCAGAATGCCTGCTGCGTGTGGCACTGGACGAAGCAGATGTAGCAGGCCATGCCCCAAGACCTGTCCTCCAGAATGCGTGCAGGTATCGGCTCAATCTGCAAGATGCCACAAAGTGGGCCTTTGAGCTTCTAGGTGGCTGGTGCTGCAGACATCCGTGAGAGGGCCCCAAATTCAGATGACCCAAATCTAAGAGCACAGAGTGGGCACCTGGGGGAGAAAGCTCATGCGTTTATGGGAGCTAAAATAGCACCATCCGACTCTCCTTTGAAGAGAAGAGTCCTGCCAGAGCCCAGGTAAATAGGCTGGAACAGGAGCTCTGCCGGGAAGGTGCAAACTGGTGGTGAACAGGTGTCGGGCTGTGTGGGGTGGAAAGTCAGCTGAGAGAGAGCGTTTCCCCTGTGCTCTGGACTGCTCCCCTCACCCCTTCCCGGGAGGAGAGCTGTTATGTGGGATGGCCAGAGCTTGACCTTGGGCTGCAGAGCCTGGGTGGAGCTGTCCTTCGCCCTACATTCCTGGGGCAGTGCTGCTGCTGCTCTTTGCTTCCCAGTTTCTGTCCTTACATGTCACTGTGAGTCCTCATAGCAGCCCTGCACTGGAGCTAAATTAGTCCTGCTTGACAGGGGAGACCACAGATGCTCAGAGAAGCCAAGTCCCTTGCACAAGGTCACACAGCTGAACCCAGCATTGCTCTGTTCTCTTATACTGCTGCATCTCCACGATGGCCAAGGCCTTCTGCAGAGCTTGGAGGAATCTGCTCAAGCCTCCAGCTCCCAGCAGGGTGGGAATGAAAGCAGCCCACCTGGGATGGTCAGGTGGAGGTGGTAAGACAAGGCTAGGCCACCCTTGGGTGATTCAGGGAGGTCCGCAGAGACTGTCTGTCCCACAGACATGGATTCCCCTGGCGCAGGCGCTGTGTCTCTTTCTCAGCATTCATTCCTCAACATTTAGGGTAGTACCTGCATATAGTAGATGCTCAATGCACACTTTTTGAATGATCAGCTTCCTCTGTGAGTGCTTGTCTGTAGAGGTTTGGATCCTAGAGCCCTGGACTAGCAATGAGTCTCTGGAAGCTTGGACGGGAGGGCTTCGGCTCACAGGCATGTAGGGTTCGGAAGTCAACTCTGGATCCTCTGCTGGATGGCAGGATCAATTCTCAGGTTGGCATCACCCATGATGGAGCTGAGCCAGTAGAGGGTAACCTTGGTGTGCCGGATCTTGGCCTAGGACACTTTGCCTCTTCCTTGAAGCCAGCTGAGTCTGGCAACCAGGGGTATAGGGGATTGGACCAGGGTGGGTAGTGAAAGCAGAGGCAGCATATGGGGTGACAACTGTGATTCTAGATCAGGGCTGGGGGGACACACAGCTCCCGTGAGTCCGGAGGAGACTCTGGGAGCAGAGGCCAGACCCAGGCTGTTGCTCTAGGTGCACCCACCGCGGGCTGGGCCTGTGCGGGCTCCAGTTGGCTTACCCTGGAGTAGACAGGTCTGAGGGGGGCAGGGGCAGCATGGGAGGTGGTGCTGTGGGGGCAGAGTCCTAGGAAAAGGCTGTCTCTGTGCAGAGACGAGAAGGCCCCATGACCCAGAAGAGGACCCAGGCCTGGGGTCACGATCATGAGCCATGGGGCCCGCACTGAAGCTTTCTGGAGGAAGCTGTGGTGCTGGTGCTCTTCGGAGCTGCAGGTGGCTTCCCTCCTTACCCCTTGGGCTGGCTCAGCGTGGGTCTGATCCTGGCCCTGAGTGAACGGACTGATCTAGTCAAATCCTTTTACAGTTGAGGAAACAGGCTCAGAGAGGGGAGGTCACCATGACCTGCAGAATCAGGACTTGGAATGGGCTCCCCGCAGGTGGCCCATTTGGTCTCCTGCCTTTCACCAGACTGATTCCCTCAGAGCCGCTCATTGGCCCATGGGGACAGGTGCCTTGCTATTCTGCTCCCCACCTGGCCGGGACCTAAGGCACCACCATTTCTAGCCAGCTCCATTCCTGCTGGGCCAGGTGTGGCAGGAGCTTCATGCAGGCGTTGGGACTCAGAGACACGGGGTGAGGATTCGGGCTCCAGACACCACGTGCATCCCCATCAGATCCATGCCAAGGACAGCGTGGGTGAAGTCCTGCGGTTTGGGTTAGAAAGGAGCAGAGCAGGACAGGCTAGTGGCCGTCCTCAGGCGATCTTGAAAGCTCTATGGAGAAAGCAGGCCTTTGGGCGGAGGACTTGCTGTCATAGGGAGGTGCTGGTTGATATGTGGGAATTCACCTGGGGGGAGGTGACAGGAGAGGGTCCTGGCCTGCTCAGAGTGAGATTCCCTGATTCTCTGCAGCCTTGGACAGGTCAGGACAAGCTTCTGTTTGCTCAGTAGTAAAATGGGGACAATAAAAACCTAATCTCACTGGGCTGGGGAAGAGCAAATAAGATAACATCTATACAAGGGCTTCTTAAATCACAAGGTGTTTCAGTATATTCTGTAGGATTTATTTATATAAAGTTCAAAACCAGGCAAAGTAATCTATGGTAGCAGAAGTCAGGGTGATGGATACCCTTGGAAGGAACTCCCAGGGAGGCCCTAGAATATTGGTCATGCTGTTTCGTGATCCAAGGGCCGACTACATGGATGGCCATTGAGTGGACACTAACATGCACGTTTCTACCTGTACGTTATATGTTGGTGTTAAAAGTTCTTTAAAATTCAAGTGCTTATGGGGCTGGGGTTGTGGCTCAGCGGTAGAGTGCTTGCCTGCCATGTGTGAGTCACTGGGTTCAATTCTCAGCACCGCATATAAATAAATGAATGAAATAAAGATCTATCAACACTAAAAAATATTTTTTAAAAATTTAAGTGCTTATAATGCATATAATGGCCACATTATAGTGCTAAAGTATAAGTCACTTGATCAAATGTCCAAGAGGAGACCCAGAATGATGTTAATAAAAATGGTAGCTGGTACCTATCGAATATTTTAGGTAGTGTACTCATCACTCCACAAGCATTTTCTCACTTAATCCTACAACAACCCGCATTTTACACTTAGGAAAACTGAGGCTCAGAGAGGTGATCCAAGTTGCCCAAAGGCGAACAGCCAGCTGTGGCAGAGTGGGGTGAGATGGGAGCAGACCCAGAGGCAGCACCCTCCTCCAAGTGGAGTCTGCAGGTCACCGAGGTTTATGGAGGTGCCCCGACCCCTTCCTGGCCTGACTAAGCGTTGGGCTCTTGGTTCTCTGTCACCTTAGTTGCTCTCTGCAAGGTCTTTCTGGCTGCAGCTTGCCTACAGTATGTGAGAAAGCCTCAGTTTCCATGCTCCACCCAGGCTGGAGATGCTTCTAGAATGGAAGAAGGGGAGGCAGAAGCCAGGAAGGAACAGGCTGGTCTGGGGAGCCGTGAGTGAGCCATGCTGTGCTCATTGTGGGGTCTCCAGGGTTGGGAGGGGAAGGGGGCCAGGTAGAGGCTCCAGGACAAATGGTGGGGTGATCAATAAAACCCTCCAGCGTAGACCCCTGCCAGGCAGAGGGCAAGACAGTGTTTATTCGTGCAGCGAAGGAGAGGGGGCTGCAGCTGCAGCTGTGGATTTCCTCACTGTCGCCCCGCAGGGTCTGGGGTCTTCTCCTTCACGTGGAGAAGCAGGGAGGAGCTCACAGCCTGGGTTGGGCTTGGAGGAAAGTAGGAAGTCAGGTGCTTTTGTAACTTATACTCACACTAAGCCACTCCTGCCTTGTCTGGGGAGGGAGGGACAGTATTGTGTTTGCCTTTATATGCAACTGGCTAAACAGAAGAGCCTTCTTGGTATCCAAGGTCCCTAGTCAGGGGGAGAGAAAAAGTCCTGATGGTCAGAGTAGCAGAGAAGTGTCCTTCTTTTCCAGCTAAGTTGGCCTCATCTCCTTCAGGAGGCCTGCCCTGATTAACCCCTTCAGCATCTGACCCTCAGCAGGAACATACATGCTGTGAATAGAGTACATTAACCAATTCTGGTTGCTTGTGGTGGTTTATATCTTAAGCCAGTCTTCAATGTGTTAGTCTTATCAACCCTATTTGACTAGAGGCTGGCAGAGGGCAGGATTACAGGGATCCTCTCTTAGGGATCCTATTTACTGTATTTCTGACACTGGCTCTCAGTAGCGTTGGTTCTCTGCCTCAGGGCCTTTGCACATGCTGTTTACCCTTTTAGAAACTTCTCTTTCATTTCTTCTCTTTCTACAATATTATGTATCTATTCCTCTTCTGAGAAGTCCTCTTCTGCTGCCTCTGCCCCCAGCATACATGAGGTCCTTTGTATGTGCTCCTAAAGCAGCCTCCAATTCCCCCCTCTTTGGAACACTTCTGACACTGTCTTACAGCTATCTGCTTCCTGCTCAGTCTCCCCCACTGGGCCCTGAGCCTGGGAGGCCAGGAACAGGCCCATGTGCCCCAGGTCAACCTGCAGGTCAGCAGTAGAGCTGGAACCCAGTTCACCTTTTTCTGATGTCATGCCTCTGTCATGCCCTCCTTCCAGAGCAGCTCAGTGGCCTCCTTAGGAATCAGGGGACAGCAAGTGTGAGTTCTCAGAGGCCCCTGTGCTCACTTAGCTCCTGAGAGTCCCTGACCTTGGAAGGACCTGTGTCCCTACCAGAAGGTGCAGGTGGGGAGGGAAGTCTGCCTTTGATGAATAGCCCTATGGTCCCAGGACACGCAGGGCTAATTCAAGTGCAAACAGTGTATTACTATTTATTACTCATGCTCCACTGCTAATAAAATTTGAGTTTTAAAAATAATGGTGAGTAAATGAATTGGTCGATGGCCGGTGGAGAGAGGAGGCAGGGGAAGAATATTTCACGAAAGGAGTGACAGGGGTCTCAGCCATCGAAGACTCTGAGATTGGGCTCAGGGCTTACTGGGGACTGGGGGTTGTTCTTGGGGGCATCTCTGTTCTGGTCCAGTGTGGGGACTCGTTAATCTGCACGGTGTACAATTTGTTTGAAAGCACATTTGCCAACGGTAGCAGCATCTGCAGGCTGAGGAGGAGGCTGGTGACTGGGTAAATGGCTCCCAAATATGTTATCTGTACTTAAAATCCTTAATTTGGGAAGCCGTTTCCCATGAAGTCCTTCCTATACTTGTGCTCCAGGGAACCTCTGGTGACTGGGTTGCAGGGCAGGCTGGGTTGTGCGGTGCAAGGTTGAGAGTGACATTCTGAGCCCTAGGCAGGTTCATAAAACAACCAGGGACATGCCACAGGCTCCACAGTGTGGGGAGGCAGGTCCAGCCTGGGGTGAAGAGGGTGCTCGGGTGGGAGAGCATTTCAGGGTGAGGAGTGCTCTGATGGCCAGGCAACGGCACCTCTGCTGGCAGAAGCTTCGTGGGCTGGGGAAATACCAATTTAAGATAAGACCTGCCACGGTGTGACATGGAGAGAGTCATTTCAGCTCTTTGTGACTTAGCTCCCTCATCTGTAAAATGGGGACAGTGAGTCCTTCCTGGCCCTCTACATGGGATCAGGAGGAGAAGGCTGGGCCGTCCAGGCAGAAGGGTCTGATGGTTCTTCAGAGTCGGTCTCATGCTTTGCTTAAGCTGGGCTTTTGGAAAGCTTAGAAAATGTGGGCAATGGGAGATTTTTGTCTGCATGTGATGAAATATTTTTCCCCTTAGCATCTCTAGGATTCATCCCCCAGGCCAGAACGGCCAGGAGGGTGACTCGGAGGTTGGTGCATCTGCTTAGCATACACTCCTTTATGGCCCATCTTCATGCCCCCTCCTGGACAGCATCCTGCTCAGCAGTGCTGTCCAAATCAGCACTTGGACTTCAATGTCTCCTGTGGACCAGGGGCTCCATGTCCCAGGAGCCTCCTGCTGGCTGTCAGGATCATCCTATTTACCGAGCAAGAAACAGGCCCACAGCGATGAGGGGCCAAGGTCTTGGTCAGAACTCAGCCCTTCCTGCCTCCTTTAGAGCCCTGCTGCCTCATGGTTCTGGCCCAAGGATGTCACCTGAGGGTCATCAGTGGCCACTATGGATCCGTTGCCATCTCTTCCTTTCCTCTTTACTCCCAAATGGGGACTTTCCCCTGTCTCCATCTCGGGATGTTCTGAGCGGGAGGAAGGACTTCAGCTCACCTGGTGGGTGTCTGACTCAGGGAGCAAGGCATTCGAGGTCTGCCCTGAGCCTCTGGGCTGCTGTTGCAAGGATGAGTGCGAGATCCTGACAGGGGCCTCCCGAGTCCCCCATTCTCAGAAGTTACCTGGTCCCTTACTCTGCACCTCTCTCCCCTGACCTTGCGCTAAACAGCTGCGTGCTCCTGAGCTCCCCACCTGCAACTCCCTTTGCTCTGGCTGCCGGTGCCATGGTGCCCCTGAGCGGGGCACAGTAGCCATGTGGCCCTGCAGGGTTACCAGGGAATGTCCCAACAGCCAGCATGCAATGAATCAAGGTCTCCTCAGAGGGGAAAGGGTATCGTTTAGACATTTTGTGTAAATTAGTAATATTGTAACTGTTAATTGAATGTCCATTGATCGCCCATCAGAGGTTTGATTTACTCTGTCCTTCGCCCTTGGAGTCTCGGGTGACTGTTGAATAGGCTGCTTGCTCTGCCCTCGTTTCTCTTCCTCTGATGTGGACTCCTTCCCTGCACCCAGCAAACCTTGGTTTCATTCCACTGGCTTCATAATTAGCATCTTTTGTTTTCTGACTCTGGCCTTGGCCTCCCTACAGCCACTTGTCCCTCCTGAGTGGATTCCTATGACTCATTCCTCAACCAGAGTTTTCTGAAGTCCAGGGACACCCAGGACAAAGGCAGAGTCGGCCTGCAGTCTTTCTTTCAGAGATTTAGTTGCTTTGAGCTTTTCTTTGGAAGGATGTGGGAAGACCAGCTGCCTGGAGACTTTGGGGATGTGCCCTGGTTGTGCTGCTTCCTTCTGTCCGTCTGTCCCTCCCTCCTTTCCTTCCTTCTTCATCTATTCTGTGTGATTGGGGGAGGGGGGACACCGACTCTACTGCAGGCTCTGTGTTTAGCACTAAAGGGACAAATCTCTGAGTTCAACATTTTGTAGAGGAGGCTGAGAAGTAAATAGAGACGTGTGCAGCATGGTGGGACACAGGAGAGGACACTGATATCAGAATGGGCCAGCAGGAAAGGGTTCCTGGAGGGGGAATCCTTCCTGCATCAGAGCTTGGGCTGCAAGCCGGAGTGTTTGCCTGGTAGAAGGAAGAGCCAGAGCTTGGAGGCAGAGGCTGTGTGGGGGCAGGGCAGAGAGGCACTGGAGCCGGAGGTGGTAGAGGTCACGCCAGAGGCTAATGGTGTGTTTTTTTTTTTTTAAGCCAGACAAATGTTATTTTTCTTTTTTCTTTTTTTTTACATTTTTTTATTGATTATTTAAAGCATTACATAGCTCATGATATATCATCTTTCATACATTTGACTCAAATTGTGTTTTGAACTCCCATTTTCACCCCAAATACAGATTGCAGAATCACATCTGTTACATATTCACATTTTTACATAATGCCGTCTTAGTGACTGTTGTATTCTGCTACCTTTCCTATCCCCTACTATCCCCCCTCCCCTCCCCTCCCCTCCCATCTTCACTCTCTACCTCCCCTGCTGTTGTTCAATTCTCTCCCTTTTTTTCCCTCCCCCTTGCCCCTCATAACCTCTTATAATTTTATGTATCATTGAAGGTCTCCTACTATTTCCATGTGCTTTCCCTTCTCTCTCCATTTCTCTCCCCCCATTCGTCTTTGTTTACTGTAGTCTTTTCCTCATGCTCTTCCTTCCTGTTCTGTTCTTAGTTGTTCTCTTTATATCAAAGCAGACATTTGGCATTTGTTTTTTAGGGCTTGGCTAGCTTCGCTTAGCATAATCTGCTCTAATGCCATCCATTTCCCTGCAAATTCTATGATTTTGTCATTTCTTAGTGCTGCATAATACTCCATTGTGTATAGATGCCACATTTTTTTATCCATTCATCTATTGAGGGGCATCTAGATTGGTTCCACAAATCCAACAATATGCTGCCTTCAGGAGACTCATATGATAGGAAAAGACATACACAGGCTGAAGGTAAAAGGTTGGGAAAAATCATACCACTCACATGGCCCTCGGAAGCAAGCAGGAGTGGCCATACTCATAGCGAATAAAATCAACTTCAAACCTAAGTTAATCAAGAAGGATAAAGAAGGTCACTATATACTGTTAAAAGGAACCATCCACCAACAAGACATAACAATCATCAATTTGTATGCACCAAACAATGGAGCTGCAATGTTCATAAAACAAACTCTCCTCAAGTTCAAGAGTCAAATAGACCAAAACACAATAATTATGGGTGACTTCAACACACCGCTCTCGCCATTAGACAGATCCTCTAGACAAAAGCTGAATAAAGAAACTATAGAACTCAACAGCACAATCAATAACCTAGACTTAACCGACATATATAGAATATATCAACCATCATCAAGTGGATACACGTTCTTCTCAGCAGCACATGGATCCTACTCAAAGATAGACCATATATTATGCCATAAGGCAACTCTTAGTAAATATAAAGGCGTGGAGATAATACCATGCACCATATCTGATCATAATGGAATGAAATTGGAAATCAATGATAAAAGAAGGAAGGAAAAATCCTACATCACATGGAAAATGAACAAAATGTTATTGAATGATCAATGGGTTATAGAAGACATAAAGGAGGAGATGAAAAAATTCTTAGAATCAAATGATAACACAGACACAACATACCGGAATCTATGGGACACAATGAAAGCAGTTTTAAGAGGGAAATTCATTTCTTGGAGTTCTTACCTCAAAAAAAGAAAAAACCAACAAATAAATGAACTCACGCAACACCTCAAAAACCTAGAAAAGGAAGAGCAAAACAACAGCAAATGTAGTAGAAGACAAGAAATAATTAAAATTAGAGCAGAAATCAACGAAATTGAAACAAAAGAAACCATTGAAAAATTGATAAAACTAAAAGTTGGTTCTCTAAAAAAAAAAAAATAAAATAAATAAATAAATAAATAAATAAGCAAGCTAATGGTGTTTATAATGATGATCTATTGCCCTCTCACAAGCATCAGGCCGAGTTCTGAGAGCTTCCCTGTGTTCTCTAGTGTGTGTTCCTCCGACCCCACATGCAGGAACCTCCATGTCCTCCAGCAGCAGAGCCTGGTCCTGGGCAGAGGACAAGGCATAAATGCTGGGGCTCTAAGTCAGGGTTGCTGGCTCCACCCCACCCCCTGCAGCCTCACAGCTGTTTTCTGCCCCCAGGATGTTATACCCAGGGTTGGGTCATGGAGCTTGGGATGCCTCTGCAGAGCCAGATGGGGAGGTTGGAACATGTACACCAAAAAGTTTTAATTTCCTCCTGAAAGCTGGGAGAGCCACTGAAAGCTTTTAAACTTAAATATGTTGATCAGATCAGTTTTCAAGCTTAATACTTCTGACTGCTGTGTGGAGGATGGCAGGTCTCGATGCAGGCTGGAGCCCTGGAGAGTGGCCTGCAGACATGGGTGATGCAGTGGGAGAGGCTGGGCCAGGGCACAAGGTGCAGTGGAGACTGTGGCCCCAGAGGCGGGAAGGAGGCAGGATCTGCAGGACAGTGGGCCGCTCTGGACTGGGGTGAGGGTGGGGGTGGGAGGCCAGGCTTCAGATGACTCTCAGGTTCTTCACGTGGGCAGTTGGCCCCAGGACAGGGCAACTAGGGTGGTCTAGACTGTGGTGGAAGATGGTGGATTCAGCTTCACGTTAGACCGAGTTTGAAGTGACTGAGGAAATATCCGCGTGCAACTGAATATATATGCCCAGAGCCCAGGAGACACAGGGCTGGGGCGCAGAATTTGGATCTAGATGTGGGGGTGAACGCCCTTTGGAAGAGCATTTCATGAAAAGGGAGGGATTGGAGACTGAGCCCTGAGACCACCCACACCCAGCACCAGGGCCCACCAAAGAGGTTAGAGGAAATAGCCACACACAGAAGGATATCCAGGGCACAGCGGTGTCACAGGAGGCCAGATAGGAGGGGACCATAGAAAGGGGGAGCTGTCCTCAAGGTAAAATACTACAGTGAGGTATAGGTAGGGCGAGGGTAACAGTGTTCAGTGAATTTGGCAACAAGGACGTTTCTGGATGTCTCTCTTAGTCATCCCTGGGCATGGGCAGGAGGCAGCTGCAGTAAGAACACATTGGACAGGTTGGAGGGGACATGCAGAGAGATGGCCTTGATGGCCCTCTAGGGAGGAAAGACTAGGAGAGGCTCCGGGGGGCAAGAGGACCAGGGCTCAGGGGGCTGTTCCCACAGCAAGGGGATGAGTGCAGGTTACTGAGGGGGGACTTAGAATCTGAGATGAAGAGGTTGGGGTGACCAGCCATCTGTTTAACCCAGGACCAAGGGACACTGAACTTCCCTGCTAGTCCAGGATGGTCCTGGGCAGACCTGAGGTGGGCTGGCTTCCTGAGGTGAGCTGGTGCTCTTCCATGGCTCTCCTGGGGGCCTCAGATCTGCATGGTCTGCCAGTTCCTGGGCTGTAAACGCCGCCCCCTGCCCCTGCCTACAAGTGGACTTTAAACTTGGAAGATGGCAGTGCCACTGCAGAACCAGGAAGGGGAGTGCCCACCTGCTCTCCCAGGCTGCTCAGAGCCAGCCCTGGCACCTCCAGGAGAAAGCATGTGGGCAGAGCCACCAAGGAGGTGGGGGCTCCAGGATAGAACCTGGATGCAGAAGGGGCTGACCCTCCACGGAGACCACAGGGGAGAGCCAGGGTGGGTCAGGTGCAGATCCGTGCAAGGAGGCAAGGGAGGGATTGGGGGGCAAGGCCAGCCACCTCATGGCCCTGGTGGTCCCAATAACAGAAAAGACAGAATGGCTTTGGGCAGTTTGGAATGACGTGGGGGAAAGGAAAGGGGAAGCTGCAGACCAGGGCCCCATCCACCCAGCAGTATTCCAGGGCGGGGCGCTGGAGGGCGGGGCGCTGGAGGGCGGGGCGCTGGAGGGCGGGGCGCTGGAGGGCGGGGCGCTGGAGGGCGGGGCGCTGGAGGGCGGGGCGCTGGAGGGCGGGGCGCTGGAGGGCGGGGCGCTGGAGGGCGGGGCGCTGGAGGGCGGGGCGCTGGAGGGCGGGGCGCTGGAGGGCGGGGCGCTGGAGGGCGGGGCGCTGGAGGGCGGGGCGCTGGAGGGCGGGGCGCTGGAGGGCGGGGCGCTGGAGGGCGGGGCGCTGGAGGGCGGGGCGCTGGAGGGCGGGGCGCTGGAGGGCGGGGCGCTGGAGGGCGGGGCGCTGGAGGGCGGGGCGCTGGAGGGCGGGGCGCTGGAGGGCGGGGCGCTGGAGGGCGGGGCGCTGGAGGGCGGGGCGCTGGAGGGCGGGGCGCTGGAGGGCGGGGCGCTGGAGGGCGGGGCGCTGGAGGGCGGGGCGCTGGAGGGCGGGGCGCTGGAGGGCGGGGCGCTGGAGGGCGGGGCGCTGGAGGGCGGGGCGCTGGAGGGCGGGGCGCTGGAGGGCGGGGCGCTGGAGGGCGGGGCGCTGGAGGGCGGGGCGCTGGCGCTGTCCAGGTGCTGCGCTGGCACCGTGCAGGTGCCCCAATGGTCCGTGGTGTTTAGAAGCTGGCTTGGGAGCTGAATGAGGTTGGCTGGGTGGGTTTTGTAGGGTGACTGAAGAAGCAGGGCTGGGCATGGCTCATGGTCATGGTAGAACTTTGTTGACTGCGGACTTAGGACAAGCCAGGAAGGAAGGGGAGCCTCCCTGTGGAGGGGGCAGAGTGGGCCAGGGCTGGAGCCTGGAGAGAAGGGGGAATGCAGGAGAGGAAGGGGGCCAGACAGGGTGGGTGCTGGGTGTAGGCAGCTCACTGGGGAGGGGGAGTCTGGGCTGGCTGGGGGAAGAGGAACTGTACTCAGGCGCTGCATAGTCCTGCAGGGACAGGCTGGACGTGAGGTTGGGCTCACAGGCCGGGCATTCAGACCCGTGTCCAAACCCCCCATGTGGGTAACATGCCTCTGTGAAGCTGGGCTGTCCTCAAAGGGAATGGATGAAGGGGAGGGTACAGGGAAGGCCCCGTGTTGATGGCAGCTCTGGGCAGGGTCTTGAGGCTGGAGGGGCATGTGGGGAGCCCTGGAGGGGAGCTTGGGCCCTCTGCCCAGACCTCTCATTCTGGCTGCAGACCTGGACATCTGTGCAGGAGCCCATCCCTCGTGGTCCTGCCAGAACCTCTCTGCTCCTGCCTGCTGCCCCTGCCTCTGCTCTTGGGCACATTTTGGAACTGGAGCAGAGAGGACTCCTGGCTGGTGCAGTTTCAGACCAGCCACTTGAGCGGCTCAGGGTAGGCTGAGCTACTTGCTCTGGAGTCTGACAGGCTGGACTTAAGTCTGGCCCATCACTGAAACCCGTGGGCCAGTGGTCAAGATGCTCAGCCCTCTCCAGGCCTCCGTTTTCTCATCTGTGAGAGGGGAGGATGACAGCACTCACCTCACAGGTTTGGATGAATGACCAGTACAGATGGTCAGGTGCTGCGCCTGTTTGAGGGGACGGTGTGTAATTGTTGTCCCCTTGTGACATTGCGGATGCATTGCTCAGTATGCTCAGAACCCCCTCTCATCTGTATCTGACTCCTCGAATCAGTACTTAGAAGCTCTTGGCTCACTGTCACCAGCTCCAGCAGGTAGAATGTGGGTGCTGAGGACCCTGCCCCTTCCCTGAAGCCTGACTAAGTTCAGTGGATGATTAAGGGGCACCCTCCCTGCCATTCTGGTCGGCAACTGAGAAGTCTCAAGAGTTTAGATCCAAGAGTAAAATATCCCCTCACCTCCTGCCCAGACTTTCTGCCCATTTCCTGTCCCAGAGCACACACCACCTTCTAACATGCTGTGTTTTACTTATCTGTGGTGTTTACTGTCTCTCTTCTCTCTCTAGAAAGTAACTTTGTGAGTTTGTGTTTTGTTAGTTGCTCTATCCCATCATCTGAACAGTGCCTGGAATACAGTAGGTATCAAAAGTTTAATGAATTGATAAAGTAAGTGAGAGCCCCTGCAGGATTTATTCTTGCCATTTTATGTTGGCCTCTTGGTTTCTCAATCCTTATTCCAGAATATTTTACTGTTCGCAACGCTGATTAAGATATACTGGAGTACATCTGCAGTCCTGCCCCTTCCAGAAGGAAGAGAACAAATTATTTATCTGACATAGGATTAGGGTATGCTTCACAGGGAAGGCAACATTGAACTGGGCTTTGAAGGATGAATAGGAGTTTTCTGAGTAGGCAAAAGGAGAAAGGATATTTCAGGCAGAACCAATGGCATGAACAAAGATACAGTGGCTTGAAAGCACATGAAATGTTCAGAGAATATTGAGGAGTACCCAGATGTAAAGAATGCATGGTGTGTGTTGGTGGGCTGGAGAAAATAGAGACTGTGGGATGGGGTCTTGCTGATGTCTATAAAAATCATGAGAAGAGGCAACAGTAGTTGACAGCCCAAACTCTGGAGCCAGGCTGCTGGGGTTCCAGTCCCAGCTCTGCCACTTACAGCCATGTTCTTCATTTGCTGTAAATTGGGGATAATGATAGTACCCACCTCATAGGACTCTAGTGAGGATTAAATGAGTTAAAATATATGAAGCACTTACTACCTGAGCATAGTAAGTGATATAAAACATTAGCCATTATTATTATAGCAGGAACTGAATGCATGTTGAATTTTTTATACCTGTATCCACGCACATCTGCTTTCATTTGCATTGCTACACACATTCCTACCTTGCTCTCCATAATGAGCAGTCTGAGGAGAGAAAAGTGTCGCTGCGCCCTGCCTCCTTCAGTGGGCACGATTTTGCTTTTTCTCTAGTTGGCATGAGTGCACGTGAATACGATTTTTAGCATGCTTGACTGGCTCCTTTTTGCTAAGGGGCCACACTTATACCACGGTGGGCCAAAGCCAGGCACATAAACAGAGACCAGGACAAACAAAGGTAATGAGGAAGTCTTTCTCAGGGGAGCGGTGGAAGATTCTAAATGCAATTCCGGAAACACTGTGCATATTATTGAGAAACTGTGGAGAGGGTGAGCCGTGCCAGGAAGCTGAAGTTATAAAGATGTTTTCACAAAGAAGAAAAAGGTAGATTAAAAAAAAAAAAAACTCTCAAGCAATAAGTGTTAGGCCATTTTCCTCCAACATTTTGCAGGAGTGTTTGAAGCAGCTGGTTTGGGAGCTCTGAGAAAACGAAGAGATGGGAGCAGGGTCTGCAGCAGTCCATGAAGGACAGGTTAGGTCCAACTCACTTCCTTTCCTGTTTTTCAATAGCTCGCACGTCTAAGCATCTTAGACATAGGGGGTCTTAATGGGAGTAGCCTCAAGTCCATCCTGATGGCATCTGTGAGGAAAAGATGAGGAAAAGATGAGTCTTTGCCCTCTGAGGCAGGCAGGTGGATTCCTCATGGGTGAGCCAGGGGGCTGAAGCACTGAAGCAGGATCAGTCCAGGTGGACAGGAAGAGGCCACATTGGCCTGTTGATGCATTGAGCTCATCTTGTCATCATGTGACATTTATGAACTGGGACCTTCTTGTAAGTCTCCGTGCCACAGGGCATCATTCTTGGGCCTGTCCCATTTGACATGTTTATCGATGGCTTGAGTGGCAGATTTTCCAATTCTCACATGATGCCAGGCTAGCAGGGAGGAGGAGCTATTCCACAAGATGACATAGTAAGAGGTAGAGTGGTCCACAGGAAGAGCAAGGGGCCTGGGCCAACAGGAGGAGTTAACCAAGAGCACAGGAGAAGCCCTGCATCTAGATTTTTTTTTATTTAGTTGTAGTTGGACTCAATATCTTTATTTTTTTTTTTATGTGATGCTGAGGATCGAACCCAGGGCCTCGCACGTGCTAGGCGAGCGCTCTACCAATGAGCCACAACCTCAGCCCTGCATCTAGATTTTTAAAAAAAAATTAGTTGCATGCCAGGTGTAGAGTCACATGTGTGTAATCCCAGCAGCTTGGGAGGCTGAGGCAGGAGGATTGTGAGTTCAAAGTCAGCTTCAGCAAAAACTAAGCAACTCTCTAAATAAAATATGAAATAGGGCTGAGGATGTAGCTTGGTGGTGGAGTGTCCCTGAGTACAATCCCCAGTACCCACCCCCTCAAAAAAATAAATTGCATACATACAGGCTGGGGTGGCCTCTGTTGGCCTCATTCAAGATGGAGGGGCTGAGGTGGTTTGCCCACCAGCACCCTGGCCAGGTGGGAGCTGAGGGAGAGCCTGTGTTCCAGCCGTAAGCTGCTCACACCTCTGCACCCTGAGAAGCACATGGTGAAACAGGGCTTCACTCAGACACATGGATTAAAACCACAGCTCTCCCGAAAGGGCACTGCCAGCTGGTCAAGGGAGCTGAGACCCATTTCCTGGGAGGCTACCCTAAAGGAGAAAGGACCCAGTCAAGTACTTGAAGGGTTGTAGGAGAGCTCAACTCATTTGTGTCACTGTCCCTTATTCTTGGCTCCCAATCTGTGGCCCCCAGGAGCCCTCCTTTTTCCTTCTGCAGTCCTGTCACCCTGGAGTGACCTGGCTCACAGGTGCTTTGGGGATGAGAATATGGGAAGCAGGAGAAAATGTGGGGTGTGGTCAGTGGGTGAAGGAGCAAAAAGCCGGAGATGTTTCAGGATTGGCAAGTTCCCAAAGCTTCAGAGGAACCCGTGGTGCCCTGGATAGGATGTTTGCTTGGGGACAAGAGAAGGCAGGTGGGTGTGTAGGAGTGAGATAGGTAGATACTGTAGGACAGTACCGCCTGGGGGTGTCCTGTCTGGAAGCACAGTGAAGGAAGCCAAGACACCTGCCTCCTGGGAGCTCTCCCCAACCCGGAGGCGGAATTAATCAACCACCCTCATTAGGTCTCCACGCACTCCGTACCCCCTGTATGTGTCATCCTGCATCATGGATGGGCTTTCACGAGCCTGCTCCACCACTGCACTGCTCCCCGTGGCCCTTTACAACCTGCCTCTTGGCCCCGCGCCAGGCGCAAAGTAGGTGCTCAATAATGAATGAGGGAAGCTGTTGTAGAATAAATACATGTTCTTCTGCGTTCAGGCCGGGACGTCTACTCACTTTTCTTAAACAACAACTACCTTCAAATGGGTTTTCAGGGATATGTAGCTCCACATCACACAACAGGAAGGACCACATAGCAGGCTCAGGATTGGTCACCAAGGCCATGTTCAAATTAAATCCTCATCTTAATTATTTGGCCTTAACAAAGAAAAGTGGGTTTTGATGTCACAGCCATAGATCTTCATGTGCTACCCAGCTCTGATGAAGGGGCAGTCTCTATAGCACTACAGAGAGGCCTGGCCTCCCGCCCGACCCTGTTCAGTCTCTAGAGCAGCACATATCCCTCCTGTTGGGTGCCTGTCCCCAGGATGTGGCTTCTTACCCGGATGGGGTCACACATCACTTTGGCACCAGGGCAGTGGGAGAGGACCTATTTCTGGAGACCGTGCCCCTTCTGTGCAGGAACGGGTGGGGCACTGTGGTTGGTTACAACAGGTGCCTGCTCAGGGAAGTCCAAAGTGTCCACAGGGCCCCCGCCCGGGCTCCCAGGCAGTGTCTGACTCCCTTCCCATGAAGTCTGTTGTGCAGGCTCCCCTCTCCCAGCACAGGCATATCCAAACCTTCCGTGTCCTTGGGACTTAGCATTCCAATCAGATTTCCCCTTTCTTTCTCCATGAGTTAGAATCAATTTTCACATTAGTAATGAAATTGTGTGTATTGCATTAGCCATTATCGTTGGCTTCCTTGTGGCTTTGGGCTGACTGGGCAGACTGCCTCTGGCCCTTTTCCGCCTCAAGTGCTGAGATGAGCCAGGCATTCAAGTTTGCTGCTTGTCTGAGGCCTCACATTGGCCAGTCTTCCCAGTGAACTACCTATCTGTCCCTGGAGGAGGAGGGAGTCAGGAGGAAAGAAGGGTGGGGCTTCTCCACGAGCAACTCCACGCGATACAGCTTGCGCATCTGTCATCCGAAAATCCAAAATCTGAAGTTCAAAATCCAAAACTTCTCAATATTGTCATGACACAGAAGTGGAAAATTCCAAATCTGACCTCATGTGATGGGTCCCAGCCCAAACACATGAAATTATTAAAAATGTTGGATAAAGTTATCTTCGGGCTATATGTATAAATGGTGTATGAGAAATAAATGAATTTTGTGTTTAGACTTGGGTCCCATCCCCAAGATATCTCATGATAATGCAAATAGATCTGAAGAACTCCAAAATCTGGTCCCCTGGGAAACTCACCTTGTCTCTGACAGGGAAGTCCACAGGACAGTCTGAAGGATGTCAGTGGGCTGGGGGCCAGCTTAGGGACTTCTCTTCTTGTTCTCTGGGTTGGGAAATTTTATACAAGGGAAGAAAAGGAGGTGGCAATCATCTGTCCCAGAGTGCCTTGAATGTACCTGAAAGCAGCACCACTTCCAGAACAGGTGAGGCGCACTCAGGAAGGGGACTCTAACTGGGGACACTCTGCAAGGTTTATGAGGTGGCACATGGAACACTGTGTGGGGGACAGTGCCCCTCAGAGGGACCATCTCCTTATGGAGAGAGTGTAGCTGATGAAGGTGTGGCTTTTGGAGCCTAAGGAACAGTGCTGGGCCTGTCACCCACTTTGGTCCCCTTTGTAGTAAAGCTCTTCTTGGGTAAAAGGTCTGGCAAATCACGGGGCAGACCCCTGATTGTGAGCTGCTGGCTTCTTTATCAATAGTCCCTATCCTTTACATTTACAAAGGGAAGCACTGCTGGAAGTAATTCCTGCTACTGTGATCTGATTTGCTTTTTGCCACAATGCAGTAAGTGTGAGTATTATTTATGTACCCCTCTTGGAAAATATTTATTTATTTGCCTGTTTATTTATTGTTGTACAGGGGTTTGGACCCAGGGAGGCTGCTGTTCCTTCCACTGAGCTACAACCCCAGCACTGTTTCTTTTCTCTTTTGAGACAATCTCATTCTGAGTTGCTGAGACTAGCCTCGAACTCATGATCCTCCTGCCTCAGCCTCCCGAGTGGTTGGGATGACAGGTGTGTGACACAGCAGTGGCTATGGGTCCCTCTTTGCAGATGGACTCCCAGTCCAGTGCTCCTCCCAGGATGCACCGCTGCCCCTTGTGGCCATCTGCTGTGAGGGAAGCTGGCCAGGGAGTTAATTAGAAGTATTTTAGGTTCAACAAATCTTATTTGATCTGGAGCTTAATTCGAGCTGCCATCAGCAAAGTTATTATCATTACCAGTATGTTTAAAGTGGTTAAATATTTAAAGCCATGTCAGTGTCTCCCAGCTGAACAGGGTCACCAAACATGTGCAAAACGCCTGCACCAGGGCTTGCGGGGGGGGGGGGGGTTCTGCGCAGGACTGTGTGCCAGGGTGGTTTCTTGGAACTCCTTGTGGGGCTGGGCAGCTAGAGGAAGTGGAGCCACAGCTCTGGTCTGCTTGGTTTTCAAAGCCTCTTCAAGGTTACTCACAATGGCAATTTTAAAATAATTGAGTTACTGTGGGGCTGGGTCTGCGACTTTGTCACAGGTGGAGGAGCTATCTAGTCACAGGGAGTGAAGGGTGGGATGGATGGGCCGCTTGTTGGGGCTGGGCCAGGAAAGTCACACTCGCAGCCTCCTGGTCTGTAGGAGATGCTCCCAGGCCCCCGGGAGAGAGCCAAGCAGGTTCATGGCCTGGGCAAGCGGCTGAGGATGAGCAGGGTAGTTTCACTGTGAGAAAGAGAGTCATGGTGCTTTTTAGGGGCTGATAATCCAACCAGAGTGCAGGGTCTGAGGCATCCAGTGACTGGCAGAGGGTTGGGTCATGTTGCAGGGCTCCTTCCTGGTGCTCATCCTGAGTTCACAACCTGGGGCTCATTGACACCCAGAGGGTTGCCACCAATTGCCACTGATGGATGGGAAGCCTCCTGTGTTGTATGCAAATTGTGAATACATGTATTTTGGGGCACAAGGTCAATAGCTTACATTGCTTCTCAAGGAGGATTATGGGATAAAAAAAATAAAAAAGAGAGACAGACTCACTTGTTTGTCAGCCATATAAGGCCCTTTGCCATCTGCTCCAGCCCCACTCTCCCGCATATTTCTACCCACTCCTACCCTGCAGCCTGGGACCCAGGCACAGGATTAGCGGTGTCTTTCTGGAATGTCCTGGGCTGGTCCCTCTGTCTCTTTGTCTCTGTCCACATGCTGAAGTCCTGCTCATGCTCTGAGACCCCACTCAGCCTCTGCTGACAGACCTTCTTTGGACAGAGCTACTGAGTGTCCACTGTAGCACTGAAATTTGAACAGGTGTATCGGAGCACTTGCCACAGAGTGTTGAAGCTATTTATTCCTGTGTCTGTTTCACCCCAAAGACTTAGTACTTTTCAAAGGCAGGGACTGTCCATGTCATTTCTGAGTAAGTCTTTTGAGTGAACTCTCAGTAAAATTTGATAAATTGACTAACCTATTTCAACCAAAAGACCACAACATGTAGGTGTCAATAAAAATGCTCTTTAATTGGAAGAGGCCACAACTAAATGGGAAAATATACTCTAGAATAATGAATACTGTTGAACTACACATATTATCCAAAGCAATCTACAGATTTAACACAATCACTATCAAAATAACAATGACATTTTTCATAGAAAGAGAAAAAAATCCTAAAATGTATATGGGACCCTAAAGGACCCCAAAGAGCTAAGGCAGTCTTGAGCAACAAGAACAAAGCTGGATGTCATCACGCTTCCTGATTTTGAACTATATTATAAAGGTGTAGCTATCACAACAGTTTGGTATTGGTGTTAATAATGGACACATAGACCAATGGGATAGAGAACCCAGAAATAAACCCACACATACCTAGTCAACGAATCTTCAACAAAGGTGCAAGAACACATGGCGGGGAAAGAACAGTCTTTCAGCAAATAGAATTGGGAGCACAGATATCCACACAGGAAGAGTGAAATTGGACCCAAATTTTACACCATACACCAAAGTCAACTGGAAATGAACTGGACTTAAACATAAGTCCTGAAACCTCTAAGAGAAAACAGGGGAATCTCCTTGATGTTGGTCTCACCAATGATTGTTTTGGATGTGACACCAAAAACGGCACAAAAACAAATGTACAAGCAGAAGTGCATCGGATTAAAAAGCTTCTTCACAGGCAAGGGAGTAGCCAACCAAAAGGAAGGAGCCAACAGAATGGCAGAAAATACCCCAAAGTCACATATTAAGTGAGGGATTAGTATCCAGAATACATAAAGAATCCCTATGCTTAATAGCGCCAAATCCAACAATCTGTTTTTTTTTTTAAAATGGGCAATGGTGCTGGGTATGGTGGCACACACCTGTAATCTCAGCAACGCAGGAGGATCACAAGTTCAAAGCCAGGTTAACAATTTAGTGAAGCCCTGAGCAACCAAGTGAGACCTTGTCTCAAAATCAAAAAATCGAAAGGGTTGGGGATGTACTCGGTATTAAAGTGTCCCAGGTTTAATTCCCAGCACCCAAAAAAAAAAAAGGCAGTGAACCTGGGAAAAAGCCTTTCTCCAAGGAAGACTTAGGTAGCCAACAGGTCTATGAAAAGATGCTCAACACCATTAATCACAAGGGAAATGCAGAGCCAAACCACGGCGATAGGTCATTTCACACCAGTTAGTGTGGCTACAATAAAAAAGACAAGGTAACCAGTATTGAGGAGGATGTGAAAAAAAGGGCACCCTGGTGCATTGTTGGTGGGGTGTCAACAGGTAAAGCCATTGGAATCTGAATTTGGAGATGAAACGCTATTCCTTGGTGAGACCGGAGCTTCTCCACTTCTGCTGGCAGCTGGGCTGGGCATAAGGTTGCAGGCCTCTGCAGCCAGAAGTGGTGCCGCTCTTCATGCCCTCCGTGTGCGGCAGACCCCAGCAGCTCACCATCAATTTCTTCTGGCGTGGATCTTGTCTCATGAATTCAAAGAATGAAATCCATAGGCCAGGATGAGTGAGTGTAACCATCAGATTTATTGAAAAATGGAAACAAGATCAGAACTCCATAGCAGGTTCTCTCCTGCCGAGTGTGCTAGTTAGGGGTTGATATAGCACGTGGGCCATTGCTACGGGTCCAAACTTATGCTACTTAGAGTTTGGAAATGTACTAACACTATTGTTCAACTCTCAACTCCCAACTTCCACTCAGGTCTGCCCCACCTCCTTTTTCTCACTGTAGGTCAGGAACCGGAGGTGGTGGTGGGACCAGTAGGCTGGCTGCATGGCTTGGCAGCCAGGGCACAGTGTCACCATTATGGAAAACTTATGTGGGTTCCTCAAAGAATTCAAACATGATCCAACAGTCTTACTTGTCGGTATTTATCCAAAGAATTGAAATCAGGACCTTAAAGAGATGTCTATGCCCCTGTGCTCATGGCGGGATCATTCATAGTGGCCAAGGTCTTGTCCATTGATGGATGAATGGAATAGAGAAAATGTGGCATTTATATACAATGGAATATTATTCAGCCTTAAAAGAGAAGAAAATCCTATATTTGTGACAGGATGGATGGACCTGAAGAGCATTATGCTAAGTGAAATAAGCCAGGTACAGAGACAAATTCTGGGTGGTCTCACTTGAATTTGAAATAGATAGAAGGCAGGAGTAGAAGGGTGGCCTCCTGAAGTTAGAGGAATGGGGAAGGTGAGGTATTGGTCCGCAGGCACAGTGTTCTTACACAAGTCCTAGAGAGCAACTGTGCGAGATGGTGCTTACAGCTCACCATACTGTATTCTGTATCTAGAATTTGCAACAAGGGTAGGTCCTATGTTAAGTGTTCTCTCCACATACAAATAATAATAAAGAGCAGGAGAGAGACCTGGGGAGATACTTGATGACTTTTTTCAGTGTATACTTATCCCCGAACTCAGTTGTTGGTATACATCAAACACATACTGCTTTTACATGTTAATCAAACCTCCATAAAGGGGCCCTTTGTTTTCAACTTGGCACACTCAACACTGCTGGGATGAGGTGATCACATACTCCACATTGTCCCCTTCCACCTCAGCAGTAGCTCTTTGAGTTTGGAACAGGCTGGGTTGAGTTACCAGGGGGCAAAGAAGAGAGATGTCCCTGTCCCGTGGGTCCTGAACGCTCTGGGGGTGAGAGGTCAAGGTTGGAGATGGAAGTTTGGGAGGAGTCAACAGAAATGGAGCCCTTGAAACCATACCTGGCCCTTCTAGCCAAGGGGTCATAGGGAGGAGACTGAGGAGCTTGGGAAAGAGGCATCAGGTTGAGCACAACCCTGGTGCCCAGCTTAATGCCAGGCAGCTAGCAGCGTCACTGCAGCCCTGGGCTACAGGGTTTCTGCTTTCTCTAACCGATGAATGAGGAAACCAAGGCAGAGCAAATGCACAGCTAGCCAGGGGCAGGGATCCCTCCTTGAAGTTTAGGTGTCATTGATTCTGGTGGCTGAGGTGGGGGAGTCCCCACAGGGCCCTAGAGATGGAGAGAACCAGAGGAGGTGAAGGTCTGGCATGGAGGTGGCCCCACCTGCTGCCCATGGCTCCCTGCGGGATCCAGTAGGTCAGCCACACACTGAGCACTTCTGTGACTCTTTCCATAAGACCGAACAGAATCAACCAGAAAAGGAGCTTGCTCACTTAGAACCACCTTATCACTAGTCTTTAGAACGTTCTTTTGGCTGAAATTATATTAAGTTCATTTAATTGAAGGTTATTTTCCTAAGATAAATTTTTTCATTATTATAAAATGATGATATATGCTCATTGAAGAGAGTCTAACAATACAATGAGGCAACTGTAAGAGGATGGAAATTGTTCATAATCCTATCATGTGTAACAATATCAATAACAATAATAACTGACATGCATGGAGTAATTGCTGGGTAGTAAGTACTGTTCTAAGTGCTTTAAGACAGCACAGGTTGAGTGAGCCTAATCCAGAATGCCAGCCACCAGAAGTGTTTTGGATTTGGGATTTTTTGGGAATTGGAATATTTGCATATACGTAATGAGGTATTGGGACAGGACCCAAGTCTAAATGCATAATTCCTTTGTGTTTCAGCGTGTGTAGGCTGAAGGTAATTCGTATTACATTTTTAGTGTGTGTTTTGTCTGCGACCCATCACATAAGGTCAGGTGTGGAATTTTCCACTAATGGCATCATGTTTTGGTGCCTTTTGGTGCCCAAAAGGCCTTGGATTTTGGAGCATTTCAGATGTTTGGAGTGAGGATGTTCAACTTGTATTAACTGCCCCCCTCCACGCCTTTTTTAACATATGAGAAAAACAGAGAAGCTCAGTAATTTGGTAGAGGCTACACAGCTAGGAACTGATGAGACTTTAATACACAGTTCAACTCCAGGGCCCAGGCTCTTTACTTCTTTCTTTTGTGAAACAATAATGGCAATGAATTTGGAAATGAAGGAGATGAAACTGTTTATTGAGTTTTACTTACCGTGGACTCCAGAAATCTTGATTGTAATTGTCAGATAGGGACCACAGGCTTTAGATAACAACACCTAGGTGTTCTTTCACTCAAGCTTTATGAAGACAGAAAAAGTTATTGAGACCGCTGAAGTGTGTGGGATGGTGATGCCGTGTGCTTACAGAGCACAGCCCTGGGTGGGCAGCCTCTGTCCCTACCCAGCAGGGGCATGGCTCCCCGCTGGGTTTCATCTCACCTCTCACATGGGCCTCTGCTTTGTGGTCTGGTGTCCCACATGTGACTGGTACCCCTTGGTTTCTCTCTCTGGTGTCTCCACAGCCAGTGACCCAGAATCCTCGGGCTTCCTGGGCTTGTCAGAGCATCATCCCTGAGGCCTGGAATCTGTGTCCCAACAGGTCTCTTGGGGTGCATCTTCTAAGGGAGACCCACGTATGGAGGAGGCAGGAGATCTCACAGGCAGGTGCCCTCCTCAGAACCATCTGGTGCAGCCAAGCTTCGCTTTTTCTGTGTGATTGACTTGTCCCCAGTTGACACGGGATTGTGTGCAGTGTCCCTGGCAGTGGCTGGGTGTAGTTCCCAGGACTCAGGAAAGGTGAGCCAATTTGAGATCTGCCATGAGGGGTGTTTTCCAGTTTGGAGCATTTCTCCCTGGAAGGGCAAAGGACTTCCTGAGGAGCTGAGCCTGCCTGTGCCTCCAGGGTGGAGACTGCCTGCCAGGTGAGGAAGCCGGGCCTCTGCGCCTGCCGTTCCAGCAGCCTGACTCTTTCCCTCTAGAGATTCACCCAGAGGAAGGGAATGCAGGGTGTATGGGAGTCCAGCAGCAACAGGGCTAGGTGCAGCACATGTCCACAGGAGCCCCACAGCACTCAGGGTCCCCAAGATAAAGGGTGGAGTCTGAGGAAAGTACAGTGCTTGGAAGGGGCCTGGGACCTGCCTCCTGCCTCAGCTCCCGGGTCACGCGTTAGCAAGTGGCTCAGCTTTCTGAGTTGCAGACACCCTCATGCCAGCCTTCCAAAGTCCCCTCCCCATTATTTGACTCTTAGGAATGAGGATGGAATAGGTGGGGGTCTTCTGGCCTCTGTGCTATTAGGAATGAGCATGAAATGGAAATGCAAGGAAAAGATTCATAATCTTGTGGAGGAACCAAATGTGACCCATCTCTGATCCCACAAAGTTCTGGGCGGAGTGCAGCCTCGCCACAGTGAGGTCTGGTGGGGGTGGCATTGCCGATTGTCCAGCTGAATCTCTTGCTCCCAGAGCTCCCTGGCACCATGCCCCTGGGCTCTGGCAGCGAGTTCTCCACATCCTGTGCCTTGCGTGCCTTTGTGGGGGTGGGCCATCCACCCAAGTCCCAGCTCCCTTTCCCTTCCACTCATGCGAGGAGCCAGCTCCGTGGGTATCCTCTCCGTGAAGCTCCACCTGGAAGCCTTTCCTAGAGCCATTGACCTCTCTGCCTGCAGGACACCCCGAGCTGCCTCTCCTGTAGCTCCTAGCATCCTCATGACTGGACCATCGGCTCCTGGAGGTCACAGGCCTTGCTCCAGGCATCCTTATGTCTAGCTTCTAGAGCAGAGTGACTGCCACATGTGGCTGCATGTGTGAGGGACAGAGGTGAATGAGCAATGTGACACAGAGTGGGGCTCAGTCAGCATCTGGCTGGAGGTGACCAGATGCCCATGTGGGCATAATTCTCTCAGACACGTTCAAGGCAGCATTCAGATAAGTAAGAAAAAAGGCTTTGGAGGGGACTAGAGCCGGTGAGGACGGAGAAAACTTCTTGCTGGCAGCCGCTCAGGTGTGGTTTTTGTCCTGACACAAGCAACTTGGTTTTTCCACGGTTAACACCTGACGTGGGAAATCAGAAAATCTTTCTTAGGGAGAGACCAGAAATTATATGAGTTTGTCATTATTATCTTTTAATTAAAAGATAGCAACTGCCTGGTATTTGGTAAATTTAGGCCCCTCCCCGTGGGTCTACTAATATGCTGGAATCTGAGTTTAATGTGCTAAATTTATTTTTTATAAGAATCTGTTACTGAACCTGCTCAGTGGAAACAGCCTTGTTAGGGCTTGAAGAAACTTCTCATTAGTGGGATAAATGTGCCGGGGTGAGGGGGGCTGCAGCCTGGTGCTGCTGGGCACAGCTGGGCTGGGAGATTCTCGGGGTGCCTGTGGGAACACTCACGTGGGGACCGCAGTCCACAGAGGAAGGACACTGGGCATGGGCACCCTGCCTAATGTCTGTGTGAGAGTGCGGTCACCGTGTCTGGTATGCAGTCACAGTGCAGGCCTCCCAGTCTCTGAGGCCCACACTGCCCCCTACTCCCCAGGCACCCAGAGCTCCTTGCTGTGTGAGAATACTCCACACGCCTTGCTGGCTAGGGTAGGAGTGTAGGGGAGGACCCAACACCTGGACGCCCAGTGAGGGGACTTTCGTTCTGATTAGGGGCTGGCGGTAGGCTCGGATGCGGGGGCCATTCGAACAGAGCCTTGTTAAGTAGAGAGTACTAGGTGGAGATGCGGGGCAAAGGGCAAGGGGATTCCAAGCACAGGGACAGCAGGGTGGACCTCAGTGTGCAGTAGAAGTGGGTGGAGAAGAGGCTCCAGAGGCAAGTTGGCTCCGGATGGCCTTGCTCGGGGACTTGGACTTTCTTTTCCCGGAGTTGGGTTTCGGAGAAAGATTGACACATCCTTTTGATGTTTGGGGAAGCATGCTCTGGTGGCAGCGGGAGGTTGCGTGAAGAGGGGAGAATCACCATGGATGTGGAAACTCCAGGGCAGAGGCCTGACCTTAGGGCCACCTACCCCAGCACCAAGACCCCTGCCCTTTATAGACAGGGTCCTGGAGCCCTAAGAGGTTAGATGAGTCATCAAATATCATTGGCAGAGGTGACCAAATGTGCAGAGGGGAGAGAGGGCTCTCTTGCATAGATAGGGGAGCACATGTCGCCTGACTGACCTACGACCATACAGTACCTGTGTGACGTGCTGGGAGGGGGTTTCTCAGGCTCGGTGCCTGTGGTGTGTGGCCAGGATTTCGCGCTTCCCCACTTTATCATCCAAGACAGTGATGGGACCCCCCGGGGGCTTGGAAGGATGCTCTGTTTCCTGGCTGTTTGTTGTTGGAAAAGACATGCCCACGGGGTGCTGTGAGTGGGTTGATGTAGATAGACACAGCTGTAAGGAAGAAGGGGTGACACCTGCCTGGGTGCCGCAGCAGCACCTGCTTGGAGGCGTGGGCTTAAGAGGACTTGAGGGAGACAGGAGGGAGGCCCAGCCAGAGCCCCCACCAGAACCCAGCTGCTCTGCTCCCCATAGGAGCTGGGACAAGACCCAGGGAGGCTGAGGAGGGCTGGCTTGTGAGCAGCTGGCAGAGCCGGGGTGCAGAGGAGGAGCTGGGAGAGGCGGCAGCTGCTGCAATGAGGGGACACAAGGGACCCTGCTAAGCAGAGTCCCCGGGGGGCTGAGGACTCTCAGCTGAGCTGCGAGGGCTGCCTCTATCCTTGGGAGCCCCTCTATGGCTTTTAGAAAAAAGCTGCCGCTGGATTTTGAGGTGTGAAGATGGGAGGGCGACAACTGCTTCAGCCATTTTACTATCAATAAATTAGTTGCTATCATTGAAGCCAGTTTGAGTTGGGTTTTCTGTCACTTGCAGCGGGTTTGGTTCTAAGTGCAGTGAAAAGCCATTAAAGGATTCTGAGTGGAAAAGCCACAAGGTCTGATTTACATTTTTCAAAGGGCGCAGTGGCTGCCACAGGGAGAATGGGCTGTCGAGGGGTGACGGGGAAACAAGAGACCACCGCGTGAGGCTGCACTCAGGTGGGAGAAGAAGTGGCTTGGACTTGGTGGCTGCAGTTGAATGGACAGAGTGATGGTAGGAAACTCCTGCCACTGCTGGACTGGGGCTTTGGTGGGTGGAGCAGCAGGATGGGGCTGTTCCAGGGACTGACCAGGTCCAGGTTGGGTAGGTGTGAGTTGGAGGGAAGCTGTTCTCTGTGGAGCAGTCTCTTGCAGAAGGTGAAGGCTAGAGGTAGAATTGGGGGGTCATTGGAGATAATGACCAATGATAGTGAGGAGAGTGGAAGACACTGTAGGGAGGAAACAGATGTTGAAGAGAGGGCTGTGGATGGTCCTGAGGCACACCAGGTGGAGGCGAGGAGGTCAGGAGTGGGAATGCAGCAGGGGTGGCCTCAGAAAAGGGAGGCCAGCCCAGAAAGCACGTCTCACTGCAGCAGGGAAGAAGGAGTGCCCAGAGGAGCGGGGAAGGGAGAAGGGTCCTGTGGTGCTGAGAGGCCATTCAGAAGAACATGGAAACGTGGTGGTCATCAGTGACCTTGCTATGAGGTCAGATGGGTGACTAAAGCATTCGTGGTGGGAGAGAAACAGGAAGATGAGCACAGAGAGTCCTTTGAGGTGTGCTGTGGTCAGGAGCACAGGCTGGAGGAAGTGTGGGGTCAGGGGAAGGCCTTCTATTTTTGGGGGGAGATGTACAAAACATTGATCCCAGGGGTGCTTAACCACTGAGCCACATCCCCAGCCCTTTTTTTAAGACAGGGTCTCACTAAGTTGCTGAGGCTGCCTTGAACTTGTGATCCTCCTGCCTCAGCCTCCCTAGTTGCTGGGTTTTCAGGCATGCACCACGGGGCCTTTGCTTTCTAGTTTTAAAGACAGGGGGTGGCAGAACATGAGTACCTAGTGATGGAATAACCTGAGTGCAGTGGGAAGCTGGTAGTTTCCAGGTGGGGGTAACTCCCTGAATGAAGGGCTGGAGGGAGTGAGAGATTGGCATTCAGAAGACAAGTGGCTTGGCTGGAGCAGGAACTGTTGTGCCACTGTGAGGAGGGAGGATGGAGATGAAGCCAGGAGGAGGTGAGCAGGTAGGGCTCGTGGTGGAGGTGCCCGTGTGCCTGTTTTCCCAACAGACTAAGAGACAGGGCTGTGAGTGCAGGGGAGGCTGGAGGAGAGAGGACGGGCAGAGCAGCCTGGGGGAGCTGGGTGACAGTATTGCTGGGGCTGGCAGGAGGTCATAGAGTATCCTTGAGGGCCCTTTTGAAGCTTGCAGCTACAAGTTGAAAATACAAGGAAGCTGGGTGCAGTGGCACACACCTGTGATCCCGGCGACTCAGAGGCTGAGGCAGGAGGATCCCAAGTTCAAGGCCAGCCTCAGCAACTTAGTGAAATCCTGTCTCAAAATAAAACACAGTGATTGAGGATGTAGCTCAGTGTTAGTATGCACCTGAGTTCAATGCCCAGTACTAAAGAGAGAGAGAGAGAGAGAGAGAGAGAGAGAGAGAGAGAGAGAGAGAGAGAATATGCCAGGAGACAACCTGCATTGTGGATTTCTCCAGAAATGCTCTGTTGCTGGTGTGGGCATTGGAGATAGAGAATTGGGTCTAGGTGGACTTGGGATTTAGCTAAGGAGGGAGTCAAAGGAAGGAGGGAGAAGGGGTGAAGGATTTGAGGTTATCGGCATGGGAGGGGTAATTACGGGCTATCATCACACATACCCAAGATTCCTCTAGACAGGGAAGGTGCTGGGAATGAGGGCTTGGGCTCATCAGCAGATAGGCGGAGAGTTCAGATGAGATTGGCCAGCAAGAGCAGAGGAGTTACAGCAGTCAAACCCCGACAGTCAGCTTCTCAGCGGTGGGCCTTTGGAAGGACAGAGGAGAATGGGGAAACCAGGAGAGGTGGCGCCATGGAAACCAAGAGACAGGAGAGGGATGGCAACCAGGTCCCCCACTTCTGAGGAGTCACAGGAGGTTGAGATTAATTCAGAGGTCTCTGGTGACCTAGGGGAGGACATCTGCAGATGGGTGTGTGTCTCAGGGAGAGTCAGGGAAGGGATGGAGTGAAAACAGTGAGGGGTAGGAAGGGAGTGAAAGTGTTGGAGCCCACGTGAACTTGACCTGGGCCTGGAGAAATGAGAAACTGGCTAATTTTCTAAGAAGCTGAAGGGAAAAGAAATCCTGGCTTGAACTTGGGGGGTATAGTAAACAAGCACATGGCTCCCTCAGGGTCAGGAGCAGTGTGTGAGAAAGCCCTCTGCATCTGGAGAGCGGACAGGTTAAGAGGGGTCAGGGAACAGGCTGGGAGTGAGGACCATGTGCTGTGGAAACTTGGGCAGGTGAGCAGCTGTCAGTTGCCTTGGGTGTCACAGACATTTCCTTCTCCCTAGCAAACTAGATGGTGCAGTGGCAACACTGGCAGAGTGCAGAGGGGGCAGGGCAGGAGATCTGGGAAGGTCAAAGTCAGGGTCAAGTTCAGGTTTCCAAATAGAAACCACTTTGGGAGGTTTTGGTTCAGTTGAAACCAGGATGGATGAGGGGATGCTTACACTTATGCACACTGTTAAAAGGCTTCTCTCTCTCTCTCTCTCTCTCTCTCTCTCTCTCTCTCTCTCACACACACACACACACACACACACACACACACACACAGAGTATCTGAAAAGCCCTGTGCTATAGATACATGTAAGGCCATGTGAACGAAAGAAAGAAAGGTGGATAAACATGAATGTTTGAAATTTAGAAAATCTAGGGCCAGGCCCAAATAAGACCAGTGAAAATATCTTCAGAAGAGTTTTGGAGCCAGGATGTCATTAACAGAGAAAGTGCGTATTCTGAGACAGCCCTGGGAGCTGGCCGTGGCGGCTGATCATTCTTAACCTGCGCAGCATCAAGTGAGTTCTGCCACTTTTTAAGAGTTCGTGTGGTGGTCAGTCCTTTATGTCGAGTGACAGTGGCTCCCAACCTAGTGGCCCCTGCACAGACTCCTGTCTCTATTTAGATCTTGTTCTTCTCCAAGTTTTTTGCCACACTGTCAACACTGGTCAAGGGTTGGGGAGGCCGGCCTCCTCTTTCCTTCCCTTCTCTGGTGAGTCAGGCTCAGTTGGTGAGCCCTTATGCATCTGTTCCCTCCTTTCAAATGGAGAACGTCTGCTCAGCTCCAGGGTAAGGACAACAGTGGAGGAAGGTGGGTGGCTGGTGTCACCACATTGCAAAGCCAGTATCCCTAGAGGTGGCTTGCAGAAATCAACAAGAAGGAGCTGGTTGCTTCTGAAGTGGGTGACACATGGGAAGCTCTCTGCAGTCCCAGACCACAGCTGCTGTCCCCATGTCCTGCAGGCTATGCACGTAATGGTCACAGCACTGATGTGGCTGTGCTGACTGTCCATCTGTCCCATGACTTCATGCTTAACTTGTGCAAATGGAAGCCAGAAGCTAAGCCCTAGAAGGTGTGTGCTTTTTGCTGGTTGGGATTTCCAATGGAAAGCCCAGCAAGGGGCTTCCTGTTTATGCATTAGGTGCAGGAGCACTCATTATTGGGTGATGAACCAAAAGCCAGGCAAGGCAGCTAGGGCCAGATGAGAAGGAGAAAAGCCTCTCTGGCTCTGACACAGCAGGCAGAGGGCTGTTGTTCATTTCTCCGAGTCTGATTTGCATCAAGATTGCTAAGAAAGCTTCCTACCCGGCTCTGCTTATGTACTTGCTTCAAGGAGCCAATATTCAAATACTTTCTCATCTTCTCGAAGTAAAATGCATTCTGTGGCTGAGGCTACCGCCAGGTGCGCTCAGTGGGCATCCTTTCCTCTTGTGGTCCACCTGCCTTTCCCAACCTACCCACTTCTGGGGAGGCTGGAAAAGGCACATGCAGTCTAGAAGCATCCAGTGCCTAGGAAGTGGGAAGTGAGGAGGGGTGGCCTTTCCACTTCTTGGGAAAGCTGCATGTTTCAGAGAATGCAACTTCCTCTTACCTGTCATCCTGAGAGGCCTTGAGGCTGCTTCCCCGTCACCATTATCCGTGCCCCTGCCCATGGGGAATCACGGCCATGCTGGGCCGTTTGTCTTGGGGCAATAAAAACTGCTTTACCTTGGAGTTGACAACTTAGGCAGCAGCAGTGTTTATCTAGCCACTGCCCACTGTGTACAGGTCGTATTTCTAACTTTTATTTATAAGTTCACTCTGGGCTACTTGAGCACAGTTCTCATAGAAATACATTTTCAGGGAGGGTGAGGTTTCCGTGCCAGCACACACAGAGCCCTTTAACTTGGATTAAAGTCAGTTGTCAGATAGTCAGAGGGGCAGGTCTAGGTCAAGGTTTAAACTGAAGAAAGGTGGGGAGGACAAGCCTGGATGGGGAGCCTCATCGCCCGCCCTCTGCACTAGCACAGTCTGTCACCCGCATTCACGAATATATTCATCCATGATGCCTTTCCTCCTCCCCCACCCCATAGTCCAGCCCCAACCACCTTGTTTGTCCTCCCTTTCAAACAGACCCCCAAATCTAACCACTGTTTCCCTCTGCCAGCTTCTTTCCTGGCCCAGTGACCATCCTCCCTTAACCTCCCTGTTTCTGCTCTGCCCTTCATGACAGCCAGCATAAACCCTTTCACATGAACACCGGATCCAGTCCCTCCATGAGGACAATACAAAGTGCCTGTCCCCCTCCCCCACCTCCTCGCCTGGGCAATTCCGCTCACCTCCTGCAACTCCATGAAGATGAAGAGGCAGCAGACTCGGGTACACCTGCTGGGTTCTGGATTGGCCTGGTTTTCCTTTGGCCCACCCAGTCTCTCTAAGCCACCGAGTTCCTCAGTCTCCCCTAGGTAGCGCCAGTCTTGGGAATGGGTTGAACCTTGACCTTTACTTTAGGAGTAAAAAGAAATAGTACCTTCTGCTCTTGCGGGGGCACTCGGGGAGCACTGTTGTTCTCAACTATGCCCCGCAGGTCATAATTACAGTGATTCATCTCCTCTCGCCTCCTTCTTCCTAATTGTGAATGGCAGTCCCATTCCCGCCCCTGGGTCGGTTTAGCTCCACTGTGTGCTGGGCCTCTGACTCTTCCGCCTTAGTCACCCTCCCTACATTTTGCCACACCTTCCCCGGTCCTTCTCTTCCTTCCTGGTGTGAGCTGACATCCTCCTGAGCAGCTCTTCTGGTCAACAGAAGGCACTGACCCCTGACCCCTGCTGCAAAGCCACCGGCTCTCAGTGCTGTCATAGGCTGGGTTTTATAGCTGCTTAGAATTTGGGAACTGGAAGAGCCCTGTGCCCTCCCTCACCTCTACCTCTACCTTCACTCTTCCCCGTCCTCACATCCAGCCTGCCATCTTCTAGCTGCTCGCTCTGCTCCGCCATGTCAGGGCGAAGCCTCCTGTGTCCGAGTGTCCTCTCAGGCGGCACCGGCCCTGGCAGCCTCCTCTCGCGTCCCCTTGCTTACAGTTTCCAGCCTCCAGTCTGGGTGACAGGAGTACCTCGCCAAGACAATCGGAATTAATTTTGCAAGTAAAATTTCATCAGACGACCTATCAAGCGCTCCACTAAATCAAGACATATTATGTCTCACGTGTGCCTGAGCCCATTCATCACGTAAGTCAGCCTCCGAAACACCAGCCAGGCCAGGGCCACAGAGGAGTAACATTCTCGTCTGAAGGCAGATTTGCCCCTCAGAGGCACTTCTCTCTCCTCCCCCACCCCCTCCCCTCTCTCTTCTCTTTTGCTGGTGATAACATCAGAAGGCATTTGCCATGGTACTTGGAGTCAGACTCAGTGGACCTGAAGCAGAATCCCTGTTTTGACACTTATCAGGTGTGACATTGAGAAGTTACTTAAACCTGTCTGAGCCTCAGTTTTCTTTTTCTTTTTTTAAATTCATTTTTACATTGTCTTTTTAAAAAAATCTTTGTTTTATTTATTTATTTATTTATTTATTTATTTTAACGTGGTGCTGAGGATTGAATCCAGTGCCTCACACATGCTATGTAAGCGCTCTACCACTGAGCCACAACCCTAGCCCAGCCTCAGTTTTCTGTGTCAAATGAAAATAATATTTACCTTTGAGGGCTCTTCTGAGATTAAATGAGATAAGCTAACATGAAGCGTGTTTCAGTAGGTTCTTTATAAATGTTAGTTCCTTTCCCCTGCATGAAGTAAGCTAAAAACTCCATGGAGGTCTTCAGTTCACAGTCATGTTGGTGTAGCCGCATTCAGACACAACGTAAATGCTAGGGAATTAACAAATGAGTGGATTAGATATATACTATATCTAATATATCTATTGCATGTGTTTAGCCAACAGAGCGGGTTCAGGGGACATTTTGGGCCCACAGAGAAAGACATACAGAAAGTTTTAGACTTCCAGGCTGGTGTGGCCTCTCTCCATCTCATTCTTTTTCTTTTTTTTTTTTTTAATATTGTTTTAGTTGTAGTTGGACACTACACCTTTATTTTATTTACCTTTTTTATGTGGTGCTGAGGATCGAACCCAGTGTCTCATATGTGTGAGGCAAGCACTCTGCCACTGAGCCACAACCCCAGCCGCTCTCCCTCTGATTCTTTGTCTGGCTCCAGCTTGACAGTGAGTGGTTTGACCAAGACTCCTGAGATCCCTGAGAGGCCTCCCCATAGTGACACGAGGGGCCCTCATTTTTTTACTTTGTTCCTTCTTCCTGTCACTTCTTCAGACAGTAGCTGACTAGAGCCATTTAGGACCAGGCAAGGGAAGATAGAAAGCCAGCTTATCAGCTGGGGTGGCAGCTGGCGACGCAGACAAGGACTCACGGAGAACTCTGGGAGTGTGGCCTCCATGGCGAAGCATGGGCCCCCTGGGCTAGGTGGTAGCAGTTCTTTCCTACGTGCAGCCTCCTGAGAGCTGGGGAAGCCAGGTCCTCAGCTCCCAGGACTAACTCTGGAGGGAGCCCAGATGCCTGAGCTCTTCTCTCCTTCCTTGGCCCTGGATAAAGGAGTCACGTGGGCCCAGCACCCTGGTCACAGCCCTCTTTCCTGGGTGCTTGCCTGTGCTGGACCCTGAGCAGGCAGAACCCACTCCTGCCCACCATGGACACCTCGTCCTGACCGGTCAAGGTGCTTACTTATGCTATAATTTGTATTTTATCTGGTATTTCAGAGGATTGAAGCTTACTCCTTTAAGCATCCAAACGTAAAAAACAATATTTTGACTGCTGTGATGAAATATTTCTATCTAAAAGGGTGTAAGAAGAGTATGATTGTTATGCACATTTCCTTAAACAGCATGCATAGAACACCATTTGATCATTTTTTTCATTACTCAGGGTCATTAATATAAACACCAGCTCCTACCCTGTGCTCCAGCGAAGGTTCTCCCAGTGTCTGGCAGGATCTTCTGGGTTCTCTCCACCCTGCCACGTTGCCCAGACTGCTGAACTTCTTGAGCCCTTTATCCACTTCTCTGTTTTTCTCTCCTCTTCCCTTTCACTTGTCTCTCGCCTTCGCCAGACAGCTTGTTCTGCACTGAGTGCATATAAACCGAATCAGCGCAGGAGACGGGCTGGAAACCGAATCAGCACGGGAGACGGGCTGGGAGAGGGACCTGTTCAGAGGTCTTTTTGTTTCCTGCTTGATATCAGGACAGAGGTGAGTCCCCTAGGGAGGTGGTGTCATTGTGCTGCCTGTTGTGGCTGCTGCTTGAATACATGCCCAGCTTTCCAAACAGATTGTAAGTCTGTGGTAGACAAGGGACCCCACCCTGTGTTTATTATGCTCTCCATCCCATAGGCTCTGTGTGTAGCTCATGTACGCACGTTGAACATGTCGATGAATCTACCCAGTAATGAGATACGGGATTAAATTGAATATGAAGTTGTGGAACCACCAGAAAGAAAGTTTCCACCATGCACCTAAAAGAGACAGTATGACAGTAAAGTCAGTCAAATTGGGGTTCTGGTTCCAGATCCTCCATTCCATCAGTTGGCTAATATTAGATTTTTCCACGCCTTGGTTTCCTCACCTTATAAAATGGGATAAACTATAGTAGCTACCTTATAGGGTTGTGAGGCTTTAATGAGATCATGGCTGTTAAAATTGCTTTGGACAATACCTGGCACATAATCAGTGCTCACAGATGATAATCACAATCATAAACAGGCATAGCTATTTGACTTAGCAGAAGAGTGGTAGAGATGCTATGAATTCTGGGGGATTTCATTTGCCCCTCCCCCCTGAGGATTTCTTTCCCTTCCTTACCCCCCTTCCACACTGCTGGGAATATCTTTATTTGGCCTCAGCTCTCAATGGATATTAATGTGGAAATGTTAGGGCTGGAGATTTCCACAGCCTTTGAATAATAGACATTTGGAAAATTAAATATTTCTGTCAAGTGTGCCATAAATCTTGGCTGTTTAGGAAGGTGAGAAATTAAAATTGCAAAACAGCTAGGGAGGGAGGGAGCCAGTCCCTCCCTCTGTGTGGTCCGAGGTGGGGAGGGAGATGCCAAGTGAGGTGGGTGGTGAGCAGTAATGTCACAGCTGAGGGGCATCTAGGGACAGGTTGGCTGCTGTGGGTCATCAGAATGGGAGACATTGAAGTCCAGCCAGTTTTTTTTTTTTTTTTTATTTCCCCTAGTGCTGGGGATCAAACCAGGGCCTTGTGTATGTTAGGTAAGTGCTCTACCACTGGGTTGCACCCCCAGCCCTCCAGTCAATTTTTTGGGGGGGTACTAGGGATTGAACTCAGGGGCATTTAACCACTAAGCCACATCCCCAGCCCCTTTTTTATATTTTATTTAGAGACAGGGTCTTACTGAATTGCTTAGGGCCTCACTAAATTGCTGAGGCTGGCTTTGAACCCATGATCCTCCTGCCTCAGCCTCCTGAGTGCCTGGGATTACAGGCATGTGCCACCATGCCCGGCCCTCCAGTCAATTTTTTCATAATTATTTTATTTGTGCCATACACATGCTAGGCAAGCACTCTGCCACTGAGCTACAGCCCCAGCCTTCAGTCACTTCGGTTTTGATACCGAGGATTGAACTCAGGGGCACTTAACCACTGAGCCACATCCCCAGCCCCATTTTGTATTTTTTATTTAGGTTCAGGGTGTCATTGAATTGCTTAGTGCCAGGGTAAGTTGCTGAGGCTGGCTCTGAACTCGCGATCCTCCTGTCTCAGCCTCCCCAGTCACTGGGATTACAGGTGTGTGACACTGTGCACCATCCCTCCAGTCAGTTTTGATGAAGGTTCTTTGTGGTCAAGCCTGCATTCCTGCATCCCTATTGTCCCTTCCTTCTGTCCCTCAGGCCTGGCCTTTCTTGCCACATGCCCACCTGCAAGGCCCTGCTTTTCCCCACCTCAGAGGAAGCAGTCTGGTGCCTGCCCTTGTGGTTGTCTTTCCAATGCAGGGGGCAGTGGGGAGCTATTCTGGGACTCTCTATCCCAGCAACGGTTCTCAGGTTACACAGGGGGCAGCCCTTGTATCCCAGTCCACAAGGGTAGAGCAAAGGGAGGGACAGGATTCTGTCTTCCAGGGAGAATGACCACCCCACATCGCCTTTCTCTCCTCCACAAGCCCGAAGGTGAGGGAGTTACCTGTCGCCTGCAGTCTTCTCTGTGTTGCTCTTTCCCACCTGGGCCAGATGGTGACTCAAACTCATTGCACATGTACATCCAGTGACTAGCATATGATTTGGTGGCGCATGATTTGGTCACCAGTTCTTTGTGACTCACTTCAAAAGGGCTACAAATAAACCAAAGCATATCTAGGGAAAACAGCCAGGGTGGTGAAGGGCCTCGGAACCATGCCATGTTCTTCCTTTCATCACTCATTTACTCCATGATTATGACTAAGTGATTAGAATGTGCCAGATGTGCTTGATACAGAGGAGACGCAAATACTAAAGGGAAGAGTCTGGCCACCCTGTGCCAGGCACTGTGCTAAATACTTTGAATACATTAATTCTTTTAATCCTACCAGCATTAAGATCTTATTATCCATTTTTAATAAGGAAACTGTGATTCAGAGAAATTAAAATGCCATCCCAGAACTAAGAATCAAATTGACATCTGACTAACCCCCAAACCAAAACTAAGGAGCTCACTGTCTATAGGAGGAGAATGGGAGTATATTTAGGGCTGCTATGGTTTGGCTATAGTTTGTCCCCAAAGGTACATAAGCTGGAAGTTTGATCTCCAATTTAATATCGAGAGGTAGTGGACCTTTAAGAGATCGTGCCTACATCAGGTGCAGTGGCACACATTGTAATCCCAGCCACTCAGGAGGTTAAAGGAGGAGGATTGCAAGTTTGAGGTCAGCCTGGGCAATTTGTCAAGATCCTGTCTCAAAATACAAAGTAAAATGGGCTGGGGTATAACTCAGGGGTACAGCATCCCTGGGTCCAATCCCCAATACCAAAAAGAAAAGGAAATGAGGGAGGAAGAAAGGAAGAAAGAGAGGGAGGTGGGGCTTAAGGGGAGGTGATGAGGGCGAGGCCACCATCATGTTGGATTTAGTTCTGCTCTCCTGGAGGTGAGTTAGAGCTGAGTTAGATCTTGAAGGACAAGACTAGTTAATTCAAGAGCAGGTGTGATAAAAGAGCCAGACTGGCCCCTCCCTGCTCTCTTATTTCCATTCTTTGTCACCAAGTGTAATTTCTTCTGCACCCCCTGCTCAGGCTCTCAGGTGGTCCTATTTCATGATGCCATTGCTGTGTTGGGAAGTAGTCAGAAGGCCCTCACCAGAGGCTAAACAGATGGGTCTCCCTGATCTTAGAATTTCAGCCTCCAAAACTACGAGTCAAAACAATCCCCATTTTCTTTATATGTCCCCCTGCATCATGTATTTTGTTATAACAATGGAAGACTGACCAAGATGGAGAACTGACTCAGCCTTGGATGGATGGCAAAGAACCAGGGAGGGCTTCCTAGAGGAGACCATGTCTGAGCTGAATATGGGAGGACGTGTAGGGCCAGCCAGGGGAAGAAAGGGAGCTAGGATATTGGGGACAGGGAAGAGTTTACACAAACACTCAGAAGTGTGGGAGGTCTTTTGTTTAAGTCAAGGTAAGTGGGCTGGAGCCAGGGTGCAAGAGGAGAGAGAAGAAGCCAGGAAGGTGATAACAATCAGGTCACAGAGAGCCTCGCATACCAGACTTATACAAAAGGGAACAGGTTGACATCCTCTGGTGATGGTAGTGTGGGGCATGATAGGAGGCAGACACATCTGTTTCCAGGTGCCCTGGAACCCCAGCTTTTCTAGGCTGTAAAGAACAACTTCTGCCATCTGGATGAACCCTGTGCCCAAGAAGAAACTTGAAAAAGGAGATTAACACAATCCCTGGGAAGAAAGCAGGATGGAGAGCAACTTTAACTTTCTGGTTTATAAAATGCAAACTTGGAAAACTGAGTACCCAAGGCTGGATTCAGTCTTGGGCTCTGTTAGAAAGAGAAAGCAACAGCTGTGGTCTTGCGGTTATGGGTGGGATGGAGGGGTTTGTTTATTATAGGGCTGGCTGCCTCCTTCAGTTCATCAACCGGAGCACTTCCAGAACCTGTCCTTTGGTCCCCCTCCATGCCAGGAAATCAAGTGGCCGCTCTGAATATCCCTCCACCCTTCCCTGGCAGCTGGGGAAGTACACAGCTCATGTTCCGACAGCTCACGAATCCCTAGGGCTTTCTCTCTGCTGTTTGTGCCAGTTCTGGCATCTATCAGTCCTTGGGGTCGGTTATATATCCCAGGCTGCTCTGAGCACAGCCAGGATTCAGTCTGCCTCCCCTCTGGTGACCAAGGACTGGCACATTATCTATCCATCTCAGAGTAGGCGCTCTTGTGGTGTCTGGGCACTTAATACAACCACTATGAGAGCCTTTTAAAGGCTGGGGATCCTCAGAGAGTATGCAATGGAAAAGCTGGGGTCGGGGGAGGTGATGCCCAAGAGAATGGGGTTGCAGGTCTGAGGAAGGTCTGCAGGGCCTGGGCGTGCTAGCACGGTGGTGAGCCCTGGAGCAGCAGCCAGCTCCATCTCCCCACGTGTGCTCTAGGCCTTGGTTACTCTGGCAACTCGCCCCGCTCAGACGGCACCAGGCAGCTGAATCCAGCCCCTTGTTGCGGGGGAAAATGCTCTCATTGAAGCGCCGGAGCGGATCTTCTGCCTTTTATTGCAAGCGGCGCCACCGGCTTCCATTTGTAAACTTATTAGTGTGCGCGCTCGGAGAGAGGTCTCAGGAATCCCGGCGGCCATGCAGGGGCCGGGAGGAGGCGACGGCAGCCGCATGCTAATCAGGGGTCCGCTCTGCTACTCCTTCCCCCCAGCTCCCCAGTCTCAGCCTTGACCTCGCTCGAGCCTGCCGGGCGGCCCGACGTTCCTCTAGGAATGGGGTCGAAGCTCACGGGAAGGCTCTTAGGACCCGGAGAGGAGACAGTGCCTCCTGGGGGAGCACGCCCTCCCCCTACGAGGACGGGGGCGGCTCCCTGCCTCGCCCCGGGGTGCCGTTGCCCCCCGGGCTTCCCGCAGCCCTGGCAGTCGGGGCTGGCGGCGGCCGCGGCCCCTCGCGGCCCCTGCGCGCCGAGGCCGCCCGCCGGGAATGCTAATGCGCCCGCTCCTCCGCGCGCCGCGGTTCTAAAGGGCAGCCGCCGCCGCTGGAGCAGGTAATTAGCTGGACAGATGGACCGGGCCCGACGCACCGCGCCCTGCTCGCCGTCTCGGCCCTCGAGGCGCCCGAGTGGGCTGACGAGCAGCGCGTGGGCCTTCCGGAAGCGGTCTGATTGGACCCGGCTCAGGACTCCGCACAAGGGCAGCTCTTTGTTTACAGCTCCTCTTTCCTCCCCTCCCCGCTTCCTTTTCGCCCACCGCCTCCCTTTTCCGGTTTTCTGCTTCGCCCGGGGGCGAGGGTCCTGTCCAATCGCCCACCTCCCAGCCCCGCCTCTCGCTCTTCCGTTGGGGACCCTGTGCCGGTGAGTCTGTCGCACCCACGTCAGGGCCGAGGCAGCGCTACCCGGGCAGCGTGGGAGGACGGGCTACGGAGCCCACGTCATCCTGGCCCTGGGGAGTGCTGTGTCCTCCCTCCCGCCAGCGAGCCGAGGTGCCCCGTCCGCCGCCCCGCGGGGCATGCCTGCCATGTCGCCACCAGCTGCCAACCTCATTAGGGCTCCGATCATGGAGGAGCGGGTGGTTAAAGGACCATAAGAACCAAGCTAAAGTGGCCGCAAAGATATTGACAGCCTCCCTGGAAACCCACTTTCCAATAAGCTGCTGCACCCCCTCCTCCTTTAATTAGCAGGAGGGAGCTGGACAAGTTGTTACAACTGCAGGGAAAACGATAAAAGATGGCTTTGTATTAGTGTGGCAAATTTTATTAAACCGAGAGAAAGGGTAACTGAAACATGACAGCCGGGTGTGTAGTGCCTCCTGAATTTGTAATAACCCAATCTTGTTCTGAATCATCCCTGCGTTGGCAAACGGAATATAAAGCATTTAACAGATCCAGTATAGTAAGAGGTACAACAGAGAGCCTAGGAGCAGGGAGGGACAGGTGGGAGACCGCTCCAGCACGGGGCAGATCTCAAGAGTTAATGAGACTGGAGCAGAAACACTCTCAAGAGTTAAAGAGACTGGAGCAGAAACACGGAGTGTGGCCTAAGGCTTTGTCTCATTAATTATTCCTGCCATTATGGCTCCTTTCTACAACTCTTTCCACTTATAATTCAGAGGTGATATCTGGCCACATGAGAAAACTAATAGCACATTAGTTGGAAGGGATGGACGAAGCCATTTCCTACAGGGAGTAAAAAGCAAGACAGGATGTCTGAGAGAAAGTTGAGACAGCGTGGTCAGTCTGTGCTTGGAGTGTGACTTTGTTACTTAAACTGAGAAGGAAAATGACTGTTTACTATGCATTAGCCCTGTTGCATGTAAGAGTCCTTATTTCTGTGATAAGGATCTGAGCCAGGCCCACAGAGGTTAAGTAAATGGCAGCCTGGATTTCTACTTGGGTCCTTCAGACTCCAAAGCCTGTTCTTTGCCTGTTACTCTAGGCTTCAGATTTTATTTGACAAATGAGAAGGGGAAAAAGAAAAAAGCTTCGTTTGCAGAGGCTGTTTAGTAAGAAATTGTAGTTGTTAAGCTGCAAAGGATTTCAAGAGATGTTCTGATCTAGGTAATATTTTTCTATTTTTTATGTTTTATTTTTCAGAGGAAGTAACTGCCATTCAGTTAAGCATCCTGTCCAGGGGGTTCCAGCCCTCAAATTTCTTCCTACTTCGTAAGGCCTGAGATGTTAGATAAATCCATGCTGGTATTCAAACAGGGGTGATTTAAGATGATTGCAAGCTAATTATGGACTACGTCATGCTAGCATATTATGATTTGGACTCTCCAGAGTCAGAATAGGGAAGATGTTTAGCATATGCATAACTAAGTCTTCCAACAACTTGCAAAACCCTTTTTGATTTTAGGTTCAGTTTTCGGAATACGAGGTAGGATGGATCACTGGCTTCATAACTGCTTGAGCAGTTAATGAGTTGATGTCCACTAACAGAGAGTTTATAGGGACATGTCACAGGACTGCCCTTATTCTTTGGCATTTTTGATGTGTTGACTATTGGAATTAAGACTCAGAAAGCTCTCAGCAGGATGGCAGCAGGGTTGGGAGGTGATTTAAGGGTTTGCAACAGACGCGTGGACACCAGTTGGAGGCCTGGAGTGGTAGGACTCAAAGGGGACAACAAAGAGAGTGGCCTGCACTTCCTGAGCAGGGGAAAGGAATGAGTAAGCGGTGGCTTCCAGGACAGAGGGACATTCCTGATCACACTGTTCTTCAAGGACACTTATGCCTGGCCTTAGGTAGCAAGATGTCACACAAGACTAGGAGTCACACTCTTCCTATTGACATCTGCTTTTAAAGAATCATCTGTCCTATTGCTCTGCCTAAGGGGAGAATGGATTGAAAACATCCCAAAAATCTCCAACAAAAGATAGCCACTTCAGGGGACGCAATCACATGTTCCCTTACAGTAAGACACAGTTCCTTCTGGTATCCTGCCTAAGTTCTTACTGCTGCCATTTTCTTCATTTCTATCCTCAGTGGAGGCTAAGATATATACCACCCTCTTCCCAGCCACTCTTTCTAGATTGGAAGGTAGGTGTATAGGTCTCACCTCTGCTCTCCCTCAGTCCTTCCTGCCAAGGACAAAGCTGCACCCTCTGAGGAGTTTCTCTCCCCACCCAGGAGTGATTCACATGTCCTTTTCCCCAGCATGGAGAGGAAATGAGCAAAACACTTCTGTTAAAAAAGGACAAAAATATGTAATACAACCCCAGGCTCCAGTTTGGGTTTGCAAAGTGGAAAACAAAACAGAGCCATTTTCCAGGTACTTTTATGTTATTGCCTCTATAATGTGCCCCAAAATATTTTTCAAGTGATTCATCCACAATCCAATAAGAACAAAGGCTGTTGCAATTCTGATGAAAGGAACTGAGGTGCACTCGTGAGCAATTGGATTTTAGGAAGGGGAAGAGGCACAGGTGTTCACAGCCGTTTGCCTGCCTGAGGCACCAGGATCTGTGCCTGGGGCCTCTGCTGCTCCTGGAGGGGCAGCTGGCACTTCCTCAGTAGGACGATAGACCAAGCAGGCTGCACCCGTGGTGACAGGGATTCATGGTGCAGCCTTTTAATTCCAGTGCACTGGTTTCCTCCCCCTCGAGGATCTCTTTATAGTCTGCTAATTGTAAAAATTATTATTAATAATAAGGATAAAAATTCACATGTGAGGGGGTTTCCAGTTTAGCGCACTGCCTTTGCCCACCATCTGACTTGACCTTGGTCACCACTCGGGGATTGGAATAGGTGCTATCATCATCCGCATTCTGTAGGTCAGAAAACTGAGGCTTCAAGATGTTTACTATTTTGTCCAAGATGAAGGCTCCCCTTTTCTCATTCATCTCCCATTTCTTCCTTCCTTCCTTTCTTTCGCAGGACTAGGGAGAGAATCTAGGGCCCTCTGCATGCTAGACAGGTGCTCAGCTGCTCAGCTATCTGCCCAGGTGGATATTGCCTTGTGAATGTCAGGGATTTTTGTTGTTGTTGTTGAATTTTGATATGGGTGGGGGAAGAGTGGCTCTCCTCAGCCAGTGGCTCTCTAGTAGCCCCTGGGAATAGTTTCCCTGAGGTCAGTCTCTTTGGGGGATCAGTCAGTTCCACCCTGTTTCCTGGAGACTTTGCTCCAGGCACCTCTGTTCTTCTGTCTGTCCCACTTGCTCCCTAGGCAGGCGGTCCAGCTGCTCTCAGTGGCCTTCCTCTGCTCTCCTCAGCCCAGGGAATCCCTCTTGCCTTTCTGTGACTTGTCTTCCCTGTTTCTGGGGTCTTCCACATCTTCCTCTTTCTTGGTTTGGTTCACTCCACTTTTTTTTTTTTTTTTATTCTGGAGGGCAGGTACCAGGCATTGAACTCAGGACACTCAACCACTGAGCCCTATTTTGTATTTTATTTAGAGACAGGGTCTCACTGAGTTGCTTAGCACCTCACTTTTGCTGAGGCTGGCTTTGAACTTGCAATCCTCCTGCCTCAGCCTCCTGAACCACTGGGATTACAGACGTGTGCCACTGCACCAGGCTCACTCCATTGTTTTGATGGAGCACGTTATCCAGGAGTTTTCTCATGTTGAAAAGCTGCACAGGACGTTATTGTGACAGTCCTTGGTATGTCTCTGAACATTGTCTTCTGCACTGGGCACACAGTAGTCTCTTTTCTCTGATCAGATCTCCTGTTTTCTGTAGCCCATATGGTCCTTTAGCTTAGGTGAGTCTATCATCTTGCTGGAGGATTCTGATTTACAGGAAGGCCAGTTGGTAGCAGGACTTCGTGCACATCACAGGAGTAAGTGGCAGAACTGTGAACTTGAAGCCAGATCTGAGCCAGAAGGCCTGCTGTTCTTCCCTCTGGCTATGATCCTGACCCCTGCTCCTGCCAGGGCAGGGAGAGCTCCCACCCCCAGCCATCGCCACATCATCCACCTGGCTTTGCTCACCTGTCCTCATCTCACTTCTTCCTCACCAGTCCCCTTTTGATGTCTGTCTCTGGCACCAGGCCTGCACCTTTCCCTTGGTCCTGTCCACGGCATGTTTTTCAGAAGGAAACACCGGGGTCCATGAAGTGATTTGGACTTTTTATACTTTTCTGGGTGACTTACCCACTTGATGGTGGGGAATGATGTTAGGAGGACCAAGGCCATCTCTGTCTCCTCCCTTTGCCTGTTACATGGCCCTACCCTTTCCCCTCTGAATTGGCAGGAAGTTGCCGGAGGCATTCTGTCAGTCTGTGGGGGCTACTAGAACAAATTATCCCATACCAAGTGGCTTAAATAACAAACATTTATTTCTTGCCATTCTGGAGGCTGGGAAGCCCAAGTTGCTGGCAGAGCTGGCGTGTAAGGCCAACATGCAGGTTTACAGATGGCAGTCCTCTCATCTTCTCACATGCAGAGCATAGAGCACAGAAAGCACATAAGGGCACTAATCCCATTTGTGAGGGCTCCACCCTCCTGACCTTCTGACCTCTGAAAGGCTCCACCTCCTAATATCATTCCTTGGGGGTTAGAATCTCAACATGTGAATTTTAGGGAGAAACAAAATTCTAGTTCCCTTACACATCTCTTCTACAACTTGCCAGAGGGCCCTTCCCTAGAAAAATATATAGGCTTGGTTAAGTGGGTCAGAGAACAATGCCCTGGGGTGGGGTCAGGTGGGGACCCCTGCGTCCCCAGGTGCCTTGCAATTCCCTGAGCTTGTTGGGTTGAAAGCTGCCTCCCTTGCAGGCTGTGTGTAGAAGGACCTGCCTGGCTGCTGTGGGGAGGCTGCCCCCTCCTCCTCCTCCTGGTCTTCTCTCCTTCCCCTCCTTCAGTCACTTCCTGAAGCATTGTCTTCCTCAGGAAGTTTTCCAGGCAGAGTGGAGCAAGATGGCAGTGCGTGCCAAAAGTCATGCATAAATAAAAGCCACAGATAATTCTCAAGCCCTGCTTCAGCCATCAGTTTCCATCTTTCGGGTGACTAGCCCTCTCCCGGAGTTACTGAAGGGAACAGCAGTGACTGATCGGTGTCTTTCCCCTTTTCATTTCCTCTGCTTCCTCCCTCCTCTGATTGAGGTCCAAATTAGTAACAGAATGACCCCAGTAAGGCCATTAAATGTTCTGCAAGAAGATGGAAAGGCAAGGAGCCTCAGTAATCCATAAATTAGATCATCGGGCCTGAAGCCACGGAGAGGTGACTTGACTCCCTTCATTCATTCGTTCATTTGTTCAGGAAACTATGGATCGAATCAAGTTCTGGGTTCTGGTGTTAGGAAATCAGTGTCTTTCAGTTTGAGGAATCTGAAGTATATTTAAAGCAGTGACCTCTTGTGGCTTGTCAGCACCCCAGGGCCGTGATCCACATGGGTTTGGCAGTTCGATACAGTGTCCTGGGTGTTCTACTGCTTGGGTTGAAGGACAAGCGGGATTTGCAGAGGGAGAGCCCCGTAAATGTTTGTTGTTGATGATGGTAATGCTTGGTCAATAAAGCTAATCCTGCCATTGTCATCGGGATATAAATCTTTAGTCATTTGTGAGAGTTTCCCCTTGAATGTGAGGTGGAGGATGCTCAAACAGATTTTTTACAGTCTCTGGGAGCTGGGGCACCATGAGAAAACGCTGGGCATGGGCTGCTGAGAAGTTGAGAGGATAACAGGGAGGTGCCCCATTGGTCTAGCCTCCCTGTACCCCTATTCCTGCCCCCATGATGCTGAGGACCCTGAGCCTCAATTCTGCTGAATGGGGTGAGCCCAGGACTGGGAGTAGCAGGCTCTGGGCCTGGTGGTCATAGGCAGTGTGTGTATGGGCCTGGATGAGGAGCCAGGAAGCCACAGAGGCCTAGCGCTTGGGGCTCAGGGGTACTCTCTAGCCCCTAGTGTTTGGAGACGACCTGGCTTTGCAGCTACGACAGTGCTCTCCTGGGTCCTTGCCCACACTCGGGGCCTCAGTGGAGCCCAAGGAGCAAAGCCCCGGGCTCCTGCTAACTCATCTCACCCATTCCCAGGCTGGGCTACCCCAGAGGGCCTTAGAGCCCCAAGAGCTTCCTGGACAAATGCTGTGGCCCAGGGCCGACACCAGTGCCTGGGGGTAGACTGTGCAATGTGAAGTTAGTGCTTCGTCCTATTGTTTCTCCATAAGCTCTGAAGAATGAGTCATGAGTGGTGTGCCTCTTCCCTGTTCCACGCACACCCTAGCCCCCATGACAGGGACTCCACAAATGCCCGGTGAGCCACACAGTGGCCATGCTGGGGGATTAGGCCCGAGTGGGCTGGGAGCAGCCTCCAAGATCCAGTTGGCCCAGCTGGCGACGCCCTTGATCGTAGGTCTTCTTAGAGAGGCTATGCTGGAGGGTGATGACAGCAAACACATCACCAGCACTGGCCAGGGGCCGCTGCTCGTGACCTCACTCGACCCTCAAAGCAGCCCCTGAGCCGGCACTCGTGACCCCTTTATACAGAAGAGGAAACGGAGGCCCTGGCTCACTCCTGTTCCTTCTTTAGATTCCAGTTCCAAGCGTCACTCCTTCCACCTGTCGGTCACTGCATTTCTTGTTCCCCCGGCTATTGTTCACCTGTCGCTGTTCCCCAGGGCTGAAGGCTTTAGGGCCTGTGCCTGTCTTGTGCACTGTTTGGCTCTCAAGTTGTCTGGCTCATGGGTGGTATGGAATCGGTGCTCAATCCTGTGTTTGAATGAGTAGATGAGCACTCTTAGGGCATCACTTGGTCTCCATGGATGGACTTCATCCACCAGTCTAGGGAGGACATTTTACTGGGTCTCCCCCCAGGGCCTATTGACAGAAAGTGTCCCAGAACCAGGCATCTCTATTTCACAGGTGTTTATTGAGTAACTACTATGGGCCTAAATCTATACCAAGTGATGGGGAAGGAGTCCCTGACCTTGGGAAACATCTAACATTGAGGGCGTGGGGGCTACAGACTACATCGGCAAAGAAATCCCTTCATTTGAATTTCTCCTAAAGCTCTTTCATATTTTTGGTAAAATAATCTCTGCTTTGCCCCCTCAGACCCTGCCATGTCCACTAGCTCTCAGGGAGACCAGTAGAGATGAGTAAGTTCTGCATCTCAGTGTGGGCGCCCTCTTTCCCTCATTGGAGGACATGAGCATTTTGGCAAATTCTGAAGAATGCGTGTTTTTCCTGCTCAGACTGTGGCCGGCTGACGGCGCCTCAGCGTGACTATCTTTCCTCTTATCACCCATGCTGCTCCTCCTCTCTCCCTGCCCAGTCGCTGCCGTCTACCTGACTTAATTTTCACACGTATTCAGCAGCTCCTCAGGGACCTTGTCTGCGTGGTTCTCCTTCTCTTCCCTCTGGCATGTGTTGGGTGCCCCCACCCTGTCTGGCCCTCTTCCCCAAATGGAAGGTGTTTTGCAGGAAATGCAAGGAGTTCTTTCCTTAGTGCATCTAGCCAGGTGTTGCTGCAGCTGAGGGGGTGTGCTGGTGAGATTGAGGGTGGACTTGCACCTGCCCAGGTAAAACAGAGACAGGGCTCCTCATTTCCTCAACCTCTGCCATTCTCCCCCCAGAAACTACAGACCGCTGACATCCTGCTGGCTGTCCTGCAGAGTACAGAGTGTGCCACCAGCCACTCCTACCTTCACCTTGTGCTTAAGAACCCAGCCGCGGAAGCCCCTTGGCTTAAGGAGGGCCCTGAGAGGCAGCACCCAGGGATTCAGACAGCGTCATTCTCCTGCAGCTGGGAGACGAGGCCCCTTTTATTTACTGGGAGGCGACTATAGGAAAACAAAGTATGAATGGCCATAATTTACTGGGCTCCTGGGTAAATTTGTATTTCATTCTGATTATTAAATGTGTCGCCTAATTGCAGCTCTAAAAAGGAATAGTCCATCTTCTCCGTGAAAGCCCAGAACTGGCTGATTGTTGTTTAATTAGTCGATTCCAGTGGTCGAGGGGTGAGTTTGGAATTACAATTACAGCTCCTATTATTTCAGGGAGATTGCTGAATTAATTAGTGGGACAATAGGATTCCTCATTGTTGACATCTTAAGAATCCCAAATAATAACTTTAAAATTGGTTGCAGTAATGGACGTTGGAAATAGATTTGTCTTTGCTGGTGAGACTGGACTTGAGGAAGACTGGGGCTTCCCCTGTCTGCTCCCTTCCCGGGGAGTGAAGACCTTAGACTGGCTTGGGTGGAAGAAGGAGGCGGGATGCACACACCTGTGCTTAGCTTTCTCATGACCTGGGCAGGTGGAGACCCCATTTCAGAGATGAGAAAGAAAGAAGACAGGAAGGAAAGGGTTCAGCTGCGAATGTGCAAGGTTTAATTTAAAATCAATGAAGAGGTAGTCTGTTTATAGCTCTAATGGACAGCCACCCTGGCCAGGAGCAAATATAGTGCCTCTTGAGAGGGCCCAAGGCCATGCTGAATGAATTTTTTTTTTTTTTTTGTGGTACTCAGAATTGAGCCCAGGGTGCTCTACCACTGAACTATATCCACAGCCTTTTTTAATTTTTTGTTTTGAAACTGGGTCTCGCTAAGTTGCCCAGGCTGGCCTTGAACTTGCAATCTTTCTTCCTTGGCCTTTTGGACTCGCTGGGATTACAGGTGTGTGCCACCAAACGTGGCTTCATGGGTTCCTATGAGCCTGTTTTCCCCAAACCTCTCTGGAAACACCTGGTGCTGGGCCACCATCAAGGTTGGCTATTATTTGGGTCCTGGTGACCTCCAGTCTTCCTTCTGGTCAAGGTCTTACTGTAGTCCTGCTGGAGGTGGGTGGGGAGCTGCCCTCAGTCCCTCTTCCCTTCCTTTCATCTTTCCCCTCTCCCCAGGAATCACCAGAATCATCTCTACTCTGGATATAAAAGAGAAATATTGCACTTTAGCTTCAGCTGGAGAGGTGATAATGAGGATACAAGAAAACTGTTTATCCAGGTGGTTAATATTTGAATAATCCTGAAGGTCATGTGACATCTTTCTTTCAAGGAAAGATTTCTCCCTAGCCTCAGGTTATGTGCGTAGAGATGGGACAGATAAAGGACTGTCCCCAAGGACACCTTCTGGATTGGAGCCTGTGGCTGCTGTAGCCTAGAGATGCATGTTAATGCCTGGGGTGGGGAGGAGTGGGTGGCGTGCAGAGGACTGAGTAGTCGGCCGGCCATATGAGGGTGCCAGGGCAGGGGTCCTCTGGGAAGAGCAGAAAGGGATGATGGAGATCTTCTGGTTTAGGAGGGGCTTCTTACTTCTGGTTCTGAAGACATTTGCCCAGTGAAAGATGGATGGGGCGTATGCCAGACGTGCTCTCCTGTGCGCTGGCCTTTCCCTTAGCCTTTCTAGCATCTCTCCCTGATAGTCCAGGACTAGGTGTCCTCAGGAGGACAAAGGGCCGGGGAGCTTCTTGGAAGGCAGATCATTAAGATTTAATGGGACATTTCCTGCCAGACGGGGATTATAAAATATGGCTAATTTAGAGAGCAAGGGGATCACTGAGTCATATTGCCTGTTAGCTGGGAAAGGCCAGACATGAAGTTATGCCAGTCCTTAGCCTCCTGCCTGAGGCCCCCATCACACCACCAGGCTGCCACAGGCTGACCCAGAGCTACCTGGGCAGAGGCCGCCCTCCTCCCTCCCTTGAGGCTGCAGTGCAGGTGCAACCGCTGAGGGTTTAATGATGACTGGTGATGCTGAGAAGGGTCCAGGCAGCCACAGCCCCTGTGCCATGCACAGAGTGCCCAGCTCAGACCCGAGGGTCACAGCCACGACCTGGACTTCCTTTGCACACCCTTGATCCCCTGCTGTGGATTTTCCAGAGCCTCCATCTGGCAGAGTCCAGTCCATTCAGCAGAGTGAGTTGAAAGAAGTGAATTGGAAAAGGGGTGGTGGCCGTGTGTGTGTGCAGGCATGAGCGTCAGTGTGGGTGTGTGGAGGTGCGAGACAGAGAAATAAAGATGAATGCAGAGACAGCAAAGGCGGGAAACAAGGGGACACAGGGGATGGGGACAGGGAGAGGAGAGAAGTGAGTGCAGAGAGCAGGGCAGAGAAGAGTCCCTGGCCTCCTTACCCCCAGGGCTGGCTGTTTTGAGTTGATCTCTGCCATGTCCACTAGTCACAGAAATGAGAAAATGGAAGAGCAGAATTGGGTACATTTCAAGGATAAGAAATGGGAGGCCAGAAGTTGCAATAGCAGCAGATCCGCCGGGGCTCTCTGGTCTGCCTTCCAGTGGGGCTGAGATGAAGAGAAGGTGGGCTTTAGTGCTGCCCCAAGGCACGCCATGGAACAGTCCCCAGATGTGGACCCCTAAAGGCTGTGCCCCTCCCCAGTGAGGATACGCTTGCTCACTTCACAAGGGTGAGACAAGTGTTAAATGACACAACACTGCCAGAGGGTCGAGAACAGATGGGGTCCAACAAGCCAATGTGCTGTCTCCCTCCTTCCTGTCAAAGGGGACACAGAGATGCTTAGCGCCATGACAGACACAGGCTTGGCACTTAGTACCACTCCAGGAAATTGAATTCTGAGTCCCAACAAGCACTCAGGAGCAGCCCTGGGAGCTAGCCTGGGAGCTGGGAGTGCTGCAGGCCTGGGAGTCGGCTGAACTAGCCAGCAGTCCATGTTTCCCAGCACCCCTGCCATTTCTGCTTTTTTTCCCCACTTGGCCATCTGCATATATGCTCAGAGCCCTAGGAGGAAAGGCAGCCAGGCTTGAGCTCCAGTCCTGCTGCTGACCTACTCAATGGAAGTTGGAAGTTCTAGGTTCAGTTCTCCACCCCACAGTGCAGCAGGGTGGGAGAGGCTGGTGGCAGTGCTGTGCTGCCTCCTGCATGTCTGTGACATCTTCCCTCAACAAGTGCCTAGGAAGCCCTGGAGGCAGACGCCTGCCTGAAGTTGCCTGTCTAGTTAAGCATTTACTGAGCACCTACTATATCCAGGTCCTGCCTAGTATGGGGACATAGCAGTAAATAAGGCTGCAGAGTAGTCTGTGGGGGAGGGGTAGGGACAACCAGTGGTAAATAAGGGAGCAATTAGTGCCAGTACAGAATGAAAATCCTAGGATGGATGGGCAGGGGGTGTGGAGAGAAGGAGCTTTTTGGGAGACCACATTTATGTCAGATGGGGATAGGTAAGAAGGAGCCAGCCACACAGAGATCAGGGCAGGACCTCTCAGGCACAGGAAAGAGGTGGGAGCAAAATCCTCAAGGTGGGGCACCCTGGTGTGTTGGGGAGAACAGGCAGGTTCCAGGGTGGCCTGTCGTGGGGGATGAAGGGCAGTGGTGTGAGGCGAGGTCTGAGAGGCGGGCTTGGCTTTGTGTGCCAGGGAAAAATCGGTTTTTATTCTAAAATGAGATGAGACGACTTTGGAGGGGTCAGGCAGGGGAGTGACATGGTGTGATTTATGTCTGAAAAAAGTAATTTTGACAGCTTTTTAAGAATAAACTGTAGGGGAGGCGATGTTAAGAAGTGCCGAGTCGCCGTAGGCTGGGTGAGAACTGGCAGCGGCTCAGGCAGAGCGTGGCCCTGGAGGCAGCAGATCTGAGTGGGCAGCTCCGGGTCCGCGCGCCTGCCAGCTGTCACCAACGTGCACCTCACACACAGCGAAGCTCACTATCTAGCGTAAATTCCCTGACTTTTGGCCAACCAGTAAGCCACGAAGCCACCACTACAACCAAGATATGGAACATCTCAGCACCCTGCCAATCCCCCCAGGTCCCCCGTCGTCAGCAGTCACCCGACTCCCGCCCTGGGCACCCATGGATCCTTTCCTGTCCCTGCAGGCATGCCATATAACGGGACCACGCCATAGGTCGATGTTTGGGTCTGAATTCAGGACTCAGCACGATGTAGCTGAGACTCCTCCAGTTGCTGCAGATCAGCTGATCACTCTTTTTACTGCTGGAGTGCGTGCTGTGTATGGAAACGCCAGGTCATTCACTGACCAGTTGAGGGACATGGGGTTATTTTCAATTTTTTGGCAATTTTAAATAAGGCTCCTGTCCACCTCTGAGTAGAGGGTATTGCACGAATGTAAGTTCTCGATTTTCTGGGATTGCCAGGTTCCATGGTGTGCATGTGTTCACTTTATATGGGGCCACCACGCTGTGTCCCAGAGGGGACATTCCATTTTGCATTCCTACCAGCCATGCCCGGGAGTTCCTGTTGCTCTGCATCCTCACTAGCACGGAACTGTCACCTTTTTTTTTAATATTTAGTTTTTAGTTGTAGTTGGACACAATATCTTTATTTTATTTATTTATTTTTATGTGGTGCTGAGGATCAAATCCAGGGCTTCACGTGTGCTGGGCGAGCGCTCTACTGCTGAGCCACAACCCCTGCCCCCCTGTAACACTGACTTTTTTTAAAAAACATGAAAAAAGTATTCTCTCTCTCTCTCTCTCTCTCTCTCTCTCTCTCTCTCTTGTTTGGTTGTGGGGATACAGAGACATCTTGTTGTGATTTTGATAGCATTTTCCTAATAGCCAAAGACAAATCTTTCCTTCTGTTTATTTGCAATCCCTATAATCATCTTTGATGTGTCTACTTAAGTCTTTTGAACATTTTTGTATTGGTTGTTGCTTTCCTATTATTGAGTTTTGAGAGTTCTTTATCTATTCCAAATACGACTCCTTTAACTGATGTGTGATTTGTAAATATTTTCCTCAGTCTATGGTTGTCTCTCTATATTTATGAGATGGAGCAAAGATTAAAACACACGATTCTTTGATCACAGGCTATCCTCAGAGAATGGTTCTAGAAGATAGGGTCTTTGAAAATCTTGTGTTGATGGGCCAGAGTTTGTAGTTTTTATTTTTTTGTAATAAAATACACAAAACATAAAATTTACCATCATAACCATTTTTAAGTGTACAGTTCAATAGTGTTAACACATTCACATTTACAGTCACTCTCGAGAACTTTTTCATCTTTTAAAACTGAAACGTGAAATAATGAAATAATAGCTCTCCATTCCCTCTTCCCCTCAGTCCCTGAAAAACACTAGTGTTTTCTGTCTCGTGAGTTGGACTTCTTTGGGTACCTGGAAGTGGAATCATATGGTATTTGTTCTTTGTGATTTCACTTAGCATAATATCCTCAGGCTTCACCCACAGTATAGCACATGTCAGAATATTCTTCCTTTTTAGGACTGAATAATATTCCAATGTATGGATAGACCACATTCTGTTTATTCTTCTATGGATGGACATGGGCGGCTTCAACCTTTTGGTTACTGGGAATAATGCTGCTATGGACATTGTGCACAAATCCCTCTCTGAAACTTGTTTTCAATCCTTTTAGTCTCTTTTCAGTCTCTTAACAGTGCCTTTTGAAGAGTGGAGCTAATTTCAGTAAAATCTTAATTTGTCCAATTTTCTTTAATGGATTGTGCTTTTGGTATTACATCTAAGTACTCATTGCCTAATCCAAAATCACAAATGTTTTCCGCAAAAAGTTTTATAATTTTAGATTTTATGTTATGACCCATATTTAGTTATTTTTATTTATGGTGAGAGGCATGAACTAAGGTTCATTTTTTATTTTTATTTTTTTACAAAAGTGTATACAGTTGTTTTGACACTATTTATCTGTTGAGTTGTTTTTGCATTGGATAGGTTTGGAGATGGAATTGACAGGACTTATTTTTGGATGTAGAACATGAAGGAAAATTAAGAGTGGCAGTAGGGGCTGGGGCTGTGGTTCAGTGGTAGAATACTTGCCTAGCATGTGCCAGGCCCTGAGTTTCATCCCAGCAACACACACACACACACACACACACACACACACACACACACACACACACGAGTGACCCTCAGTTTCAGATTGAGCAACTGCTTGGGCCAGGGTGCCAACATATCATGATATGGGGATACCTTAGGTGTGAGTTGGGGGTTCAGAGTTCAAAGTTACTTTTTGCAGATGTCCATGTGGCATAAAAGTACCTGTCAAGGACACCACTGGAGGTATGAGTCTGGAGGTCAGGAGGTATAGCCAGTCCTGGAACCTGGGTGTGTACACTGGCCGTAGGGCACCAGGAGTCTCCCACAGTGACGGAGAGTGAGGCAGGAGTACCCAGGAGTAGAGAGGAGCCTTAGAGGAGGTCAGATGAGTGAGTCTGAGCGGATGAACAGCAAGAGAGAATCTGGGAAACGGCATTTCAAGGCAGCAGCCAGAGAGAAGGCATGTGGATAGGAAGAGAAGGTGTGTCCTCAACAGGTGCTTTTATGACATGTGAGCATCTCCACAAAGCAACTTTTTTAAAAAATATTGTTTTTTAGTTGTAGTTGGACACAATACCTTTATTTATTTATTTTTATGTGGCGCTGAGGATCAAACCCAGCGCCTCCCACGTGCTAGGCGAGCGCTCTACTGCTGAGCCCCAGGCCCAGTCCCCCCACAATGCAGCTTTGAACCCCCACCCCAAGCTTGCATTTCCCCAAAGTTACCCCATCTTACCACGGGGCACTGTTACCCAACCAGTTGCTCAAACCAAAACTGAAGAGATGGCAGGGCCGGTTCAGGAGGGGCCATATTTCCAGAGAGGAGATGGGCCTTCTTACGTAGGCCTTGGGGGATCCGTGAGAAGCCTTCTGTGAGAGAGAAGGCCTTGCTTCCTTCTTCCCTCTGACGTGTGTTATGGGCAGCCCACAAGGCCTCAGTGTGAGTTAGGGAGCAGGGGGAGCAGGAGGGGCTCTGCTCAGTGTCAGCTCCTACAGTGAGCCCCGGATCTGAGGCTACGTTTGTAGGCCTGGGCAGAGGCGTCACGGTGACACTTCAGAATGAGTGCCTGTCTCTCCGGTCTTCCCTCCCTCTGGCCCCACAGACTGCCCTTCCTCTGACCTGAAGAGTGTGTCTGTCTATAGGAGTCCTCTGATGAGGTCAAGTCCTGCAGTTTAGAGGAAACTCTGCGTTGGCTTTCCCTGTCAGGTGTGTGCTGGGGGCTGAGGCTCCTGCTCCTCCATCCTCCACTACAGGAGCAGGGGTCCCTGGGCCTGGCAGCCCGGGGATTCAGACTCAAGCCTTCAGTGGACTGGTGTTCGTCCGATCCTTCATCCATCGGCCTAATCAGACCCTGTCCACCCTGACAGGAATACAGATGTGCTGCTTCTTTCTCACTCTGTCTGAAATTGCTTTGTAATAACAGTAGGAGTTAGAGGGGCATTTTTATTGATTAAACAATTGAGGTGATTTGTCTTTACAAAACTGAAAATATAGAGGTGTCTTTTTCTCTCTCTGTATGCATTACACATGCTTATTTATTAGAAGCAACAGTCTCTGCTTGTAATCAAGCTGATGTTTATGATGGGGCCGCTCTATAATGCCGGGCTGATGACATCGCGGAATAGGAGTGAAAGGAAGCCCTAATGTAATGACACTGACAATCAGGGGTGAGAGGCCTGGGGAAGGCAGCCGGCAGGAGAGAGCTGTGGAGGGAACCTTTGAGCCCTGTTGATATGAAAAGAGGATTCTTACAGTGGGGAGAGGAACATGGGTTCGGGATCAGATGGCCCAGGGTTTGAATCCTAGCTCTGCTTCTCATTGCTTCTATCACCTGGGAGAAGTTACTTAAGACTCTGACATCCAAAATAGGGATAATGATACCTAATGAGACGGCATATGTGAAATGCCTGGCACAGTAGCAGATAAATGCAGTTATTATTATCGTGATCTTTCCAGAATGGGGTTTGAGGTAGGAATGGGTGTGCTGAGGTGCCTAGGCCAGTAACTTGTGTAGGAAGCAAGTTACTAGCTCTTGGGGGTGGATTTTCAGGCCCAGTCCATTCATCCTAGAATCTTTGTAAGGTCAACTGGACTCAGTTGGGCAGGGTTGCTTGGTCTCGTGGCCTCAGGCCTGGTGGACCTGGCTGCCTGGCTCTCATGCTGTAAGTTGCAGGGTGACACAGTCACCAGGAGGCTGGCGAGCTGCCGTTCCGATTGGGTGGGAGGAGCAGGGCCTTGTCATACAAGGACGCCACTACTGGAGCCACCAGCTGCATTATTAAGAGGTCTTTCTAATATCATCCTGATAGGGCGTAATTGCTCCAGCCCTGCAGGGCTCAGTATGAAAACCGCTGTCAGTCACTTGGCTGCCGGGATTCGTCAAACTGTATTCACAAATTTCATTTATCACCCAGGCTGTGTGTGAAGTGTGCAGACAGACGGCGGGCTGGGCAGCTGGCTGACTGGAGGTGAGCAAGACGGGGAGGAGAGTGCCTGTGTCTGGGGCTGTGTGGCTGGGCTTGGCCTGCACATGGTGACTGTGGGCATCCAGTCAGGGACTCGCTTCTGCCTTCAGGTTCCTCAGTCCTTGTGGCCAGGGTCTTCTAGAGGGGGCTTCCTGGACTGTGGTGTTCTTGGGGTTGAAGGGCAGCCAGTTCTGCACTAGCTGTCAGGGCACCGGCAGTGACTGCCACGTAGACTGCAAGGCTGGGAATCCTTACAGCAGAAGCAGGGTTGGCAGGAGGTCAGTCAGAATCAGTCCTTCCAGAGGTCAAGGGTGTGAGTCCAGGGTCCTGATGTTTGGTGTGGTGTTGGAGAGTTTGGCAGCCGGGGATAGTGTAGGATGGGGCTCTGGACACCTGGGGCCAGGTGAGAGGTTGTCCTGTGCAGCATCTCTGGCCTTTACCCACTAGATGCCAACTCCCCTAGGTGTGACAACAAAACAGGTCTCTAGACTTGTCAGGCATCTCCTGGTGGCAGAGTCGTCCCCTGTTGGGAACTGAAAGTGTAGGGAGTACAGATAAGTGTGAAGATGTTGGTGGGGTCAAGTCTATAAGGGCCTTGGGCTTTGGCTTATGAGAGTTGGGACTTTATTTTGGGAACCTTGTATGAGCAGATGATGCAAAGACTGTGGCATCAAGAAACTCTCAAGGAGAAATTTGGTTCAAGATGGCATTCTCTTTTCTTTTTGCTTTCTGAAAAAAATTTTTAATTTGTTCTTTTTAGATATACATGACAGCAGAGTATATTTTGGCATATTATACATTCACGGAGTACGACGTATTCTAATTAGGATCCCATTCTTGTGGTTGTCCATGAGGTGGAGTTACCCTGGTGGTGTATTCATACATGAACAGAGGAAAGTTGTGTCCAATTTATTCCACTGTCTTTCCAGTTCCTATCTTCCCTCCCTTGCTTTAATCCCTTTGTTTAATCCAATGAACTTCTGTCCCCCACTTATTGTGTGTTAGCATCCACATACCAGAGAAAACACTTAGCCTTTGGTTTTAGGGGATTGGCTTATTTCACTTAATATGCTATTCTCCAAATCCATCTATTTACCAGCAAATGCCATAATTTTATTCGTCTTTAAGGCTGAGTGATATTTCATTGGGTATATGTACCACATTTTCTTTATCCATTTATCTGCTGAAGGACACCTACGTTGGTTCCATAGCTTAGCTAATGTGAATTGGGCTGCTATAAACATTGATGTGGCTGTGTCACTGAAGTATGCTGATTTTACATTTTTTGGGTATATGCTGAGGAGTGGAATAGCTGGGTCAAAAGGTGGTTCCATCCAAGTTTACTGAAGAATCTCCACACTGGTTTCCAGAGTGGCTGCACCAATTTGCAGTCCTACCAGCACTGTATGAGTGAACCTTTCCCCCGCATCCTCACCAACATTTATTGTTACTTGTATTCTTGATAATTGCCAGTCTGATTGGAGTGAGATGGAATCTCAGTGTAGTTTTAATTTACATTTCTCTAATTGTTAGAGATGTTGAGCAGTTTTTCATGTATTTGTTGACCATTCGTATTTCTTCTTCTGTGAGGTGTCTGTTCAGTTTCTTTGCCCATTTTTTGATTGGGTTATTTGTTTTATTGGTGTTAAGTTTTTTGAGTTCTTTATATATCCTGGAAATTAATGGCACTCTTTTTTCTACTGTGGATCACACAAGTGAGATTCTCTCTGAGGCCCAGCAGGAAACAGGAAGTTGCTAACCAATTTGTAACAGATCCCCAAACAATCCCTACCTAGTTACACTACGTTAATGGTTCTCAGAGTACCAGGCATGGCAGAATCAACTGGAGGACTTGTTAAAACACAGATGCTGGCCCCCATCCCCAGTGTTTCTGCTTCAGTAGGGCCCAAGAGTTTGCACTTCTAAAACATTCCCTGCTGGTGCTGGTGCTGATACTGACATTTTTGGTCTGGGGACCACACTTTGAGAACCTAGTTTTGATTCCCTGCCTGGGCCAAACAAAACAACACAGCTGGCCATCTGTAGGTGGGCAGCTCTGATCTCTACCTTGCACAAGTCAGAGTGCTACCTTGGCCACCATTTAAATGGTAAAGACCTTTTTAGGGAGGATGTGGCAGGTTGGAGACACCTGATTTGAGCCCAAGGTTCAGCTGAGGAATTCCTGCCAAGTGTACCCTGGGAACCTCTGGGGTGTTGCCACCCGTGTCTTGCTTTGGCAGTCAAGCCTCTTGAATTTGACACAACCCCTGCAGAAAGACAGGGCTCAGGTGGTTTGAAATAGGAACAAAGGCAATGAGCTGGCTGTGCGTGTTTGCACTCCTGGGCCCCAAGGGGGCACTTAGAAAGCAAAGTATAGCCCCCCTGGGGCCCCTCACCACCCGCTGCCTGCTCGGCTCCTCCAACCACAATGACTTCTATCCTAGACAGGACACAGGCACATCTGTCTCTTTTAATATATATTTAAAAGGTATTGATAACCAAAAGGCCAGAGGGACACAGAGGTCAGCTTGGGCGGCTGGCATTTTCGTATGTGAAGCCTTCTTTCTAACTTTGCTCATAGAAGGCCAGGGCAGGAAGGGCCTCGAAGGTCACTGGAACCTAGGATCTGAGAGGGAGGTAAGGACTTCATGGTGATGCACCCTAGGAGGGGCAGGAGCAGCCCTTGGGATAACACACCATGCTGGCTTGAGGACCCGCCTATGTCAAAGCTGCCTGGTGGGGAGGAGGGTGCAACCGTGCCCTTGCCATCCATGAAGCCTGTGTAGCAATCACAAACCATTTTTCCTCTGCTCTCTCCACCACCATCAATACGAAAGACTTCTGCGACCCCCAAAGGTGTGAGGATTTCTTCCCACCCATAAGCAAGCAGTCATTTCTGTGGCGGACATCCCCTGTGCGTCCTCTAATCCAGGACAGTTCTGACACAGTCTCCCTGGAGGCAACTCACATCACACATGTTGGGCTCAGTCCCCAAGATGGCACCCCCGCTTCACATGCCCGTCACAAGCCCAGCTTGTTTTATTTGTGCTTCTCTCTGACAGGCTGTAAACTGGGGTTCCCCCTCCTTGGGTCTGATGGATTTGCTGAAGCAGCTGTCAGAGCTCAGGGAAGCACTGCCACTGCCTCCTTAGGAAGGATGTTTTAATGAACAGCTGGATGAAGAGACACTGAGGGTGAGGTCTGGGAGGGTCTCAGTGCCGGAGCTTCTGTTCCTATGCAGTTGGGTGCCCACCCTCCTGCATCAATGTGGTTTTGGTCACTTCCTGCAGGCCCCGACATGTTCAGCTAATTCCCTCTGAACCCTGTTCTTTTAGGGTTGGTTTTTTTTTTTTTTTTTAATTCTGGAGATTGAACTCAGGGACACTCGACCACTGAGCCACATCCCCAGCCCTATTTTATATTTTATTTAGGGACAGGGTCTCACTGAGTTGCTTAGCACCTCACTGTTGCTGAGGCTGGCTTTGAACTCGCAGTCCTCCTACCTCACTCTCCTGAGCCACTGGAATTACAGGCATATGCCACTGTGTCCAGCTCATTTTGGGTTTTTATGGCCACTTCTTTACATAGGCATGGTTGACTAAACCAGTGGACATTGGTGATCAACTTAACCTTCGGCCCTTCTCCCTGCCCTGAGGTTGGGAGTGGGGCTGGAAGTCCCAGTGCACTAATCCTGCCCTGGTCTTTCCCCACCAGCCTGATCTGGAAGGTACCTGGGGACTTCCAGCCTTGGGTCCACTAGTTATCATACAAAAGACACTTAATGCTTTGGAGATTCCAAGGATTTTAATTGTAAGCCAGAAAATGGGGATGAAGACCAAGTTTACATTTCACAATAGCACCAAGGATTAGTTTCCATTGACTTTTCTTTCCCTTTAGTTTCAACCCTACCCCAGAGCTGCAGCTTACCCCTGCTTCTGCTTCCTCTCCACAAGCCCAGGAAGCCACATCTTCAGGCCTCAGCACCCGGACTCTGAGTCCATTGTGCCTGGTAGAGTGGGTCCTCACAGCTGCAGGCTGTGTCATTCCACGGGAATTAGGGTGGATCATGTCCCAGGCCTCTTACGCTGCCCAGAACTAGCGCCCTGCAACTTGGGTTTTGCCTTGCACATCATCTGGTAGCCAGGGACTGCAGCTTCAGATAGTCCTAGTGACGGTCACTGCACCCTGACATCCAGGTGACACCTGCTGCTGGCGTGTCATCTCGATTATTGCTGCATTTCCAGGCTGAGCACAGTCCCTGGAATGTAATTGGCACTCAATTCAATTGTCTAGTGAGTAAATGGATGAACACATCTGCTTTGCTCATTCTCTTGATTCAGACTCAGCCCTCTTCTTGGGAACTCCAAGACTCACCAGACCGTGACTCGTGCATGACCCAGTGGCCTGTGTTGATAGACTCTTTGGGCCCCTGGAGGCAGCCTCTGCCGAGGGGTCCCTCCCCCAGGCCCATCTAACCTTCCATTTGTGAAATTCTTAGTATATGGCAGGCACTTGCTAAGGAACTTACACACATTCTTGATTCTCTCTGCAGCTCCTGAGATGGGTATTGAGGTCTCTGTTTCACAGGTGGGTTAAATAGAGATGAGAATTCTAGGGACTTGGCTTAACCAATCCTAGCCACACTCCCTTACTCATGGTGATGGTTATTGCCAAGAGGTGGCATATTCAGTATTAAGTTACAGGAGATCTGGCTCCTTCACCTGCTTTCTTCTCAGCCTGTCCTGGAGGGGTAAACTGAGGCAAGTCACCATATTGGGCCATCTGGCCATATTTGAAACAAGACGACTCTGGTGACTACCATTTATATTCTGTGCTCTCCTGGCACACCTCCTCCCTTCTGTGGAAGATGTCACTTCTCATGGTGGTGCCCTCTCTTCCTGCCTTCCAGGCCTGAAGCTGGGCTTCGATGCCAGCAGATGGGTCTGGGTATGAGTATGCCACTGGTTGACAGAGCAGCCGAGGTTCCAAAGAGCACCTGCATGAGGCTTTTCTCTATACTACTCACCTCGGGATCTCTCTTCCTCCTGATGTCTTCTCTATGTGGCATTAGCACTAATCATGTCAGAGCTTTATCTTGAAAGTGTGTTGGAGGGGCTCACCGGTGCATACACTCATCGTTTGCCTCCGCTACCTCCTGCCTTCGCCTACCCACATCTTTTCTGGAAATTTCATACAGCTGCGCCCAGCTTTCTTCTCTCCCTGTCTTTGTCCCAGGCATCTCTGTTTGCATTGGCTCCTGGATCCATGCTTCTAGACAAACATTTTGGGTGTAGGGAAAGTGCTGAGGCTTCCGTTTTGGCCAGCTGCAGGATGCTGGAGCCACACGCCTCTTGCATGTTCCACTCTTCCGTGTTCGTGTCGGCCCAGGAGCTCTTGTTGTCTCTGAATGAGCCAGGGGAGAGATCTTGGAAGAGTAATTAATTTGAGCAGATGTATGTCAATGTCCTAGGAAATAAAAGATGCCAGTACAAACCACCTGTGCATGATCTGGCCACAAAGCACCAGGAACGCAGGTGGACCTCTTTGCAGGAAAACCCAGTGGATGAGGCTGTTTGCATTACAAAATGACTTCGCTTTACAGGAGGATTTGCTGCCTGCTTCCTTAAAATCAGAGCTCTTTTGGCTTATTTAAGTCTTTTATAGGTCATTAAGTACTTGACAGAGAGGCTTTAGGGACTGGAAAACTTTTATGTTCAAGCTTAAGAAACAGTGCCAATTACGGATCCTTCAGAAATGAAGATGTAGCATCCTGGAAATTGTACATAAGTCCCTGGGGAAATTGCAATCAGACTCGCCCAGAAAAGTGCACACACCTCTTTAGAGATGATCACCACCATTGAAGGCTGAGGACCCTGTGTGGGCGCAAGTGTTCAACTTTTCTGTGCCAGTTTGCTAATGGATCCTCTGCTCCTCTCAGCACCACACTCCCCTGGGCTGGGAGACTTCTTAAGTGAAAATCATAGCACAACTCAGTGGCCTTTTAAGATTTTTTTTTCTTGTATGATGTTTTCTATAGTAGGCTTCCTTTCACTCCCCAAAGCTCCTGTGTCCTACCTTCTCTGACTTGAGATCTCCCATATCACCTCCCACATCCTCCCCCTGAGCTCAGCCTCACCTCAGCCTTCACAGGAGGCAGCGGGCAGCAGGTGTCTGGGAGCTGGCCTGCAGCAGCCCTCAGATGCACCCCTACAGAAAACCTGGGGGCATGACCTTCTGCATGTGCTCTGGATCCCATTCCTCTCACCTTCTCTGGGTCTCACCCTGGGATCATCTCTCCAGGAAAGGGATGTACCGTGTTCTCTGTCGCCTTCAAAAAAGCTACCTGCTGGGGAACCTTCTTCTTGGGCTCCCTCTCTGAATCGGTGCACTCCCTTTCAAGGCCAGTGTGCAAGAGCTGGGCACACGCTCTGCCTCTACTTTTTCACTAGAGTCTGGCACCTGACCCCACTCACCCACTTGTGGAGGTCACTAGTTGCTTCCATGTTGCCCAGTCCCGTGGACACTGCAGCAGCATCCACGTTCTCTCCTTGGTGGACACACTTTCTTTAGGCCCACTCCCCTGGACTGCCCCACCCGGGCTGGCTTTTGCTGTCTCCCTTTCTCTTTATTCTCCCTTTACTCTTGTCTAAGTATTGGATGTCTCCAGTCTTGGCTCCAGGTCTTTTCTCACCAAGAAAGCTCACCTACTGCCATGTTTTGAATACCATCATCTAGAGCAATGACGTCCGGCTTTCTCTCTTGAGCTCTGCTCCTGCAGTTCATCTGCCTCCTTACATTTTCGTTTGGATGTTCTTCAGAGATCCTGAGCATATAAAAAAAACAAACGCTTGGTTTCTCTTCCCAAGTCTGCTTCTCCCTAAACCTTCCCCTATCTCAGTAAATGGCACCGTGGTCCATGGGTTTGCAAGCCCCAAAGCATGGGCGAGATCCCTGATTTCTTCTTCCTTTCACTCTCCAACCCATTTCCCACCAGTTCTGCCATTTCACCTCTACCGTGCGTCTCAAATTTAGACCTTTCTCCCTGCCACCCTTCAGCCAGGCCACCATCACCTTTTACCTGACCTAGGATGGGAGCCTCCTAGTTGGTCACACTACTTTCTCTCTCGCCTTCTGTTTTTCACAAAGCACACGGCATTTTAAAAACCATGCACGTAAAAATGTGAACTGTTTCCTGTTATACTTCTGCTTAAAAGCTTTCCGTGGGTATTCATTACTGTTAAATAAAATCCCAACTCCTTAAAGTGCCTGATAAGGGCCTGTGTAATCTGGCCCATCTTATTCTCCAACCTACCCTTACATTTTTGCCCAGATCAGATGCTCTCCTGAATGTCATTTCCTACTATCTTTCCTGGTAGCAGAGCCCTGATTTTGTTCAGATGTGGGGGATTATTTTTCCATGAAAGAGGTGGTGACATTTGCCGGGAAGTGGAGTCCTCTGCCTGCAGGATTTGAGCTAAACCCTTAATATCATGACTTAGCTACCAGTGGTTGGTTTAAGGGTGGGCATATGATTTATTTCTGGCCAATGGAACTTAAAAGAACATTCCCTGGTGACTTTGAAAGATGGACTGCCTTTAGAGGAGGGTTGTACAGGAGGAGGAGACGTCTCCATGGGCATTTGACCTAGGACCTCCCAGCAGCCAGAACAAGAACCAAATAAGCGTTTGTTGTTTATAGCCCACTCGGTCTCTGGAGCCCTGTCATAGCAGCAGAAAACAAACCATGACCATGGATGAGGATGCAGCATTGAGCATGGCCATCTTATAACCTTGAGGGGAGACCACAAGAAACAGGTCCTAGGAGACTCCATTGAGTTTCAGAATCAACCTCAGACCCCACAGCCTCCCTACATGGGATCATACATGTCTTTACAGCTTCAGACCCTTTTAGGAAACTGAGCACATCTTGCTGACAGTTCCACACTGGCTTCCAGTAGTCAGGCCAGGCTCTCTCCTGCCTGAGGGGGTTTGCATACCTTCTTCCCCTGATCAGAGACTCTCCGCTGCTTTCAGCCAGCCAGTGCTTATCCAGCCTTGAAGGCTCAGATCATCCTCCACTATGAGTCTGCCCTTTTTGTATCTTTATCTCTGCTTCTTGTGAGTTCATTAATAGTTGCAGCTTATTATAAAAGTTCTTTTTCTTTCTTTCTTTCTTTTTTTGTGGTGCTGGGGATTGAACTCAGGGGAGCTCTACCACCAAGCTACTTCCCTGTCTGGTCTGGGATCCTCCTGCATCAGCCTTCCATCATGGGGAGTACAGGTGTGGACCACTGCACTGGGCTATGAAATTGCTTTTTGTATTTATCCCCCATCCCAACTGAAAGTTCCTTGAGGGTAGAGACTTGCTCTTGTGCACCACCTCACTGAATCAACTGGCAAGGGGCTCCACTGAGGGAAGAGGCTCACCACCTCTCTTATCACCTGACTCACTGCATGCAGAGAGGAGCAGTTTGACTTATGTCCATCTCTCCATCCATATTCTCTGCTACACGAGGACTTCTCATACGTCATACTCTAGCCACACTGGCCTGTGGTATTGCAGTCTCTCGAACATTCCTTAGTTTTTGCCATCTCTGGACCTTCGCATATGCAGCTCTGTCTGCTGGTACAGCTCTCCTGTACCTGGACACTCCCACTCCTCAGGGATCTCAGTCAAGATGCTCTTCTGGAAGCTTCTTTCCCTAGATCATGGACCCTTAGGACCCTCTTCTCACCCTCCAGAGCACTTATCAGACTGTACTGGAAGACACTGCTTGCCCGACTCCCTAGACTCTGGGCCCCTTGTGGGGTGCCTTTCTTATCCCTGGATCCCTCACACCAGCCTGAAGTGGAAATTAGAAAATCATACATCACCAGGTACAGTGGTGCACACCTGTGATCCTAGTGACTCGGGTGGCTCAGACAGGAGCATTGCAAGTTTAAGGCTAGGCTTTACAACTTAGGGAGACTCTGTCTTGAAATGAATAAATAGATAAGCAAACAAATAAATAAATAAAGTGATTGTGGGTGTAATCTGAAGTCCCCCAAACTGAAAATAAAAACAAAGTAAAAAGTTTAAAAGATGATTGCATCACCTGACATCTTTGGCTGCCCTCCATGTGTCAAACGTTATGTTGAATGTTGGGGATACAAAGATGAATAAGAAATTGCCTCTCTGCCTACGTTCTAGAAAGGGAGACAGGCCTATTAACCAGTGAATGTAATGTCACACTGTGAGGAGTGTGGGAAAGCAGCTGTGGGAGCACACACTCTGCCTGGGAGGCAGGAGATGGGGTGCTGGGAACCCCACCCCGCTGAGGCAGATGTCAGAGGAAGGTGGTGGGCTGGTTCAAGCCTGCAGTCATTTCGAAGAGGAAGGGTGGATATTTATATCTATGTCTGTGTGTCTGTATGTCCACGTCTGTGTGTCCATGTCTATATGCCCATGTCTGAGCTATGTCTACATATAAAATATATGGAGGAAGGGGCCCGGCTGGGAGGTCAGGGAGGGTGTGCAGGGCATATGAGGGTAGGAGAAGGGACCTCAGCAGCTGGACTCACACTCTGCCCATTTCTCAACTCACTTGGTGCCGCTTCGTGTGTAAATGCTGGGGAGGGGTCAATTTGGGAGGGGGCTCAGGCCCCTGGCTCGCAGCTACTCACAGGACTAAACATGGCAGCCTCGTGCCAGGCCAGCCCCTGTAAGCTGAGTTCCTGAGGCCCAGGTTGCCAGAGATGTCTATACTCACCTTGGAAGGCTGATGCTCCCTTCCTGAGTTCCCATCTGGCTGGGTTCCTTACCTGCTTGGGGACCAGTCCCTTCCTGCTGTGCTGGGAGTGGCAGTATCCTGCACAGGGTTCTGGAGGGAGTCAGTAAGGTGGGTCTGCAAAGCTCCTCCCTGGGCCTGGGGACTGGGCAGTTGCCCATTCCTGTTGTCTGCACTCTCCCCCTGTTGGCTGGCTCTACCAAACAGGTGTCTGCTGCTCTGCTCTCTGTTCCTGATCCCTCTGCTGAGCCCAATGGCAGGCCGTGGCAGAGTCTTAGTGCAACTTCAAGGCAATTTCTTTAGCTGTTTTTTTTTTTTTTTTTTTAAAAAAAAAAACAGCAAAAATCAACTTGCTTCCCAGTCTTCCTGGGTGGTGTCACGTGAGTGCCCTGCCAGCGTGTCTGCACTAAGGGGTCTGCAAGGGGCCCCTCCAGGTCCCCGCTGTGTGTGTGTCTGCCTATCTAACAAGGCCCTGACTTGGTCTAATTTTCTGTGCAGTCTTCTAATATTTTCTTAAAGGATGTGGAAGGAAAAGGGAACGCGTGGCCCCGGCTGAGCCCCTCCTCGGCAGTCTCCGAGGGAGCTCCTGAAGTCATTCTGCAGCCCAATTAGAAGCCTGCCTAGCTTTTAGGAGTGGGAGCGCCTGCCGACGAAGACTCCTGTTTGGAGCCCTAATTACCGCTTGATGGAATGAATAAAGACATGGTGTTTTCTGCATTTTACTTACAGAGTTGCTGATGCGGTGAATGTTGGATGAAACGCCTCTTTCCTCAGAGAGATTAAAAACTAAGTATCTCAGCGACCCAGCTGAACGGCTGTTTCAGACACTTTCCCTCCTGCCTTAGCTTGGTCTGGCAATTTGAGCAGGTCTGGGGTCAGGGAGAAAGGGCCCCTCTGGGGATCATTTCTCTACTTTCTGCAATTAAGGTAGAAGGCGTCTTGATCATCGAGTCCAGCTGCTTCAAAATAAAGACAAGCATTTACTGAGCATGAGTTGTGTGGGGTTTCCCTGTGCATCCACTCAGCTTCTCAGGACAGTGTTATGGGATGGCTTGTTGCACCCACTGTGCGGATGGGTAAGCTGAGGCTCAGGTCAGTGTCTTGTCCAATGTCACACAGCTGGCAACTAGCAGAGGGACAGTTTGAACTTAGCCTTCTGGGGCTGAGGCCGGTCTTTCCCCATCCTGGGGACACTTTCCTGGCCTGCTTGGTAGAGTCTGCTCAATGCTGGAGGAGCCAACCAGTTTTTTGCCTTAATGGTGAAGGGCAAAGAGAGTGTGGTGGTTAACTTCTACTGCAGAACAAACCTCCCCCAAACTTACTGGCTTGAAACACAAACTGGATTGATTTTCACAGTTCTAGGTAAATGGCTCTTTTAGGGCTGAGCCAGGTTGACTGGGGCCAGTCCCTCTGGGATGGCCTCATTTGGTATCAGTGGGCAAGGGCCATGTGCCTCTCATCTGTAGATTTCATATATGGACATAAACACTCATTTTCCTCTTTGAACATGACTTTGCTGGTGGAACCTTGTCTATCTTGACTCATTCCCATGGTGGTAGATTCCTCAGATCAGAAGAGGAAAGGATGTTTACATCCTGTTCTATTCCTTGTTAACATCTGATCATACAAAGGAAATCACGGGCCCAGATTCAAGGGCTGGACAACAGACCCCTGCTCTTGGTGGGAGGGGCTCAGAAGCCCCTTGGCACAGAGGGACACATGGGAGACTTTGGGGCCATCCTGTAGCCTGCCTCAAAGGTCAAGACCTGCTCCTGAGAAGGCCATTTCACAACTGCTGGTCCTATAAACTAAGAGCTGGCCCATCCTCTCCATCTGGACAGGTTGTCACCAAGGCTGATCCAGACAGATGTCTCAGATTTTTTCTTTTTCTTTTTTAACACGCAGACAATGAGAATACAGAACCTCCCTTTGGTAATTTATCCATGTTCTCATAACCAGCCATTATCTGCCATGATTTTTATTTCTCAGAATCAGCTGTTTCAGATGTGTGTGTGTGTGTGTGTGTGTGTGTGTGTGTGTGTGTGTGTGTGTTTGGAGCTAAGAGTAGGGAAGGTCCAGGCACCTTGGCTTATAGCTTCCAGAATGAAGGATGGGACAGCTGGGTGTGTGAGCCTACCCACTTCTTTAGGTCACAGTGTGTTCTGGTTCCTCCTCCTAAACTCAGTGTGGCCCCACCTGTGATCTAAGACTGCAGTCCAGAGAGCTGTACAGCTCAGCTTCTGCATTCCCAGCCCCCAGCCTCTCTTCTTGTGCTTCCAAGGACAAAATGACCTGTTTGCAGAGCAGGAAATGCTATAATCAGATGTTTGTGGCACCCGTTTCCAGGGAGTTGCCTTGGATGTGACAGGGATGTGGTCCCTTGGGCCTCAGGTCAAGGCTGACTAGCATCTCTCCTTCTACCTGGGAGAGAAAAAGGCAGTGGGAGCCAAGTGCATTTTGGGTCACCCCCACTCCAGCCTCCTCAGGTGAATACCCCGCCCCCCGACTCAGTAGCTCAAACAGCTCAAAGAATGCTGTGTTTAAAAATCAGACAAAGTTTAGGTTTTCCTCTTTCCTGTGTTGTCTTGAGCACCTAGCACAGGGCCTGGCCCAGGAGAAATGCCCTTTGACCTCTGTGCAGGCGTTATGGAAGGACTCCAATGGAAGGCTCTCGGGAGGGAGGTGCTGGCAGCTGATTCAGGCGTGCTTGTATAGGGGGAGTGAGACCCTCAGTGTGGGGACCCTGAGGCCTGCTTCATTTGCCTCTGAGGAGTGACCTTCTCCATCCTTCCGTACCTCTCACCAGTGGGAGCCCTGCTGACTCCTGATGCACTGTCGGCTTTTATGGGTCCCTTTAGAAACTCATGGGAGCCAAAGGTCTTATGACTTAATAAGAGTTTTCCTGCAAATTAAACAAATGTCAAAGCAGGGCCAGAAGCAGTGCCTCAGGTTGACCCGGGAAGGCTTCTGTTCTCAAGGCCTTCCAGGAAGGCCCACCGGGCTCTTGTTCTCCTCGGACAGAGGGCTGGGGAGGGGTGCGGGTCCTCGTTCTGCCTCTGTGTGTGTGTGTGTGCGTGTGCGTGTGTGCATTCTGGGCTGCAGGAGGTCCGGTTCCTCCCAACACATCCAGCCAAGAGGGTCTGCAAGGGTCCTGGGAGCCCTGACTTTATAGGTGGCATTTGGAATATGTGTAGCCAGTGAAATCAGAGTGGGTCAGTGTGTAGCTTTCTTCAGATTCTCAAAGAGGTCGGTGACCCTAAAAATATCAAGAACTCATGATCACTAGTTCAGTCCCCTCAATTTGGACAAGAGGAAACTTAAGGCCCAGACAAGGCAAGGGACTTGATTCAAACCACACAGTATATTAGTGACTTTTTGCTTAAAGATCAAACTCCCATGTTTTGGGGGACCCTGTGGGGGGAGAGCTTTTTCTCATTTGCTAGAGATTTGCAAGCAGCTTGTCTCTTAATTGATGGTGACTTTTTGTTGTTGTTTGTGTTTTTTTTTTTTTTTTTTTTAAGTTGGAATCACTCCCAGAACTAAAGGGGCTGAGATGAGCAAAATAAATACAGAATAAACAGGCTCAACGTGTGTGTGGGGGGGTGGAAACTGGAGAGTGGCTGAGTTGGGTGAAACTGACTCAGAGCTGAATGGGAGAGAGCGAAGCTGCGGGCCTGTGGGCCTCGTCCAGGCTTAATGAGATGAAAAAGAGCAGCCGGAGTGATAAAGTGCCGGCCGGAGTTTCCATATTTTGTTTCTGGTACCTTGAGGCTAGGGGTTTGCCCTTCTCTAAACAGGATTGAAGCGCGATTCCCACCTGTGGACCATGGAGACTCGCCTTTGCTTCTCCCTAGGTCCCTCTCAGGTGCCAGCCAGTACCCAGCCTCTCATCCTCTTCTTTCACCAGGAGCTCCTTAAATTTCTAGCATGTACCCCTTAAAGCATTGGTTGGGGATCCTCTAGGGCCAGCCCCACGTGTGCGGCCCCTCCTCTCTGGGTCACCCTTGGCCAGCCGTGGCGCCCCCTTCTCCAGTTTCTCAGAAACCAGGAAGATATTGAAAACATCCCTCTGCTATTCTCAACTGATGGGGCTTTGCTTCCTGGGGGCACTCTCAGTTTGGTTTAGCAGATGAATGGAAGCTTTAGGAATTGATTGCCACCTGCAGCCCGCTCAGGGAGCGCTGGGCCCTTCAGAGGAGTGGGTGTTTGGCCAGGTGGGGACCTATCTGAAGAGGAAGGAAGGAGAGAGCTGTGAGCAGAGGACTGCCCGACCCCCAGCCCGAGGTCCTGGTTGAAGGTTTGGTGGTGTGTGAGGGTCATTGTCTTGCCCTCCCTTCCCAACTGCATTTTCATTTCCATCTTATTTATTAATAGTAGGAGGTATATCCATCATGTTCAGTATCAACAATAGAGGCCTGAGGCAGACAGGAGGAAGAAGGCCGAGGTGTGATTTGAGATGAGGAATCTCCCTGTGCAGAAACGCTGTTGTTTTGTTTGCTTGGAAATGGCTTTGAACACCTGTAGGTGGGGCAGGCATTTTCCAGCAGTGCCACAGGCCCCCTCTCCCCAGCACTGTGCACCTGCTGGATCATACTTATCTTATTGGCTTGGCTGGCTCTAGAGCATGAGTCTTTACATCTCCCCCCAGTTCTGCATTCAGTGACATCAGGTTGGTTGCTTGAAACTGGCTTTCTTGGGTGTATTCACACTATGGAAATCAGCAAACACTAATCGGAGCTTTTTATTTATTTAATTAGTTTAGGTTTTGAAAGGTGGTTCGCATGTACGCCACTGCCTGTCGGCATTTTCTTTTAGCTCTCTCTGAAAGCCCTCTCCAATTTGTTCAAGGCATGTTCACCCAGGCAGGTTTATTTAATTCAATCTCTTTTACTTCTCATAACACTGAGCTTGTCAGAAAGATAAAGAAACACGCGCTGGGGCGTAGGGCACAAAGAGTTTGGGTTCAAAGACAAGTCCTTTGCCTTCAAGCTCAGTGCTGCTTGATGCTTAGCTCCTTGGTTCTCAGCTGGGGAGGTTTGCCCTCCAGGAGACTTTAGGTAAGGTCTGAAGATGTCTTTGGTTGTCCCAATTGGAGGTGGCACCTAGGCAGAGGTCAGGGCTGCTGCTGAACACCCTATAGCGTGCAGGACAAGCCTCTCAATAAAGAACGATCTGGCCCTGAATGTCAGTAGCGCCTGGCTTGAGGAGACCTCGCTTGGCTGGTGGCACAGCCTCCTATCACTCCCCTTCTTTTTCTGCCTCAAAAGATGATGACAAGCAAGCAAGCATTTGTCCTGGTGAGGAAGTGAGGCACAGGGTTTGGGAAGAGCTGGCTGCCCCGTGGATTTCAGAATGAACCCATGGGCAGGTTTCAGCTGTGACTGGACCTGTGCCCAAGGTCAAAATAAGGCAGGAGAGAACCACAGACGCCCCCAAGTAGAGGGAACTGGGACCTAAAGCCAAATAAGGACTTGGAAAGATTTTATGAGAAAAAGAGGAGGGTGGAGGGCGGGTGATCCAAGATAGAGCCCCCTGGGAAGGGGCCAGCTGGTCTTTCCTTGCCCTTAAGCCAGAGCTGGGGAAAATATATACTGTCAAGGTCTGAGTGAGAGGTTTGGAGCGCCACCTCAGTGTTCCCAGATCTGCCTCATCATCAGAATCATGGCGGGGGTGGGGTGGTTAGTAAGGAAAAATATGCATGTGGTCAGATCCCACCCCAGAATGGCCAAGAAATGGGGCCAGCACTTGAAATTTTTAAGAGTTCCCAAATGATACTAATGACCAGCCAAGTTTGGGAACCCCTGGGGTAGATGGACATGTCATTTGTCAGCGAGGGCTGTCACTTGCTGAGTATTTGAAGGAGGCTGGGACTCAACACCCATTCATGCAGCAAAGTGTTTGAAGACTTGCCACACGCCAGGCAGCGGTCCAGGCTCAGCAGGAGGCTGGGCCCGTCTCCTGCCCTCTCAGAGCATACAGGAAAACTTACAGAATAGGGTTAGGCTCAGGTGACTAAATCCCTCGGAGCCCTGTTTCCCTCATCCATTAAATAAGAGGAATAATCCTCAGAGTGCAAGGTCCTTATGAGGATTACCTAAAGAGCAACATGAGAACTGTAGCGAGTTCCTGGCTTCACATCTGAGCTTGTGGGTTCTCTATAGCTGCCTGTTGTCCATGGCTCCTTTTTTGGGGGTGAGGGCTTGCTTGGGACAGAATGCAGGGCCTCCCACAAGCTAGACAGGGCTTTCTCACTGAGCCACACCACCAGCCCTGCCCATGGTTCTTGCTCCAAGGTCCTTTCAGTTTCTTCCAGTTCCAGTTCCTCATATGCTGCCGTCCCACCCTGAGTCAGTGAGCCGAGCTCTGAAGGTTACTGAATTGTGGAAGACTTGGCGTCCTCCTCTGAGGGCTTGTGGTGTGGCAGAGCTGGGTGTGGAAGGCCCCAACCCTTCATTGTACAGAACACAGGTCATGCTGTGCACGGAGCAAGGCCCACTCTCCAGGGGCCTGGGGCGAGGACCCGGAGTTCCAGAGGATTCTGTAGGATGAATAATGTTCCCCGGGTGGGCAAAGTGGAGAAGGCTAATAGGAGCTGGGAGAGATGTGCGAAAGTAGGAGGTGAGACAGCGTGTTGAGTGAGGGTCTCTGTACTGCTCCCTCTGGAGTCTCTGCACCTTGGGCCTTGCCCTCTTTCCATCCTCTTCCTCTCCTGAGGCAAGGCACACATCAGGTGGAGACACTTGAAAAAGTTCATCAGCTTGGTGCTTGATTTATCCTTCAAACCTTCAGTAACTGATTTCCAGTCTCATAAAATATTAAATACATCCATATATTGAATATCACATTTTGATATGTTTTCACGCCTCATTTGCCACCGAAGTCAAGGACAGATTCACATTTTTCATGGCATGGGGCCCAGATTTGTCCTCGCACAGTGTTTTATGATATCCCCTCACTCCACCCCTCCATGGCAGCCCCACATTCCTCTGCGTCTCACTTGAGCAGCCACGTTGACAGCCCACTTGGCATGGACCATGGCAGGCCCAGGGCAGAAGGGCCACATACATCATCCCTGGGGAGAGTTATTTACATAGCACTGTAAACATTTGCGAAAGGACAAGGTCTCTGCCAGACATCTCCAGATTCCCCATCAGACAGTGGCGGGCAGGAGACCTGGAGGACAAGCTGCCTGGCTTGGAGCCGCTTGTTAGGACTGGCATTGGAGGGCTGCAGGGGACCCTGATGGGAGTTCAGTGTACACCAGAGGCCAGGGCAGTTCACACAAGGTCTTAGAAGCCACAAGGGTAGAGCAGTCTGGGCTGTATCCTGCTTACCATGGGAGAGCGCTGTGACCTGATATGGGATTAGGAGTAGGGCAGGACCAGAGGCTGGGCAGCCAACGGCCAGGTGAGAGGCAGGGGGACCAATCAGTACTGATTTGGCTGTCCAGGTGATAAAGGATGAGGGCCGGACTTGGCTGCAGGAGGAGGACACAGTGTGGGCAGGCTTTTGCCCTGAGTTCCCCAGAAGTATCCTCTGAGGAAGGCTTCAGGCTGTGCCGGGTTCAGTTGAGTGTTAACTACAGGAAACCCACTGGCAGAGTGAGGCCCGGAGGGGAACGCAGCGACTGCCGAGTGGAGAAACACTTTGTGGACACATGGCGTCAACTCTCTTGGGCCTCTGGTAGACAGTGGGGGGCGTGCGTCTGGGAGTCCCATGCACAGGAGCAGGAAGCTTCTACTTATCATCTAGTTTCCATCATCACTGGCTGAGGGGTCTTCCACATTAGCACCACAACAGGAGGCCAAGGGGAAGCTCTTGGGTGCTTGCTCTTGGGTGGGATGGGAGCGTCTGTAGGGGATGAGGGAGTCCAGGTTGATTCCCAGCATAACTGATTGGAAGAGAGAATTTGGGGGAGTAGCCATTTGCGGGGAGAAAGGGAGATGACTCAGTTTGGCCAAACTGGGTTTGGGGTGCCTATATACAGCCACGTGGAAACATCCAGTAGGGAGCTAATTGGTGAGATCTAGGATGAGAGGGGCGTGGGTGTGTGCTCTGGGCCTCTCTTGGGTAGAGAGGTAGCCAAGGCCGTGGATTCAGATGACGCCACTTATATTCACAGAGGAAGAGCAGAGAGCACCTGACAGGGAAGAGCTGGGAAGCACGAGGCTTTCACGGAACAAACTAAGGAATAAGCCCAGGGAGTCAACTGAGGAGTAGCAGGAAGGTAGGAGGAAAAAAGGCAAAACACGAGCCCGAGACCACAGACCCCAGGGAGGTGAGTGCCAGGAAAGAACAGGTGCTGCCGAGAAAGGTCAGGTCCAGTGAGGACAGAAGAGTGTCCGCCAGGCAGTGAGGAGGTCACAGGGCCTCTGAGGGATGGGAGCAGAAACCAGAGAGCCCAGGCAGCTGTATGAGGCCTTGGAGCACAGAAGTGTCAAGGTCAAAGTGGCATTATAGAAAATCATTCCAGAATGGGTGTGCAAGGTGAGAGGGAGGAGAGGCTGAGGTCGGGGAGGCCAGCAAGGTGGCTGCCTGGAGTACAGCAGGGGGCTTATCGGAGAGGAGGCTGTGGGCAGGTTGCAAGGAAACTTGCTGGGGCTCTGGAGTACCAGGCCAAGGGGGTGTGTTTATGTGGGCTTCAGCACCAACTCTCTGATCACTTGGCAGGGAGCCTGCATGCGTATGTACATCTGTGTCCATGCTCCAGGGCTAAATGCTGCCCTAAATCACATGGGCAGTCTCTGCCCTTCCCCCTACCAAGAGGTGACCTTGGTAGTGATCCTAGCCCCCCTAGGGCTCCCCCCCCCCATTGTGGAGGAAGCTATGATCCACCTCAGGGAGCGATGCATTTCAAAGTGCTGCGTGGCTTTTCATGAACCTGGTGGGTTTTAACTATGGGCCAATCAACTAGCAGGACCAGCCTCTGTGGAGGCCCCCGAGGAGCTCCCAGAAGCTGCCCCACTGCCCTGCCCTGCTGCTCTGCCCCACTGGGCCTTGAGCCCCCAGCCTCCCCCTTCTGGAAGCGCCCATGTGTGCTGACCTTGGATGCTTCCACCTCAAGGTGGGAGGCCTGGCTGGGTGGCAGCCTGTGGACAAAAATTGTGACCTGCCAGCAGGAGCCTTTTCTTCTGTTTCCTCTTCAATTCAGAGTCTGTCTGCAACCCACTGGCAGGGAGATTATTGAATCTGATTTGCTGAAACACAATAGCAGATTGACTTTGTAGCCACCAGCGCCTGTAACAAACTCCAAGTGAAGTTTGGATAGCCCGATTGTGGGGTAATGACATTTTAATTAGATGTCATATTTAGTCTGATTAAAATTGGAGGCCTGGGGTGGAGGCCCAACCCTGAGCGCTCGTGGCTCCCCCTTCCTCCTTCAGCTGGTTTTGGTTGTCCCCTCTCAGAGACTCCTTACCCAGCCCTCCACCTCAGGGCTCTCATATGAGCAGTTGGGGTGCAGTTGAACACAGCTCTGAGTTAGCAGCAAGTTCCGATTTTTCCTTCTGTCCCTCCCTGCTTCCCCTTGCTCCCACTCTGCACTTCTTCATCGACCTGCCTTCTATGCCCTCTTCTACATTTAATGTTCCCCTCCTTTCTTTCCCTGGGCAAGTCACTTACCCGCTCTGAACCCAATCTTTTCATAATGAGGAATGAAGACTAATTGGTCTCTATGGTCCTTTGGTCTAAATGTGGCTCCTCCTTAGATCCATCCCTCTTTCCCTCTCACCTCCCTTCTTCTCTCTTTCACTTCCTGCCTCAACTTTGTTTTTATGGGCAGACTGCATTGGGCCCAGGCATCAGCTGTGAGTGCCCAGAGCAGGAATTTCCCCCTCCACAGTAAGGGTGGAGGCCCCGGGCTTCCTTTTATGATCCCTGAACCTTCCAAAGGAGATGGATTTAGTGAGGAGCCGACTCGCTCCCCTCCCCCAGAACAGCCAAGTAATTGAAGAAAACATGAATGTTAATGATGCATTTAGCATTTGGAAGTTAGAGGGGTGATTAATATGTTGTAAGTTGTATATTAACACCTTCACAGTGGCATAATGAAGACAAAATATACACTCAGAGATGAGATTGTTTATTCTTGTGTGTAGTGCTCCTGGTTGCCAGCCCCGTAAGCCTCCGAACACACCGTGCGGCTGCGTGTGTGGTGGGAGGGAGTGGGTGGAGGGACAGTGTCTGTTCTGGCATCATGGTTGCTGCGGATGGGCTCTCTCTCCTGTCTTGAGCTGGTTCAGGCAGCTGGCGAGGAGGATGGAGGGCAGAGTGGGGCAAGGACTTGGAGTCCTGGAGGGGTCTGATGGTGGGTGGGGACTCTGTCATTTAGCAGCGAGCACGCTCAGGAGACAAGGCGGCTTGTTCTTTGTGGTCCATGGGGCTGAGTTTCAGAGGTGCACTGGGGCAGGGGTGGGTGAAATGAAGGAAGAACAGAGGCGACAGGCAACCTCCGCAGGGTCCTCAGCTTCAGCGACTCTGGGGATTGGCCCAGGGTTTGCCCCTTGGCTCTGGGGAGGTCTCTCCCAGCATGCCACAGGGGCTCCTTGCTACAGGTTATGCCTGGCCGGTGCGCCTGGGTCCGAGCAGCGTTCGCTGACTGGAACCTCTGAGCCCTCCCTGCCCCCTGCCCTATCTGTGCTCACTGAGGCCATGTGGACTAGAACCTCAGGGTCACAGAATGTCAGGGCAGGGAGAGCCTTGCAAAGTGCATCCAGTCCCAGTCTTGTCATTTTCAATTTGTGACTGAGGCCCCGTGAGTGGAAGAGACGTTGGTCTGGATGGACAGCTTGCGGCAGAGGCAGGAGCAGGTTGGCTCTCTCCTCTACTGCTCCTCGGGGACTCAGGTTGGGGTGCTGAGAGCTGAGTACTCCCTTGGCTCAGTTGTCCAAGAGGGTCACTGAGGAACTCAACCAAGAGCTCCAGAATGTGGAACAGCAGATGGGTGGTTCCATCTCTGTAGGCCTTGGTCTCCCTGTTGTCAAATAGGAATAACATTTTCTGTACTATAGTCAGGTCACTTTCATCTTAAACAATACACACACCCCAGAATGATTAGAATTAGTGTGTGTGTGTGTGTGTGTGTGTGTGTGTGTGATATACCAAGTATTGTTTCTGGCATAAAACAGGTAGATACTCAAAGATGATGGTACTGAGAGTGTATTGTAATTATTGTTACTGTTATCATCATCATTTTTACCTTTATTTATTTTAAAAATATTTCTTCTAGTAGATGGACATAATGCCTTTATTTTATTTTTATGTGGTGCTGAGGATCAAACCCAGTTCTCTCATGTGCCCGGCAAGGGCTCTGCCATGAACCGCAACCCAGCCCTGTTCTCATCATTATCTACTTTCTTGGCCATGGCCTGCATGGCCGCCTCCTGCTTGTCTTTGGGATTTGGCTTAGTCCCCACCTGCTCTGGGCATATTTCCTCACTGCCCCCTGCCTTGGTGGGTTCCGCACCCCCTGTGCTGTTGGGTGCTCCCCGTGGCTATTGACTGTTGAGACTCTGCTCCCCTCCGTCCCCATCTGACTCTTGAGCTCAGTGAGACCAGAGACTGTGCCTCCTCTTCTTTGGGGTCCTCGGCGCCAGCACCCGGTGAGTGTCTGTGGACTGCGTGCTCTCACTGCAGCCTGTGAAGGCTTCCTGGAGGAAAGCCAGGGGGTGTGAACGTCACCAGCTTCTCCTTTCCAAGATCAATCTGAGTTCTTTTGTGCAGCACAGAAAACACTATGCTTTGGGGTTTACGGCATCCTTTCCTAGCACTAGGGTGTCTGTGACTCGGCTTGCCTCCTTCTAGGAACAATTGTAACTTGAGTCCTTGCTTCTGGAAGCCTTCCACCGTAAGTCCATCTTTGCTCTGTTGCTATCATGGTGCTTGCTTCATTCTCCTTACATGCTCGTCACATTTCACCTTATCCTATAGTCACTTGCTTATGTGACCTACTTCTAGTAGGTTCTTTGTGTGTGTAGCCCACGTTGATCCCTGTTGGACACCTTGCTTCACTGTGAACTGCCATAGTGTCCACACACAGGACATTTTACTGTGGGTAGAGTTCAAATGGGGTTTTGTTAACTCAATGAATGAACAAATGATTTTGTACTATATTTGTAGTATAGAAGCCTGTTTAACTCTTACCTTGTTAAACTAGCTTTCCTGATAAGTTCCATGAAAGCAAGGATTTTACTTAATACTTCTGTATCCTTGTAGTACTGGGCAAGTAATGTTTAACGGGAAATAATTATTGATTGATTTTTCTCAAATTTCCTATCCTATTAAGACTTTGGAAGCAAAAACCAAACAAACAAACAAACAAACAAAAAACCAAAAAAACCCAAAAAACTTATTAGCCTCTTAAGAAGTTCCAACATTGGAAAGAATTGACTGAGTCCAAGTCCCTGTGATGAAGTGTATAGCATGTGGGATTCTATATCGAGAGTGGAAATCCTGAGGTTTCCTGATCATTTCCTGACAGGCACTGATTACTTTAATGAAGGCAAAAGGTCTGAGTTAAAGGGAATTATTCAACTTGACAATTGAAGCTGTAAATGCAGCCCTCATTAACGACTTGACTCATTTTTGAGCTGCCTTGTGGTGGATGGTAACTGGTTTTGGGCTTTGTCTATGACAGAAAGAGGGGAAGCCTCTGCTCATTCTGGGCCAGGCTGAGGCTACATGAGGGCTCTCAGCTTCCACCATGTGTGTGGTCATGGGAGGGGAGAGGGAGGTGGGGACTTGGGGAGGACAGATGTGTCATGGGCACGTGATATGATGTGGACTAGAGTATTTGTGTGAGAAATTTTTTTTTCCAACCAATTACTTTCATGGTGAGTGGGGTCTGTGTGTGAGTGGTGACAGGTTTGGGAGAGGCAGCTGGGGACCAGAAGGGCTGGTCTCTGCAGTGGGAAAAATGCGAAAATAATGAGGATGATAGCCACATGTACCTGTAGTGTAATTAAGATTGCTGTTTCCTGGGTTGGAGAGACCTAAGTTGGTCACTGAGCTCACGGAGCCCTCGCTCACTGATCTGGGGTAAGTTGTTTCCACTGATCCTTTGGCTCTTGTGGGGGTATCGTGATAACTACCTCTCTGCCTCTTGTACAGAGAGAAATGGCCCCCTGCACGGGACTAGAACCCTGGTCTTGGGAATTTATATCCTTTGCTTTCTACACACTGCAGCTGAGGTAAAGGGGACTATCTGTTACTTAGCTGATGTCGGTAAGCACTTTGGAGATGCAGAACTCTCCATGAGGGCGCATCCCCTTCCCCTGTGTGAATGTGAAACATGAGGCAGACAGAACCGGGAGGATTTCCTGGAGTGCAGGCAGCACGCAGTGCGCGCGTATGTGCGTGTGGATGCATGCATGTGCATGTGTTGTTCATGCTCCTCGCGAGGGTGCTGCAGCAATGAGGGGCAGGGACCATTGTATCATTTGGGGGCTTGGAGGAGATGCCCACCATGTCTTTCCATCCCAGAAGTGTTGTGAGTCTGTCTCTGGTTGGAGGTGACCCAGGTCCTGGGCAGGAGACGGACTGCGTTCTGAAGTAGCACCTGTGTGGTCCAAGGGGAGAATTTCTGAGCCTGCAGGCAGGTGTGGCTGGGTTTTCTGCACATTGCCCTGCTCCTTGTTTCAGGGTGCCTGTAGCAATTAAAACTGTTTTGCTAATCCTTCTGGCAAAACTGCCAGCCCCTCTGCAGCCTAGAACCGGGGGCTCTGTGAACTCAGAGACACTCTGTTCTGTTTTGACTCTGCAGCACACAATCTGTTTTCTCCCAGGAGTTCTGTTTGAGCCTTAGGTTGTCAATCATTCGCCCTCGCCTCTGTTCCCTCCTCTCCAAGAGCAGACTGTGCCCATGTCCTGGCCAGCTGCCTTCTGTACACCTTCCCTCTTTGTGGTTGATGGGTACAGGCCCTCAGTGCAGGGCCCCGCCCACGCCCCATGCTAAGTGTGGCTCCCTCTGAAACAGGCCTGAGGTGAAGCTCTAAGTGCAGGTAGTTATTTGGGAGGACAAGAGAGGTGGTTGTGGTTTCTCAAAGCCCAATCATGTGTCACAGAGGAACAGAGAAGTGAGACAGGGTAAGGAAGGAGGTAATAATGCAGAAGACCATATAGCCATGCATGGCCAGGGCCAGTCCCACTGGAGGATGGCAGGAGAGGATGTAGGGAATCCAAAGGTGGGGCATTCTGTTGGCTTCTGACCGAGTCACCCCACTTGGGGCCTGCCCTGTGTATGTGGGCTGCATGAGCTCCAGAGACCAGGAGGTTCCCAGGTGAGCCACAGGTGCCTGAGCTGGATGCCACTGGTCAGTGAGTGAGAAGGAATATGGGTTTCTCCATCCACTCTGAGCCTATCTGTAGGCCAGACCCCTGTCTAGTCTGGTGGGGTAAAGGTAGTTCCTGTGGCCATAACCCCACTCACATTGGATGCCAGCTACCCTCTAGGTTCTAGAAGCATCTCTGAAATTCTTATTTCTGGAAGGTATTGGTAGTGGTCTGATTTGTAAACCCACCAGTATGCATTTCATATGAATTTTTTAAGTGCCGAGTCCAGTGTTGAGTGCTTCTCCTGAATATCTCATTTCTGTCCTCTTGATATCCCGTGAAATAGGTATTGCTATTTTTATTTTCCATTTGAGGCAACCCAGGCAGAGTGCTTGAGTGACTTGTCCCAGTTTACACAGCTTAGAAGAGGCAGATGGGGGACCCTCAGCAGGTCCCTACCTAATATTGCCCCAGCTCTCCTGTCAGATGGCAGGGTGCCTGTACTTGGTCATGCCAAACGGCGTTTCACAAGGCACCGAGCTGCTTGGGTGGGCTACCTCTGTGGGCCTTCTGTGTACAAAGACACCAAACGAGATTCCATCCATCTATAAACCCATTAGCTACTCCCCTGGATCATGGATTGATGGGGCCTTGGGCCTCCTTGAATGAAAATTGCCTTTAAGTTAGGCTCAGAGGAACACCCAGCTCTGGCCTTTTGATGAATTTGTCTCTGTCTGGCAGGACTGCTCTCCTCAGTTCCAGGAAGCCTGGCCATGCCAGCTCCTGCTTGTCACTCCCTTTGTCCAGGGAGCCCTGGAGACCTCGCAGTAGCACACTCTACCTGCTGGGCCTGGCTGGCATGCTCCCTGCCCCTGGGCCTGGTGCAGCAGCTTTGCCATCAGATTTTGTGGTGGCAGTCATGGGTGGGGGATCCCAGGGTCCTCTTCAACTGTGTGCTCAGTCTTCATTACAGTCTTACGGCTGACAAGCCCCTGGAGGGAGGGTCAGGGGATCTGGATTTAAGTTCTGTGAATTGTGTCTGTCCTCATTCTTCTCTCCTCTGGACCTTGTTTCCTCATTTGCTAAGAAACAGAACCACTATCCCTTTCTGTACCAAAATCATAGGAGCTGGAAGATCCAGGGACTGGCTTACCAAGAGGGCAGAGGCTACAACTGATCCCAGAGGCAGATCCTCTGGGGACTGACTGTTCACCTGCTGACAGTTCAAACACCCAGTGTCATTCTAGTTGTCCCAGATACCTTGGGTCCTGCCAGTCCTAGGAGCTTCGGATGTTGCTGCCCTCAGATCTCCATGGTGACAGGGAGGGGGGCACAGGAGGAACCTGGGGACCCGTGTATGGAGGATGGGGAAGAAGACTGTGGCCTCTGCTAGTCTGAGCCTTTGGAGCCTGGGCCAGCCCCAGGAGGTTAAGGGTCTATGCAGTGGACCAGGTCATGAGGCATTGTGACTCCTCACTGTCTCAGTCAATAATCCCTTCACTAAGGGATCCCCAGGTCCATCTTAGCTGGAGCTCAGTCATGAGGTCAGCAGTGCAGAATGGAGTTTCATAAGGGGGTGTCGAGGAAGAGCCATTAGGTCCCTCTCAAACTGGCCACAACAGACATGGCCCTCAGAGAGCCGATATTGGTATTCTCATCGGTTGGAAGGTGGCTACTGTGGCCCAGGGGATTTGATCCTGATCAGTTCAGTGGGATGGAGAGTCAGAGGTTGGTCCCAAAGTGCCTCAAGCTGAGGCCATTGGGCTCAGTTAGAGGTGCTGGATCCGCTTAGTCAGCCTGCCAGCTGCCCTCGCCCCCTGGCTTGTTGGCCATATTCTGTTTTCCCTGATAAGGAAGCCCCACAGACATAGCACCTACTGTGTGCCAGGCACTGTACTGGACTCTAGAGTGTTTAAAGGCAAATAAGACAGAGAGGCCCTTCTCTTGAGAGGTAGAACCTATGAGCAGAGACCTGTTGCATACACAAAAAGTTCTGGACATCTGCAGAAGAGCTTTACAGAAAAGTGTCACAGATGGAGAAATAGCTGAAAATTTCCCAGAGGAGGAGGACTGGCCAGGATAAAAGGCAGGAAGTGGGGTTTCTGTCTAGGGAAACTGCCCAGGCATCAGTGTGGTGGGCGGAACGTATGCCTGCCCAGCAAGAAGGAGATAGAGAGGGTGGGTGAGTCTAGACCTGCATCAAGCACCTGGGGACAGCGCCTTGTGGCCCTTGACCAGGAGGGAGACAGAGTGTGGCATGGGCAGTGAGTGAGTGGAGGGGTAGGGAATGGGCATGCATGAAGCTCCAGATTGTTCCAGGAGCAGTCGGGAAACCAAAGGGCACCGTGTACAGCCAAGTCGAGACCCTGAGGGAGCAGACAGATTTCAGACATGGGAACAGGATGCTCCCATGTTTCCAAATAATCCTCTGGGCATTGGGCAGTGAACCAGAGTGCCCTTTGCACTGAACAACCTCATGGTCTACTGTCATTACCCACACGGGAGGTTCCAGTGTCCCCTCTGCACCAAGCAGTTGTTTGGGCTTCTGCCATGAGCTTTTCTCAAGGCTCCTCCAGCCTCTGCTGGAATGGTGAGGGAGGGCTCCAGGTGTGGACAGGTGTGATAAGGGCAGAAAGTTCCCCTGACCCAGAGGTTCTCAGCCCTCCGAGTCTCCTGAATGTTGGGAAAATATCACATACGTGGAATGATGTGGTTTTTCTGGGGAAGAATCTAAAACCTCAATCAGATTCTCAAAATGGTCTCTTGTTCTCCCAGAGGGATAAGGTCTCCAATAAGCTGGGCGAGAGAGGACTCTTTCCACTTTGCTCTCCCTTTATTCCTGGTGTCTAGTTCAGTACCTGGCACCTGTTAGGTGCTTAATAACTAATGTTGGGTGGTTAGTTGATTCAGAGGCCAATGGTTCATGCTCAGGATGAACTTTTAGTGCAGATGTTCACATCTCTATGGAGCATTTCTGGCTTCATTTCTTTAATAGTATCTGTTAAATTCTAATTCTGTGCCAGGTACATAGCATTATGACTTCTATGGCTGTCACTGCCACTACTGCTTTCTCCCGCTACCACGAGCCACCACTTCCTGGGCATACACGATGTGCTGGCATTGTGCTGGGCCTTTGCCACGTGACATCATTCAGTCCCTACGCCATCCAGCACAGGAGGTGTCCGCGCCTCTCTCTCATGACGAGGCTCAGAGAGCCCTGGGGTCACTTGCTTAGGATCATGCAGCCAGTGAGTAGAAATGCTGTCATTCCAACCCTCATCTGCCTGACTCTGAATCCTGTATCCTCAGCCATACTTTCTCGTCACAGCTGGGTGGCTCAATGCTGAGAGAAAGGACTCCTCTCTCCTTGCCCCGCCTCTGCAGGCTGGCTGAGTCCTCCCAGGCTGGGAGAGACCATGGCGCACCATCTTCAAAGTCCAAGGTCAAAGGCCCCATCAAGTAGGAGAGGAACACAGTTGCTCTGAGTCCTGGTGAGGTCGGGAAAGCTGCTGGGGGTGGACCTGATGGGTCTGGAGGGCAGTGGTGATTCTGGAACCATCTCCCCAGCTGACCCTTTCATGTGGTCCTTTTGGTCATTTTCTTGTCTGTGCTCAGCTGATTGCTTGCCGTTTTGCAGGCCCTTCTGCTTGAGAGGATCAGGGGATCAGGCACTTGGAGCTGTCAGGGAGAAATATTGGAATCATTTGAACAGGTAATCATAGGCTATTGTGAGCTTGTTTAGTGCAAGGAAAAGATCACAGTGTAGAGACCCCCTCCCAGATAATCAATGGGCACTGTATCTAAGGGATTTCCTGTGGGGCAGACATAAGAAGGCTTCCTCAGAGCTCTGGCAGTGGGGAAAGGGTCTGGGCTATCAGGAGACCAGAGGGAGTGGTGGTCATGACCTCTCAGGGGCCAATGAGAGTGTGTAAGCTGGAGCTAGCATGCCCATGCCTTTGCCTTAGACTGGGAGTTCAGAGACTGTGTTCTGGTACGAACTCATTCATTCATGACGTAGGTTTGAAATGTTGTCAACTTTCCGTTACTATAACAAAATACCTGAGGTGATCAACTTTAAAAGAGGAAAAGTTTATTGTGGCTCACAGCTTTGGAAATTTCAGCCTATGAACCATAGACCCTGTTGCTTTGAGCCTGTGGCAGCATATCACACCTGGAAGCAAAGTTTCTTGGCTGCATGGTTAGGACTCCAAAGACAGGAAGAGACTAGGGTCCCAATATCCCCTTCAAGGGCATGCTCCCCAGGTCTGGAAGACCTCCCACTAGGCCTCCCCTCTTAAAGGTCCCACCACCTCCCAACAGTGCCTCAGGCTGGGGACGGAGTCTAACACAGGAGCCTTTGGGGGGCACTTATCCAACAACTTGGCCAAGTGGTTATTTAAGGCTCATTTTCCTCTCCTCTGAAGGGAGCTGTTTGCATGGTGTTGGTCCGTTCTGACATTCAGGAATTCTATGATCTCTAGTGACTGTGCAGTTGGAGTAGCAGGACGAAGAGCCCATGTGATTCTTAACGTGGGTGTGGGGTGCAGCTTGTGCTTGTCTCTATGTATATCTATTATTATTATTATTATTACCACCGTAACAAACATGCAGCATGTTAGGCACTGTGGCAAGGGTATTATCTCCTTTAATCCTCATAGCAGCACGTGAGTGAGGGGCTGTCATTATCCCCATGGTTAGGGACGAGGATGACCTACACCAGGTTCTGCATGCTGTTGAGGGCAGAAGTGAGATATTTATTGGACTGTTTAACTCCGAAGCCTTAACCACTGGGCCAGTGTGCCCATCTTGTTTGACCACAACTCAGCAAGAAAAACGCTGCCAAGCACAACCCTGACAGTGGTCCATGTATTCAACGGAAGCCCGTGGTGCTGTGTGCTCTCCTGGTTCATATTTTCCTTAATTTTTTTTTTTTTCTGGAGTGTCATTACTCGAGTAGTTTCCTGTGACTGCTGTAACAAATGACGACAAGCTGGGTGGCTTCAGATAGCAGGGATTCATTCTCTCACAGTTCTGGATGCCAGAAGTCTGAAATCAAGGTGTCAGCAGGGCCTTGCTGTCTCCAAAGGTTCTAGCAGGAATCGATTCTGTGCCTTGTCTGGCTTCTGGTGGCTTTAGGCCATCCTTGGCCATCCCCATCACTCCAGCTTCTGCCTTTGGGGTCACATCGCCCCCTGCTCCATGTCTGTTATAAGGTCGCACATGATTGCCTTTGGGGTCCCCCTACTAGTCCAGAAGTCCTCCTTTCAAGGTCCTTGTCTTAGTCTTGTCGTTTGCCATGTAAGGTACAGTGGACAGGTTCTGAGGAGGAGGTTGTGGTCCTTTCTTTAGGGACCACTTGTTAAGCCACTATATTTAGGGATCAATGGACTCCATGTATTCAGTGTATTTCAGCAGCTCAGATGGTCACATCATTGGCCAGCGGAAGCCCCTGGAGCAGCCCTTGTGTTCTTTGGGTCCTGCAGCCTGAGAGCTAGTCTTTGCTGTGACAAGAGGCTACAGGGCCACCGCACGTGTTCCTGGCCCTTGACATGGAACTTCTCTATGTCACTCTGATTCTTTTCTGGATAGGACTCTGTTACTCTGACTTTCCATTCTTATTAAAGATAAATACTGATTATAATTACTGCAGTGATGGCAGGAACCTTCTTCAGGATGGTGACCCACAGTTTGGAAACTGCTGTATGAGAATGTTTCGCCTTTCCTTACCTTCTTCACAAATTGAGGAACTTCCTTCCCATCAGAAAGCGAAGCACTCCAGAGACGAGGCCCTGACTCTTCCCTGGCCCCAGGATGGGGTCTGCACACAGGGGACCCACACTTCCCAGCCCCTCCCCACCTCCTTACTCCACTTCCTGGTCTCTGCTTCTCCTCCGGGCTCCTTGCCCACCACCCCCTCCCTCCCCTGTCCCCTCCATCACTGCCTGGCCTCTGCTTTGCCATTCTAAGAGGCTCATGTGGAAATTGCTCACAGATGGCACAAACAATATGGAAAAGAGCCTGTCTCTTCATTAGAGCAACACAAGATAGTGTTTTTAAATGATTAAATTGTTATCGTAATAATTATGCCGGAATCCAAACTCTCAAGGCGCTGCCTCAGCCTCTTGTCAAGGGCTTCCGAGGCTCCCTCCAGGAGTTTGCAAGGTGCAGCACCAACAGAGAGCCCATGAGCTGGCCGCATGGTCCTTTCTGTGACCTTCAACACAGAGCACACGGGAGGGAACTCTTTGGGCAGTGTCTGCCTGCATTGCTGCTCCTCACCTGTCACCAGATGAGGCCAGGTACTAGCTGAGTGTGTCTTTGGTGGCCAGCCCGTCCGTTTGGTCTCCTCATCTCCATCCAGGTCCTGCTCTCGCAGGTGCTCCTAGAGGGCCTATCCTACCTACTTCTCTCTGCTGGCCATTCCAGCTCCCAGAATCCTTTGCTCTCTCAGCCCCCTTCCTGGAGTGGAGAGAGGGCAAACTGGGTGAGGTCTTCTCGGGACGTTGTTGGAGGACAGACACTTGGTCTCATCCCCCGCCACAGCACATTGGCATTTTCTGGAGCACCTTGGGATTGCCTTCAGCTTTACTCTTCCTTCCAGGCCATGAGAAGGCTCCGGGCTCGGCTCCTGCCCTGAAGCTCCTGTCTCCACTGCTTCCCGTCTCTGGTTTCCTTAGGGAAGGAAGTGGTGGGGACTGAGGAGACAACTAGGAAAGATGACATACAGCATTAAAAGCCAAGGCCAGCAATCATGAGCCTCATTTTATATCCGTAAAATATGTAAAAATCAACGTTGGTTTCATTTGGTGGTCACCTGATGCCCTGCCAGGGTGTTTGGGGAAGAGGGAAAGAAGGAAAAGAGGAAAGATCATTGGGAAGGGAATAAATAAGCCTCTGGCCAAGGAGGAGACACAGGGGACAGGGCAGAAAGGAGGAGAAGGGCCCAGGGAGGCTGCAGGAGAGAAAGGGCCTGGAGGTACAGAAGCTGAGGTGCATTATTAACTAGCGTGGGGCTTCCTTTTCGTCGAGGGATGTAAAGAGCCATAGCTCTTATCCTAACATCTGTGATGCACTCTTCTTTTTTTCTAGATCTTTCTGTCTCCCCTTTTAGTAGGGACGCTCCATCTGCCCGGTAGAGGGAACATTTTGGTCTGGGCTTCAGTGGACAGAAGTCAGAGCTGGCTTGTGTATTCTTATCTTCTTCTCCCCCATTGCACAAGAGCCTGGGAGGTGGGAGAAGCTGGCGTGTCTGGTGGGTGGTGGGCGGCTGGTGGTGAATCAGCACTTCCAGGTGGAAGTGGGTCTGTTGGAGGATACAGTTATTGGGGGATGGAGCCGGTGGCAGATGGGTGTGGGGAGGTTTCCTTGATGGCCACCCTCTGCCGTGCCCCAGCCTCCGTGAACCAAGGCTGCTCCGTCCCTCTTCCGTTTCGATTCTTTCTTTGATTAAGGGCCCTGACACAATATTTGAAGAAATATAAAAGGACAAGTTCATTCGCTGGGATGGAATTACATTAAGCAGGATGAAATTAAAGGCTTTTCATGGAAAGAGATCTCCAGGATAATTTGATGGAAGACTTTAATTATTTCAAAGTGCCCCCCAAAAAGATGCTTTTAAAAAGAATTCATTTGGGGGAATCACATAAAAATATTATATATGTGTATCTTTTTGAGTTTTATAGCTATGGATTCAGATGGCTGCCAGCAGCTCAGGAAAGCAGGGATTTGGTTCCTGGCCCCCTGTCCTATGTGCTGGTGACAGGTAAAGCAAGGCTGTGCCAGACTTGGGGACACAAGCTCAGGAAGGGGAAATGGGTTTATATTACTTAGATACCAGGAAGAACTGAAAAACTTGTTGCCTGCTTTAATTGACTTGGTACAGATACTTTCTTAGAGGAAAGTGAATCTTTCTCCTACTCTTAGAAGAGGGAATGGTATGTCTATGTGAGTGGAACGTAGACTGCTCAAGAACTTGTTCTGTCCCAAGGTCACATAGCAGAGTGGCTCTTAGACTCATTATCCTTTGTTCTTACCATCTTTCCACTGCCATATTGACCTTGCTTTTAGGGCTCTCAGTTCTCAGGCTTCTCCTGATCCAGGCTTTTCCAGGGAACCCTAGGCCCCTAGAGCCCCTCAGAGTTCTCTCCATCAATCCCTCGGCCTGAACACCCACCTGGGTTAAATCTCCAGGATTCCAAAGCTGCCAGTCATTGCCCTGGACCCACATAATCTGGGCTTTCAACCCCTTCAGGTCTCATCAGGACAGGAATGATGGAGTCACATAGCCAGGACTTTGTGGGAGAAATACACTAAAAAGGTTGCCTGGTGGTCTGCCCTGAAGAAACGGGGCTTGATGTGATTGAGAGGGAGCCAGCCTTAGTGGGGGTAAGCACTGATGGCTGCATACAGCTGGCTTCTTTACGTGCCTCCATGAAGGACCAATGGGCTCTTTCACTGCTTGAGGCCCTGGGCCCTCCAGGCCATGGCACCTGAGAGACCGTGGCCAGGTGGCTGGCAGGCCTGGCCCTGCCATGCAGATCCTGTCTTGGGACCTCTGGGTTGTGCAACTGGAGCAGCACAGTTCAGTGTCCATCCATGTCAGCTGTCATTGTGTTCCCTGTTGAGTCCCCAGAGCTTTGCACAGAGTAGGTATTTCATTAGTATTGGCTGATGAATCAGCATTAGGAAGCCCCAATTTATGCCCTCTTTCTCCACTTCTACTTAACATAGTTCTTGAAACACTGGCCAGAGCAATTAGACAGATGAAAGAAATTAAAGGGATACAGATAGGAAAAGAAGAACTCAAATTAGCACTATTTGCGATGAAATGATTCTATACCTAGAAGACTTGAGAAATTCCACCAGAAAACTTCTAGAACTAGTAAATGAATTCTGCAAAGTAGCAGGATTCAAAATCAACACCCATAAATCAAAGGCATTTCTATATATCAGTGACAAATCCTCTAAAAGGCAAACGAGGAAAACCACCCCATTCATAATATCCTCAAAAAACAAAAACAAAAACAAAACAAAGGGCTGGGATTGTGGCTCAGCGGTAGAGCGCTTGCCTAGCTCGGGCGGGACCCTGGTTGGTCCTCAACACCACATAAAAATGAAGGCATTGTGTTGTGTCCATCTACACTTAATAAATAAATAAAACAAACTTGAGAATCAATCTAAAAAAGGAGGTGAAAAAAAGGAGGTTTCTTTACAATGAAAACTACAGAACGTTAAAGAAAGAAATTAAAGAAAACCTTAGAAGATGGAAAGATCTACCTTGCTCTTAGATAGGCAGAATTAATATTGTCAAAATGACCATACTATCATATACAGATTTAATGCAATTTCAATCAAAATCCCAATGACAATCCTCATAGAAATAGAAAAACAGTCATGAAATTCATCTGGAAAAATAAGAGACCCAGAATAGCTGCAATCCTTAGCAGGAAGAGTGAAGCAGGTGGCATCACTATACCAGACCTTAAACTATACTACAGAGTAATAGTAACAAAAACAGCATGGTATTGGCACCAAAACAGATGGGTAAACCAATGGTACAGAATAGAGGACACAGAGACTAACCCACAAAATTACAATTATCTTCTATTAGACAAAGGTGCCAAAACCATACATTGGATGAAAGATAGCCTCTTCAACAAATGATGCTGGGAAAACTAGAAATCCATATGCAACAAAATGAAATTAAATCCCTATCTCTCACCTTTCACCATGCACAAAACTCAACTCAAAGTGGATGCAGGACCTAATAATTAAACCAGAGACCCTGTGCCTAATAGAAGAAAAAGTAGGCCAAAATCATATTGGATTAGGCCCCTACTTCCTTAATAGACTTTTATAGCATAATAATTAAATTCAAGAATTAATAAATGGGATGGATTCAAATTAATAAGCTTCTTCTCAGAAAAAGAAACAATCAGTGAGGTAAATAGAGAGCTTCTAGGTTGGGAGCAAATTTTTACCCCTCACACATCAGATAGAGCACTAATCTCTAGGGTATATAAAGAACTCAAAAAACTAAACACCAAAAAAATACAAATAACCCAATCAATAAATGGGCCAAGGACCTGAACAGACACTTCTCAGAAGAGGATATATAATCTATCAATGATACATGAAAAATGTTCAATATCTCTAGCAATTAGGAAAATGCAAATCATCTCACTCCAGTCAGAATGGCAGCTATTAAGAAATACAAACAACAATCAGTGTTGACAAGGGTGTGGGTAAAAAGGCACACTCATACATTGCTGGTGGGACTGAAAAATGGTGCAGCCAATATGGAAAGCAGTATGGAGATTTCTTGGAAAACTGGGAATGGAACTACCTTTTGACCCAGCTCTCTCTCTCCTCCGTCTATACACAAAACATACTTAAAATCAGCATACTACAGGGACACAGCCATATCAATGTTTATTGCAGCACAATTCACAATAGCTAAAATGTAGAACCAACCTAGATGTCCCTAAGTGGATGAATGGATAAAGAAAATGTGGTATATATACACAATGGAATATTACTCAGCAATAAAAGAGAATAAAATCATGGCATTTGCAGGTAAATGGATGGAGTTGGAGAATATAATGAAAAGTGAAGTTAGCCAATTCCAAAAAACCAAATGCTGAATATTTTCTCTGATATAAGGAGGCTGATTCATTGTGGGGTTGGGAGGGGGAGCATGAGAAGATTAGACGAACTCTAGATAGGGCAAAGGGGAGGGAGGGGAAGGGAGGGGGCAAGGGGGTAAAAAAGATGGTGGAATGAGATGGAAATTATTACCCTAAGTACATGTATAAAGACATGAATGGTGTGAATATACTTTGTATACAACCAGAGAGAGATATGAAAAATTGTGCTCTATATGTGTAATATGAATTATAATATATACTGCTGTTATATATAACAAATTATAATAAAAAATTTTTTAGAAAAGAAGCCCAATTTGTTGGGTGTGGTGGCACATACCTGTAAGCCCAGAAGCTCAGGAGGCTGAGGCAGGAGGATCTTGAGTTCAAAGCCAGCCTCAACAATTGAACAAGGCCTGAAGCAACTTAGTGAGACCCTGCCTCAAAATAAAACATAAAAGGGGCTGGAGGGCTGGGGTTATGGTTCAGCAGTGGAGTGCTCTCCTAGCTTGTGCGAGGCTTTGGGTTCGATCCTCAACACCACATAAATAAATAAATAAATGTAAAAGAGCGGGGGAGGACTGGGGATGTGGCTCAGTGGCTAAGTGCCTCTGGGTTCAATCCCCAGTACAAAAAAAAAAAAAAAAAAAAAAAAGAAAAAGAAAAAGAAAAGAAAAGAAGCCTCAATTTATCTAGCTCTTCTTCATTCACAGGGAATGAACCCTCACCATTATTCACGAAACTGATTTTAGATGGAAATCCTCATCTTGGATTTCCCAAAAGGACAAGCCACTCCTCGTGGCACATGGAGAACTCCAGGCTGGAGCTCCTGCCTGGGGTCTGGCCCCAGCTTTGCTGTGCAGGACTCTGCCAGTTTGGCGCTTCATCTTGGAGTCCCTATGCCCCTCTCTGTGGGCTGGGTGAACTCTCCCCCTCCCCCCTCAGTCCTGTGCAGACAGGAGACACAGCTGCCCGGCAGGTCCTGAAGAGAGTCACCTCTGGGAACAAGGCCTCCTGTCCAGAGGGTCAGGTGCTGCCACAGCTGCTGGGACCTAGGCAGCTGGGACACAGGGCACGATGGCTTGGGTGGCCCTCGGGGAGCTGTGCACCAGGACCTTGTTCAGTCGGACCTGGCCCAGACAGACAGAGGGACCTTCAGAGCCACCCCCATCTGGGTGCGCATTCCTCTTTCCCGGCATGAACTTGTTCTTTGGGTCATAGTGAGGAGTCAGGGTGGAGATATGTTCCACACACAACCCCTGGGCTCATGTCAGGGTGCCACCAACAATGTGCTACATGCCCAATCCCAGGAGCCTCAGTTTCCTTTTCTGTAAATTGGGCCTCTGAATGCTCACATGGAGACATAAGAGCACTTGGAAGAGTGTGCAGAGCTCTGTCAACACATAGCTTCCGGGGAGAGGAGGTGGCTTGTGGGGTGAGGGAGGTGCTGAAGGACTGCTGGAGGCTCCGGCATGGTCCTCACAGGATGTTATGCAGATGCCCCAGATGTAGTGAGGAACTCAGGGTGGCCACTGCTGGGTAGAGGCAGGTTGAGTGGGCTCTCTCCTTGTCACCTGGCCCTTGATCTGACATCTCTGGACCAGGTCAGATTCAGGTGCTGTCTTCTCCCCTTCTTGGAGGAGCCATTGATTTTGCCCCAGAAATAGATCTTTAGCCCATGGCACCGGGAGACCCCCCACCACCCCCAGCACTTCTCACCATCTTGTCACCACCCTTTCCCTTGGCTGAAATAAGAAATGTGGCTCTCAGCCTGCTTATTTGTGTTCCTTGGGCCCCTTGGAGACTATAGGTTTCCTGAAGCTAGGAGCTGAGTGTCCACGGGTCCTCCTGACAATGTGTGCCTCATGCAGAGACAGGCTTTTAAAGGACAGTGCTCCGGGTGACAATGACACAGGTTGTCAGCTGCATCCCAGAGGTCCTGTCCATTTCACTGATGGGTGGAAGACGAGAGGTGAGGTCAGCTCCAGAGGAGCCCAAGAAAGGCAGTTCCCTGGGACCCAGGAAGGTCCAGAGACTTTGGCATGGCATGGGCTCTTGGGTGGGAGGGGCTTGTCCACTGGGGCGAGAAGCTCCATGCTCGGTTCTCTTTTTCTTATGCCATGAAAAATAGATGTGCAGTAAAGAGGGTTTCAGGGAAAGAGCCATCCTTCTTCCCTCCCTTCCTTTCTTAAATATTTATTGAGTGAGCAGCGTATGCCTTATTCTTTGTTAGACACTGAGAGCAGGAAACATGTCTGGTGCCCTCTCAGGAACGCACAGTCTAGTCAGGAGGATGAAATGACCATTGTGCAAGGCAGGAGATGCAGGCCTGCAGGCCCAGGCAGAGTGGCGAGCCTGGTGATGCCTGGTGTACCCAGGAGAGAATCCTGGGGGAGGTGGCTGGGTTCTGGGCCTCTGAGGACCCGGAGAGGTGGGAAGAGTCAGGGAAGCACACAGGGAGGACACAGTGGTGCCGGACAGTGGCTGAGGACCTCAGTTGAAATTGCGTCTGCACCTCCACACGTGGACAAGTCACCTTCCTATCAGTGCTTCAGCTTCTTCATCTGAAAAATGAGGATCATAACAGGACCTACCTTGAAAGGTTATTTGGGGATTAAATGAAATAAAATAGGAACCACCCAGGGCCAAGCCCCCTCCATGGTAACCACATTAACAGGACGGTTCTGCTGTCCTGCCCGCTGGGGGAGCTGTCTGCCCTCTGCCTCCCAGTTACTGCTCCTCTGTCCCCCTCAGACTCTCAGCCTCAGCTCCTTCCCTTTGATGAGAGGGCACCTGGGCTTCCCCTCAGGCAGGTGTGAATCAAACCCGGCTTCCTCCTGCTCTGTCCTCCCAGGCAGTAAGTTTCCTGCCAGGCCCGGTGTGGTTTATACTGACAGCTCCGGCCACCTTCTCCTCCTGGTGTCTCCCCATGCCGGGTGGCTGGGGAGCTGGCCTTTCTCTAGGAGAGGGGGATGCAGTCTCTCAGAGGCCGTGTGACCCACCCCCTCGTGAGCCTGACATTTTGTTTGCACCGGGGCAGAGGCCTCTGGGCTAATTGGGCCTGTCCCAGCTGTTTCAGCGCTAATCCAGTGTCATCGTGCCAGCTGTCAGAATGGTGAGTTTCAGTGCACAGTGCCCAGCCCAGGAATGAAAGGAGCCCGGCATTAGTGCTGGGGACAGGTCACTGTGGGCACAGAGGAGGGAGTGCTCTTCCCAGCCAGGGACTGGAAGCCCCAGTGGGCTCCTTCTGCAAGTGTCATTGTGTGGTTCCCTTTCTCCTTGCCTGGCGATGGTTTGCAGGGTCCCTGCTCTGTGTTGTGCATACCCTCAGAAGCCTCTCGCCTGCCGCATGTGGAGTGAGCAGAAGGCTCAGAGGCCCTGTGCTGGAGCCAGGCCCCTTGGGAGTGGCCAAGCCCTGCCTCCAGTGATCTGCTCTTTAGCTCAGACAAAAGACTGCCTGACCACTTTGTGGTGTGTTTCTGAAACAAATCGAAGAACAGTGGCTCGGCCTCCCTGGGGGATTATGAGTGTTCCTGGCAGCCCGCTGGGAAGGGGAGGCAGGCTTTGCACCCACACCACTTCTGTGGATGGTTTGGAGCCAGTATCATCTCCAGCTTTTCCTGCTCTGCTAGGAAAGAGTGAAACCCCAGGAGCAGCAGACTGGATTCCTCTTCCAAGGGCACGGGCCTGGGCTCTGGGGGGCTGGGTCCCTGTCTCAGGAGCTATCAGGTAGGGGAAAATTGTGACCATCCATAAATTCATATTGTTTTGAGAATAAATGAGCAGTTGACTTAAAATTTATTTGCTTACTTTAAACTTTACTTTTGCTCCTTATCTGCAATACAATTGGCTGCTAATGAGAGGTGGTATCCTAAGTTGGAAAATATGCCAATAAGAGTCCTGGACTTGGGCTCTTGGGTGAGGCCACTTTTCTTACCAGGCCTGTGTCTCCATCTGAAAAGTGAAAGAAAGTGTGTCTACTCCATCTCTGGGTTCTTGGTTAAGAACTCCATCTGAGGTGGAGGAGAGCACGTGGGCTATGGCTTTGATGATTCTGGGTCTGGGTTCCATCTCTGGTATTTATATGCTAGTTGGTGTCTCCTTGCTTCAGTTTTTCATATGCAGAATCGAATAATCTAGCACCTGCCTCTTGGGGCTGTTGTGACAATTAATAGAGATGCATATAAAGTTCTTAGCACAGTGTCCAGCTCAGACACCCTCAGTAGGTGCCAGCTGTCCTGGTATTTTTGTTGGGATTATCATTGTCATTATTTCATTGTCCCTTCCAGTTCTGACAGTGCTGGGTAAGGGGCTAGCTGGGGGTTCCTGACCACTTCTTAATGTTAATCTGTGTGGGGATCTCTTGAGGGTCTTATCGGAGGGCAGATTCTGCCTCAGATTTCTGTTTCTGGAAAGCTCCTGAGGATGTGGATGCTGCTGTCTGTGGGTCACACCTGGAACCCCAGGTGTGGATGGCCTACATAGGTGATGTGTCCTCCAGGGCCTCCAAGTCCAGTGGGAGACTCCTAGCATCCAAGGAGAGATGTGATGTGCCTAGTAAGTCTCACAGCCCTGTAGGAGGATGAGCACAAACGTCTCACCAGACAAGAGTGAGGGGCAGGGCAGAGATCCTAGGGGACCATGTCAGGACAGTCTTCCTGGCTGAGGTCATGAGAGAGATTTTGATTCTTGCATAATTTAGGGCTGTTATGATTGCCTCCTGAGTACTGGGCTTTCCTCCTTGGTTATACTGGAGACTCTCAGAGGACAAGATCTTGTCTCCTGTTTCTCTATCCCAGGATAGTGCTGGACTTGTAGAAGGCACACAGGATCCATCCACCCAGGAGCCTGAGCCTTGGGGCTTGGTGGGGCGTGGGGAGGAGAACGTGGACTTTGGAATCAGGTGGCCCCAAGTTTGAAGCTCAGCGCATAGTGTGCTATCATGCAGCAGTCTCCAGCAAGCTCCCTGCCTCTCTACACTGCCTCATCTTGAAAAATTAGGATGCTGACACCCACTGCTGTGGATGAAGTTCGGTGACCCCTCAAAATTCACATGTTGAAACCTTAGCTCCCAAAGTGTTGATATTTGGAGGTGGGCTTCAGGGTGGTTAGGTCTTGAATGTGGAGCCCTCATGAATGAGATCAGTTTCCTTATAAAACACATCACCCCAGAGCTGGGCTTGGTGGTGCATGTCTATGATCCCAGTGATTTGGAAGGCTGAAGCAGGAGGACTGCAAGTTAGAGGTCAGCCTGGGAAACTTAGTGAGTCTTCTGTCTCAAAATATCAAGCTGGATTTGATGGCTCACTCCTGTAATCCCAGCCATTTGGGAGTCTGAGACAGGAGGATCACAAGTTAGAGGCTAGTCTCAGCAAATTATCAAGGCTCTAAGCAACTTAGTGAGTCCCTGTCTCAAGATGAAAAATACAGAGGATTAGTGCTCCAGTGGTTAAGCACCCCTGGATTCCATCCCCAGTACCAGACACAAAAGATGAATGCATTGAAAAAAAAAAGGCCTGGGGGTGTAGCTCAGTGTTAGAGTACTTGCCTCACAGGTGCTGGGTTCCATTCCCAGCAGTGTGTGTGTGTGTGTGTGTGTGTGTGTGTGTGTGTGTGTGTGTGAGAGAGAGAGAGAGAGAGAGAGAGAGAGAGAGAGAGAGAGAGAGAGAGAGAGAAAGAGAGAAATGTGAACACATGTTCAGAGAGCTTACTCTCTTTCCACCATGTGAAGATTCAAGGAAAAGTCAGCAGTCTACAACTGGAAGAGGAGGACCCTCACCTGAACCTGACCTTGCTGGACCCTTAATCTTGGTCTTCCAGCCTCCAGAACTATGAGAAATAATTTCTGTTATTTATAAGCCACGCAGCCTGTGGTACTTTGTTGTAGTTGTCCCAACTAAGACACCCACTTCTGAGATTCATAAGAACTAATTGAGATGCACTGAGCTGGGACCTGGTTCACAGCGGAGCTCCATGCCTGGTGGTGCCCTTTCTCCTCCTCCGCATCTCCATTCTTCCCCCACATCCTTAGCTAAATCGGGTCATGTTGGAACCCTGGAGCCACTTAGAGCCCCATGCTCCGCTCCAAGGGCCTTGCTGTGATGGCCAGTCCTGCTTCTGCATTAGCTTAGGCTGTGAAAAATGTCACTTAGGCTGTCACTGGTTTCTTTTTTCCCCAGTAACCCACCCCACCCTTCATTCCTGCCCCTGTTTCTCTTGTTGAAAACTTTGCTCATTCAGGAATAGCACTCAGGTCACACCAGCCACACTTCCTGGGGCTGTGGTGGAAGAGCACCCACTGAACTGCGGGGCCATGCTTCTAAGAGTCCCCAGCACCCTGCCCACACCCTCTATAGGCCTCTGTGTGTTCATAGTACTCAAACCTTCTCCAAGGCACCCGGACACATCCCTTCTGTGTGCTGACATTGGGGAGCTGGGACACACTTCTCTACTGCAGAGGGACACCTGGGTTGGGGCACTGATGATAATGCTTTGTTAAGAGCTTATGGCTCACCCACTTAGAGTGCCTCACTATTCCCTTTGGCTCCTGCAAACAAGCTCGAGGTGGCCCTCTCGTCATCATCCTCATTGACAGATGTGGAGACTTAGAAGTCCTATGGTTCTCCCAAGGACACAATAAGATGGTAGCACCTTGGTCATCAGCTCCCCTTGTCTTGAGTCCATGGGGAAGACTGGAGTCAACTGGGGTGTCGTATGTTCAATGACAATGATTCAGATTCTTTTTTGGCCTGGCGCTACATTTCAGATGAAGTGCCATCAGCAAGGTAATTATCATTATCAGCATATTTAAAGTACTTAAATATTTGAAGTCCTGTCAAGCTTTTATGACTCTCTAAATCAGAGACACAGTTAGACCTGGGCAGGCCTCATAGGAATCTAGCCCTTAGGAATCCCAGCCCTCTCCCTGGGGAGCAGAGAAAACTTGGCCTGAGGCGCACTCCCTGGAGGCGCCTGGTCTCAGCGCATGCATGAGTGTGTGCACACATCGATCTGCAGAGCCTTTGGCTTAGAAGTTTTCAGCAGAGGACTGTCTGATATGAGGCTGCTGCATCTGACACCGATGGTGTTCAATTAGGGAACTGAGAAGCTTTCAACTTTCATCATTTATTGATAAAGATAAATTCTAAGCATTAAAACTGTTCAGTTTCGTCCATTTTAAGAGGGAAATGAAAGAGACATGTCCCCTAGGTGAGAGGGGATGAGCTGTCAGCATCAGAGGGCCCCCCGAGCAGGGGGGTGCTGGGAGAGGACCCATCAGTCTGTCTCCTTTCCCTGCTGATGCTGTGGTGGTTTGCCAGGGAGAATCCTTCCTCAGTAGAAGAAAAGGTGGAGACTTTTTGAGAGAATGACCCTCCTTGCTGAATAGACCAGCAGGGCCTATAAAAGACCACTGCCAACCTCTTTTCTTATGCTATGAGCTATGAGCATGGGGTCCGGCTGGGGGCATCAGGGAGGGACAGTCCAGTAGTTAGCTGTGCGGATATTGGAGGTGGCTGTGTGAGGTGGCTTTCCATCGCTGTGATGGTGCCCGGGAAAATCAACTTCCAAGAGGAAAGGTTTGGGTCCATGGTCCATTGGCCTGTAGCCCCTGGAGCTGTGGTGAGGCAGCACACCATGGTGGGAGGAGGTGGCAGAGCAGAGCTGCGTGCCTCACGGCAGCCAGGAAGTGAGCAAGAAGGAGAGGAAGAAGCCCTGGGTCCCAATAGCCCTTTCCAGGTCCTGCCTGCACTGACCTAACTTCCTTCCTCTGCGCCCACCTACTGAAGGTTCCACCACCTCCCAAGAGCACCACTGGCAGGTGACCAAGCCATTAGCAGATGGGCCCCCATCATAGTGGACAAACCATGTGTGGACAAATGTGGATTCAAATCCTGGTGCCTCCACTTACAAGTTGTGTAGCGCTGGACTCGGGCCGTGCCTTTCTGGACCTGTCTCTATAACGGGGCTCTTCAGACCCACGTTTCTGCATGTGTACGTGGCTCGAGAACAATAATGTCTGTAAAATGTTTGGCATGTGCCTGACCTGTTGTAAGCCACCTAATAAACGGCGAGAGGGGGACTCCGTGCCCTGTGTTTCATGGCACTTTCTCTGTCACTCTAGTGCTGTTGGACTATTAGTTGTCAAACATGACAGCTAGAATGCACTGAGACCCTACTGTCCGCCAGGGAAATGCCTGAGTTCTGCAGCTGGAATCCAAACTAGGTCCCCTAGTTCCAGAGGTGACGCTTTGCAGGCTGCAAATGCTGAAGCCTAGGAGAGCTCCTCCCTGTAACACAAAGGCCCCCCAGGAGTCCTTTCCTGGGGAGTCCCTAGTTCTGGCTGCAGGGCCTGGCACAGGCTTTTTCGGAGACAGCTTCCCAGACCCCAAAGTCCCTGAACCCTGCCAGCTTGCCTTCCCTAGAGGTGCTTCAGAGAGACCCTTTGTTCCTGAAGGGACCCTTTGTGGGTGAGCCTGTCAGAAGGGAGACCTGGGACTGTCTGGAAAACCCAGTGACCTGGAGACAGTGGCTTTGGGAACTGAAGAGAGTCAGGAGCAGAGTCAGGAGACTGCAAGAGGCTCTTTGCAAGAGCAGGAGGGACATTTCACTCCTACCAGCACTTCTCTCTCCCTCCCACCTGCCAGTCCTCCTGCCCAGCACGTGGAGCCACCAAGCCCAGCATGTGAGCCACCTGCCTGTGTGTGCAGGTGGCCAGCCTGAGTGACCCTTCATCTGCTGCCTGTGAAAGTGAGATGCCAAAGTGCCCCCACGTTCAGCTGAGCTCTGCCTTGACAGCTGGGGCCCAAAGCCCAGGAGAGGATAGACCTGTGAGGCCAGGACCTCCATCCGCTGGGGGCTTGGTTTCCTGCCCCTTCATCCTTTCTTGGGGCAGAGAAGATAGGAGGGCAGGAGGGGCAGCCAGAGTGACCTGGACTCCCTGAGGAAGCCTCACTTTACAGTCCCCGCAGTGTGGCTGGTTCCTCTTCTCCTTGCCATGAATTCTCCCCAATAATGAATGTGACTGTGGAGTCACAAACCGAGGCTCTCCCCACTTGCTCAGAAGCGTAGGCATATTTGGGCAATTCTTGGAGAGCTGTCCAGGTTGCACTAGATCAGCTATGCAGATTGAGAGGCGGAGGCCACCGTCCCTTTTATTCCTTGGCAGCCTGAGAGTGCGGCTTCCCTCATAAGACCAGCACCAACTCAAGGTCCCTGCACACAGCTCCCCTCTCCAGTGGAGCGTTTTGACACTTCTGTTGTCACTTGGGGTTGACCCCAAGGCCTGGCTGCTCCACTCTGAGGCAGAACTGTGCATGGAGCTTACAGGTGAGATGCTGTTGCTCATTCTCTGAGAAGAGGGGACACTCGGCAGTGTCACATAGGACTTCCATGACATCAAGTGAATTGAGGAGTATTAGGAAAGTTTCCCCCCACTCTCATCCCATCTCTCCTCACTCCTATTCCTGATGCATGGTAGTTATTATTTTTAGTTAAAGTAATTCAGCTTTATGGAAAAGGAAGTCCCTGTGGAGGGGTAATTTGGTTGAACCACTATCAGTCATGAAGAGTTTAGTATGAATTAATGAATGTGATGCTTTCCTGTTGACTGTAGAGTGAGGGGGGTGATGAGCGGTTGGAAGGGGCATGAGGTCACTGGGTGATTATGGAGAGCCAGCGAAGGAGGGGAACTGAGGGTTCACAAGTGTGACCTCTGCTTTGCCAGGTTATCTCTTAAAATTCTTTCAATGTAAACTTTTCTACAAAGTAGTTCAAACACCGAAAACATACAAATCCTAAATGTACAGCTTTGAATTTTTACAAAATGAATACACTCTTGTATCTAGCATCCAGATTGAGAAACAGTACCCAGTTGCCCCTCCCAGACTTCCAACCAGTCACTGTGACTCCCCCAAGGTGCCCACTGTCCTGACTTCTTCTTTTAGTACTGGAGATTGAACCCAGGGGCACTTAACCACTGAGCCACATCCCCAAATATTTTTTGTATTTTATTTAGAGACAGGGTCTGACTAAGATGCTTAGGGCCTCACTAAGTTGCTGAGGCCGGTTTTGAACTTGCAATCCTCCTGTCTCAGCCTCACGAGCTGCTGATATTACAGGCGTGCTCCACCATGCTCAGCCGCTGTCCTGACTCCTAATACCATAGATAAGTGTTGCTTGTTTTTGAGCTCTCGGGGCACCCATAGGGCAGTATAGATACTCCTGTTTGTCCCCATGGCACCTTGCCACATTCCATGAGGCCAGCAGAGTTGTACAGTGATATTTCCAGCTCCTAAGCCAGTATCTGGCAGTGGTAGATGTTTAAAAGTGTGGTTGCTTCCCACCTTTGCCTACAGTTCATCTCAATACCTAAGAAAAACAGCTTGTCTGGAGCCTTGGGCATCTATTAAGATTCTTTCCTTAAGAGAGACGTCCGGGCTCTGGGCTCTACCTGGGTCCTGGTGTCCTGAAATTGGGGCTAAAGTCTGAAAATTCAATCTGGCCTTCAGGAGCAGGCTTTTCTGGGAGTTCCACAGGGTGCCCTCCTCCCTGCTGCCCCAGCACAAGCTGAAGCAAAACCAGCTCTGACACTGTGTGTCTTTGAGGACCCCCATGCTGTGGCCCTCCCTGGCCCCAGGCATGTGGTGGCCAGCTGGGAGGGAAGAATCATGAAGAACAGCAGAGAAAGAGAAGATGCAGGATGACAGGAAGAAAGAGGAAATAGAGAGGAGGCGAGAGGGAGAGAGGGAATCCATGAGTCAATCTTTTTCCACTGGTTTCTAGAAGCACAGCATGGGGGAGGGCCAGACAGGCAGGGAGCTGGTGCTCCCAGGGGGAAGCGAGTGTCCTCCTGTTTGGGCTGTATTGTTTTTAGTAGCAAGTGACAGAGTGGAGGCAGGAACATGAGCCTGTCGAAATGCAATGTCAGGGTGCCCTGGTGGGACAGGGTTGTTGTTTTTTTTTTCTCCCTTGGCGCTTGGCAAATCCCTTTCACAGGCAGAGCGAGTAGCTCCGCTGCCTCTCCGGCTGCGCGGTGTTGATTGAGCAGGTTATTCTTTATTCATACACCTTTTGCTGAGCTGCATAACAAATGTGCTGTAAATTCCAGTGCTTTAGAGAGACTGATACAGAAAGCAGGACTACCTCCAGTACTAAAGTGGAGGTTGGTCAAATTCCACAAACATCAAAGCCATTTGCGTTGCTATGGTTCAGAAGTAAACATTACTTCTTGAAGAAGATCTGTACCTAGAATAATTATTTCTTGGAGTGATTTGAGGGTAAAGCTGGTTTATGTCTTCATTTCCCTTAGACCAATATTTTGCCCTAGTGGGGTGTGTCAGAGTGCTCAAAGCCCACGCTGCAGAGTGCCCCTTCTTTCTCTGGGGCCACTTTCTCTGCACAAATGCACCTCCCAACCCCTTCATCTTGTTCCTAGAGATGCTGTCAGTATCCCTATCTTTGCATTTGTTAATTGATCAGTTTTGTAGTGCTTAATATGGGCCACGTATTCTTCCAAGCTCTTTAACAAATACCGACTCATTTAACCCTCACAACCCTCTGAAGAGGTATCTGCATTTCCAAATGGGGTAAATGAGTCACAGGGAGGTTAAGTCACCTGTGTGAGATGGCATAGCTAGTGGATGATGGAGCTAGAATTTGTCCCAGCGTCCAGTGTTCTTTATCATCACACCCTGTAATCTCTCTATGTTTTCTCTAAGTGGTAGGTGAGCAGGAGACAGCCTTTTGTAGGGACTCAAAACAATTTTCTGTGCCTTTCTTAATGTTTCTATCCAAGGTGGCCCTTAACTTTGGAAGAGCAGGGGATCAGTTCCTGTGAGACTGGTCACTGTCTACAAAGCACACACCTGCTCATAGGCTCAGCTGCACCAGCAACACCATGGACAGAGATGGGAAGGTGAACTTGGAGCACGGGCCAGGAGCCACCTGAGCTCTGGACTGCAGAATCGCGAGGCCCTGCTTGCTACACACACACAGCACGGGTGGTTCTGGTGTCTCTGGGTTGATTGTCCCTTTCTCTTGCTTTTTCCTTCCTCTGTTCTGGGGAGGTCATTTCCCCCTCCCCAGACTCTGCGCATCATGTGGCCCCACCGCCAGAGCAGTTGCTAAGTCTGGAAGGCTGCCATCTATTCTTGCTTCCTATTTCTCTGGGATCCACATCCATCTCTAGCTCTCATCCTCCACCACCTCTGTCTTACTTATATTGCCCCCCTCTCTCTCCAGGACTTCTTCAGGACCCACCTAATGAACCTCCCAGACTCCAGACTAACTCCTCTAAAACTATTCTCAAATTGCAGTCAGAGCCATCTTTCTGTAAGAAATTCTGACTATGCCACCCCTGAGCTTAAACCCTTCCTGGCCGTGCAGCACCCTTGGAATACAGTTCAGACTTCTTAGCTTGGCCGTTAAGGACCCCTTGGATGATGCTGTGGGTTTGTTCCCTTGGGGCAGCACCCTTCACAGCTTTCAGGATCACTAAAGCTGGCTGTTTCCTCTCCCTTTGGGCCACACTTGGGCTGTTCCCTCCACCCACCCCTCCCTGTCCCTCTGGCTGATTGCAACGCATTGTTCAGGTCTCTACTTAAATGGCCTTTCTTCTGAGGAGTCTTCTTTGACCCTCCAAGCCTGGCTTGAGTACCCCAGCCCAGTGTTCCCATGGCAACCAGCGATGACGCCGTTCCCTTAGGATTTGGACTTGATAGTGACAGGTATGTTTTTCCTAACATACATACTCTGTCTTGTGCACAGCTGTGTCCCCAATACCTAGGACAGGCTGGTTTGTGGGAGATACTTTGAAAAAGTCTTAATGAGTGAGTGCTGTCATAAAAAGGACATTGATGGAACATTCTGGAGGCTGGGCGTTTAGAACAGGCTCTGGTACAAACTCTTGGCCTTGATTAAGTCATGGAGCCTCATTTTCATACCCCTGAAGCCCATGCCTGTGCTGGATGGTCTCCAAGCTCCTTTGCAGTTCTCAGACCCTGGGATCCGTCTTCTGAAACCAGGTTTGTGCTCCTTGTCTCCCTTGACTTCCAGGCTGTGAGGATCCACCCTCTCCCTCTCCGGGGGCTCTTGCATGCTGGTAAGCGGTGCCCGGTGGCCTGCCTTCAGCTGCGCTCTGGCCTTGGCTTCTCCTTGTATCCAGACAAGAACTTCTTGATATTCTCTAGTGTCTTCCTCTTCACCTCATCTTGTTTGCTGTCAAAAATTTGCAAGTAGGAAGATTCTAATGCTGCCTCGCCCTCTGAATTGTCACAATAATCAATACGAAGGTGTTAAATCTACATGCTCCTGAGGCTACCCTTCTGCTCGCAGAAATAGGAGACTCCTAGTGGCCACAGCCCCTGCCCAGAATGCACACAGCCTTCAGTCAGACTGGGAGGGCTTCATCTTCATCCGGGTTACTGTCTACACAAGTGGCTCCCAGATCCAGCCAGCACATTCATGGAGCATCTGTTGTGTGACAGGAATTGTCCTAGGTGCTTTGGACGAATAAAGAACAAAGGAGATAAAAATCTTGCTCTTGAGGAACTCACCTCTTAGACGCATATTCAGGGGAAGGCGTGTAAATTAGAGATTCTATACACAAGTGAATTGTGTGAAGATAGGCCAGGAGGTGAGGTGTCCTACGGGAATAAAGGGAGATGGGGAAGGAGGATAAAGGTCCCTGGCAGGGATTTCATTTGTGGCGTGGACCAGGGTGAGGGAGTGTGCCACCTCTTCAGGGGAAGGGTGCAAAGCCCAGGGCAGAGTGTGAGCACAGCCCAGGGCAGAGTGTGAGCACAGCCCAGGGTGGGAACTCGCAGGCTGTGTGTGCTTGAGGAACAGTGAGGCTGTGCACAGCATGTGGCAGCCATAGGCCAGGGCGTGTGGGAGCTGGAGGTTATAGCACAGCCCAGAACCTTCAGTTGAGTGTCCTGTGATTTGTTCACCTAGTGCCACTTACCAAACCCAGGCTGGTCCTGTTTGAGGTGAGCTGATCCCATGGTAGTGGAGGACTTTAGGGATATCCCTGGTGGCTGTCAGAGGTCTTTTCATCTGTGGCTCCTCCCTTCTCTCCTGGGTTCTCACTGGTTGTCTCTGAATACTTGGGTGTGGAAGGAAATGGTCTCTGGTCTTTTGCCAGCTGACAGGCTCTAGCTGGTATGTCACACAGGGGTGCACACTGGGGATCTTTTTGTGTTGTGTGTTCAGGTTTTAAACAGCTGTTTGGACCTTAGTTGGATCATTTTGGGGTACTTGTTGGTGTGGGGTGACATTCGGAAGGCCAGGAAGATCCTTAGAACCTCCTTTAGGGGGAAGTTGTTTGGAGAGTAGTTTTTGGCCGTTCCTCTTTGTCTGTTTATAACTACTTTGATTTCTGAAATGGACAACTTAGTTTCAATACCACCTAAGTCCTCTGGGCCACATACTTGCTGACGGGAGAGCTTTCAGTTGGAGCCCTATGACAGAAAAGGAATTGTCATCCATTGTGTCACTGTGTGGCCCGTGTGTGTGTTTTTTGGATAAAAGATGGCCGCTTAGCAGATCTTTCCACCTGGAGTTGTTTTGTTGAAGATCAGGCGAAGGAGAGGAAGTCCCTCATGTACGGGTTTTTATACTCCAACAAAGAGGGCACAGGGTCGATGGTGTAGGGAGGAAAGAAAGGCATGATTCCCCTCCCAGATAGTAAAACTCATGGGGAAAGACAAAGGCAATTGGAATTCTAAATGCTTTAAATCTGCTCCTGTAGGTGTAGGCACCGAGGTACCACCAGGTCCTTTGGACTTTATATCTCTAGGGAATTTTTCACAGACATATTTTTGAGGGGTAGGGACTGAAGCCAAGGGTGGTCTACTGCTGAGCTACCTCTCTGGCCCTTTTCTCATTTTCAGTTTTGAGACAGGGCCTCTCTAAGTCATTCAGGGTGACCCTGAACTTGCATTCAGATATTGTTAGACTTGGTTTTCAATTTCTTTTCTCTTTTGGGGGGGGCCTGGGGATGGAGCCTAGGGGCACTTTACACTGAGTTACATCTCCGGTTCTTTTATTTTTTTATTCCGTGACAGGGTCCCGCTAAGTTGCTGAGGCTGACCTGGAACTTGCAATGCCCCTGCCCCGCCTCCTGAGTCACTGGGATTTCTGGTGTGTGCCCACGTCCTGCTTATCAGGACTTCTGCTTGCAAGCCTTTGGTTTTTTTTCCTTCTGCTACTGCTCCATTATCTAAATTTGCCTTTTGCTTCTTAATTTTTCTCTTGGAGAAGGGGAGCCTGTGCTAAAATGGGGAACAGCAATTCAAGAAAGGAGGAAGTATTTTAGGGGAGAAACCAACATTTGGTACTCCAGCTGGATTTATGTTTGGTGATCATGGTGACTCAACTTGCACATACTTGGGAAAAATGGGGAAATTTAACTCAGAATGACTTGCTTTATGTTTCCCTCCATGGGGGAACATTCGACATTCTTAAATTGGTTCTGTTGTGTGCTAAACATTAGGTCTGAGGCAACAGAGCAAAAAAGGATTACATCTTCCTGCCTCAGCTTCCCGAGTAGCTGGCCTACAGGTTCATGTCAACAGGATGGCTAAGAACGGTGTCTTAGAGATATAAATTTTCCATCTCGTTTCAACTAAGAGTCAGACCTTTGGAAATGCAACTTTAGGAATTAGGATTGCTTAGGAGATGATCAAGTCAATATTCTATTGGAAAACCTTTTAAAAATTGGCTAATGTGCTGTCTCTCCCTCTGGTGAAGGCCCACACTCTCCCTTGAATACATATTCCTTGCTTTACCCTAAAAGCTGTGACTTGAGATGGCCACATCCTCCCTTGAATGTATCTCTTACTTTACCCCAAGGGATGTCTCTCCCATGAGGGAGCCTGCATTCTCTCTTAAATACATATCTGCTTTCCTAAACAAATATGTGTCTCTGAAAAAAAAAAAAAGGCAAAGATAAATCTAAATGGAAGCTATAGAATCTTTGCATTCTGTCTCTATTGTGTGGTATGTCCATGTATATGCTTATGTTTGTGTGTTGTCTACATGGTAACTAATAGACTTGAAGAAAATGAGTGCTCTTACATTAAAAACATAACCATCTCCCCCCGAAAAAAAAATCCCTTTCAAATAGAGATGAAAATGTACTTTCCTGGATTAAACATGTGGATCAGAATCAATATAGCTGTTTGTTTCTAGGCTGCAGGAATGTGGTACCATTGTGAATTAAATTTGTAATATATTTAGTGAGAACTTACCTATGTACCAGCCACAGTATTAGGCACTTTGTAGTGTTTCTCATTTGAAACTCCAACAGTTCTATGAGGTAAATACTATTACCTCTATTTTAATTCTATTATTACCTCTATTTTACACATGAGGCAAATGAGGCTCAGAGAAGTTACTGTCTTTGTTGCAGCCAGTAAGTGAGGGAGCTGAGAATTGAACCCACCTGTATCAGCAGCTTTCTGTTACTATAACAAAATACCTGAGATGAACAGCTTATAAGGAGGAAAGATTTATTTTGACTCACAGTTTTAGTTTCAGTTCAATGGCTTTGGGGTCTGTATTGAGGCACATTACATTATGGCAGTTGGAGCATGTGGCAGAGGAGGCCTGTTTACCTCAGAGCAGCCAGGAAGCAAAAAGACAGGCAGGAGGGGCCAGGGTCCCCACATCCCCTTCAAGGAATGCCCCCCCATGATCTAAGCTTTTTTTCACTATGTGCAACCTATTAAAGGTTCCACCTTCCAATAGCACCTCAGGCTGGGGGCCAAGCCTTTAACATGAGGGCCTTTGTGGAGTACTCCAGATCCATACTGCAGCACCAGCCTTCCAGAAGGAATGCATTCACCTGCTTCTCCAGACATGGCCTTGCCGTGGCCTGAGCTCTCAGGAGGAGGAAGGCTGTTCTTGCAGCCAGGGCTGTAGGAAATCAGAATCAATAAGCTGTTTGTTTCAGGGCTGTGAAGTCACCTCTCAGGTCACTAGCAAACCTTCCACTAGAAGGGGAGAGAGAAGGGGTTCCCTTTTCTTGCCTGCAATAGACAATGAAGTAGTCAAAGATAAGGTTGCTCTCTGAGTGTATGTGAATGTATCCTTTTCTTCTTTGTCTTAGAGCATGTTAAGAACCCGGTGGAGCTGTGGGAATCCTGGATCTCCCCTTTAGGTGCCTAAAATCTGAGGACACATGTATGGTGTATGTACATGCACTTTGTGTGTGTGTGTGTGTGTGTATACGTGTACACGTGCATACATGCATGTATGGGTGTGTATTGCATGGAACGCATGCGCATGTGTGGTATGCAGTGTGTTGTAAGTTGTGTGTGTGTGAGGGTCTCAAGACAAGTGTAAGGGTCTCTTTTTCTGCAAAGCCTCCTGATCGTGCCTGGGCAGCCCTGAGAGCTCTCTGCCTGGTGCCAGCACTGCCTTGTGCCTGGACTGTGTTACCGCAGCTTCTGGCCTGTACTGGGTGACTGATGCCTGTCTCCCCTGCAGACGGGGAGCCCCCGGAAAGAATGTGTCACATTAGCGTTCTTTCCATAAACACATGTTGAGTGTGCAGATGTGCAAACGGATGTACCGAGGAGTGGACTTACGCCACCACTGCCTCCCCAGCCTGGGAGAGCCCATCATCTGTTCCTGATCACTCACGTGGGTGGGGGTCTCATTGTCATGGAGGCTGCCTGCTTATGGCATGGAGCCCCTGGTTTGAACTCAGAGAGATGCTGGACATCCTTGGTGCCCAAGCTTACTAGGGGCCACCAGGCTGTGTGCAGCTGGACTAGACAGCCAGCTGTGCTGGTCATCTGGAAGCACCTTCTTTCTTCAGTTCTAGAGAGTTCCCTTGCCTACTGGCTTCTCCTTGGGTCGCATGGAAATGAAAGTGTTGAGAAGTTGTTCTTCCCGTGGTTAATGTGTTCCATGCCCGCTGTGTCCCCCTGTGCTCAAGTTCCGGGCAATTACCCTCCTGCAGGGTTTTGTTGCTGAGCACAGCAGGTGGGCCTTGTTTGTAATTCACTTGCACCATTAACGCTGGGTTAGCACCATAAGGGCGCCTGATCCATTCAGTGCCCCCAGCCCCAGATGCCATTCGATATTGGGATGTTAAGATGGCTTTGGGGGTCCAACTGCTTCTCCCATTTGAAGCAATGAGAAGCTTAATCCATTGGTTGTCACAGAGCAGTGGCAGTCATCTACACTGATGGAAAATCTCTACCCAAACACCAGTTCCCTCCTCCCCAAATTGTGGAGATTTGGCTCTGGACAATAATAGCACTAATCACAATACCAGCTGTCAAGCATGGAGCACTGACTGTTTGCAGGCGTGCAAAGATCACAGCTGATCTTTGAAAGCAACCTAAAGGATAGTTAACATTCCCTCCATTTTATGGGTGGGGAAACAGGTTTGGAGAGATTGATCGCGTGCCTAGACCTAGTGAATAGCAGGGAGCTCTGTTTAAAGTGTGGAGTTGCTGTTGGTGACCGCCACATTGCCTCTAGTGGACATGAATTGTGTAAAGCTTAGTGGGTGGAGGGGACAGGACAGATCTCCAGCTTGCCATTCTAATTACTTTTTTTTTCTAGCATTGCTATTATGGTAAGTCTCAGAGTAGGGGGAAGATGAATAGGATTTAAACATCCTCTTCTAGATTCACTTGTATTAATTAATCAATCATACGTTTACTGAGCTCTAACTAGGTGGAAAACATTGTCCTGGGTGTTTTATAGAAAACAAAGATAAATCATTCATCTGTTCAACAAATCTAAGAGATAGGGAACCAGACATGTAATTGTAGAACCTAGCCCGGGGAGCGAGGTGCTGGGGGGTGTTGGGGAAGAATGCTAGGAACTAACCAACTACAGAGATCTCATTTAGAAAAAGCCTTCTCTAAGTCCGATTGTGTGTTTCCAAAGCATTTTTCATGTGTAACCTCTTCTTTGACCTTGAACAACAATGAAGTATGTAGGGCAAGCAGTATGTCTTCGATTTCATGGGAAGCTCAGGTGCCAAGGGATTTTGATCAGACAGTGAACAAGTACAGAGCTGGGTTTGAGGGCGGCCTTCTGACTCCAAGTTCAGACCCTTGTTTACAAAATCACCCCACTGTCAAGCTCCACATTTGGGACTGGACCTGCTTCAGACTTCAGTGTGCTTGATGTCCCATGTCCTGCTGAGGCTGGCTCCGGAGCTGCCCGGGCTCTGCCTCCCTTGGAGACTCACAGAGTACAAGCTTCTCCCCGACGTGAGGCTGCTCAGAAACTTTTCCAGTTTGTGGGAAAATCCCAATGCCCTGATGTGCGGGTGGTATCTGGTCAGGTCCCATCAGAGCTGGGTCGCCATGTTCCCGTGCCCTTTGCACGTGACTAAGTGCCTTTACTCTCTAGGCCCTTTGGTATGCCCGGGTCCTGCCTTCCCTTACCCAGAAACCCTCAGTAGCTCTTTATTGCCTGGAGGACAAAATCCAACCTCTTTAACCTTGGCATTTGAGGCCTTCTAGAATCCCATCTCTTTCAGAATCATACACTTTCCTGTTTCTAGGCTGCTCAGACACAATGGGACCTGGCAGCTTGGTTTGGTCACTGCCCTTGCTTTTCCCAGCACATACCTGGGAAGTCTCTTCCCATGCAGCATGTGTCTTTCACCGAGTCTGTGGCCTGCATTTTCCAAGGTTCTTGCTCCAACTGCAGGGGCCCAGGGTGCTTCCCTCTTCGGTCTTCCAGCCTGTTCCCTCATTTGGTGGCAAAGGCTGCTCTGCCGTGTGCACGCTGCTTTGTCACCGAGATGCATCCTGAGCTCTGGTGCGCTCTTACTCTTTGCTGGAGGACATCATACTTTGCCAGGAGCTCCTTGGGGGAAGGCAGCATATTTGAGAGTCCCCATGGCTGCTAGCACCCAGCATGGATGCTGGTGCAGTGCTCCCCAGTTGCTGGGGCCAGGATGTGCCCAGCTCATGCCCATGTGGCAGCCCCCCTCTTGGAGAACATACAGCACTTTTTTTTTTTGGTACTAGGGGTCGAACCCAGGGGTGCTTTACTGCTGAGCTACATCTCTACCCCTTTTATTGTATTTATTTTGAGACAGGGTCTTGTGAGTTACCGAGGGTCTTGCTCAATTGCTGAGGCTGGTTTTGAGCCTGTGATTCTCCTGCCTCAGCCTCCTGAGTTGCAGTACTTACAGGCATGCGCCATTGCTTCTGGCTGACGTAGAGCATTCTTGATCTTTCTCCCTATGTCTTGTGGCTGGATCCGAGATTTTGGAAACATGTATTCCTTCACCAAGGAATGTATTACCTTGTATACATGTATGCCTTCCACTTCCCCATGGTTGGCAGGTATGTGGGGGTGTTAGGTGAGAAGAAGCCCCTTGCTTTGCTAAGGAAGCCTGGGATCTTCCCAGGGCACCCTGTGACTGAAGAAAGTGAGGGGAAAAAGCCTTCAATCCCTGGACTCTCATCCTACAGACTGATTGGCTGAAGCCACTGGCAGAGAGAGGGTGATGAGGCCCTGACAGGTTCTCTTCTGTAGCCTGTGACAAATGCAGAAACCTAGGACAGTTCCTGGAGAGAGTGCCCTCTGCATTCGGACCCCTGGGAGAACGCTGAGTATGATGGTTTCTCAGGCCTCTCCTGCCTGAGGGAGGGCCCTCTTCTTGCACAGGGCTTGAGACCCATCTAAGTACCAGAGCAGGGGTCTCTAAGGCAAGTACTGGGACTGCACGTTTTCTCAGGAGGGTGATAACTGGGGCAGGGGTAAGAGAACAGAGTGAGTTTTAGGGTGGACTTCCAGGGACAGCTCTGAGCAGCAACTTGGCTTTGTTGGAGAGCCAGAGCACCTGGGATGGGGAAGAGTCAGAGAGTCTTGGAGAGACCAGGGCAGGCCCAGCATCACCGAGCACCTGGGCCTGAGCAGAGGGCTGATTAGCCTCACTCTACAGTGGAGGGACCCTGACTCAGGGGTTAAGGAGAATGGCCCTGTCTTAGAATCAGCCACACAGAGAATCAGATGCTTTATTGTGTGTGTGGTTTTTTAAAAAAATGATTAACCAAGTTTTTTAATTGAAAAAGCAATCCAACCTCTTTGTTAAAAATGCAAACAACAGAGAACACTTTAGAATGAAAAGTGAGTCTCCTTCCTATTCCTCACTGTGGTCCCCTAACCCCCCGTCCAGGAGCAGCTGGCCAGCAGCCAGTTTCTACTCTGAGCTCCTCATTGAGGGGGAATGGCAATTGGTGAAAATTGAACTGGGCAGAAGGGACCGTGGGAGAGACCACGCATGATGCTTTCAAGCAATTCCCAGTGATTGTTCTGAACTTGGGTGACTCTAGACTAGGTCTGTCATTCTGAATTGCAGGGGGACATCACTTACTTTGCTATGGACTGTCATTTTAAAGTTTCTACATGTCCTATCATCTTATTCCTGACTTCTGGGAGTGCTTGGAGCCTGGGCCTGGGTTTCTTCAAGAAATGCTTGGGTCTGGGGGTAGCTGCTTCCTGACCTCTGCCTGGAATTTAGGGGAAAATGATAAAGTCTTACTTTCTGACAGTGTTATCACAGGTGTCAGAAAGGCTGATGTGCATGAGAAGTGACCATTGGCAGGATGTGTGTGGTGAGATGTCCACCTGGGTGTGACAGAGCCAGGTCAGGGAGTTCCGTGTCTGTGACCCAGCAGCTCCCAGCCTCAGGGTTTCGTTGTCGCTGATACTGGTTAGAGTGCTTTCCTGTGGTCTTGACCTGAGCACCATCATCTGAGTCTAGAATAATTCCTCTCTGATTTCCGGTGGTGAAATTCTGACCGTGTCACCCTGTTGCACAACTGCCTCCGGACCCCCGCCTCTTCTCCAGGCTGAGTGGCCTGCACCTTTCAGACATTGTCATGGAAGACTGCAGTACACACAGGAGACCAGCCCCTGCAGGACAGCCCTCCTCCTTCCAACACCAGAGAGGCTCCTAGCAGAGGAGAAGCCCATGTTTGGGAGGTGATTTAAATACCATCCTAAAAGCTGTTCCATCCACCTCTCTTCCCCCTGCCCACTCCATTCCTCTGTGGACACTCCTTTGCAAGGTCTTTCGGCTCTAAATGTGTTTCACACAGCTCCAGAACTGGACTGTTTTGTTTCAAAGCCTCAGCTCACGTGGTCTCTGCCAGCTCGTCTCTCCTGGGGCCCAGCCTGGTGGCCTCAGATAAATGCCAGGGCCATTTTTCACCATTCCCAGCCAGTCCTGCCCTTCCCCTCTGACCCTGTGGTCCTCGTTCCACCTCCCCGGCTTGCAGTGCTGGTGATCAGCTCTCCATCTTCTTACCGCTAACCACCTCCTTTTCAGTGGGAAGGAGATGGGGATGCTGTGGCTGCCGCGCCTTTTCTGTGAAGGGTGCTGGGCCCAGCCTGAGGTTCATGGGGAAAATCAGCTTAGGCTGCAGCAAAGACAGAGGGAGCAGGCTTTTGTCTTCAGAAAGGACATGCCTACCAGCAGGGCTAGACCTCACCACAGCAGATACAGAGAAACAGCCCTCAGCTTTCTGCTCTGTGTGGACACCTTGCCATTTCTGAAAGCCACCATGCCTTGTCCTATCAGAGGCCTCTGGTCTCACATGCTGATTTCTCTGCCCTGATCTCCACCCTGCCCCACCCCACTGCCCCCACTGAAGCTAACTCCTGTCAAATTGGTCATCCTCAGGGAAGATGTCCCTCCCTGACACCTTGCACTTTCCCTTTGCCATCTGTAAAGATGGTGTCTACTTATCTGAAGATCTGATTCATAGCCGGGTGCCATGGGGCATGCCTGTAATCTCAGGAGGCTGAGGCAGGAGGATGGCAAGTTCAAAGCCAACCTCAGCAATAGTTAGGCACTAAGCAACTCAGTGAGACCCTGTCTCTAAATAAAATATGAAATAGGGCTGGGGATGTAGCTCAGTGGTTGAGTGCCCCTGAGTTCAATCCCCAGTACCAAATAAATAAACAAACAAATAAATAAATAAATAAAATAAACACTCTAATTCATGTATCTAAACAGCCCAGACTGGAAGGTCCATGAAGCCAGGGATTGCATCTCGGGGCCTGGAAAACTGCTTGTCGTGCAGGGGACACTTGGCAGATGCAGTCATTGAATGAGGGAAACACAAATTGTACAGCGACACCAAGTGCGTCAGTATGCTTTGGGCAGACCAGGGTATGGAAACAATACATACCATTTTGCTTTAAGAGTACTTTACTCATTTGCAAAGCAATTCTGCATCCATTATCTCATTTGAGCCCCTTAGCAACCTTGTAAGGTAGATGGCATGAGAGTAATTTCCCCACTTTACAGCAGAGGAGATTGAAGCCCTGAGAGGTTAAGTGGTGGGTCCAAGGTCATGCCAGTCTCCTCCTGCAATCTGCTGGCTTTCCTTCTGTGCCAGCCTGAAGCTCAGTGGGGGAGGAGGGTGACTGCTTCCGGGGATGTTGACCTGCAGCAGCACTTTGAATATGTGAGGGCTGTGGATTCACACTACTTACAAGCAGGCGTGGGAGACCATCTTGTTGGGAGAAGATGTGGACATGGGCCAGGGAACTCTTATGTACAAGACCTGGAGGGAAGTGTTGAGTGGGGATGGAGAGGTGAAAGGAAGGGAGTTCACATTTATCAATAGCATCATACCTAAGGTCCAGGCCACGACTTTTCCAGGGGTCATTATCTGAGTCTTTCAATTGAGGAATTGAAGCTCAGAGAGGTTAAGCAATCAGCTTAAGGACACACAGTGGCAGCTGGGATGGAAACCCTGGCCTCTGGTGAGGGATATTTATTTAGAGGTGCATCAGGGGCATCTTTCTGAAATCTCTAAGGGAGTGGATTAGAGGGGGAAAAGGTTGGGTAGTCATTCCTCTTGCCCAGTAGAGCCTGAAAATCCAGAGGGGTTGTTCCTAGTCCTGTGTCTGGGTGCTACCACATCCCTATACTTGGAGTGCTCATGGGACACCCTTTCTAGGGTCAGTCCCATGCTGGGCAGGCAGCTTGGCTGCTGCTCTTCAGTTCATCCTAAGAAGTCAGACCAGGTCCTGCTCCTGGGGCAGGTACTGACCTCCTGTGGCACCAGGGCAAGCTGTCTCATCAAAACTCACCACAGACTCCTGGGGGGCATCTCCTGTGGGAAACCCTAAGTCTCCTGAGGGCATCAGGATGAAGGTTTTGCCAGAGAGCCCCCTCCTTCTCATTGGTCCGTCGCCGCCCCTGATTCAGCAAGATGTGCAGATGGCCAGGGTCCACTTGCACTGTGATGGGCTTGTCCTCCAACATCATTATGGTCATCCCAAGCGCATTCTGCCATCTCCCTGGGGCCAACTCTGTGTTCGGTTCTGGGACACAAAGAGAAGGTGGGTGTTGAAGGTGGTGGAAGAGAGCAGGGTCCTGGAGCTGAGGACGGCCCAGTTCCTCCATTTGCCAGTGTAGTGACCTTGGCAAGTCACTCAACCTCTCTGCCCTTGGCTTCTACATCTGCAGATGTAGAGGCCTATCTGCCTCCCAGGGGTCTTCTGAGGAGCAAATGAGTCCAAAATGGTCCTTTGCTCATAGCAAATATCCAATCAATATTATAAAATTCAGTTCTGAGAACTGTGGAATTTCAGAGCTTAAAAGAACCTTGGAGAACATCTAGTCTAATTCCCTCACTTTATAGAATCAGAAACTGAGGCTCAAAGAGTTGACTGACAGAGTGAGGGGGCACGCTGGCCCCCAACTCCCAGGATAGTCCAGCTTCCTCCCATCTCCTACTTATTACCATGGAAACTATATACCTACCAAGTGCACCCAAATGTATTAGGCCCCAAAGCTCACCTCTAGGAGGCCACAGGGCTTAGGGCTGCCTCTGTCCCCTTCCCTGGCCTCCCCCGCACTCTCCAGGCAGGTGCTGGCTGCTTCTTAGAGTTTCTCCCAGCCAGGGGGAGTCAGAGAACAGCGGAGAAGCCCACATCCATTTGTCTTGAGGAGCCTGGAGCGTCAGGAGGGGTAATCAAGATCTTGTTGCCCATAACTGAGAGAAAACCTGTAATTAATCTGGCTGCCCCTCTGATTTTGTCTGTCCTCCCCGCCACCAAACACTGTCTGGTGACTGTCAGCTTTCTCTCCATCCCACCCCAGAAAAACACGATTAATGATGTAGCAGCCTATGAGGTGAGAGAGAGAGGGAGAGAGAGCGAGCGAGCAGTGGAGGGACTGCAGGCGAGTCAGGAGGGGAGAGGTCATTCAGCACAGCCGGGCTGCAGGGGTCCAGACAGAGTGTGCACCTCAGAATGCAGTGAGCTGTCAGCAGGCTGTACCTGTCACACTATCGGCCACTGCGCGTGACTCAGCAGGCGTTTATTGAGCTTCTACTCCATGTCAGCCCCATAGCAAGTACATCAGGTAGATGCGTGCCTGAAAGAGATGCTCCTGCCCTGCAAAGTTAAGTAAGCACTCATTCATTCACGGAGTCCACAGCATTCCTTTGTAGCAGCCATGCTCCAGGCACTGTCCAAGGTGCTGGAGGTGCTGCCAAGAATAAGAGAAAGCTCCTGCCCGCCTGGGGCTTGCATTCCAAATAGAACATATCTCTTTGATCTGAAAGAGATATTTGAAGGGTGTCTCTCCTAACTTCGGGGATCAGAGCAATCTTGCCATTGTGAAAAATGACTAATTAGGTTTCCCTTCTGGAAAAAATGGGGAATGTCTGGAAACATCCAGGCAGGTACCAGGGAGAGCAGAGGGGAGAGTGCGGAAGCCCCAACTCCCAGTCCAGCTCTCTACAGCACATCTGTCAGGCTGTCTCAGTTCCATGTGATAAATGGTGCCCTGGAGCCACGGTCAGTGGAGGGCCAAAGGAGGAGAGCTTGCAGGGGTGGAGAAACGGTATCTGGATTATATTCCTCATGGGCAAGGATGCTAACTGTAACTCACTATAAATACATGGTGGCTGGCAGAGTCGTCCACACACATTCTCTGATTGGATTCTTTCGTTATTTCGACAGATATTTTGTGAGTGCCTACTATGTGCCAGCCTGTGCCAGGCACTGGGGACACAGGTGGAAAAGTCCGAATTGTTCCTTGCTTTCCTGGTGCTCATCATCCCAGAGGTAGGCATTCTTCTTCCCATGTTTCCAGTGGATAAGGAAACAGGCTCCAAAGGGTGCAGTGCCCAAGATCATTCCTTACAAGATTGAGAGCCAGATCCAGCCTGACTTCAGTCCAACCCTGACTCTGTATCCATTGCAGTTGGCATGGCTGCCCCAGGGTGTTCAGAACAACGCCCTCAATTGTATGGGAAGGGTATGTTTCTCAACTCTTTGTTCTCTGAGGTTGACTGTATCCCCAGAGCCTACAACAGAGCCTGGCATATATTACAGCCTCAATAAATATCACCGAGCAGATAAGTGAACTGTCAAAGAGGAAAGAACTGTAAAAATCTGGTTAGGTTGTATAAAAGTAATACTAAATACAGTCACTTACATCAAATGCTTTCTAGGTATGCTTGATCAGCAGGCTGCATGACAATTATTATTCAGATGGCTAAATAGGTGTCAGATTAGCCCGTGTAAATTTTATTTGATGACAGAACTACACTCAATTTGAGCAAGTTCGGCTTATGTCGTTCATGGCCCTGAAGACTGGAGACCACATTTCAGAACAGTGATGGCGGAGGTCTGGGGCTGCCTTGGATTACAGCTGTGTGACCCTGAGCAGGATGATGAGAAATAATCTCCTCCTAAACTTTACAAGAATAAAACAAACCACCATGTTGAACGTGTGGAGGGCTCAGTGGTTTGGAAATTTTTTCCGTGTTCTTTATTGTATTTAATCCACCACACAAACTGTTACAGATGAGGCAGTTGTGCGCAAGAACAGTGAAGTGTGACGCTCAAGGTCACACAGAGGCAGGGCTGGGCAGGGCTCTGACTCCACCTCTTTCTTTTTCTGTCTTCACTTTTTCCACATGAGGCAGGAAGGTGAAGCTTCCAGATCCTTCACAAAGAAATTTGATGTCTTAATTTTAGTTTAATGTTAAAATGAGTCTAGTCTAAAACTTAACAGCTTGGCTTTTATTAACTAAAAATATTTTAATAATTTAGGGCTAAAAAAAAAAAGCATTGATCTTGGAGAAACAGGACAAGACCCCCTTTTCCATCTGGGAAATCACATAGCACTTTCCTTGCCAGGACTGAGGGAGGCCTGTATATGCAGGCCGAGCACTCCAGATCCTGGATCCTGGAACTTGAAACCTCACTAGAGGGACAAGGACTCAGTTCCACCTCTGTTGAGCTCACATGGTAGTGAGGAGACAGATAATCACTGAATAATCAACTTTATCCATAACAAGCACCAACGCCTAGCTTCCCTTGAGACTGTGTTTGCTTTAACCTATCTCTGCACTAACACCCGTGAATTAGGGGACAAAGATTCTGGGCCTGACTTGCCAACAGTGCAGTTGCTTTATCCCATTCCTCTCCCCTTTATCTCCCTCTGTCTTCGTCTAGCAGGGGATTGCTTAAGGCCTTCCATTCATTGAGCAAGTAGGTACTGTGAGGACATTGTGCCTAAGTAGTCTCTGGGGACCCAACAGGAAGCTGGAAACAGCCCTTGCCCTTAAGGAGCGACAGTGATCCCAGGCAGAGACACACAAAGGTGGCAGCCATAGAGGGAAAAGTGCTGCTGTCACAGCCACCGTGGTGGCAGTGATGGTGCAGGGAGAGGGGACACTGATTCTGGCAAGTGGCAGGGGCAAGGAGGGGAGCATGCTGCAGGGAGAGGGGACACTGTGCACAGGAAACTGCAAGTTGGAGAGGCGGGATGCTATTAAAAAAAAAAAAACACCTTTTTTTTTTTTTTTTCAGAAGTACAGCATAAAAAGAAAAGGCCCGTATCCTGGAAGCCCTCATGCTAGTGCACACCCTAACCGCTAACTGGACTTCTGACCGCACAGCATAACTTTGCCCATTTTGCACTTTGCGTAGATAGAATCGTGTGCCTGGTTTCTTTTGCTCATATTATATTGATGAGAGCCATCCTTGCTGAGGCCTTGGCTGTTGTGTTGTGTTGACATTTCTGCATCCCGTTCCGTTGTGTGAATATGCAGTATGTTTCCCCTTTCTGCTACTAGACTTTTGCGTATCGTCCAGTTTGAGGAAATCCAAAGAGTGCAGCTTTGAGTGTTCCAGGCCAAGTCTTTGGTGAGCATATCTGTGCATTTTTGTGGGAGATGTAGCCAGGAGAGGAGTTGTTGGGTCTTTAGGGTTTATGAAAGGTGCTTGTAGACTGGTTTCCCAAAGCAGCCGAATGCATTTACAGTCCCACTGATACTGCGTGAGAGTTCCAGTTGCTCGACACCCTCACTAACACTTGATGGTGTTTTTTTTTTTTTTTTTGGTGCCATTCTGGTGGGTAAACATATAATTGTTATGCTATAAAGTCATATTTTCCTGATGCCCAATGAAGCAGAGCTCCTTTTCAAATTTGTGCAGGTCATTGGAATACATTATCTAGTGAAGTATCTATTCAGATCTTTTGCTCATCATTCTATTGGATTGTCTGAGGGCAGGAGAAGGAAACATTCAAATGTTTTCTGCTTTCCTTTCCTGAGATTAGCATATCCAGGTGCTCACCAGCTCTATTCTCATCCTTGTGACGGGGGAAGAGCTGCTTGGTTATTGACTCTGAATCTTAAGGTGTCTGAGAGGTCTTGCCAGTGGGTGGGGGACAGTAACCCTACTGCCCTGGGGGGAGGCATCCCCCTTCACAGCTTTGCAGTTGATATCAGGAAGGAAGGGAGGAGTTGGTGGAGGAAGCTGGGGAGGGGGTTAATTTTTAGCAGGCCACAGAAGCAGGCGTGGAACCTTCTGATGGTCTGCAATGTGTGCTTCTGCCCTTGGTATTTGCAGCCAGGGAGGAACTGGAATTCTCATGGCCCCTCTTCAACAGCTTCTCCTATGTTTATGTTAGCTTAGTTATTCCTCAGGTCAGCTCCTCTAAGAGGGATCATTGTCACTTTTACAAAACAAGAAAACTGAGACAGCTGGCGAGTGGAGGGACTGGACTTAAACGCAGCCTCTTCCCCACCCCACTGTCTAGCATGGGAAAATGCCGGGGGCCTGGGGCTAGGGGTGACCCTCCCCCCTTCCTCTTCTGTTCAGTCTGGGGTGCTGTTCCTTAAGAGTAGGTGGAAGTCCTCATTCCCTAGTGGAGATTTTGAAAGAAAAGGAGGTGCTGTGAATCCTGAGCCTCAGTTGCAGCACCTGCCCCCAGTGGACCAGGAGGCCAGGACTGAAACTCGAGTTTTCTTTGGGCCTGGTGGGCATGGGGAGGAACGGCATGGCCCACTCCCACAGGAATTTCTGGTGTGGGGTTGTCACCCTCCCCAGTGGCTCTCCCTGGAGGCCCTGGTCTCTGGGCTGGGTAAGGGCGGCTCCCAAGCCCTTAGCACTCACCTACTCCTTTGCTTTCTCACAGAGTTATGTCATGCCCAGACCAGCAGAGGGCTCCATGAGGATTTATAGAAGATGCCCCGCCTCTCGGCGCCTTTGGTGCTGCTTCCAGCGTGGCTCGTGATGGTGGCCTGCAGCCCGCACTCCCTGAGGATCGGTAAGTGTGGCCTGGCTATGTGATGCTCCTAACCATTACTCCAAGGATCCATAGGTGACATCTGGGTGCTGCCCAAGCCTTGCAGGAGGCTGCCCGACCCTGCACTGTGCCTTCCTGAGTTTGGCTGGGGCAGAGGTGGGGACGGAGGAGGCGGAGGTGGTGGTTTTGAGGCAGCAAGAGGTTGACAGATCTGATCTGGTTGACTTGAGCTCCCCTGGTGATAACTTCCTGGTACAGTTCATGACAGAATCAGCCTAGCCCATGAAGAGGCAAAGAAGGGTGAGAATGGCCGTGGGGAGTTCAAATCCAGGGCTAGAGGAAAGAGAACAGGTCACTTCTCCTCTTCTCTGACCAATCAAAGAACCCTGGAGATGGTGGTGTGTCCTTGGCAATTTGGATGAATCCAGGAGTCTGCTTGGTGACCCTGCCCTTGGCTTGCTGTTTGCTGGCTGTGGCTTGATTCTGAGAGGAAGGGCAGGATCCCTTCCGTCTCTCCCTGTCCTTGTTGCTTGGGTGGGTAGGCAGGGCTGCTACCTGTACCATCAGCAACTCCAAACCTGGAGCCGGGGGTGGGGGGATCATGTGTCTCCTCTCTTGCTGGGACTGAGTGAGGCTGGCCAACTGCAAGCCAAGGCATTCCAGATCTCGAGTACTGGGGACTCAGTCCTGGCTGCAGGGCTGAGGACGCTCTAGTGCAGCAGGCCCAATGTGGGCATCAGAGGGCTCAGCCAGGGAACTTGTGGGGTCAGGTCAGATGGGAGGGTGTCGGTAGTTTCTATATGTGCATGTGGGGTGGGGGCCAGAGTGGACAGATGGGTGGGCCACAGCAGTGATAAATCTAACTCTGTGTTGGTTACAAGAAGATTCACCAGCAGGGACCCAAGGACAAGGTTGGGTGACAGCCCTATAAGAGTCAAATACCAGGCAGGTTATCCAGATGGATGACCACATGAGGCTTCTCTTCACAGACTAGGGTGGGAGCCATGTGTGGGTGACCTAAACGATGCTGGATCTGGATCCTAAACCCGATCCTAAAAGGACTTAAGGTTTAAGGCTAAATCCAGGGAAAGGACTTGAAACTCCAAGATTCCTCCAATTGCCATCAGGACTGGTCCTAAGGGCCGAGATTATGGTTGGCATGTGGTGATGGTCCAGCACGGGCAGAGGCGGGTCAATAGCTGAGACCCTGGCCAAGCCAGGCCGGAGGCTGAGCCTGCAGGTCTCTGAGCTGCCCCTTGTGATGCCGTGGGCATGTTTCTGTGCATATGTAGAGGCTCTGCTTGAAATCAGAAGTATGCACAAGTGACTCCACTCTCCTCTCACCCTACCCTGACTTCCTGCTCTATAGTCTTTATAAAAAAAAATAGGGGGAATTAAAAACAAAATCTTCCCTCCCTCTTCTTCATTCATTTCTGCAGCAACTTCAAAATCTAATTTAATTCTGCTTAGTGGCAGTGCGAAAATGGTTCATATCCTTAAGATGCTTATTTATAAGATGCCTACAGTTATTCAGCATTTGCTGCAAGGTTTTCTAGGCCCTCTAAATGAGCGGATAAAGCGGTAACCCATCAATTTCCATTTGTCAATAATGGGAAGCGGAAAGGGATTGAGCCAGAATTGGGAGTGCCTCACGGCCTTGGCTCTCCTGACACTTGTTCTCCTGGAGGGAAACAGAAAGTGGAGCCAACAGATCCCTCTCTTGGCTGCTGTGCTGACAACAGAGGGCTTTGCAGGGACCCCGTGTGCTCCCACATCCACACTTTGCCCGGTGCTTGTTCAGCTGTCAATCAAGACTCTGCTGGCCCCCAGCTTTGGTTCATGCCAGGCCACTTCCCATGATTTCCAGCTGAGGGCCTGCTGGCTGACAAGGTCAAACCGGCCCCATCTCCTGCAGAGACCAGGAAGCAGAGTTAAGCCAAGGAAGAGAAAGAAAAGAGAAAAACCCAAACAGCAATGCCAGGACCTGTTTTCCTGTCTCCTTGATTATCTTGAGAGTTAGGAGCTTTTAAAAATCTCCCCATCCTTGTGGATGGAGAGGTGCTAATTACATGCACTCCAGAAGGGAAGTGGAGTAGGGCAGGGATGGAAAGAGAAATAGGTCAAGAAAATATGAGTAGTTGTGCCTCATGGTAGGCAGCCGTGCACGCAGGTGGGCTTGCTGGGCAGACTGTTTTGGGGTCTCCCAAGTCCTTGAGAGTCTCCTGGGAAAGGGGATCACTGCTCCCAGCATTGGAGTTTTGGGGGGTTTTCCCCAGTTCCCCAGTCTCAGAGTGGATGGCTGTCAAAACAGGTCTGCACAAAAGGACCCAGAATCTCAGAGATAAATGGTCCAGCCTGCTCCATCCTCAGCCCCGCTTGTCGCTGGTGACAATATGGATGTTTGTAAAGAGGCCGCCGAACCCATTACCCTGTCTTGTGATGGCTGTTTTTCATTCAAGTGAGGCACAGGGTGGGAGACAAAGCCAAACTGTCTATTGCAGTGTCCGATGTTTACCCTCAAATGAGGTTTTGGGTAAGAGAAAGGGATTTTATTTATGGCTGCGAGGCTGCCCGCATAAATTCCCCAAACTCACACGCATATGTCAGCCCCCTCAGTCATCCATCTTCTGAAAATATTCTTTGATTTTGTTTCTGTCCCTCTGGGTCCTGAGTGGTGACTGTGGAGCCACGAGTTAATAAATGTCCCAGGAAGACCCCACCCTGTCTCTGTAGAACCTCCATTACTTAAAGAGATCAACTGTGGTCATAATATCTCAGAGACGTAAAAGGTAGTAAGGATCCATTATCCAACCTGCTTATTTTGCAGATGAGGAAATAGGCCCAAGGGTCAGTGGTTTGGCCAAGGTCACATGGCAAGTGACCTGGCTAGCAGTGGTCAGCTGAGAGCCTGTTGCCCTTGACTCTTCTCTCCATGTGCCCATGGGTGAACTCCCTTAGCCACTGGGGAACAGAGTCACCCACCACAGTAGGTGAAGATTATTACCTCTTTTAGTGTTCTCTAATTTCTTCTGGAAAATTTCAGACATTAGCCAATGCTGTCCTAATGCAGGGAACTCGGTATGTATTCTCTAGGCAGATGGACGCAGGGATTTCCAGCTGCCCCATTCTCTACCCCCAACTCCTGCCATGCTGCAGTCACACTGAATCGCTCGCTGTGGCCCGGCTGTACCAGGAACTTGACTCCAAGCTTTGCCCATGCCCTTCCTCTGTCATAAGTGCTCTTCTTCCCATTCCATTCCCCTCTGCTTAGAAAGCATCTCCATCAACTCTCCTGCATCACCACTGGCTTAAACAGTTCTCTGCAAAATTTTTCCCAATATCTTCCTGTCCTCCCAGGGAGAGTTCATCTTTTCTTTAACATTCTCCCATTCCCGCTGTTACATACATTTGTTCCTGCACTTATGGTACAATATTCTAATTATCACAGCATTTTCTTACCAGACTTTGGACTCCACTGGAGGCTGGGCACATGGCGTATGCATATGTGTGGCTCCAACTCAGTAAGAGTGATGGATGCGTCCATGGCCTTTCCCAAATACTATGCTTGGTACCATGTTTTTAAACTGTTTTCTTCCTGTCTTACCTATGTGCAAAGAGTTAGACCTGTGGGAAGAAGTAGAAGAGACAGGAGAAAGAGGAGGAGAACATGTCCATATATCTGTCTTTCATAGAAGAGAGAATAAGAATTGGCTGAATGTCCTGATTGGGTTCTATGGAAAGTTTTGGCTGCAATAATAAATGCATTGATTCAATTATTCATTCATTCATTAATTCAATTCATTTATTGAATGCAGTGTGACAAGCACTGGGGATATGGTGCTAAATGATAACAGTCAAAATAATCACTTGCCGTGGGAAAGGCTTTATTCTCTGTTGGGCCGAGAATATTCTCTAAGTTACCGAGGCTGGCTTTGAACTTGAGATCCTCCTGCCTCAGCCTCCTGAGCTGCTGGGATTACAGGTGTACACCACTGTGCTCAGCTTGGGATCTCTGATTATTATAGAAATCATATTAAGTACATTTTGTTGTGTTTGGTAAAGAAATTCAAAGATAGACTCATTATAGCTAACATAGTCTTATCTTGCTTTTCTTTAACACTTTTACCTCCAAAGAATTTCCTAGAAACATATAGTGTAGCTGACAGATGAGGAAGCTGAGGCTTGGGGATTCCAGAGGCTTGGGAAGTCCTGCTTGGTATGGGTGGCACCAGACACATTGGCGAGTTATTGCAGCGATTGAATCTCTTTTCTGCTTAAGGTTTCCCTGCATGGTGGAGCAGCAAGTGCTTGGATTTATTGGACACTCTGCCTTACTAGGACCCCCGAGCACTTTACAACTACATTTTTTTACTTAGTTGCTTTCCTCCAAAGAGCTTGAATTCTTTGCAGGGAATGTTCAACTTAGAACATTCAAATGTTATAAAGATGAAGCTAATAGGAGAATTGGGGGAGACAAGAGGGAAGAATAAAAAACATTTTCTGTTGGCCTTCTGCTGTGTATTAAATATATGTGACACACTGAGATGCTTGGCCTTGTTGAGGATTTACCATGGGGTTTTTTGAGTAGTGGGCTCCCCTAATAATCTTACCATGTGATTTGATTTATGAAATTTTGATCGGTGCGTAACTTTTCATCTTGGTTCCAAATTGAGTCATCCATATAGACAATCAATTGGTCTTTCACATTAGTGACAAATAGAAATTGATGACTTTCTCCTTCATCTGTCACCTAGAAAGGGAATATAGAAAGATTTCTGGGACATAAATCTCTCTTCTGCTGAGTAATTTAGGGGAGTCTGTATCTGCTTTATTCATGCCTGTATTCCCAGGGTCTATAGCAGTGCCTGGCCCACCGAGGGCTTAGTCATGGTTTGCTCTGTGGGTTTTCTATGGGAAGCTCTGAATCTTGAGTTGACCTTTCAGTTCTCAAATTTCTCTCCTCCCGGAATGCTTACGAATACTAATCAATTTTATTGTTAGCCCACAAAATATATAGTTAGGAGCATGAGTGTTTTGCCCGGCTGGGATTACAGGTGTAATCCCCCGCTCCCTGCCCCGGTCAATGTCTGCACGTGTGCCTGCACAGACCTCTGCATGCATCAGGACCTCTCTCCTCTCCCCCTTGCTTCACCTCTGCCATCAGCACATTTTTAGGTGGGCAAGGGAGGACTGGCTGCCGCCAGACAGGCATCCGGCCGTGTTCTGTGTGTCATTATCCATCCTTACTCAATTCGGGAGCATCACACAGGATGATTTCAGGGTGTTGACCTCCCTCCCCCTTTCCAGAACCCAGTGTGAGCCATAGACACACGCTGAAGTCTTTTCTGCTGAGAAGCTAGGGATGGATTAGGCCTAGATGCTTCATTTCATAGAGGAGAATTACTGGGGTCCCAAAGGCAAAGTGAACTGGCAGAGGTCCCTTTAGCAGCACCAAGGCCCCTGACTCTCAGCTGCCGGGTGGTGTCAGGGTATTGGGCATTGCATGCACCAGTTCAGGTCCCCCAGCATCTGTGAAGCAGGTACAGGGGAACACATCTCATGGAGGCAACCTGAAGCTCTCGGGGTCTGTGATTTGCTCAGGCTTGTGCAGTGGTAAGTGACCAGGTCAAAGTGGACAAAGTGAGTAGGATCTGAGTCCTGAGTAGCTTCTTGGCAGTCCATTCACAATGGGTGACATCTCAAAGCTAATAGGGGCCAGTGTTCTGGTCCCTGGGACTGACAAAGTGGGGCTGAGCCAAAGAGAACAGGCAAGTAATGACAGTGAACCTTGGTAATTCTGGCTTATCTGTTCTGTTTTCTTAAACATTGTGCTTGGTCTCTGCAAGAAAACTAAGCAAGGTCCCAGTGGCAGGAATATCAGAGATGAAAGGGTGGGGCCCTTGGTCCGTAACTGCGAGTCCTAGAGATAATAGAGTTGATTTCCATATAATTTTGGTGTGTGGCTGCCTGTGTTCATTTGTGTTAGGGTGACCTGGTTCCCCCAGGCCTCATTTTGTCCCTCAATGAACTTCCCTTTTGGATACAGCAGATTTCAGGCCTGCCTGGCAGGGTGGCCGGTGGCCTAATCAGGCGCATTGGGGTGAACAGAGATCACCATGGCACTGGGAGAACCAGCACTGGTGATAACTTCTCGGAATATCAAAAGCCTATCTCCAGCTCTGTGACATGCTTTACAAAGTCTCCCTTTGTGGAGCGAATCATTTGCAAGCTGGATTTGTGGGGCAGGGGTTGGGAATGTAGAAATTATGGAGAGAGATTTTGCTTCTGTGTAAAACAAAATTGCTTACCAGGCAGAAGGAATGGGCTCTTCTGGACCCCAGGGTCCCCAGAGCTGGAAGTGGCCACAGATAGGTTGGAAAGGGATTTTAGTATTGGAGGCAGGGTTGGACCTGTTACTTCCAAGACCCCTTCCAACCTGGGATTCTGTGATATAATATTTTAGCCTTTGGTCTCATGCTCTCACAGGAAGACATTTCAGTATCATTGTGTCCTCATTAATAACCATTAACAAGAGCTTAGATTGAGGCAGCCATCTGCCTAATTAAAGCTATGACCCCATTTGGTTCCAATTGCTTGGCTAAGCCAGGTAAGACACACAGCCCTGCTGATCCTTTAGTTCTGTCGGTGTGGACCTGGCCCGTCTGCCGCTTCCCTTCTCCCTGTGGACCCTGACGGAGGAGTTGGAGAAGCCCAGGTGATGGAGGCAGCTGCTTAGATCTCAGCCACACTGTGTATGTGTGTGTGTGTGTGTGTGTGTGTGTGTGTGTGTGTGAGAGAGAGAGAGAGAGAGAGAGAGAGAGAGAGAGAGAGAGAGGGACGGAGGGTGGGGTATGCTCATATGCATTGGCAGAGCCAGAATGTCCCATTCAGCCTCATGGCTCAGCTGCGTGCGAACCCGCGGTCACACTTGGCTCTCGTTAGTCTGAACAAGCAGGCACACTTCCGTATATCCTTCCTGGGGGGTGGTGGGGTGCACGGAGTGGCAGAAAGCTGCAGACAGCTGTGCTTTCTCCTTCCACCTTGACTCCTGGTGGGCTGGGCTGAAGAGGCTCATTAGGTTCACCCTGAGAGAATGCTATGGAGAGGGCCCAGCCTAGTCGGCTGCTGGGCGTGCATTGGCCAGCACAGTCCCCTGGCCAGGGAGACAGTGCCTCTGTGCTGGCCTCCAGAAGGCTCCAGCATAGTGTAGAGGTTAACCCAGCTCATGGGCTCTGGAATCAGACTGCCTGGTGGTGAATCTGAGTTCCTCCCTTGATAGCTGTATGATTTGGGGCAAAGACTTGATTTCTGAGTGCCTCGATTTCTTCATCTGTCGCATGGGGTCATAGTCCCTACTTTGTTTTCATGAGAACTTGAGACGATCCTATGGAAAAAGCCCTTAAAGTGCTAGCCAGGCCTATGCAGGTGCTGGGAAAGTGGCCTCTTTACTGAGAGAGAGCACTGATGGACGAGCTGGTCTCCATCTCTTCACCTTCCACTGCCCCTTTCCCTCCCCCGTTTCTTCACCAAATCTTGTCTCTTTCCTTTTTTTTAAACCTGCTTTAAATTCACCCTGTTCTAGGCGATGGGAGTCCCAGCTGGTTTGGAGAGCTCTTACTTCCAGAATTCTCCATGTGCAGGTGGGCACGTGCTCTGTCGCACGTGTCTCCCTGTCTTCATGGTACTTACCCACCTGTTTTATGCAAACAGTTTTTTAAAAACCTCATTTTAATTCCATCTACTCCAGGAGCCTAAGAGCATCCTGAAGGGATGGGCTCCAACTTCTGTGTCCTCACAGCACCGTGGACTCTCCACACTAGAGTTTCGTCCCAGGCACGGGCTAATGGATTTGAATGATCACCTTCTCAAAGACCCCCTTTAGCCCCATCCCTGTTCATCATCCCTCTCTATTTTTCTCCTTCCTTTTACAGCAAAGCTCTGCAAAATAATTGCCTATTCAAGTTGTCTCCATTTTCTTCCTCGCTCTCCCTATCAATAGGACTCTCCACAATCAGACTCTCAGCTCTCAGTGACGCCCCTATGGCTAACTCAGGCGATCTGTTCCCAGGCCTCATCTTACTGGGCTCAGCAGCAGCATTTGGCCTGTCTTCCACTGCCTCTTGCCTGCAGGACTTCTTCCCTTGGCCCCAGGACCACATCTCACCCGGTCCTTGCTCCAGCTCACTGGCTCTGCCTTGGACTCCTTTGCCGTTCCCTTTCCATGTCTTGATCTCTGCATGTGAATGTGCCCCAGGGCTCTGTCCTGAGGCTTCTTCTCTGTCCTCACCCAGTAGGTGATCTTGCTTTCTTCTGGTCCAGGTGCCTCTACAGGACATGACTCTCTGTCCTCACCTCCGGCTCTGACCTTGCTCCATGACTCAGTAACTCACACCTGCGACTGCCCACTCACATCCCCACTTGGATCGACAGAAGCTCAACCTTGACATGTGTTAAACTGAGCTCTTGATTTCCGTTCCAAGCCTGGTTCTCCTGCCGTCTGTCTTCCCCATTTCATAGATGGTAATGCTATGCTATCTGATTGGACTTGGGCTCTGAACTTTGGCGCTGTCCGTAGTTTCCTCTTCCTCTGCCATCCGACACCCTCTCCATCCGCAATCCTGTTGGCTCTTCCTTCCAAGCACAGCTGGTAGCTCTTGACCACTTCCTTCCATCTCAACCATTGCTGTCCCAAACCATCTTCTGCCTCCCCTGCATTATCATGAAGCTTTCCTACCAGTTTTCCTGACATCCCCCGCCCCCCACCATACTAGGGATGCAACTCAGGGTGCTTTACCACCTACGTTCCCAGCCCTTTTTATTTTTTTTATTTTGAGGGTCTTGCTCAGTTCCTGAGTCTGGCCTTGAACTCCTCCTGCCTCAGCCTCCCGAGTCCCTGGTGTGTGCCACGGTGCCCAGCTCTCTGTGTCTCGCTGATGCGATCGCTTTTTTCTCAAAATGGCAGCAAAACAATTCTCCTAAACTGTAAGTTACATCATATCAGTTCTCTGCTCTGGCCCATCACTGGCTTCTTGTCAGAATAAAACACAGTCTTCATAATGGCACGGGGCCCTCTATGTTCTGGCCCCACTGTGTGTTCCATTCTCCTGCCTTACCCCTCTGCCTCTTGCTCACACCACACCAGCCCCAACCAAGACGCACTAGCTTCTTTGTTTTTCCCCAAACATACTAACTGGGCTTCCACCCCAGGTCCTTTGTACCTGCTGTTTTCTCTGCTTAGAAAATTCTGGATATCTGCATGGTTCATTCTCTCACAACTGGTAGGTTACACCCTGACTGTCCTTGGCCCCTCCCCTGTCCCCATTACTTTCTATCTGCCCCTGCTTTATTTATTAATTTTTTGTAACATTTATTGCTAGCTGGCATTCTTGTCTTACGTGTTTCTTGTCTGAATCTTCCCATGAGGAAAAAGGCTTTGTTTTGTTCTCTGCTGTTCCCCCAGCACTTGAAATGGAACCTGGTATATAGAAGAAGCTCACTAAATACCTGCTGAATGAATAAATGAATGATGCAGAAGCAAGGGAGGCCCCCGAGGAGCTTCAGAGTTGAAGGCACAGGCTGGTGGTCTTCCTGACGGGGAGGCACCTCTTCCCAAGCATTGCTTGTTGGGAACAGTGCAGTTGGCTCCCTGTCCCCTTGTTCTCTGATTCCTGCAGCCAAACCCCAGGTCCTGAGGCTAATCTTGCTCCTGTTCTGAGGAAGCCTAGGCCAGCAGTTAAATGACTCAGCATCGACATGACTCTTGGCTGTGGATCTTGCTTTGTTCCTCAGATCCAAACACCAGGTTTCTGGCTTGTAATCCACCCCCACCAGTGTGGCCCTTGCAGTACCCAAGTCTCTCCTGTCATCATGTCAGAGACCTCGCTTGAATACTGTGACTGTGCCCAAACCACCCTGGGAGCATGTCTGGCCTTGTTGGTCTCAGTTTCCCAAAAGCCCAGAGACCCGCACCTGGGCCCAAATCCCAACGGATCTCTGCCACCTGCTGCCAGTGCTTCCCTGACACTGCCGCTCTTGGCCAGGAGTCTGCTTGTTGTTTGCCAGGAGACTTTACCAATTATGACTATCCGCTTGTGCTTAGGTTTGCAAAATCGAAATGGCGGCCGGGACCCAAATGTCGCCCATCCACCTTTGAATAGTGATGACCCTTGATTTTCTTTCTATCAAGCTCAATTCTGTCCCTCTATGCGGACTGTTCAGACTCCACCTTTCCCCCAGGGCCATACAGAGCAGGTCTGATGCTGTTCCCTGTGATGGTACCTCGGAGACCGGAAGCACCGTCATTTCCTGTTCTAACATCTTCTTTCTACCAGAGATCCATTATCAGGGCCGTTGTTCCTTCTATCACATTGCTGGGCTTCCATTCATCATCCTGGTCACCCTCCTCGGAAGGGGTTTTCTTTCTTCCTCATAATGAGAACAAGATTCCCCCAATTAGAGGCAGGCACTCCCCTCCTCGGTTTCCAATGCCGGCAGGCACCTGCTCCCACCTGTGGCCTCAAGTGCAGAGCCTGTTGTTAGACCCCTTCCCACCAACCCTGGCTGCCCAGGCTCCGGTTCAGGAAGGCCAACCTGGGACTCAGCAGTGAGACACAGCCCTGCTCCTCACAGACTGGGCTTTGCTCGCAGCACCCGGGGCTGCGGCTACTGCAAGGTCTGAAGGCACCTGTGTGAAGGGGCTGGGGGCTGGGTGGGTTTCCTAAGTAGAGTCACACCTCTGTGACTTCCTCTGAGCTATGCGTTTCCCAGGCTTTCTAGGACATGGTCTTTTGAGCAGAGTGACACAGGCAGGGGAGGGAGTGCCACTTTGCTGGCAATACTCATAAATTTCCTCCAGCTGCAGGGATCTAACAACATGAGACTTTGAGCTTTCAGCTCACAGATGAAAGAACAGGGATTTTCCCAGAGATGACAGAAAAGGGAGGCATGCAGCCCCAGGGGCCTCCACAGGAAGCTGTATTAAGGACTCGCTCCAAGGAGACACCAGCCACCAGCCCATGCTGGAGCAGGGCTGCAATGGGTGCACCCAGGCCCCTGGGCAGCCACCCGGAAATCTCAGGTCAATGGCCTGGAGCAGAGAGTGAGCTTCCCCAAGCTCATGGGTAAGGAATTCTCTTTGCACTTCCTAGAGTTGTTGGGGTTTCTGAAATTAAAGGGATCTTCATCTGGGAACCGTGGTTGAATGCAAATGTCCCCCTGTAGAGCCAATTTGGAGAACCTAGAGTTCTAAGGGAATCGAGGTTGCCTTAGAACCTCAAGGCAGTGGAGGTGGTGGAGATGAAACAGGGGAGGAGTCAGTTACCCATTGGAGCTTTCCCTTTATTTAATCGACCTCTTCCTCAGCTGTCACAGGAATGATCTCCCGGGGAACAAGGTGGCTCTTGGGAGGCTCCTGAGCAGGTGAGGCAGGGCCACCATCTCCTGGAGACTTGCTACTCTTATCTTGTAGTCCCAACCTGGGTGGGGCTCCTTGCTGGGTCTCAAATGTGCGCCTGTCTTACCATAAAGCCATGAGGATGGACACAGTTCAGGTTCAAGTCTTCGCATCCCAGGCTTCATGGGACAAGTCCAGTCTCAGATTCAAAATCCATGGGCACGAGTCAGGCATGGTGGCACAAGCTTGTAATCCCAGTGACTTGGAAGTCAAGGGAGGAAGATTGCAAGTTTGAGGTCAGGCTGGGTATTTTATTGAGGTATCTACTCTACCATGGGCTGGAAGTGTGGCCCATGGTAGAGCACCCCTGGGTTCAATCCCTAGCACCAAAGAAGAAGAAAAAAAAATCATGTGCCCAAATACTACTTACCATCTGTGTGCACTTAGGCAAACTCAATTTCCCGTTTATAAACTGGAGGTGACAGAGTTTATCACCAATCACTGTATTAATTAAGAGGAGCTATATAACATATCACACACAATGTGTAGCATATAGTAATACTTAGTAAATATCATTTCTGTTCTTTTTGCTCCTTTCAAGGAATAGTAGTTTGCTCCACAGTGATGGCAAGTAACTAGATGGCCTTCTAGGGACCCAGAGGGGTCTGGGCCTTACCGATATGTAAACCTAGCATTGAACTATGGTTTCTGCATGTGACCTTGGGCAAATTAAAGTATTTGGTGTCTGTTGTCTGCTTTCAGATAGGGATAATAAAACTCACCTTATATAACTGTTGAGGTTTACGGGAGAGAAAAGGTGTAGAAGTCAGTGAGCAGAATGCTTGACAGTCATAGGAAGTCAATAAATAATAGCTGTTATTGGTGGTGCCACCATGGTTGCTGTTGCTGTGGTTTTCTATTACTGTCATAACAAATTACCACGAATTTAGCAGCTCAAACAAAATAAATTTATTACCTCCGTCTATAGTTCAGAAGTCTCACTGAGCTAAAACTAAGATGTCGGCTGTGTTCTTTCCTGGAGGCTCCAGGGGAGAATCCATTTCCTGCTCTTTGGGGTCTCTGGTAGAACTTACTTCCTTGTGGTTTTATGACCAAGGTCCCTGCTTTCTTCCTGGCTGTGAGCCGAGAGCCATTCCCAGCTTCTAGTCTGCTGCGTCCTTGGCTCTTGGCCCTCTCCCTCCATTTTCAAAGAAGCCCTTCTCACCTCAAGGCCCACTGGCCTCCTCTGGGACAGGTTCTCCAGCGTTGAGGACTCCTGGGATTATTCAGGGTCACCTCCCCATCTTGAGTGCAATAACCTTAGTTGAATCTGCAAAGTTCCCTTTAGTGTGAGGGACTAACACACTCTCAGGGTGCAAGGTTTGGGATGTTCACAGCCTTTGGGGCCATTATTCTGCCTTCCACAGCCGCTGCTCAGTGTGGAAGCCTTCCAAGGTGGGAAGCTGAGCTATTCAGAAACCTCCTCGTGAACAGGGCCTGATGTGTGGGCTCTGCCCTTGGAAACTGTCCCTAGCCCCATCCTTGTCCCAAATTACCCAGCTCCTATTGCCGATGTCCATTTTGCATGAAAACCAGGCATCCAGAGCGCTGAAGCCCATGTGTTTCCTTGATGGGTGGTGGGTACCGCACATGCTGGCCACATTCCCGCAACTGGAGATTGTGCCAGCAGACGAGAGACAGCCGGGAAGGGGCTGTGTAACAGGAAGTACTTTATCATGTTGATTTAATAATCTCCCCGCTTCTAACATGTCAGGGCGCCAGCGGAGTAGCCTACAAGCTGAATGTTATCTGAGGCTGTCACGTGAGCTCTGCTTGGAGTGATGTGTTTATTTCTTGCCATAGGGCCCAGAGAGAATAATGTCCCCCCAGAGTCCCAGCAGACTCTTATTCTACCTGTCATCTTTCCAGAGAGGCCAGAGTCACTTGTGCTTCAAGAAGCAACTGCTGGGAGCAAGGAGTTCAGAAGCCTGGGGTCTGCAGCTGGTCCAGCCTGTTCCCTGTCTCCTAGAACTTAACAGAGCCCTGCTCTACACTATGGTTGTGGGAAATACAAGGAAATGGGATATTTTGTGGGTCCATGTTCTAATTTGAAGTGGCAGGGCTACCAGACGCGCGGGACCTGGAGGGTAGTGCAAACCATTTGTTACTCCGGTGTTGACTCTGGGATGCAGCAGAGGTGACTGCGGTCCAGGGACTGTGGGCACATTGGCATATGGATTTCTTTTTACTCCCTTTCTGGTATTTCTTCTGTTGCCCCTCAGAGTAGAGGGAATGACAGGGCAGTGGACCATCACCTGAAAAGGCCGTGTCACAGGAGAAAGAGTGACATTTGTGTTTACTAAGCACCTACTCCGTGTTCATGACTTCTGTTAAACTATATAATTTTTACAACCTTCAGAGGTGAGCTTGATGGTGTCTGGAACCTGGATGTGGAAACTCAAGCACATAGGGACCAAGGTCTCCATGCAAAACGTGGAGGACCCTAGATTTGAACCAGATGGCTTACATGCCAGGGCTGTGCTCTGTCCCCATTGCCTTGCGGACCTGCAGGTGCAGGGAGAAGGTGGGCATGACCAAGGCCCACCCCAAACCATTGTGACATCGGGTGTCTTTAGAGAAGCAGGACAGATTCCACACAGAGGCCCCCAGTGCCCCCAGCCTCTGCAGGGGTCCCTTTCAGACATTTGAAAGAGAGAAAATTAACTCAAAATTGAAGTACAGAAGTAGTGCTCAAGACACCTTTAGGCTAAAAATAAGAGCAGAGGCTGCTGCGCTCAGAGGGACCGAGTCTCATGCTGGCTTTATTTATAGCCGCTTATTTATTAGATTCCAAATGATGTTTAACCAGGAATCATATGGCAGTGATCTTTGATTACTTATGCGGCTAATGGCTGAACATATATTATTATTGCTATTTATTTAGCCCTGCTAAATGTACCGGGTGCTTCTCTCCCATGAAGCCACTAAGGAAAGGGCCACGGGAATAGGGAAGTGGCCAGAAGTTGGCCTTAGAGACCAGGTGAGGGGCTCCCCCAGGAGGATTATTTTAAAAGGATCAATCCTTGGAAATGAGTAGAGGTGGGAGTGGAGAGATTTCCCTAAAAGGGAAGAAAGAGTTTGAGGCTAGAATTGGGATTTTTGGAACCAGAAATATCTAGCCTCATTAATACCAACATTTATGGAGTGTTTCTTATGTGCCAGGAGTGATACTAAATGCCATTCAAAATTATTTAACCCTCCTTGGTCATTTTATAGATGAGCTCAGAGAAGTTAAATAACTTACCCAAGGTCACAGAGCTGGTAGGAGACTGGAGCCAGCATTTAAGTCCAAGCCTGTCTGCCTCTAGAGACCGCGTCCCCATTATGATGCTCTGCCCTACTTCAAAGCCCGCAACCTTCTCTTGTTTTGGTTAAGCTTAACTTTTTGAGTAAACAGCTCAAAAAGAGAATGGGAAGCATGTTGCCCAGGAGCCTGAGAAGGAGCGTGGAGATTGGGGCTGTTGACTTCCCCTCTCCTGTGGAGCTTTACAACCTGCTAGGGAGGACCTGTCAGCTGTCCCTGGGGCACAGCCCACCCAAGGCTCTTATTGCAAACCTGAGGCAGCCACTGGGGTGGGACAGGGAGTACCAGGCTCAGGGTTACGAGAAGGGCTTCTCCGCCTCCTGGTGCTCCCTGGCTATGCCACGGAGCGCAGCAGTTGGCCAGTGTGTCCTAGAAAGGGGGCAGGGTGGGGGTGTCCTGGGCTCCACCGGCTCCAGGCCATAGCATCTGCATCTGAGGCGAGAAGGGGCCCCGATGGGGAGAGCCACGCCCACCCACCTTCCCCGCCCACTTCTGACCTGCACCCCTGCGCTGTCCCTCCTGGCTCCCAGCCTCACCCTCACCTAGTTGTGTTTCCCTGGAGAAGGCCCAGAGGCCTTTCCCGGGCATCAGAAGCCTCTGCAGGCAGCCTGAGGATGGTCTAGGTTCATTGCTCAGCCTCCCCCCGCCCAACCTCGTCCCAACCCCATAAAGGCTCCCTACCAAGCATCTGCTCACTGTGCTGGAGTCACAGAACATCCCAGCCGCTCAGTTGCTGGGCCTTTGCTCCCTCTGCCGGAGCACCTGTCTTCTCAACTGGCCAGGCAGAACTGTGGTCATCATTCGAGGCCTGGCTTACAGGTGATCTCCTTCCCCAAGGAGCTCTGCTGGTCTTTCTCATTCTCAGTGTGGGTGACTCGGCCCTCTCCTCACGTGGCACTGTGGCATGGTTCCAGCAGGGGTCCACCAGGGCAAAGACCACATCCTATTCCCACCCACACCCCCCCCACCCCCCGGCCTGGTCTTGTTCACATCGGGTGTCCTGGGGCTGGAGTAGCCTGACCCCTCTTCTCCCCAGCACAAGGGTCACGGCTGATACTCCTGTAGCAAAAGACAGGTGAACCAGAGAAAAGCATAACATATTTATTTAATCAGAGTTTTACATGACATAGGCGCCTTCAGAAACGAAGCTCCAAACAGGGAGAACTGTCTGTTTTATGCTTAGGTTCAACGAAGAGTGGGCAGCTGTGCACAAAAGTGATCAGAGGAAGGGGCGAAATCCGATGGTAATAGGCTGGGTGGGGGCAGCAAGCCCAGTGTGTCTACATTATTCTTGGCCTCTCTGGTGTCCTCTCTCCTGGGTGTAGGACAAGACTCCTCTGGAATGAGGGTCTTCAAAGGAGAAGGGAGAAGGGAGAGAGGGATTATTCTAGGTTTTGTGGATTGCTTTGGGGAGAAGAAATTGAGTTACTCTGACCTGCTTTGGGGAAGAGGAGTTCTGGCTTCTGTGACCCACTTTGAGGGTGAAATAGTGATGGGTTACAGGAGGACCAGAGCAAGTCAGAGACCTGCTCCCGAGACCCTTTGAATCTTCTTCGGTTCAAGGCATTCAGTATGTGCCAAGGTGCCATGTTTTGGGATACTGTATTCTGAGCCCAGAAAGTGTTTAGGAAACTTGGTTGAGTGATTAGATGATGGGTTCATTCTTATTCTGGGCTGTCGTGGGAGAAGTATTTGTTCCACCAGGGGCCGCAGACCCACTGGTTTTTAAAATGGGGACATTAGGGCAGGAGACAGAGACTAAATGAGTCAAGTTGCACAGCCTGAAATAGAACAGCACAGAGCCCGATCCCTCTGGTTGGGGAGGGAGGGAAGCTGTTAGCTGGCTGTCTGGGTGCGGAGGGGAGGAGAGGAGACCTCACCGAGGGCAAGAAGAGGACTTCAGGAGCTCCCTTCCTGCGCCCTCTCCTCCCTCCAACACCACGGTCAGTCTCTGGCCTTTTCAGTTATAGCCAAATACATGGTGTGAAGTATTTGACCTTTAGAAGGAGGATTTGTGTGCACACGGCCCTGCATCACAGGGTCCCCTGCACTGCGTGGCTCTGATGTCCGACTCCCTCTGGGGAGGACCACCCTGCAGCGCGGTGGCCCATCCTTTCACCCCGTCTCTGGCTGCCATTCCCTTCATCTCAGAGACACAGCCAGTGGCTGCCTGGGGTTTGGCCAGATGCCAGGGGACTTGAAAAGAAGATCCTCGGACAATTGCAAAGACGGCGGCAGGGGGAGGATGATGAGCGGGGGTTCGCGGAAGGGGCCAGGGTAGGACCAGCCACTAGGAAAGCTCCTGGTGAAGATGGAAGCCCAGGAGGAGGAGAGGCCCAGGCTGTGCAAGCTGGTGAATCCGCAGGGGTCAGGTCCCCTGTCTGAGTGTCCGTTTCTCCCCACCATGGTCTCCAAGGTCCTGTCAGGTCTGAGATTCCAGAGGGTGCCGTTCCTCTCTCTGGAGGCGACAGCAGATGCACTTTCTCTGTCCTCCTCCGCCGCCTTTATTTTCTGTCCTCTCCCTCTTCTTGCCCCTGTATGTATTTACTACCCACCTGGGTCTAGATGATTCCCCTGCTTAAGTGCCATTTAGCTGTTGGCCGCCCGTTGGCTCAGTTTTATAGACACGTTCCTGAGGCACAGAGGCCAAGGCCTGGTTTTGGAGAGGGAGGGTAATGGGAACAGAGAGCGGTGGCGTCCCACTTAGATTGGATTTTAATAAAGTTTCCAGCCAACCTAAATCATCCCCGTCACAGGAGCCCAGCAACCGCCGAGTGTGGGGTCACCTCAGGGCTGCTTCTCCCGGCTGGGGACAGGCAGAATTAAGGGCTGGGGGGCTGGAGGTGGGCAGCCCTTGGAGAGGAGATGTCCATCTCAAGCCTAGTGTCCCCTTTGGTGGCCAGGCTAGGACTGTCAGAGAAGGGCTCGAGGTAAAGGCTCTCGGAGGGGAAGCCGAATGCCTGCTCTTTCGGCAGCTGTTAATTAGTTGCAGATGATGAGATAATTCATAAAAATTAGCAGTGATTTCCTTCATTGTGTTAATATCACCGGGCAATAAAACTGCTGTTAAGGATGAGTTTTCTCTGCATCAAGGAGCAGGATGTCAAGGAAAAAACAGCCCTCTGCAGGGGTGGAGGGAGGGAAGAAAGGAAAACAGAGCAGTGAGAGATGACGGGAGTGATTTCCAAGCTTTGGCTGAAATCATCGGAAAGAAGTCAAATTGAAATGCAAATCCTGGTGTCTCAGAGCACTGGCTGGGAAGAAGTGCATTTGGTGGTGTCACCTTGGCGGCCACGGACAGGCAGACGGTGGTGGGGAGGGCTTCCCCTGCTGCTCCGAGAAAACAAGATGGAGTAACCAGAGGCAACTCAGACTTCCACTGTGCCCGGGCAGGGAGCTGGCCCCAGCCCACAGGACAGTTCCCTGGAGAGCAGACACACTTGCTTATTCAGCCTGTGGTGTGGTCTGGCCTTGACCTCCTCTATGACTGTCTATGACTGTTGATGCTTTCACCAAACTCTGCCTACACTGGCCTCACATGAGTTTCTCAGATGTGACAAGAGCCTTCCTGATTTAGGGACTGGCCCCCAACACTCCCTCTGTCTAGACCATGATTTGCCCCCACTTTTTTTCTTTCAGTCTGGTTATTTTCTATTTTTCCCTCAGATAAAACATCATTCTTGTAGATAAAGCTTCCTTGAGCTGTATTCCTAGGGGCTGGCACAGTCCCCAGGTAGCACACTGGGAGTGAGGGATGGGTGGAACGGTGGTCTCTTCCTGCTTAAACCTTGCCCAGGCTACATTTTCTGCAGGACAGTTCCAAAGTCAGTTGCTTAAGAATACTCTGTGATCTTACCCCTGCCCACCTTGCTGACCACATCTCACAGGCCCTCCTACTTTGTGTCTGCCTGGGCGATCCTTACTAATTCCCTGCAACCTGGTTCAAGTGTCAAGTTCTCCATGATGTGTTCCCCTACGCCTCCACCCACCCACCACCTCTTACTGCTCACAACCTTTTGAGTCATCATCCCTGTGACTATGTTATTGCAGCAGGTTTACTTGGCACCAATCCTGAACTCAGTTGAGAACATGGACTAATACAGAGCGGCCACTCCACAAATTGTTGCATGATCGAATGGTTGAGTATAAAGTTCAAAAATGGTTTTAGTACTATTTAATCATCCAGGCCAGAAATGATGTTGGCTTAGGGGAGGGACAGTGGTGATGGTGAGAAGTAAACAGGTCTTTCTTGAAGTTAAATTGACCAGTCTTAGTGGTGGATGAGATGCGGGGGATGAAGAAGAGCTAAAATATGCCCAAGTGGGTAGCCGTGTCACTAATTAAGAAAGGAAGGAGGAGGAGGAGCAACCTTGGGGTTTGGGTTGAGAGATAACAAATTCCTTTTGGCAAATGCAGAATTTGAGATGCTTGTAAGACATCTGAGCGGAGAGGCCAGGGAGTCAAAGGGACATACAGTATTAAACCTCAGAAGAGGAAGTCTCAGATGGAGATACACAAAGGAGAGTCATTGGCATGTATGTGGTGTCCAGAGCCAGGGGACCAGGCAGCCTTCTAGGGAGAGAATGTGTGAATGGTGTGAAGGGCCCAGGACCAAGCAATCTAAATGTTTGCTCAAAAAAGAAAGATAATCAAAGGCTCTTGGGCCATTTTGCAAAATAGACACAGTCTAGTGAATTCATAATAAGCCACAGACTAAAGTATATATCAGATTTAATCATCCAAAAGATTTTAACCAGCAGGAAGGAGCAGAAAGCTGTGAATTTTGTGTCTGGGGGTGCATATTGGTGAGATGATGGTAGGCTAGTCATAGAAAAGTAGAGAATGGTCTCAAGAGCCCAGCATGTCTTTGGGTAGACCAGCTGAGCCTTGTGATACTAGCGTGGCCTCTCACCCTGTTCTAGATAAAGTAGAGGTTAGCCCAGAGTGCCCTTGGCCAAGCTAGGAAAAATTATCCATTGTGAAGCCCAGGAAGATTCTCAAGGAATGAAACACAAACACAGACTTGTAAATTAGTACAGAACTTTTCCAGACAATTAACATTTTCTGGCGAACCGTTTTTTTTTTTCTGGGAAGAACTCAACGTGAAGCAAATGGAATATGCATTTGATTTAATGCTGGTCGATCGATCCACTCACTCATTCATACTCAATACCGCTATGAACAACCACTATAAGTCAAGGTTAAGAAGAAAAAGAAGGATAGTATTTGATCCCTGACCATTTAGAGCTTGTGGAAATACTACCAACATGTATGAAAAATTGAGTGACAATGCAAGACAATTTAATAATTTCAAGGGAAGACTTATTTAAGTGCCCACTGAATGGTGCAGAGAGAACCCAGCAGCAGGAAGCTCACCTTCTCTGTAGCACCGTCGTCAAGGGCAGCTTTTCTACGCTCACCTGATCCGGTGACTTACTTTGGAGGAGTGAATAAAGGGTGCTGTTGTATAGGAGTCAGGTGGACTGGAGTGGAATCTGAGCCGCTAAGTCTCTGTCTACGGAAGATGACATTTAGATCTGCTGCCATCTGTTGGTAAGCGTGGGAAGGAGCCTGGAGCACAGTCAGCGGGTAGAGAAAACAAAATTGCCAAGAATTAGGTATTGGGACAAGAGAGCTTTGGTTTAGTTCATTGTCATGAAAAACATGGCTCTCTGGCCAAGTCCATCGACATCCCGTGGGAGTGTGTCAGAATGCACAATGTCAAACCCTACCCCAAAGCAGGTGCTGCAGTTTAGCCAAATCTCCAGGTGATTCACAAGTTCGTTTGAGAAACAGTGGTCTAGCATTGGTGATGTGGGATTCTGCTGGGGCGTTTCCCAGGTCCTTTCCCTGGTAGGTCCTGAGTGGCAGGGCTAGGACAAAACCTCAAAATTCCTATTTTTATTAAGTACACCCAGAGGATGGCTGTGAGCAGGACAGCTTTGAAGGGTCTGCTTGCTGCACGTGCGTCCCCGGGTTGGGACAGCTTCCTCACCATGCAAGTGCCTGATACTTATCCCTCACCATCAAACTCATTATTTGGAAGACCACTAACAAAATGGCATTTTCTTGGTCTTATTCTCTCCTTGCTCATTACCTCTCTGCAGCAGTTGCAGTTTGGATTGTTTCTTCGGAGCTCTCTCTTGATCTTGGGTTCCATTAGATGAAGCTTTTCTTCCTCAACTATTCTCAAACTCTGCCTCTTCCTTGAATCCTTTATGATTATTGTCTTCCTTCAACGGTTTGCTCTTCCCTCACCCTTTCTGGACAATCTGGTCCCCTCCGTGGCTGTGATTATCATCTCTAGGTAAACGGCTTCCAAGCCATCGGCAACCCTGCATCTCTCCAGCTCCGGCTGCCTGCAGGAGGTTCTCCCACAGGCTGTGATGCTGCTTGGGCTGTGCATGGGTAGTGCTACCCTCAGCGTCAGCAGGAATGTGAGCTGGGACATCAGACACACTTGGATTTGAGTCCTGCTCTCCTTTTGTCAGCTGAAGGTTTTTGGGTAGATTAATTCACTTTTGAGTCTCAGTTTACCCCTCTATTAATGTTAATTATATCTGTGTCAGAGGATTATTTTGGATACCAAGTGGGATAATCGCTGTAACCCGCATGGTGCATAATAAGCACATAATGAATGTTAGCTTCTTTTAAAAAATTGTTCTTCATGATACTTTATTAAAATGAACTAGATTCCTTATACCTTTCCTTTTTTTTTTTTTTTTTTTTTTTTGGTACCAGGGATTGAACCCAGGGGTACTTAACCACAGATTCACATTCCTAGCCCTTTTTATATTTTATTTTGAGACAGGGTCTCTTTAAATTGCTGAGGCTGGTTTTGAACTCACGATCCTCCTGCCTCAGCCTCCCAAGCTGCTGGAATTATAGGCATGCCCACTCCTGGCTTATACATTTTTATTTTAGTTCTGTATTATTGCTTGTATTCTTCTCTTGGAATACCCAACTTTGCTGTCTTTCAAGACCAAACTCTGTGTCCACCTGGGCCAGGAAGGCTATGATCAGCCCATCCCCAACTCAGATTTTGCATAGATTCCTATATTTCTTAGGGTCCCTACATCACTTTCTATGATTGTTTAAGCACATGGTGTCTTCCCTATATGATTGAAAGCTCCCTTCAGGCCAGGCTTATTCCCCGAGCGACCTAGCCATTCCTGTGTCCTGTGCCAGCTCAGCTCAGCTGTTCTGCTGGTAGTGGACGGGCTGCGCCATCTTCCTCTGTGCAGGCCAAGCACATCACTCTCCATTTCATATGCTAATAGAGGGGAGCAGTGATGTGAAGAATCAAAATAGCAGACTGCCCCAACATTATTGCTCTTGGCTTCGGAAGGCATTTTGGTATTTCTGCTTCAGATTTACCTTGCTGATTATGTTTTATCAGGCACACATTAATATGAGTTTGCATTCCGTGAGCATACACCATCTGGGAAACTGAAAGGGGTGATCCAAGAGACTGCTGAGCAGGGGGAGAAACCAGTTTGAGATTTTCAATTGTCCAGGGATAACTCATTAAGTGAAAAACCAGCCCCAGCATAACTGAGAGTTGGTTGTTATGTTATTATTTCTCTCTTAGCTTTCCCTGGTCAAAACCCTTTATGACAATTAGTCAAGGGCACACGAATCACCTGTCAGTGACATAACATACTTCTGGTGATAGAGCAGAAGCACTGTGTTTTGACTTGCTGCAAACTATTATAATCAATCATGATAACTTACATTTGTGTAATGATTGGTCATGTTGAAGGGCCTTTGCACGTCTTACTTAGTTTTATCTGCATGACACTGAAGTCAGTGGAGTAGGTCTCCTTACCCCATCAGACGGACATGGAAACCAAGGTTCTGACCTAGAGGAGGACTGCCAGGCTCTCTTAGGAGCAGGGCCAGGACCGAGGCCACAGCCTTGTTCGTTTCCCTCCCAGGTTCCAGGGCTGTTTCCACTCTTGACCCAGCATTTCCTGAGCCTCCTATTCTTTAAGATGTTGCTTATTCTCTTGTAGAATTTCCAGGTGAAACTTTTTTTTTTATCATTTCCAACTTTCTGGTGAAATTCTTTATTTTTGCCCATTTTCTTTCTGTTTGGGGGAGTGGAGTTTTCATATATGAGGTCCTTTTCTGTTGACTCTTCACTCTGGGTGACCTGGGGGTCTGTTGCTTTGGTTTGAGGGTTTCCCCCTCTCAGATTTTGGCCATGTGGTTCTCTCTTTAAATATGTCTAATCTTTTTTTTCTTTTTAAAATTTGAATGCTGGATGTCACATAGGCTGTAGATGCCATGATTTTCCTCAGGAGAGGGCTGTTTCTTTGCTAGGCAGAATAAAACTAATGATCTAATCCAATTACAGGCTGAACTGAGTCCAAGTGGGATTGTGTCTCCAGAAGGTTGTTTGCCTCTGCTTTGTCCCTCTCCCAGGGCATAGCCAGCGTTCACTGAGAGCCTGGTGTGTCTGTTGGGTGCCTTTTCAGTATGAGACTGTCCCCGAATCCCTCTTTGGGTTATAGAGACTTTTTTGGCTGAAGCTCATATTGGCCTTCTTCTCCCTTCAGCTTCAGAATTCTATGAATGACTTAAAGGAGGAACTGGCCATGTATTTGGGGGCCCTCAAATAGGCCATGTATTAGGGGGCCCTAATTTTCTCTCTAGTCCTAAGATAAGCTAGAAGGTCTGTTGGCTTCTTTGTCTCCCAGCACTAGTCCTCTATTTGTGCAAAGCCTGGGTTCTCAGCCTTTTGTCCTGTACCCAGGAAGGACTGGGCACCAGGTGGGCCCAGGTTAGAAGCCATGACAGATCATGGGCTCATCTCCCTTCACCTTCCCTTCCTGCAGTCGTATCTTCTTGATCGGTTCTGTCCAGCAGGTGTATGGTGCTTTGAAACAGGTGAATATTGTATTTTCTCCAGCATTTCTAGTTCTTAGTAGAAATATTGATCTGCCATGAACTATCCCATCCTACCCGGAAGTCAGTCGCTTACTGTTATCATGTAAGAGCCACGGATTACAAGAGTGGTTCTTAGCTGGGGGTCTTGGTAGGTGACCCAGACAAGTGGGAGCAAGCTGTCCTCAGGCCTTCACTGGTCTCTGGGCTGCCCAGCCACGAAGGAGGCAGGGAAATGAATGGAAGTGGAACTACAGGCTGGGAGGAAGGCATTCATTAGGCTGAGGAATGAGTGTTCTGAAGCTCGGGAGGCCTCGATACTCCATCAGGTTTCTAATGATTTTGTCAGAGTGTTAATCCCCCGGGTGAGCAGCAGCATTTTGATATCAGCAAACAGATTGTGTTTCAGCCCAGATAACCCAATATGGAGTCCTGCATGAGAGCCGAAAATAATTCATCACATTTTAATGGGATTGGGAGAGGCCAGACAAGGATGATTTACGTTGGTGGGGCTCAGAGCAGGAGTGGGATGTGGGAGATGTTGGACGAGGGACTGGCCCAGATGTGTGTCAACAAGGACATTTGCTTGTGAGTGTGAAGGGGAGACATTGTGTACACACAAGGCGTCGCAGAGTTAGTCCCTTCTGTCACAGAATGCTTTCTGAATGCCCACTTTGGACCAGGTCCTGGGAATACAGAGAAAGAAGATTCAAGTCCTGCCCTTGAGGACTTCCCATTCTGATGACCGAGCGGGCAAGTCATTCCATGAATAAGAGCAGCAGTGAAGATGCTAGGTGGGAGAAGGCCACCGCTGCATGGGGACACTGGGTAGGGACAAAGAATGGCTTGAGCCACTGTCTGAACTGATCCAGATAGATGGGGCAGAGGGCACTCCCAGCAGAAGGACCAGGGTGAGGAATGTGCTGCTTCATTTTGTGATAAGATGCTCTTGATTCGGCAGAAAACTGGGAGTGTCCCCGGCCTTTGCCATTGGCCAGCCAGAGCCTCCTACCTGCCCCCCACCTCTTGGTTCTCTAGTCTTTCCTCCGTGTGTGTTGTGGTTTGAACACAGTTTGTCCTCTTATGTTGGCGTTTAATCCCCATTGGGAGGTGTTAAGAGGGTAGAAGCTTAATTGGACCATGATGTTCACAGGTGGGACCAATGAGAGGTGATGAGGTTTGGATAAGGTCTTCCAGGTTGAACTTGATGATTGGGTCATGATGGGTCTATAAGAAGAGGGAGAGAAGCCAGAGGAGATATACATGCTTGCTCCCTGTCTCTCATCAGATGAATCCCTGTTGCATGTTGGGACCCTGCCATCAAGAAGGCCATCACCAGGTGAAGCTCCTTAACCTTGGGCCAGAACTTAGCCCAAATCAACCTCTTTTCTTTATAATGGATCCAGACTATGGCATTATGGTATTAGCAACAGAAAACAGACTAAGACAACATGGAACCCATGCTTTCATCTATTGTTGTTGACAACCCAGGAATTTCTTAGGGTTTCTGTAGTTTGTGAAATAAAGTGCAGACTCCTTAATATGCAGGATATGACCACATTTTTTCCTTCATCATCTTCCTCCCCAATCCTATTCTGCACCTCTGTTCTCTGGTTTTATGGGCTCACTTGCTATTCCTGAGGACAGCCAGCACTTTCCTGACTCTAGCTTTGTTCATGGTATTCCTTATACCCAACATGGCCTTCCTTGACATCTTCACCAGATTGCTCAGGACCCAGATCACATGACCTCCTTTTGGCAACATCCATGATGCTCCTAGAGAGTCATCTCCCCTCTGAGTTAGATAATAGTTTACACCTCTGTTAATGTAAATTACATCATGCCTACTTCATAACTTTCTGTGTTTCTGTCTGTTGGTGTCTGCTTCCCACATTCACCAGGGCAAACTCCTTGCAGGCAGAAAGACACCACACTCATGTTTGTGGTCTCTGTCACAGCTCACGTGGCACCTGGGGCATTCCTAGTACTTAATAAATATTTACTGATTAACTGAATAAGTGAGTATCAAATGGGCCTTCCATGTGTTTTGCTCTAGGTATCTCTTATTATAATTAAAGTTTTTTTAAAGTCAATTTCAGGCAAAGAGCAAGATAAATTTTATGTGAAGTTTGAGAAGGACTGTAAAAGTGATTTATGGGTGGAGAAGAGATTTTTGCAAAGAGGTTAAGAAAATGCTCACAGTCACTTCTTCCTGCTCTTTCCATCACTGCAGACCCTAAATACAGATGCATGTCTGCCCTCAGCAGCCCTGGCTGAGGCCTGGTGATCCTCAGGCAGAAGGTGCCCCTACCTGCCCATCTTCCTGGCATGTGAATGATTTTGTGTGAGGTGTTGAAGTACAGTTGTCCCTTGGTATCCATGGAGAATCAGATCCAGGATCCCCCCCAACACCCGCTGTCAAAATCCACAAATGCTCAACTTCATCAAATGGCATAGCATTTGCATCTAGCCTTTGCATATCATCCTGTGTACTTCAAATCATCTCTAGGTCATTTATGATCCTAATACAGTGTGAATACTATGTCAATAGTTGATACACGGCATCATTTAGAGAATAATGACAAGGAAAGAATCTGTACATGTTCACTAAAGAGGCAGTATTTTTTCTCAATGTTTTTGGCTCATGGTTGTTCATATCCACAGATGTGGAACCTACAGATATGGAAGGCCTGTGACTGGATAAAATGCTCACTCCTGAGAGTGGGTTGAGATGTTTATGGGTAGCATTCACACAGAGAGTAGTGCATCCTGTGTTCTGTGCTGATTCATGCTCTTTGCCTGTCCAGGTAGGATCTCTCATGGCATGCCTTAGCAAAGCCCACTGAGGCTCAGCCCTGTGACCTTCGCCTCCTGGTGTCAGGTTCCTATGCACAGAGTCAACCAGGCCCAGCAGAAGTGGCTGTACATGTCTTTTTTTTTTTTTTTTTTTTTTTTTTTTTTTTGTGGGGCGGGGGTGTACCAGGGATTGAACACTGAGTCACATCCCCAGCCCTGTTTTGTATTTTATTTAGAGACAGGGTCTCACTAGGTTGCTTAGGGCCTTGCCATTGATGAGGCTGGCTTTGAACTCGCCATCTTCCTGCCTCAGCCTCCTGAGCTGCTGGGATCACAGGCACGTACCACTATGCCTGGTTGTGCCTGGTTGTACCTGTCTCTTTTCATTTCAAGAGTGAAGTTGAGCATGAGCAGCCTGGCAAACAGAGCCTGGTGCCCGGGCCCTGACCATCATGAATCAAATGCCTGGAAATAGCAGTTTAGCATGGAGATCCTCTGAGAACACCACAGGAGTGGTCCAGATGGGTTCCAAACTGGCCATTTCTCCCAAATGGGGATAACTACACTGGTACCTGTGGCTTTTGCTTTCTGATGCCTTTGTACCAATAGCCCAGTGTCTTGTCCCTCATCCTCTCTACCTGCCAATGTTCCCAAGGCCCAGATTTAACGGTCTCTTATTTTAGTTTCAGGCCATTTCTTCTTTTAATGGTGTCCCAAGCTACCTGAAATAATTCTTGCCCTTCTTTTATGTAGCTCTGTCTCGCATATTTATGGGAAGTTATCATGTCCTCATAGGCTGTGGTTCTCTGGGTTCCACATATTATGTCTCTTTAACCTCCCTTTATAGGTCAAGCCTTTAATTCCTTTAATCATTTTTATTACATTTCTTTGTATTCAATCAGCCTCCTTTTAAGAGCAAGAAAGCCCACACTACATGTGTTTCATTGGGCTTTGGCCCAGTAGAGAGGCCTCTGGACCCCCGTTTTGGGCACTGTGCTCCTTTCCCTCTGATGAAGCTCTTGTGGCTTCTCCCCTTTACCTGGGCCTCTGCTGTTTCTGCATCCTCCACCCTGAACTTGCACTTCTCAGGGAGCGGTCTCATCCTCACTGTGGTCCAGTCCTCAGGCCTGACAAAGGATTTAGGGGACATCAAGAGCACAGAAATTAAGACTGGGAAGATCCAGGGTGGGAGCATAAGGGATCCAGCAGACGTCCTGCACCTGGGGTGTGACAGTCACCCTGCAAGACCCTCATGTATATTATTCCAGTGAATCATCGTCCCCTCTTTGTAATTACAGAAACTGAGTCTCAAAATTGTGAAATAACTTTCCCAAGAGTAGACAACTAATAAAGGGCACATCTAGGATTTGAACACAGGCTGTGAGATGGCCCCCAACCATCTTTCCTTTCTACTCTGTGCAGCCTCCTTTGAAGGAGGCAGGAGAAGGGTCCTGCAGCCGAACAGGATGCAGTGGAAACAGCAGAACTCCAAGGTGCAGGTGGGAGAGGATTCTAAAGTTTCCCGTGTCCCCACTGAACCCAGACCCTGGGGACCAGCAGCTTTCTTCCTACATGGCCTGATATATATAGACACCTCACTTGCTTTGGCCCAAATGCCTCCCCAGCCTGGACTCAGCTTACTTCCTGCTCCGTGTACTGTGGGCCACTGGGGACACCGCTAATGGCCTCAAGGGGCGTATTGGAGCTACTGTCTAGCCTTGGGTTTGGGGATTTTCCCAGGGGTTTATGCTGCCTCCAGTCCTTTCCTGCTCCCCATTAGGGCTGATGTGAGGGGTGTTCTACGATGTGTGTGATTACATTGGACGAACATGGCACCTCTGTGGGTGGCCACCTAGACTGTGGGGGAGGATGTGATGGTTGCTGAGCCCAAGTAGGCAGAGTGGACAAGTTTCAGTGGTACCTGGTGTAACAGCTGACTCCCTTGCCTCTCGGTGGGGGCAGGGAGCCATCTGCCACTGTCTACTGTGCCCCACCTGATATAAGATGAAACACACGGGTGTTCCCCTCAGAAGACATCCAGGGAAAACCTTGGTGGGCCCGGTGGGAGGTATCTAGGCCTGGGGGAGGCTGGAGAAGAGCTGCCCAGCTCAGCCCTGGGCAAGGTTTCCAGGCTTTGCTTCTCAGAATCAGCCCCTCTGGGGTGCATGTGATTGTTGAGAAACCTCGCTGTTACCATTGTGCTGGTCTTGGAGCTGGGGAGACAGAGGTGAGTGGGGTGGAAGCCTGTGTTCAGGGAGCAAGTAGGCTGCAGGGAGATGACACATATGGAGGTCAAGGTAACTCAGTGTGTAACTTTAGGGATGGGGATTTGTCCAGGACCCAGCGGCCAGGCACCGAACAGCCTTGGATAGGAGTGGCAGAGGCTGGAATGATTTTTGAGGGAGATGTTGCCAGAACTGAGTTTAAAAGAAGAGTGAAAGTTGGCCAGATGACGGAGAAGGATGCTCCAGAGGGGTAATACAGGTGGGACAGATCGGTAGTGGGAGAGATTAGGCAGGAGAGGATCAGGGCCAGGTCACCGAGATTCCGTGGGCTGCAATGGGAAGTCTGAACTATGTTTTGCAGTAACAAGGAACTCTTATAGAGGGGTCTTAAGTAAGGACAATGTCATGGCAGTTACATGTTAGATAAATCAGCCCAAGGGTAAGATGTGGGATAAAACTTTAAAGAGAGAAAGCCCTACTGAGAAGCTATTGGAATAGCCCAACCATTTATCTATCCAAACATCCTCCTACCCACCATTAACCCTTTCAATGAGTACTTCCTGAGTACTACTGTGTTTCAGGTACTGGGAGAGTGCTGGGTATGAAGATGGGGATAAAAATGAGTCTCTGCCCTCCATTGTGGACATGGGAGAGGTTAGGAGGCCTGAACTTCTCTTGCAGAGCAGCCAGAGAAAAGAAGCTCAAGTTAAGATCCTCTCGGGGATCAGTGTGATAGGATTTGGTCATGGCGTGGATGTGGAGGTCCTGGGCCTGAAGGAGGGCCAAGCAAACTCCCTCATTCCATTTGGGTGATGCAGTGACTTGTGGGGAGGGCCCTTCCCTTAGCATCTTCAGCTCCCTGGTCAAACATAGAAGCTGAGGAAGAGCAGTGTGCTTGCCACCCAGATTCAGCTGGGGACAAGTCTACCAGCACCCTTCCTCCTTGCAGTCCCCTGCCTTTATTCCCTCCCATGAAACCCCTGGAGCTGCTTGCTGGGTGGCCCACAGCTGAGGCATACATTCAGCCAGGGGCAGATAGCGAGCACAGCCGTGGTGGACATTTGGGCCAGTCAGCCAGGAGGCAGCTGGTAGATAGGACAGAAGCAGGAGGCAGGGGTCTGGGCTGGAGGACAAGCTTTGGCACTATCAGTGGAGGAAACCACCAGAGCAGATACATGTCAAGTTTCTTTTGTTTCAATCTTAGATTTGTTATTCGTACAGCATGACCTGAGACGGGCTCTTTTTTACTCCTCTGAGTCTTGGAGGCCCTCATCTGTAAAATGAAGTGATCAGACCAGACCAGTGGTCTCCAGACTTATTTTTAGTGGCCAAATCTTTTGTTCAAATAAAACCACAAGCAGCCTTCAACAGGTGGAAATTGAGCTGCCCTGGTGGGAGAGGAACATCAAGGACATGGAGATTGGACTCTGCTCTCTGTCTGTCGTACCTCTTGGTACCCCATTGGGCCCCGGAGTTGCTCTGTGGGGGCACAGTTTGAAAATAAGAAACATATGGGCCTTCCAAGGTCCATCCTCCAGTGCCTGACCCCCTGGAGCCTGCTTCCCAGCCTGGTGTTGAGTGCAGGAGGTGGAGACTGTGCCTCTGGCTCCCCGGAGCACAGTCGGGGTGCAGGGAGACTGGGGAGAAGAAAATGCCAGCAGCCTATTCCCCAAAGCCCTGCATCATCTTTGACTTTCGGTAGTCTAATTAAAATCCAAGCCCTTTAATACGGTTCCCTTATAAAAGGAAAGAAAGACAGACCAGCAGCACAGGCCATAAAACACTGTAGCCCGTGACGCTTCCCTGTTCGCTCCTGTGGCTTCGGTGCCTTCTAGTTTATCATCCTCAGGCTTCATCACGGGAACTTGATTATTTCCTTTTCCCCTTCAGAGCATTTAAAAAGGTATTAAAAACATCCCCGGTGTCATCCTCAGCCAAACCCACTTCCTTCTCCCCACTTTGAAGGGCCTGTGCCATTTACCATCCACTCTCCCAAGGGAAAGGACCCTAGCCGTCCTGCCCTCCTCCCGCAGGGGTGGGAGCCTGGCCCAGGAGGTGAGTGTTCCTGCCTAGGAGCTGGGCCAGTTCTAGCTGTCAGTGTGCAGCTGTGGGCCACCCCAGGGGGTTGGAAATGGGCCCAGGACCTTCAGCAACCCCTGGAGCCAAAAAGCCCCCTGGGATGCTGGCCTCACAAGGGGCTGCTCTGCTCTTTCCCCAGGCATGGCTCTCCCTCCAACCCCTGTCACTGCTGGGTCCTTCTGTGAAGGGCTTTCTGTGGCTTGCCAAGGGATTGTTTGGAAGATGCATTTCGTCCATTTCCCCCAGAAAGAGACTCCAGTGTCCTCCCTGAGGGGCGGGGTCCTCACTTGCCCATTCCTAGGCGGTGCTCTCTGGTGCTCAGGGAACTCTAGGCCATGCTTGTCAGCACTTCATTTATGCAGATGAGGGAGGGAGGTCAGCCTGTGGGGTCTGGCCTGCCCACTACCTCCCAGCCTGGAAGGCCACCACCGGTGGGAATTGGGGATGGGCAAGGCTGTCTCTGCCTTGTTAGTGGGCGGAGGCCTGGGGTTGAGCTGAAGGGAGCAGCAATTGGGTGAGCTGGGTGACCCGTTGATCAGCCCTGCAGAGGCCTTGTAGGTTGGCAAGTGAAGCACCATGGAGATTACTGTCCATGGACCTGGTTGAGTGCAACCCCTGGAAGGGGCATTTTGGGATGACAAGGCCAGAGTGGGCCCCAGAGACCTCATACCTTTCATAGAGACCTGCTCTGTGGACCAGCTGGATAGGGCGCAGGGTGGTCACACACCTCACCTGGGAGCCTGGAGGCCCTCTCTCAGGGGGATCCCCCCTGCAGGAACGGCTCTAGTGCTCCTTTCCGGCACAGGGATCTGGGCTGCCTGCCTCTGCAAGACGGGGCAGGGGCCCTGGGAGCGCCTCTGCGACTTGTCCTATAAATGACAATAGAGCTAACAAGCTCTAATTGGCTATTAAAGGAGAAAGCAGCCCTGTAGATGCTGCAGGCTAATTAACCCTGGGAGTGCAGAGCGAGAGGAAGAATCTCTGCAGGGACTGCGTGTGAGCGCATCTGTGCCCAAGCATGTCTGCCCAGTGGCTGCCAGGGAGACTGATGTGCCCCCGCAGCAGACCTCACGCCGCCCACACAGCGTTCTGCTTGTTGGCCATCAGACCTGAAAAGAGCCTGAGACTTGTAAGATCCAGTGTACTCATTTTACAGATAGGGAAACTAAGGCCCAGGGAGGAGGTAGGACTTACCTATGGCTACATAACTCGTTGGTGGAGCCAAGACTGAGCTTGGATCTGGGAAGGCCGGTTGCCCCCATGGTGTCTGGTACCATGTTCAAAGGTCTGAACCTGGCCTGTGGTGTTCACTGTCTAATGTGGAGGCCATCTCTGTACATGATTATAGCCCAGTGTGCAGAGGCCTAGAGTAATGTCTGAGCACCATGGAGATTACTGTCCATGGACCTGGTTGAGTGAGTGCAACCCCTGGAAGGGGCATTTTGAGGTGACAAGGCCCGAGTGGGCCCCAGAGACCTCATACCATTCATAGAGACCTGCTCTGTGGACCAGCTGAACAGAGACGGGACCTCTGCTCTGCTTGGGGTCTCAGGGAGGGCTTCCTAGAGGAGGTAGAGTCTGAGCTATGTTTTGAGCAAGAAGGTTCTAGGTAGTTGGTTTGGCTTGTGGCAGGAACAGTGGTGCCAGCACACCGTGTCTGAGCTGGCTTAGCCACGCCTGGCCTTAGAGAGTGTGTTCCTCTAGCCCACCCAGCTGCCAGGGGTGCCAGCGGAGCTGGAGGTGAGCCTCTGACCACACGAGGCTGAGTTTTCTCTACACAGAAACACCCTTGTGGAGGTGTTGGTGGCACACCTTGATGGTGCATGGGATTGGGGTGGCCACTCCTTGTTGGGAGAGGCTGGCAGTGGGGGTGGGACTCCCTAGATTGATCTCTGAGAAGGGTCTCAGCTCATCCTCCTGCCCTGCATATTCTCACGCCCCTTGGTGGTGCCCCTCCCTGCCCCTCCTCCTGCCACCATACTGCCTCCAAGAGCCACCTTCCCCCGCTTCCAGCATGCCAGGGGCTGGGTTGGGGAGGTCAACCAGAGTGCAGGGGACGTTTTGTGTGGTGTATTGTTTCTCAACTCTGTTCCAGCCATTTTTCACACATATTTTTTAAAAGCCTACTTCTAAAATGGAATTCAGATATAACTATTTTATATACAATTTAAAAATGCCTTAAATATAAGGGATAAATAAAAAGAAGATGACATAATAAAATGTGTTTCAATATATTAATGCTTGGGCATTACTACACTTATGGGGGCAAAAACATTTCTAGAAAGCCCCAGAAGGTTCCTGTTAAAAACCATGGGCTTTGGGGTTAGGGAAGCTGGGGTTCAAATTCCACTTCCAGTCGCTGTGACCTGAAGCCAGTAAGTCAGCCTCTTTGCAGCCTGGGCTCCTCACCTGTAGGCAGCACACCTAGATGACAGGCGTTCAGGAGCTGCAGGATTTTGAAGCTGAGTTGCCCGCTCTTGCACCATCTCCTGGTCGCTCTTGCACCATCTCCTGGTCATATAATACCGTTATGCCTCACCTTTGTGCTGTGCTTCCCCTGTGAAAGCATTCTGCCTTCACCACGCCTCCGCAGCCAGATGTTCCAGGCTCCCTGGCTTCCTGTGCCCTGTGCAGCCAGCTTGGCAGCCAGTTCCTGCTTCCTCCCTGCCCTCCGCCCCAGCCCATCTTTTCACACCTTCCTGAGCCTCTGACTGGCCTGGGGCTTGTTTGGCTCCACCTGCTGTAGAGGAGGGCAGAGGCCACCCAGATGGCAGGAGCCCCCCTGATGGCAGGAGCCCATTTGCCCCCACCCAGAATGCATACACTCCCCGCATCAGTAGTGCATTGTATTAATGAGAGGAAGTAGGGCTCTTGGCTTTTGATGGTCCCCAATGAGGCTTAGCCTGAGTCCTTAATAAATACTGATCACCCTCCCTGCTATAACAAAATGGATTGAAATCCTATCCAGCTCCGGGAAGACTTCCCGCCTGCATCTGTTTGCCTCATTGGCAGCCCCAAGCACGTGCAGCATCTCGCACTGTATATTTCCCATTGCCACTAGATGGTAATGGAACCAACTGCTTCAGTGTGGCACAGCTGCGTGTGACCCCTCTAACCCAGGTGGCAAGGCAAGGGCAGAGCACTGCCAGCTGTCCGATCTCTCCACTCTTGCAAAGCCTGGCTCACATTGTCTGTCTTAAGAAACATTCCAACTGGTGCTCCAGGGCTCCCGTCCTTGAATGTCAAGGACTGGTGGCCATGGCTGTGCCTGTAGTCTCCACAGCCCCAAGGCAGGGCAAGGTCTACACCCAGGCCCTCAGCCTTCAGTTCATCCATTCATTCAGCAAATAAAAATCTAGTGCCTTCTATGCACCACATACTGGGCATGTGTAGGTGAATTAAAACAGGAATTCCTCATTCCTCTCAGAGAATACAGGCAGTAAAGCCAGTGGTGTGTGTGTGTGTGTGTGTGTGTGTGTGTGTGTGTGTGTGTGTGTAGTCTGTTAGTGACAAGTACCAAAGAGAAAAATAAAGCAAGGAAAGGGAAAGGGCTTGGTGGGCAGGGAGCCCCTCACTGAGAAAGTGACATTTGAGTGAAGACCTAGAGGAGAGAGAGGTAGAGCCGTGCAGACGTCTGGGAAGAGCACATCAGAGACAGGAAACAGCAGGTGCAGGTGTAGAGGAGACCTGGGGCAGGAGTGGGCCTGGCAGCTTCAGGGCACAGCCAGGCGGCCCCTGTGGCTGCTTTACAGTCAGCAGGGGGCAGAGCCTTAGAGGAGGTATCAGAGGTGTGGGTGGGAGGGTCAGCCCACATGGTTCCTTCAAGCAAAATGGGAAGCAAAAGGTTTTGAGCAAAGTAAGGTCACGGTCTGACTTAGATTTTAATGGGCTCACTCCAGTTGCTGCATTGAGGATAGACTGGAGGGGGCAAGGAATGGGGCAGGGAGGCCAATTTAGGAGGCTCTTGTGATAATCCAGGTGAGAGAGGCTGAGGGCTTGCACAGGGAGAGCAGTAAAGGCAGGAGTGGTGAGATTCTGGGTGGATCTTGAAGATAAGGCCAACAGAATTTCCTGCTGGTTTGGATATGAGGTGAGAGGGAACAGAGGAGTCGGTGACTCCATGCCTCCGGCTTGGTACCTGTAAATAGGGAGCTGGCATTTGCTGTGACAGGGGAGGGAACTGGGCTGGCTTTGGGGGTGAGAGGAGTCTGAATTCAATCTTGGGTTGCTGAGTCTGGAAGCCAGTGAGGAGCCACATGGAGGTGTCTGGAGGTGGATGGCTTGGGGGTCTCCAGTTCAAGTGAGTGGATTCTGGCGGAGGTGTGAGTTTGGGAGTCATGGACACATAGACTGTACTTAAAGCTCCAGGGCTGGGTTTGTGGGACAGAGAAGAGGACTTCCAGACAAGAGATCAGAGGCAAGTTGAGGAGCCAGCAAAGGAGAATGAGGAGGAGTAGCAGGGGAGCCTGGTCTTCCGGAAGCCAAGCAGAGAGATTTCTTGGTCAAACACTCCCAAGAGGAGGACGTCACTGAGAGATGGGCTCCCTGCTGTGGGGATTTCTGATTCACCTTGTTTTCATGCTCCACATTTTTATTTTAAAAAGGCTCCACAGGCCATGTTCTCGAGACCCCATCCCTGCAGAAAGCAGGAGGGAAGATTTGTGCACCTCGAAAGGAAAGAGAAGGGTACCAGTGCGCTTTCAAGCTCATCATCTCACTTGCTGCACACAAGTGCCGATGGGGAAGTATTTATAAAGAGAATGGGGTACAAAGAGGCAGCATTGCTAACTTTAGATCAGGTGCTTTTAAATTGGCCAATAGCACTTTCTATGATGGTGGAAATATCCTCTTCCCTTGTCCGTGGGCTCCACGTGGCTGTTTATTCAACAGTTGAAATGTGGCTGGTGCAACAGAGCTGACCTTTTCATTGTGTTTGACTTCATTTAAATTTAAAGAGCCATCTATGTCTAGTGGCTACCTTCCTGGATAATGCAATTAATTCTAAGTGTCCAAATCTATATTTAAACGCAGGCCTTCTGACTCAAGGCCTGGATCTTCCACTCTACCTTCTGCTTCTCGAGAAGGAATGTTCCACAGCAGGCCAGGTTGGCTTGAACTGATGAGTCTAGGGGAGAGCAGAGCTGGAGAAGGAGGTAATGGATATGATCAAGGGACTCATCTGAAGTTCAAGGGCGTCCTAATGCCTTTTCCCTTGACTCTCAGCCCATCCCAGGTTCTATGTGTGTGTGGGGGGGAGGGGGTACTTAGTCTGTGTGACCACTTATAAATCTTACCATCAGTCAGTCTCCTTCACGCAGCCTTCCCTGTCCATTCTAGCCCTAAGCACTCCAAATCCTTTGAAATAGTGTTATTTAAACCTGTTTTTGGACTCAGAATGAGGCTGGTGTCATTGTCAGTATTTCAGTTATGTTTGTGCCCTGTCTCCTGAATCACTTTATACATTCCTGCAGGCAGGTGGATACAGGATAGGATGGTGTAAAGAGACGATCTTTGCAACACCAGACACTAAGCATCAGACTGTACCCGATGCTTAGAAAATTGTGGGACCTCAATAAAAGTCTGTTTAATAGCTGAATGGCTAAAGTTAGAATCCTATAGACTCTTTTCAGATTTCTGAGTTTCTGCTCACCAGCTTTGTAGCCAAGAGCAAAATGCCAAGCTCTTTGAAATCCAATTTGTTCATCTTTCAAATGTGATGGCAGTGTTTTCTTGTGTTCTCAGGAGCACTGAATGAGAAAATAACTATAGAAGTTTTTGCACAGTGCCTGGCACGTAGCAGGTGCTCATTATGTGGTAGTGTTTCTTTGCATCTCTTACAATGATGTGCATTTGGTTCATTTTTCACCAGACTGTATCTTCTGCAAGCAAGGACTGTCTTGTGCTCACTGATGTCCTCCACTTATACAAAGCCCCAAATATATCAGGTTCTTAGGAAAGCTATTGGATTTCTTGCTTGTTGGATACCTCTGGCCCCTGCTCAGGAGCTGCAGGGCAATAAGACATGACCCAGGATCAACAGAGAACATTTGTATGTGCCCAGACTTAGAAGGGTCATGGCCTCTATATTAGCTTAGAAGCCTGCTGGTAATTTACACTTGGGCTCATTGCTTCTCCCCAGAGGGTCATTGAATTTCTTGAGACGGCAGGGCTGTCCTGGATAGTTTGCTGGAACATAAACTCCACGAGGACAGACACCTTTGTCGATTTTGTTTATTGCCATCTCGGGAGCAGTGCATGGTAGGTAGTAGATGTTCAAGAAACGTTTGTTGGATGGAGGAACGTCCACAGAGGAGCATGAGAAGGAAGATATTAATACAGGAATCTGCAGACTCTTTTGGTAAATGGCCAGGCTAGATGTTTTAGACCTGAGTGCCATATTCTCTTCACTGGGGTTACTCAACTCCGCCGTGGTAGCTCAAAAGCAGCCATACATAATGAACGCTTGAGCAGGAATATGTTCCAATAAAGTGTAATTCACAAAAACAGGTAGCATGTGGTTTTCAGGTGTCCCAGCACCACTTGTTGAAGAGACTGTTATTTTCCTATTGAATAGTCTTGGCACTCTTGTAGAAATCAATTGGCCACAGGTGTTTTGGTCTATTATGGATTCTGAATTCTATTCTGCTGATTGATTTATTTGTCTATCCTTATGCCAGTACCAAACAGTTTTGTTGCTGTAGTTTTGTAGTTAGTTTTGAAATCAAGACGTTTGAAATCTTTACCTTTGTTTTTCTTTGTAAATATTGTGTTTGCCTGTTTAGGGTCCCTTGCAATCAATATGAATTTGAAGACCATCTTTCTATTAAAAATGCTGGTGGAATTTTGGTAGGGATTGTATCAAATCACTTTGGGAAGTATTACCCTCTTCACAATATTAAGTCTTCCAATTCATGAACAAGGGATATCTATCTATCCATTTAATTGGTCTAGTTCTTAGTATAAAACTCTTTTATACTCCTTAGTTTTGTTTACTCCTAGCCATTGTATTCTTTTTTTTAATAATTGTTTTTCAGTCATACTGGGACACAATATCTTTATTTTATTTATTTATTTTTATGTGGTGCTGAGGATTGAACCCAGCACCTTGCACAAGCTAGGCGAGTGCTCTGCCGCTGAGCCACAACCCAGCCCCGTGTTGTATTCTTTCTATCTATCTATCTATCTATCTATCTATCTATCTATCTATCAATCTATCTATATTTTAGTTGCAGATGGACACAATATCTTTATTTATTTTTATATGGTGCTTAGGATCGAACCCAGTGCCTCATGCATACAAGGCAAGCACTATTATACCCCTGAGCTACAACCCCAGCCCCCCTGCATTGTATTCTTTTTAATGCTAATAAAAAAGGACCTGTTTTGTATTTTCTTTTCAGATTGTCCATTTCTGGTATCTAGAAAGTCCACTGGTTGGTCTTCTACACTATAACTGCTAACTTTGTTTTTTAGTTCTAGTAGTCTTTTGCAGATTTTCTAGGATTTTCTATATACACAAAAATGCAAAAGAATGAAACTGGACCCTTACCTTATTCCACATATAAAAAATAACTCAGTGAATCAAAAACCTAAATAGAAGAAGTGAAACTATTACAAGAAATCATGGGGATAAACATCCATAAATTTGGCTGTTGTGTTAATCGTTTTTTTTGTGTGTGTGTGTGTATGTGTGCTTTACAAAAATACCAGAGACAATCAATTTATAAAGAAAAAAGGTTTATTTTGACCCTCATACGTTTTAGAGGATTCAGTCAATGATCAGATAGATCTTTTGCTTTGGGGCCTGTGGCAAAGCAGCACGTCATGGTGGGGAGCATGTAGCCAAGCAGACCCATTCACCTCATGGCCAGGATGCAAAAATGAGAGGAAGAGGAGGACCTAGGGTCCCATTGTCGCCTTTGAGAGCATGTCCCCAGTGACCAAAAGACGTCCCACCAACCCCATTAGTACCAATCTTGTACTGTGCCTTTAACACACAAGCCACTGGAGGACACACCATAGGAGGTGTTGTAATGGGTTCTTAAATCTGATGCTTAAAACATAGGCAACGAAACCCAAAGTAGACAAATTGGCCTTCATCAAATGAAAAACTTTTGTGTGTCAAGGGACATTATCAAGAAAGTGAAAAGAAAACCTACAGAACAGGAGAAAATATTTGCCAACTGTGTATTTGATAAGAGTTTAATATTCAGACCACGTAAAGAACTCTTACAAAACCACTATGGAAATCTACTCCCACTTATAACATGGGCAGGAGATTTGAATGGACATGTTTTTCCAAGAAAGATCTACAAATGACCGTCAAGCACCTGAAAAATGTTCAACTCCATGGATCCTTAAGGAAATGCAAATCAAAACCATAATGAAATACCACTTTACATCACTAGGAACACTGTATGTAAAGACTAAAAACTAAAATTAAAAACACCCAGAAAATAACAGGTGTTAGCAAGGATGTAGAGAAACGGGAATTTTCCTGCATTGCTAGGGGGGAGTTAAAATGGTGTAGCCGCAGTGACAAACGGCTGGCAGCTCCTCAAAAAGTTAAACATAGAATTGCCATATGGCCCAGCAATTCCACCCCTTATTCCTCAAGAGAAATGAAAACAGCTCTCCACATAGATTCTTATATACAAATGTTTATAGCAGCATTATCCTTAATAGCCCAAAAGGTGGAAACAACACAAATGTCCATCAGCATATGAATGGATAAACAGATCGTGGCAAATTTATGGAATGGAATATTATTTAGCCATAAAAAAGAAGGAAGGATGGATACAAGCTAGAACTTGGAGGAGCCTCAGAAATGTTTTACTGGGTGAGAGAAGCCAGACACAAAAGGACAGATATTGTGTGGCCCCTTTATGTGAAATTTACAGAATATGTAGAAAAATGGAGAGAGCAAACAGATTAGTAGTTGCCAGGGGATTCAGGGAGGACAGGATGGGGATGGATTATGTTGAGGGCCTCAGATGTTCTTCGGGGGTGATGAAAAAGTTTTGGAAGGTGGTGGTTGTACCACTTTGTGAATGCACGCACCACATTCTACAGTCTAAAATGGAGCCACAGTACGAAATTGCATACATTGTATAAACTGTATTTCAATTCTTAAAAAAATCAAGCAGGTGGAGCTGGGGTTGTAGCTCAGTGGTAGAGTGTTCGCCTACCATGTGCGAGGCCCTGGGCTCGATCCTCAACACCACATATAAATAAATAAGTAAACAAATAAATAAATAAAATAAAGGTACTGTGTCCAACTATAACTAAAAAATAAATATTAAAAAAATTCTCTCTCTCTCTCTCTCTCTCTCCTCTCTCACTCTCTCTTTAAAAAAAAAATCAAGCAGATGACAGTGCTGTCATTTGTTGACCTCTGTTTCATAGCAGCGTTTTTCAGATTGTAGGCCAAGACCCATTAGTGGGTTGGGAAATCAGTTTAGTGGGTCACAAACAGCAATTTTAGAAAAATGAATGGGGGGAATAAGGAAGAGGACGCACTGTGGCCTCGTAGACAGTAACGTGTTCCTGGGTTGGAAGTTTGTCATGGTTTTGTATATACCTGTGGGTTTGTGGGTCCTGGTCAGTGGTGTGATGCATATTTCTTGGTATAGACGCTGGTCAATAATAGCTGGAAAGCGACTTGAAAATGGCCTTTTTGAGGGCTGTCAAATTCAGTGTCGACAGCTAAAGGCAGCCCACATTGTCCACTCAATTTTTCCTGGAGGGCCCCAGTGTCTGAGGCTCCTGACCTCCTCCTCGAGCACATGGAGGCCTCTGGGACATCACCCTCTGGCAGTCCCAGAGGACTGCTTCCCAGCAGCTGGCCTGGTCTTTCTATGGATGCTGGGCAGCCACCATGACCAAGTCCATTTAGCTTGACTTTCCCCCAGGGCTGGGGATGGAATCTGGGTCCCTCACATGTGCTAGGCCAATCTGTACCACCAAGACCCACACCAGCCACACTAAGTCCACTTATCGTCCCCTGGGGGGAGGTGCAGGGACCTCTTCCTGCCTGTTTGCAGGAGTCTGATGATCCATTCTGAAATCCGTGCCTCTCCTGGCAAGGTGCAAAGGGCTCTGGAGCTGACCTTGATCTCTGTAGATAAGTCCTTGTCACGTGTTTTGACCACCAGTCCGCTCCTCCAGCTGCCCCACGTAATCTACAAGATAGATTTCTTGTCTGTTCAATATTCAGGCCCACTGTCTTCTAATCTGGCTGAATAGGCCCCAGCTTTGTCTCCGTAGATCCTCGTTCCCAGCTGCCCATCTCTTCCAACATGACCAGCGTGGCTTGCCTGGGTGCTGAGTGGAGTGGGCAGGTGTGGGTGTGGGCATGAGGGCTGCAAGCTCATGTCTGAATGTGACTCACTGCTCAGGCTTGCCCTCAGCCCCTTCCCTTCACCAGGCCTGGAGTCCTCCCATGGAGACCATGGCCAAGTCACAGTGGGGACGGGATGGACAGCCAGACTGCCAGGCTAGTTGGTGTGTGGTGTGCTCTGAGGTTTTAGGAGTACAGGGAACCCCTTAGGAATCCAGGTTGATTTCTGGCCCTCGAAATACTGAACCTGCTGGGACCTTTATGGCATAAGACAGTCCATGCAGTGGCAAAGCACTATGGGAGGTCAAGCGTGGGTAATGTGATCAAGACCCTGGGAAGCCGAGCCTGGGGTGGCAGATAGCCTCTTTGTGACTGACAGACTAGCAGGCTTCCTGACTTCAGGACCCTGCTCTGCAGGAACATGATACTTGGTGGCCTTACCTCCTATAAGTACTGATCTTCACTGTGATCAGCACGTCACACCAGGTGCTGGCATCTACATTACAGTGCTGTGGTCCGACACTGACAGGCCCCATGAAAGGAATAAATACCGGCAGATCCTCCGACTGTGGCAGATCCTAGAGCACCTAGCGCTCCTGGGACAACCTCGCAGAGCCTTTTCTTCTTCATCAACCTTGAGCCACCAGGCATGGGTGAACCCGCCAGGGCAGAGCTCTCGGGGGGGACACTGAACTATGATGCCCGGTTACAGAGACCTGGGGACCAGAGGAAGGAGAAGGTAATGATATGAGAACCCCACAGAGTTGTGAGAAGGAGGCCTGGTGCCTGGGTCAGAATCTGAAGAACCTAAAGACCTGGAGCCTTCAGGTCTCCATTTATCATTTCATTGGTGAAACTCGCTGTCCTGGCCACAGACTACCAGGTATAGCTACTGCTCAGGGTGAAGTGTCCAGGGAAAGGCTGAGGTGTGGGCTGTCAGTGTGGGCTGAATTGATCCTGAGCATAGCCCTCAGCAGGCCCCACACTCTCGTCTAAGTGAATCCATGTGACTCTGTAACCTCAGAGCCCCCTTTTGGTGGCAGACTGGCAGGGTCCAGAGGCTGGGATCCCTGTGCCTAATCAAAATGGTTCCTGTTATCTACCATTGGTAACAAAGCACCTCACAATGTCATAGCTTAGCACAATAGCACAGGTCTATCTAACTCACAAGTCTTTGATTTGAGCAAGGCACCATGGGGAAGGTTCTAGGCTCATTTCTGCTCCATGTATTATCTGTTGGGGTGGCTGGAGGATCTGCTCCAAGATGGCTCACTTCCATGGCTGGCAAGTTGGCTCTGGCTACAGGCTGGAGGTTCTGTCTGAACTAGGGCTGGGGCCTCTGTTCTTCTCCACGTGTCCCCTCCTCAGAGTGCTTGAGTTTCCTCACAACATGGTGGCTGAGGTCTGAGCTTGAGCTCCCGAAAGAATTGTGCAGAAGCTATCTTGTTTTGTGACCTAGCAGAAGTGACATAGAATCACTTGCATGTGAGAGACCCCTTGTGAAAAAAGTCTTCATTGGAACTGTTTTTGTTGAGTCTCCTCTCCTCCTCCCACCTCTGGCTCAGCTCAGCAGACATCCCTGAGGAATCATCCTCATCAGGAGAGACCAGAAATATCTTGCTACTTAGCAGCCAGGCAGTGGGGTGGGGGTGAGCAGGGCTCAGGGGTGCTCACCCTGCAGCTGGCAGGCTGGCCGCTGTGGGTTTTTTCCTTTCCAATCTCTGGTCCCTGGAACAGAGCCACATCCAGAGAGATGCCCCCTGCCTGGGGCTCCTTAAGGGACCTCGAGCAGGCTGCAGAGGACAGAGCAGCTGCTTATTCCAGTGCTGGAGCTGCCCTCTAAAGGTTAATTGCCCTCAGCTGTGAGGGGCCCAGAGCGATTGCCGAGATCCACGGTCCTGATATTCTGATGAAGTCTTTCCTGTGCCGAGGCTCAGGAGCCCGCAGCTGGGAGAGTGGGACTGCTGCCCATGACACTCCTCTGCCACCCCTGCCCAGGGAGCGTTCAGAGGACCCCAGCAAGCCTTGCAGATGGTCCAGAGCAGAGCAAAGGCAGGGCCATAACCTTTATACAGTTGGCCTGAGGATATTTATAAAACCCAAGAGCTTGGGGACCAACTGTGGATGGACATGTATAATGGCCCTCTGCAGAACCTGCCAGCTTGGGAATTTGGCATCATTTCTGAGGATCACCTATCCATAGTCTTACCTGGACAACTTATGAAGTATGCAGACTCCAAGCCAGCTGAATCGCCAGTGTCGGAATCAATTCTCCGCATCTTAACAAGCACCCCGGAAGTCTGAGACCCAGTGCTTGTCCCAAGGGCAGCAGTGTCCCTCATCTCTCTCTAGCACCTGCTCTGTGCTGTGAGTTGTGTTAGATGTTGGAATAGGAGGATAAATAAGACAAGGTACCAGCCAAGGAGGGGATAATTATTTCCAGAAATTCCTGGACTGTTTTATGTTATGAAAACAGGGGTTCATTTCCCCAACCCTTCTCACCTGACAACAGGGTTTGGGAATTGCATTCTAGGAGAGTCTCTGTAAATGCTGACTTGCTTATAGAAAATAAAAGGTCAGTTTGACAGGAGTACTGGGGAACTGATGCCATCTGCTATGGCAATGTGGAATTTTAATAACCACACTTTACTTTTATATTTCTCCTCTGACTATCCCTGTAAACAGACAAATCTAGAAGTGTTTGTTCCATACTCAGAATGCTTTAGACAGCTGTTCACCCATTTCCCAAAGCCCCTTCCTTTTGAGGCTCTTTGAGGTTTTCTGATTATACCAAAGAGAGTCTCAGTTCTTCATTACAAAACAGAGCAAGAGCCCTGGACAAGGAATGAAGGGACCAGGATTTGAGGCACCTCGCAGTGACCCCTGAGACCTGGAGTGTGTCTTCCTGTCTCAGTGTTCCACCTGCCACATCACTGTCTGCCTCTGGGGATCAAGCAGATAGGGCTGCCAGGGTGCTTTGGAAATTGAGTGGCCCCTTCCCACATGCAAAGCATCGTGATTAGGAACCACAGCTTTGCATCTCAGTTTCTGAGGAGCTTCCAGTTCCAGCAGACGGCAGGCAGGGAGAGGAGAGGTGGAAACAAAATGAAACGATAACCCCGAGTCACATCTGAAATCCCGAATCCACAGATACAGGCTTCCTGCGTTCCAGTGAATCCGTCCAGCAACGTGGAGCCCTAGGTAGGACAGATGTTATCTGTACAGTGAGGAGATTGGACTAGATATTTTCTGGGGCCTCTTCCAGCTCTAAAATTAAATAATTCTATTATTTGCCATATGAGAAAACTGAATTGGACAGAGCCGAGAGACTGGGAGGTCAAAGGGCCTCGTGAAGACCACATGACTCATTCCTGTCAGGCCTAGTCCGGTGAGAGCCCCTGGCCCTCCACCCTCGGCTCTTCTCATAGGCCACAGTGTCTCCCTTTAGCCCCTCAGTGACCAAGTGTGTGTTGGTCATGAGTTTAGACCCTGTGGGGGCAAAATGGTTCCATTCCGGCTATGAGGGGCACCCGCTGTGGGCCAGTCTTCCTCGTGAGCACTGTGACTCATTGTGTCTTTCCGCATGGATTAGAATGTGCTAGAGAGGATAGGAAAGGTAGCAGAATACAACAGTCACTAATATGGCAGTATGTAAAAATGTGATGTGTAACCGACGTGATTCTGCAATCTGTATTTGGGGTAAAAATGGGAGTTCATAACCCACTTGATTCTAATGTATGAAATATGATATGTCAAGAGCTTTGTAATGTTGTGAACAACCAATAAAAAAAAAAAAAAGAATGTGCTAGAGGTTCTGTGCATGGGAGCCAAACCGGAGCTGGAGCCCACTCTCCAAGGGAGAAAACGCACCTCAGTCTCCATCCTCAGAGGCTTAAAGCTGGAGTCTCCACACGCACTTCTACTCCACGCTGTGAGCCGCTCTGCCAGCCCAGGAAGGCAGAGTGAACTACGCTGCCTGACCACTTTGAATGTCAGTGATTTGTATTATTTAAATGTATGACTGTATGCCCGGAGCCCCCTTTGCCAGAGACCCAGAGGTTTAACACAAGGGAGCCTTCAGGCTGATTCCCAGCTGTCTTTTCCTGAAGGGTGGGTGAGAACCCAAGTACCCTCCCAGTGGTACCTAGCATGCCACCTTGGGGTGGGGAGGTCATGTCAGCCACCACAGACCCCTGTTCTCCACTGTGGCCCAGGGTGGCCCATGCTGAGCTGCAGGAGGCCGTGAGCTCCAAGTCAGTCTCTGATTAATACTGCACCAGAGCTGGTCATGTCAGGGAAGTGTGGCTTCCTCCAGAGACATTAAATATTAATAGCAGCAATAGAGGCAGAGGGTAAACAAAAGTAAGTCATAAAATGTTCACTTGAGGGCAGTGGTGTTCACTCCAGCTGGTGAGAGGAGAAGGAGCATTTCAAGAGTGGAGCAATGGCCCTGAATGCCTTGGGTCTTAGAGACCCTCCAGGTTGGGGCCAGGTACTCTGCACTTCTCACCTCACCTGTCTCTGCCATGGCCCAAAGTGTGCAGGAGAAAGAAGAGCTCATCCTGGTAGGACACACCCCTCCCTCTGGGCCCTGGGAGGCAAGGGATCTCTGCTGAGTCACATGGGATGTGACATGTGTCTATTCAAGGGGCATCACTCAGGATAGCCCAAGGTCAGAAGGAAAGGTACTTTAAAATCTAAGTGAGGAGATTCCCAGGACAGAAAGGAGCTCCAAGGCCATCTTTTTTGTTCTCTAGCTATCTGGCAAACCCACCTTGAACAGATTGATCCTCAGAGTTTTGCAGGAAAGGATTTCCTGAAATGTCCATTGCCTGAAGCCAATGGGAAGGTGTCGCTGATGAGCCTGTCAGCTGCAGAGGGCCTTGTGAGGGAAGGGGCTTCCTCCCCCGGGCCCTGAGCCAGGACAGAAAAAGCTTCAAAGCTGATTTGCAGCCCAGGGGAGACGGGAGATTTGTTTTGTAAGGGATGAGAAGCTCAGAAGTTCCAGCAACTGAATCCTACCCAGACTCTGTCGTCTGAGTGGCTTCATCTAGAATCCAATTCATTCATACACTTGTGTGCTCAGGACAAATTGATTTCGTGGCTTCACTGTGCAGTAGACTGGGCGAGAAGCTCTGGATGCAACAACGGGCAAAGCAGACAAGGGCTCTGCCTTCACCCAGCTACATTCAGCAGGGAGATACAAGCCAATGAGCAGTACCTATAAAGTGGACAGTACCATACTGAAATTGCAAGGTGCTAAGAGACCTTCGGGGGGGGGGGCACTCAGTTTGCCTCTCAGAAGAGCTCTGGTGTCCAGCATATAGTACACTAGGATGGAGTTGGACAGCCAGGGACAAAAGTAGCAGGACACAAGACCAGAGAGGCAGGATTTAAAAGGGGAAAGGACTAGGCCGACTGACCTCATGAAGGCCCCCAGCCAAGGCAGTCTGAGCCATTTTGAGTTCAATCAGGAAAAATCTCCAAACCCAGCCACTTATGGGCCTTGTGAAGGCCATATCAACAGAAGCCACAGGTCCTTCTGTTCTTTTCTCCTAAATTCATATTCACATCTCGCCAGGGGCAGGGAGCTCACAGCAGCCTGGTTGTCGGTCTGTTTTCTCAATGATGAATACAAATTTGAACCTCACCACTTCCTTCTGCTGGCCTGGCTCAGCCTTCATGGACCTGGCCATTCTTCAGAATGGCCCTTTCTACATCCAAAGTTATCAACCATAGTATTGCCAAGTTTTCTTTTCCTCAGGATGAAAATTTCCTGTCTTTTCATTCACCTCTTATATGATTTGGTTTTTATGTGTGCTTGTCATCTGGAACCTTTCTACTTCTAGTATTGCTCTTGTAGAAAGAGGTGAGCATACTGGTCATGGTGTTCTGTGTTAGTCTGTCTAGAGCAGAGGTCAGAAAAGCAATCCCCTTCTTTGTACCAGGCACTCTACTACTATTAATGCAGCCCAAGATCACACTTCCCCCCCCCCTTTCTTTAGCTTTTATTTTTGGGACAGGGCCTCACTAAGTTGCCCAGGCCGACCTTGAACTTGTGATCCTCCTGCCTCAACCTCCTGAATTGTTGGGATTACAGGTGCAAGTCACCATGCACAGCTTGTTCTTTCTTTCTTTCAATAAGTGACAGTTCTTCAGTAAGCGTGTGGTTCCAAAAACACATGAACAAACAAAACCCACATCTTCCTCTTCATTAAAAACTCGTCCAAGCCAAGTGTTTTAGTCAGCTTTTTTTGCTGCTATGACTAAAGGATTTGACCAAGACAATTGTAGAGGAGGAAAAATTTATTTGAGAGCTCATGGTTTCAGAGGTCTTAGTTTATAGAAGGCTGGCTCCATTCCTGGGGCTCCAGGTGAGGCAGAATATCATGGAAGAAGAGTGTGGCAGAGGGAAGCAGCTCACATGGTGATCAGGAAACAGAAAGAGAAAGACTCTATGCTCCAGACAGAAAATATATACCCCGTAGTCCCTCCTCCAATGACCCACTTGCTCCAGCCACACCCACCACCCTCCAGTTACCACTCAGAAATTCCCATCAGGGATTAATCCAATAATCCCTGGGTTAAGGCCATAACCCAAACATTTATCCTCCAAACCTTGCATTGTCTCACTCGTGAGCTTTTGGAGGACACCTCACATCCAAACCACAACACCAAGTGTCTTCCTGTGTGTGGTCTGCTATCGAGTTCTTGAATCCAGATTGTCTTTACATTTTCCATCCAGGATTTCACTTAGTTGTTTTACCTCTATCTTGCATTCTGCTGGTCATTTTGAGTTTGGATTCTGTTACCTGACATGGTGAGTGTTTCCCCAATCCTCCACCAGTGTTGTGGCCCCTGCAGGAGGCAGGAGGAGCAGGAGGGAGACAGCGGGATCCCCCTTGTATCCTAGCACGGGGCTATTCAATCCCAGTCATGTTGTAATGGGCAAGTGTAGGAACCCCCAGCATGCTTTGTGCTTCCAGCCCTTCACCAGGCCGGGTTTAATTGCAAGGAGATTTATGACGATAGCTCGTAGGAGGTAATAGATGTGTCCACGTCTCTTTCATCCTCTGTGGCTACAGAGGATTTTTTTTTAAGGGAGGGGGAAGACAAGTGGGAACTGAACTGGGAAACTACAAGGTGGAGAGGTGGCTACAAATGACTTGATGAGTTGCAGACGCTGAGGTGGCCCTAAGAGAGGTTCACATGAATATTCAGAGTTCTGTGCGCTTAGGTAGCTGCTTTTCTGGTCTTATCTCTTCCCAGCAGCCTTGGCAGATAGGGAAAGGAAGACTCAATTCTCCATTTTACAGAGGGGGAAATTGAGTCGAGAATGGATTTGCTACTGGTTCAAGGGGTCCAGTGAAGGTCACAAATAGAACTGGGGCTGACGTCTGGCGTCAGGTCTTGAGCTCTGATCTTACCACAGAGCACCTGCTCCTCCAGCTTTGGTGACATCGCTGCCACTCTTCCCTCTTCCATCATTACTCATGAGATGACCAGTACGACAGGCAGTGGGAACTGAAGCCTGGAGGTGCGGCCCTAGTTCCTGCCACCGTGGCTGAGGCCGTGTGGCATGCCAGGTACCAGGAGGTGCAGAAGCGGATGAAGCAACTGTCCTAATTTTCAACTGGGCTGACTTTAGCCATGTTGGGAATTCGCCCAGCCTGGAGGCTCCTCTTGACTTACACTCCAGGGGCTAGAGAAGGCAAGTGCCAAAGCCCGTGTCTATTGCAACCTGGAGTGAAGACAAGGGGCTCTCAGAAGGAAAAGCTGACCCCTGTCCTCCTCTCTCCTTCTCCCTGCTCTCGCCCTTCCTACCCTCTTCCCTTCTGTCTCTCCCCAATTTATCCTATTTATTTTTTCTACCAAATCAATTATTAACCCAACGGTTTCTACCAATTATCTACTGAGCATCGACAGAGTGGCTGACCCTGAGGTGGATGCTGTGGACACAGTGGAGAACAGGCAAAAGTAGCTTCTGGCCTCTTGGGACTTAAATCTTGTGTGATGGGGGCAGGGATACCTAAGAGTAAGCGCTTATGGCAAAGTGTCATGCCGTCCTAATTGGGGAGGTATGGGGTACCTTAGGGTCACTTAGCAAGGGACTGTGACCTGGCCCAGAAGTTAGTGAAGGCATCCTAGAGGAAATTATGACTCAAAGACCTGAAGTTCAAATTAAAGGTGGGCCTTTGCCTAGATGAAGGGAATATGGTTGGATGCTCTGGGAAAGCCCAGAGCAAGAGAGCACATGAAGTTTGGAAATAAAGGGGGAGGTGGGGAAAGAGGATGCTGGAAAGGGAGCAGTGGCCAAGTCATGTGGGATGTGGAGTCCTGCTGAGGAGGGTTGGGCTTAGCCCAGTACAAGGGAAAGCTACCAGGGAGAGATGAGCAGGGGGACCCGGCTGGGATTTCTGTTTTAAGAGAGTCCTTCAGCTGCAGCAGGGAGGAAGGGGCAGGTGCTGTGTGCAGGTCCTGCTGGCTCTGCAGGGCCTCGGGCTTTCCCGTGGCGCTCTCCATTCTGACAAGTAACTAGCTCCATTTGGGTCCAGAGCTCAGAAAAGAGGTGCAGGCTGGAAACTCGAGTTCACCGCCTTCCTGCTGCAACTCCTGCTGCACTAGGAGTCAGTATATGGAGTAGTTATTGAAGCCAGGGATACGAAGCTGCCCTAGGAGGAGAAGAGGGTCCTGGTTAGGACCCTGAGGAGTCCCAGCCTGGGAGGGCAAGCAAGGAAGTGGAGCCTGTAAATTTATCTGTGAATAAAAGAAGCCCTTTTGGAATCACAGACCCTTTGAGACGCCAGTAGAAGTGGTAGGGCCTCTCTCAAAAAGCCAGAAAGGTCAAAGCGAGATTGGAGGTGCAAGCCCCTCAGCCCTATCCGTGAGCTCACGTGAAGACGCCCTGACCTGAGGTGGGTCCTTCCCCTCTTTGATTCCACTGCTCCCCCTCTTCTCCCTTCCCTCCGGGTTTCCCTCTTCTAGACTTCTGTTTTCCCCACCGATGCCTTCCCAGTCAGGTATGGAGGATGACATTTGCAAAGGGCTCAGGGATTCTCGAATCCCAATAGCTCCACACCACTGGATAGGAAAGGTCGCATGTTGATAGCTTTATTCCACACCAGACCCACGGGCAGCTCATCATCTCCCTTTTGTGGGTGGGTGAACTTGGGACAGATATCCCCATTTTTGAGACAGAGCTGAGGAGAGTGAAGCAGAAAATAGGCTGCAGCCTCCTCTAGGTTCCAGCTTTAATTTACTTCAGATGAATTAAATATACACTTCCTGAGCCCCAGTGGATTCCAGGTGGGGGAAGTCACTCAAACAGTCACAGAGGCAGGACCATCCTGAGCAGAGAGAGCACCGTGCTGCCTTTCAAGAACTGGGTGTGGGGAGTTTGCTGCTAAGTGCTGGAAGGCTGGGGCCTGATGACGGTGGTCCTAAAGCAACGAGGGTAAGGGGTCTGGGCTGTTCTGTAGGGAGCTGGACAAGGTTTGAAATGGGAATGACCTTATCAGAGCTGATGTGAAAAAACTAGAGCCCCTTGTGCACAGAATTCCACCTGGATTTGTACTGATAAAAACTCATTAATTTACCCTTTGTGAATTGAGTGACTGCTACGTGTAGACTCAAGAGTCTCGATTCCAGAGATGCAAAGATAAATAAGAGGTGGTCCCCCGCTGCAGAGCCGGCAGCCTAGCTGGGGAACAGGAACTCAGTTTAATAAGCCCAGACCCTTGGCACCTCCTGCTCGACATTCATCACTGTGTGCAGGAGTCCTTCCAGCAGTGAGAGAAGGTGAGCTCCCAGACATTTCCAGGAGGGGAAGCCGGCCTCAGCAGCCAGCGCTCTGACCAGGGTCATGGAACCAACCACACAGGAGGGAGGTTCCGCACGTGCTCGTCCCCAAACTCCATGTAGAGCGTCAGGGCCTTGTTGGCAAACCTATTTGCACAGCCCTGGGCTGAGATTTCAGCTCAAAGAGTCAGAGAGGGCACGGGAAAGGATTAGGATGCAAATCCTCTAAATATTTGCTATGGGGACCTCTCAGACCCAAGAGGGGAAAGAATGCCAAGGCAGAGGCTCCTCGTTGCTCTGATGGACAGTTGGAGGTCCAGCTGGGAGATTTCTCTCACTGACCAAATGACCTTTAAATGGGGGCCAGCTGCCCTGTGCTCATCACAGACCCCGTTGCTGTAATGTGAGCCTCCAGCAGGGGTTCACCGGCTGCAGCTGCGCTGAGGCAAAGTAAGCGAGGGTTGGAAAGGAGGAAGCAACCAGACACGAGGGTGGCAGCGGCCACCATCAGGGACAGATACCCTATGGAGCCAGGTGGCTGGGAATGTTTGCGTTGTCATGGGGCAGAGACCTGGCTGCCCTCGGGGCTTCCTCCCTGCTTCTCCTGCTGGTTGAACTTGCTCCCAGGGTGGGGAGCTCACCAGGCATGGAAGATAATGGAGAAGGAGGGGATCTATTTCTCTTTGGCCATGCCACCTGCCCCACTCCCCACCTCCTAGCTGTTCAGAAAGAGAGTAAGAGGTAGGATTTAATTTGAGCCTTGGTTGCATCAGCCTGTTGGGTTCTCATGTCCTTACTTATACCAAGGAAAATGACTCCCCTGCTTCCTGTCCACCCAAGTGACATGAAGAAAATAACTGAGATAATGAAAGAGAGAAAGTGGGAGGGGAGAAGGGTCAGGGTGTATGGGGGATGCTAACTGGAGAAGCCCTGGGCTTCCTGGGTAGGGATCTGCTCTCCCTGTGGCCTAGCCACTGCAGACTGTCACAGAGACTCACAGGGGCACGCCTCCCCAGCACCAGCTCTGCCCTCTGTGAAACCAGGCAGTCATCTGTGGCAAGAGGGTTTGAGGAAATTCTGAACCGAATTAAGCCTGTGTGGCTTTTTGTCGTCTTAACTGTCTAGACACAACACCTGATTCTGGACAAGGAGATCATAAGTCATGCTCTTGCTGGGTGCTGAGAAGCTTGGCTTCTGCCTCCTGCTCTCTCCTCTTTTCTAACATCCTTCCTCCCTCCTTCCCTCCCTCCCTTTTTTCCTTCCTTCCTTTCTCACTCAAAGGCAGGGCTCAGCCCTGGCCACAAGACTACAGTCCCTTGACTGTCTCTGGATTCTGACCAGGTGTGAATTTGCCCCCGATGTCCCCCAAGTCTATAAGTCAGAGCCTCCCAGTCGCTGGTCCTCTTTGCCTCTACCCAGGCATCTGGAAGGAGCAGAAAAACCTCAGACTCCAGGTAGACTGAGAGTGCTGTGACCAAGGGCTCTAATCGCTGAAGCATCCATATTCAGGAGAGGATGCTGGCCAGTTTCCATTTTCCCTGAGGACGGGGTGAGAAGGAGTAGGCTTAGGCAGCAGCCAGTGGGTTTAGGCTGGGGTTAAAGAAGAGCTCAGTGGCCCTGTACAGAGTGGTTTGCTTGGCTCCTTGCTCCTGTCCTCACCAGTGTTCTAAGCCAGCGACACTCAACGTCCAGCTGTAAGCACAGTCTTGCCCTGGCACGGGATTACTTCTGTCCCTGGGATGGGAGGCAGGAAGAGGGGAGTGTGTCCCTCATCTTGCATGCTGAAGCTGAGCAAGGCACCTTCCTATCCAGTGCCCCCTCGGCTCTGGTAGGCTGATAGTGCCCAGGGCGAGCGGTGAATCTGGCTGCTGTTGTCTGGGTCCCATTCTGGCGCCCACCAACACCCTCTTGGTCCTGCCTCAGTCACCTCTTTGCTGGTTTTTCCCTCACGTTGCTGGGCAAACTTTTATCCCCTCTCTCCCCTCCTGGTCTTCCTGCCTGGTTTCTGCTCCAAGCCGACTCTGATCTGAACCATTTCACAACCTTGGTGTTGAAAGCCAGAGTTGTTAATCAGTGGGATGATTTGCTAAGAAAGAAGATGGCCTCTTTAAGTCCTTTATAGAAAAAGTGCTTAAAGAATTACAATAGGTGTTAGAGTTTTATTTTACTTTTTAAAGATACCTGAGTTTGGTAAGTAATTTTTTTTAAGTGTTATCATGAACATTTTGAGTTTTAAATATATTAGATATGGGGGTTGGGGTTGTTGCTCAGTGGTAGAGCGCTTGCCTTACACACGTCAGGCACTGTGGTTTGATCTTCAGCACCACATAAAATAAATAAGTAAAACAAAGGTATTGTGCCCATGGTTCAACTAAAAAAAATTTAAAAAATATATTAGATTTTGAAGAAATCCAACAAATGAGATATTTCACATTCTTCTACAGATTCACTGTGATAACTGAATAGCGTTTTATGCATGATTGAACAAATCTTTAATTAAAAATAAGTTTTAAAAATAATAGAAAGACGACGGTAACTTCTATGGGCACACATAAAGCACTATTTTCTACAATCTGTCTGGCCTAGTGATGGGATATGGGGGGGATGGGGAGGGAGGGGGAATGGGGGGATGGAGAGGGAGGAAGGGAGTATGGACCTGGAAGAAGGTGGAGGCTCTGAGTCAGGTCTAGATTCACATCCGTGCTCTGACACTCACCTGTGTGACCTTGGACCACCTTCCCTACCCCTTGGACCTTGAATGCTGCCTCTTTTGGTAAGAGACTCACCATTACCTCCCTCCTAGCTGTAGGTATCAGACAATGAGATAAAGGATGTGAGTGAGTCTCCTGGAGCTGAGGCAGGCAGCTCCCCCACACTGCCACTCCCTTCTTCTCGCTCTTTAGGCCCCAGGAGCTCAGAGTTATTTGCACACCTGCCTTCTCCTGCTCAAGAGCTATTTAATCTGAAATGAAAGAATTAGATAAGCTTCCCTCCCATCTAATATTAAAAATCAGAATTTACAAAATAGAAAATTAGGTGACAATGTCTAGACTTATTACAGAAGGATTATTCTTTTTGCCTAAAGATATTTCCTAAGGTGCTTCCACTCCAGAGCATTGTTTGCATGTTAGATGCTAATTTCCACCAGGCAGAGGGGAAAGGCTGAAAGCTAAAGGCTTGTGTTAGGAACCCGTGTTTCCTAAAGGTGAATTTGAGAAAGATCTGGTGTAGTGGTCCCTCAATAGCTATACTTTTGCTTTCTCCATGTTCTGTTAGCATGGTTGACAAGAAGTGCAATAAGATGTTGAGAGAGAAAATAGAGAGAGAGAGAGAGAGAGAGAGAGAGAGAGAGAGAGAGAGGTCACATTCACAAAATTTTATTATAGCATATTGGTATAATTATTCTATTTTATTAGTTATTGTTAATCTCTTAATGTACCTGATTTATTAATTAAACTTTGTTCTATTCATATTCATATGTAGGAAAGAAGCACAGTATATGTAGAATATACTACCTGAAGTGTCAAGTATCTACTGCAGGCCTTGCAATGTAACCCCCATAGATAATGAGGACTACTATAGAAAAGAAAATTTGGGGAAACTGGAATTTGATTGATAAAAATTCAAGTTGTTGCAAGAAACAACTTTTACATATAGCAAAGTTCATTTAGAAGTGAGTGTTGATGCTGTACCTGGAATTTGGAGAGAGAGAGAGAGAGAGTGTGTGTGTGTGTGTGTGTGAGAGAGAGAGAGAGAGAGAGAGAGAGAGAGAGAGAGAGTGTGTTTAGAGGGAGAGCCAGGGAGAGATTGGAAAGGAAGGGCTCCTATTGGTGTGACCATTAAACCTACTTCTGCCTTTCACAGTCACAGCACATTAAGATTTGCTGAGGCAGAATTGGTCATGAAATCGATCAACACTGCATTTTGTGTTTGACTCTGGTTTATTGTAGACTGTTTTCTCCAGACATCCTCTGATGTGTCTTTGACCATGAGCAAACTGATATTGATCTTCCCTCCATGTTCCAGGACTTGAGGCTGACTTCCCTGCAGTCCTGCACTTAGGGGGTGACGGGAGTGATTTGGGATGGTACCTGAGCTCTCAGCTCCCAGATCTGGGTGGTGTGGGAGGAGGGCGCTGAGGATGTTGATGTGTCCTTCATTGCCAGAATTAGCTCAAGACTGGCAAGAAACTAAGCTTGCAGGTGAGAGGTCGTGGCACACGGCTGTGGATGGTTGGAGGAAGAGGCAGAGGAAACTGGGGAGGGGGAGGAGGTCCAGATCCTTAGGAGAGTCAATTGAGACTTCACATTTATTCTAAGAAGGTGGGGTATTTATTCTAAGAGGGTAGGGTTGGGAAGGGGCAGGCAGGGAAGTAGATGGAAGAGTTACATTTTAACAAGTCAGGGTGCAGTGTGGGTTGGAGGGGGAGAGACTGGTATCCGGAAAAAGACTTAGGATCTCACTGCTGTTTCAGCATGTGACGGTGGAGGATGATGTGGGAAGAAGAAGGAAGAGAGAAGACTGGAAGGACAGAAGAGAGAGGGATGAGTCGTTAAAGATGACTCCAAGTTATAAAATTGGGCAAGTTCATTGGTTCATGTGACTGTTCATTCATTCTTTCAATGAAGAGTTTTTGCACAGCACAAGGTTAGCTGTGCTGCTCACTGGGGTGGGGGGGCATGTTTTCCTGGGTAGACCATCTAAGGGAGGTCTTTTTAGACCCACAAAAAGAGCAATTCCAACATCTGTGGGAGCATGTGGGGAGCAGTGGCCAGGAGATTGGCGGGGGGTGGGGTTGGGGGGGAGTGGCTCAGGAAGACTTTTGGAACAAGTGACCTCTAAATTAGTCGGCAAAGTCAAATACTATAGTGAGGCAAGGAAACAAATAGTGGTGGGTAAGGCCATCTGGTTGGCAGCTAGAATACCACTGATGGCCTTTGCCGGAGCAGTTTCAGGAGAGTCAAAGCTATGGCAAAGAAGTGTTTTAAATTATGGTGTTTTCACAACAAATGGAGGCACAGTGAGGCCAACTGATCAGCAGACAATTGCCATTGAAAAGAAGTCAGCACACATGGTTCCCAAGAGGAAGGGGTGCGCCATGTGGCACCGTGTGCACAGGGTAAACACAGGGATGAGTCTGGAGAGGGGGCAGGTGTGGGCAAGGGCCTTGGCTGTGGTTTCTGTGGGAAGGAAGGGAGGAGGCGGATAAACAGGCCTGGGTTTGGCAAGGCTGAGTACCTTCAGCGGGTCTGGACACCTAGTTGTTTGATACATGGTTCTGGAGTGATCAAGGCCGGTGGCTAGTGGCCCAGAGGGTTAGCACCCCATAGAGGAGGTAGGTTGGGTGTGGGCTCTAGATTAGTTGGTTTGTATTTAATAAACACCCTTGTAGGTGAGTTGTTTACAATCTCTAGGGAAAGGCTAACCCTGGGAGAGGCCATCTCTCTAGGGTCCCTTGCTTTGCTCCGGACCATTTCAATAGAAGTCAAGGATTTCTCATATTTCCAGACGGCATTTTTCTCTTTTAAAACTCTCCATTTGATCATAGTAGTTCTACCATTATGGAGGCAATGGCATTTTGCAGTGGGATTAATTGAGAATCAGAAGGATTTTGAGGCTTTTCCAAAGAGACCTTGGCTCAGTTTAGGAGACTGATTCCCAATGTCTCTTCTGAGCAGCAACTTGGGCTTCCTGGTCTGGGTAGCACCAGCAGACTTCCCCCAAGCACCACTCTCCCTTCATTTGCATGCACACCCAGTGCCTCCAGGTTTCAAGGAATCTTTTGCAAGTCTGCGTACTGTTCTTTCTATAAAGAAGGGGGAAGAACAGCCTGTGCTGGGGCCTTTGGAGCATGGAGTGAACCCAAATGAGATTTGCTCAGCAATTATGTTTTCCTTAATGCACTTTAAAGGAGGCGGTAACTAACAGGGCTTTATTCAGACACCAGCCATTCCTCATTGGATAAATGGTGCTTCATAGCAGAATCCTGCACAAAGAATTCTGAAGGATTCGAATTCCAAAGGCTGCAGTGACCAGAAAGGGAGAAAGGAGGTGCTGAGAGTTGGGGATTTTGTCCTGGCCTCTGATACCTGGCTTACCTTCCCCACTTCCAAGAGCTAAGGCTTTAGGGTGAGTTGCACGCTTCCCAGTCTCTAGAACTGTCAGAAATAAATTTCTATTGTTTAAATTTCCCAGACTGTGGTATTTTGTTATAGAAACCTGAATGGACCAAGATAGAGACAGAAGGAAAAATCATTGCTCTTTAGAATCCCTGTCCTATTGGCCATAAGAAAGAGGACCTCAAGATTGGGACAGTTTGTAGCATGAGTGACCTTGACTTATGATTTGTCACCAAGGCTTATTGCCCAGACTTGTTTGCCATCTGAGCTCCCAACCCCTTTGCAGAAGGCACTGTTCTTCTATTCTCTGCCCTTCAGGGCTTTGTTTCTGACCTCTGACCTCTCCATCAACCCTCAGCTAGATAGCAGGCAGCTGATGGGTCTTGGCAGCTGGTGGAAGGTATCCCAGTGTTTAGCCCAGCAAGGGGAGTGGGTGATGGCCAGGACCTGGACACCCTGCAGCCTGGCCCTGGATCTGCCATTAGCCAGTCCTGTAGCCTCAGACAAATCACCGAGTCACAGAGGATCAGGACCACTGATTGGGGAACAGGTTCAGAGGAGTAAAGTGGCTTGCTGAAGGTCACACAAATATACTTTAATGGTAGATTTCAGGTGTTGGACCAGACTTTCAGCACAAGTGTTGGTTTTCCCACATACCATGCTTGTCTCCAGAATAGGTCTGGTAAGTCTTGCCCAGTCTTCAGTGGACAGAATACCAGGAAGAATTTTATCAACTGTGAAGCGCTCTGCAGTGGTTCAATGGGACCTGTTGTTTTAGACACATGTAAATTTTAAGGCATAATTTACATATAATAAAACTCACCTCTTACAACCATGCAATTCTATGAGTTTTGATGAACACATACAAGCATGTAAGCATAAACAATACAGAACAGTTGCATTACCCCCCCCCCCCAAATTGATTACTTTGTTGTCAGTCTCTCTCCCCACCCCCAACTCCTGGCAACCACTCATTTATTACCTGACCCTATTATTTTGCCTTTTCCAAAAGGCTACAGAGTGTAGCCTTTTTGTCTGGCTTCTTTCACTTCTTTCTTTACGTTTGAGGATCAACTAGCTGTTGCCTTCATGAGACATTTACTCATTTTTATTACTGAATGGTATTCCATTGTGTGAATGGACCACAGCTCCTCTATCCATTCACCAGTTGAAGGATGTTTGTGTTGTTTCCAGTTTTCTGTGACCATAGATAAAACTGATTTGTCATTACAATGCAAACGGAGTAGGCATTTTGTAAATTTGTTGGGTCAATTTTGTTTTTTACAGTGGCCAGGGCCTCTGGCTCTTCACAGGCCAGGCCTGGGTACCAGGTACCTTCAGGATTCAGAATAGTCCAATGCAATGAAGGCATCCTGTCCTTCCAGTAAGACTTTAGGTATTCTACTAGACATTCATGTGTGATAAGCCAGTTTACAAATATCTAAACCTAGAAACTTTATGTGTCAATAAGCAGTATTTTTTTTCAAGATTTAGTATGCATTGAATTTTCCATGAATGTAACTACTAGGTGAATGGAGAAGACCAGGCTTTGTTTTGTTCTGGATTTTATCAGCAGTTGTGCACCATTTTGGAAAATCACATCATCATTCATCATTCCTGCCAACTCAGCCTGTGAGTTACCACAGCGACTCTCCTGTATTCATCTGAATTCGTAGTTGCTGTGTTCATAGTGATTCTACATAAAGGTGCAATCATCCGACTGCTTCATTATGTCTTCCAGTTTAGTCATGCTCAAGCATTTGCATAATGAAATACATATTATTTTATTATAAATTGCTTTCTTTTTTATTACCCCTTTATATTGTAGTTAGGGAATTATGTGAATTTTTAAAAACAATTAGGTATGCAGTTATATATAAATTCAATTTTCAGATAGAAAAGGAGTATTATAAGATATTTATTACAGAAAGGGAGTGTTGATTCTTAAAGAGTTGAGAGTCACTGCTCTTCCTAAGAGTTATGTGGTCAGGACACTATCCAGCTACCCAGACAGGGCCCGCATCTTGAGAGAAAGGTTTTGATTGATGACTGATAATTATAGGAAAATATTCATGTTCTGGGCATTACTATGTACGGGGCATGGTTCTTTTGGTCATATTCAGAGGCATGCATGTGAGCAAATATTTACTGAGAAACTGTTAGGTACCAGGTGCATTCTAGTAGTGCTGACGGTGGTGTTGGGAGTGTGTACAAATGAACGACATTTATACGTATGAGTGAATAAAAAAGATAATTTTCAGGCAGTCATGAGTACTAAGACAGATAAAATGGGTATCAGGCTTACCTAGGGTGTCCCGGAAGGCATGTCTGAGTCAGATCTAATGGTGAGAAAGAGGCAGACTTGCAAAAATCTTGGAATAAAGCATTCTAACTGCAGGGAACAGCCAGGAAAAATGCTCTGAGATCTCAAGCATTTGAGCATGCTTTGGAGAGGAAACAAGACCCAATGTTGGGAACACAGAGAATATAGGAGAGTGGAGGGAGGTAGAATTAGAGAGAATAGCATGGTATAAATTATGTAGGGTCTTATAGGCTATGGCTAGGTGTTGGAATGTTTTTGTTTGCAGCAAAAGCTTCTGGGATATGTTGAACGTGGGAATAATATATCTGAGTTACACTTTAGAGAGATCACCTTGGCACCTTACAAGGGGACTGGGGTGAGAGACCAGTAAGAAAGCTAGTTCTGCAGCCCAGAAGAGAGATGGTAGAGGCCAAAGTTAAAGCAATGGAGAAGGTTAAATGACCAGGGCCTATGGATGTGATCAATCTTGGAGTGTGAGCAAGAGACTGAATCCTAAGTCTGAGCAACTGGGAGGGAAGTGGTGCCATTTAGGGAAAAGAAGATTAATGGAAATGGTTTAAATGGGTTTCTTTTGGCCAAGTTCAATTTGAAACACCTGCTAGATATCCATGAGGAGGTAGCATTGCTAGTGGGTATACGAGGTCAGATGAGAGCTGCAAGCTGCAGATGGACATTTGAGAGTCATTAGTGGGAGCTTTTTGGTAAAATATTGGCCACAGTGGCAGTATAGTTTTTGGATCTTCCCAAAACGCCACATAAAATAGAACAATGAGATAACAAAAACAAAAACTAGGGCTAGGGATTTGGCTTAATGGTAGAGCATTTGCCTAATACATGTAAAGACCTGGGTCCAATATCCAGCACCACAAAAAATCAAAACAAAATAAAAAAACTACTTCAAAACCCCAAACTCATAGACAACATGTACAATAAAACTAGATGACAGGATATGTCCATAAGCTCCAAAATACAATAAGGTGGGGAGAAATTATTAATAAATATGAGGCTTGTCTGGTTTTGGTACATGGAAAGTAGAGGGAAGGTGGGTCTGAGAACAAGGAGCCTCAAAGCAGAAACAGAAAATGTGGTGGGTCAATGTGAGAACAGCAGCCGAAACTGGGAAGGGCACTGCTCACTCCAGTAGCAGATGAGTACACGAAGCCCTTCAGTGGACAGAAGGACCCCACACTGATAAAAGCATTTAATAAAACCTGACTGCCAGAGCTTCCTCCCAGGGTCCTTGCTGAAGAGAACCTTCTGGGAGTGGAGTAAAAATCAAACAGAATCAGGGCATAAAGACAAAAGTAAGAGAAACTCCATATAAGAGTTGGTGAGGGGAATAGAACCAGGAAATCTCAGAGAGAAAGCCACCATATATTTTTTAACACTGTGTGGAACAACAGAAGTGTGAACTCAGCGGGAGTTGGAAAGGGCATCTGAACAAAGCCTCTAAAAATGTTGGAAAATTTATTCCACAGAAAAACAAAATGATTTGATTCAAGGCCATAAAAGTTGCTACAAGAAAGAGAGAATGGAGAGGATAGCATCCCCATAGAAAATGATAGCACACCAGAAAGATATGCTAAAAATAAAACAAATGACTTGTGCCAGTTAGATTTCTGTGGCTATGACAAAATGTGTGAGATAGTCTAGTCAAAAGAAGGAAAATTTTATTTTGGTTCATGGTTTTAGAGGTCTTAGTCCTTGGTCACTTGGTCCCATTCCATTTAGACCTTTGGTACAGCAGAACATAATGGTGAGGAGTGCATGATGGAGCAAAGCTGCTTACCTCATGGCTGCCAGAAAGCAAGAAAGAGAGAAGAAGAACCTGGGTCTCCATATCCTCTCCAAGACCACGCTCCAGTGACCTAACTTCCTCCCACTAAGTCCCTCCTCCTAAAGGCTCCACCCATTCCCAGTAGTGCCACAGACTGGCAACCAAGCCTTTAGCACATGGGTCTTTGGGGAATATTCAAGATTCATGGGTCTTGGGGAATACCCAAGATCCAAGATATATCATATTATGTTATATTATATTATCATCAAGATCCAAGCCATAACACCATAAGTATGTACACCATATGTAATATATACAAGATACTATTTTATGATGTGCTCAAAAGCCTTGTAAAATGATATAAGACATGGAAGACAATATAAATGTACAAAACCTTACAAGTAGGATGACAGAATTCAAGAAAAATTAGAAATGGAAGAAAAATATGATTTCATACACAAAAACTAAATCACAAGGAAAATGAGCAAACAAACACTATAAATAAAGGCATAACAATTTTAGAATCAAAAGGAAATTAATGAGATAGAAATGATTACTACTAAACATAGGCAAAGAAGACCCAATACATGAATAATAGACATTTCTGAAGGAAAAAAAGCAATACAAAACCAAAGCAAAGAAATAGAATAAATCCTAACAATACTAATTCAAAAATTCCCCATGAAATTAAAAATATGTGTTTAAAGCTGTATATTAAAAGAGCAAACTGTGTGCCTGAGAATACAGATCTAAAAGGACCAAAAAATATTTTAGTAAAATTACTGGGTGAAAGAGAAAAAAATCCTTTGGGCATCCAAGAAAGAAGAGTAGGTGCTTTTATATGGGAAAGGAAATGATATTGTCATCTGACTTCTCTATAGCCATATGTTATGACAGAAGAAAATGGAATAACACATTAAAGGTACTCAAAAGAGAAAATGTGAACATGGGCCAAGGATTTTATATTCAGCAGAATTGACCTTCAAGTATAAAAAGCATAAACTATTATTAACATAGCACATAAGAACTGAGAGAATATTGTTCCCATGAGCCTGTCCTTAGGAATCTGCTGGAGAATGAATGAGTCTTAGACAACCAAATGACCAGAGAGACATGGACACAAAGCAGGTGTTGGACATCAGTTACAGGTAAGACCAGGAGAAAGTGAAGGCAACAGGGATATCATAGCATGTGTTGACCAGGTGAGCCGGCCAGGTGGACATAGTCTTTAAAATGGGGCCTGTGGAGATCATGTGTGCAAAGGATTTGCAGCTGTTTTAGTAATCATAATTTGCTCATGGTGGTGTTAGTATTCTTATTGTTCTCCTGAGACTGTTGTATGTATAATGTGGGATAAAGCAAGTGAATAATTTTGGGTCCTTCTATCATTTCTGTGTCCCTAAGGAGCAGGATTCTCAGTTCAAAAGAATAGAAGTACAGAATAGTATGGAAGAGAGCACTGTAGAGCTGAACTTGAATTTTAATTTGTGTGGGTGTAGATAGATGAATGGGGGGGGGAGAGAGAGAGAGAGAGAGAGAGAGAGAGAGAGAGAGAGGGAGGGAGGGAGGGAGGGAGGGAGATATCTCCTCTTCCAACTCTGTCCTCTGAAAAAGGCCTAGAAACTTTGACTGATAGATGAAATGAGCATCTTGTGCAAGATTATGGTCATGATCCAACATTTCCCATTGAAAGGAACCAGGGCTCCACGGGGCAATGGGGACTCAGGTCTGGGTAGCAGAGGTACAAGGTGAGCCTGGAACAGGCCACGTCAAAAAGTGTAGGAGCCAACTTAAAGAGGCTACCACTTGCTGCAATTTAGACTCTAATAAATTTAGACTCTAACGACAATTTAGACTCTAATAAAAATAGTAATTGCCTTGAATTGAAACCCATGTTTAAACGTGGGTTTAATATTTTTACATTAATGAGTTCATTATGACATACTAAAAATTAACTAATTGGTCATCTTCTGAGGAGGTCAGGGAACTAATTTGAAAAATGGGCAAACACAGGAAATAAGCATATATTCTGTCTTTCCTATCTGAACTATACTCCTGGGGAACCAAATAATAGATGAAGGACAGCGTCTCTGTATTAAATTATTCTGATATGTGAAGACTAAAATGAATTATGGATCTAGTGTTGAAATTTTAGACATTGAGCACCAATAGCTGCTAATATTGAAGAAAAAAAAAAGGAAACTACAGACATATGTGCCTCCTGATCCTGAGGAAGGAGCAAAGCATCACCACAGTCTTGGCTAACTTGAACCTGATGAAGCCTCAGAATCCAGCTGCGAAGGTCAGAAGAGCAGACAGGGGAATGTGTTGGACTGCCATGAGATGCAACACCAGCATTCAGATGGTGGGAAGCTCCACAGGGCAAATGAGCAGATGAATTGTCAAGGAAGGAAAGAGAGGAAGGAGGATTCTGTAAACTTAAAGACTTAGCAGACAGCGTCTCAAAAACCAGGCAAGACTAGGAACACACTTGGTTGCTAAAAACCATGAAAGAACACAAAAACACAAGTGATTACACTGTAAGTCAGGAAAGTGGTTGCTTTTGGAGGGGAGAAGGGGTCTGGGATTGGAATGGGGCACATAAGGACCTTCTGGGTGGCTGACAAAGTTCTGTCTCTTAACTTTATAGTAATTTAATAAGCCATTTATTTGTTTTATGTGATTTTATGTGTAAAATATGAGTGGAATTTAAAGCTATGGAATGGATAAGTTCATCTGAAAGAGATTTTAGATAGGAAAGACAACCCACGAGTGAGCCTTGGAGATATTCCAACATTTGAAAGTCTGGTAAGGAAAGATTGAGGAGGAGCTATCATTGAGGCATATGTTAGTCTATTTTCTGTTACTATAATGAAATACACAAGGCAGGCCAACCTTATGAAGAAAAGAGGCTTATTCATCTAATAGTGTTGGAGGCTGAGATTCCAAGATTAGACAGTCCCACAGCTTTAGCCTCTGGTGAGGGGCCCAGGGCAGATGGCATCACAATGACAGGAGTGTGTGTGTTATAGGGACAAATGAGGCAAGGCACCGAAGATAGCAGGAAACAGTTTTATTTGGCTGTAGCCAGGTTCAGAGGGCACAGCTTTTGCTGTAATCAGTTAATCCCCTGAACCTCGAGTTCAGGGAGTTTCAGAGTTTTATACCCAGCATGTAAGGGGAGTGCAGTGACAATCAGAAGTTCACAGTCAACAGAAGTTCACATAAAAGCAGTTCTTAATTTCACTGTTTTGGGCAAATGAACCCTTCAAGGATAACACCTGAGAAGGGGAGAGCTTCTTCTCCCCTCTCTTTCCTTCCCTGCTAGCTAGTTACCATGGAGCCCAATTGGTAACTTATCTTAGAAATGTAGACATCCCTGTGAAGCCCAGCTCAAGGCCAGAGGCCTTGTTTGTTCATTTCTACAAACTACTACACTGGATATGTTTGTGAAAACCTAGTGAGGGGGTGTCCAGCACCTGGAGTGCTGGTATCTTCCCAGCCAGTGGCCAAGTAAAACAGGGCAACATGAAAATGGGAAGTTTATCTACATTGAACTCTTTTGCAGAGACTCTTTTGCTGACAGTCCTAAAAGCAGCCATGGTGAAGATTTCTGGAGAAGCCCAGTTGAGACTTTTCTGTGGAGAAAGGGGGTGCCACTTCATGTGCAGGAGCGAGACATCACATTTCCAGACAAGAAGTCAGAGAGTTGCACGAGATGAGCTTGCTCCTTTTATAACACCCCTTCTTCAAAATCTATGAGAACTACCTTTAGTCCTTCTGAGAGCAGCGCCCCTGTTATCCAAGGAACTTCCTGTCTCTCACACTGCCACACGAAGGACTGAGCCGCCCTCATGTGAACCCTCAGGAACAAACCACTGAGCACAGCAGAACAGAAGGCTGGGAAGCAGCAGACACGGGTCAGATGAGGGAAGCTTAGAGAAGTCAGCCAAGGGCTTAACCAGTCAGTGCCACCAAGGGGCTCGGTGGAGTGAGCGTGGATGAGTCCCCCCGGGGTTTGGTTTAGTGCCATGACAATTCAATGAACCCCGTCCCCACGTGGAAGGGATGGAAGCCCAGTGCAGAAGGACGGTTGGGGTGAGAATGGGAAGTGACGTGGCGAGTAAAGACGACAGTTCCAAGAGGGTCTTGAGGGACATAAAGGAAGGGCAAGGAGTGCATCAGGAAAGACAAGGCACAAGGTGATTCTACCCAGCCTGGACGTCAGGGACACCCTGGTTGGAAGATGAGCTACAGGATCTGTTCTGCTGAGGTCCATCTGCACCCAGGGGCCCTGCCCTTGCCAGTGTGGGATGCTGAGGACAGACCTGCAGCCAGGCAGCTGGCAGCCAGCAGGAGCTGTGTGTGCGGGGCCAGGAGGGCACAGGCATCAGGCTTTTGGGCAACCTCAGCCAACTCTGGAAGGGAGATGCCAATCAGATCAAAGCTGTCAGCTGGGATTTCTGCTCTCTGTCACCACCTGCTTTGGCAATGCTGAGAGAGAATCAATTCTCCCTGTGTCTTGTCCATGCCTTCCCCTTGAAGGCCAGTCACAGCCATTTATTATCCCAGTGCTGGAGGAGGGCCTGGCGCTGAGGATGCGGCCCGCGGGGTGGTGGGAGTCAGCCAGCCGGGGTAGGTTCCGGCTGCTCGATGTTGAGGTGCACAGCAGTCCCTGCTCACAAAAGTTGGGAGCCATGAAGTGGAGGCTGAGGGCCTTCACAGCAGGCCTGATACCCTCCTTAGAGCAACTTGGCAATTTGTGGACCATGATCCCCTTGGGCCTGGATCTAGTGTTCTCCCCTTTGTGAATTTGTTCCCAAGGCTCTAGATCCCCCCCCCCCCCCCCACCGTAGCCCCTCACACCTGTGGGCAGAGGCTGTCTAGCAGGATGGCCTAGTGATAAAGAGCCAGGCTTGGGTCTGCTCATCTACGTGGAAATAGTAGTGGTACCTACCCCACAGAATTATTGTCAGACACGTTACACCTAAGTGCTTGGAGCAGCGTCTGCCACACAGATGGGGCCAATCTTGACTGGTCTGGTCCAGACACTTCTGATAGGTTCTTGCTGCTTTACTGCCCCCTCTGTCAGAAACTAATGACATTCCTGCATGTCTGAGCCTGGGTCTCCTTCTCCAGGTCTTACTCCATACCTAGAATGCTCATGGAGAGACCTCAGAGATGATTTTCTAGACGAGAGAACTGAGGCTTTTTGGAGAGGAATCTTATTCTGCTGCTAGGATCTCTTCTGTGTTTCTCTGAGACAAAACATTTAGACACATCTTATTTAAATATATGCCTCTTAGAGCCATTGTGTTTAGGGAAACTTTGGAGTCCTAAATGGATTCAGGTGTATGTGTCTAGCACCAGCCTTTCTACTCTCAGGTGAGGATACTGAGCATCAGTAATGCATATGCAGTTGTCTTCTAGCATTGACAGTGAACTTGCTCTGAACTGGCCTAGTCACATGACTGTCTAACATCCCGGCAGCCAGCCTAAGCTAAAGGTGACTTCTGTGGCTGTACCCAGAGTCAGGCTAACAAGATCACACATGGACCAGACCCATTACCCTTGTTGTGGGACTGCAACTGACCCCACATGTGCTCTAAGCTGGTCCACCAGGACAGCCCATCTGTTGGCCCAAGCCTGCATTTGGAAAGTGCAGATGGCTGGTTTGCATGACATGGAACAGCTTGGGGCCTGGACTACATGGGCAATTGGCTGAACTTTTGCAGATCCAACCAGATGTTTGGCATCACACAGGGGCAGATTGTCTTTCTTCCCCTTCTGAGCCTACTGTCAGGCTCGGGGGAGTTTTAATAAATGCTGGAACCTGACTGGACTCCACAACTGTGAGGCCCAAGTGTAACATCTGATGGAAGTTAGGTCGCTGGAAAAGTTCTATGCCATCCATGCATCTGCTTTTGATTTAGAGACCAAGGGGACACAGGATGATCACAGACAGCCTCTCACAGTGGCAGTAACTTCTGCCTTTCCCTCCACATGAATGGCAGAGCCTCTATTTAGAGTAAGGGTGGAGACTAGGGCATCCCCGCAGGAATGTACTGACCCTACACCATCCATAGCCATCTCATGGCCCTGCTCTCAGCTGGGACTCTGAGCATCAGAGAGCTGTGGTTGTGTGTATGTGTGGTGCACTTCCAGGAACCTTCCCTGGGGCAGGTTTCTGGTGAATGTTCCAGAACCCACTGTTACATTCTTCTTCTCCTTCATATAATTGCTAGCATTGAGCATTTCCCAGGTGCCACGTGTCATTCTGAGCATCTGTGTGTGTCAACTCACTTGCCATCCACAGCCTCTTCCACTTTGCAGTGGAGGAATTGGAGGCATGGACGAGGTAAGAGCTCCACCTCAGTGTTCTCAGCGGAGAGGTGCAGAGCAGGTGGTACTCTCTCAATGATGGTGCACTCCTGCCTTTCTGCAAAGAACAAACATGCAGATTTTCCTCCTCAGGTGACCTTCTGTTCATGGGAGTGCATCAGACGGGATGTTAACCTTTCGAGTCAGATGCAAAATGCCTTCTGTTCTCATGAATATCAATATCCACACGAGTGTGCCTGTGTGCAACCAGACACACACACATAAACAAATAGTTGTTGCCTTACCATTCATTCATTCATAATTCAATTATTCATTCGGCCAAACCACAATCAAAGCCCATTGGGCCCTCGTGAGCCCAGTGGTGGATGCCAGGGCTTTGAAGAGGACTACAATGCAGTCCCTGCCCTAGGGAAGTTCTCAGGTAAGAGGAGACTCAGACCTGTCCACATGCAGTACACTAGGGTAGGTGTGGCCACAGAGGGATGTGTAACCTACCAGGGGGACAGAGGACCCAATATGACCTGAGAATCTGGAGACTGAGATCTCATCTCAGAGAAGATGTTTTAAAAAGGTAAAAAGGTGTGCAAGAGAATCTTAAGCCCTGTGCATGCCTGTAGTCCCAACAATTCAGGAGGCTGAGGCAAGAGGATCACTTGAAGTTAGAGTTTGAGGCCAACCTGGAAACATAGTGAGACTCTGCTCAAACACAAAAATAGAATCTTGGAGTTAGCATAAGGAAGACCTGGATTCAAATCCTACCTAGCACAGTCGATTCCTGCATGGGACATTGTTGCAAAGATGATGGGCAAAGGACCCAGGAGGAAGTCCAGCACCTATAAGGTCTCAGAGACATTTCCTGACTTTTTTTTTTTTTTTTTGAAGAATGAGCTCTGTGACCTTGAACAAGCTGAGTAAATTCGGGGCCTCAGTTTCCCCATTTACAAAATGGGAGTGATGGTATCTGCCTTGATTACCTCTAAAGATGGGAGTAAGGAGAAAACAATTTATAGTGGGTGCAGGGGCTTTAAAATATGAAAGTCAATCTGCATTTTAGTAATCAGCACAGGGAGGCCAGAGCAGGAGTGGTAGTCGTGGGAGCCAGGATCTCTGTGTTAAGGGCACGCATGGCAGAATCAATTCCTTTAATAAGATGCTTGGCTGAAAGACCCTAGAGACTGCCACAGAGTCAAGTGCAATTCTCCTGGCACCCTGGTCTCTCCCGTGAAATGACTGTCAAGCACTTTGCAGTGACAGAGTCTTTCGTAAATACTTCCTAATAATAACAACCTACAAGATTTCCAGGGGGAGCGGGCCTAGAAGGAACGTTCATGAAGCTCTGGGTGTCTGTTAAAGTGTGGCTCCCTCTGGTGAATTGAGCTTTGGGACTTGGGAATGTTTAGAAAGCTGATTGGGACCCTCTTTCCCCTGGGCCAGAAGGACCTGAACCCTGCAAGACTCATGACACCACTACCTCCTCCTGCCAATCAGTGAGGGTTTTTTGTTGTTTAGACATTTTACTTTGTAGTTTTAATTAGTAGGAGACAGGAAGAAAGTGCCGAAGGGCTTGTTCTCTGGCTGGTGGAGGGAGAGTGGGGCTGCCGACAACCTGACAGCAAGAAATAACGTCAGCCACCACTGGGGCTATGCCAGGCCCTGGCAGGCGGGTCCCATCAGTGTCTTTCCCACCGGCGAATGGAGCATCCTTTTCCCTGGGAAGAGGAGACGTGGAGGAAGCAGGAGAGATGGGTGGAAGGAGCGGGTGGCTCTGGGTGGAAGGGATGGCGTTTGTATAAAAGGACTCACGGGGAGATTTATGTGGAAGTTAGCGCTGGAAAAAGCCATGGTTCTAAGTGGAATATTAATGGCATCCATTTTCTTGCCATCTCCTGCAGGAACACTTTGGAAGTGCAGGGGAAAAAAATCGCTTTGCAATAATAACTGTTATTTATATAAGAGAACAGCATTGGATATATCAAAATGTGAGGTTTCAAGGTAATAACTGGACCCTCAGAATCATCATTATCTATTTAAAAGGCAATTTCTAGGCTTGGAAATTGATAGAAAAAAATGGCTCAATCCTTCCACGGTGGTAAATAAATTTGTGTTTCATTTTTATGATTTGATTTCATTGTGAATCCTATGAGACTGGATGACTGAAGGGAACCGAGGAGGGCGTAACTGGCAATGACCTTCCTAGCACATCCTTATTGATGTCCACATTTGATTGTTGGGCAGAGGCCTCCTGTTTTCATCCTGGACACAGCTGGGGGGAAATCAGTGGAGACGGAGGAGACAACTGCTGCCAGCGTCCATTGGGCACTTCTAGAGTCTCACTCCCAGCCCCTGTAATACAGCCCCTCCCACCTGCCAGGTTAACCACTATGGGTGAACGTTTTCCTGATTTTTTTCTATTCATAGTCTCTCTATACATTTTTTTCTATTTTTAAAAAATAGGGATCATTTTATAGATACTGTATTTCAGTTTGCCCATTTCATTCTATTGGAATGGCTTTCCATATCAGTTCATAGGAGATTATACCTCTTGCTATAGTTTGGATCTTGAATGTTCCCCAAAGGCCCATGGACTGAAGGCTTGGTCCCCCAGCATGGTGCTACTGGGAACTGATCGGAACATTTAAGAGAAGGGGGGCCTACTTCAGGTCATTTGGTGTGTCCTTGAAGGGGATAGTAGGACCCCGGACTCTTACGCCATCTCTTGCTTCCTAGCTGTATGCTTCTTGCCTTGTCACAGGCCTGAAAACTATAAATCCATCTGATCAAAATGGATCGAAACCTCCCGAACCATGAACCAAAATTTTTTCTTTATGAGTTGATTAGTTTAAGTGTTTGTTATAGCAACAGAAAGCTGATTAATACATCTACTTCCTTTGAAAAGCTGTATGTTCTTTCTTTATGTGACTGCACCAACATTTAAGTAACTTCCCTTCTAGACGGGCATGTGGGTTATCTCCATCCCTGTACCTGAGTGTACATTTGCAAGAGGATTTCTAGAGAACAATTCCTAGAAGTGAAAGAATTGGGTGAAAGGTTGTGAACATTTTAAATTAGAATCAATTGGGGTATTTTTCATCTTAAAAAAGAAAATCTGGCAATCTCTGTCCACTAAGTCAAATAGGTTCTCTTGTTGTCGGGTCAGTGACAGACCTTTGGGTAATTAGTGGCTTTGCCCACTTCGGGGCCAGGGGAAGGCTGAGAAGAAGATGCAGCTGGTTTTGGAACATGGCTATTTAGCTCCTGCCCCTGCTGGTGGCAGTGGTGTGGCCTGGGAAGTGTTCAAGAGGGAGTGAGACTCCCCTTGCTCCCTCTGCTGTTAATGACCAGAGCTGTGGCGGCATGACAAGGACAGTCCCACGCTGGTCTTCACCAGCTTTGCTGCTGATGAGCTCAGGACTTGATGTGCCTTTTAACCCCTTCCTGGGTGAAATAGGACCACACACCTCATGGTCATTGTAAGGACTGAGTGTGATGATTCTGTAATAGTGCTTTATAAAGTGTTGCCTAAATGTCAGTGTTTTTATCAATAAAGAATCTGAGGCTTTGAGCTGACTGGAGTGATCCCATCCTCACCACAGTGTCCTGGGACCTAAAGGACAGATGCCTGTTTTTCCTTTTAGCCCTGTGACAAGTTATTAAATCTCTGTAAGCCAGAGTTTCCCCTTTTTGAAAACTTGAGAGAGGCAAGATTGTGTAAGCAGCTCAGTCCTGTGGAGATTAGTAGCATTTTTCTTTCTTTTTTTTTTTTTTTTTTTTTGAGGTGTCAGTAGCATCTTTAGCCAGAGTGCACACATCCAGCTTGGTACCCCTGAACAGAGATGTTCTTTAGATAGAGCATGGGACAGGTGGGCAGGGAGGTGTGAGTAGGACAGGTAGATAGATGGATAGGCAGGCAGGACAGGTGGATAGGGAGGGCAGGAGAGAGGACAGGTAGATGGGTCCTTTGAGAAGAACAAACTGTTCCTTCCCTCCCAGCCAGGAGCGGAGGGTCCTGTGTTACCAGAGCCCAAGACAGTGTGGAGTACTGATGCGGGAAGTGACCCAGGAGCCCAGGGACTAGGAAGCAGGTTGGGAGGGGTCTATGCTCACCCAAAGGCGGAACAAAGATCCCATTTTCAGTCAACTCCACTCCAGAGAAATTAAGAAATATTCACAATTCATGTCCTGGGGCCCCCCATTCTCTCTGCCATCCTCAGGAATGCAGGACCCTGCAGCAGAGAGTCAGGGAGAGCCCGGGTTTCTCACCTCCTCTTAGCACATCGAGTTCCTAGAGTTTAAACTCATGCAATTCTTGAATTAACCCATGAAGTGCTAAGTTTTCAATTCTGCAAATATTTCAATGAAACTGGCACAGGTGCATTAAAATTAGTTGGAAGTCATAATCTAGAGTTTATGAATTATTATAATTAATAAAATTAACAAATATTATATTATCGCTGATCATTCACCTATTGCTCTTTGCTAAAGAATAGAATATTCATTTTAAAGTTACCATAAGTTGGACAGTTGAAGGTTTTGAGGTGTTTCATAAATGGGATGATGGGACACAATGTGTTAATAAAGTCAGTCCAAAGGGAGGCAGGGTCGAAGGATGGGGATAGGTCAACAGAGTGATTAAGGCTATGGGGTTGAAATCCCAGCTTGACCACTGGTAAGCTGTGTGATCTTGTGCAGATCACTTAACCATTCTGAGCCAGTGTTCCTTTATTTCCATAACAGGGAAATGATGCTTTTCTCTAATCTCACTGTAAGAATTAAATGAGATAAATGCCTAGAACATAGGAAGCACTTGGTGAGGTATGGCATCCCCAAAGCAACAGCTGTATGTTATTGCCAAACTCTAACAAGCAATTAAGGTCCACGCACTCAAGTCTTCCTGGTATCAGCAAGGGGACTGCCTTGATGTGTTAACAACCCCTAAGGAGGACCATGATCATCACTTAAGTAAACAAGCAATTAGGGGGTGGGTAGAGGCTTTTTTCCTCAGCTTGTTCTATTAATCTGCTGGTCGTTGGTTCACATTAGTTGGAAGCTGATTAACTGCAGGTCCCAAGTCACTGGGCTGCTTCAATTCTGAGTCAGACCTGCGTGTCCCAGGCTATCCTGGCTTGCAGCAGTCTCCTCCCCTCCTGGGATTTGTGACAAACCGAGTCAGTGTTCAGGATGGTGGAAGAGTCTGGCGGGAAGCCAGGCAGTGATGGAGAAAGTCCAAAACCCCATAAACACATCGCCCCAGATGTAGGTGGGAGCACTCAGGTGGCTTGAGGCTGATGAAAAAATTTGACAAATAACTAAGGAACCAATTTGGAAGTCTCCAGAACAGTATGGGAGGTGCAGGGTCGAGGAGAGGCGTGCAGGCTTCCGGGATCCCTGGTTCCATCTGTTATTCCCATTTGCGGTAGTTTTCCTTGAGCACAGCCCCATATTACCATGAAAATTTTTAGCCCTGTTTTAACAACATGAATATTATGGTCAGATACTTTATCAAGGTGCCTGGGAATGGGCAGAGGGTTCACAACCTAGCTGTGCGTGCAGGGACACGCACACACGTGGGTGGGCACAGCCCTCAGTTTTCAAGCCTCCTCCTCTCCCAGTGTCCTTTCCAGACAAGACCCAGGGCGAGTGCCACTCAGGTTGGAATCCTTATAGGATGAGCGAACTTGACCGTCTGTAACCCAAGCCCATGATCCAGTAACTAAGTGGTTTAATTACGCTTATCACTGCTACCCTGAGCCAGGTGCCTCTGTGGATTAATGTAGCTAATTCAATATCCTCTCTAAGAAGCACTATCAGGGAACGCCATTCTGCTCTGAGGAGCAGCCTGTGGCCTCTCCCCTCGCCACCGAGGCCCTGGCTGGGTGTCTTGTGTTGCCTCTGGAGGTCTCTGGAGAGCCCGCTGACAGGTTAATCCCTGTCCTCCTGGCTCTGTCTCCCTCCTCCTGGCTGGGCTGGGCTGGCCATTGGAAACCTTCCCAGCCTCCCTTCCTCCTCCCACCTCTGTCTACCCCCCGCTGAGCACTTTTAATTTGCTTGGAATAATTGATTCTGTCTTCTTCTTGCACCTCATTTTCTCCTGGCTTTTATTTATCTTCTTGGTAGAAGCAGCTGTGGGGAGAAGACAGCGTTAGGTACCGGGTACCGTGTGGCAGGCAGGTGCTTGAAGCTGCTCTGGCACTGAGATCCAGTTTCCATGTCTCCCCCACGCACTGGTGACCTCAGGGCCGTCTCAAGTCTCAAAAGCACCTGTCACATAGGAGAGCTGTGGCGAGGGAGAGTGGAAACGATGGGGGAGCAGGGCTCTGCATTTTCTGGCTCAGGCTGCGCCCCTGGCTTTCACCTGATGGCAAAGCCCTCCCGTCTGTCCCTCACCCCTGCTCATCCTTCACAATAGCACCGGCCAATCCTCCCTCTGTAAAGCCCTCCCCATCACCTTTAGCTCTTCTCATGGAAAAGGCAAGGTTTCCAATGAAACCACCAGACAGTGGATGACCCAGCGTCCCTTGGGAGTGGAGAGAAACTGGGCAAGCTGCAGCTTTCCATCTGCCTGAGAGGATTGCAGCCACGTGCCTGTCTTTCCTGCTAACTCTTAGAAAGCCTCTTCGCCTTTCCCAGAACAACGTTGGTGCCCTTTAGCCAAATTCTGAGTAGTCTATCATTGTGGTGCGAGCTGGGAACAGGGTGGGGAACTGAGATCAAAAGCACTGGACTGTCAAACCACCCTGGAGCATGGTACTGGCCACCAATGCCTGGATCGGAAACTTGGTGGCTTCCTGTTTTTAGATCCTTTGCCTTGGCTCTATGGCTATTTTTAAGATTTTAAGCCCCGTCTCTTCCTTCTAATGATCTGTGAGGATTGAAATTGGCCAGGGAGGGTCTAAATAAGGAAGAATGAGAGAGCTCCAGTGGGTGTGGGATTTTGTAGGCAGAGTTGGATCTATGTTCGGCTCTGTAGTACCTGTCTCTCTCTCTCTCTCTCTCTCTCTCTCTCTCTCTCTCTCTCTCTCTCTCTCTCTCTTTTGCTGCTAACGCCTCACCCCAACCTCCAACATCAGTCTGGTGTTCTGCTGATCTTAGAAACCTGGGGAAACACACAGAACATTCTGGCACTGGCAGGTAGTGTCAGGCTGGGAGGAAGCCCCACCTCTTTCCTGAGGCATCAGATGGGGAGGGGTGGGCAAAGGGGCCAGAGAGTCTCTATTTGCCCAGTTCACAGATGGGGGCGAGGAGCCAGGGAGAGGCGTGCAGCCCTGCCTCTGCTCTTGCCACCCACTGTTGTGGAAACCATTTGGCTGCTGGCATCAGAGCTATGTGCAGGTCTCTCCAGGTAGGAAGAGGGGGTGCAAAACGGAGCAGAGGAACTCTTCAGAAGGAGTGACCCTGAAACCCCAAATGTCTGGGTCTGACGAAGCAACATGGGCTTAGCCAAGCAGCAAGCACAGCTTCCTGGAGGACAGACGGCAGGGCTCTGGACCATAAGTCCTCCACTGCTTCTCACCCAGGCAAGCTGCAGTAAAGAGGCCCCCCTGCAGCGTGGCCCTTCCACATCTCAGCCTTGGTGGGGCGCCATGGGTGGGCCATGGGCTCAGTGGGTTTTAGAATAATTTTAAAATTTACTTATTTAGTTAGTTTTATTTTTTGCTATTAGATTAGAAAGAGAAATCAATGTGGCGGTGGGTCTCAGGTGTAGGGTTTGGTACCCTGTGTGCCCTTTTGCCGCAGTCTGGCTGGGCACAATTCACAAGCCATTGTCAAGCACAAACGAACTTTATTTTTAGAACACACAGGGCACCACATGAGCTATTCAGGAATTCCCTCAGAACCCAACTGCCACCACCGGCTTCCTACAGAGCCCCTCAACCCCCACTCCTCCTGCTCTTGAGGCGGATTGGCTGGTTCGAGTGGGCGGAGCCAAAAGAGTCCCCCAGTGAGCAGCTTCATGGTCTGAAAGGGCAGGAAACAGCCCAATGAGCAACACCGTAGAGGAGCCAATCAGCTGGAAGTTTGCTGGGGCCACTTCTGCTGTTGCTCTCAACACCCTTTGTCAATGTGCTTTCTTAGTGGAGCTATGGGGGAAGGAAGGCCAGCAGCCTCAGGGGTCCTGGTGCAAACACCTTATTTTACAGATGGATAAACCGAGGCAGAGATGAACAATGACTTCCGTGCGGTAAAAGGCTACTTTGTGGTGGAGTTAAGACCAAGACCCAAGGCCCTTGACTCCCAGGCAAATAACTCCATGACAGGACGGGGGATATGCCACGGGAGCATCAGATTGGAGTTTCTTGTGTCTCACAGGGTGTTTCATTCACAGTTAGTCATAAAAAACATACTCTCTGACTTAGAAAAAAATTGTTGTACTGTGTGGTGTTGGTACACCCTGCCCCTGCCCTGGTTATAAACAGGGATCTTGGAAACCTCTTTTTCTGTAATTACACCCCCTCATCTGGGAGGAAAGCTCCTCAAAGTGAGGTTCTCTATGTTCTTTTTTATTAAAATAATGATATCTTTTGGTCAGCCAGTCTGGAATGGACCCTGTAATGAGAACTTCAGATAAATGATTCCATGTCATCTCCATCAAGTCAGGAAATAGACACTGTTTATCCTTACCACAGAGGGGGAATCAGAAGTCTGAAGTCATTTTAGACATTTGTCCAAGTCCCACAGTTGGTGAGTGGTAGTGTCAGGATTTGAGCCCAGGTCTGCAGGTTGCAAGGAAATGCAAGCTCAGGAAGGCCTGTTAATTGCAGAGGGTTCCTTAAAACAGCATCCTTGTATCAAACTTAACTTGTGGGTACAAGACTCGTCGTGAGTCTCAGTGGAGAGCTAGGGGTTCTTTCCACCTTGGCAGGACCCCTAGGTGCACTCACCAACCCGGACCTGCTATTTTGAGTGCAATTAAGCAGCTCTCTACAGCAAGCTCGGAACTCATGCCTGGCTGGATCCAGCAGAACCCTGACAGTGGCTGCCAGCGGGGAGCATGTGGCAAGGAAGCTGCTGAGCCCAGGGCAGGAGTCCAGGCAGGAGGTGCTACTGTGCCATTACGACTTAAAAAAGGACGAAAGAAAAAAGCCTCAGAGGTTCTCAGTGGCTCCAAATCCCAATTTGCATCTCATCTGGGAGTTATTTGCATAAAAGTCCTATTGGTTGCTTTATGAAATAAAATAAATAAAAAGAATGGGCAGATGGGACTGCAAGCAGACTCTCATACCTGTGCTCTGAGGGGAAGTTACTGCTTCCTTGGGGGTCTCCTTAGAGTCTCCAAGAACCCATAACTGCAAGGCTGTGGGTGTGGTGGGGCTGGGGAAGGGCAGGTTTTAGGAATCAGGCTCCAGAGGAGGCAGGGAGGTCAGGCTTTCAGTCAGACCTGGATGCAGTATTAAGTCCCATGTTGCACTAGGACACAGTTGTGTGGGCCGCTCCAGATCTTTGGTGCCATCTTGAAGACAGCAGTGACTTCCCTTGAAGGGTCTCCTTGCTCCTCAGTCCTGCTGGGCTTCTGGGCCACCTTCTGTGCTTCCCTGAACAGCAAGTCTCAATGTTGAGTGAGCAGGATGAGCCTGGGAAGCTTGCCAGTGTCCACAGACACACTGTGGATGCCAGGAGTGAAGCCCAGGAGTCTCTAGCAGGCAACTCAGGGGCGGAAGCCACTTCCTGAGGATCTTGCTTCCAGGTGTGGGTGGCAGGAACTGGTAAGATGCCAAGTGTTCCCTGCTGGGTGGCAGGGCAGCAGCACACCCCAGCAAACCCAGGTCCCCACATCAAGCTCTCTGTGTATCTTTCCTACAACCTGGGGAAAGAGAAGACCGACTCTCTGTGACCCACGAGGGCTCTTGAACAGGCCAGGATCACTCAGCCAGGAAGCAGGAGGGTTTGATTTACAAGCTAGTTCCTCAGACTCAAATCGTGCAGCATTTTAGGGGGAGATCCTTGCAAATGAAGCCACTGCTCCACTGGCATAGTTTCCTGGTAAGTGGGAGTGGAGGGTGTGATCCTGCCAGGGGGGCCATCTCAGCAGCTATCTCTACCTTACCTGATACTAAAGTCCTGAGGGACAGACAGGGCCACATCCAGAATCATACAGGCCACGAGGTGGGGCCAGGCTACCATCTGAGAGCACCAACCCCAGCTTGGTCTCATACTCTCAGGTAGTTTGACAGCATTGGCCTCCTGACCCTTAAAGTTCATCCCATTAAAATTTTCTTTCTCTTAAAGGTATTTTTCTTAAAGTACGTTCTCCAGGTACTTTCTCTTAAAGTGTTTTTCTTTCTCTTAAAGCTTTCTTGCTTTCACTATTTCACTTCCACCTTTTCTGGAACAATCAGGCAACAAGGAGCACATGACCCTTCAGAGGGGTCAGGGTGAGGACTCCGTCTCCTCTCCCAGGTCAACACTCCCTTTATCGACCCTGGTTGTCACTATTTGCACAGCCAAAGCACCCAACAAATGTGACTGGTGCCCCACAGTGGCTGCTAAACCTGTTCACCCTGCTCCACAGGGAGGTCAGGGGAGGTCCCCTCCAATCCCCAGTGGGAGGCAGGAAGCTTTGCCTTGGCTAGAAGAAGTCCTTTAGGTGCCACTCGCTCCCTGGGTTCTGCCCTCCTCCTCCACTCTCTCTCCGTCTTGCAGCCTTCAGGGACATGGTCCTGGGGGAACAGGGTACCCTGTGAGTGGAGGCTGATGAGGGAGGAGTCCCCTGCTCTTCCCATCATGTCCTTGGCAAAGCCCAGGATGGGTGGTTTGGAGGTGAGAAAGCGCTGGAGTTTTGCCCAGCTTCCCCCAGAGCAGAACAGAGGTGCTTCCATGGGGCCCTGCTCTGCATTCAGCCCATTCAGGTGAATCCCAGGAATGTGAAAGGGGGGCCCTGGGCGGGTGGCGGGGGCCAATGGCTTTTGGCTGTAGGCTGGGGAGTAGAGACAGATGCCAGACCCTGGACCAGCAGCAGAGTTGTCATCCACAGTGAGGGGTGTGGGGGAGGGGGAGGAATGAGGGGAAGACTGGGGGGAGGGGAGGAGGTAAATTAGGGTGGTTTTACTTAGGAAATGAAAAGGCAGCCAGGTCTGGAGACAGTAGCACCTGACTTCATCTGTGTCATTCACTAGCTGTGTGACCACAGAAAAGTGACCACATTTCACTGGTTCTCAATATTCTCTTTGGTAAAATTGAGATCACATCCATTCTCACTGGTTGTGGTTAGACAAAAATGAAATAAATGAGTCCCATCAGATAACAGAAGATGCGTCCCTAATCATGTTGAATTGGAATGGCAGGCGAAATGCCCTGTTTTCTTTCTTGGCCCAACAGTCCTGGTTTTCACTTGCAGAAATTCCACATCCAGCCTGGGTTTGGGTGCCATGGGGTTATGAGAGGTAAAATGCAACTTAGGCTCCTGTTCCCCAACATTGGATGCCTGAGAAAGTTGAAGAAATAAAAACCTGGCCCTTCTTTGTGTTTCATTTTTTAAATATCTTTATTGAGAGGAATTCATATACTGTACCATTCACTCATTTAAGATGCACAATTAAACAGTTTTGAGCACATTCTCAGAGAAGTGCAACCATCACCACAGTCATTTTTAGAAAAAATGTTGTTATCCTCAAAAGGAACCTCATCCTTTTTAGCTATTGCTCCTCAATACCCAAATCCCTCCCAGTCCCTGACAACCACTTATGTACTTTCTGAATCTGTAAATGTGCCAATTTTGGACATTTCATATAAATGGAACCATTTGGCATGGAAGCTATTTGTGTCTGGCTTCTTTCATTTAATGTATTTTCAAGGTCCATCCATGTTGGAGCATGCATTAGTACTTCATCCTTTTTCATGGTTGAATAATGTCCCATTGTATATGTGGACCACATTTTATTCATTCATCAGTTCATAGATACTTCAGTTTTTTTTCTACTTTTTGGTTATTATAAATGAAATGTCTGTGAACATTCAGGCACAGGTTTTTATGTGCACACTTTTTCTTTTGGTGCACGCAGTTTTTTATTCTCTTGGGTATATACATGCTAGATCATATGGTAGCTCTATGTGTTTTGCAAACCATCTGCACCATTTTGCATTCCCGTTGGTCATGTGTGAGGGTTCTAACTTCTCCACATCCCGTCTTATGTGGTTTTGATTAGCATTTCTCTAAGATCTAATGATGTTGAGCACCTTTTCTTGGGCTTATTGCTCATTTGTAGGTCTTCTTTGAAGATTGATTTTTTTCAGATCTTCTGCCCATGTTTGATTGGATTATTTGTCTTTCTTTAATGTTTTTTAGTTGTAGGTGGACATAATACCTTTTTTTTAAATGTGGTGCTGAGGATCAAATCCAGGGCCTCACAACGTGCTAGGCAAGCGCTCTACCGCTGAGGCACAACCCCAGCCCCGGATTATTTGTCATTTATTAAGTTGTAAGAGTTCTTTACATATACTGGATCATATATATAATTTGCAGGCATTTTCTCCCATTTCTTTTTCCTTTTTTTGACAGTGTCCTTTGAAGCACGACTTCTGAATCTGAACAGCAAAAAATGTCAGTGTTGATTACACTGAAACCTCATTAATTTGGACTCTAGTAATTTAGAATTGGGTAGGGCAGAGGGTCAAAATCCATTCTTTTCAACAAACAGTTAAGAGACCAATGGTGGGCAGGGACTGTGCCAGGCCCTGGGGACAGGGAGGTGAGCAGGGCAGAGCCTTTGCAGGTCCCCTGCCTGCAGTGAGGAGAATCCCTTCATACCCTCCAGGCCAGGGGGCCAGGAGCTAATGGCACAGCTGGGTGCTTGGGAGCCCTGGGAAAGGAAGACCTAACTATTTAAAAAGGGTTTACTGAGCAACTGAGCAATAGAAACTGTTTAGGAAAATAAACAGCTTTTGAGGTCCCTGAGGCTTTCATTTCTGTTCTCACAGAAGACATGGTTGGGCTCGTCCTCCTACCCTCCTGCCGGAGTCGGTTTGGATGGCTTCCCTGCTCCTCAGCGGGCCCAGGCCGTTTCATCACCTTGGATTCTCATGCCATGCGGTATGGGAATTTACCACTTACACATGGTAGCTGACTGGGAAGTTAAGTGACGTGTGCAATATGGCAATCACTAATTATTGGGATTGGCTTCGCACCGTGGAGCTCTGTTCTGGACTCCAGACTTGACTGGAACCTGATGGTGTGAACTTGGTGTCCTCCATAAGCCAGGAATGATGCTGGCCCTGGGGGGGGGGGGTAAACCCCTCGGCCTCCTGTTCCACATGAGACCAGTGTATGGCATTCTGTTGCCATGCTGGGACTCTGAGCCACACCAGGCTGAGGACTAGCAGTTTGAAGGTTTATTTTCATTCTTCAAACACAGTGTGCCTACTTTACACGCTGTGCCCCCACCTTCCAACAAAATTGCTGGGACCCCGTACCCCAGCCTGCTCTCCACCCTCCATGGATCTCAGTGGCTCTGTGCCCATCTCTAACTCCTGACCTTTAAGTCCTCTGTGGTGTCTTGATGTGGAGAAAATGTACCCCAGCCCACTTTGCCACATTCCACTGCACAGGTAAGAAAATCAGGCTGCCTGGATTCTCTTGGTTCCGGTTCTTTATTGCGCACCTCCTAGCCTCTACTCCAAGGGCAGAGTGAGGTCCACGAGTCATGTTGGACTCAAAGTCATTTCTTTTGCTGCCAGTTCTTCTTAAACTCTTAAACCAAGTTGACCATTCCTGCCTTTCCTTGCAGGGGGAATTTTCCTCTCCCGAGGCTCCTTAGTCCTTCATGTAAATGGACCCCAATAGTTCCACCCTGTCAGTCTTCCCGACTTTCCATTGATCTGCCATGGACGTGCAGCTCAGATTCTGATACCCAGACTCCTGGACAATTTTGTTATTTAGGAGGTAGGACGTGCGGTGGCTCATCCTGGCCACATGGTTATGACATGGGTGGGACTGTCCCCTGTAGCTACTTGATAGGCTTTGTGCCATCCAAATAGCTCAATCCCCTCTCCACCTCTGCCTTCCACCGCACTAAACACCTTCAGCTGCACAGCCTGGAGGTGTTTAGTTCCTGAAGAACACAGTTCAGTGGAGCTAATTTTTTCTGCTCTTAAAGGAGGTTTAGCGTTCACCCATGAGTGAATCAAGTATATGCTCATCAACTCAATGGCCCGTGAGTGTCTTGTCTCATAGACACAGTGGCAGTGTTGGTGGAGCTGCCTCCGCTCTGAGCAGGGGGAGACTCCCAGAGGAGGCTTGAGAGGCCACTGGAGGCACACCCTTGGCCACTGCAAGCCACCAGCCTGGCAGTGATACTAATGATTCATTGGAAGAGACCGACAGAGAGAGGGTCATGAGGTAGGACACAGATTTTTGTCTACAGGGCCATGCTACTCTCCTTGGGCTTCTAGGAAGTACAACCTACTTGAAGGAACCTGGGCTTTTTACCAAATCCCAGCTTTACCTGTTTGGGGCTGCATCTTTGTGCAAGAACTCTACCTTCTTGAGCTCCAGGTGTTATGGGGAGTCGCTCCAGAAAGCACTCTAAGTCCAAATTTCAAATCAAAAAAGAGCTTTATTTACCTGGCCAGGGACTGTCGCCCACCACAGAGACTCAAGCTCTGTGGGAGGACAGCCCCTTCCTGGTCCATCCAAAGAGAATATAAACACAAAATCCACAATTCAGTGACTTGCTTCGCGTCATGTAAGCTAGCCAGTCACAGAAATTAAAACATTAATAAGTGGGACCTGTGGGCTCTAGGCAGGACTGGACTTTTCCAGTCAGCAAACAAGTGATGAACAGAAGCTAAAAAAGCATTAGCTTTGCAGTTCAGTTGACCATAGTCCCGGGTTTAAGCAGGTGCTAGACAGTCACATCCTGAATTTGGGGGGGGGGAGTCGGCGGGGCAAGAATCTACTTCAAAGTCATGTAGATCCACGAGGGCATTCAAACTCAGGATGTAGCTCATCATGACCACCGACCACCGCTACATCCTGAGTAGGGTACAATTTGTGGGGTACAAAGTACAGAAAGACAACTTTTTTTTTTATAAGAAAACAGCTTCATTTCAGTTTCTCGCAAACAGCTCTTATAACCGTTTTTTATAGATGGCAGCAACACGGAGTCTTAGGTCTGTCTGTGGACAGTTCTTGCTTTATAATTGTCTTATGTCACTTGTCAAAAATCTTATATCTATAATCTATGTTTTTTACTGTTCTATAACCTATAACTTACACTCTTATTGATTGTATTTATAAATACAATTGTGTATATCTATAATCTATATTTTTTACTATTCTATAACCGATAGCTTACACTCTTATTGATTGTATTCATCAGTTCCCACCACAACACAGGTACCCTCTGTGTGAGGTGTGGAAAACAGAGCTACCTGTCTCATGGGGTGGGGGATGGGAAGCAAATGAACTTACCAAGGATGGTGCGTGGCCCAGGGGAGCTTAGCAACTGTTAGTCTCCTTCTTGAGACTCTGTCCGCCTCCACAGCTATGGAGGGAGATGAGCTCTGGGGGTCAGACGGGAAGCAGCTAGACCTCAGCCGCTCAGGCCCTGTATTCTATTTTTTTGTGTGTGTTCCAAAATAGAACTTGGGTTCCAGAAAGGAGGAGAGAGCGACATTAAATACTGGGTTTCTCTCTTGGGCAGGGAGCCACCATTCCTCCCTCGGTGTGCAGGGGCTGGTACCGAGTCTCAGTTGTCTGGAGGGAGGGTTTGGATAAGGAAATGTGGATCCCATGGGACTCCTTCCCTCAGGACTTCTGGGGACAGGTTCCTCCCCTACACTTGATGTTTCCAGAAACATGAAGCCTCTAGCTTTTCCACCAGAGCTCCCCTTGGCAGTGCCTCGTGAGAGGCTGCAAGCTCCTCCCAGTTCACAGAGGGACAGCGTGGAGACCTGTGTCATAGCTGGTAGAGGGGAGTTGTGCAGAAGAAGTGGCCTCCCCTGTGGCTCCCACCTCTTTAGAGGAATGTCTCTGTAGCCAACACTGAAGACGGTTTTAATTCCCAGCCCAGGAGCAGGGGGTTTGGCCTGGATTGCCAGCCAGGGCTGCCCTTGGCCTCCAAGTGACCCTTCTGGATCCTTTTTCCTGGGCATCCCTTACTGCTCAATGCAGCACCATCTGTGCCCCTCAAACCCCACCAGGAAACCCTCCCTGAAGCCTCACATTCTTCAGACCTCCCCGCCCCTGACCTTTTGGCAGTCCCAGTCTCTCCATCCTAAAGACCCAGGGGGGCCTGTGCTTAGCATCTGCGATCCTGAAGCTCATTAGCAAACCTGTTGCTTTATGCTGGGTATTTGGAAAGGCCTCTTAATGCATTGCCACTGTATTTGTCATTTCCCAAAGGCCCTAAGCCAGTGAGTTTCACACATATGTTTTTTGTTTGTTTTTTTTTTAACTGGTAAGATGTTACTTGTTTTGGAGAAAAGGGTACCGTCAACAAATAAGTTTGGGAAATGCTGCATGTCACACTCCCCTCCTATAGGCTCCCAACCAGGGCTCCAGCATGCCCCTGTCCCTCACCACCCACCACTGCCTTCTGGGCACTGTAGCAATGGCTCCCAATAATCCTGTTGTAAAGGCAACTGCGTAGCTTGTTCCTTGAAATCATGTAGGAATCAGACCTGGAGTTCCTGATAACAGTAGGGTGGCCTCTACTCTTCACACTATAGGGGACCCTGGAGTGAAGTATCGTGGTGGGAAAAGGGAGGGACAGCTGGACATAACCATCTGCTCCTCATTGGTCTCCAACAGGCATGAATAAATGGGAAGGTCTTGCTGCTTTACTCAACAACATCTCATGGGATGCTAGTGCTCTGTGGATCAGTCTGGGAAATGCTGCTTCTTGTGCCATTTAGTTACCACCTAATTTCCAGGCCCTGTGCTAGGCACTTGGTTCATAGTGGAGAACGTAATGAACATGATTCTTAGCTGAGATGGTGCATGAAGGCTAGCATGCAATGTAGACAACATGAGAGAGAAGTGATGTGTGTTACTGGAGGATCCGTGTCTGTGGATGGGCATGGTGTACAGCACAGGGTTGTTACCTAGCCTAGGAGGTAACAGGTGACCTTCCTGTGACATTGCTACTTATTTTGAAACTTGAAAGATGAATGAATGTTAACTGGGCAAGGGGTGGGGAATGGAGAGCTTTCTGGGCAGAGAGAATAGTATGTGCAAATGGTAAGAGTCAAGAGATGCTTTCGGCTGCAAGCCACAGAAAATCAAACTCAAAGCAGCTTAAACGATGGGAAAGTGGATTTGTCTCCACAACAGGAAGTCTAGCAGTGGGGGAGCACCAGCATTTGTTGTTCTGGTGCCCAGTGATGGCAGTGGGAGCTCGGCTCTCCCTGTCTCTGCTGTCTGCAGCACCTACTTCATCCTCGGATTGATTGGACCCCCCACGCCCCTGGATTGTGAGCTATCAGTAGCAATTGTTTTCCAAGCCTAGCGGGAGAGCAAGACCCAGCAAGGCAGCATCCTCTCCCCCTCGAGTCTTAATGGGACAATTTGGATCACTAACCACCCTGAACCAGTTACTGTCAAGAGCGGGGCACCTAGTGCTGATTGACTTAGCCTCTTCAGGGAAAAGCAAACCACTGGTATGGGAAATGGGATTACTAGGCTGACTTACCAACGGTTGGCAAAGTTTTTCCACAAAGGGCTAGATAGAAGTATTTTCAGCTTTGTGGGTCTCTGTTGCAATTTCTTAAGTATCCCTGAGGCACTAGAGCAGCTATAGACATATGTAAATGAATGAGTGTGGCTGTGTTCTAATAAACCTTTTTTAGTGGATATTAATATTTTAATTTGACATAATTTTATATATTATGAAATAAGCTTTTTTCCCAACCATTAAAAAATGTAAGAAATCATTCTTAGTTTGCAGATCTTCTCCCTCATCCCCCCCCCTCTTTTACACACACACACACACACACACACACACACGCACAATAAAAGGTGCAGGCTAGATTTGACCCAGGGACCACAGTTTGCCTTGCCCCTGAGTTACACTAATCAGATCTCATTCCCTAAACTAGGTTCCAACCCTAAACTAGGTTGTTGTTATACACCGAGAAAGGGATAGGATAGATGGGGAGGCGACCTTGGACTTTTCCTCTGAGAACCTGATGCTTTTGAGGATCTTCAAGAACATCCTGTGGCTGCACTGTGGACAGCATGATGCTCCATGGTGGACCAAGGCTCCACCAACAGCTCACAGATAATACTTTTCTTCTCCCTGCCTGGGGACAGCTATGGCTCCCTCCTGGCTTAAGCAATCTACTATATGACAAATTAATCTTTGAAAATGGTTAGCAGTGGGTTGAGGACTTCCCCTCTCCCTTCTAGGGAACACCTGAACCCATGCATCTGAGCAGCGTCTTCCTGACAACAAGGCTCCCACTTTTGTTGCTAGACCCTAAGGAGTTCCTGCAATTAGTCAGTTAGTCAGTAAGCAGTCATTGAAACACTGACTAGGTTTGCAGCCCCCCTGGGTGCAATAGAGAAGCAGGAGGAGTGGAATGAGCCTCCTTTATAGCGAAGCCATGGCATACAAAACAAACAAACACAAATCTTCCCAAATCCTACAGTGCAGAGCTGCCAGGGTGACAGTGGCATGATAAAATGACCTCAACTCCCAGCATCTGTTTATGCCACACAGTGAAAGTTAATGAGGGCTGACCCTCAGCAAAACTGGGAAGTCAACCAAAGTTCAGCTCTGGCTCCAGCCATCGTTCCTGAAGACATGCTCCCTCTTTTAGTGGCAAACCCTTTCCCAGTCCCATTACCATCTCAGCTCTCTGTCCCTTTGCTGACCTTGCTTTAATTCTAAAAGCAAGGATCTGCCACGTGTCCTTCCTACTGGACACTCGCCGATAAGGCACACTTTTTTAAGAATGGATTTCAGTTGTATTCTTTCCTCATAACTGTGCTTATATTTTGGTATTTTATACCTAATTTTCCATTTTATGCAATGAGAGACTTTGTCTTTGGAGCAATGGTATAGTTTGGGGTAATGCCTGTATCCCCTCAATATTTATGTTGACACCTGTTTCAGTCAACTTTTTTTTGCTGTTGTGACTAAGATCTGACAAAACAATTTTAGGAGGGAAAGTTTATTTGGGGGCTCATGGTTTCAGAGGTCTCAGTCCATGGAAGGCTGGCTTCATTCCTCAGGGCTCACGGAAGAACATCATGGAAGAGTTGGGAGGAAAGTAACTCAGGATATTACCAGGAAGCACAGAGAGACTCCATTCTCCAGATATAGATACCCCAAAGGGATTCTCCCAATGCCCACCTCCTCCAGCCACATCCTATCTGCCTTCAGGTACCACCTAGTTAATATCTCAGCAGATTAATTCACTGATTGGATTAAGGCTTTCATAACACAATAATTTCACCTCTGACTATTCTTTCATTGTTTCACACATGACACCTCATATCTAAACCATAACGAACTGATCACTGATGTGATGGTGATAGGAAATGGAGCCTCTGGGAGGTTTTGAGATCATGAACCCACATGAGATTAGTGCCCTTATAAAAGGCCCAGAGGGTGAATTGCCCCTTTCTTCATGTGAGGACACAGCAAGAAGGAGTTATTTATGAACCAGAAAGTGGCCCTCACCAGACACCAAATCTGCTGGTACCTTGGTCTTGGACTTACCAGCCTCCAGAATGGTGAGAAATAATAATCATTTAGTTATTACTCACTCAGTATATCATATTTTTTTAAAACAGTAACCTGAATGAAACAGATTGAAAATTTGTACCAAAATGTGGAGATCCTACTGTGTAATAATAGATGCCTGAAAATGTATAAGCAGCTTTGGATCTGAGTAAAGGGTAGAAGTTGGAAGAGTTTTGGGGTGACTGCTAGAAAAAGTCTACATTTCTGTGAATGCACTACTTAAGGTGATCTTGGTGAGGGTCCAGAAAGGAAGGAGAACACTAGAGAAAGTCTCATCTTCTTAGATAATACCTAAGTGGTCACCAATGGATTGTGTGTAGAAGTATCCATTCTGCAGAGCTCTCAGACAGAAATGAGGAACATGTTATTAGACAATGGAGGAAAGGCCACCCTTGTCATAAAGTGGCAAACAATGTAGCTGAATCATGTTTATGTTCCATTGGTTTCTGGGAAGGTAGAACTTGTGGGCAATGGAGTGGATCTTTGGCTAAGAAAATTCTAAGCAAAATTTTAAGGTGCATCTTGGCTTCCTTTGAGTATTTACAGTAAAATGTGAAGAGAGACAATGAGTTAAGGATTGATTGAACATAAGGATTTGGAAAACTTTCAGACTATCCATATTATAAAGAGTGAGCCGTGTGTGGTGGTGCATACCTGAAATCCCAGTGTCTTGGGAGGCTAATTCAGGAGGATCGTGAGTTCAAAGTCAGCCTCAGCAACTTAGCAAGGCTCTAAGCAACTCAACAAGATCCTATCTCTAAATAAAATACAAAATAGGGCTGGGGATATGGCTCAGTGGCCTGGGTTCAATCCCTGGTACAAAAAAATAAAAGAAGGAGAGAGAGAGAAAGCATGTTGGGGAGAGAAAACCAAACCAAAGTTATAGCCTGCGTAGATTGGTATAGATCAGCCATCTCAATGGAATCCACACCCTATTGTCCAAGGTAAAGAGAGAAACACCATGAAGGTGCTTTGGAGATCCTCAGGACTGTTTCTCCTAGAGACCAGGGCCTGGGGCACTGAATGCTTTCAGAGGAAGGGACATGAGCACTTTAGTACTCACTCTTTGGTGCCTTCCCCCAGCTCTGATGCCCATGCTCCATAACTGCCCCAGTCTGACTCTGCAGGCCCTGGTAGGTGTGTGCTGCATCTACTGGGAGGGAGTGGTTACTTCTACCTACATTTTAAAGGAAGCTCTGGGTAGCCACAGGTCCAGCTAGGAAAGCTCCCTAGAGAAAAGACCCGAGGAGCCAGAGGGGCAGGGCATGCCTAGGACCTCAGACTGGTGGAGCCACTTGCATACAATTCCAGCCCAGGAGAGCAGCAAGCATGAGACTCCAACCCAGGAAATTGGTGATGTGGGCTTCACTTTGCCAAGCCATGGCGGGGGGCGCTGCTCAAAGTGTGTGGAAAGGGCTCCCCAGACCACTGGGGGACCCAGTGCCTTCCCAGTGTGTAGGGAAAGCAGGAACCCTGCCACAGCAGGCCTAGAGGACAGAGCCTCATGGCAAAGATGATTTCTTCTTGAGGCCCAAGATTTTGGACTTGCTTGGGACCTGTTGCCCCTTTCTTTCCTGTTTCTCCATTTGGAAAGGGGATGTCCATTCTCTGCCTGTTCCACTACTGAATTGTTGAGTCACATAGCATGTTTGATGTCCAAAGTTCACAGCAGGAGAGCAATTTGCCTCAGGATGAATCCTACCTTGAGTTTCACCCCATCTAAATTTAGATGATATGTAGACGAGACTCTGGACTTAAGATAAGTTGATACTGGAATAACTCAAAAATTGGGGAGCTGTTGGGTGGAAACCATGCATTTTGTGTGTGAGAAGGAAGTGGATGGGGGAGGCAGGACAGAATGCCAGGGTCTGTGTGTGTGTGTGTGTATGTGTGTGTGTGTGTCCCTTTCTGATTCATGTGCTAGGCATCAATGTGAAGGGCATCAGGATGGGCCCTTTATGAGGTGATTGGTCATGAGGGCTCCATCCCTATGAACCTGCCCTGCCCCTTGTCCCATGAAGGACACTGGGAGAAGGCATCACCTTGGAACCAAAAAGTGGACACCAGACTTGTCAGCTCCTTGATGGTGAATGTTCCAGCCTGATGGATTGTGAGAAATGAATTACTGTCATTTAAAAGCTACTCGGTCTAAGATAGTTTGTTAGAGCAGCCCAAAGAGTCTAAGGCAGACAGAATTTCAGGCCAAAGTAAACGTGGCAGGGCTGATTTGGAGCTGGGAGAAGAGGACAGCAGAAGCATGAGGATGTTAAAAGATATTTCGGTGTTATTTCACAGTTCAGAGTATGTACACTTGCTGTTTCTTACAAAATCCTAGAAGATGGTAAGGCTACAGGAGTGCCATCATTATTCTGCTCACTTTATAGGTAAAGGACCTGAGACTCAGAGAGATGGGCTCCACAGCTAGCATTGGAAGGACAGAGTTGACTATGTTTTCATTTAGCCGAGCTGCCCCCTCCCCAGCCCCTGGGCATCCTTACTTCCTATGCCAGCTCATCAGGACAGCTGCAAGGACAAATCTAACTTGGATCTTTGACAAGCAACTGATTCACTTAGATGACCCCAAGTTTGGCTGAACTATGAATACTGAAGATTCTTTTGGTTCCTTTTTATATTCTCATTTTTTAAGCTCCTGGTGGGTGGGATAATAAACACATATTATTTTGTCACTGGATTTGATTTGTTAATTTCTTTAATTGGCATTTACATGTTAAGTTCTATGCTAGGTACTGGGGACACCAAGAGAAGACCTGTACTCCCCATCCTCTGTGACCAGAGGGCCAGGGTGGTATTTAGGGCATGGGCTCATGGAAGAAGGGAACCCAGCCCAGTCTGGGGGGATCAGGAAAGCAATCAGCTCAGATGCTGACCTTGGTTAGGAAGTGAGGATAGGCAATGAAGGGACTTACTGTCAGGGGAGGGGTGTGTGTTTGTGTGTGTGTGTGTGTGTGTGTGTGTGTGTGTGTGAGACATGGGAGACATAAGCCTGATTTGTATCCTGGGGAGGAGAGGGAAGGTGGAGTATGGTGGAGATGAACAGGAAGAGGCAGGAAGGGATGAGATCACTGGAAGGACTGGCCTTACACAGGTGAGGGGTACCTTTCTACTGGGACAGGAGGGAAAATGGGTATAAGTGTTGATTGATTGATTGATTTTCATGTAGTCATCTAGTCCTATTAACTCATGAAACATGGACTGAATGCTGTGAGGTGCCAACATTGCTATGCTAGGTAATGAGGATATAAAGTTGAAAATAATGAAATTCAGTACATATCGGCTGAGCATTGTCCTAACAATAGCAACAAGTATTGTGTGTTGCTTGTGCGCCTGTTCCTGTTTGAAATGTTATGCATGTTTTATTTTACTTCATCATCAGAACTGTAGATGCTAATGTTATCATTAAATTCTTCGAGGGTAAACTAAGACAGAAACTAGGTAACCTGTCGGGGTTTTCACAGCTAGTAAATGGCAGAGACAGACTTTGAATTCAGTGAAGCCACTGAACGCATTGTCTCAAGGAGCTTGTGGGCCCCGTGGGAATAGACAGATGGGCACACAAACAATTAAAATATGGCCGATTTCCACTCCTGGAAGAGTGGTTGAATAGATAAACTGAAAAGGCTTCCCCTCTAAAATACCAGGAAATGCTGGATAAAATATAATTTAAAAAAAAAAAAAACATTTATTGAAGGCTGCTGAGCAAGACGGGAAATAAGGAAAACCACCAGGGACCAGGAATGAATGAGAGCTGAACGTCAAAGTGGTGAGTGTGTGACGTGACCCTGTGCAGCCAGTCAGGGGCCTTGGGGTGATGCTGGCCTTGGAGTCAAGGGATTTGGATTTTATTGCCCAACAAGAGAAAGAAGGCAAGACCTTGGAACTGCAGAAGGCCAGAGTTAGGAGAACCCCCTTAAAGATGAAGTCCTCGAAGCCATGACTTCAAACGGGGACCCACTTATAGGTTTAGGGTGACTGCATGGGCTCTGAGTGAGAGAAAATAGTCCCCGAGAGACTTCATAAACATGAGGTACCCTTAATGTATTTGAGGTTTAAGTTTATACTTCCTGCTGACCCAAGAATCACCAAGTTGAAAAATCACAAACATGGCCATAGGATAGCAGGGCTCCTGGGGTTTATGACAGAAGCAAAACTAAACCCCTCAAATGGATTACCCTCAACCCTGGCTGCACAGGATTCCCACAGAGCAAGCACCTCTGAAGATGAGCTTGAATCCAAAATTATAACACCAGGGAGAACAGCGCCATGAACCGGAGTCAGTAGGTGGAACAGACGTGGGGATCAGGCCCCGGAGAGCTGCAGCCGGGAGAGCCGCTGGACAGAGCTGTTACAGCCCCACACGGTCATTTTCATACTGGAAGGAGGCTCAGGGCCTCAGCTCGTCGGCAGGGAAGGCCTCATTTAAGCATACACTGAAGGAGGGGCTGGAGGGAGTTGACCCAAAAGATTGCTGGGGACATAGCATTAGAGGGCGATGTATTAGTCAAGGTTTTCTCTCTGTCTCCCTCAGTCTGGAGACCCAGGGAAGATTGACGTTGCAGCTTGGGTCCTAAGACCATTCAGAGGCAGAATTCCTTCTCCCTCAGAGGCCTCAGTCTTTTTTTTTTTTTTTTCCCCTCCTCGTGAAGCCTTCAGTTGATTCGATGATGCCCGCCCACATTATGGAAATTATTCTTCTTTACTCCAAGTCTACTAATTTAAATGTTAATCACATCTAAAAAATACCGTGGAGCAACATCTAGACTGGTGTTTGATCAAACACCTAGGTGCTGCGGCCTAACCAAGTCGACACATAAATCAACCCTCACGACGACGTGGGATCTGATTGTCTTATCCCCTCTGTGAACTGGGAAGCAAGGTAATCTGCTGGGAGTGAGGACAACAGGGATGCCTAGGAGGCTGTGGAGAGCAGGGAGTCGGGAGATGGTCACGTCAGGGCCACGGACAAGGGTTGCTGGCCCCTGTGGTCCCAGCCGAGCGTGGGCTAGTGAGAGTGTGTGAAAGAATGAATAAAAATCTAAATGAAGTGGAGGCCTGGCTGATGCTGGCAATGAGTGACACCCCTGCCACTGAGGCCAGAGAGGAGAAAAGATGAGGTTGGGTGCATAGGGGTGTAGGGGGACACAGCAGGAGGAGGAGGCACCGGAAATCCCTCCTTCCCCTCTCCTTCTCTGACCTGAGCATCCCAGAGGGGTGGTTTGTGTTTTCAGCACTTCTATTCATTTGGGTTGGTTTTGAAGGAGAGCCTAATAATGTGCCCTCCTTATCCAATGTCCTGGAGCATGCCCCTGGCCTCTTGTCAGCAGACCTTCTACACCTGGTCTGCTGACAAGCCCAGGTCTCCAGCTTTGGAGAATCTGCCATCAGCTGAAAAATGTGGACACACACGTGAAAACACACACAAGCTATTCAAGAGACCCCTCCCCCAAGTGGCGAAGCATGTGATGGCAGGAAGGAGGAAGAAGGGCCCGAGAGACCCTGCTGGGGACCTGTGGCACGAGGACTGGGGATTGGCCTGGGTTCTGGTGCCATCTCTCTGGTGGCTCACTTAAATGAGGCCTCACCGTCTCTGCCCCCAGACCTCATGAGGTTGTGTCAGGGTCTGACAATTCAGAAGTATGGACGAGCTCTGTGAAGTGTAAAACTTGGCAGTTTTTATCCTTTGTAGGGATGCTTACTACATGGACCAAACAAAGGAAAAAGGATTTTGCAGCCTTCCTGAAGTGGTGCGTGGGTTGAGACTTTCCATCTCATCCCAGCAGGAAGGCCTTCCCTGAGCAACTGCTGTATTCCAGGTCCTGCGGTGGGCACTTTAGATGTGGTTTCTTATTTACCCCTGATGACAACACCTCTGAGAACTCTTGGTTCAGACAAAGGAAGTAACTCGCTTCAGGGCAAAAACTAAATGATAGAGCTGAATTGGAATTCAGGAGTGCCCGACTCCAAAATCCATGGACTCCCCACCATGTGGGGCTACCTCTTGGGGTTTTTGCAAGAGACTTTTATGATTGACTTTGGGTCAGGCTGAGCCCTCTTTTGCCACCTGGTTGTCACTATTGCCTCCCTGGCAGGCTGTGCCATACAATAGTGTGTTCAGAAGACTTCAGAAGTTTGAGGACCTGGGTACCCAAGGCCTTCTAAGTGTTAATAACCCTTAATAAAAGTGGCAGAGAAAGGTCAGTCTCCAGGTGTTGTGCCAACAGGAGATAAACCTGCCCCGGAACATCTGTTCTCTGTTATTGTTGTGGAATTGTGGTTGCAATGTCCTCTGATTAGTTCATGAATTAAGTGGAGGGGAGGCAGTAAAACAGACGGTGCTCCCATCTCGACTGCACCTCTGGGACCCTTGTGGGCTGAGAACCAGGTGTCAGGTGGGGGATCAGCAAGTCTCTGGAGTAGGGGAAGGGAGGGCTGTGTCTGTCCCAGCTTATGGGGAAGCTGAGTTCCCTACATTCTTTCCATCTACTGGGCTTTGGAGCAAAGAAGTCCAAAGGTCCCTTATCTCTGATTAGTGGCCGTTGAGGAAGATAGCCCCAATACTCTATTATACTTTCTGTCCCAAAAGCAAGAGGTCATTGCATGCTCTTGGAGAGGAATTAAGTTGTATTAGTGACCTATTGCTGCATAATAAAGTACCCTCAAACTTAGCAGCTTCAAATAACAACCATTTATCACCTCTCATAGTTTGTGAAGATCAGGAATCCAGCGGCTTCGCTGGCTCAGACTCCCTCGCAAGGCTGTGGTCAAGTTGGCTAAGGCTGCAGTCAACTCAGGGCCCCCCAGGATGGAGTGTCTCCTTCCAAGCTCACTTCCATGCTGGCTGTTGGCCCTAGGCTTTATCACCTGGCCTAGCAGTTCTCTCCATGGGGCTGCTCTCAACAGGGGGCAGATTGCTTTCAGAAGAAGAAGAAGAAGAAGGAGGAGGAGGAGGAGGAGGAGGAGGAGGAGGAGGAGGAGAAGGAGAAGAAGAAGAAGAAGAAGAAGGAGAAGAGAGAGAGAGAGAGAGAGAGAGAGAGAGAGAGAGAGACACTAATATGGAAGCAGCACTTTCAGAAGCAACATCCCATCTTCCGCCACCGGCAGTTGGCCAGGTCAACCCCATACAAGTAGGAGAGAGCTCAAAAGGTGTGAATAGGGGGAGACAGAGGTCATGGGGTCATCTTGGGGAATGGCTGCTACATGGTCCTAGCAGGACTCTTCCCTGGTGGACTCATGTCAGGAACTAAAATCTTCACCTGGAAGTCTGCCCTCCAGCCCCCCAGATACGGCTATGGATCTCTCAACCAGTTCAGATCAAATTCCGATTCCTTTAAATGGCTCACAGAGCTCTTCACAGTTTCCTCCCCTCAGTACCTCCAGCCTCATTTTCTGGTCTTTTCTCTAGTCACCCCAATCCCAGCTGCACGGATGATTTATTTTCATTCATCTGTGTCCGTAGACCTGCCATTTCCCTTCTCCAGTCAGTGGATTTCTATGTCACAGCCCAGGTTAGCAGTCTCCCTCGTGAAACATTCCCACGCAGCTCCCCAGAAAGGAGAGTTTTCTCCCTGTGCCCCAGAAGCACTCCATGCCTGTCTACAGCATGGACTGCCACACTGGGCAAGCGTGAGCGCCTCCTGCATGCCCATGTGCACAGTAGGGCCAGCAGATCTGTGAGCCAGGACACATGGAGGGTGTTGGGTGTCGAGCGCCGTGGACCAAAGTAAAGTGAGGCGAGGAAGGGTGAGTGGCCCTGGCAGAGGGGGTGGGGTCCACTCCCTGCACTGAACTGAGGGAAGGCCCTGCTGTGAGGTGACATGATGCAGGGGCAACAGGCGAGGCATTGAGTTGAGAGGATGTCCAGGGACAGTATTTTGAGTGAGTGTAACGTTGTGATTACGGTCATGTGTCTCTGAATGATGGGGATACATTCTGAGATGTGCCTTGTTACACAGTATTGTCATTGTGCCAACATTGTAGAGTGTACTTACCCAAACCTACATGGTCCACACACACACACCCACACCCACACCCACACACAGGACAGGTGGTGTGTGTGTGTGTGTGTGTGTGTGTAGTCAAACTATTGTTCGTAGGGCCAAGATGAACAAAACAATGCGCACTATACTAACAGAAGATCAAATCAACTATATTAACATAAGATTAAATCAACTACAAGAGAAAATGGTACAATTAAGAGAGGCAGTAAACACAAGATGTATGAGGCTGCTGCCGGTGTCACTTGGCACATACTATTTTACAGTAAACATTTTCTTTGTAAATTGAAAGTGCACACTCCAGAATAATGATAAAAACTGCAGTAAACACACAAACCAGTAACAGTCGATTATCGTTGCACTTATCATGAGTATTGTGCACTGCACAGAATTGCACATGATATACATGAATGTGCTTGAGAGTGACGTGGGTTTGTTTACCCTGTGTCACCACAAACATGTGAGTGACATGTTGCACTATGATGTCACAAAAGCTAGGAAGTCACTAGGTGATAGAAAAAAAAAATTTATTTTTTACTTTTAAATTTTAAGCCTGAAATTGAACCCAAGAGTGCTTACTCACTGAGCTACATCTTCATCCCTTTTTTATATTTTAATTGGAGACAGGGTCTTGCTAAGTTGCCTAGGGCCTCGATAAGTTGCTAAGGCTGGCTTTGAACTTGCAATTTTCCTGCCTCAACCTCCCAAGCCACTGGGATTACAGGCGTGTGCCACTGTGTCTGGCAGTGACAGGAATTTTGCCGTCTTGTTGTTAAGGTACAAGATCTGCATGGTATGGCAGCCCACTGTTGACTTAAGTGTCTTCTGCAGTGTCTGACTATTGCTGCTTTTGTTTCCACGTGAATCTGTAAGCAACTCAAGGACAGGGACCATGAAGACATCAGTTTTGTCCGTTCTGCCTCCTGCTGCTTAGCACAGCATTGGCATATGGTAGAGGCTGATGAATGAGGTCCTTTTGATGCACAGGATTCGAGGAGCGTCTGAGGGAGACAGGATGGGACACCCAGGGAACTTCCAGACACCAGGATGGCGGACGAGGAGAGAGACCAGAACAGATAAATTTGTTTTGAGGGTTAAAGACTCGTGCTGTATATACCTCTGTGTTTTATAGACAGGAGTGAGATGAAAGCGAATTTAAGTAAAGACTTTAGTCTGTATTTAATGATGTAGTTATTAGGCTGCTTTTGGCAATGCGTCCCCTGACATAAAGTTTTAACATCGGCCTTTTCAAATACTAAATTACCTTTTGGATCTGCCAGCTGTAATGATAAATAAAGTGAAAGTCGACCTCATTACCATCAGATTCATGAAGTGGATTAACATTTGGTGGATTTAACCAGTGGATGCTGAAAAATGAAGGCCACTAAATGACAGATTTTGATGGAGAATCAGGGGCTAGAGTCACATTTGCAGCCGAGTTCATTACACAGGGGTTGATGAGCCCCTGCTTTAAATCAATGGGACCGAGGATTCCAACATGGCGGCAGGCGCGGAGAGATCAAGTCTCTGACCTCTTCAGCTGTGCAGGCATAGGGAGTCGTAAACAACCTAAATCTGTTTGCTCAGGATCACTAGGCAATGCTGAGCTGACGTGAATCTGGGGCGAACAGTCTGGGCCTCTCAGAACACACACTAAGCCCAGATCGGCTGAATTCAAGCTCCCGTTCGCCTGCTTCCCGCAGACAAACAGCTGTGACTCAGCACTAATCCATCCGGCTGAAACAACTGGTCAGCCCTTCTGATCCTACGGAGGTAAATGCCAACCAAGCCTTCATAGGTAGTGGCCACAGGTTTGAAACGGGGCTTGGGAGAGACAGTAAGGACCCACCCGTTGCATTGGTCACCCGGCAAAGGGAAACGAACTGTCGCCATTTGCAAGAGATACCACCATGGCAGAGAACTGACGTCATCAGACTGCGGCGGAGGAGATAACTTCATTGAAACCTGCGGCTACAGGTGTGTAATTCCCTAGCCTTCCCTCTCCACACATCGGGGAAACTTTAAGGGCCCCTCCCAGCTCTCCCATAAGGGCCCCTCCCAGCTCTCCTGTGAGTGCGATAGCCAGACCGAGGGAATCAGAGGTTGCGCGGGACCCGCGGCGAGGAACTACCGCTCCCACCAGTGCTGATAGCTGAGGTCTCTTGCACCAGCTACTGGGGGCGTGGCTACCGGAGGGCAAGTAAAATTCGCTGAGGATTCTCAGCCCCAAGCTCTACAAACTTAGGGTCTGAGGGAATGGCAAACTGGGAGAGTGTGCCCAGTCGTTCATGAAAACAGGGCTCCCGGGAGCAGCAGACCTGGCGTGTAGCCAGTATTGTGGTGAGCGGCACCTGTGAGAGGGGCCTGGCTAGAGGAAAAGTGGGGAAGTGACTAGACACAAGAGGAGGCCCTAGGCACTCAGGATTGGAGACTCGCCCAGTCTGGGAGGAGCTGCTGCACAGTGATTGGTTCCTGCGTATTGAAAGGAGAAACTTGGCCTGGTGGGCACAGCGCCACCTACTGGAAGAGAAGTTAATCAAACTCTAAGACTGCATTTATTAGTTTTTTTTTCTTTTCTCTTTTTTTTTTTGATTTGGGTTTTTCTTTCATTTTCATTTTTCTTTCTTCTTGTTTTTTCAAATTTTTTTTCAAATTTTTTAAATTTTTTTCTTCTAATTTTAATTTTAATTTTTTTTTATTATTTTTAAAAATTTTTTTTTCTTTTTTTATTTCCTATTTTTTCTTCTTTTGTCTTTTCATTTCTTTTCAATTATCTTATCCCCCCTTCCTTGAATTCTACCTGCTTACTCTCATTCTCTTTAGTGACTTCTTCCCTTCCCTTCTAATACCTTTCCATCCAAGCATCAAATAAATTTATAGGAGTAAACAGTAACTCAGCAGTCAAACAGAACAAGAAGTAACATGAGCAGCTTCAAAAAGCAAGGAAGAAAAGGAGTAAAAACAATGCAGGACAGCCTAAATTCAGGAGGACCTAGAGTCATCAGAAAAATGGTCATATAAAGAACTCAAGGAACACCTTAGACAGATGGAATTGAACCTTAAAGAGGATACAAGACAGCAAATTCAAGCAGCGAAAGAACACATTGGGAATGAATTACATAAACAGATAAAAGAAGGAGTTAGGCATCTTTATCAGGAGATAGAGATTATAAAAAATAATCAAACAATAATTCTAGAAATGAAGGAAACGATAAACCAAATTAAAAACTCAATTGAGAGTATCACTAACAGAGTGGAGCAAATAGAAGCCAGAACTTCAGATAATGAAGACAAAATATATCATCTTGTAAAGAGTCTAGCCAACTCAGAAAGGCTGGTAAAAAATCACGAGAAAAACATCCAAGAGTTATGGGATAACATAAAAAAACCAAACTTATGAGTCATCGGGATAGAAGAAGGTACAGAGATTCAAAGCAAGGGAATGAGTAACCTGCTGAATGAAATAATTACAGAAAACTTTCCAGAAATAAAAAAGGAAACAGATATACAAATTGAAGATGCATACAGGACACCGAGCACACAAAATCACAGTATACCAATGCCATGACACATTGTTATGAAGATATCCAATATACAGAACAAAGAGAAAATATTAAAAGCTACAAGAGAAAGGAGACAGATTACATTCAGGGGTAAACCAATAAGGTTAACAACGGATTTTTCATCACAGACACTGAAAGCAAGAAAGTCATGGAACAATGTATTTCAAACACTGAGAGACAATGGATGCCAACCAAGAATTCTGTATCCAGCAAAATTAAGCTTCAGGTATGACAACGAAATAAAAATCTTTCATGATAAACAAAAGTTAAAAGAATTTGCAGCCAGAAAACCAGCATTGCAAAGCATTTTGAGCAAAACACTACACGAGGAAGAAATGAAAAACAATAACCAAAACCATCAGTGGGAAGTGCCTCAGTAAAGACAGAGGGCGAGGGGAAAGATAATCATGGAGAAACAAACTAAATTTTTTAAAAAAAGGATAAATAATCAAACATGGCTGGAAGTACAAACCATATATCAATAGTAACTCTGAATGTTAATGGCTTAAACTCTCCAATAAAGCGACATAGGCTGGTGTCATGGATTAAAAAAACAAATCCAACAATATGCTGCCTCCAGGAGACACATCTGATTGGAAAAGACATACACAGGCTGAAGGTGAAAGGATGGGAAAAAATATACCACGCACACGGTCCTCGTAAGCAAGCAGGGGTGGCCATCCTCATATCGAATAAAATCGACTTCAAGACTAAGTTAATCAAAAGGGATAAAGAAGGACATTATATACTGTTAAAAGGAACCATTCACCAACAAGACATAACAATTATCAATATTTATGCACCAAATAATGGTGCTGCGACATTCATAAAACAAATTCTCCTCAAGTTCAAGAATCAAATAGACCACAACACAATAATTATGGGTGACTTCAACACACCTCTCTCACCATTGGACAGATCCTCCAAACAAAAGTTGAATAAAGAAACTATAGAACTCAATACCACAATCAATAACCTAGACTTAACTGACATATATAGAATATATCAACCATCATCAAATGGATATACTTTTTTCTCAGCAGCACATGGATCCTTCTCAAAAATAGACCATATATTATGCCATAGGGCAACCCTCAGTAAATATAAAGGGGTGGAGATAATACCATGCATTTTATCTGATCATAATGGAATGAAACTGGAAATCAATGATAAAAGAAGGAAGGAAAAATCCTACATCACATGGAAAATGAACAATATGTTACTGAATGATCAATGGGTTACAGAAGACATAAAGGAGGAAATCAAAAAATTCTTAGAGATAAATGAAAATACAGACACAACATATCGGAATCTATGGGACACAATGAAAGCAGTTTTAAGAGGAAAATTCATCGCCTGGTGGTCATTCCTAAAAAAAAGGAAAAAACAACAAATAAATGAGCTCACACTTCATCTCATAGCCCTAGAAAAGGAAGAGCAAAACAACAGCAAATGTAGCAGAAGGCAAGAAATAATTAAAATCAGAGCGGAAATCAATGAAATTGAAACAAAAGAAACTATTGAAAAAATTAACAAAACTAAAAGTTGGTTCTTTGAAAAAATAAATAAGATCGACAGACCTTTAGCCATGCTAACGAAGAGAAGAAGAGAGAGAACTCAAATTACTAACATACGGGATGAAAAAGGCAATATCACAACAGATGCTACAGAAATACAGAAGACAATTAGATATTATTTTCAAAACCTATATTCCAATAAAATAGAAGATAGTGAAGACATCGATAAATTTCATAAGTCATATGATTTGCCCAGACTGAGTCAGGAGGATACACACAATTTGAACAGACCAATATCAATGGATGAAATTGAAGAAGCCATCAAAAGACTACCAACCAAGAAAAGCCCAGGACCGGATGGGTATACAGCGGAGTTTTACAAAACCTTTAAAGACGAATTAATACCAATACTTTTCAAGTTATTTCAGGAAATAGAAAAAGAGGGAGCTCTTCCAAATACATTCTATGAGGCCAACATCACCCTGATTCCGAAACCAGACAAAGACACCTCAAAGAAAGAAAACTACAGACCAATATCTCTAATGAACCTAGATGCAAAAATCCTCAATAAAATTCTGGTGAATCGAATACAAAAACACATCAAAAAAATTGTGCACCATGATCAAGTAGGATTCATCTCTGGGATGCAATGATGGTTCAATATACGGAAATCAATAAATGTTATTCACCACATCAATAGACTTAAAGATAAGAACCATATGATCATCTCGATAGACGCAGAGAAAGCATTCAACAAAGTACAGCATCACTTTATGTTCAAAATATTAGAAAAACTAGGGATAACAGGAACTTACCTTGACATTGTAAAAGCTATCTATGCTAAGCCTCAGGCTAGCATCATTCTGAATGGACAAAAGTTAAAGGCATTCCCTCTAAAATCTGGAACAAGACAGGGATGCCCTCTATCACCACTTCTATTCAATATAGTTCTCGAAACACTGGCCAGAGCAATTAGACAGACGAAAGAAATTAAAGGCATAAAAATAGGAAAAGAAGAACTTAAATTATCACTATTTGCAGATGACATGATTCTATACCTAGAAGACCCAAAAGGGTCTACAAAGAAACTACTAGAACTAATAAATGAATTCAGCAAAGTGGCAGGATATAAAATCAACACGCATAAATCAAAGGCATTTCTGTATATCAGTGACAAAACTTCTGAAACAGAAATGAGGAAAAACACTCCATTCACAATATCCTCAAAAAAAAAAAATACTTGGGAATCAACCTAACAAAAGAGGTGAAAGATTTATACAATGAAAACTACAGAACCCTAAAGAGAGAAGTAGAAGAAGATCTTAGAAGATGGAAAAATATACCCTGTTCATCGATAGGCAGAACTAACATCATCAAAATGACGATATTACCAAAAGTTCTCTATAGGTTTAATGCGATGCCAATCAAAATCCCAATGGCATTTCTTGTAGAAATAGATAAAGCAATCATGAAATTCATATGGAAAAATAAAAGACCCAGAATAGCAAAAGCAATTCTAAGCAGGAAGTGTGAATCAGGCGGTATAGCGATACCAGATTTCAAACTATATTACAGAGCAATAGTGACAAAAACAGCATGGTACTGGTACCAAAACAGGCGGGTGGACCAATGGTATAGAATAGAGGACACAGAGACTAATCCACAAAGCTACAACTATCTTATATTTGATAAAGGGGCTAAAAGCATGCAATGGAGAAAGGATAGCATCTTCAACAAATGGTGTTGGGAAAACTGGAAATCCATATGCAACAAAATGAAACTGAATCCCTTTCTCTCGCCATGCACAAAAGTTAACTCAAAATGGATCAAGGAGCTTGATATCAAATCAGAGACTCTGCGTCTGATAGAAGAAAAAGTTGGCTCTGATCTACATATTGTGGGGTCAGGCTCCAAATTCCTTAATAGGACACCCATAGCACAAGAGTTAATAACAAGAATCAACAAATGGGACTTACTTAAACTAAAAAGTTTTTTCTCAGCAAGAGAAACAATAAGAGAGGTAAATAGGGAGCCTACATCCTGGGAACAAATTTTTACTCCTTACACTTCAGATAGAGCCCTAATATCCAGAGTATACAAAGAACTCAAAAAATTAGACAATAAGATAACAAATAACCCAATCAACAAATGGGCCAAGGACCTGAACAGACACTTCTCAGAGGAGGATATACAATCAATCAACAAGTACATGAAAAAATGCTCACCATCTCTAGCAGTCAGAGAAATGCAAATCAAAACCACCCTAAGATACCATCTCACTCCAGTAAGATTGGCAGCCACTATGAAGTCAAACAACAACAAGTGCTGGCGAGGATGTGGAGAAAAGGGTACACTTGTACATTACTGGTGGGACTGCAAATTGGTGCGGCCAATTTGGAAAGCAGTTTGGAGATTCCTGGGAAAGATGGGAATGGAACCACCATTTGACCCTGCTATTGCCCTTCTCGGACTATTCCCTGAAGACCTTAAAAGAGCATGCTACAGGGATACTACCACATCGATGTTCATAGCAGCACAATTCACAATAGCTAGACTGTGGAACCAACCCAGATGCCCTTCAATAGATGAATGGATAAAAAAAATGTGGCATCTATACACAATGGAGTACTATGCAGCAATAAAAAATGACAAATCATAGAATTTGCAGGGAAATGGATGGCACTAGAGCAGATCATGCTTAGTGAAGCTAGCCAGTCCCTAAAAAACAAATACCAAATGTCTTCTTTGATATAATGAGAGCAACTATGAACAGAGCAGGGAGGAAGAGCAGGAAGAAAAGATTAACATTAAACAGAGACATGAGATGGGAGGGAAAGGGAGAGAAAAGGGAAATTGCATGGAAATGAAGGGAGACCCTCATTGCTATACAAAATTACATATAAGAGGTTGTGAGGGGAATGGGAAAATAAACAAGGAGAGAAATGAATTACAGTAGATGGGGTAGAGAGAGAAGATGGGAGGGGAGGGGAGGGGGGATAGTAGGGGATAGGAAAGGTAGCTGAATACAACAATTACTAATAGGGCATTATGTAAAATTGTGGATGTGTAACCGATGTGATTCTGCAATCTGCATTTGGGGTAAAATTGGGGGTTCATAACCCACTTCAATCTAATGTATGAAATATGATATGTCAAGAGCTTTGTAATGTTGTGAACAACCAATAAAAAAGAATAAAAAAATTAAAATAAAATAAAATAAATCAATGGGACCTCAGCTCCCTACACATTCTTAAAATGGGGCAGGCTGTGGATGCCTTTGTTTGGTTCAGGCAGCTCCAAAGCACTAGCCAGGAGGCAGGGACCAAGAAGGGCTGCTGCAGAGGAGGTGCCATGAGGTGCCTTTGTGAGTGAGGCCCTGGGGGTCAGCCAGGGGTGACTTCCATAGACTGTCAGAGGTGGTTCCCTTCTCAGGTCCCTTCTCTCAGCCCTGGACAGTTGTCCCTCTGAGGGAGTCTGTCCAGCTCAACCAGGGGAGCTCCTTTACCCTTCACCTGTCAGGCCAGGGAATGGCGGAGCCTGGTTTGGTGGGAGAGGTTCTCCTGGGCCTCCACTGTGTGTTCCTTTGTGAGCGAGGGGAAGGACTTTGAGAAAGGAGAGAATGCCCTCATGTGGTTCTTGCCTGTCTCCTGAGAAGGCCCATGGCGGTAGGAATCCCGCGATAGACAGGAGGGACCGTCTACTCTTGGAGCAGGTGGTGTGTAGGTCTGAGTGAGCCACGAGGAAGGAGAGTGAATGAAGGTGTTTCCACAGGCCCTGTCTCTCCTCACCCCAGAAAGCCCAAGGAGGTAGAGTTGCTCAGGACCTGGGTAAAGTATGGCCCAGTGGGTGAGTCCATGGAGAGGCAAGAACATTCCAGAAAAGTGTCCCTTTAAATTGCAGGTACCCTGTTTGTGGTGGTATTGGAGGAAGAGAGTGAGTTAGTCAAGTAATGCTGGCCCAGAGCGTGGAGACTGGATGCACATGTTGGCATCTAGACCATTCCAGAGCAAGGAAGGGGCTGCGTTTCCAGGAGCCAGATTCTGGACTCAGACGCCACACAGATCGAGACTTCTTAAAAATGTCAAAATTGTTCAGGTGGTTTATGGATTCTATTTTCTTTACCATCACCTGTACAAGAATAATAATAATAATTAATAATGATGATAACTATCCACTATAGAGGGCAGAAACGTTGGTTTTCCTCAAATCAAACAATCGCTTCCTCCCTCCCTTCCCGTCTTCCCTTCCTTGCAGCTGGGCAGCTTGCATTTTCCTTAGCACATAGAAGGTGATTTAGTCCACAGAACATTATGATCTACTGGTCAGAGTGCTGAGAGTAGAGCAAAAGGTATGATTTTTAGTTTTAATCCCTCAACACATCCATGGTGTGTCCTTGAGTTGATTTAAATCTTTCTAGGCTTCTGTATACTCATCTCTAAAATGGGACTGAGAGTATTTTGCTATTATAATCAAGGTTATGAAAAGATATAAATGAGATGTGTGAGAGTCCTTTGTAAAATATACAGGAAGACTTTTGCATTTTAAAATTATTTTTAATTATGGTAGAAAACACAATGAAATTTACCATTGTAAGCATTTTTAAGTGCATAGTTAAGTTCTGATAAATATATTCACATTGATTATTGTGCTATCATCAACCATCCACCTCCAGAACTCTTCTCGTTTTACAAAACTGAAACTACATACCCATTAAAAAAAAATCCCATTGCTCTTACCCCCAATCACTGGCAACTATATCCTTTCTGTCTAGAATTTGACTACTCTATGTAACTCACCTGTGTGGGACCAAACAGTGTATGTCTTTTTTTTTTTTTTAATAGTACTGAAGATCAAACCTAGAAGTGCTTTACCACTGACCTACAACCCCAGAATTTTTTTTTATTTTGATACAGGGACTCAAAGTTGTTGAGGCTGGCCTCAAACTAGCAATCTCTTGTTTCAGCCTCCAATATTTGTCTTTCTAAGATTGGTTTATTTCATTTAGCCTAATGATGTCAAGGTCTTAGCATGTGTCAGAATTTTCTTCCTTTGTAAGGCTGAATAATATTTCATCTCATATATATATATATATATATATATATATATATATGTCTATTCATCTGTTGGTAGACACTTGGATTGCTTCCATCTTTTGACTCTTGTGAATGATGCTGTTATAGGTACATGAATATTAATTTGAGACCCTGCTTTAAATTCTTGTGGTAATTCCACTCTAATTTTTAGGGGATACACCACTATTGTTTTTCAATGGCTGTGCCATTTTGGATTCCAACTAGCAATGCACAAGGGTTCCATCTCCCTGCCATGACTTCTGATTTTCTATTTTTTGTTTGGTTTTGGTTTTGTTTGTTTTGCAGTAGACATTCTAATAGGCGTGAGGTGATGACACATACATATCAGTCATTTACACAAGTGACTGACTTGATGAGAGTGTGTCTTATTCAAAACAGAAGAGAAGAGGGATCTTAGCAGCTCTGTTAGGATGGGTACTTGCCTAGAAGAAGTCATGGTTTAGAAGTGGAACCGAGGCTCTGGTGCAAGTGTTTGCACTCTAGGCCAGAAGATGTTGACCTGTTGCCAACTGTGTCCCGGATGATGCTTGGCTGGGGCTGTGGTCCTTGGGCCTGAAGATCACTGAAAGAATGTGTGAGAGTCGCTTTTGAGTCAGACTTTGAAAAGTGACTGGGATTTCAAAACACAGCCATTGCAGAGGAGGGAGTGGGCTCTCACGGTGTGTGATGGAAATAGCGTGATTGAAGACAGCGCGGAAGCTTGTTCAGAGAGTGATGCTCCCAGCGTGGGCCCTGGATTAGCAGTGTCAGCAGCTCCCGGGAACTTGTGAGAAATGAACATTCTTGGGCACCGTTCCAGCCCTTTACTGAATCAGAAGCCGTGGGCGTGGGCCCGGCAATCTGTGTTTTAACAAGTCCTGTGGGTGATGCTGATGCACGCTCAAGTGAGTAGAGAGTACGAGAAGTCTAATCTGGGCAGGGTGGGCAAGGCCGGGTTGTGGGTTCTGGATCAGCTGAGGGAGTTTGGGTTGAGCTTATAACATTCAGCCACTGCCCTCTGCAACTGGAACAGTATCCAGCTTCTTGCCATGGCCCAGAGGCCATCGGGCCACCTGTGGCTCCCCACTCCATTCTTCCCTACAGTCCAACACCCTGCAAGCTCTCTCTTACCTTGCTCCTCCCTTGTGGCTTCTCCCTCCTCATCATTCAGGTCTCAGCTTAGGTGGCGCCTTGGTAAAGACAGACCTTCCTTCCCCAGCCTGCAGCATTTGCTCAGTCAACCCAACGTTCCAGCTCTTCCTGCCATCTGGATCATCCAGAGGGTCCTCTTGGGTGCCTCTCTTAGTAAGAGCACCAGATCCTTGAACTGGGTCTCTGTCCTATTCACAGCTCTGTTTCCAGAGCTTGGAAGAAGCTCTGCACACAGTAGGGCACCAGCACTCTTCAGTGAACCCTGGGATGCTTTGAAGCAATTCTGAATAGTGAAGTGACACCATCCAAGAGGTGCTTTATGGGGCCTCATGCAGCCTTACAGGGCAACCCCTCTTGTGGGTAGATGGGGTGGAGGGATGACTTCCTAGGGCAGGAGTGCAGTTAGGAGGTGACAGTGGTCTAAACCAGTGGTTCTCAACTAGGGGCAGTTGCTGTCCCCCAGCCCCACTGATGGACACTGGGCATATTTATCTGGAGACATTTTTAGTTATCACAGCTGGGGAAGGTGCTGCTGGCATCTAGCGGTTAGAGGCCAGGGATGCTGCTGAACTTTTTTGGGGTGTCCGGAGCAGCCTCCTGCGATAAAGACTTATCTGGTCCCAAATACCAGTAGTGCTGAAGTTTTGAAACCCTACTGTAAACTAAGGTGGCAGTCATGGTAATAGAAAGGAAAAGAAAAACAACAACAACCACCAGTGAACGTTTTCCGGTCAGCAGAGAAAGCGTTTGTCCCATCTGTGCAGCATTGTGGCTTTAAGTCTCTCTGGCAGCAGAATCAGAAGACCCCCCAGAATGGGAAGCTCCCCTGAGGATGTGAGAGCCACCAGCCTCTCTTTCTGTGTCATCCCCCCCCACCCCAGGTGGAGAGCATTCCTTTATTTTATTTGTTTATTTTTATGCGGTGTTAAGGATGGACCCCAGTGCCTCCCATGTGCTAGGCAAGCGCTCTGCCTCTGAGCCCCAGCCCAGCCCAGCCCCGTTCCCTGTCTCTTTCTTGGTGCCTGTCTCAAGTTCAGTCTTGCTAGCTCTGCGTTTCTTGTCCTCTACCCTTCCTTCTTTCTCCTCTTTCTTCTCTCACCTCCTCTTTCCCTCTCCTTCCCTTCCCCCTTCCCCTCCTCTCTGGTCTTATCCCTTGTTTTCCTCCCCCTCTGCACCTTTTCTCTTTGTCTGTCTCATTTAACTGCCCATTATGAAGATTTGAAGTTTAGTGGGTTTATAGTCTCGGTCCTTAACTTTTAAAGTGGGTAATTGCGTGATCTATACTAAATTAAATTTACTAGCTTTTTACTTCTATGGCATATGGCATCTGAACAGGGCTGCTTTTTATCCCCTGCAGTTAGCGATCATTCTTTTCCCTTGTCCCTCTATGCATTCGGAGTAGTCTGACAACTGCCAGCTTAGCATCTCTCTCAGCCAGCAGCTCTTGAAGCAACTCAGCCAGTCAGCGTAATGCTACCCAGAAAGGAAGTCAGAGCCTGATCTCTGGGTTCTGGTGCAGAGCCCTGTTGAGCCCTGCTCTCAGCCTGCTCCTCTCCTCATCTCTGACTAATCTCCTGAGCTCTCACTTGAAGAAAGGCTCTTGGAGTTGGCCTCCCAACTGCTCCTCATTATTCTTCCACAAAGTGCTTCTCGGGGCTAGCCTGTGACACCTGCTAAGGAAACAAGTTAGTTTGAGGGGGGAAAAAATACGATGTACAGTATTGGATTTTGACGGTGGATGGACCTGAGAGGTGTTTGATTCTGTGAATTGTCAGGAAGGGTGCTTGAGATCTCTGCAGGCTACTAGGAAGGTGATGTGGAGGTCCCGGCCCCGGGGGTGGAGGGGTAGGGAGACAACTTTCCAAATCACATTCTAGACACGGGCTTCTGGAGGACTTTGCCTGTCTCCTGGGCATGTAGAACAGTGACTGTCACCCCCCATCAGGAATCATGAGCTCGAAGTTTGACATATTTTGTTGATATGAATCTCTTCCGTTCTACCTTAGGAAAAGGGCAAAAGTGAAAGTGTGACAGATTATCTGAATATTTTTTAAGTGAATGAACACATGAATATTCCGTTCTCGTCCCACTGGGGGTACCTCGCTTAGACGCTAAAGCCCAGTGTCCTCCTGGATAAATAGTTCCTGTCCTGTTCTGTCTCCTTCCTTGGGGGATGATGACAATGAATAAAAAGATCTATTACTTGTGGCTTGATCTTCTGGGAAAAGAGACAGATAACTCCAAGGTGGAAACAATCAAAGTAATGGCCCTTCAGATTTTTCTAGCCATCTTCTTGCAAAGAACTCAAAGCAGTTCTAATTTGTCATTTTCTCTTGCTCGCCCTTTTCCCTGGGGTGGAGGGGAGATCAGTATCAACTAAATGCGTCAACCCTCAACCCGTTAGTCTCCATTGTCATTGCCGTTTCTTTGATCAGAGGTGACAGGGTCCTGTATTGTAAATTCTCTTGGGCGTGACACTCATTTATTCAAAGCTTTGGGTAGAAGGTATGACTTAGGGTCTCCCTCCCTGGAGTCAGGGGGGTGGCATGGTGTAATAGTGATGGACTTGATGGAGACTGATGGATGGGTCCCAGCATCATGTGGAGTGCTGTTGGCCCAGAGGTAAGTGAATTCTTGGGCTGGCACCTGCCAGCTGCCCAGCTTTTTAGAGTCTGCTCAGCACATGTCTTATGATCTTTACCCTTACTCCCCACCCCATTGCCATTTCCCCCAACTAGCTCACGAATCTTTGTGAGCAGGTGCCAGAGCTGCTTCAAGTTGTTTGTTTTCAATTGCATCCTCCCATGCCCCCCCCCCCCACTGGAGCCTGGCATAAGATAGGTACTCAATAAATGCTCGCCGGATTAAACTCCCCCAGGCAGTGAAGCTGACCTGGGCTCAGTCTCCTCTGGAGTTAAAAGGCAGACCTTGCCTGGCATCCTTGTACACACAAACCCATTAAAACTCCTAGCTGCCTCCATCGCTCCGTGTCCCTTCTGCCTTCATTCCCACTCTGTCCCACAACCTGGCCAGAAGGCTGTCACCAGCAGCCATTAGACAAGACAAACGGGCAGCTCCAGCTCACTATTTCTCGCCCGTCCTGGCTCTGTGTGCAGGGAGGCGTGAGTGTGGGTACGATGGGTGCTTCGCTGCCACAGTCATGCATCTGGGCCGGTCAGAGCTGCCCACTAGCACTGCCCCAGACGTGGCAGGGGCTCCCTCTGTGGTGATGGCTGAAAGAGTAAACAGATGGGGACAGACTTCCCTGAAAGAAAACTGGGAGGGAGCTGACCAGATTCAGGGAAAGAAAGGACCAGTTTAAAGCAGCTAACTGGGAATATCAATCAGATTATACGGTGACCTTACACCCTGGCCCGATTTTAAGGCACTAAATGTAGATATAATTGCTGGTTGTGCTAAGGACTTTATTAATAATTTTTCCCAGGGCTGATGTCCTTTATTTAACTGTGGGAGTGTGAAAGGTTAAGGTGAACCGTGATGTCAGAGTTGAACCATGAACTCACAGCAGGATCAACCTCTTAGGCATCTTGGAAGGTGCATGTGCCTGACGGGTGTCTAGGTTTAAGCTGAGCTGTTCTGGTGACACTGACATACTGATACAGTGTCCATACTCGGGTGTTTCCCGTTTAGGTGGCAGTGCTTCCAACACCATTACCGGGGCAGCATCAGTCCAGGCATGTGGCCCACACGAGGCTCCGCTGCAGCCCTGAGCTGTCCTCGGCGCTGGCTCCCTCTCCTGGCCACCCTTTGGGCCCTGCAGCAGGCACACAGAGCTCCCATTTCAGCTGGGGTATCATGTCCATCACACATACTCCCCTCTGTGGCCAGAACCCAGCGCTGGCGGGCACATCTCCAGAGGCAACCAAAGGGTGGCCACAGCTTCGCCCTCACTCCCTGGTGCAACCTACCGACACTTTCCCTCTGTCATTTCCCTTCCAGGTCCCCACTCACCTGTGGCTGCCATTGCCATGTAGGGATGGGACTCGGGGCTCCCCGCCTTCCTCGCACCCTGCCTTCCGCTGGCCTGGCCGTGCTCAGTGCCCACATACCCATCCCTCCAGTGCCTCTGGGCTTCCTCCCTTTGCAGGCCTTTCTCCCACCCCTGGTCACCATCACAGTCCCCCTGGATCATGGCAGCTCTTGATCCTCTGCTTCTCAAACCTTACATTTCCAGATCCCATGGTCTGCAAACAGCCTCCTGGCCATCTAACTTTGAGCACCTTGCTTCTATGTCTCCTGCTGTTCTGGACGCCCTCAGGTCCACATGTTCAGATGTGCCTCCCCTCTGGTCTCTGCTGGGTCTCACCCGCTGGATAGCTTTTCTGGGCTTCACTCCCTTCTTTGTCTAGTCAAAAGACCACAGCCCATCCCTTCTCGGTCAGCTCCCTTGTCCCCTGTCCTGCACACCCTCCTGATAACCTACTCTTGAGAGTTTTGACAGCTACATCCCTGGCTTTTGTCTGTGCCCTGAGACACACGGATGGGTCTCCACTTCACCTGGGCCCAGAGGGAAATGCATTTACCGTCAGAGCAGCCATGTGATAGGCATTTTCATGTCACAGCTTCGAAGCTGTGCCCCTGAAGCCACTTACCCTATCATTGCCCAGTCTTACTTGCAGAAGAGGAAGAACTTGCCTCACCCCAAATAAAATGGAAGGATGCCAGCTCAGTTCATCTCCATTCCCCTCCTACCCAATACTGATTGGCAGTGGTCTCTGTCACTCTGTTTAGACCTGCACCATCTAATTCAGCAACTAAGATCTGTCGAGCACTTGAAGTGGAGCTAGTCTGATTGGAGATGTGCTGTAAATATAAAGTACATACTAGAGCTTGATGTTTTAAGATGAAAACAAGAAGATAAAATAGCTCAGTGATTTTTGTATTGATTAGATGTTGACATAATACAATTTTGAAAATTTTAGTTTAATTTCATAATCTCATCTCTTTCTTTTGACCTTTTGCAATGTGACCACTAGAACATTTCAAAAGGCCCATGTGGCTTGCATTATGTTGCTGTGGGACAGCACTGAGTTGGGATATAGGCTGAGCCCCAGGAACAAAAAAAAACTAAAAGTTTTGGCCTCAGAGATAGAAGGGTATTTCTCCTACCCGTGAGTCTGGAGTAAGTGGCAGCCCAAGGATGGGGAGTGATGAGGGATGTTGCCATCGTCAACTTATGGTTTCTGTATGTTCCTGTTGTCACCACTTTGAGCAAGCAGAAAAGGGAAGGAGAGTCCAGAGCACAGAGATGACCTGGATGTCCTGGTCACTTCCACTCACAGCTGCTAACCCAGAGTCAGCCCATGGCTTCTCTGAGCTCAGGGGAGGCTGGGGCATGTAGTTGGGCAGCCACGCATCCAGTTAAAACTTGGAGTGTTGCATTATTAACTGGAAGGAAAGGACACAGGACTAGGGATTGGTGAGCAGTCTTTGCCACACCTCCTTTCCTGATGCCCTGCCATCTTGGAGGAGGAACAGTCCCTTCTGTCAAACTAGTAAAGTTGTACTTGTCACAGCTCCAGACTCTTCTCTGTCCTTTTGCTGGACTTGCTTCAGAATATGCCCCACTTTCAACTTAAAAATCAACATGTTATAGTGATGCAGCCTCATCCATGTTTATAGCAGCTAAGCTATGGAACCATCCTTCAATAGATAAATGGATAAAGAAACTGTGGTATATGTACACAATGGAATATTACTCAGTCCTAAAGAAGAATAAAATTATGGCATTTGCCAGTATATGGATGGAGCTGGAGAATATCATGCTAAGTGAAATATGCCAATCCCCAAAAAACCAAAGGCCAGATGTTCTCTCTGATATGCGGATAATAATCCACAATAAGGAGTAGGGGGGAGAATAGAAGTTTGTTGAATTACACAAAGGGGAATGAAGGGAAGGGAGGGGGCATGGGAATAGGAAAGAGAATAGAATGAATCGGACATAACTTTCCTGTGTTCATATATGAACACACCACCAGGGTAACTCCACATCATGTTCATCCACAAGAATGGGTAGTTAAACTCCATGTATGTATGATATGTCAAAATACATTCTACTGTCATGTATTACTAAAAAGAACAAATAAAAAATAAAAAGGAAGAAAATGTTCTCTTTCTTCTAACGTGATCAGGTTGCCCTCTCCACTGGCTCCTCCTTCTGAGCCCCTCTCATCTTAATTTGAAAACCCTCCCTTGGACAGCGAGATTGCCCACTGTTGTGCTAATCAGACACTGCCAAAACAAGCTACTTGACCCTTCATTCTCTTCTCCTTCACTTAGCTACCTGCTGCCATCTAAGTGTCACCCCCAATTCTCGGCCGGAAAGACTCTTGCTAATTTCCCCAGGGACTTCCTAATTGCCAAATCTCATGCAAAGTCCACAGTCTTTGTTTTATTTGACTTCTGTCTTCCTTAGATGTTCTGGTCTAACCATTGCTTCTCCATCTCTTCCCACGTTCTCTCCAAGGATCAAGTCTCCAGGATCTTAGACATGTTCCCCCTCTCCACTTGCTGGCCACCCAGCGCTGGATCCAAATTGTCATTACAACCTCACCTTCGGATTCCCAGATCTGGGTCTAGGGTGGACCATTTCCAGAGAGCCAGACCAGTAACTTTGTTACTAAACACTTAACAAATATACACCAAAATCATCATCTTTGCCCTTCTTCAAATACAGAAAAGAGCAGTCTCATCTCTGTCACCCCATATCCTTTATCCTGGTCAATGACACATCTAAATAGAAAGTGAATCCAGGAGCCCATCCCGTCTGCACCCTCCCTCTGCAGGCTTATTGATTCTGACCCTCCTTGGCCTCTCTGTCTTCTCCTAACAGAGCACCCAGGCCAGTCTTCCTAGCTTACATTTCTACTCTCTCTCCAATATATCTTTAAGGGCAATAGGCCTAAAATGCAAGCCTTATGATGTCATGGCCTTTTGAAAGGCCCCCAGCTGTACCTCATTACCTTCAAGGTGTCACCCCCAATGCCTAGAGAGTCACACAAGGTCTTTCATGTTCCTTCAGCCTCCCCTGCTGGGCGTCAGCAGAGCCGGTCCGCCAGGCTTCCTCATGCCTCAGGAGTCTGCACACTGGAACACACTTTACATTTGGCTTCCGTGCCTTTCTGGCTGCCTCTTCTGTGAGGCCTGGTAGGTAGGATGCATTCGACCTATAGATGTTGGATACCTGCTGAGGCCTCCCCTAAATCTCCCCCCACACCGAGAGTTTGTTTTCCTTTATTGGTGCTTCCTTGGGATTTTGTGACTCTGTCTGTGGAAACACTGGCTTCATTGTACACCAAAGATCTGGCTCTGTCCCCAGCCCCCAGGATGTCCTTGGGAACCAAGGCCCAGTCTCCTTTGCCTGTGTGATTTCCAAGAACATGAACACCTTGTCCACGGCTGAAGCACAATAGGATTTTATCACATCACTTACCATATTGGGTTGTTGCTATTTGTTTATTGGGCCGTGTTCTCTCCTGGACACTTTGAAAGCAGAAATACGTCCTGTCTTTCTCTGTATACCTAATTCCTTGATTAAGATACATGGTTAATAGGTATTGGGTAAATTAATAAATAGAGGGGCAACTGAGTGAATGAAAGCCTTTCCCTTCTCAGTGAGAAGGTTCAGGACGGAGTATGAGATGAACAATAGGGACAATAAATGCTTTGAAGGATTAGGGGCCGGAGCAGCTCAGTGCTTGCCTGTGGTTAGGGTACAAGGGGGGGCATGAGCATGGGGTGCTATTTACATGGGATTGGATGTGGGTACCGAAGAGGCAGGAAGAAGAGACTACCCATACCAAAAAAGTTTGGGGGAGAGTGACATGCTGTGCTCATGTTCAGCTAGTGGTCACAGAGTAGAATAGAATGAGCCTGGGAAAGCTCACTGGGGCCGACTGTGGAGGACCTGGTGGCCTGGTGGCCTGGTGGGCAGATCTACAGTGGACAGAAGCTGTCATGGTGTGAGAGCCACTGAGGCAGGGGGAGGAAGGCAGGGGGAGGGAGGCAGGGGGAGGAAAGGCGGCAGCAAGAACACAGTGTCCATGGGTGGAAGCAGATCAGGTCCCTTGGCAGTCCTCAGTGACCAAGCAGATGGAGTGGCTGAAGGGATGGGGAGAGCCAGGACATGCCGCCAGGGATCTGCACGTGGGCAACTGTGCTGCTCACTGAGGCCGAGAAGTCACCAAGAGCCCCCTTTCTATGGAAAAAATAATGGGTTATATTTGGGACAAAAATCTGGAAGGACTTCCAACAGGATCCTAGTAGCAGACAGAGTGGTGTGTGGATGAAAAATTGGGCCTAGAGATGGAGATTTTGGCATTTCACATGCAGCTGATAGTTGAATGTAAGTTGTCTGAGAGAGAGAGAGAGAGAGAGAGAGAGAGAGAGAGCAAGGACAGAGGGCTGAGGACTGGGCCTGGAGTGTGGGATTTGGGGAGCACTCACAGGCTGAGATAGCAGAGGGAGGAGGGATGGAGAAGGAGCTGGGCATCTGGGAGCCCGGGTGCTGAATTCTCTCCAGCCCTTGGTATGGCCAGTCAAGCTCTCTAATTTCAGCCATTCTGATAGTTTTGCAGTGCTATCTCATTCTAGTTTTCATATGCATTTCCCGGTGACCAGCCCTGTTGAGCACATTCCCCACAGGCTCATCTGCCACCCACCTGCATCACTTCTCTGTTAACGTGTCAATTCAAATGTTTTGCTCATTTTCAAAATTGGGTTGTTCCCTTATTATTGAGTCTTAGGAGTTCTTTGTGTATTCTGGAGACAAGTCCTTGATTGAATGTGTTTTGTATATAATATTTTCTCCCAATCGGCAGCTTGTCTTTCCTTCTGGTAACAGTGTCTTTTGAATAATAGACATTTCTATTTTGGATGAAGTTCCATTTACTAGATTTTTGTTTTTGTTCTTTGTTTTACTTCATAGGTTGATTTTGGTGTCATACTTAAGAAATCTTTGTTTAACTTAAGGTGGTGACTATTTTCTTCTAGAAGTTTTATAGTGGTATGTTTTACTTTTATGTCTATAGACCACTTGGTGTTCATTTTTGCATATGGTGTGAGATAGGGTTTAAAGTTTTCTTTTTCCCCTTTAGCATATGGATATCCAGTTGTTCCAGTACAACATGGTGAAAAGACCATTATTTTTCCACTGCAACTTTTTTCAAAATAAGTCTTTCATCTATGTATGGGTCAGGATAGTAATTTTGAGGGAAGGACTAGAAGTTGATATAGAATCCCTCAAAAGCCAAGGCGAGTTTGGCTAAACCATCTATACAGCATGTGTTGTTACCAGGTTAGGTACCAGGCTTGGGGATAGAGAGAATTAAGGAGTGAAGGTTGAACACTAAACTGATGATGAAAACGTAGTGTGAGTGTCTTCTGTGGAAACACACAGTGGTGGTGCTTGCTCAGCCTTTGTGTTCTGGGAAGGCTTCCTGGAGGAGGTGTCTGAGCAAAAGCAAGTGGGGACGGAGTAGGGGGCAGTGAGGAGCTGGGGAGGGCCCCATGTCAGGGTAGCTACTGTCATTAACTGAGACCAGGAATATGGCAGGAAGAACAGGAGGGAAGGAGGGATGCTTGGGGCGTGGTAGGGTTGAGATGCTCCTTAGACATGGAGACCTCACCAGATTGCTGGATGTGCAGAAAGCATCCCCATGAAGGTGGGCACAAAGGAGAGAGATCATTTTAGGAAGCTTCTGAGATCAAGGTAAGAAGAGGGCTCTGCAGAGACCCTGGGAATTCATCATTATGTAAAGGACAGGCAGGACAAGAACGTATCTGCAAGAATGGCCAGAGAATTAGGAGGACCTGGGAGGGTTGACTCTTGGAAACCAAGGAGGCTAAGGGTCTCAGGCAAGGAGTGCTTGGGACTCTCGGGTGCTGATGAAGCACCAGCCAGGAGCAGCGCCCAGGATCTGGACCCAGGCAGCCATTGAGAGCTGTGCCCTCTTGGGAAAATTGCTTAACCTGCCCATTTCTCACTTGTCTCGTCTGATCTGGAGTAACCCATTGTAGGGTTGTGTGAGGTTAAATGAGATGATACATTTGATGTTCTTAGAGCAGCACCTGGAGGTACATAGAGATGGCAGCCAGCGATATCATTGCACCAAGAATCCACAGTGTCCACTGAGTTTGCACAAGTGGTTGTTGAGGTTGACTGTGCCGTTTGCCTGAGGGGGCAGGGACAGAAGGCAGGGTGCAGTGGGTGGAGGAGTCCAGGGTGAGGTGAAGTCAGCAAACGTGGAGGGACCATTTGACCAGCCTGGCTTGGGTTGAAGGGGAAGCGAGAAGCAGAGTACACCTAGGGCCGATGTGGTCAGGGAGGGCTTTAGCCATGTCCAGGCTCAGGGGGACATGCTTGTCTGGGAGATACTAAAGACAGAGGAGAGAAGGGAGGTAGGGTGAGATGTGGAGACCCCAGGCAGAGGAGGGAGGCCACGGGGAGCAGGGTCACCTGGAAGAGGAGCCCTTGTTCTCTGAGCCTGGGGGAAGGTTTGAGGGTGGGGAGTTCAGGTGGTGGCTCCAGAGTGGCCTCACTTTAACCAGTCTGAGGGCCAAGAATGAGGGGAGGGAGCTGGGCAGTGGTTAGAGGTGACAGGTCATGTTATAGGTTGAACTGTATCTGCCCCCCTCTCCAAATTCTTATTTGGAACTCGTGAACCCCCATCTATTCAAATGTGACTCTACTTGGAAATGGTGTCTTCATCGAGGTAGCAGTAAAGCGGGTCCTTAGGTTGGGCCCTCATCCAACACAAGGGGTGTCCTCTTAAGAAATTAGGACACAGACACAGACAGAGGGAAGAGTGAGAGGACAGGGCAAAGACAGCCATCCCGGCCAAGGAGGGAGGCTCCAGAGGAAACCAGCTCGGCCAAAGACAGAAAGACAGGTGAGTGGAAGAGGCTGGTGCAGATGAGTGACTGGTCTCAAACTTCCAGCCTCCAGAACCATGAGAAAGTAAGTTTCTGTGATTGAAGCCCAGTGGGGAATGCTTGGCTATGGCAGTCCCAGCCAATGAACACGGAGAACACAGCCAGGAACTGCAGAGAGGGAGCTGGCCAAGGGCCAATGAAAGTCCAGTGTTGGGTCCCAGCAGAGGATGCAGGTGTGAGCTGGTGGTATGAGCTGGTGGCATGAGCCTGCGTGGTGGTGTGAGCTGGTGGTGTGAGCTGGTGGTGTGGAGCCTGCGCGGTGGTGTGAGCTGATGGCATGAGCCTGCATGGTGGTGTGAGCTGGTGGTGTGAGCTGGTGGCGTGAGCTGGTGGTGTGAACTGGTGATGTGGAGCCTGTGCAGTGGTGTGAGCTGGTGGTATGAGCTGGGGCATGAGCCTGCATGGTGGTGTGAGCCTGCGTGGTGGTGTGAGCTGGAGGCTGAGCTGGTGGTGAGAGCCTGCGCGGTGTTGTGATTGCCTCCAGCAGCAGGGATGACCAGAAACAACGGGGGAAGGGAGGGCACCAAAAGACCGAGGTGAGTGGAAGAGGCTGGTGCAGATGAGTGACAGGGCTGGGACTGTTTCTGGGGACCAGGAGCTGGAGAGGGAGCAGCCAGGGGTCAGCCGTGGAGCAAAGCTAACTGGCTCCCCAGGGCACAACTCAACTCTTTTTCTTGTTAGCACAGGGCTGTAACAGGCTGAGCCCAACAGCCAGAGGCAACGTTATGGGGACTGCCTATAAAGAACTCTCCAGTACAACCTCTTGATTCCTCCCCTTGAAGAAGCAAGAGTTTTCTGAGTGCCTCTTCATGGTGAGCCTTTGGAGGAGCCCAGGGTTAAGGAGGCTGACTTCCCACCCAAGGGGTCACTCCCGGGCTGTTGAGGGACGGCAAGCCCCATTCCAGTTTGCACAGGTGAAGGGCGAACAGGAGGACAACCAGGGCCACAGAGGCACCCCCAGGTCCTCTCCCCTGCGGGCCCCATGAATAGAGGCCGCCCTCAGCCCTCACTTCTAGAGCTGACAGCACCACTAGGTGTCACAGGGGGCACCTGCTGTGGGGAATGGGAATGCAGGCGACCTCACACTGTTGGTTCATTCGGGAGCAATTCACCAAGAGCCACTGTGTGTCCAGAACTGCAGTTACCCAGAGGGTCAGTCATGGTCCTCACCCTCAAGGAGCTCACTGTCTAGGGGGGAACAGGGAGGCAGACACAAGGACACCAGGGCAGAGGCACAAGGCCATAGGGAGTTCCAAGGACAGGGAGTTCATTTGGGATGGGGATCTGGGAAGACGGGAAGGAGGGATCACTCTGGGCTTACAAACCTTAAGCAGCTGAGGACTCTCACAGAGACAAATGGAAAGGTCAACCCCTCCGTGGCAGCGTCGGGGTGGCGGGGGCTCTCAGGAAATCCAGAGGAGGAGGCCTGGGGAGTTGTGAGGGGCTTCTGAAAAAGGTGAACCTGAGGGGAAAGAGGCCTGCTGGAGAAAGGAGGTCAAGGGGCAGGGACAGCATCAACAGAGCTATGAAGAGAGAGGCTAGGCCAGTCTAGGTCTTTTCACGGGGCTCTGTCACTGTGCAGGTGGAAGGGGATGCTGCAGCCCCAAAGGTGGGTGGAAGCCAGGCTGTGCAGGGCCTGGGCACTTCTGGATGATAGATTGAGACCCCCTCTGGAGACTGTAATAAGGAGACCCAGAGGCCTTTGAGCAGGTCAGTGGCAGACAACCCTCTCCTGGGTAGTCATGGCCACACTCAGGGCTGAGCTAGAGGGTGTGGCAGTAGGCAAAGCCAGGCCCTCTCCAGGGCTGGCACAGGCATGGGACTAGAGCAGCAGGGAAGCTTGGGGTGGGGATGGGCATAGTCAGCAGATCACCCTTTCATTGCCGTGAGGCTCAGGCCTCAGGGAGAACTGGGCAGAGACTACAATGCTTGGGGCTTGTGGGGAGAATGGCTCAGTGGGAAGGCCACGACCCTGCCTCCTAAGCACGGGAAGACATGTTGAGTCTACCTGCATTGAGGGACCACTGTGTGCTGCATCCCCATGGCTGGAAAGGGGGATCCCTGTGTGTGTGTGTGTGTGTGTGTGTGTGTCGCCATCTCAGCCCTGGCCCCTGCAGTCCCCACCTCCAGCCTCACTGTGACTGCTGGTCGACTTACGTGTAAGCAGTCCCCAGGGCTGGAGGATGTGCTGGCTCATGTTTCTCCTCATTTGGCAGCAGCTGGGAACTCTGAACATCCTAGCCTCGCCAGGCGCCTCGCTGGGCAGCCAGGCCTGAGGGACACGGCGCAGGCCAGAAGCCCCCGCTGCACATTAAGTCTCAAGCACGCGGCTCTCCCTCATCCATCTGGCCCCTCTCATGGGACTGCCAAAGAACAAGTGTGCTGTTTGGTAATTGCCTGGTGGGGACATGTCCCTCTGATGTCCCAAGAGAGCCTGAGCCTCTACCTTGTCTTTGGTGTCCACAGCCCCAGAATCTGGTTCTTATTGTCATCCCAATTATCCTGATCCCAATATGTTTGATGCCAACCAACTACCCAGTGAGGCTTTTCCCAGCCAGAAATTAATCACTGTCTACAACTAAAACCTTAATGAAAAATGGTGCCCAGAGTGGCATGGGAGTGGAGGGTGGGAGGACGGGATATGGGACCTTAGCGCATTGGCTGGCACCTGCCAAGTGCCTGTAAGTGCAGAATCCCTGCTAAAACCACCTTGTGGGTGGGAAATAAGAAGGGGGTGCAGAGGGGATCTCATGATCCCCTTTAATATAAGAGTCTCACATTCCCTAATTGCCTGCCTGTCATCTCTGTCTCGAGTGTGCCCAGTGGTGCCCTGAGCTGGTTGTCCATTTACACACTGGTGGCAGTCCTGCTCCTCTGGGTCTGTGCTAACACATTGGCATCATCAGTTCGGGCTTCCATAAGGAGGTCCCCTAGACTGAGTGGCTTCAACAGTAGATCTTCACTGCTCCACTGGTCTGGAGGTGGGGAAGTTCAAGATCAAGGTGCTAGCTCCTTGGGTTCCCTAGTAAGGATTCTCTTCCTGACAGAGGATGGCCGCCTTCTCACTGTGTCTTCACGTGGTGGAGAGAGTGAGCCTGTCTGCTGTCTTCTGAGAGAAGCACTAATCATATGAGATGAGGGTCCCACCCCATGACCTCATTTAACCTCAGTTGCCTCCTAAAAACTTAATTTCTGAGCATAGTCACTTTAAGAGTTAGGGATGCACCATGTATGTGGGAGACACAAAGGCCATGACATCAGTGGCACACAGCTTGAACGTGTCCTTTGCAAGAAGAGAACAGATGGAACCAATCAGCTCTGACACAGACCCTTTAATGAGTGCTACTTCCTTCAGTACAGCTTTAATTGTGCCTTTTGTGTAGCTATGATACAGGGACAAGTCCAGCATGACTCTGTAACTCCAACATCCAGGTCAAAATGTTCCTGAGTTCCCAGATTCAGAGTGTGTGGGCATTGTTAGTCAGCTTTCCACCACAGTGACAAAATACCTGAGATAAATCAACTTAAAGGAGGAAAGATGTATTTTGTCTCATGGTTTCAGAGGTTTCAGTCCATGGTCATTTGACTCTATCACTGGGGCTGTGGCAAAGCAGAAATTATGGTGGGGAGCACATGGTGGAGCAAGCTGGTCCCTTCACGGTGGCCAGGAAGCAGGGAGGGGGAGAGAGAGAAACAGCAACAGAGTCCTACTGTCCCTTTCAAGGACACATCCAAGGGACCTAACTTTCTTACCCACCTCCCAGTGGCTGAATAGACCAGAGACCAAGCTTCTATAAATGGGCGTTTGGGGAACACTTTAGATCCAAACCATAAGAGGCATTTTTCTGAGAAATTATTTTATTACAACTGATTTGTTAAATAACTAGTAGGCTGTTGTTTTAGTCAGCTTTTTCACTGTTGTGGCCAAAAGACATGATGAGAACAATTTTAAGAGGAAAAGGTTGTTTTGGGGCTCATGGTTTCAGAAGTCTCAGTCCATAGATGGCCAACTCCATTTCTTAGGGCTCAAGTTAGGAAGGACATCAGGGTGGAAGAGTGTGGTGAAGGAAAGCAGCTTAGGACATGGTACTGGGGAGCAGAGAGAAAGCGTTCTCCTTACTACAGACAAAATATAAACCCCAAAGGCATGCTCCCAATGACCCACCTCCCCCAGCCATGCTCTGCATGCCTACCGCGATCACCCAGTTAATCCCTATCAGGGGACCAATGCACTTAGATTAAGGCTCTTGGAACCCAATCATTTCACCTCTAAGCTTCCTTGCATTATCTCACACACATCTAAACTATAGCAGTTGGAAAAGTTGGTAATATTGAGATCACATGGCCCAAAGGGAGGGATAGCTACTCTAATCTAAAGTCTGGCTGGGCATAGTGGTACACAACTGTAATCCTAGCAGCTCTGGAGGCTGAGGTAGGAGAATCACAAGTTCAAAGCCAGCCTCAGCAATGATGAGGCACTAAGCAACTCAGTGAGACCCTGTCTCTAAATAAAATACAAAATAGGGCTGGGGATGTGGCTCAGTGGTTGAGTGCCCCTGAATTCAATCCCTGGTACCCCACCCCCAAAATAATAAAACGTCATGTAAGTGGGGTGGAGGGAAGTAGGGAAATTACCTGGGGATATTTTTGGAGGCCCAGGCTCCAGCCTGTCACTGTTGGTGTCTCAGAGTTGATTTGCCTTGGAGACACTTCCTTCACAGTGCCTACAAGTCTCATGGGTCCTTCCTCTGCACCCTACCTTCAACTCATGTCCCTGGAGAACAGGTCTTCATGAGGAGGAAGGTCCAAAGTCAAGCCAGCCTGAGTTCACCTTCTCCTCTCCTGCTCGCCAGCTTCAAGATGGTGGACTCAATCGTTCACCTCCATGTGGAGATAAACACCCATCTTGCAGAGTTGTTTCAGAGACTGAGAGAGACTGTACCTACTAAGCACTTACCCCAGGGTTGTCATTGGATAATATAAAGGTGATGTGTTGTGGGCCTGGGGTCCCTTGCCCATGATTCATGCTTGGTGGCATTACAAGTTCCAGATGTCTCTTTCCCATGTTCTAAATGTTTTCTTTGTATTTTTAACCACAAAACATTTTCCCCAAATCGAATCTTATGTGGAACCTTGGAATCTATAACCAGTGGATGTGGAGATGTATTGGTTGAAACTGGCCTGGGGCTAGATGCCCTCAGACAGCCTTCTGTCCATCTCTAGGAGCCCCAGGGGTCCACCAAGGAACACTATTTGAGAAGCACTCCTCTATTTACTCTTTTCTTCCAGTCCTAAAGTTGGCATCCTGGTGTAGCAGTATAATTGTTTCAGTTCTGCATCCCAAGGAACCATCTCATCTGGTCTTGCTCCCTGAGGTCACCTTGCCCAAATTCTTCAGTCACACATTCACAGTCCTCTTGTCACTCCTGCACAGGGCTCATCACCTCAGGTTCACATGGACTTTGCTAGTCAATTTATAGAGGCCCATATAAGGCCACCCTAAGTAATTTAGATTTAGCTTTTATTATTCAAAGGGGTTATGATATAAATATATCTACAAATTATAAAAAGTGTTTTGTAATATTTTGTAGTCTCCTTTCTCATTTGTGAAATGGTATATATATTTGTGAAATGGGAGCAATATACAGAAAAGACAGCACGGCCTGGGTCTCTCTACCACCCCAGTCACAGAGATTCAAGGGCCGTGTGTTAGAGAAGTCTGTTCAGCTTGATTCCCCCTGTTTCCTTCCACCTCTGAAAGATAAGTTGGACATTGATATTTTCTATAATGGCTTTCTTGTGATATATATTACATGTCATATAATTCATTCGTTTAAAGTATACAATTCAGTGTTCTTTTTACTGTATTTGCAGGGATACACAACTATCACCACAATCAATTTTAGAACGTTTTCATCACCCAAAAAGAAATATTCTACTCAGTAACAGTCCCTCTCCCTTTTTCCACAAATCTCCTAATCCTAGGCAACCAGTAATCTACTTTCTGTCTCTGTGGATTCAAGTAGTCTAGACATTTCATAAAAATAGAACCGCTCAATATGTGGTCTTTCATGTCTGACTTCTTTTACTAGTATAATGTTTCTAGGTTCATCCATGTCCTAGCATGTGCCAGCACATTGTCCCTTTTTATTGTTGAATTATATTCTAGTACATAGAAAACCAAATTCTCTTATCTATCACTTGATGGACATTTAGTTTGTTTCCACTTTTTGGCACTCAGGAATAATGCAGCTATAAATGTTGCATACAAGTTTTTGTGTGTGGATCTTCAGTTTTGTAAGTTTCCCTATCAAGAGAATGAGGATCTCAGTATCTAGTGAGTATCTATTATGTTCAAGATACTGTGCTGAGCACATACTATCTCATATTATATTCACTGTGGCCCAAGGTGTGGGGTTTTCCCAAGGGAGAAAACTGAGGTCCCAAAGCTAATGATATGCAATGAAACTAGGATTTGAACCCAGTTTTCTATGGTTCCGTAACAGTAGTCTTTCACACTGCTTCCAGAAGTTGGGCAGCTGTTGGTACTTCTCCACTCCAGTCACCCACACTGATTGTCACTCTGATAAAGTCCATATCATGGGCCACTTACCTACACTATTTTAATTGCGCCCTCATCCCAGCCCTGTGAGGTTGTCCTACTGTTACTAATGTTGAGGGAAGATAAGAAGTTCCTAGAAGCTCCATAGCTCACCTGAGTGACATGGCTCAGGACATCAGAGCCTGGGGTGGCAGCATTCAGCAGTATCCGGCAGCTGCTCCTTGCTGCCCCAGTTCTCACTTGCAATCCTAGCCTTCTCTAGTCTTCATCCTCCCCAGGAAGCATTTCTCACATGCCAAGAATTCCACTTTCAAAGGACAGCACATAGGAATGGCTGTGTAAGCACATGTAGACATATGAGAGCCAAGGACCTCATTGTGCCTGAACCCAGGGACCTCATACAGTTGGGACCCCTGGTGGCCAGCCTTGGCATTGCCGGACTCCCTGCTGCACATCTGCATCAGAATTCACTCCTACATGTGCCTGCAAACCAACACCCTAAAGTGCATAGAGAACTTCCTTGGGAGGTAGTTCTGAGGATGTCAAGGTGGAAAGCGATTTGTGGAGCTGCCTGGAACAGGAAGACGGCAGTTGAAGGGAGGCTGTAGAAGGAGGAGGGGTAACGGTCATGGGTAACGTATCAACTGTCTCCATGTGGTTGCCTGCCCACAGCTGCTATCTTGGACGACCCCATGGAGTGCAGCAGAGGGGAGCGGCTCTCCATCACCCTGGCCAAGAACCGCATCAACCGCGCTCCTGAGAGGCTGGGCAAGGCCAAGGTTGAAGTGGACATCTTTGAGCTTCTCAGAGACAGCGAGTACGAGACTGCAGAAACCAGTACGTAGAATGGACAGGGCCGGCAGAGGACGAGCTGGTGGTGTGAGCTGCACCTGTTGCCAGGCCTCTGATGTAGATATACTCAGGGGTGGGAGAGAAACCAGCACCTGGAGGTCCTATGGGGTTCTTGGCCTGCATGAGACTCCCAGGTTTTATTGGGAATCTTGTGTAGAATAGAACTGAGACAGAATACAAATTCATTCGTCTTCCCGTTCATTCATTCCTTCATATAGTGATTCATTCAGCCACTGGAAATTTTGTGCACACATCCCTAAATGAAATCTTGTGTATGATTGAGAAAGAAGAAGTAGAGCCCTCCCATGGGAACTCAGCCACTGCTTGTTGGGTAACTTGTCTTGCTTTCACGTGCTGAGGGCAGCATTGTAGAAAACTGGGACTTCTTCATCTGTAAAATGGAAACTCTAGGCTCTTCTTTGCAAATGTTGCAAGTTATTGTGAGATTTAAACTACTTAACATATAAGAAAATCCTTTGAATTGCAGTGTTGTACAGGCATACACAGTAGGTCAGGTGTCCCTACTATGTGATGAACATTACTTTTAATTCTCACAGTAGCTTGAGAGTTAAGTGTTATTCATCCTTTGAGGGAAAAAACCATGGAGTTGAAAGGTATTGAATAGTTTGCCTGATGACAGAACTAAAGAGTAGATCCTGCAAACCCAGTGCGTGACCCACTACGCCTCCACTGTGATGCTCTGGCACCTTGCAGCGGTTACCTTGGTGACTACATAGGATTAGACCCAAGTAAGTGGGCCAGTGTCTTGTAGCTAAGCTGAAAATGAACAGTTCCAGTGCAGAAGGAAGGTAAAGGGCTGTGTTAATCAACCCTCTGTTACTGTAGTAAAGTATTTGAGATAATCAACTTAAAAAGAGAAAAAGGTTATTTTGCTCTACAGTTTTGAAATTAACAACACTCAGTGAAAAACAAACAATAATTTGCTTGAGTATTTATGCCAGGCATCTGGTCTTCCATACGAGCCATGCTCTAACCTGGCCTGATATTGTTGCAAGAAAAGAAACACATCCTCAGTGGCCCGAGAAGAGCAGAAGGATATTATAAAGAGGGAGGTAGGCAGTGGCTCCAGGACCCACCAGCCTCTCTCTCATATTTTTACAACTTTTTAATGCTTTCAAGCTATTGGATCCAGACTCTTCCATCTCTGCTAGATTGGTTTCTCTGGCTTATCCATCATGTACTGTCCCATAATGGCAGTCCCACCCAATTTTGCTCTTTGTTCGTTCCTTCAGGAACTTTTATTGAGCAGTTGCTCTATTTATGGCATGATTGAAGACATCATGCTTTGGGAACAGTGTGGAAACAAGGCAGACCTGGTCCCTGCAACTGGGGGAATTGCAGTCTCTCTTTGGAGTGCACATCAGTGGCAACCTCCCCTCAGTGCCTCTTCCTCTGGATCCCCAAGGTAGAGTATAGCATCTGTTTAGCTCATCTTGTCATGTGACCAGTGTTACAAGTTACAGGTGTTGGACAGATTGCCTACTGACTACCCTTGGGGACTGCGTCTGTGTCTCATCTGGTAGCTGTGATGGAAGGTGGTTCATACTGTAGAGAACAGGGCCAATGAATCCAGCAGCATCTATGGGCACAGATTGCTCCAGAAGAGGGTGTGGTGGAACAAGTACCGAAATAGTGGATCATTTATTCATTCAGTCAGTCAGTTGATGAGTGTTTAGCGAGTGCCTGTTAGTCTTTAATCTAGACAATGAGGACTCAGCAGGGAACAGATGAAAGTCCCTAGTTGTCAAGGAGGCTAATTTCTAGTAGAATGAAAGAAGATTCTGATTTCCCAAGATCATTCAAATGAAATTGGAAACACCAGCAATGACTTCTTAAGGCTCTCTTAGTCCAGTCTGCAGGATTTCTTTGTCCAGGTCTCAGACAGGCATCCAGATTTCTGTTGCCCATAGTTTGAAAAACAACCTGCTCATTCCTTTCCTTTGGTTCCTCTGGGCTTCCCTGGCGGGACCCAGAGCACAGATTTACCTGTGGTGAAAGGTATCCTTAGCAGATGGAAATTTCCTCTCCTGATGACCCACGCAGGCTGTCTTCTTAAAGTCAATACATCTAAAATATTAAGCCAGGTGAATCAGGGGAACAAAGGAAATTGATACATTTATTCCACATTACAGGGCTCTGGGTATCTTTTCAGTGGCCTTCTTGTAGGCACCCAGTATTTTATTAGCAAATGGCTCTTGGTTAAGCTTTTACATCTCAGTGTGATTAAGGTGTGATTAGCGTTTGTTAGAAAAGAGGGCTTCTGGATCTTTCTACCCCCAAGGCCTTTCATTGGATGCCAAAGCGTACCCCCACCCCCCATAGGTTTCACACACTACCCAGGTACTTCACGGGAAGATGCCAGCCTGGCTCTTTCCCTCCCAAAGGGAGGGGGTCTTGGTGCTGCTGGCGGAAGCAGGATGGGGTAGGACTGGACGTCAGTGGGAATAGGGTGGGAAGGAAGGAACAAGGAAAAGGCTAGCAGCTCTGTGATCCCTACTTTGGGGAGCCTGTGTGGTATAAAGGTGAGGATCATGGATTTTGGGAACTGGATTGACCAGGATTAATCCTGTTTCTGCTGTTTATCAGCTGTGCGGTGTTGGCAGGCTATTTAACCATTTGGAGCCTCAGTTTCCGCACATGTCAACAAGGGTGCTGGTTACATTGCCTCATGGATTCCATCGTGGAGTGCTTGCCATGGTGCACATGGCAGGAATTCAGTAAGCGGTAGCCATGGCTTTTCTTGTTGGCCTTGTCCTCTCCTGTCACAGTTGAGCAGGCTTCTTCCAGGCTGTCACGTGGCCCCCCTCTCTGTTTCAAAGTTGGGCCACACCCAGGGGCAGCAGTATCTCCAGGGCTCCTCTCAGGTGGCCTGCTTCATGTTGGCCCCATTGTAATTGGATATTCCTCTTCTTTTTCCAGTTTTCTGGGCTTGATACATCTGACAGCTTTGAGCCTTTGGAAGTTGGGGTGGGTCACTCATGCTAGCTGATGCTCAATGTCACAGGCTGTTTTCCCTGAGCTAGTGGCCCGCGGCTAATTTGGATTGTTTATTTTAAAATTTATGAGTGCTCTGGGACCCTGGGAAACTGCCTCAGCCCCACACCTATCACCCTGTGGCCAGGGAATCTGCTTCAAGGAGAACAAAGAGACCCTGGTGAGGATGTTTTTGGTTGTGGGAGGTGGAGGCTCTGATTGAAGTTGAGGCTGTAGCAATCCAGCAGGGTACAGCTGTACCCAGCTCTCAGTAATAGGTGGGTTTCTAAAAGCTCCGTACACACACACCATACTTAATGAATCACTTTGGGGGTGGGAGAGTCATTCCAGGGAAGCCGTGGTTATTTCGAGAATCAAAGATGATCAAGTATAAAGATGCTGGAGTCTGACGGTCACCACTCTCATCTGATAGTTGAACACGAGACTTGGAAATGGGAAGTATCATGCAGGGCATTAATTAATAGCCAACCTGGAAACTGGAAAGATAGAGGAGTCGAGAATCAACCCCTGTTCTATCTGGTTCAAACAGATTTTCATACAGTGGGCTGAGTTCAAGTGAGGGTCACTTGTAAAATGTCCTCAGTCCACATGGGATCCCCCCATCTCTGCCCTTTCACCATTATTGCCTCTGGCTTCTAGATGTCTGACTTTCCGATTCCCTCCACACCGCCCACAGATCTGAAATAAAAGGATGGACAAGACCCCTTAGGTCGTCTCCTGCAGCCGCCCTTCCTCTTCCCTTCACTGTCTTGTCTCCATCATAGCCTTTCTTTTGCAGGGAGCTCCCGGGGAGGCATCACCCTCCTGTTCCACAGATCACTCTATCTCCTGCGGGGCTCAGGTATTAGAGCTTAACTAAGCGCCACCCCTTTACCACCCAGATGCCCTGAGGCACTGTCTCTGCTGCTGCCAGAAATGTTTTGAGGTTTAATTTACTGCAGAGCTAGAAGCAGGGGCCTCCCTACCAACCCCTGGCCTTTGCCTCTGTTGGTCTCTGAGGCCACGCGTGCCACCAGCTGTCCGAGCTGAGTCCCCTTGAAACCCAGAAGCACACTGGTTACTGGGGTCTCGTGCTACTGCAGTGCACGTAGCATGGGGCATGGTGGGTGCTATTCTGGCTCTGAAGGGCTGTGCTCCTCTTGCAAGGCCCCTGAGCTTCTCCAAGTTTCCATGGGCATGATTTCCAGTGATTCAGAGCCGCCTCAACTAAGTGGGGGCTAGCGTCCCTCCCTCAGTTCAGTAGAATAAATCAAAGTCAGAGCAAAGCAAAAGAGTAAGAAGCTGGAAGATAAAGACATACAAATAATGGCGAGTCATTCAACAAACATTCCCCTTGCTCCCCGTCTCTGAGTTACCTGTGTCACATACACATGATAAGGATTCAGAGCTGCATTAAATTATGACAATGTTGGAAATCATATGCTCCAAGCCCTTTGCTTTTACAGATGGAGAAACTGAGGTTCATGATCTTTCCCAGGAAGAAGTTAAGACCTGCACATCTGCAAAGTGACATAATCCTGAGGATGTGTGGGTGGGGAGTGGCTCAGAGAGGGCATCGGGAAGTCAGAGCTAGGACACAGGCCAGAGGTCAGGTGAGGCCTCAGGAGCAGACCTTAGAATGCCCAATAGGTGACAAGAGGGGAGGAAGGCAGCTAGGGACATGGTGTAGTAAGTAGCATGAGCTACTGAGGCTTGAACCAGGACAAAACAGGGTCCATTGGGACAGGGTGACAGATTGGCGTGGCTGTGCAGGAGAGTTTATGCAGGGGCAGAGGTGGCAGAGGGCCAGGTAGACGGGTGCTCACACTTGGGGCTGGCGTGGATGTACCAGGATTCTAAGCGCTGGCTTCGCCCACACCTTGGGCTTCTGTCTTAGGCCCCCACATCCTCATGGGAGAATAATCAGAATTCTCCCCAAAATGGGCATAATGTTCTCACTTCATGAAGTCACCGTGAGGATGAAATGAGAGATGCTTCAAGGACTCAGAGCAGCGCCTGGCGTGGGCTGAGCTCTCGGTGAGCATCTCCGGCTCCCGCCAACTGTAGGAGAATCGGCACTGCAGCTCCGCCCTCTCGGGTCATTCTGAGGACTTCAGATGGGATAGTGTGCCTGCCAGCCGGGTGCTTGGCGCATGGGAAACTCCAGTAAATGGTGTTGTTCCTCTTGCAATGGTTGGAACCAGGCTGGGGTCCTTCACAATGTGCCACTAGTGAGGGAGGCGATGGCAGTTTCGAGTCCTCTGGTGTGTCCCTCAGGGAATTCTGACACTCTGTGGTGGAGCAGGATGGTATAGACCTGGGACACCCACCTTTACACACACCCCTTCCTTGGCTTGAGAACAGCACGTCCAATCTATCTAGCCCACTGTCCACCATGGAGAGTTCAGTAAGGAAGGCGTTCATGAGAACGGATTGAGGTGACTGTTGGCCTTGCCCTGGGATAATCATGGGTTATCTGTATGCTCTGTGTGTGGCCTAAACAGGCACAAAGAGGGACCTCTCCCCACAGCCTCTGGGACTCTCAGGATGTGGCACAGAGAAGTGTCTCAATGCCTCATTGAAGCTAGGATTGTCTTTATGCCCCATAAAGCTCCATAAAGCTGCCCCCACCTACTCCTGGGCTCAGAGGGTGGCCGAGTGCTCATCAAGTGCTGCCCTGTCATTGAGGGGACTCAGGAAGCTGGAGAGACTCAGAGGTCCCTAGGGTCAGCCCCTCTGGGCAATCTGCGCCAGAGCCACCCTTTCCCTCTGCTGTCGGGGAGGGACCTGTGAAGTCTCTGGGGAGAGCTGAGTTCCCATGAGTGCTCCTGTCCAGCCCCGGTTTCTCAAGGGAGTTAGTTTCCAGGCCAGATCTGGCATTTGGAGGGGAAGAAGTCCCCCCACCGGCTGCCACACCGCATCCCAGTCCTTTATTCCAGCAGCTGCTCTAACAGTTGCTTCCGACTCCTCTGCTGGCTGGAAAACTTAGTTGCCATGGCAGTGCCACTCATGTCTCCATGTTCCTTCTCTTCCCTCTCCCCAGGAGGCAGAGGTAAAGCTGTTTCCCTCCCCTGCTCTCCCTCCCTAAACTGCTCAGAGTCCTCACTCAGACGCCCTATGGAGTCAGGGCCCAGGGAGCTCTACAGCTGCAGCCCTTTTTAGAAGGTCCCCATTTCTGCCGAGCAGGGTATCCTTCATAGGGAACAAAAACCACTTCGTGATCCCAGCAAATCCCCAGACCATGGCTGCTAGAAGATCAGAGTTCAATTTCATTGAACTCATTTTGGATCATTTCAATTCAGTTGAGCAAATGTCTGGCGAGCAATTCCTTTTTGCCAGGACTAAATAGATTGACCTCTGCCCTCAAGAAGCTTATAATCCATCCAGGGAAATGGACACATGGACATGGGTGTGAGGAGCTCCGAAGACAGGCGTAGGTCCTCAAACCCCTGACCCAACGCATTTAGAATCCAGAGCTTCTAAGACACTGGCATGGTCATATTGAGCTCAGGCCATATGCTAAAGAACATCTCCAGTGACATGCCAAGCCCAAACAAATGCATGCTTGTATTCTTTTATTCACACTTTGTACAAGTTGAGTACCCTTATCTGAGATGCTTGGAGCCAAAAGTGTTTCCAATTTCAGGTTTTTTTTTTTTTTTTAAAAAAAAAAAAACATTTAAATATTCACTGCATAGACTTTACTTGTTGAGCATCCCTAATCTGAAAATGCGAAATACGAAATCCTAAATGTTTTGAGCATCATGTCAGTGCTTAAAAAGGTTCAGATTTCAGAGCCTTTCAGATTTTGGATTAGGAATGCTTAACCAGTAGATAGCTATACATCTGTCTATTTAGATCAGATTTTGCCACTAAATGAGTTTGATGAAAAACATCCCATCTCAGAGCCTTATGGATTATGGACTTCGGCAAGAATTTATTTTTAGGAGAAACTTCCTTCTGTTGAGAGCCAACATCATGAGACTGCTTGGGGCAGAACTTGGCTCGGAATTTAGAAAGCAGGGGAAATTTCCCTGTCTCCGAAAGGCAGCTGACTCAGATGTAGGGAAGGACAGATGCCTTGGGCAAGATCCCAGCTGGGTGTTAGAGGAGCAGTAGGAGTTTGCCAGGAGAGGGCCAAAGATGGTGTAGACCACGGTAGACTAAGGATGCTAATGGACCCTTCTCAGAAAATTGTTTTAAAGTGGACAAAATAGTGAATGGTTCAGATGACCATGGAAACTAATTGTATAGAAATGCAGTTAAAATATTTTAATAGTCATATATTAACACCTGTGCTTCTTTATTAATGTATTCAATAGCTAAACCCAGCATTGGGTGTAACTTCTAGGGTAATTTTGAAGTAGTAATGAATATTAATGACATTTTAAGATATCTACAGCTCTGTAAAGTGATGCAAAAACAGTGGTGATTTCAGTTGGTGACCAAGTCACAGACACTGTTACTAGACCATGGTTTGCTGCCTACATTCAAAATGGAAGGAAATTCTACCTTTCAGCTGGGGTTAGAGGAAAGAGTGATGTGATTTCCCCCCACAATGTTCAGACTCCTGACTTCTCCCTCAGGTCCAGGCAGCAGGTTAGGAACCCCTGGTCTTGTCAGAGATAACCACTCAGGGACAGATAAGGAAGCAGATAGAACATTCTAGTCAAGCTGGCATGGGAGATGGCACTATGAGAGAAAAGGCCAGAAAAGCAGGGTCATAGGAAGACCAGACTCACTTGAATTTTCCTAGTCATCAGGAGGAATTCTTTTTATTATTATGCCATATTACTTATAAGACATTACAAAAGGAGTGCATGCTCATATTGGAAAGCAAAGGAAGTGAAACAGGAAGAAAGTCACTCAGCGTCCCAGCAGCCAAGGCAGTGTCCGTCACTGTTCTCCATGGGAGCCTGTGCCGAAGGAACAGGGCCCTGGAGCCTGGGGGTCGGCAGCTGAATCTTCACCCTGCTCTTTCCATCTTGTTTTTGTGTCTATGAAGTGAGGTACAGTAATAGTACCTCTTTACCAGGTTGTGTTAGAACTAAATAGGTAAAAGTTCCTGTAACGTGCTTTGAATGGGCCACAATTAGCACTCAATAAACATTGGTTTCAGTCACATCTTGTTCCAGTCATTCCTTGTGCATAACTATCCCCTGAATGTGCCAAGTTGGAGCCCTCAGATAGATGGACATATAATTTTATTTCCTGCTTCCTTCTCTTAATAATATTACATAAATATTTTTAATGCTATTATAAACTGTTCATAAGCATTTTAAATTCCTAAATAATATCCCATTTCCGTGTATGACCCACACTTTATATAACGATTCCCTTATGATTAGACATTTAGTTTCTTTATTTATGGAAAGCGTTGAGCGGGCTTCAGTGTGGTGGACAGTGATTTATTGGACACATAATTCCGAGTCAGGCCCTGTGCTCAGTATGGAGGGTACCAGGGTAAATAAGACAAGCTTTCTGACTTAGAGGAACATGCAGATCGTTGCTTTATTATTATAATTTGCCTCACAGTTTGGAGAAAGGATTGGAAATGAAGAATGCTGGAGACAGGGAGACCCTTTGGAAGACAGGTGGCCAAAGGAACTGACCTGACACAATGGCAGTGGTGTAGGAAGGAGAGGGTGCCAGATGTGAGCATGTAGAAGGGCAGATTTGGCCCCCGACTCAGGAGTGAGTGAATAGATTTAGCAAGGAAGGGTCAAGGGTGGGCCTGGCTTTGACCTTGAGGAGCTAAGGGGAGAAAAGTTGAGTGGTTAAGAGCCCGGGCTTTGATGCCTGATGGATCCCCAAGGTCAAATACAGTTCTACCATATATTACCCACATCCAGTTGAACAAGTTATTTACATTTTCTAAGCCTCAGTTTTTCTATCTGTAAAGTGGGGACAAGATGAATCTTCCTCATAGAAGTATAAGATCAAATTAGATTATGAAGAATATAAGCCAGGCTCAGTGGCACATACCTGCAATCCCAGCAGCTCAGGAGGCAGAGGCAGGAGGTTCGAAAGTTCAAACCCAGCCTCAACAAAAGTGAGGCACTAAGTAACTCAGTGAGACCCTGTGTCTAAATAAAATACAAAACAGGCCTGGGGATGTGGCTCAGTGGTTCAGTGTCCTGAGTTCAATTACTGGCAGCCCCCTCAGATATATATGTGACATGATTTACCAGGGACAATGAGAAGGGTTGAAGGAACCATTCTAAGCACTTTGTACGTATTAACTCACTTTAATCCTTACAACGTGCCCATGAGAGAGGTGATGTTAGTATCCTAGTTTTAGAGGTAAACCCAGGGAGGTTCAGTAACTTGCTCAAGTTTTCATAACCAGTAAGTGCCAGCCCTGAGACTCAGACTCAGACAGCCTCACAACAGAGTTCACGCTCATGATGACCTTGCCGCCGGTGGCCTTGTTGAGTGTGAGGTGCTAGAAAGAAGGCCCTGAGGTCACATCCAGCAGGTGCTTGGAACTTGATTGTGTAACCAGGCCATAGGTTAGAATATAGGATCATCTGGGCAGAGAGGAGGCAAGGGCAGACTTCCAGATAGAGGGCGGCCCAGGCAAAACCTAAATTTAGCAGGTGGGAGAAGGAAGAGGAGTCAGCAGAGGAAACGATGCTCAGACAACTGGGTGAGTGTGAGGACTGGAGGGAGTCGTGAAATTCCAGCGAACAGTGTGCTTGGCAACAGCAGATGCTGCACAAAGAGACCTGGACAAGGACCAGTAACTGGTCATGGTGACCTTGGAGAAATCGGATTCTAAGGACAAGGTGGGCAGGCAGACCTCAGCTGTGAGGGATTGAGAAGAGCTGTGTGACAGGGTGGCTGCAGGGAGTCCTGCAGATGAAGTAGGTGGCTGTGAGAGCGCAGGATGAACTCTGGACAGGGTCCAGAGGCTGGAACCCAAATGCTGGCTTTGACTTTGATCAGGTGTGTGACCTAATGGGAGTCACTTTGTCCCTCAGGGATAGTAGTTCCTATTGGTAAAGAGGAGGTAGGAGTCCTAAAGGGGAGAGAGACCCTCATAGGGATAGATGGGGTGACAAACTAAAAGCACCTATCAGGCCAGTTAAGAGTTAGGCAGGCTGCAATCACTTGAGGTCACTTGCAAGAAAATAGCTTAAACCTAGAAGAGGCTCTCAGGGCTGAGGCCTGGTCCTCACTTCCTCTGCCCCTGGGATGGATCTGACACTTAGAGCTGATGAGTCCCCCTCAGGTGTCCTCTGCAGGCAGACTCGGGGTTGGCTGAGATTTGGGAGGTTGTGGGGTCCCTGCTGGAGCTGCAGCTAAGCCAAGAGGAGGCCTGGAGGATGTGTAGTTCGTGTGGTCAATTGCCACTCTGGGATTTGACCCCACCATCTGCCTTGCTGCCTGGGTGCCATTCCAATGATTGCTTGGCCGTGTTGGCCAGTGGTTAGGACTCTCACTCGGGAGAAAGAACATCCAGGGGGTAGGTGTGGCTTTGCAGCTGTCTCAAGAAGCAGCTTCCTGGCCCAGAAATGGCTGCCTTACTCCTAATGTGAAGTGGGGGAAAGTCTTTGTGAAATGAAGCTTTGGGCTTTGCAGACAAGGATGTCCCGTCATGCATGGGGAACTTTGAGGCGTATTCTGAACGCGGAGTCTCCGTTCTGATGTCAAATGCCTGGACAGAAAACGAGCTCTTGTCCTCTCTCTTCACATTTTCCCCACTTTTCTCCCGTTCTTCCTTTCTTGGTCTCTAACATTTTAATGTTCTAGATCCTTCCTTCCTCTTCTGACCATGCCCCACCCATTCATGCTTTCGTTGGACAAATGTGAACTGGGCACCTACTGTCTAGAAAATGTGCTAGACACTGAAGAAATGGGAAGCGGTAGTTTAGAAATAAGCATGGCTCTGTTCCTGCAAGGGGTTTGAAATCTAGTGAAAAGAGTCTGGCGCCTGCTCCTGGGGCCCAACTCGAAGCAATAAACCAAAGTAGACACAATTGCAAGTGTCTTAGAATACAGGCACAAAATGGGGACCTTGGAAGCCCCAGGCCTGGTTAGTTCTACCTGAATAACCCAGGAAGGTCTCAGGAGAAGGTGGCATTTGAGATGACATTTGACAGATGACTGCCCAGAGTCCAGGAGGGAAGGGCACCTTCCCAGCGGAGGCAGGGCGAGGTCACAGGTCTGCTGGTGCGTCAGGACAGTGGCCAACATGCTAGAGAAGGAGGTGAACGGAGGGGCCCTTGACAGTGGGCCCCCTCTGCCTTGCATTCTATTTTGACTCCTCCTATTGAACCTGCTTTCTTGTTGTCTGTCTGCATCAATCCTGCCACCTTTGTTCCCTGTATTCCCGCCCTTCTTCCTCCTCCACTCTGGGTGTCTGGAGGCATGACCGCTCTGGGAGCTGGGCCCTCAATCCCTGCAGCACATGCCCGGGCTGCCTCCACCCCACTGCAGACCAGGCCGGGAGGGCATCTCAGGGTTCCTCCATTAGCCTCTGTCCTTTGGTGACAGCCCAGACGATTTATATACCCGGCTGGCTGTGGCCGTATGTTGTCATAACCTGGGTCATTTCCTCATTTAATACTGCCCATAAACTCCAATAAAACTGTCCTAGAGCCCAGTGGTCCAGGGGGAGAAGGAGGGACACTAGGTTTGGAAGGGTTGGAGAGGGGCCGGGGCTGAGGGTGGGTAGAAGGTGAGAGGTAGCCGATGAAGATTGAAGGACTCAAGCCTGCCACCCAGGGGGGCAGCTGAACCAAGCGCCACCTGATGGGTGCCTTGCTTCCTTTCCTGTCCCTACCTCTGGCTGCAGTGTGTCAGATCCTCCCCAAGGGGGTGGTTGCTGTCCTGGGACCATCATCCAGCCCGGCTTCCAGCTCCATCATCAGCAACATCTGTGGGGAGAAAGAGGTGAGTACTGGGCTGGGTTGAGGGATATCTAGAGGCTGAAGCCTGGGCCTGGGCCTGGGCCTGGGCCCCAAAGGGATCATGGATTTGGAGGGGCCGGAAGGGCCCATCAAGACTGGGTTGGGCAGAGTGTGGTGACACAAGACTGTAAAGCCAGTTGGTTCGGGAGGCTGAGGCAGAAGGGTCACGAGTTCAAAGCCAGCCTCAGCAACTAAGCCAGGCCCTAAGCAACTCAGTGAGACCTTGTCTCTGTTGTGGCTCAGTGGTAGAGTGCTCGCCTCACATGTGCAAGGCCCTGGGTTCGATCCTCAGCACCACATAAAAATAAATAAATAAAACAACGACATAGTCCTCAGTTTAGCTCACTTTGCTCCAAACTATTTTAATAGGGGAGCCTCAGGGGAGATTTTGATAATGGGATTTTCAAGCTGAGCTCCTGAGTCTTCAGAGTCCCATGGTGGTGTCTCCAGTGGCCTCTTGGTGATGGGGTGGAGAGGCTGGTGAGGGTGGTGGTGGGGAAGGAGGCTAAGAGGACAGAAGTCTGAGCCCTCCAGTCCACGTGGCCAGCTCTGTGGTGATCTGTTCAGACATTGGTATTCTGGGGTAGAATGCCTTTAGGGGAAGGCACTGCTACATTTTATTGCAAAATATAAAGTTTGAAAGCCTCTATTTTATAGTTCTTGAGAAAAGGGGTTTTATTCTGTGTTCTTCCCTCGTTCACCGATTCCAGATTCCAGCGTCTGGTCTACTCCTTCAGGCAGGAAGGCTTCCTGGGCGGGGGAGGGGAGCTCCCAAAGTGTTGAGGCGCTTTCCTCTGGTTCTAGCTCCAAGAGAGAACAATGTGGGAGGGGCAAGTTTCTGAGCACCAGCCCCTCTCTATTCTGTCCACTCTCCCCTCCTTCTTCCCTGGAGAAGATGGACTTGGAGCTTCTGAGAGTCTCTGTTGCTGGCATCTTTCTTCGTCCTTCCTGGAGTCCGCCAGTCCTTCCTCTTCAGCTGTATCTGGGAGATGGGGAACAGGTGGCCCCTTAGCCCCTCTCTGCTCCTACGGCCTTCCAGCCAGGTCCTTGGGGGCAGCTGCAGCTTGGTGCAGAGGCACAGGAGGGTCCAGGGGAGGAGCCTAGGGAGAAGGCAATACCTTACATCTGCATTGGAGACCTGGAGTCTCCGGCTTCCAGAAGCTTCACTCCTGGCAGGTCCAGCTCTTGGAAATAGGAGGGGGCACCCCCTAACTGACAGACTGGATGCCTCCCCAGAGAGCCGCCCCTGTAGAAACGGAGAGCTGTGGACAGGCTTCTGCCTGCCCCACATCCTCATGGAAGCTACCCTCTTGAGGTTATGATCAGAGGGCTTGGGAGTCCCTGAGCTTTTGTGCAGAATATTTATCCTCCCTATTTGATGAGCCCTAAGAATTGCTATCAGCACATTTGGGTGCCTTGCAGCCCCAGGCTGGTCCCAGGTGATCTTGCTCCTCCAGGGGCTGGCTTGCCCTTCTGGCCTCCCACTGGGGCCATGCTGACAGCTCCCCATCCTTTCCCCTCCCACACCTAGAAGAGGGCTCAGGCTAGCCCAGGGCACAAAGCAGCTTCCGTCCCTCTCAGACCCTTCCAGCATCTTACTGTCCTCAGCCCAGGAGTTTCTCCTGATATTTAATTGAAATCTTTCTGCCATGCTCCAAACAATAGCTCAGTTATGTGGCAGGTCATTATTTCAGCGGTGGCTCTGATCTTCACCAGCCGAGGTCGCCAAGACTTCAGCTTCCCATTTTCTCTCTCCCTTTCTTTTCTCTTCTCCCCCATTTCTTTCTTCATTGGCTCTTTCTGTCCTCCCCACAAACCCACTTGAACATGGCCTCCTCGTGGGATTCAGTGGCCATTCATCTCAGCCAGCAGATCCCTCAGCTCCATTTGGCCTTTGGGGCCCAAGGCTGAGCCCCTCACTTGCAATGTCCCACCCTGGCCCTGTGCCAGGGACCAGCCTGCCAGGCTGCACTGCCCAGGGAGCTGCCAGACAGTCAGCCCTCCTTTGTCTGGTCGTGTTCCTTCCTGAGCCACCTTTCCTCTCTGTTCAGATTATGCATTTCTTTTAATATTTTATGAGGCCGAACAGCCTTCCACCGATTCCCCCTGGCTCCGGGGAAAGCGGTGGACTTCTCACCCAGGAGTCCATCCCTTTAAATGCTGCTGATGTCCCTGCAGCCCTGGCGACTGGCTGCTCTCTGCCTTGATGCTCTCTCTCCACACTTCCAGGATGACTTCCTGGGACGCATTTGCAATTGCAAATCGATTATGGATTGATCTTCTTAGAGAGACAACTGGCAGGACGGGCAGGGTCCTCCCTGCCTGGGCACGCCAAGCAGCTGGCTGTCTGCCCTGTGGCCTTTGCAGTGCCCTGTGCTGGAGATCCCTACAGCTCCCCTTCCCAGGGGCCCCTCCACCCTTGGCCCTGCACTCACAGCTCTGGGATCTCCGTGGGAACTCTGACCTCTGGGGGAGAAAGGAGAGTGGAGGGAGAAAAGGCATTGCCCGAGCTCTGAGGATCTGGTGGGAGGGAGCTATTCCCACCCGCCCTTCATCCCGACATTTCATTGAATCTTCCAGAGCTCTTCTTAGGAAGTGCCTCTGGCTGTCTCCGTCTGAGTGAAGTGTAGACAGGTTAAGTGGTTTGCCCCCAAATCACACAGCAGGACCTAAATGCAAACCCAGGGCTACAGTCTCTAAAACCTACGCTTCCTTCATCTTCCTGAAGGACTCCCCCACCCAACCAAGACTGGAAACCATGGGTTTGTGGGTCTCCCTAGGGGCTCTGCACTATTGGAAGTGCTTGATGCCCAATGCCCTAACGGGTTAGCTGCTACTGAAAATCAGCAGCCTGCATGGCCACACCAGGAGACCTTGGCCAGAGAAGCTCGGATGTCTAAACCAGCCAGCCCCCGGCCCCCCACGCCCAGTCTTGAACTTCATCTTGACCCCCTGTAACCTCTTTTCCTGTCAAGGTGCATTTGTTCTTCATTCAAGATCAACTGTGTGGGATGCAAAGTGCGAGTGGGGAGAAAGGCCCCTTATGACACAGGCCAGCTCCTCTCCCGAGAGTCATCATTCAGGACTCGCTGGTTCTTGTGAGTTCTGTGCCCCTGCTGAACAAAATATGGTCATGTTCTCTCTGAAGTCCAAGGGCTAACCCTCATTGAATTCAGTAATTTTTCTCTTTCTCTCTCTCTCTCTCTCTCTCGGCCAAATCAAATCTTTATTCTCCTTCCACTCCAATTTCAGAAGAGTTCTAGTCTCTGGCCAACTTCTCCCCAAAACTTAAAAAGAATAAAGAAGTAGATTTCTTTTCTTTTTTTAAATTTTAGGTACCAGGGTTTGAACTCAGGAGCACTCAACCACTGAGCCACATCCCCAGCCCTATTTTGTATTTTATTTAGAGACAGGGTCTCACTGAGTTGCTTAGCAACTCAGTGCTCTTGCTGAGGCTGGCTTTGAACTCGTGATCCTCCTGCCTCAGCCTCCCGGGCTGCTGGGACTATAGACGTAAGAAGTAGATTCTTACATGGACAATAACAGCTCCCAGACTCCTGGCAGCACAACTCTGGGCCAGGCAAGGCAAAGAAAACTTCTGTAACCATTTCTGAATAATCTAGTCTAGAATCCAACCAAGTCACCATCAGAAAGTTCTTCCTGCTGTCTACCTTCAACCTTACTGGCTTTAACATTAGGACAAACTCCCCCTCCCCTTCAGCTCTCCCAGCATAGGGTGACAAGGATGATCCTGGCAGAGTAAAATCAAGGTGGATGGCAGCTTATTACATTTTTAACTTCCCTATTACGTACCAGATAGCCCAAGCTGACAATAAAGCAGACACTGCAGCCTGTTAATATCTCTTTCCCAGAAAGAGAGGCAGAAGGCAGGGCAGTGCCTCTCAAAAATGTCAGCAATAGATGCAGACAGAAGCCGACACTGTCCTAATGAAACCAGAGCAGGTATTTATTCACAGGAATTCATCCAGATTTCTCCATCGTTTCTCTAGATGCCGGGTCTCGGTCCCCACATAGGCACGGGTCCCCTCCTGCCCTGCTGTCGCCTGGACATTCACCCAGGACGTTGGTTGGGAGCTGGTTTACACACCTGTCGACTGGGCTAAGGGGCTTCTCTCTTGGTCCCCAAGGGAGCGTTCCTCTCTTCTGCCATCTCTGCTCTGATTTAGTAACTACAAATAAAATATTATCAGGGCCAGGATTTCAAGACCCATTTGTCTCTGCCCAGTAGCAGGCCCTTCTGAGGATAAAACCTCTTCTTTTTCCTTCCCAGTTTGGCAGACCCAGCTCCCAGGCTCCCCGTATCTTTACACAAGTCTTTGGCCAAAGGGTTCCTGGTGGGGTCCTGGCAGGGATGCCATCTTGTCTCCCCACCCCCAGCCCTGGCCCCTGCGCTGGGTCCTGTGAGCTCCAACTCTGCTGGTATGCACACAGGGTCGTTTCCGGGACCCTCCCTCCACAGCCTGGTCGGCCCCTCACCCTTCCCTTTTTACTCACTCATTTTGGATGCTCCTTGCTGCCCATTTTTGCTCCTCCTGCCAGGTCCCTCATTTCAAAGTGGCCCCAGAGGAATTTGTCAAGTTCCAGTTCCAGAGATTCACAACCCTGAACCTGCACCCTAGCAACACCGACATCAGCGTGGCTGTAGCTGGGATCCTGAATTTCTTCAACTGTACCACCGCCTGCCTCATCTGTGCCAAAGCAGAATGTAAGTGTCCTCAGGCTGGATCCGCCTCTGACAGGTGGGTCCTGTTGATCCTCCCCTGGCTCCCTGTGCCCCTGGCTCCCCCACCAGGAAGGGAGGTCTCTCTCAGATCCCAGGCTGATAACCAACAGGTTCAGGTGTTCGTCCATGTGTACACCTGCGTGCGTGTTGGTGTGTGTGTGTGTAAGACAGAGAAAGAGCCCGTGGTCCAGGTGTACCCTTTGCCAGGACTCCCTGGGCATGGCCAGAACAGAAAGGAACTAGGTTAGAGGGAGACTGGCCAACTGCCAAACCTTTTTGCATCTGCAAACTCAATTCCCACATTTTCAGCCTCATTGTTAAGGAGATACAGAGAGAGAGAGAGAGAGAGGGAAAATATAAATTGAATGCATTTGTACTTGATGGGTTGAAGAGCTTCTTCCCCTGGAGAGCAGGTTTTGCTGATGGAACAAGGTCCAAGGTCAATTCCTGATAAAGCATTTTTTTCGTAAATGCAGGCTTTGGAAATGCACTTTCTGTGACAATTTGTGACATAAATTTAGTGTTTATGAGATTTAGCTAATTTAAGCCCATGCCTCCCAGCAAATTGGAGCATCTGTGTGTTTCTGCAGCTGCACCCACATGTGGTCAACAGGTGCCGGGCACTGGCTTGCACTGGGGACCAGTGCTTGAGCCTGATACCTGTGGCCTGCCTGGCTTTCTTACCCTGCAGGTCTTCCTGGGCTGCACTGGTAGAGATGCTCCATCTTGGAGCCGGGCTCCCTTCTTTGGCTTCTCTGAACTGCTCAGAGTTCTCAAGTCTTCCCCGCATCCTGGAATCCCAAGGACACCCAAAAACAAAAGCCCCCTCCCCATGATGGTCAGTACCACCTATGTCAACACCCGTGTTGCTGCCCGCCCTGGCACGTGTATTCATTCATTCATTCGACACAACTCCATTGGGTCTTTACTTCGTGGTACTCAAGAAACAAGTCACTGAGGCCCAACTCTACGCTTTATATGTACCTTGTCTAATCATTACAACCACCCAGTGGTTTAGGAGGAGTTGGGATCCCCATCAGAGGAAGTTCAGACCAGAGAGGTGCAGTGACTTGCCCAGGGTCACACGATTTGAGTAGCAGGGCCCACACTCAGATGCCGGTCCTCTTGCTATATGTCCAGAACTTCTTCCAGAGCTCTGGAGTGGAGGCAGAGGAGACGTGACCCTGCCATTGGTGGGAGAAGGCACCCAGTAGTTTGTGGTCAGTGTCAAATGTGCTATGTGGCTAGTCGAGGAGCCATCCTGGGCACAGGGTGACAGGAAGGGCTTCAGGACCAGGGCAGGGCTTCAAATGGGGCTCGAAGGATCACAAAGATCTAGGTCAGTGGAGAAGTGAGATAGAGTGTGCCCGATGAGGAGGGGAGGAAGCAGGCCTCCGGAGCTCAGAGGCTCTACTGAAGTGGAAAGAGCCTGCGGAAGGGGCAGGGAGCCATGGCAGGTGAGGGAGCGTGGACTTGGTTCTACATCAACTGTAGGGACTTCAGGCCTCTCCCCTAGGAATGTCCTCTGGGTAAAGGCCATTCCAATCATGGGCCCACCCTTAAGGAACAATTAGTTTGGGGTACTAGTTTTGGGAAACCTGAATTAGACCCAAGGATCTGGGGACTCTCAGGCTTGGAAATAGAAAGGTGGTTTCGGGTCTTTCTCAATAAGCAGCTCCTAAGAAGGACCCACGAGATGGGCACGTGTAAGAGCAGGCCAGTCCTTCACTTAGTCAATCAACAGGTATTTATTTACTGGCCATATTTTATGTGCCAGGCACCGTGCCAGGCTCTGTGAGAGATAGAAGAACAGCACAGTGTCTTTTCTCAAAGGTGAAGCAGCCTTGTTGGAGATCAGGCAGGACCTTTGCACACAAAGCAGTTAGGACAGTGAAGGATGGGTCTGAACTCCTAGGGAATGCAGGTGCCCTGGAGACTGGGGTCCACGGAGGGGGCTTGGCAAGAGCTCAGTGAATAGAGACTCCAACCACTTTGTTTATAAAAGAGGAGACCGAGGGTTAGAGAGTAGCTCGACTTGCCCAGGGTGCCATAACGAGGAAGTGGTCCAGCTGGGATTTGGCCACGGTTCTCTGGATCATAGTCCCATACACCATCACCATTATACCAGTATTTCTTAAACTGGGTTCCCCCGGGGTTCTGTTGACCAGTGCAGTAGCCCCAAGTCACTTGAGACTCTTTAAATCTAAATCTGAATTCATTAAAATTAAATAAGACTAAAAATCCAGTTCCTCATCCTGACTGGCCACATATCAAGTGTTCACCACCTGTACGTGGCCGCAGCTCTGTACTGAACAGCCCAGGTACAGAACAGTCCCATCGCGGCAGAGAGTTTACTGTACAACACCGCGTTGATGATGAGTGCTACAGGGGCGAAGAAAAAAGTCTGGGGAGTCCTCCATTCTGTTTCCACTTCATGCAGATCACAAGACACATTAGCATGGACCCTCTGAGATGTCCCGTGGCCAAACCAATTATTTACCTCATTGTCTTCCAAATGGGTTTGCCTACAAGCCCCCCGAAAGAATGCTGACGGAAAACTGCACAGGATGCTAGATATTAAGAGACAGAAGGCAAGGACAAGATTTTCCTTCAGTCTTCTTCAGTGCTGGGCACAATGGCTCACCAACCTGCCAGGAAGTTCTTTCTTTTGTCCAGCCACCAATCCCTCCTGCTTTTAGGCTGAGTTCTCTTTCTTCTGCTTCAGCTCTCACTGGGCTTTAGGAAATGAGTTGCTTTGCTCAGATGTATACAAGTCACTAAGCACTTGGCTAGATACCTTTGCCTCTGGCCCAGGACTCTTTCCCTTAGTATTACGACCTTGCTTGACATTCAAACAGTTCCTGGTGGAGGACAAATCACTTTCCATTTCTGTGTTCCCATTTGACCTCCTCCTCCTCCTCTCCAGTCTTGCTAGAGCTGAGAGAACAGGCCTGGAGCCTTCCAGGGACTTAGATCACACCATGGGTTCCATGGAAAATCCAGGACTCTGCCTCAGGGGCTCTGACCCTCAGTTGGGGCTGCCTCCTCCACGCAGCGGCCCTGGGCCATGACCCCAACAAACAACCCAGAGCAGCGCCAGAGGGCAGAGAAGTTCTCAGGCAGAATGGCTGTCCTGGAGGAGGTGAGGCTGTCTGTCCAGGCCCAGGGGAGGCAAGGCCACCACCCGGGGCTCAGCAGCCACCACACACTGCTCTCCTGCCGCTGCTGCTGCTGAGGGTCTCTGTCCCACCCCCCAGGGCCAGGGGAAGGAAGGCAGAACAGAGCTGGGAAGTTCAAGGGCAAAGGAGATTAAAAATCTAATCAAAGGACAGGGACTGAGGGGAGTGGGGCTCAGGGCTCTGAAGGAGACTCTCTTCCATCTTCCTTATTAATGCAGGGCCAGGAGATGCTGCAAGCAGAATTAGGAACAGGAATCTAATTCCCTTTTTCAGCCATCAAAATCAGGCGTAGCAGAGATCATTCCGTGGGGAATCTTGCCACTTATCCTCCTGTTTCCCAAAAGTAGATTTTTAATAAGCAGGTTTTAGACCAAGTAGAGATATATTGTGAATCATATTATTTTTTTCTTTAATGAGAAAAAAAAAAATGAGGACATCTGCAAGTCCCTGTTTCTAAGAGGCTGGCGAGGAAGTGAGTGGCCCAATGTGGTAGGTCCTGGGAACCGAGGAGCTGGTGTTTGGGCTTCCAGGGACAGCGAGCACCTGCCGGGCTCCCCACTGGGCTCCCCGGAGGGTCCGTTTGGTTGGGCCGCCTGGTGAGACCCTCAGGACGGCCCAGGGCACAGGTGGGCCACGCTGCGTGTGCCCTCGCAATGGCTGTTCTTCACCTGCGTTTTTTACAAATTGGCTTTGGTGTTTCTAAGTCCCTTTTATGGCTCTGGACCCTGTGTCCCCACATCTTGTGCCACTTACTCACTATCTGTGTGACCTGGGGGCAGTGACTTCACCGCCCCCCCCACCCCCACCCCCCCGGCCTCTGCTGTCTCGTTTATACGGCAGGGATCATGGCACCTCCCTCCCAAGGTGGCTGAGGGGACATACTCAGAGTGGCTAACACGGTGTCCACACTGAGGGGAACACTGGCTACACACATGTTCTCCTTCACTGGATCCCTTTGAACGAGCCTGGCTGGGACCTGGAGCAAGAGTGAGCCGCCATTTGGTGTGATTCTCCTTACATCCCTAGGTTCCCCAAACACAGTCCAAGTTGTGGGAGCAGAGAGATTTGAACTCCAGGAGGTATCACTCCCAGGGAAGACATGTTGCCCAAGAGAAAGAGGCCGGATGGTGGAGTAAAAAGAGCCATCTTTGGAGTCAAACTGAGCTGTGGCACCATTTAGGAGCTGTGTGATGTTGAGCAGGTCACTCCACCTCTCTGAGCCTTCATTTCCTCTGTGTGATAGGGGAATAAGACCATTGGGGTAATGGGGAAGGAAAGTAACTGGGCCCAGAACACAAGCCACATTTAATGACTGTTTTCCATCCTGCAACCTTGGTGGAGGCAGCGGTGGTGGAGGATGGAGCAGTAGGGATGACTCCCAGGCCCCTGCATGAGAGTAAGGGTGGCAGTAGTGGGCTTTCCCCAGGCCACCTCCAGGAGGCGCTGTGGGAGGCCTTTGGCTCACCGTGAACCCTCACATCTGAACCCTGTGGAGGACAGAGTGAGGAGCTGCGGTCCCGTGCCAACCTGAGTGGTGGGTCAGGAGCGGGGCCTTGGAGTCAGAAGACTGGGTGTGGGTCCCGTCCTGTCCCCAGGTCCTCCAGCGGTGACCTCAGGCCCTGGAGCCCTCCTGCCTCCCAGTGTCTTTCCTCAGGCAGTCGTGAGGGCCTGGTCAGCCAAGAAAGTAGAGGAGCCTCGGCCACACTGCAGGGTACCCAGAGGGGGATGCCTGCCGGGCCCCCCTGGGAACGCTCACCTTGACATCAGGAGGCGAGTTCTTCCACGCCCATCCTTGCCATCAGAGAAGGGACAGCAGGGCAGCCCCAGGCAGCCCCAGGCAGCCCCCAGCCCCTCTGCCCTCCCTCCGTCCTCCCCTGCCTGCCTGCTCCGGGGCCAAGCTGTGAGGCGGGACAAGACAGAGGAGCAGGTGGCAGGGTCAGTGGCATCTGGCAGGTGAATTTGTTCTGTGTCCCTCTCTGCCTTGGACCAGGTCCTGGCCAACACGCGCCCAGGGGAGCACCAGGTCAGCGCCTCCCACGGGTTTAAAAGAACCGTCTCTCCTGGGAACATCGGCGTCTTCCCAGGGCCAAAGCTCTACATCAAGGGAACCAGGCGGCAGAGATGGAACGAGGCCGTATTTTTAATACAGGGGTCCTCTGTGTCCCCCGCAGAACCGGCACTTGAGCATTTGTGTCCTTGTCCTGAGGTTGTGTCTGACCCTGGCTGTGCCTTTCAGGGTTCCCTGTCCTCCTGCCCCTCCCTGTTTTAGGGAGGCCCCTGCTCCCGTTCCAGAATCCAGCCTTGCTCCCTCCTCCCAGAACAGCTGGCCTGCTGGGCTCTCATCCATCCACCCTGCTACCTCCTGAGTGAGGCTAATAGGTTCCCCAGGTCCCTCTCCACCTTAGACTTGGCAGGCAACTGCTGCCGGGCCAGCGGTCTGCCCTGCGGAGAGAAGGTTGGGGTGGAGGTGGAGGGGCTCAAGAGAGCAGATTTGCACCCCTCGGATGGCAAATGCCCTTGGTAAATCCCTTAGTTCCATTAAACAGAGGTGAGGAGAATGACAATTTGCACCGAAACGCCTAATATTCTTAACATAATCAAACCACACTTTCTCCTTGGCAAATTTCTTCCACTGCCTAGAATTTAAAAGTATCCTAGTTGATTCACAGAATTAGAGAGTTTCTGGGCTGGAAAGACATCAATGTTTTTCTAGTTCAACCTTCCATGCACTGACTGAATCCCCTCTACAGCAGTCCTCAAGAGTCAATCCCTCTATTTGACTACCTCCCGCCCTGGGGAACTCACTACCTCATGTGTACTCGAGCAGCTTCACACAGCTCAGACCGAAGGCTCTTCCCTAGGTTGTGCTTTCTCCCTGCGACACCCACCCACTCTGTGTTGCTGGCTTTAGTCCTTCAGGCTGCCAAGAACAAGTCTACCTCGTGACTGCCTTCCCATGCTTCCCAAGGCCTGCAGCCCTTCAGCTGCTACCCTAGTGACAAGCTGACAGTGCCTGCCAGGTGCTGCTGCTTCCCTGGCCTGTTAGGATGCAGAGTCTCTTTCTTTCCCACAATCCAGTTCGTGCAAACATTGGGCACCTGTGCCCTGGGGATATGCAGGAATTTTTGAAATGGGATCCCTACCTTTGTTAGCTTTGCATTGCTGCAACAAAACACCCGACTTAGACAACTTAAAAGGAAGAAAGGTTTATTTTGACTCACAATTTCAGAGGTTTAGGTCCATGTCACTTGACCCCATAACTTGTGCTTGTTGTGAGGTGGAACATCATGGCAGGGAACTCGTGCTGGAGCACAGCTGCTAACCTCACAGGGGCCAGAAGGCAAAGAAAGAAAAAGAAGGGGGCCAGGAACAAACTGTATATCCCTCAAGGGCACACCCTCAGTGACTCACTTCCTCCAACTACGCCCCACAGCCTACTGTGTCCACCCTGTCCCAATAGTCCATTAAGTTAGGAGTCAATCAATGAATTAGTCCATTGATGAAGTCAGAGCTCTCATGATCCAATTACCTTTTAAAGGCCCCACCTCTGAACAGTGGGGACCAAGCCTTCAACACAGGAGCTTTTGGGGACATTTAAGATCCAAATCACAACACTACATAAAACCATGGAAGAACTCATGTATATATTTCTCATTACCATTATATATAACCCACAAATACATATAGACATATGTATACAAATACATGATGATTCCAATTATGATTTTTCCACCTGGCCACGGTGCAGTCCCATACTATGCCATGAGTCATAGCATCGGGTGCCCGAGATCACCAGGGAAAACGGCCTACACTCTAGCATCCTGTGTTGCTCAGCCAGGATATTTGATAGGTTACATGCATTCAATATGTTTCCAATTTACGATGTTTTCGACTTACAATGGGTTTATCAACATAACCCATTGTAAATTGAGGATTATGTGCATGCTATCAAGTATTGTATATGGCTTATACCTAAGCTCCTGAATTGAGGGTTAGATGGTAAATCCTGCAAGAGTTGGGAGAAGGGAGAAGTAGGTGAGATTGGAGATTGGAGAGAAGTTTTCAGGGAGGAGATGGGGTGACGGGTGTTTGGGGGAAGAATGGGAATCAAGATTTGTTCAGCCCATTCTAGGTGACGGGTGCCCTTGAGGTCCTCCTGCTAACCCTGCCAGGCCACCATTCTGATTTCACACACAGGGACACAGAGGCACAGAGGAGAGAGGGCATTGCACTCTGACCTGCCCAGCCGTGGGAGTTGCAGTCACCTCCCAATGCTGTTTTCTTCTCTGTCCCCGGTGAGGGCTGCCCACCTCCCCGAGGACCCACTGCCATTCTCTCCTGCATGTCCCCGCCCGCCTCTCTGCACACACAGAGTGCTGGGCAGGATTAGGAACCCTGCTGTTTTTGTTTAAAGGGCAGCCAAGGGCCCCAAGGAGGTGGCAGGCAGGGGATTGAGCGGAGTGTCTGGGGTGCTGTCTCCCTGGGAGCTTAGTGTACCTGCCAGTTTTAAAGGGATGAAGGGTCCCTGGGCTGTCTCTGTCAGACATCACCATGCTGAGCATAATCCTGCTCTCAAGCCCCGGCTTCCCTGTCTCGTCCCACTGAATTTCATTGCCCATTTGAAGAATCCCAAGGGTTTTGGCCTCGTTCCCAGCCAGACTATGAAGATTTTCTGTGCTGCCCACGAGGACCTGTGGAGCTGGCCCTCCCATGTGTCTCTCCAGCAGTGGGGCTGCCATAACCCCAGCACGCACAGGAGACCCTGAGGCCCCAGGAGGACAGCTCTGTGGCCTCTCCTGTCTCATTATTAAAAGTGCCTTTGGGGGCTGGGGATGTGGCTCAAGCGGTAGCGCGCTCGCCTGGCATGTGTGCGGCCCGGGTTCGATCCTCAGCACCACATACAAAGATGTTGTGTCCGCCGAGAACTAAAAAATAAATATTAAAAGTTCTCTCTCTCTCTCTCTCTCTCTCTCTCTCTCTCTCTCTCTCTCTCTCTCCCCACACACTCTCTCTTTAAAAAAAAAAAGTGCCTTTGGGTCAGGTGTTCCGACTTTTGTCCAGGTGAGGGTTTGCTTTTGGCATCGTGTTTGAGGAAGCTGTGGTGAATATCGCTATCATCTCACTTGTGAGGCAGAATGAGGCAGCCCCACAGAAAACCAAGTGAACTCAAACCGCCAAATAAAATAGGGACGTGACTCACACTTGCCCTTGGTATAGGTGCCATCCTGGACTCTGAGCTCCCAGGGGTGGGGACCTCATCCACCCATCTCCTCTGCCTTATGTCTGTCTTCATGGTGCCTGCCACTTAGGACAGGTCAGTAGTAAGCAGTGGGTATGTGCCAGCTTCTCTCCCTTCTCTGTGTGGTCCTGCGTCAGAATGGGCGTAAATAAATACAAGAGAAACGAACTTAAGATGGCACAACCCACTCCTGGCCTGTTTCCTGGTCCTCACCCTCTTATGCCATTTCACAGATGAAGAATGAAGCCGTGAGGTTAGAAGATGGGGGCTGGTGCTGGGGGACTGCCAGAGGCAGTGCAGTATTGCAGGTCTCTGTGGGGGCCCTCTTGGGGGCTGAGAGGAAAAGCCAATTCCACGTGGTGACTTGCCCAGTGGGGCTACTGAAGCCTCTTTGTAAAGATCTAGCCCTCCCAGGGCTTCTGCCTCCCTGCCCTTTCTCAAAACCAGGGACAGGATGATTAGGGTTTCAGTGTGTTAAAACAAAAAGACCCCAGCCCCCAACAAGTTGTAGCCTCTGTCCCTTCATTCCCAGACGCACTGTCCCTCACCCCCAGTACTATGCCTGTTGCCACCTGCTTAATTTGTCCTAGGGGGTGGCCTAGTCTCATGGGAAGAAGGTTGGAGGCACATCAGAAAATGAGAATTCGGGTTCCACCGGTGTCCCTGCATTCATGTAACTTAGACAAGCTGTGCCCTTTCTCTGCAACATGAGGAGGTGGATGGTAGCTTTTTTAGTGTCCCCTCCCACTATATTATCTTTTGGACCTCAAGATTCAGAAGAGCACAGGAAAGAGTCTTCAGGGTTCTCTATTCAACACATCGCCAAAAGGGCCAGCGTAGAAACAGGCAGTTTGGGGACCAGGACTGGCAGGTCATCCACAGCATGTGAGCTGAATTGCTCACCCTCCTGCCTCTGTCCTCCTCTGAACTCCTGGTATCGTGATATTTCATGGATTTCTGTGAGGACTTACATGAAATAAGTCATGTAAAAATTTTAGCACATTAGCTAGAACATAAAGGTTCAGTAAATGTTACTCACGTCATTGCTCGGGGAACAAATGCCCACACTTCTCTTTCCATTGGGATTGAGACCACTGCTTTTCTGGACAATAACCCTCTGGCTACACATCTACCCTACCCCTGGACTATCTTTTCAGAGCCAAGGCAGAATTAGCACACTCTCCTCTCAGTGACATCATTCTGGGCTCTTCTTCCTACCACAGCCCCAAGCAGCCAATAGCTGGGGGTGGAGGGTGGAAGGAGAGTCCTCAGCAAAAGATTCCTTTTTTCCATTTTGTTCTGAGCTCCGATTCTTGCCTGCTGGAGTTAGTTCAAAGCCTGTTCTCTTATGATCATCATAATGCCTGTCTTAATGCAGCCACGAGGCTCTGAGGAGTTCAAAGGTTTTGCCAGGCCTTTTTTTTTTTTTGGTCTGGATCTTGAGGGAACCACTTCTCCACCTCTAAAATGCAAACAAAGGTTTTCTAGAGCCTGATGTCCCTTCATGCGGTTTCCAGGGTCCTAGTGCTTCACATGCTCCCTAGTTTGGAGTTCACACACTCTGAGGCTCCTGCTGCTGTGATTCTCACTTCTCAGATGAGGAAACCGATACCAAGATAACTGACCAGGTGAAAAAGTCCTGGAAGTGGGGAAAGAGACCCTGGCTTTGTGGCCTCTGAACCCAGTTCTCAGCCCCTGGGTACACTGCTTAAGGGAAGGGTTGGGGACTCTCACCCCACCTGACATTCCAAGCAGGCCATTCTCCAGGGAGCTGGGTAGGGGATAATGGAAGCTTAGGACATTCTTTTTATTTTAGATGGGATAACTGAAGCCCAGAGAAGCCAAGAAACCTGCTCAAGTCATGATATAGCTCCTTAGCACCAGCCACAACCCTACTTCCTGCCCAAGTCACCATGTGTCCTGTGTGTGCCCAGGCATCTGTTGGGGCAGGTCTGCAGAGCCTCAGGGACTTCCTCCTCTCTCCCTCTCCAGGCCTTTTAAACCTAGAGAAGCTGCTCCGGCAATTCCTTATCTCCAAGGACACACTCTCGGTCCGGATGCTGGATGACACCAGGGACCCCACCCCGCTCCTCAAGGAGATCCGGGACGACAAGACAGCCACCATCATCATCCATGCCAATGCCTCCATGTCCCACACCATCCTCCTGAAGGTGGGAGCCGGGCTGGGTGGCTGGTGGGCATCCTTCTGTCTCCTCCCTCCTTCCCTCCAGCATCCCTGCTCCATGGCTGTTCTTCAGCTCTGGGCTGGACTGAACCCTGACCAACTCCCTGTGCTTCTCTTTGAATGGATGGTTCCTAAAAGTTGAAAGGAGAAAACAGGGTGATGGGTGATGCCCTAAGAAATATCTAACAGCTGGTGAGGCGGGGCAGCAAGCTTCTAAAACACCAATGCTAGACCCGCCAGGGCCCAGGGGAGAGGTCAGGTTCCTGGGGGGATCAGGAGTGGGGGTGGTGCACTTGGGGGACTCCAACAGAGACTGCTAGCCAGATGGCACAGAAACAGCTCCACATTTTGACAAGCAGGACAGTCACACCAGTGTGTGTTGCCCTGTGTTTAATCCTGACACCATGTTCAACAGTTTACAAAGCACTCCTGTGTAATTTCCCAGTGATGAGGCAGGTGTGCGGTGCTCAGGGAAGAAACAGAGGCTCTGAAGACGAGCAGATTTGTCTGCTGCCAGTCCTGGGAGGGGCAGAGCCAGACTGCTTGGTCTCCTGCCCGCAAGGCAGGAAGTTTCCCTGATGCTCCCAAAGACAAGGGGCAGCTACCTGGCCCTGAGTCAGAGCAAACACCCCTGGGAACTAGAATACATGAGGCGGGCCAGCCCAAGAAAGCGAGAACTCAGGTGGCTGAGGGCCATGGTGGACATGCTGGACACCATTGGGCAGCCGGGGAGTCAGCTGTCACCGGTTCCTGGGCTGGTGGTTGGGGTGGACATACTACCTCAGAGAGAGCTGCCTGCTTCTAGGCCGGCAGGCCATCTCTTCCCTGGCTCATCAGCAGCTCCCCCAACCTCTCAGGCATACTGGCCTCTTCTAATGCCATTTTAATTGCACATTTAAACACAACCTGCCATCTTCCACTGGGGGAGCCAGGCTCCTCGTTAACCTCTGCCAAGCTGTGAGACCTAGTGGACTCTCGGATGATTGTCTCTTCCTCTCCCTCCCTCCTTCGCTCTTGTCCTCCCCTCCATGGCTAGTTTTTGTCTGAGACTTAATAAGAGATTTGAATGTGTGTTCCCAGTACTGAGGGCTGTCCCTTCAGCCCGTTGCTATAGTAATTTTCCACAGCACCAAGCCACGTCTGTCCATGGGTATATACCCAACGCACACTCACACACACAGACACTCTCTACGACACATCATTTCTCTCTTTATCTCTTTCTTGTCTCATGTCTGGACCTATCATCAATGAAGTCATTAAGGATGGAAGCTCTTCCCCAGGTCCCAGGAGATGAGAGACACAGGGTGAGGGGTCTTTCTCAGGGAAGGTAGGAGGTTCAGCTTCCTAGTTCAGTGTCCTCCAGCCCCCTGTGGAGAGTGGGTCTGAACAGCCCTCAGGTGGGAGCCTCAGAGGGCAGCCCCCTGCCCAGGAATGTTCTGTGGCTGCTAATGTACAAAGTTGGGCTCCCCTATGCAATTCTATATGACTAGTTCATTGTTGACATTTTGGAAAATACAGAAAGCACATAGAAGAAAATACAAATCATTCATAATCCCATCCCTGGAGTTAACCATTCCTAAATTTTGATGTCTCTTCTTTCTGTTTCAGTCACATTCCCCACCAGATTATTGCACAAACATTTTTTTTTCTGTAAATTGCTTTTAAAAAACTTAATTATGAGCTATGTATTTTGCTCATGTTGTAAAGTATATTTCTGCCAATATTTTAATGGCTGTGCCATTTCCTATCATATACACGTCTCGTAATTTATTTAACCATCCCCTTATTGTTGGAGAGATGGGTTGTTTCCAGTCTTTTGCTATAATAAGTAATTCTGGGATGCACATCTTTGTACATAAATCTTGATGCACGTTCATGACTATTTCCTTCATGTAAATTTCTAGAAGAGGAACACTGAATTAAGGTGTGCATGTTTTTAAGGACATTGAGATGATTTGCCAGATTGCCTGTTGGAAATCTGTTAACAGTTTACACTTATATCAGCAGCGTGTAGGTATCTTATTGCACCTAGCCAATACTAGAAATTGTCATTACAAATGTTTCGTGGGTTGTCTTTTTGTTTTTGTCTTTAGGGTTTTTATTTGGTTGGGATTTTAAATTTTGCTTTTGTGGTCATGATTTCAAAGAAAATTCTGCCTGTAGTGACTCTCATTAGAAAACAGCTCTGCTGGATGCCTGTGGCCATCTTTCCTGATCCCCCTTGACCTAAGCTTCTGTGTCTTTGCAGCTAAACTGATCAATGAGCAGTGAGTTTCAGGAAAGCCTCTTCTCTTTGTTCTTATTGGACATCCTGCTGGTCCCAGGCAGGCCGGCCCGGCCTCCCTCTGCCCTGGGGTTCTCTGTTCCTCCCTCCAGGGGGCGTCCATAGAGCCTTCGTGGGCCTCAAGGAAGATGGACTTGATGTGGGAAATGGGGTGTGCAGAGTGCACACGTGGCCTCTGGGAGCCCCAGAGTGTGCCCGGGAGCCTGGCCTCAGCTCTTGGCTGCCTCTTGATATCAGGAGGATTTGCAGAGTAATCCCCTACTTTATTGAGCAGCTGTTCCAGCAACAAGCTCTATGTTTACCCAGAAATCAGGTCTTAAAAACCAAGGATCTCTTGTCTTTTATCTCTAGAATAGCAGATTTCACAAAATGAATTTTAACCATCCGACCCCTTTTCGATCCCCACCAGCCCGTTCCTGCAAGCAGTGGGCTCAGGTGGGTCAGGTCAGGCCATCCTCTCCAAGGCAGAGGACATGTAGCTTTGCTTGGAGGGAGAAGGAACCTCACCATGAAAGCCTTGAGTTCCACTGAGCCCCCAAGTGATCCTGCCCTTGTCACTAAGCCCTGCTGCACTTTAGCTTCCCATTGCGATATGGTGACATAATCCTTAGCCATTTCCTCCAGGAGCCTGAGCAGGTTCCGGTAAGAATGCTCATAAAGTTTTTGGAGGTCCTTGAGAGATAAACACCACGTACGAGGAAAGTGCAATCATCCCTGGTCTTGTTTCTCCCCCATCCACCTCAACAGTCATGACAAGAACTGTCTCCCAGTGGCCCCGGGCTGCAGGATATATTATGAAAATCTAACCAACTGTCAGGAGGGATGAGGGCCCTGGAGAGAGCCAGGCTCATTATTTACCTGATCTACTTGTCAGTTTCTGTAGCACCTGTCACCCTCAAAGCCCGGCACAATGACAGAGAAGGTTGGCTAAGGGGTATTTCTGATGGGTACAGAGATCAGACAAAAGGGAGGCTGTTCTGAAGTTGCAGTTCCACTGTGAATGAGTCTGCCCGTGTGCTGTGATCAAGGGCAACTAGTTCCTTACTATTAATAAAGGACCAAAGTGGGCAGATGATTTGCTTGTTTCCTAGATTATTATAGACTCAGAATACTCTTAATGAGTTTCACCTGCATTCTGATGTGGGTGAGGTTCATTTTCACAGTCTCTCTTACCTACGCCATGGCCCTAAAAGATTGGGTGTACAGTTTCGTCCATAACATTGTCCTCAAAGGGGAGTAGAGTTTGGTTAAAAGCACTGAAATTAGGCTGCCTAGCTTAATTTCATCTGTTCCGTGTATGAGACTCTTGTATAAGTGATTTAGCTTGTTTTCCTTTTGGTTTCTTCTGTTATGAAATGAGGGTAGGGGATGTAATCATGCCTCCCCCCCCATGATTGACCCCTATAGAATAGTTTGTAGAGCCTGGTATCTAATGGGTAAATGTTAGCCATTGTTATCATTTGTGGAGAAAATTATTCTAGTCTATTTTACTATTTGCTTCACTTTATGTAAAGCCACTTTGTTCCCCACAATATCCCCTTAAATCCATGGGAGTGTACACCAGCTACTGTGGGTGTCATGGCGGGGTCGGGGGATGGAGGCGGGGAGACCTTTAGAGGCCAGTGTTTCTGTGTTCCATCATCCAAGATTCAGGGTAACATAAGAACCTGTCAAGAGATCCCACTTAGCCTGGTGCTGCAGGGTGGTGGCCAGACAAAGCACAGGTCCTTGATGCCCTCTCTGCTCATTTGCTTCCAGTGAGTCTTGTTTTCTTCTCTAATCTCCTTCTCTTTACTTTGCAGGCAGCTGAACTAGGGATGGTGTCAGCCTATTACACATACATCTTCACTAATCTGGTAAGAAGTTTCCACAGATCACCTCTTTGGTATAGAGAATTGTCAGTGGTCGGGGTTAGTGGGTCCTGATGGGACCTAGGAAATGGGGAGTAAGTGGAGAAATTAAGGCAGAGGAGCAGAAGCCAACCAGAGCCAAGGCATCTTGGAAACATGGGAGTCTGAGAGCCCAGTGGGATTCGCATTCTAATGATTCTTAGCCTCAAAAAATGGAAATTTGGGGACTTTAAGGCCTCCATTTGAATGCCTCTAGCTACTTAGCACTGATACCTTGGGCTGTATCATGATGGATGGGCCTTGCTGGTAGGTCCGGTGACTGACCTGCAGTCCAGTCTCTACATCACCAGCTCCCCATGATAACTCAGAAGTACAACACCGGGGTGCAGAAAGTATATATGTCTTATAGTGGTTTAATTGGATGGACTTCTAGAAGCAATCTTAGCCAAATCCCCTTATTTTGCAGATGAGAAAGCTGAGATCTGTAGAAATTTTATTGAGTCAAAGTTTAATATTGGCTTTCCCAAATGCCAACCATGTGCCCTTCAACAAAACACTAAGCTTTGGTGTCTTTATCTACAAAATGGAAGTATGAACAGCAACATCATTGAGCTGTTATAATTTTGAAACCAGAGAATTTAAGGCAGATATCAATTAGTTGAAAGAGCCCTGCTAAGTTTAGAGAGCAGAATTCAACCTCACAGCTTGGTATTTTCGACTTTAAAAAGAATAAGCTTACTGAGAAGCAAAGACTTTCTTGCTGAAAGTGTGCAAGAGGGTAATTTAGGAGATGGTGCAGTCTCCCTCCCTGGACATAGGGACTAGATCTCCCTCGGTGTATAGGAGCCGCCTACCTACGGAGACAGGCGTGGACTCTGAGATCCTTGTTCTTTCCTAGCTGTAGGTGTCCATGAGCAGCCCTTTCTTGGGCTTCTGTGGACTATTAACCTTGAAGCATACAACAGGCTTTTGCTCTCAGAGTTGAAAGAGATCTTAGAGGTTTGCCAGAGAGTCATTCCCCTTTGCTTGAACTCGAGTTTAAACGGCTGGTTCAACACCGTCTCAAAACTGCCTGTGCTATGGTTGGAATTGTTGATCGAAGAAGACCACGCTTGCTATGTGTTCATGGCACAACGAACTTTCTCCAAGGAGCACACCTGTGTAAGCAGCTCTTGCATCCAGAAATAGAGCCTCACTAGCACCCCGAGGCCCACTCTCACGTCCCCCAAATGTAAAACAGCACGAAGGCCTTGTTTGCCACTTTTTAATTTTTTTCCTAACACTGCTGCTGTAAATCAGAGCATTAACATGTAAAAGGGGAGACAAGGATTAGGCTATTCCCAGAGCAATGCAAAAGCATTTGCTTCAAGTAAAGAGGCCTCTGGGGCGGCCTGGGCAAGTTGGCAGAAGAGTAAAGAGAGATTAAAGTACAATTGGGTTCCATTTGGGGAGCCTGGGAGATGGAGAGGAGGAGGGACAAAAGGCAGGCCAGGGTCTGCAGTGCTGTGTCAGCCTGCCAGGGCGGCTCTCTCCCAGCACCAGGCAGCTGCAGCAGAGGAGGAGAAAGGCTGCAGCCAGGAGTCACTGGGTCACTTGGCAGCGGGAGGGAAGGAGGCCAGTGGTTTGGAGGGGAATCAGAAATCAGATGGCTCTGGGTACAGTGGCACACTCCTGTAATCCCAGTGGCTCCAGAGGCTGAGGCAGGAGTTCACAGCCAGCCTCAGCAATGGCAAGGTGCAACTCAGTGAGGCCATGTCTTTAAATAAAATACAAAAATGGGCTGGGATGTGGTTCATTAGTCAAGGTCCCCCTGAGTTCAATCCTGAGGAAGAAAGGAAGGAAGGAAGGAAGGAAGGAAGGAAGGAAGGAAGGAAGGAAGGGAGGGAGGGAGGGAGGGAGGGAGGGAGGAAGGAAGGAAGGAAGGAGATGGAGAAGCTCAACTTAGATTTTTAAGAAGATGTCATTCTACCTGCTCTGACATGGTGGGGACATTGGCATGTTATCTAGTAGAAGAAGCACTGGCCTGTGACATCAGGGGACTCAGGGTCATGTCCCCACTCTGTCCTGTTCTCTCTGAAAGAGTCAACTCTGCCCTCAGAGCCCCAGTTTTCACATTTTTTAAATGGGTATAACAACCTTACGAGGTTGTTGTGAGGATTAACTGGAATTCTGTAAGTAAAAACGCTCATAAATCATAAAGTACTATATGCTCTGAAGTGCTGTGTTTTTCAACATAGCACTATAATACTTTCAGTTTTCAAAGGACTTTCTTCCTTTTCAGGTGGGCGTGGAGCAGAGAAGCTCCGAGAGATGCCTCAGTCTGAGAGCTCTCTGAACTTGGAATTAACAGGAATTTCATAGTTTGTGAGTTTGCAAGGGAGAAAAACCAGAGAATTAATTATATGAGTGATGCTGGTTGAATAATAGTCAAGAAAATAGAAACAGAAGTATTGCATCAAATCAGTGAGAAAATATTCTAAAAGCTCCTCATTAGTGCCTTGGTTTTCTGGAAGAGTCAGGGTGGTAGCAAGACTGAAACACTGTTTTGAGCTAGAGAAGGAGGCACTTTATAAAGGGCAATGTGTTCGTGTTCGTAATCTTTTGCATTTATCCAGCTCCATCCCCCAAACACAGATGCCGCCTGGGCCTTGGTTTTTATGTATTTCTTCTCTGCATTCCTTAGGGATCCCCATCATGACCCATCTCTCTGAATTCTGCCACATTGATGCAGTGGGTTCTCAGAATAGTTTTTTTGAGAACTGGAAGAGGCATGGACCTCAGCTTTAGGTAGATTAGACTTAAAATTCTGGTTTGAATAGATGTTGGCCATGTGATCTTGTGTGAGTTATTTAACCTCTCTGAGTCTTTGTGACATCTTCTGTAAATGGGCACTAATAGTACCTTCTTTGGGAGATAATATACATGCAGCAATTGGTTCTCATATGAATTTAGTAAAGGGGGATTATTTTTTAAAGTCCTAGTTTTGCTTCTCATCAGCTAAAGAAATGGAAGATACATATTTTGCATGTAATGGCCTGTAAAAATGACTCCTAAATTGCTGTTTTATTTTTTTCCAGAGAATGAATAGATGTAGGTAGTTTGGTTATTGTGCATGACTGAACCCACCATTGCAGGGCTTATTTGTGTCAGTAATTACTGAGTAATTGACCAAGTCCCCATACCTGAGTTCTCATGCAGGCATTAAGAGAGCTGATTGATTTAGGGCATCTGTAATGAATGCATTGGGTTGTCTTCTCTGGATTCCATCAGTTGATTAGCCATTACAAGAGTTGGAACAGAATGATCCATCATGAATCAGACTTGCAAACCGTCAATTCATTGGCCCCCACTGAAGAACTGTCTTTTCCTCTCTCTCAGGGTCTAGGCAGCAGGGAGAATAAGTGTGCCAACCCTGGGCCTTGGTTGACAGAGAGGACAAATGTGACAAGAGGAACTGAGTTAGAGGGAGTTGAGGCTACTGGAGGGTTCCCAGTTCTCACTGCTGAGCTTGGGATAAGCTGGATGAATCCAAGGAAGAGCCAAGTCTGTGGGTCAGGAGAAGCCCAGCTCAGTAGCACCATGACGGTGGGGTATCAGACCAAGAGAGAGGTGCTTCTTCAGAGGGGGAGAGAACCACATGCAGGAACAGATGCTGCCCAGAACAAAGGAGGTGACTGAAGTGTGAAGATGTTCAAACCCCCAGTCATGCGAACGGTGGACAGAGGTCCAGGTCTTTTATTTGCATTATCTACTTCAAGGTGGGATTTGGGGGGAGTTGGTGCTGGTGTGAAAGGTTTGATCAGTGAAGCAGCTTCCTGCCCTGGTTCCAGGTTCTAAATGGTCGGGACTCATTCCCAGCACAGCATGTCCCTGATTAGTAGGTGAGAATGGCAACTGGTTGAGGCCGGAGCCCAGAAGCAGAGGGTCAGCTTATGAGGTCCAAGTCACAGAACTTGAAAGGCAAATTGAAAGCCAGATGTGCTCTTGGCCAGAGGTCAGGCCTATGGAGAGGAACTAGGAGGAAGCAAGGCCCAGCTAGCAGACCAAAGTAAAAGGACAAGAGTTTAGGCCCAAGTGAGACTGGACCAAATAGGGAACCAAGCAAAGCAACCGAATTACTGCTCAAAGTCACATGTGCAACCCTGAGAACTGGTTCCTGCCCTCATCCAGAGATCAATCAGCCCTTCCCTCCTTTCATACCTCCCTGTCTCCCTCCTTCCCTCTCTCCTCAAAATTGTCATTTTAACCATTTCTGAGTTTACATTTCCATGGCATTAATACAACTATTACCACTATTTATTTCTAAGTTTGTTTTTCTTTGTTTCTTTCTTTGGCACTAGGGATTGCACTCGGGGGTGCTTAACCACTGAGTCACACTCCCAGCTCTTTTTATTTTTTATTTTGAGACAGGGTCTCCCTAAGTTGCATAGAGCCTCACTATGTTGCTGGGGCTGGCTTTGAACTTCTGATCCTCCTACCTCAGCCTCCCAAGCTGCTGGAATTAGAGGCGTGTCCACCACTCCCGGCTACTTCTAGAATTTTTTTTCCTCAACCTAAAGAAATTCTGTTTATTAAAAAGTAGCTTTCCACACCCTCTTCTCTAGCCCCTGTCAAACTCCGTTTTTTTTTTTTTTCCTTTTCTCTGGAGTTTGCCTATCCTGGGCCCCCTTTATAAGTGGAGTTATAGAATATTTCTCCTTTTGTGTCTCATTTATTTCACTTATCATATTTTCTAGGTTCTTCTCTGTCATAGCATGTATCAAAATTTCATTCCACTTTATTTTTTTTTATTTTTTTATTTTTTTTTTAAAGAGAGAGAGAGAGAGAGAGAGAGAGAGAGAGAGAGAGAGAGAGAGAGAGAGAGAGAATTTTTTTTTTTTAATATTTATTTTTTAGTTTTCGGCAGACACAACATCTTTGTTTGTATGTGGTGCTGAGGATCGAACCCGGGCCGCACGCATGCCAGGCGAGCGCGCTACCGCTTGAGCCACATCCCCAGTCCCCTTCATTCCACTTTAAAAAAAATTTTTTTAGTTGTTGATGGACCTTTATTTTATTCATTTATTTATATGCAGTGCTGTGGATGAAACTCAGGGCCTCACACGTGAGAGGCAAGCACTCTACCACTGAGCCACAACCCCAGACCTCATTCCATTTTTAAAAGACATTTTTATTGTGATAAAAATATATATATAGCAAAATTTACTATTTTAACCAGTTTTTTTTTAGTATTCCTTTCAGTGACATGAAGTATGTTTACGTTTCTATGTGACCATCAACTCCATCCATCTCCAGAACAGCTTTTATCTTCCCAGACTGGAACTCTCTGTACCTATTAGACAGGTTCTCCCCAGTTCCTCCTCCTCCCGGCTGCCGGAAACCACCATTCCACCCTCTATCTCTATGAATTTGACCAGGCATTTCTTATAAATGGAATTATACACTATTTAGCCTCTTGTGTCTGCTCTTTTTACTTACAATATTGTCTTTGAGGTTGATCCATGTGTCAAAATTTCCTGCCTTCTTAAAGCTGAATAAGATATCATTGTGTATGTAGACCATACTCTGTTTATTTATTAATCCATGGATAGACACGTGGGTTGCTTCCTCCTTTTGATTATTGCAAAGAATGCTGCTATGAACATAGATGTACAAATGTCTGTTCAAGTTCCTGCTTTAAACCCCTACAGGTATATGCCTAGGAGGGGAATGGCTGGATCACAGAGTCATAATATGTTTAATTTATTGAGTAACCAACAAACTAGTATCTAAATGACTGCACCACTTTTCATTCCCACCAGAAATTTACAAGGTTTGAGTTTCACTGCAACTTTTTCAATACTTGCTACTTTTCATTTTTAAAATAATAGCCATCCCAAGGGGTGTGATATGGTCAGGTATGTTTCTTGTTTCTATTTGGAGTTTGCAAGAAGCAAGACCACCTGGCTGTGGTTGAGGGGGATGCTGTTAAGAAGCTCTGTGATGAGAGGAAGGAGCTGATGTATAAAACCCCAGTCCTTACAGTCATTCACAACTGGTGAAAATCGTTTAGGAGCTCAGGATTCTCATGGCCCTGAGGTTCCTGGGCTTCAGTTTCCTCAGAGTTAAATTGGGAATAATAATAATAATATCCATCTTTAAAAAACCTTGGTAAGAATTAAAAGTTAATTATTGATAACACTGTTTGTGTCTGGCAGGTAATTCTAGCTGCTATGATTGATCCACCCCAAATCTCCAAGCTTCCCCACAATGGAGGTATAGTCACCTCTCCATGTCTGTGGGGGACTGGTTCCAGAACCCCTCACAGATGACAACCTATGGATAGAAAATGCCATGGTATTTACTCCCCTGTACTTTAAGTCATCTCCTAGATTATAATTCTTAATATAACATAAATGCAGCATACTCACTGCATAATTTAGAGAATAGTGACAAGAAAAAAGTCAGTACAGACCCAACTTTGGTGGCACATGCCTCTAATCCCAGCAACTCAGGAGGCTGAGGCAGGAGGATCTCGAGTTCAAAGCTAGTGTCAGCAGATTAGTGAGGTACTTAGCAACTCAGTGAGACCCTGTCTCTAAATAAAATATTTAAAAAGGGCTGGGGATGTGACTCAGTGGTCAATCAAGCACCCCAGAGTTTAATCCCTGGTACAAAAAAAAAAAAAAAAACAAACCCAAACCAAAAAAACGATTTATTGGGGCTAGGGTTTTATTTCAGTAGTAGAGCGCTTGCCTAGAATGTGTGAGGCACTGGGTCTAATTCTCTGCACCACAATTTAATTAATTAATTAATTGTCCATTAACAACTCAAAATTATTTTTAATTAAACAATTAAAGGTCCATTAACAACTCAAAAATATTTTTAAAATGTATTTATTCATTTATTTTAGTGCATTATGATGATGGAGCTCATTTTGACATGTTCATAAATGCATATAATGTACTTTTCTCCATTTCGATGCCAATTACAGCTCCCTTCTCTACCCTCTTTCTGATCCCCTCCCTCTGCTCTATTGGTCTTCCTTTTATTGATTGATTGATTGATTGATGCATTATAGTTACACATAAGATTGTAATGCATTGTGCTCTATTCTGGTATAATTTGGTCAGCTTCACTCCCTGGTCCTTCCCCTGTTCCCTCCCCCTAAGTCTCCCATCTCTACCTTCTATTAAAAATAAAGCCCCATTATCATTCCTTTTATCTCTTTAGCTTCCATGTCTGAGAGAAAACATTTAATCCTTGAAATTCCAAATCTGACTTATTTCACTTAGCATGATGTTCTCCATTTCCACCCATTTACCAGAAAAGGACTTAATTTCATTCTTTTCATGGCTGAGTAGAACTCCATTGTGTATATCCACATTTTCTTTATTCATTCATCTATTGATGAAAACCTAGGTTGGTTTGTCTATTATGGATTGTGCTGCTCTAAACATGGGTATTCATGTAACACTATAATATGTTGATTTTAGTTCTTTTGGATAAATACCAAGGACCGGGATAGCTGGTTCTATTCCTAGTTTTTTGAGGAATCTCCATATTGCCTTCCAAGTGTTTGTACTAATTTGCATTCCCACCAACAATAGATAAGTGTACCTCTTCCCCTACATGCTCACCAGCAATTATTGATATTTGTATTTTTGAAGATTGCCATTCTAACTGGGTGAGATGAAGTCTCAGTGTAGTTTTGGCTGCATCTCCCTGATTGCTGAAGATGTTAAAGCTTTTTTCATATATTTGTTGGCCATTTGTATTTCTTTATTTGAGAAATGTCTCTTTTAGATCTTTTTGCCCATTTATTGAGTGGATTATTCTTTTTTTTTTTTTTGGTGTTAAGTTTTTGAGTTCTGATTTTCTCCCACTCTGTGGGCTCCCTCTTCACACTTTTGTTTCCTTTGCTGAACCGAAGGCTTTAAATGTAATGCAGTTCCACCGATTGATTCTTGGTTTCTTTCTTTTTGTAGGGGGTACTGGGATTGAACTCAGGGGCGCTCGACCACTGAGCCACATCCCCAGCCCTTTTTGTATTTTTATTTAGAGATAGGGTCTCACTGAGTTGCTTAGCTCCTCACCTTTGCTGAGGCTGGCTTTGAACTCGCCAACCTCCTGCGTCAGCCTCTGGAGCCACTGGGATTACAGGCCTGTGCCACCGCGCCTAGCTTGGTTTTATTTCTTGAGTTTTAGGAGTCTTATTAAGAAAGTCGGTCAGTGCCTGTGCCAAAGTGTTGAAGTGTGGCCCCTGTGTTTTCTTCTAGTAGTTTCACTGCTTCTGGTCTAATTCCTAGGTCTTTGATCCACTTTGAGTTGATTTTTGTGTAGGGTGAGACGTAGGGATTTAGTTTCATTCTTCCACATATTAATATCCATTTTTCTCCTAGGATAATTTGTTTAAAAGGCTGTCTTTTCTCCAATGTATGCTTTTGGCACCTTTGTTAAGGATTGGCTGGCTATATTTATGTCGATTTATCTCTTTTTAGTTCATATTTCCCCAAATATTTTCAATCTACAGTTGGTTGAATCCATGGGTGTGGAACCCACAGATAATAAGGACCAACTCACTATTTATTACTTTAACTGAAGTCCCAGAAATATGTTCTTGATAACTGGGTAGACTTCCCTAAGGTCTTTCAGGGGCCTAGGTATCTTCTAGCTTATGCATGTGTCCTCTTAGAAACCAGGGGTGGGAAAAAACATGGAGGATCCCACACAGGAGGGTTTATGGATCAGGTCTGGAATTGGTACATATTTCTCAGAATTCTATTGATTAGAACACATTATATGGTAACACCTACCTGCAAGGGCAACTGGGAAATGTAGTCTAGCTGTGTGCCCAGGGAAAAGAGGAAATGAGCTTAGTGATCGGGAAGCAATCTCTGTATGATGATCATCAGTCATCATCACACATCTTTTCCATGTATGCTAGAAAAGCAGTTGGCATGGTAGGCCCTGGCTTGCCTATTTAGAGGATCCTATGAATGGAGATTAGCACTTAGTTTAAAGGGTGTCAGCTCCCTTATACCAAAAGAGTCTGTGCCCAGAGTGCTCTCTCTGGGTAGATGCACAGGACAGTCACAGATGCTCTGAGCTCCTTCTGCTCTGTAGTCTGGAAGGAAGCCTCTGTCCTCCAGTTGGCCTCTGGGTTTGTCTGGGGGAACCTTTGTTCCATAAGATTGATGGAAGTTTGAATAGAGAACATGAAGAGTTAAGGGCCTTTGGTCACAGCCCTGTCTGCTACTGAGACAGCAAAGGCAGCTGATGTTTTCTGAAGAGGTGAAGAAGGAAGCGAGGAAGCTCGATTTGAGCTAATAAATCTGGAGGGATTACCTAGCAACTAATGAACCCAGGGAGAGTTGCAATCACTGCCTAATAGAAAAGATAAAATCACCCTAATCTGTTGTCAGAGAGTGCTTATGGGCTCTGTGCCGTAGGAGGGAGCTGTCTCCTCGACAGGGAGATGTGCAGAGATTTAAGAGTAAAGATCAACAGTCATGGGACATCAGTGAAAAGTGGGACATAACTGGGCCCTGGAAGCAAGAAACTTGGGATCCCCCAGGGCCACTGTCTCCTTCTGACCTTACTAGCAGCATGGGGAGCTGCCTGCTGTTTCCACCAGAACCCCCAGTTCCTGGCACCACCCCCACACTGGAGAGTAGGCTGCCATTTGTGAGGTGTATATAGAGACAGTGGCATCTCTGAGTTTTCTCTGGGGGAACTGAGAGAGAAGGTACAGAGCACTGACTGTGCCCTGTTGGAAGGCAGGGGAAAGGGTCACTCTATCAGGAGGCCTTGTCAAGGGACCAAAGCACTGGACTGGCAGTGAAGCCACTGTGGCTTAAAGGTCCAGCCCTGACACTAATGCTGGGTAACACAGTATTTGCAACAGTTGATATTTATTGAACATCTTCTCTGTGCAAGACTACTTAATAAGTGCTTCGTAGTTATTTTCTCATTTAAGCCTTATGCCAACTCTAGCAAAGCGCACCATTTATTTCTATTTTAGAGATGAGCAGGCTGAGGTTTGAAGGCCTTCCTGTCTTATTCAGGGTAGTGGATCCAGATCATGAACCAGGCAGATAGCTCTAACCATGCCATTCTACTGCCTTCAACTATGCAGCCATTTCTCCTTGCTGGGCTTCAGTTCTTCATCTGCAAATTCTGAGGTTGCATTAGGTGATGTCTGTGGGTCTTTCCAACCCTGGACTTGTTTTGTGTGGTTGGGAGCATTCCAATTCACAACTCCCCCACACTGGGAATGTTCCCTGGAGATTCGGGAGAATGACCCATTGAACTGGAGGGTCCACGTGACCCATGGAAGCAGTTCCTGTTTACCAAACAGCTACTTGGATTCACAAACTCAAGCCAGGTCCCAGCAAGCCCTGCAGTAATGTCCCAACTCCCCCCACCACCCCCGCCCCCACACTCAGTCTCAGTTTTGTTTAGGCAGAATAGACATAAGCAGCCAATCTTCCTCCTCTGCATCCATTTTATTGTCAAGCAGACAAGAGCTTGTGTTTATTTTTCCAAGGGTTTAGCACAGATTAGTCATAAGTAATTGAAATTGCTAAAATTATTACAGAAAGGGGAGCTGGGGCAGCAGAGGAAGAAGCAGCAATTGATTCCAGGAGAAAGTGAGGATGCTACAGCCCCACTCTCCTTCTTCCTTCCAGCCCTACCCACATTTCAGGTCTTATTTAAATGTCATTTTTTTCCCAGGGATGTCTCCTCTGACACCTGGCTAGATTGAGTCTGCTGTCATACACTCCCATAGTAACCTGTGTTCTGTATTTTGTAGCATTCAGCTCCTGTGGAAATTCTTTCATCTTTATCTCCCTTTTCCATACTCAGAGTTTCCTAAAGGCAGGACCAAGTCTGTCTTGTAACTCTAGTAGCCTATAGAAGCATAATAGGTACTCAATAAATATTGATTGAATGAATGAATGAATGGAGCATTTCATCACATTGTAAGTACGTGGCAGGGGGCAGAGGTGGCTGGTCAGGTGAGATAGCTCATCTCCTTGCATCCAACAGGCATTTAGCTCACCCTGATGAAACCTCTAACACAAAGTAGCCCACACAGTAACTGGTAGCTACTCAGTCTGGGAAGACCCTCCTCCCATTCTGTCCTGGACAGATCTGAAGGAGTTTGCAGGACATGCAGGTGGCTTATTTCAGAATCTGAGAGCCAGGGATTGGGGACTCTGCTTAGTGCAGGTAATGTCAAAACCTGAGGCCCAGTGTTGACACCAAGAATGACCACTGAGGCGGAAAGGGGAAGAAGAATGCAAGGGCAGTCAAGCTGATCACGCTGAGTGGCCTCTCTGACACCAGGAGCTGCTTCCTTTGCTGTCCATCATGCCTGCCCTGGTCAGCCTTGGTCAAGTGGCCCCTTAAGACCAGAACCTGGCACCAGACTCATGGAGTCAGATCCCAAAGGTTTTTGAAACAAAACCTCTCCTTCAGGTTTTCAGATCATTATGAAATTAATTGGTCCCCTGTTCCCAAAGCTGGGCACATGAGGTCAGTTATCTCATCCCTGTGCTGTGATGACCCTTAGGATATTGTTTATGGAGGCAGCCAGGACATTGGATCAGAGAGGACCCTCTATACATAGATGTGCATGTGGCAAGTCACTTAAACTCTTTTTGTAACATGAGAAAATAACGCTTATCTCTTCACATCATTTTGTGAAGAACATGGGAAGTTTCTAATCCTCAGTGGATCGCTAGTAAATATTTCCCTACCTTCTCCGTTTTCAACTTCCCTGTTGAGTCTTTCCATCCTTAGGCCTGGTTTCTAGTTACTGTCTCTATCTAGCTTTCAAAGCTCCAAAGCTGTTTGATAATGTTTGATAATGTTTCTGATGAAACATTCCAAAATTGGCCTCTCAACCAGTTGGACCCATAGTTCCTAGGATGCCATATTGTTCACTCTTTCACTGAAAGTGTAACACACACATTTCTACATCCCTATGCACGCGCGCGTGCGCACACACACACACACACACATACACACATAGAGCCAGAAGCTACCATCCATCTCTGGTAACTTTCTAGTGCCAGAGAAATTGATTCTAAAGTGTAGTTTATTGTAAAATTATTAAGAGTATCCACATATTTCAGCTTTATTGAGCCTTTTAGGAGAGCCACTCTGCATACTACAGTACGCTTTGGTGAATAAATATGTTTTTAGTGCAACTAGGAACAGAGTAATGAAGTGAAAACTCCCCATGTGTCTATGTGAGCTGCCAAAGTCCCACCCCCACCAAATGTGAATCGAGAGGTGGCAGGGCTGGCAGGGACAAATGTCTCTCGGGCATACGTGAGCACAATGGCATCCTAAGGAGAAACTCTGACTCTAAGATGGTGCTATCTGAAGCTGCTAACCTCCAGTGTGTTCTCTAAGCTAAGTTGTTGGAAAATGTGGGAATGTTCAAAAATGACGGGAGAGTCCAAAAGGGGTTCACAGGCTTTGACTGAGTTTTATTGCTTTGCATTTGCATTTGAGGAAATGGTGGCTAACAGCTTGAAGCCCCCTGGCCCAAGTGATAGGATTACAAAATGATGAGCCAGCCATGATTAAACAACTTTCCTGTGGAAAATGCTGAAATCAACTACACTTACTCAGCAAATGCCTATTAAGTGCCTGCTATGTGGTGGGGCACTAAAGGACCAGTCTGATGTGGTCCAGCAGGATGCGTCTCCATGGAGCCTCTGTCAAGCAACACAAGTGTGGGGGCCCAGAGGCAGGAGCATTAGGTGCTCCTCAGGGAGCTTGGATAGCGATTTACAGATACAGCTGCTTATTTCTTTATTTAGTGGTCCTGAGGATTGAACCCAGGGTCTTGTGCGTGCCAGGCAAGTGCTCTACCACTGAGATTCATCCCTAGCCATTTTTTTTTTTTAATTTTGAGACAGCATCTCACTAAGTTGCCCGGCTGACCACTAGCTTGCAATCCTCCTGCCTCAGCCTCCTGAATAGCTGGGATTATAGGTATGCACCACCTTGCCTAGCGCACACACCGCTTCTTGATGGAAAGACAGGTTTGAAATGAGAATGGTAGAGTGACAGTGGAAACAGTAAGCTAGGTACCTGTGGTGGGGTGACCAAGATGTGTGATGGAGAAGGGTGGCCAGAGCCAGCAAAGGGAGGTTCTGCTCAGATGGTAACCTAACACTGGAGTTGGCATCAGTAGAGATCCCGTCTTGGCCATCTCCCTGCGTGTGACCTTGGATAGCCCTTTAACCTCCGAGAATAAGCTAGAGGATCTTCAAAGGCCTTTCAGTTCTGAAATCCAGTTGAGTCTGTGGATAACTGTCTGGGTGAATTTTCCTGCTCAGCCTGAGTTCCACTGAAGCAGGTGACTTTCCTGTCATGGAGTTTGTGTCTTTGTTTGGCTTGCTCACCTCTTCCTTGCCCTTAGTTGTCTCCCTGGGGAGTGAGTGCCCTGGTCTTGGAAGCTATCTTGATCTCTCACTCTCTTTTGCCAGGGAATAACTGCCTGGTTCCATATCTCGATTCACTCTTCACAGCCCCGATGAATGACAGGCCTCTCTGATCTGAAAATACCATCCATGCCAAGGTGTTAATGGCTGGTGACAGCATTGAATTTTTCTGAATCATTGAAAGCATCTAACTAAATCTGAAGCGAGGAATTGAAGGGCCTGAACTCTCTCAGAGAGTCAAAAGGTCTCCTCACGCTCACACATTCACAGGATCTACATTAATTGAGCACCTACTGTGCTGTGTGTTGGGGAGTCAAACTGCAGGAGAAGATCTCAAATAGATTATTGTAAATGTATGGGTTCCATAAAGTGATGAGGACTCATAGCACAGGAATTATGGAGCCACCAAGGAAGGGCCTCTGGACTAGCTTGGCAGGTTCTTAGACTTCCTGGGGAGGCCTCACCCAGTGGGCCTGAAAGAGTCAATAGTAGTTAACCAGGTGGAGGATGGGGAGAGGCAGAGATTCTAAGATGAGGATGCACACAGCTGTCACCTCACCCACCCGGGTAACATTTGCATTTCAATCAAGGCTTTAATAGAGTGGGAAATTGTGGTGCTGGTGAGGAAGGTGTTTGGGATATAGGAAGAACCTTTTAGAGCCTTCATACAGGTAGCTAACTTTCCTGTCCTGTGTAAGGCAGGGAAAGAGGAAAACTATGAGTTTTAAGTGGCCCTTGGTGGTACTTGTCACAAATGCCTGTTTCAGACCAGTTGTCACAAATCCCAGGCCCAGGGATAACCACTTAGATAGCTATCAACAATTGTGCGCAGCCAAGGTGATGAGAACCACTGGCCTAGAAGAGAACATAAGCTCTCGGTGCCTCGGGAAAGAGCAGGGAGATTTGCCCATCCCAAAGGTGAAATGCCCTGCTTCTTTCATGGCACCAGCCACTCATTAGTGTCTGACAGGGAAACTCCATTCTGCCAACCCAGGAGTCTGTCCCATCCCTGACCATGATGGGGCCTGCTAACCCTGAGACCTGAGGACCCAGGGACTCCTTCCTGGATGAAGAATGCCGTTTAGCAGCCTTGAGAGAAGCAGAGGATGCGGGCATGGCACAGCCCAGCTCTAAGGTGCCAGGTGGGGTGGATTCACTTCAGTTGCAGCCCTGGGCTACCCTGGGCCAACCCTCTGTCCACCTTTCTTATTGTCAACATTTACAGATGGCCACTCTTTCCTCAGAACCGCTGAAGTGTTCCCTCCCCTTGCTCTGAAAGTTACCTGGTACAGGGCTCAGGATCAGGGGACATTTGGATGGAGTCACTGCCTTATTTGATTGGCAGGAGTATGGCTGCTCAGAAAGTCCTATGGGGACAGGAAAAGGTCTTAGAGATGAGACCCTTCTCTTGGCAAACCCAGGTGACCAAAAGAAGCACCCCAAACTGCATGTAAATCTCCCCAAGAACTTAACTATTTGAGATATTCTGCTGTCTTCATTGCAAGAGTGAGTGTTAATGGGGACTGAGGAATCAGAATGCCCCAGGCAGGAGATGAGGCACTATTGTCAAGACAGGGCTGTGGAACCACTGGAAATAGAAATGATCCAGTTAGGCCCCATCCTGGGGCTTGGGTGGGGGAGCAGGAGCCAGCACATGGGCCTCTGGGGGATCTCTGGTTACCCAAGATGAGGCAGGAGTTCCCAAAGCCACCTGACACCTAAGCCCACGGGGCAGGGGCGTGAGGAGAGAATGAGTATTGCCAAGAAAATCAAGGGAAGCTGAAAAGCCTTCGATGGAGAAGACCTGTGTGAGGTGAAGAAACCCTTCCTCACATGGGAGGAGGCAATTATCAGAAAACCTTTCTGCTGATGTTTGACAAACAGCATGACACTGAAGATAAGTCCCAGGGGGATCCCAGAACCAAATTGTGTTTTATTCATTGAATCAAAATTGAAACTCTCTCCTTTTATCAGCTCCCGTCTTCCCCCACCATATCTCTCTCTCGCTCTCTCTCTCTCTCTCTCTCTCTCTCTCTCACACATACACACACACACACACGTACACACACTCACGCACACACACATTCGTTTCTTCTGTGCCTGTGTGTGTTGGTGACTGGGTGCATCAGGTTGTGCATAGGAAATAAATCAAATTGAAATAAGATCCAGGCTCTGCGAACTGCTCTGCTTCAGTATCCCTGGAAACCTAATGGAAATGTCCCCTCTGACTGCCCAGGACACTGTCTAGTAAAGCTTGTGGAGAAGGGAGACTGCCTTGCTTCTGTCACAAAGTTGTTAAAAATTCAAAAGTCCCGTTCATTCAGTAAGAGAAACCTTGGCCTTCCCTTCTATCTATGGATCCAGCAATTTCCAGTTGTCCACAATCAAGATAATCTTAATAAAAATCTACCCATTTCCACAAGCTGGAATGGTGACACTAGTTGCCCCTGGCTCTGAATGTAGCAATGTGCCAGATGCCATAACAAGCATTTATATTCAAGATATTTAATCCTCAGCCCTGCCAAGTGGGTGCTCCAGTTTTACAGAGCAGCAAAGTGAGGCTCAGAGAAGTTTGAGAGCCTTGTTTAAGGTTTTCCAACCACATGGTAGATGTGAGGAATTGCTTTCTCCTCTCAGCCCCCATCTTCCCCCTTCAGACTGATCTTTATGGCTTTTCTGGGCTGTGTCACTTTTCTATTGCTGTGCTACTGTAAGTTACCACAAAGTCAGCAGCTTCAAAGAGCATCATTTATCACCTCCAAGTTCTGTCAGTCACAAGTCTGGATCTGTGTGACAGGCTCTGCTCAGGGTGAAATCAAGGTGCTGACCAGCCGCAGTGTCATCTGGCATGTAGGGTCCTCTTCTGAGCTCCCTTCCTGTCATTAGCAGAACTCACTTCCTTGTGGCCCTTGGACTGAAATCCCTGTCTTCTTGCAGTTTCTTGGCCAGGGGCATCTCTCAGTGTCTAGAGGCTGCCTGGGGGTATTTCCCCCTGACTGTTCCATCTCCACATGGAGGCTCCACAAGAAGGCTCTAGTGCCTTCTTCCCACCCTTTTTTAAATCTCTTTGACCTCCTCTCCTGCAACCAGTCCTTTAAAAGATGCTGCATATAAAGGACCCATGGGCCTAGGTCAGGCTCACCTGGATCATTCCCTTCTTTAAAAGCAAGCATTCCATCCAGCATAACCCAGTCACATAGCCAAGGTCCTGGGGATATTGTGTGTGTGTATTGCAGGGGAGTGGGCGTGTCTTAGGGGTCGACTTAGAATCCTGCCTGTAAGGCATGCTGACTATGGAAGTGACTTTATTTCTTTAACATTCCTCGAAACCACTGGTGAGAGAGTAGTCAAGGAACCATGGAGGCAAGGAACCAGGAAGCATGGACTTGAGACAGCTGGGGCAGGAAATCAGTACCTCCCCTGACAATGCCAATCACAGATCACAACCTCACCTCCAGCCCAGGGTGGGGCTTTGGGGAGAGCTCGTCTCTTGGCCTCTGAGGGAAAACTGAGAACCACAGGGGGAAACTGAGGCGTTTTGAGGCTGCTACAGTTACTAGGGAGGCCTTCTGCCTTGAGGAATTTGGTTCCTGCTGAAAGAAGCGTTGAGTGTTTAATGAATGTTTGGGAAGCATAGGGAGAAGGAGAAGAAAAGATATTATGGCAAATCATATTATTATTATTATTATTACATTATAAGTGCTATTGTATTACAAGCACCATTAGGAGGAGCAAGTGCTGTTATTATTAAGCAATCCAGCTTCTCCATCCTTAGCGTCAGGCTCCACTCAGTGGCAAAGGCATCCACAGCTCCATTAATCACTATCGGAGGCTTCCCCGTTCCTGGGTTTGCAGAGCTGACAGCTGGCATTCACAGCCCAGTGGCACACATGGCACCTGCCCTCCCGCCGTAGCCTCCAGCCATAAGTCACGCAGTGAACACCTCTCCTGTGTTTTCCACAGCTGGATTTTTAAAAAATCTAGGTCAAAAGTTAAGATCTTCCTAAAACCACTCCTGGTCATGTTGCACTCTGCTTAAGACCCTTAAATGATTCCCCATTATCCAGAGGATAAAGCCCAGACTCCAAAGTGACTTCTGCAGCCTCTCATGAACTTGCCTCTTGGCTTTCTCCTGACCCGTTCCCCATCACCACACATACCCCGGCCAGATCTAGTAACTCACTGTTTCTGGAATCAAAGCCCTCCCTCTCCTGGACTCTCACATGCTCTTGTTTCATTCTGGGAAGCTCCTCTTCCTGCCTCTTTACCTGACTGTCCCTTTCGGGTCTCAGCTTGCACTCTGCTCTTGGCTCAGGAAAATCCACAGCAATTCTGGTTGAGGAAACCATCTTGTATATGCTTCTCACACAAGACCTTCCTGCCTTTACCATAAATATAAGCATCTTGAGGCCAGGCTTTCTCACTGTCATAGTTCTAGTCCCTCACATGACATGTGTGCTGAGGAAACACTCGTATTTGTGTTGAATGGAGGAATGAATGAGACTAGCCCACATGGCCAAGATCAAAGAATCTTGTGTATATTTCCCCCCACTATGGGAACCCATCTGAAAGCCTAGTGACCTTGAGCATGTCAGAGTCAAAGATGCTCAGCCTTCCTGGAAAGCCCATTGTATAAACCTGCTCCACAGATGGGACAGGCAAAGTCAGTAAGGAGTCAGAGATTGACAGCGTCACTGATCTTCCTAAACTCCTGTTTCTCTGGTGGGAAGGGTGGTGCCTTGCTTCAGTCTCTGCATGCCTGAGGCTAATGCTTTGGGACCTGGAAAAGGGGAAGTTTAGCTCCTGAGGTGTAGACAGAAGGTCTGATCAGTGAACCTTAGTTCAGAGGACTTCAGAGGTAAGGAATCAATGCCTGATGAAGGAAGCAAGCTACAGGAAAACAGTAACTCTCCCTAGCCTAAGGCAGAGAGCACAAGGTGTCCGCCATTTTCATTCACAGAGGTTTCAGCTGCACAGTTAACTACATAGTTAACAGCTACTTATTTAGTGTTCAGGACTCAGAACAGTCTCCTAAATACAAAGTGGAGACAGTCACAGCTGCTGTATAGAAGTGGTGGTGGGAGGGGGCTCTCCAACTGGCCTGTGCCTGTCTCTTGGTGGGAGAAGTGACTAAAGTCCTTGTAAAGGTGCTTCCACCCTGAAGGGTGTTTGCTGGAGACCATTAATTTGTTTAGTGAATGTACACTGAGCACTTGCTAGGTGCAAGTGAGGTGTACGGTACAGGGGATAGAGCCATGAACAAAACAGAATGTGATCTGCCTTTGAAGTCTTATTTGTGGACTCACATTGGGAGAGAAAAGCAGGGAAGGGACAGAGTTGTTGGAAAGAAAAGAAATTCATGTTCAGGTCATGGGAGAACTCAATAGGAAACATGCAGGGAGAAGAATCCAGGAAAGCTAGGAACTGGGAGGTTTGGGACCAAATCTCCCATTAAATAGATTTACTGACAGGTATGAATTAGCCTTCCAGCTGCTACTGTCTTCAAAGACCTATTACACAAAAAGCAATCTCCCAGCCTGCAGAAAGCACAGGCTTTGATGCAGATAAATAGACTGATGGGTACACAGTTAGGTGAACTTTGGAGGGAGGGAGAGGAGGCCAAGGTGCCCAGGAGATCTGGCATTCTGCTGCTTTTAGGACTTTCCTAAGGAAAGCTAAGGCAGGACTTGTGAGACAACAGTCTAGACCCTGGCTTCTGCCACGCAATGGGACCTGAGGAGAAGTGCATAGCCTTAGCTACAAAGAAGAGCCTTGAGAAGTTCTGAGGACCAGGCTGGCCATGTGAGATGAGGGACATCCTGACAGATGCTATCTTTCAAAATTTTCAGTCAATAGCACTGAGGTTTGTATCTGTGACCTAGAGTAGATGCCAATAATGTAAGTGTGTGTGCTTCACATGGCAGACAGGCCTGGGGTGGTAGCTTTGCATAAACTCCTGAGGAACAAAAAAGCTCAAAGTGGTAATTGGTATATATGGGGGTACAGTGAGTGGCCAGTTCTGCCTGACTGGGGTACTGGAGGAGGTCAAGGTGGGGACAGAGGTGAAGGTTGGCAGCAATCATAATTTATTGCCCAGTTGAGGAGTTTGTTTTCATCCTGAATACAGGTGAGGAGATTGGGGGTGGAGGTTCATGATCAAGTTTACAATTTAGAGACTTTCTTCCAAGCAACAGCATAGAGAAAGAACTTGGATAATTGCAAAACAGAGGAAGGGAAACCAATTGGTCTATAGTCCAGGAAAAACCTGTTGAGGACCCATTTGAGGTGCAGATAACAGCGATGGAGGGCAGAGGAGGGATTCAAGAGATGCAAAGGGACAAAAATGTTCTCAAATAACAAGGAATGAAGTGTGCATGCAGGAGATGTGGATGGTGAGCGCATGGAAGAAGTAGAAGATGAATTCTATTGAAAAGCCAGTGAATAATGGTGACAGTCACAGAAGGGAACTGAGAGAGAGGATCAGATTGATGCAGAAAGATAAAGAGCTCAAGCTGAGGAGTGATATAATCTTAAGGGTTCCTTCCACCTTTCCTGCTTATAATAATAGGTTAAGAACTCAGGACTCCTGGGGTGCAAACATTTTAAGTTGTCAGTCATCAACACTCTCAGTGACAGGGGCATTTGCTCGACACCATCTCCTGGTGTCCTAGCCCAGTGCTGAGCATGCAGTAGGGAAGGTAAGATAAGCTCTGATCCTGAAGCTAGTACTGGCATCTTTTTGGGGGATGGGGGGTACCGGGGATTGAACTCAGGGCCACTCAACCACCGAGGCACATCCCCAGCCCTATTTTGTATTTTATTTAGAGACAGGGTCTCACTGAATCACTTAGCACCTTGCCATTGCCGAGGTTGGCTTTGAAGTCTCAATCCTCCTGCCTCAAGCCTCTCGAGTTGCTGAGATTACAGGTGTGCGCCACTGTGCCTGGCCAGTAATGGCATCTTAATCCCACATCTGTCTTTTGGGCAAGACACTTAGCTTCCAGGAACCTCAGTTTCTTTTTCTACCAAATGGGAATATGAATAAAACCCGTCCTGTCCAAGTGTGTCCAGGAGGACCCAAAGAACATAGGAAAGCTCCCTGTAAGCTACATAGGGCCACCCGATGGAAGCAGTTGGTGTTATTATATAACTGATGTTTACTAACTTGTGATTGGGTGACTAAGGCTGCCAGCTTCTCTCCCAGGCAGTTTAGGGGACAGAGGCTGAGCATGCAGCCGAGAGGACCAAAGACTGAACTTTGGGTGACAACAGCCCAAAGGACTGTTGAAAATCCCACTGTTAGGGGAGCTAGGGGGATTGTCACACCACTGTTAAGAAGTCAAACCAGCTCTGGATTGAAGAAGCTGCAAATAAGGACAGTCAACCCACCTGAATTCAGGTGGCAGAACTGAGAGGTACCCCAGAGGCCCTAGAGGCATTGGATGAGACCTTTAAATAATGACTTAAAATTTTTTTTCTTTGTTGATGGATCTTTTATTTGTTTATATGTGGTGCTAAGAATCGAACACAGTGCCAACACATTCTAGGCAAGAGCTCTGCCATTGAACTACAGCCCCAGCCCCGGATGAGAGCTTTTATGAGTTGCCTGTGGTCCTAGGAAGAGGTAGCTATTAAGGTTTCAGGGCCAACTGGGGCCCAGGGCTTGTGCAGAAGCAGAGAGAAGCCTCCTGAGCAGCAGAATCTAGTAGGCTGCCCACCCTGTCTTCCTTACTGCCTGTTAATGACACCTGAAAGTGCATGAAAAGTGTATTCCTTCAGCTATTTTATTGTGACTTCTAATAATATTAATAACTCAAGGAGTCTGTATCCTACTTCCAGAATACATAGAGCCTTTCTTTCTTTCTTTTCTTCTTCTTCCTTTTTTTTTTTTTTTTGAGTCTCACAACAGCACTGTGAAGCATCACTTCCCCCATTTTATAATGAGGAAACTTGTCTAATTAAAAGAGATGGAAATGAAGAAATTAAAAAATTGAACAAAAAAAAAAACCCAAACAAACAAACAAAACAACCCAGCGATTGGTTTTTGAAATGTGGGGTTTCAGAAAGGAAAATCTAGGACAAAATAGCAATAAATAGGATATGATTTCAAATGTCACAACTCTAAATCTATGTCCATTCTCCCCAGCATAATTATCATGCTAATCATTTAATTAAACCAGAGGCAGGTTTGGGTTTCACTGATTTTTGTCTAGGTACCAGGGATATGGCCAAGAGTGAGACAGCCCACTCTACCTGTCAGGAGTTCACAGGCCAGCAGGGAAAGCATTTGTGGCCAAATACTTGTGACTATAGAGAGAGTTTACTGGGGATGGCTGTGGCCCCTCAACCACGTTCTATAGAACTGGCCAGGTTGCAGAGCTGCATGTCACCTCCTGCTTCTCTGCACCATCTCAGCCACACATGTATCTGCATTTATTTCGGATTCCTCCCCACCTACCACACCTGGGCTGACTCTTGTTCCTTCTCTGGGTTCTTCCTGCCGAGGTGGACATGCTGGGGGAAAAACCGCAGTTCTCCCATTTTCTCAAGGTCACAGTTCAGCCCCGGATGCCCTTATGATTAGAACCTTCTCGTACAGAGATTCAGTGGATGTTTGATAATTGCTTTATTCTCTTAGACCACCAGTGTTTGTTTTGTTGTTGCAAATCTTCTCCCTGGTGTTAAGGTCAACATAAATAGTCTGAAATCAGCTTGACTTCAATTTTGCTGGTTGTTCTACAGCACAGCCCAAAGAACCCAGTCCCTCTGACTCCTGTAAGAAGTAATTGGTACAAGAACACAGAGCTCTCAGTGGCACAGGAGGAGGCTGAGACAGGAGGATCACCAGTTCAAAGCCAGCCTCAGCAACTTGGCAAGGCCCTAAGCAACATAGTGAGACCCTGTCTTGAATAATATACAAAGTGTGGGGATGTTGCTTAGTGGTTAAGCACCCATGGATTCAAGCCCTGGTATCAAAAAATAAACAAACATAGAGCACTGACTTTCAGAACCTCTTGTATGGCCTTGGAAGGGTAACTTCAGTACACTGGGCCTCAGTTTTATAGCTATAAAATGGCAGTAATAATATGCATGACTTTTCTCATTTGACAAGTAGCTAAGATTAGCTTCTTAGAGAGTGAGAAGGAGAAGGAGAGAAAGGCCCTCAGGCCAAATATTTTGGCTGGTGAGGAGGAAAAGCAAGCGGGAAGTCGTGGGGAGGCAGCTCACCTTCTTTAACATCAGCAGCACAGAGGTTGGATTGCACTGGAGAGAAGAAGGTTCATGTCCTGAGGGCTCCTTTGTGGATTAGCCCTGCAAGGTCGCTGCTCTTATCCACATTTCACAGGTAGACAAACTGACAGCTCAGAGGCCTTCCCAACCAGAGATCACTGAGCCAGCATGTGGCTAAATCAGGGTTTGAATCCAGGACAGTCCTATTCTCAAGCCTGTGCTTTTTCTAATACATTCTGCTATTTCCTGATAAGATTGCCACATTGCACGATGCCAGTAGACACCATCCACACTGTCGTCAGGAAAAATGGCACCTGAGCATCCTCTAATATATTGGCTGTGACTCCCAAGATCAGGAGCAATACCTTTGTTAAGTAGGCAGTCATTATAAAGGAGAAATGATGAGGGTCTAACCTGGAGGGATTGGAAAAGAAAGAATAGATTCAAGAGTGAGGAGACAGATTTGACCAACTTGGCAATTGATGAGGTGTGGCGTTGAAAAAGAAAGAGCAGAGCTGCCTCTGAAGATTCTAGCATAGATGCTCAGGAAATGGTACTGCACTTACTCCATTAGGAATAGGAGAAGGGACTGCTGGGCAGGGAGCACGTGGCACATGCCATTTCCCCCGCTTCCCCATTTGTCCCGGGTTAGGAGGTGGATTTGACTCAAGGTACTGTGTGGACCTATGTTTTGGTTTCTTGCTTTTCTTCTTGAATCCAAGTGCACAAGCTAAATCTGGATCATTCAAAGTTCCTCTGCTTGTAGCTCTATTTGACTAACCTTGTCCTATTCCCTTTGTTGACTAACAGGGACTTGGCTGATTAGCCCAGGCTGGATGTGTCCCTGCTCCTCAGAGAAGACACCTCTTCCTCTGCCCCCTTCCCTCTTCCCTCTGCAGAACTTGCACACAGCTTATCCTCTGAGCCACCCAAACACCTGTACCAAAGTTGTATGCTTCTTGGCATTTGGACCCTGTGTGGTATGAACCTAGTCATCCCACTCTCAACCAGGTCATGTGACAGTCTCCAAACCCTTCTTCCCCTTGCTCTTCCTCTACTACTTCTACTTCTCTGGGCCCTATTCCCAATTCAGCCATCCCTTACAGCCTGCCCCTGCTGCTCGGCCCAGGTGGATGAATAGGCTAGATTTGGGGAAATTTTCCTGCAGCTGATCAGTGAATGCATGCCTGTTTATAAGCCAGGGTATTGGAAATGTCACACCTGCTGGAGAAAGTGAGGGGCCCTCACCCAGCCCTAAAACCATTATTGATGAGGCATTCCTTTATCCCAAGGTGGCATTCACCTACGTTCCTTTGTGGCTATAACCTGACCTTCAGCTATAGTTATTTAGACCCTTTTATGTACCATTAAAAAAAATACACACACACACACACACACACACACACACACACACACAGAGGCATGCACAGTTTTAAGCTTTTTTGTTTTTTAAATGAGAACACCCAGTGATAAGAAAACAAGCTGACAAGAATTTGTCTTTGAAATACAATAATGCAACTTCCAATCGGGGGTTGGTAAAACTTCTACTCATGTTCTCACACCTTGTGTAGGTATGAGACAGCATTGTTAGTGATAGAGATGGCTATGGTGAGGACCCCAAGGCATCGAGGTGTCTTCAATCAACAGTCTTCAACCAACACTGAGTGAGCAGTTTCTAAGGGTCAGCACTCTACTAAGTGTGGGCTTCAAAAGTGAGGCAGGCCCATCTTTGTTTCTCAGGAATATATAGCCCTTTGGAGAGAGTCCACCCATGTGAGCAAGTAATGGTGACAGGAGGGCTGTCACAAAGCCATGCACACATGGAGTAATGGAAGGCCTGGTCTTGGTGGATGTTTCACCACTTGGCCTTACCACATGGTTGTTTGCTCATGCAGAAGCGCTTATCCAGGGAGATTCACCCTGGTTCTTCGGGGTGGTTCCTCTGGTGTTGGGATAATGGGCATACACCCTCACTGACAGCAGACACCCCCCTTCCCTTTCATAAAAGGATCAAGATTCCTGTAGAAACCTGTTCTATCTCAGGGATGCTCCTAGCCCTTTCTGTCAATTTATAAAGTCCTTAGGTAGTGAGACTGAGGAAGGGGCACCCAGGACCCTAAGTGAGCCAGGTATGCATTCTTAGAGGTGGAGATGGGCTGCAGCACTGGATGACCCCTAACTCCTTCCAATCCTGACATTCATTAATTTTATGACCTATCTGTTGGCATAATGTTCCCACCATTTTATTGGGTTCATAATATGCATTTCTCTGAAAACATTTTATGTAGCATTCCCCAAATGGTGTTCTGTAGAATGTCATTGCAAATCACTCATGGTTTTAGGGGGAAAAGTGTTCCACGGTCAATATGTTTGGAAAGTTTGGGGTTAAACAAAATTAAACAAGCTCCTTCCCTGTGGGTCTCCTTTCAACCTTTAATGTGCTTTCGTGTGTGTCATGAATATCGAAAAGGCAAATATACTATGCAATGATTTCTAACCCTATTTGAACATGAAAACCTTGTTTTCATAAAGTTTCTAGTTCCTTCTGGAAAGCTGATATCCTTGGGAACACACTTGGAGGAATACTGGTGCAGAAAGTTTTCATTGTATATAAATTAGTAGGGGGCAGCTGTTTCCTATATTCTTTTAGAATAGCACCAGGACAGTCTAAGTTTAGATATAAAGAAGAATTCCCTAACTGTAAGGGTGCTTGGAGAGTAGAATCCTACAGTGTCCTGGGAAATTGCAGTAAAAGAACATGCCACCCCCTTTCTTGTCCTTCTGCAGGGCTCTCCCGTGAGTCATTGTAAATAGAATGAATCATGAAGGAAACTCCTGGAATCTTTTTATCTTAACAGGCCTTTGAAAATAGGAAATAGGATGTAGTTGAGGGATAAGAAGGTAGGAATTAAAAAGGCAGGAAGACAGACTGGCTGACTTCTGGATGGACTGTCTCTCAGTGTCTGCAATTAACTCGTTCATTTTCATTGTGCCCAGAACACACATTGAAGGAAATACCTTCCTCACTCAGTTTTCTAAGGCAAGTGAAAATAAAGAAGGAGAGGGCCCGATGTCACCTAAAGTCTCATGGAAGTCTTTCAGTGACTATCATACACTAAAAATTCTCCTTTGTCATATGTAATGTTAAGCCTTTGCAGAATCTTATTTGTTCCTTGAAACAGCCTAGAAGGCTGCTGATATTCTTGCACCCTTTTTGCAAACTGCAGATCTGAAGCCCACAAAGATTAAAGGCCCTGCTGAAGGTCACATGTCCAGTACAGTGAGGAAGCGGGATTGGATGCAGAAGCCCTTATCCATTCTGTCCCCCTTCACCACTGTGAGTCTGTCGACACCCAAGACTTCCTTGAAATGGCCCTGCAATCACCAGCCTATGTGCAGGGAAAGCACAGAGATGGGACCATGTGTCTGCCTACATTGATAAGGAAGCCAGGAGGAGAGGACATTTTTCAGCCCCCACCATCCACGGCCAGTGAGGCCCCTTGGTTTCCCGACAACAGCCTGGCTCTGTGCCCTAGTCACCTCACCCTTGCCAAATGCATCTCTTCTCATTAGCCATCTGCCCCCTCACGCCTGCTGATAGCCCACAGCGCATGGGCAGCTGCCCTGTTAGAGAGACAGGATATAATATCAGCTTATGAATCAATACATTCTCTGGCACATCCGTGTTCCCCTAATGGGAGTGTGGCAGGATCCAAAACACACTTAATCTGCATCCAACTCCACTCTGTCAGGAGTTGGTGGCTCCATAGGAGTCTTTGTAACTCCACTCTGCATGCTGAAACCAGTCAGGCTGGGCTCTGGGCAGGTGAGCTCTGGCCTGCAGCCTGAGGCCCTGGCGGTCACTGTGGATGGCAGTGAGAGAGCAAAGGAGATGCCAGGGGCTAGAGGAGCTGTCTTCAGAAGGGAGACTGCCTGAAGGAGAGCGGTGTCTCCACCTGGCCAGAAAGTAAGCCCCAGGCGCTTGCCATCTGTCACATCAGGTTGAATGGGTTAGTCCTAGGGTCTGTAAGTACCGAGTGTCTATGGGCTGCAGAGATGGCATAAATGTTCGAATAAACGCGATGAGTGTGATTTTGGTCTGAGATGGCCTGACCTGCCTTTGAAGGCATTTTTCCAAGAGTGGGGATTAGTGAACTAAAAAGTCAATATTCTCTTGCCTGATTTTCTTGTGTTGGGCTAAGTGGGACCTTGGAGGTCCAGGTCTCTGAGCTCAGAGGACTCTGCCTCTGTCTGTAACACTCACCGGCCCGGAAGGCATGAATACCTGCAGGCTCACGTGTGGTCAGGTGATTGTATGAGGACCTTGGGTTGCTGGAAGAACTTCCTAGAACTTATAGATGTCACTGCTTCTCAGATGGGCTTCTCTGGCCACCTCATCTAATGCAGCAGCCCCAGGCCCCATAGCTATCTGAAATGATCACAAATTTATTTCCTTACTCGCTGTCCTTGAGAGCAGCTATTCATGTCCTCTATGCCTAAAATAGTGTCTGGCACATGAAAAACACTTAAAAAATGTGTTAAATGAATGAAAAAAAAATAATGACTAGGGAAGGCACAGCCTGCCTGCAGAACTTCAAGTTGGGATTCTTCAAAAGCAAACTCGATTTTGACACTCTTCTGTTGACAGTCTCCTTGCACCCAGACTGAGGTGACTACAGGACAAAATGTGAACCCCCTAGCCTGGCATCCAGGCCTACAGGATCCAATCCCAGCGGATGCCCCAGCCCCATCTCTCAGCATTCCTCCCCCAGATCCCTGTAAGGGATCTGGGAGGAGGTCCTTTGTGCTCATCTGGTGTCCCCTGTACTTTGGTGTGCAGGGACCTACTGAGAAGGCAGCCTCCTGGGCCCCAGCTCTAGAGATGTATACTCAGGTGGTGGCAGGGGGTGCAGGAGTTGTCCCTTTTTAAAAAGACACCTGGGTGGTTCATCAGAAGATGGTTGGTGGAATCAGTCTGAGGAGCTGTGCTTTTGTCAGGTGCACTGTGGGCAGCTCGATGAATGACCATGTACTTTGTCACCTCTGTGCTTTTGTCTACCTGGAGATTTCAAGGCTGGGATAGCCTTTATCCATCCACATTTTCCACCTGGAAATTGTCTACATATCCTTTAAGGCTCAGCTCAAGTGTCCTGCCTCCCGTGGACGCAGTCCTGCCTTCACCAGGCACACGTGTCTGATGATCCTCTCTCTCCATCCTGTGCATCATGTATATACTTGGCTTAGAGTTCATTCTGCTCATTTCTCTTTTTCTCCCTTGCACCCCAACACGGTAAGCTTCTAGACCCCTCGACCCCTAGCATCCAGCAGAGCGCCTTATGTTTACTGGACTAGAGTGAGGTCCCTGGATGTGCTCCAGCGTAGTCCCCGCCTCTTCCTCCCCTCCTAACTGTGTTCTCTATTTCTGACTGCTGGGTCTTTTCAGGAGTTCTCACTCCAGAGAATGGACAGCCTTGTGGATGATCGTGTCAACATCCTGGGATTTTCCATTTTCAACCAATCCCATGCTTTCTTCCAAGAGTTTGCCCAGAGCCTCAATCAGTCCTGGCAGGAGAACTGTGACCACGTGCCCTTCACTGGGCCTGCGGTAAGTGTCCCCCAGAGTTTCTCCCTGGAGCTCCTGGGCCTCCACCTGCACCCCACTGTGGGCTGACACTGGGAAACAAGTTAGAATCCAGCCTTCTCTCTTCTCCAGTCCCAGCTCGGAAAGATGTATGTGGGTCTGCTGGGAAGTGGGTCTAGAGATAAGGTCTGGGAAGTAATAAGCTTAGAACACGCAGCTGGGTTCACAGAGCAGCAAGGGAAGTCATGTGGAGGTACCGAGCTCTCTTGACTGATGTCTGCAAGTCTCCTGAGGCCAGAGTCTCCCGTAATGCTGTTGCTGGGGACTGCCTGAATTTAGTATCCAAGAATCTCACTATTAAAGGGCCTTTCGGAGCTGATCAGCTCCCTCATTTCTCAAACAAGGAAACTGAAACTTAGGCTGGGAATAGAGTTGGGAGTACGGATGAGTCTTTTGCAGAGGGAAACTGGATTCTGAGATTCCTGGCCCCTGGTTCAGTGCTCTTCCCACCTCACAGAGCCACTGCCCTGAATAGTTCATCCAGGGAAGCTTCCTTTCTGTCCTCTCCGCCCCATATTCATGTCCCCATAGTCCCTTCTCTGAACTGCATGCAATGGAGGCAAACCCTTCACTTGCCATTCTCCACAGGGTTGATCATTCTTACTCTGTGGCGGGTCAGGCATATCTGTTGTGTCTGTTGGTTAAAAGTCAAGTTCTCAGAAGCCTGGGATCATGTGGCTTTCTGACCCTGTCCTAGCCAGATTACATGCACCATTTCATTTGAAAAAGCCCCTGTGCTGGCAGCTCATGTGGCATAACCTGAGGCAGCTCATGGGATGCTCACCATAATATTCTGAAGCAACTGCTCTCAGTATCTACATCTTACTTATGGTAAAACTAGGGCCCAGAAAGGTTGAGTAACTAGCCCAGAGTCACACAGTGAGCAGAGGAACTAAGTTCAGAACTCAGGCTTCACTATATGGGTTTATGGTTTTCCTTTCAGCCACAGTTCCATTTTGCCTCTTTCTAGGATCACCATTTCTTGACCACACTGCACTGTCATTGAGCCTGAAAAAATAGGTATTTGTTGAATGAATGAATGAATGAATAAGTCAGGCATAATGATGAGTTAGAGATAGAGAAGCATGAAAATGAATTAGGCCTAGGAGTTGGCGATGGGGTATCCTCCTGGAGTGGGAAGTTCTTTGGTGGGCTTTTAAATCGGGAGCTGTGCCTGTCTTTGATAAGATATGCCTAGAGGCCAAGCCAGGTCTAGAACATGCTCAGTGCCTAGTTAGTGGTTGTGGTGATGCAGGGTAGGGCGGCTGGGGCAGGGCATGGGCATGGTGGCCTTTCACAAGACCCTGTGTAGCCTGGTGGACTCTTAGGAAGAAAGGGGTAGCTGAGGGAGCACATGAAGAACTCAGGAAGCTTTGATCCAAGGAAGGAGGTGGAAGGTTTGTGCAATGTGTCCCAACAAGCTATTTTAGACCTGAAAGAAGTAAGGATCCACAGGAAGGGTTTGGGAAGGGTGGCATCTGAAGGAAGAGGGTCCTTACCCATTAGATGGCTTAAGGGCCAGTGAGGATGGCCTCAAGCATATGTGTGCAGGATGTGTCATCCCCCTGCTGAGTGAGAGGTTCTTGTAGGCCACTAATACTCTAGTGGCATGCTGATGACCTTGAAAGGCTCACAGCAGGAAATCAGGAAAGGGGAAATAATCTGCCTCCTCCTCTCCAGCCCAAACCTTACCTCCTTCCACTTCTAGCTCAGTGAAATTAAAGGTCCCCATGTCATATTTCCAGTTTCTCTCCTAGGGTTTCAGCCCTGTCATTCTGCTCATATTAGCCAGCAGCAGGCACACAAGATGACCTTAGTACCCACTAGGATCCTTCATAAGGACCTGACACAGAAGCCAGGCAGAGCCTTGCATAGAGCTGCTGGGCCAGCTCTGGCTGTGGTCACCCATGCTGCAAAGACTACTGGCCTTGGAGGCACAGGGCCCCTCTCCATTTTCTTGCTGTGTGTGTGATCTTAGATAATTGTGTGACCCCTCTGGACCTTGTATTCTTTATCTGTGATATTGGGCTAATTAATTATACTTGACCATCTTAGAAGAACATCGTGAAGATAAAATGAGATACAATCCTATCTTTAATTCACAATTACTCATTGAATAAGTTTATTTAACAATCTATATGCCAGACGTTAGTAAATATATCAGATAGCTTTTGCTACATAAATGCCGAGTAACAACCAACCACGTAATCTTACTAGCTAACAACACTGCACATTTATATAGCTCATGCATCGGGGGCTCAACTGGGGATCATCTCTTCCAAGCTGGCCCAGGAGACAAACACGGATTTACTGATCTCAGCTGGGCCTGCCCAGAGAGCTCTGCTCCACATGCTTCTCATGATGGCAGAGGGGCAGCAAAACAAGTTGAAACCCATAAGCCCTTCAGACCTAGGTCTGCAGAACACACTCTGTGACTTCTTCCACCTCTTTTTTTTTTTTTTTGGTAAATATAAAAGACAGTATAAGTGCATTTTTAGTTTGTAAGTTCTTTTCCCCTCATTTTTCTGATAGAAAAGACAGCTGCATAATGCAGCAATTATAACTTACTGGGCCTAGAATACCTACAGGTGACAATAAGATGATAAAGTATAGAGAATAAGATGCTATATTGGAGAAAATTTTCTATATACTATTTTTTTCCAAGAAGAAAGATGATTATTTTAATAATTCTTTTAGAAAACAAATAGCCCCTGTATCAAACCTGCCCTGCCAGGATTTTATTTTTGTCATAGATGTACATGACAGTAGAGTGTATTTTGACGTAGGGTACATACAATGGAGTATGAGTTATTTCTAATTAGGATCCTGTTCTTGTTGCACCTGTTTTGTTCACCAAAAAAACACATGTGGACAAAGTCAGAGAGTGAGGAATTGTAGTCTTTCCTTTTAGACGGTGAAGAAATATCACGTGCAAAGGGCCTGAATGCCTGGATTCAGGGCTAGGTGAGGAATTGGGGCTCATCACGCAGTGCAGAGGTGGGGAAGGGACAAAGCTGCTGTCTCTCCTCCCAGGTGCACCGTGGGGAGTGGATCCACCTCCACATGACTCCTGCAGGAAAGGCAGGGAATCCCTCCGCCTGTAGAGGCCAGAGAAGCCTTCCCAGAACAGGGAAGCCAATATAGTCGTGAGCAGCATAGCACTGTTTTGGCCTACCATGAGTCACAGAACAGCAGTGTCCCATAGTTATACCATGCGGTGACTTGATGGTTATCTTGGTTTGTGTAAGTGTCCTCTGTGATGGTCACACAGTGACGGTTGACTAATGATGCACTTGTCAGAACATAACCCATCATGTTCTGACATATAACTGTGACTTGCTGCTCATTTTCTGTGTATAAGACAGTGGGCAGGGTATGCAGCATCCGGGCCAGAGCTGCCCTGCTCAATGGAGCTGGAGAGGCTGTCCCGTGGCGTGGAGGCTGCCTAGAGCAGTGTAAAAGGTAGAAACCCTGGCCTCATCTGTTTCTTTCTAGTTTCGTTCTCAGACCTCCATGGCCTCCACAGCTCATGTTCCCAGGATGTCTGGGGGGCTTCGGGCAGCTGGGAGTGCTCTCTGGAGGTTCCGTCCCCTGCAGGGATTGAAAGCTGTGGCCTTACTGGACGCCTGGAGGGGGCTGGTAGGAGGAGGACCAGGCAGCCTCAGACCTGGACCACCAGGTCCCTCTGGTTGTACCCCACTCTGCTTTCTCCACCCAGCCCTCCTGTTTTCTGGCTGGTCACATGTTGCTCAGGAGCCTGTGGCACTCATGGTCATGACTTTCACCTCCACGCAGAGCTACTGTAGCACTCCCCAGAAAATTACCCAGCCATGACCTTTTTTCCTCTTTGTGGCATCCTAGTAACAGTTAAGGGCAGTCATGCAGCCCTTTATGACAAATGAGGAAACCGAGGCACCAAAGAGCCAGGTGGCACATAAGGGTCACCCCCGGGGTCCACGCTTTAACACAGCCTGAACCAGAAGTCGAAATCTCTCCCTGGGTGCCAGAGAACCTTCCAGCCACGTCTCTGTGATGGCCTCTGAGGGGGATGGGAGGTGTTCCAGACACTGTCACCTCAAAGAGAGCGCAAGGGAAGCTCACAGCAGTGACAAGAGCGGCACATCTCTCTCTAGCTTCTCACTTTAGCAGCCTACCTTTTGAAAGGCGTCCTCTTCCTGTCTGTCTGGGGGCTGAGAATTCCCAGCACAAACAGCCCAGCTCTTTCCTGACAGAGAGCTGGAAGGCGAGGGAGTTCCAGGAACACACAGCCTGGTCTGCCTCCCCCATCCTGCTCTGTGAAAACACTGCAACCCGCTCCTGCCCGGTGGGATGGTCTCATTCCTCCCCCCTCCTCCCTTCCTCGCCCTCCTCCTCTCCCTTCTCTCTCCATCTCAGGCCCATGCTCTTTCTTTGCCTGCTCCCATATTCTCCCTTCACTCCCCCCTTTCCCCCTGTGATCTCCTTTCCGTCTCCTACTCCAGATGTTCCCCACTTGTGCCATTTTCTCCTTTCCTTTTGTGTGTGGGTCTCCCCCTCCCCCCCCGCCCCACTTTCCATATTCCAGGTGGAGCTTGCAGGAAAGGGAGCCCAGGTCTAAGGGCATCAGTGGAATGGAGTGTCTGGAGCCCAAGGGAACCAGGGAGGAAACTCAGGGAAGCCTCCCCTGCAGCAGGACCTGCCAGGTGGCCCATAGCAGTCTGCAAAGATGCGTCCTGCCTGCCGGGGGGGACCTTGCAAACAGAAAAGGGAGTGTCATGAGCGGAGACACACACCCACTAGTTTCATATGCCATTCCCATTAATCACGCTGCAAAGAACGAAATTCGTGGGAAATCATTAAAATTACAGATGGCTAGATTAAGTAATTAGAATTTAGGCTAAAGCAGATGTTTGTAATTAAGTGTTTATTTCATTGAATAAAATCCAGATTGTAAGAACTATTCCATGAGATTTTTAATGGTTCTTGCCCTGCTATTATATCCGGGGTGAGGGGCAGAGTTTAAGCTTACAGAGGTTCAGCAACAAATGGGCATCCAAGAGGATCCTGGGAATCCAGGCTTCGGAGGCTCAGGGAGAGACGAGGGCTACAGGTGTGTGTCTAGAAGTTATTCCGATTTCATTTCAAGGGAGGGGGAAGGAATCCAACCAGAACTCCCTGAGTCAGACTTGATTCATCTTAATTTATACAAAGTCTTTCTTTCCCTGAAACAATTTGCAAACAGCTCAAAAGAAAATAACAATGAAGAACCAAATGAAAATATAAAAACAAGAGAATCGAGGGTTCCTTGCCAAACAACATTGTGGTGCCAAGATAGAGGAGAGGATTTTAAATGAGGATTGAGCTAGGAGGATTTAATATTTAGAAGAGACAGGGACAGACACGGAGACAAAAACGGGCACGTGCATGCACAGAGGAGGAACAGAGACCTCAGAAAGAGAGAGGGGGATCGTGAGGGGAAAAGGAAATGGAAGGGAAGGCAGTGGGAAAGGAGGGAGGAGCAGAGACGCCCCCTTTCCTTGTGCCCAGAAGTGGAGACAGAAACTAGGGCTTTTGTGATGGGAACAGCTTTCCCTGACTGTGGTCCCAAATGCTTTCCAGAGCTAAATTAGTAAATAATAGCAGAGGGAGAAAGCAATTAGGAGAGCAAAGAGATGCTTCAGGATGGAGATGTGGAACAACAACGAGAGGGGAAACTGATGAGGCAGATCAATTGCAGCCCCTCACACCTTGGGAGGTGAAGCTGGGCAAGGGAAGGAGTCCGGAGATTGGAGGAGTGGGGGCGAGTTCTCAGAGTGGTAATGAGAGGGTGGATGGCCGGGAGCCTGCCAAAGAGGGGCAGTCTGGTAATGAGGGGAGGACCTTCAGGAGACTGAACCAAGGTTGGGGTGTGGGCAGAGGGATGTTCATGACTTAGAAGGGATCAGCTCCATCAGCCCAGGCTGAACTGTGGAGACCTGTGAAGCCCAGACCAACTTGAGACACATCACCCAAGTCAGCTCTGAAGGCAATTTATCAGCGGAGGTGAGACAAGAGCCTTGATGACTTTCCTTCTACCAGCTCCCCACCCCCCCCACGCCCACCCTGCATCCCCAGCTGGTGTTGTAATTACTAGGAGAATCTTGAAGGCCCCAGAGTTGGAGGCGCCAAAGGACATTGGAAACAGGCACAAGCTGATCTCCCAGCATCCGGCTCGTGAGCTAATAAGAGCATCAGCCAAGAAAACCACATCCCAGACGGAGTGGGAACAGCGACAACAGGTGGCAGGAGCAAGCTGGGGGCTTGGTGGAGGATGTGCGGAACAGCAGAGCGAGCTTCCTCTGCTGGTGTGGAGTCCTGATGGTCTCTCAGGGACTAGCGCACAGCCTCACCCAGGAAGGTCCCTCCTTGAGGGGGCTGAGGCCCAAGTCTCCCTGGGGACCTGGTTCGACAATTCTCCTGAGAGGCCAGGATCCCCAGAGCCTCCGTACCAGTTAGTGTGCTCTCAGCTTCCTGTAATAGAAACACTAATTAAAATTCCCTGTGCACAAAAGGCAGGGTGGTGTCACATGGCTCAGCAAGACTCCAGAGTGATGTGGTTGGAGACCCACATGTTTTCCATCTCTGCTTGGTCACCCTTGGTGACAACTTCATGATCAGACTAGGGCCCCGGTTGGCTGAAGCTGCTCCAGGCATCTCCCCAGATGCAGAAGTGTCCAAAGCAGGAACAAAGACTCTCTCCTAGGACACAGAACACTCCTGAGAAGCAGACTCCTCTCTCCATACCTCAGCTCTTCCCTCATTGGTTTGAACTGGGTCACTTGTCCTGAATCACACGTTGGCAGGGGGATGAGGAGATTGGGATCACTCAGGCTCACCTGGGCCCTGGTGCCACAGTCCGGCTGCAGCAAAATAACCGGGGGGTGATGAACAACTTGTGTACGTTGATACAGCAGGAGTGGGAACCGTTTATTATAGGACAGGAGCGGTATTTATACATTCCACACAGCTTATCTTAATTAGCATAAACTAGATACAGCAGCCAACCAATAAGAAATCTCCACACTTAATGGCTCGCTGGCGCCACCTCACAAACCACTCCCTCTGGCGAAATGCCAGGCGCCGTCCAGACTTGTTTACAGACTCTAACACCCTGGGGCTGGGTCAGCCCCCTCTGAAGCTCCTGGTAGTGGGGTGGGGGAGGGGAGGCACCTAAACAAAATGAGGGAAAGAAAGGGAGAATGTGTGCTCAGCTAATGATTCTTACCTGAGTTAATGTGAGGACAAACGGCCAGGGATGCCAGGAAGCTACTGGGTGATGACCCAAAGCCAGGGCATCAGAGGAGCCTGCCCACCATTCCTCTGTGGCCCAGGTGCCCAGTGTTCTTATCTGTTGTGGAGAAGGTGACCATGTCTTGAAAGATTGTTCCAAGTCATCCTGGCACAAGAATAAATCTGATAGAGTGGATTACCTAGGCTTCTCTAGGGCCACCCTGTGGGCAGTGGGTAGGAAAACAGGGCTACAGAATTAGGAAGAAACCAAACTGGACAAAGGGGTGCAGGGGTCCAGTTGTGGCCCTGTGCTGTCTTGCTGGGTGATCTTGGGCAAGAGAACTCCTTCAGCCTCAGTTTCTCCATTTGTAATACGAGAGCCTGACTAGTTGATTTCTAGGATCCTTTCCAGCTCAGACACTGTGATCTGGGGAATCTTAGAATGGAGCGAGTAACTGGGAGGCAAGGGAGAGGGCGGGCCAGGAATTGGTTTACAGTATCACTTAAATAGCCAGACTGAAGGCTCTGGAAGCCAATAGCAATAAAGGTAACTAGCTCCCCCTGAGGGAGATGCTTGTGCACGCTGGAAAGGGAGAGCGTGTGGCATTCATCATTTCCATTTCTCCTCTTGGCGAGGAAATGTGAGAGGCCCATTAATAAAAGAACCACACCGGCCTGGGGGGAAATGAATTATGTGCAAGGGACAAGGAAAGTTGTAGGCTCTCGGAGGAGCACCAGGTGCCATGCAGGTGAGCCTTGAATCAAATGAGGAAGGAGCTAGGTGGCCAAGGGGAAGGGCAGTGGGGTCGAGAAGGGGTGATAGATTGGAGGATTCGCAGGAGTGCTCAGCCTGGCTCAGCCTCGCTCGGCAGGGCCATAGGATTCTCCTCTGGTCCTGATCAGGGATTTGGGTACCCTTGTCTGCTTGGTGTTTGGGTCATAGGCAGATTCAGCACCAGAGCCAGAGGAGGGCTGGCCTCATTGACTGAGTCAGTCAGGGGAAATTTGAGGTCTAGGGTGCCTGCCAGAGGGTGGGGGCACCGGAGTGGGAAGAAAGAAAAGAAGCAGAGGAAGAAGGAAGGCAAGAGAGAGGGAGAGAGGGAGGGGTGAAGAAGGGATTCCCTGGCCAGGTGATTTTTACCGCACAGGTGAACTTGGACTAGAGAAACTGTATCGTCTGTGTTTCCTGTAACTGCCTTTGAAAGAGATTGGCCAAAATCAGCTCACCCAGTTCCCCTGATAGGTCTCCTGGCCCAAAACTACAGGAAATAAGGCGCTCTGCCCAGCCTGTTTTCTGACCTGGTAGCTCCCCGTTTCTGCTGCTCCCCTGAGACTGCATTCAGCCAGCCTGTTTCCTGAGCACCTGCCAACACCTGGCAGACCTGGCAGTGCAGGTCCCTGCTCTCAGGAAGGCTGACCCCTGACTCCTGCCATTATAGAACGCTTTTACAGCCTTGTGAGGCAAGGACTGCTGTGTCTCTTTTATAAATATGGAACTGTCACTGATTTTGAGAGGTTCAGGGTTCAAGATGCTCAGGGTCAACTCAGCACCCAAAGGAGGGACTGGGGTCTGGACTCCGGGTTGAAGTTCTGCTTCCAGGCTCTTTCCTCTGTACTTTGCTATCTCATGCCAAGCATATTCTCTCTGGAGAGCTTGAAGAAACATTAGGTGGGCTTCCTCCATCCTTGGAGGGGCCATTGTTGTGGAGCCTGGCCAGGTGGGAGGCCAGTTGTAAGAAGTCTGTCACATGGGAGAGTGCTCTGCCAGTCCTTAAAAAGGTAGTCCTTAAAAAGTAGTCTTCAGTCCAAAGGAAAGTCTTGGAAGGGCAGTACTGAACTGCTGATAGGGGGACCTGGTAATTCTATGAAGAAACTCACCTTGCAATGGGACCCTGCATGGGCTTCTAGTCCCTCAACCTCACTCCTCCTGGGAGGGCTCCACCTGCTTTCATGGAGCACCCCCCGGGCCCCTGAACAGTGTTGACCACAATTTACACTTGGTAGGTATTTCTGGTCAGGGACCTTGTGAACATTAACTCAGCATATTATTATTTCCTTCTTAGATTGAAATGTCCCAAGGACAGGAGTCTCTGCTGTCACCACCTGAACCCAAACACCTCAGGCTTCCCCTCTCCAAAGGCTATAACCATAGATTAACTCGCTGGGCAGTGGGCATCTGTCAACCAATAGTAAAGTCAAGAAATAGGTCTTGGGAACCAACCACCTGCCAGACCCCATGCAAGTTGCCATGCAGCATAGAGACATTAAGGTCCTGGGTGCCCTAAGGAGCTTGCGTTTTAAAAGGGAAGATGGAAATATGGACACTACCATGGCTTAAGGCGGTCCACAGTATGACCCTGTGTATGAATGAATCTGATTCACGGCTCCCTCCTGGGGTGCTCCACACTCTCCATCTCCTAGTCTTTGCATTTATTCCTCCCTAGCTGCTCCCCACCCTCATATCCAATAATGTGTGACCCAAATCCTCAGTGCTCCCATCCAGTGTGGCATCCTCCACGATGTGTTCTCTTGATCACCCAAAAGACATCTCCCTTTTTTGGACCCCTACAGACTTCGGTGGGTCCATCTCACTCAGTCTTCTGCTACCCTGATTGGTGTCCTCTCTCCCTGCTCCTTCCTTCCACATCCTTCTGTGGAATATCACAGGAGGAGGCCCCTCCTCTTCTGAACTTGCCTTGTGCTTCAAATATATTCGTCAGATTGAACAGTACAAGTTGGACACTAATTCTAGGTATATTTAGGAAGAAACAGCATCTTTGGGGGGCTCCCAGGAAGAAGTGACCTTCCACTAAGCCTAGTAAAATAGGCTAAGCTGAGGGAAGTGGTCAGTTTCCTTCCCTGTGCCTGAGATAAGCAGCCCCACCTCCTTCTTGGGAATTCCTGGGAACAATGGAAATTGCAATTTCCCCAGGGGTTGGGGGGCATATCCTTGGAGTCATTTGGAGCCCACACGGGTAGCTTGATGCTTCCATCCTAGAGAAGGCTTTGCACAGTGCCTGTGGACAAGAGCCTGGGCAGTCAGCAGAAGTGCAAGCCCAGTGCAAGCACAGGGAGGGCCGAGGGCAGTGGCAATGCACCCTTATTTCCCCTTTCGTTTGCTTTCCTTTTTCTTCCTTCCTTTCTCTCTCTTTTTTTCTCTCTCCTCTTTCCTCCATATCTCTGCATCTCGTCAACTCCTCTCTCTTCCTTGCTTCCTACCTCCCCCAGCTGTCCTCGGCCCTGCTATTTGATGCCGTCTATGCTGTGGTGTCAGCGGTCCAGGAACTGAATCGGAGCCAGGAGATCGGCGTGAAGCCCCTGTCCTGCGGCTCAGCCCAGATCTGGCAGCATGGAACCAGCCTCATGAACTACCTGCGCATGGTGAGGAGCAGCTGAGGGTCTGCCCAGCCTAGTTTGATGGGGTGGGATGCTTGATTCAAGACACAAGGAAGCCCTTGAGCTCCAGGCTTACCAGTAGGTAGATCACAGTCCTACATAAAGTCATCTATGGTGGCCCTGGTTGACTGGATCATGGGTCACTAATACCTAATGCCCACTGAGAATACATGGCAAGTTTGTTCCAAAGGCAATGACCTTTGAACCTTTGACTACTAAGGGGCCCTGAAAGCCAGGCTTGGAAGCTGGCCTCTCTGCTCAGCAATGGTTTTAGCAAAGCTCTGCATAGCTGGGAAGACCCTCACTCTGGAGCCTGTGAGGTCTCCAGAAGCTGCAGCCTGGAGAATTCTAGCTCAGTGCTGGGTTCTCCCATGTTCCTCTCCATGGCTACGCTTCCTCTGAGGAGCAGCATGGATTTCCACCCACAAGTAAGACATCTCCTGACAGAGAGGCCTGGTGCAGAGGGTCTTGGGCTTAGTGTTTTTTGAGTCAGTTTCAGGGGTATCCTGGCTTCCTGAAGGCTTGAGAGGTGGTGAGCACCTGCCCAAAGAGAATAAATGCTATGGACAGGTCCCTAGAGAAGGGGCAGAGGGACTCTGAACTCAAGCTGGCATCCTGACTTGCATTGAAATAGAATTGGCATGGGGTTATTGGATGTGGGTGGGCAGGAGACTGTGTCTCAGTGACTTCTCCTTTCTTGGACATCCCCCAAAGCCCATGGAATGCTTGCTTGGAGCCAAGGGCATGTGGGGGCTCTTTGGTGCTGTAACTCACTCTCTCTTGGACAGGTAGAATTGGAAGGTCTCACCGGCCACATTGAATTCAACAGCAAAGGCCAGAGGTCCAACTACGCCCTGAAAATCTTACAGTTCACAAGGAATGGCTTTCGACAGGTAAGCCTGGCTGTGTTGCTGTGGTGACAGACTCCCACCTCTTTGTTCCTGTCTCTGTCCCTGGCCCATTTCTTTAACTCCTTGCTGTCAGGTATCCCCAAGAACAGCAGGCTGCATCCCAGGCAGGGTCCCGCACAGCACTGATGTCCCCCTCCTGCACCAGGTCAGCCAGCATGATGTCACAGAGGGAGGCGACCAATGGCATGAGAAAGGGGATGGTGTCACTTAAGGAAGGAATTCCCTGTCCTTGTCCCCTCTTTTGGATTATTCTACTCACTGAATTTTACCCTAACTGTGGAACCCATGAGATTCCAGGGATCCACTGGCGAAGCACAGACTGGATCCCAGATGGGCTGAGGAGGCCCTTCAGCGATGGAGTGGAGGCCCATCTCTCCCATCAGCTCGTCTCTGGCCAACCCACAGCCCCACCTCCTGCCAATCAACCCCTCCTCTCCTGTCTGCTCCCATCATCCCAGGGCTGCTCTGTCCTTCCTGGCTCCTCTCAGCTTCCTACTCCTGTTCTCATTCTCCTTCGTTAACCTTCTTACCTTTTCTGGGATCCTCCTCCATCAGAGGGATCAGGGATTCTGACAGTCATTCCGAGTGTCCCTCAGGTCGCTCATCCTCCCCACCACCCTAATAATCAACTTCCTTTCTAGGAGCCCTTCTCCAACCTTAGAAAAGCCTGGAAATAGGGAGGCAGGTCCTAATCACAGCAGGAAACAGGCATGTTAAAGAGCCTCCTGGCTGTCCACGTGGCTGAGCCAGGAGGCTTGCAGAGTCCCCCCCTTCTAGCAGATGAGGAAGAATCACCGTCTTCATGTCACCATCACCAGCATAACGATGGCAACTCTCACTTAGTAAGCACTCACTGTGGGCTGCCACATAACATGTATTCTCCAATGAACCCTACAGAGTTAGGTGTATTTTGTTAATGCTCTCACTATCAGTGAGGAAACTGGGGCTCCAGGAGACTGATTGACTTGTCCTCAGTGAAGAGCACTGGACACAGGAGAGCTGGTTTGGGGCCCATCTACACCTCCCAGTAGATTCCACATTTCTAACCATGATGGCAAAATATGCATCAGAATCACGTTGGTAATGTGCACAAATGCAAATTTTTAGGCTCCACCCCACAAGAGAGGGGTGGCCTAGGGTGGGGCCCAGGAATGCACTCAGTCATCAGGTGCCTCAGCTTGGGTGGATGAACGTCTGTACCATAGAGCCGTCATATTTGCCTCCCATACTCTGTGCTCATGGGGAGTCCTCCTCAGCCCTTCTCACGTATCCAGCGGAGTTCCTTGTAGAAGGGCAATGATTAGAACACTTTTTGTAAGATCACCCTTCTTGGAAGACAATAAGTCCCCGATGGAGGGAGATGGCCCCAACCCTGGTGCCAACTCTGTTATCAGGTCCTCACAGCTCTGAGCTGGGGCTATGTGATCTTTAAGCAACAACCACCATTTTTCATAGCTTCTTAAATGGGCACAAGGTCAGGCAGGCAGCCAGAAACTATGGGGATGGAATATCACAGAGTGGTCGTTCCGTTGATCTAACCAATCATTTATTGAGCGTGTACTATGTGTCAGGCACTGTGCTGGGCCTGGGGGAAACAAAGCTGAAAGAGACAGTCCCTGCACTGAGAAAGAGCTCACGGTCTGGTGAACAAGAGTGACACAGGAAAAAATAACTTCAATTTTGGGTTATTAAACTCAAATCATGCCCTCGGGCTCATCAGTCCCTGAATAAGTAAGCTGCCAGCCTGTGGGAAATGTCAGGCAGGCTTTTCCCTGAGCTCTGATGTGCTTGGGGGATGCAAAATGAAGACCATTCATTCATTCTTTCAAGAAGTGCATGTTGAGCCCCTTCTTTGTGCTGGCCTGCCTTCTAGGTACAGTTTTTTTTTTTTTTAAGAGAAAGTGTCTGCTTTTGTGGAGTATGTATTCTAATAGGGGACAGATGACAGGTGTACAAACACAAATAACATCAGGTCAAAAGCAGTAAGTACTCCAAGGAAGACTACAACAGGGCAAGGAAGTGGGTGCGAAGAAATCAAAGGTATGAAAGGGCAGGGAGAACGTCCTGCTCGCGCCAGCCCCCGACCTACCCATAGAAGCCCCTCTCAGGCATCGAAAAATTCCTCTTGGACCTCAGTCCTGCTCTAGGAGTGACCCTGGAAAGAACCCACCTCCAGCACTCCTCCTATCCAGGGACAACTCCAGTGGCCCTGGTCTTGCCTCTCACTTGAAAGACAGCTGATTGGGCTCAAAGCCTCTCTGCACCTGAGTTGTGCTTCTACATTAGCTGCCACTCAGACACACTTCTGCCAGCTGTGAGGCCACGAGGTTGCCTGGATCATTAAGAATTGTCATCATCATGCTGGGTATGGTGGTGTATGCCCATGACTCTGGAGACTGAGCAGGAGGCTGACACAGGTTGAGGCCAGCCTCAGCAATTTAGGGAGACATGGTCTCATTATAAAAGAAAAAGGGCTGAGGATGTAGCTCAGTGGAGAGAACTTACCTAGCATGTGCTAGGTCCTGTGTTCAAACTCCAGTACCCAACCATCCATACATAAGAATCAGTATCATAAACCACAAGCACCCACCTTGCAGCCCCCAGACTCTACCCTAAGGCTTCCTTTGTAGTGGCTCACTGCCCTTTAACAGCAGCTCCCAGTAGCCCCACAGGAACTCAGGACTATATCTTTTGATTAGTAAAACCAGAATCTGCTGTTTAACTGGCACCTAGATGGAAGACTGGGATGTGAGTGGTCCACAGGTTACCCTTTGGCAAATCCTGCCTTAGCAAGAGTAAAATTCCTGTTTGATCTCCCTGCACCTCACCCCACTCTTCTGAGCTAATCTGCCACACAAGTGACCATTAAAGAGGATGTGATGTTTTTGACCTTCAGCTGCCCCAAGAGACACACTCCTGGCTGGACTTACAAAGTGGATGGTGAAAATCCTTTTTATGACCTATTTTTTTTTTCCTTTGGAAAATCTGATGAATGTCCTGCTGCTTCTGTCTGGTTCTGGTACCAAGTGGATACTGTGCATGATGTGTCATGGGCACAGATGTAGTTTCACAGCGCTGGTCCCCAGGTCCCATCCCAATCACCACCCAGTCTTTACCTCTTGACAGGTGTCCTTCCCCTGCTTATTGCAGGATGAAGAAATGGTTTAGGAAGTGATAATTAATCGTGCTTCTCTTCCAGGGCGGAAGGAAGGAATGCCAATATCTCTGCCCTAACAGTCTCCCAATTCCATCCAAGGTGACGCTGGCAGGGGAGGGCAAGTGACATGGAGCAAAGGAAATATCTTTTGAGTGCCAGTTGTCACATGTGCACTTTGCAGTCTTGAGAAGGACCCTTCACAGTAGGCCAGTTCCCAGTTCAACAATAAGAAAGCTCAAGTCTTACTCAAGGGTAAGGCCATTGGCCCACGTCCTGCTATCAGCAAGGACCTGGACACACTGGAATCTATGTTCAGGTTTGTCCAGCTCCAAAGCCCATGCCCTCGACTCTTCCACTTCCCTGGTCTCCTGGTTCTTACGACCTGCTGGACTGGGTCTTCTTTAGTAATGGCATCTTCTTATTTGGATCTGGTTTTATTCTTTCTCTGCCGGCCTGGGCAAATGACTATTAAGAGCTGGTTTTGATTATTTAGAAAGCACCACGCAGGGACCCAGTGGGTTGTAATTGGTAAAATGTCTGAACCAAATACTATATTCCCTGCCAGTGGCTGATTAAAGGATTATTACCATTTTAAAAATAGTCTTTCAGAATTCAGGGTTATTTTTTTACTATTTAAAAAAATTACTATTTTGATTCGGCTCAGAGAGCATTTCCCATTTTGGGATTCCAGGGAGCTTCCATTGGAACATGTTTGGGGGAACATGTTTCCTGTGGTATCTGTGACATTCTGAACCTGGACCATCTCCTGATTTTGCATGTGTGGGCATAGAAGTCGATAATGTTGCCCCAGTCCATGCTCCATTTCTGCCCATGTGAGATCCTCATTCTCACCCAATGTTCCCCTTCTCCTCCCCAAGAAGGCATCCTGGGTAATATGGGCACAGCACAGTCCCCTTCCTGATCTGGAAGAAGTTCTGCTTGAAAGAGAGTAGGGAAAAAAGAAGCATGGCGTTAGAAGGCCCTTAATTTCTTTATTTATTTGTCTGAAGATCAGAGATTCTTAGCCCCAGATGATCGGATATGGGTTAACAGGCTCTAATTAAGCCTGTGGGGTTTGACATCCAGAGCTAAAGGTGTGGATCTACTCTTTTCCTATTGGCTCACTGTGGACCAGGAGGTGGGTACCTCAGTTTTCTTCCCAAGTGCAGTGAAGATGGTAGCCTGTCCACATCTGGTTCCACATATGGCCGGCTGAGCCCAAGGATTATCGGAACTAGATTTCCATGGCTCTCTTCTGCCTTCTTATGATTATGTGGAAGGCTGGCTCAACTGATACAATAATAATAGATGGCATTCATTGTCGCCTATGTGAGGGACCGTGCTGAGTGGTGTACATACATATTTAAATTTTTGCATCCTTTTATCAACCCTGCATGAAAGCTATTCTCTCATCTTGTAGGTGGAAAAAAAAAAAAAACAGAGGCAGAGAGATAAAGAAATGTATCCATATTCATAGACTCAGTAAGTGCCAGACTGAAGAACTGAGTTTGGGTCTTGCTTCTTCAAAGTCCAAGGCACTTTACAACTGAGATGCATCCCGGCCCTTTCAATTTTATTTCGAGGCTGGGAGAAGACCTGGAAGGCTGCTCCATGAAATTTCCAAACCAATGCAAAAATGTTCTGTGTTGTGCGTGAGAGACAGCCCTCAGCCTCCCTGTGAGCATGTCCTGGGCTGGGGAATTCACCATCTCTTCAGGCCACATTCCAGATTTTTCCAGGCACTGGGTCAAACTCTACTTCCTAATTCCGCCCTCTGGAGTATCCTAGAATAATCTGCTTCTCCTTTCTTAATAGCTCTCAGATGTATAAAAACAGTTTGATCTTACGTCACTCATTCATTCTTTCATTCCTGAATTTAGACTAAAATCTTTTCACATTTACTCTTTGTCAAAGGCTGGGAATGCATGAAAATGAGTCACAATCTATTTCAGAGCTTGTGATCTTTGGGGAAGGCAGAAGTTGCAGCCAGTGATGACTGTACAGTGTTCTAATCATGCTCCTCTTCTTTTCCTTGAGAAGCAGCCTGCACCTATTCCCAACATGTCTTGTCTTACAAATCTCTCACCATGGATGATTTTTTGTTTGTTTAGTTCTCTATCAAGACGCAAGGCTCCAGGTGATCCAGGGCCCCAAACTGAGGCTCTGTGGAACTACCAGTCACCTCAAACCGAACACTCAATTTCTATTTGCTGAATTAGCTTGCTTACTGAAGTTTGTTTTTAATTTTTTCTGAACTCTGGGCAGTAGGGTTAATTAATTACTCTGGTTGCCATCTTCCCCAGTCTAGTTCTCATGGACTTTTCATGGAAACTAGACCTGAGCCACCCTTTCCTTGAACCACCAATCCCTTTAACAATCTTCCTATGGAAATGGAGAGACTAGCAGGGTTGGCCAGGAGAAGGCAAGTAAAATGTCTTATAAGTTGACTGCCTTATCTTGTTTTCCAAAGAAGATATAATCTTAGTTTTCAAGGGGTCAGTCTCAGTGATTTGAGTGTGGTTTTTATCAGAGGCAGGAGGATAGCTTATCTGAATCACCTCTCCAAGCCAGGAACTCGGGGATCTAAGGTCCTCTTGAGAAGCTTCTGGAAATCAGGATCCAACCTCCTGTCCCCCACAGCTGCAATGGCAGCCTGCATGTCTTTAATCTTCCCTGCCGCCATCTTGCCTGACACAGTCCGCAAAGAGGCCGGTCTGCCCCTTTCCTGGGGAGTCTTGGCAATGGTAGAGCTTGCTTTGCAGCACCCCTGATGGGTATAGAGGCAGCTGCTTTTCTTATTACAACCCTGTACAGTGGGGCCACCAGGAAGTGCTTCTGTTACTCTGAAGGCAATTTGAACAGAGCTGCTTGTGGGATCCGCTCCGGTGATACCCATCTTCTGACCCCTTCCCCCACTCCAAAGGCACTCCAACATAGAACTACAGAAGACTTCAAAGCGCCCCATCTCAGGGGAGATTCTGCATTGATGCATCCATCACATGATACTGGAGGAACAGCGAAGAGAGTGTCACCTCCATAGAGAGGCCCCACCCATCATCTGTGCCCTTGCTCCCAGCCCTCTTATTATAAGCCTCCTCCATGACAGCATCAGTCCCTTGTGCGCTAAGAACAGCCATCAAGGCTCACACAGGTTGCCAGTGAGGGAGGTAGCTCCAAGAAGGGCCTGATTGCCACCGTCTAATGCATTTTCAATTTGAGGAAGGAGTTTACCATAAATATGCAGATCCTTTGAAGCTGCCTTGCTGGGACCTGGCTCTGAGCGCTGGGGTGGGGGTTTGATTGCTGCAAATGAGCAGCCTCAGAGTGCCAGCTCCCCAGTGGGGGACAGACCTATGAGAGTGGGCCAGCTGGGGAGGCTGCTTGGCCTGCCATCCCCCCGGGCCAGCCTGAGCAGCTTTGCCTTTGATGAAGAAACTGAGAGGCAGCAGATCGGGGTGAGGGAGGGTGGTTTGGGGGCTGCTTTGAAGGTGACTGAGAAGTCACTTATTTCTTCTTTTTAATTAAGGAGCTGGGAGAAGGGGAATTGACATGAAGTTTAAAATAGTTGACACCATCTCTTAGAATGTCATAAATTCTCAGAGCTGGAGGTCAGCTAGGCCAACTTTTCCACCAGAGAATGCATAGGTGAAAGTCTCATTCCTGGGCTTAAAACCCCTCAGGAACCCCCGCTTGCTTTCAGGTTGAAATGTGCAGTGTCCTGCTTGCCTTGAGCTTCCTCTTCTGCCCACCCCACTCCCACACTGCCCCAGCCATCCTAGATGATGGTTTCCTTGGACACACCAGGCCGTCTCGCAGTCCACGCCTGCGCACCATCACAGATCTCTGTGCCCACTCATTTTGCACCTGGCCACTCCTCCCCAGCACTCAGCTCAGGAAGTCTTTCCTGACGCCCCTGCAAACACGGGTGATGTGCCCTGTGTGTTGACCCCCTGTGCCTTCATTCTGGGCCTGGGGACTCTTTCAGTGTGAGCCAGCACTGCCCTGCTAGAGTGGGTGCAGCAGTGAGCAGGGCCTGGGCTGTGCAGAGCCTCACTGGGTCGCAGGGAGGGTTGCACACAGCAGGTGCCTTCCAGGTCTTAAGGAGCTCAGAGCCAACAGGGACAGTGGAGCCCTAGGATCTGAGGGTTTGGTTGTCAGAGTCTTCTAAAGCCATGGCTCCCCAACTTGTTCAAGAGAGATTTCATGGGCCAAACCTCCCTGCTGGCAACTGGTACTTTAAAAAATACAAATGAAAGATCCCTTGAATCACTGATCCATTTCTCTCTCTTTCCATTTTCTTCCTCTAAGAGCAGGGCTCCCATGGTTCTTTAGAAGACTTCCTTATCTTCTCTTGTGAGGATCTGGCTCTCCTGGCACCTCGGGGATGACCAATGGTCAAAGGCAGATGACCTCTGAAGGGCTTTCTCTCTCCTCTGGCCTCTCTAGTGCCCTGGTTTTTTGTCCTAAAGCATAGGAAATTTCTGCTTATCAGCCTTGATGGAAAATTCACTGACTGCAGAAACTTATTCACACATCAGCCGGCAAACAAATTAAAGCTACTTAAATTTTTGAACAGGGGGCTGCTTTTGGGCAGAGGAGCAAGATTCTGAAGTGTTGCGTTTTAAATATATTTCGTGTAATGTGCCCGATCACGCTTCTGCCTGAGATCAGCCTGGGGAAGTTTGCCAGTTCCCGGTGACTCCTTTCTGTGCCTCTTCAGCCAGCTCATGCCTGGGGGAGCTGGAAGAGGGCGACCTGCTAATTCCATCTCCTGAAGCTGCCTGCAGCAGCCAGCTCTAAAGAGAAGTGGAGCAGACCCCTGGCCAGAGATTGAAGACTGCCAGCAGGCCATGCATCCACCTTCAGGGTGGGTGGGGAGCCTGGCAGGGGCAGGCAGTGTGGCTTAGTGGGAAGAACCTAGGTTTTAGCAACAGAGGACTCAGGGTTAAGCCAAGATCTCAGTTTTGGGCATTTGGTTCCTAAATTTTCTCCTCAGTAAAATAGACATGATGATCATAATAATATCTGCTTCATGTGCATCATAAAATTATTGAGCACAAAATGGAACATTGTTTATAGCTGTGCTTTGAGGATTCTATTATATTGTGCAAATTTTAGTTCTGTGGTCTCACATGGTGATGTGTATCTATATATTTCTCAGTCTTTGTTTGCAATATTCCTGGAATCTTGCTTGTAGCCTACCACAGGGCACAGAAGACAAAGCTGGGGTGAGCAAGGCTTTCAGTCACTCCTGAAGCCCTGGACGAGAACTGCAAGGACCAGGCCATGCCAGCCATGCTTGGCAGAAATCAGTTCTACCAAGTGGCCCCTCCTTGCTTCGAGAAGGTTCCTATGGCCTCCTCCCTGCCCTCCCTTTCTCTGTTCTCTAGCCCTCATCTTTGTCCTTTCTACCTCCATCTGTTTCTCTACTCCCTCACATTCGGTCCCACTTTTCAGTGACTCTGGGTGGGTGTGAAGCTGATAGCTGTTCCTAGGAGAGGCCACAGCACATCAAGTACCTGCATAGCATGGCATGCCTGAGACAAGAGCAACTGACTCTCCAAGCTAGGAATTCCCCATCTTCCCAGAGCGCAGAGCACAGTGAGGCCCAGACCCACCCTCCCCATGGCCCCCAGCACAGCCTGCATCCAGTGAGGGCCACGCACCAGTCGTACCTAGCCCATCACTGAAAGCTCAGAAGCTGACCGTCCCTTGCCCCCCAGCATTCTCCTGACTTTAGCAACCGGCCTTCCTGAGGGCCGGGAATGATCAGCTTTCTTCAGCCTCGAGGCTTCTTCAAAGTCATGAGTTCAACTGGCACCTGCACTTGGAGCTCAAAGTTATGCGATTAGTAGAGCAGCTTTCCCAAGGTACTTCTCACTTGGTGAGCTGAACAAATGAAGCCAGGCGTGCCCTGACTGAGTCATGTTCTTTGGCAGTAATTTTCTTATAAGATGAAAAATCTCTAGCATGCCCAAGTTCCCTGACAAATTCTCTCCTCAGCAGCTCATTTGAAATATCTTCAGTCTTCCGGGAGGTGGGAGAGAGAAGGGCAGATGAGTCTTCCTATTTGCAGACTCTGCCATGCTCTCACCACATGAGGAAGGCCAACTGGATCATCCCCCCAAAATACTTAAGGCTCTGAGAGTTTTGATTATAGAAGTCAGAAAAAGAGGGAGTTGGGGTATAGGCAAAAGAAAATTTTAAACTTGCTTAGTGCATCTGTCCCCAAAAGAAAGAGATCTGAGCGTCCTTCCAGACCTTCTCCAGGGAGCTTAACTTCTGAAATCCTGAACTAGGTGGGGAGTACCTTAAATCCACAGGAGCATGATTGAAGGGTGACATTTGTAGTCAGAGCCAACAGAAGTGGCCCAAGCTCCACTCCTGCCCTAAGTAATAGTTATCAGTCACTAGAGAACAGTCAGGGTGGGCTTATTGTCTTTGGCAGTAAGAATGGTGACCAAATTCTGCATCACTTCCCAGAGGTTGGAAATTAAGGATGGCAGTCTGAGCACATCTTGGCAAAAGCCAGACACTCAAGTGCAGATGAATACAACTGATTCTCATTATTTATGGGTTCCATATTTGCAAATTTGACTACTTGATCAAATCTTTGTGTAAACCCCAAAACAGTATTTATAGCTTTTTTTTTTTCTGCAGACATTCATAAAGTGGCAAAACATTTGAATCACCTGATGTACACGTCTCTAGCTGACATTGAACAAGAAGAGGCCCTGCCTTCTTGTTTCATCTCTCTTACTATAAACAAGTATCTTTTCCACAGTGCCATAGTTTTGGTATTTTTGTGCTATTTTCCCTTACTAGTAAGTTTTCTATTTAACTTCCAATCAGTGTTCCAGTGCTGTCTGGTGTTCCTGAAGACACAAAGACTGGGATGTGCCTTATAGACAAAATCCATGTTCAGTAAGTTTTGGGTGTGAATTATTATGCTGTTGTTCATTGTTAATGAACCAGCATTATTAAGTGAGATATCTGGAAACAGAAACACATAATTCAACAGGGCTATATATTGAAATTATATATAATATACCACATATGATATATATTATATATCGGCTGATTAAAATGTGATGAGGCTCATAGGAACCTAGCACTTCATTTCCCCTGGGAGCAGAGGTTCAGTGTTCCCTAATTCAGTGTATGTAGCAGGTTTATAGATCAGAACTACTATGAATAACAAGAACCAAGTGTAATGAGATTCAGCCAGGAGAGGAAACAGGTGGAAGCAAACTTAGGAATGGCTAAGGTTTTCCTGTGTGGCCTTCTCTCTCTGCATTCCCTGCTCCCATACTCTGGGCCTCCTGTTTTCTTTAACAATGTTCAAGTGCCTCATCTGTCTCTTGGTGCCCTGCCTTCTTCCTGGTTCCCCTCATGTAGAAGTCAAACCTAGCTCCTACATATCTGGGGCCAAATAGAATAACAAAGGTCCTCTAGACCAGTTCTCTGATTAGCTCCTTGGTTTCTTGCAAATGCATCTTCTTGAAGGAGAGTCTGTAATTAAATGTCTTTGGTGTCAGGGGACTCACTACCATATTCCATCTTGGAAAGCTTTTATTTCTAGAAAGTTCTTCCATCTGTTGGGCAGACATCTTTCTTTCTGAAGCCTCTTGCTCTTGTCCTTGGCTCTGTTTCTTGGGTCCACACATCTGTTCCAGCCTTCTGCTGACTACCTTCACTTCATGGGGCTCAGAGAGGGCTGGTTTGTGGCAGTTGGGAGAAGGGTCTTCCTTGTGTCCTTCATGTAGAAGACCACCTGCTTCAGCTTTGTGTCTAGTGTGGCCTCTTGATGTCATCTCTTCTAGGCCTGTCTTTCCAGGCTCTGCCCCAAAGCACTTTGAAAATGACACCACTCAACACTTTCAGGAATTTCTCTTTGAGCTATAAGGAAAGCTAGCCTCTACTCTTCTCTACAGGTACAATAACTAAAGACTAAAAAGAAGTGACTTGCCCAAGGGAATTTTATAATTCAATCCAATGGATGCTTATTGAGTGTCATTATGGGCCAGGCACTGCCCTGAGAGCTGGGGACATAAAAGGGTATTTATTCACATAGTCACAAAATTTTTAGTAAGTGCTGATTTCATGCTAGATATTGGGGGTATGATGGAGGATAAGATGGAGTCTTGTCACTCATGGGATGAATTATCTAGTGGGGGGGAATGGGCTGGGATAAATAATTGCATAAATAGTTGTATGACTGCAAGTGGGATGAGTGCTACCAACGAGTGACCTAGGGAACAACATGAGTCCCTGCAGTGGGGACCTGACTGATTCAAGGGGGGGCCTTGCAAGCAGTTGAGATTCAGGCTGAAGCCCTGGGGAGGGGAATGTGAGGAATCAAGACAAGGGCCTCCCACATGCATAGGAGTTGACCACAAAGCCACGTCAGGAGGACAAAGCTCCTGATGCTTTACTTTTCCAGAGGCCCCCTCTTTCCCTTTATTTATATTCTCTTCTAAATATGGAAGTCAAAATCAAAGGCAAGGAAACTCAAAGGAATGTGGAATCTTAGACAGAAAATGCTTATGGCAGACACCAGTGGACAAAGAATGATTCCAATGTTTACTAAATGATTAACCATATATCCACAGCCCAGGAAAATTTATATCTTGGGAGAAGTGTAGCATAGGAAATCTGTCCAGGTTTCAGCCTCCCTGGGTCTCAGTTTTCTGATCAGTAAGATGGGAATGAGGGCAATCCCTTCCTAGAAATGCGGGTTGGGTGGGAAGATTAAATGAGGTAACAAATATAAAGCATCTAGTTCCGTGTTTGGCATCCAGTAAATATTCAAAAATATTAGCTTGTATAATTTTCTTACAGCTCTCCTGTATTTACAACAGATGACCAAGACTAGGAGTTCATTGATGCTGAAAATATACTTAGTGAGCATCAGTTATGTTTCAGGTACTGTGGGAGGGGCTGGTGGTGCAGGGTGAACAGGTGGCCTGTGCAAATTCCTCTGCCAGGCCTTTCACGCTCTGAGCATGACTTGCCATTCAGGAGGTGCACAAATACCCACCTCTGTGCAACTTCAACCAAACTTATGAAACAATAGTTACTTCTGCTACATGTATTTGACTCTGTACTCCATATAGATTTCATTTTTTAAATGCAGGTCTTGGGCTGGGATTGTGGCTCAGCAGTAGAGCTCTCGCCTAGCACTGGCACAACCCAGGTTCCATCCTCAGCACCACATAAAAATGTGGCCACCATGTTTCACCCCTAGATGTCACTTTTCTGCCCAGATTTCAAGGCATTGTGTTGTTTCCATCTACACCTAAAAAATAAATGTTAAAAAAAAATTAAAAATGCACGTCTTGACCAACTAAATGGATGTCATAATCCATGAATGGGTTGCAGCCCACAGTTTAACAGAGCAGTGCCTTAGAGCAATTGGGTCAAATGCTTAATAAAGCCAGGGTAGAATCTATTTGATATGGAATCTTCCCAGATGTCCCTGGACTTGCGTTTGATCTCTTACCTTTGGCATTTGCCATTGCTGTCCTATGATGGTGAATTTGCACAGCATTCTGCACTCAAGCACATATATGATGGCTCCTCTCACTCCACTTTTAGCAACTCCCCTTGCTCCTCAGAGCACCCTTTAGTGTTCAGGTGCTAGCTCATACCCTAGTCTCCCACGTGAACTAAACTCTGTGATTAGAGATGGTAGATTTAAACTCAGTAAACATTTGCTCCTTCATGTCAGGTGTTCACCATGGAGGCTGATATTATACAACTTTTTAAGCAGGTCCTGAATCAGTACAGACCACTGCTGTGGATACTGGAACACCAATTCAATCTCCATTCACTCCTGGGATCTATGGCCACTGTGTTTCACCCCTAGATGTTGCTTTTCTGCCCAGATTTCAAAACCATTTCTGTGCACTCAAGAAGACTAATATGTTATCATTGGCATCCTTTCTAATGAGAACTATAACTTAGAACCCTGAGCCTGAGACTGAAACCAAAAACAAAATACAAGTCATTGGTTATGGTTCATCCAACTCTGGTTGGCCCTAGGGAAGAAGAAACTGGGATAGAAAAAACTTGCATTTGGCTAGGGCTTTAAAGTTTTGTCACATCTGAGATTGCCTCAGAGAATCCAAATAAGGGGAGAAGGAAAAGGAGATTATCCTTATCTTATAAGTAGCAAAATTGACTTCTGGGGGCTACATGGTAAACGGCAGACATGGTAGAACCCAAACCCAGATGTCCTGAATTCTGATCGTTTGCATTCCCACCAGATGCCAAGAGTGCTGCTGTCTTACATTCCCTGGGCTTATTATGGCTCATTAGAAGCCGTTGTATATATTATCTTGGTTGCTCATAAACAACACTCTACTGTGTTGTATTAATTGGCTTTCCATGGCTTTAACAAACTCCCTAGATAATCTTCTGATAAAGAAAAAAGGTTTATTTTGGCTCATAGTTTTGGGGTTCCAGCCCATGGTTGGTTGGCCCTATTGCTTTGGGCTGGGTGGCACATCGTGGAGAAGAATGTGTGATAGAGCAAAGCTATTGACCTTACTATGGCCAGGGCTGGAAAGCAGAAGAAGAGTCAAGAGGGGTGGGGGTCCCTCTGTCCTCTTCAAGGGCGTGTTCTCAATGACCTTCAGGCCTCCCACTAGGCCCTACCTCTTAAAGTTTGTGTCTCCTCCCAGTTGTGCCAAGCTGAAGAACAAGTCCTTGACACCTGAGCCTTTGGGAGAATATTCCAGACCAAACTGTAGAATATATGTAAATTTCATTTATCCCCATTTTAGATATGTAAGGTTTCAGATAGGGGTTAAGTAACTTACCCAAGGTCATACAGCTTATACATACTATAGGAGAAAAGGGGTGCCCTATGCATCCCCTTGTTCCAAGCTCCTAAGCAACTACCCTGGACCCTGGCCAGGATCATTCATGTGGGTCCTTTCCTCTGGCTCCATTCAGAACTGCATCCTTCAACAAACAAGTTCATGATGATCAGGGATGTGCATGGGAAGGTGCAGGTCTTAAGGTCAAGATATTCTTCATCTGCCCCAACTCAAACTGATGGCACAGTAGTAAGTAGCATCTGAGTTCAAATCTCAGTTTAAACCCCTATTAACTGTGTGATCCTCAGCAAGTTGCTTGACATCTCTGAGTCTCAGTTTCATTCATTCATTCATCAAAACTTGTATGAAAGCCCCTCACTAAGTGCTGTAATTGTGGTCTGAAGTACCTATATTATACCTGCATCTCTCAGGTGGGAATAATAACAGGGTTGTTATGTAGAATCAGGAAAATTTATGTAAGCAAACCACAGGGCCCAGCGCCTAGCAAGCAAAGAAGATCAGTAAGTATTTGCAGAATCTGACTCTGGAGCAGGACTTAGCCTGCCTTGGAGTTATGTCAGCCTCCCTAGAAGAGGCTGGGTCCTGGCAGCACTAAGTGCAAAGAACAATCGTGTAAATGTACACAAAATATCAAATTTTATGGCATTGTACGCACATCCACGGATGCAGCAGGGATGTGAGGAAATCCCTCAGGGCTTTAAAAATGAATCTTTTTACCTACTTGAAAGAGAACAAAGTGGTAAAATGACAACCCCGAGTGTTTCGAGGCAGGAGGGAGAGGGCCATGAGCCAGCAGGTTCCCTAGTGCTCCCCATCAGTGGCAGGTCCTGAGAGTCCCAGGGACATCCATCAAGTGAGTCCCTGGATCTCCTGGACCAGCCTGCAGGAGAGGGCCTGGGGGCTCATTGTGACAGGAGGTCAGCTCTGCCAATAAGCCTGGCACTGCACTGAGCCTGTTCCTGTCATTGTCTTGACTCTGTAACAAAATAGCGCGCTGGTAAGGAGCACATACATGCTCTGGGGACAGAGAAGGCATGGATTTGAATCCCCATACTGGAGTTGAGCAGCGTGTGACATTAATTCCTAACCTCACTAGGACAGGGAGATTTTTTAAAATCTGCAAAATCAGTATGAAAAGATCTCTCTCTTAGAGATGTGCTGAGGATTAAACAAGATCTGCAAATTCCTGGTGTATCTGTGCAACTAGATTTTATTGTACATCTATAATAATAAGCGAGGCACTCTGCCGGGCTCTGGGGATGAAAGGGCAGGCTGAACCAGCCAGGACGCGTGCTTTCCTGAAGCTTATCACACAGCAAGAAAGACAGAGAGTAAGTGCTAGCACATTAACAAGTAGTCTGAAGGAAAAGAATATGGTTCTAAGCAGCTTGACTATGGGAGATAAGGAAAGGCTTCCTGGAGGAAGTGACCTTTGAGCTGAAGCCCGAAGGAGCAACAAGAGAAAACCAGACCAGGGCGGGCAAACACTATCTATGAAGGTCCAGGCAGTAAGCACTTGGTCTTTACTGGCCTCACAAGCTCTGTTGCAGTTCCGCTGTGGTGTATGAAAACAGCCAGACAGGACATAGACGAGGGGGCGTGGCGGTGTTCCAACACAACAGGTAGGTTCGGCCTGTAGTCTGTGGTGTGCCATCCCTTAAATGAGCTGGAAGAGGGCTGGGGGCGGGGGGTCGTGGCAGGGAGAATTCCAGACAGGGAGTGGCATACACACCTGGCAGGATGGAGCTTGCTGCACTTGAACAGGAGAAGAAGGCAGGTGTGACTGGAACCAACAACATGAGGTGAGGGTGGAGAGCCTCCAGAGAGCAGGCCTTGTAGGCTGCAGTAAGGATTTGGGTCTCTACCCTTAAACCTAAATGGAAAAGACCTGTAGAGCCTGTAAGAGGCTGGTGTGATGGAGGTAGTGGGGAGATGTCGCAGTGCTGGCTGGATGCTGCCATGTGAGAAACCGAATGGAGGGGACACAGCAATTCTAGCTTGAGGCAAGTTGAGGGGAAGTTGGATGAGGTTGGGGAAGGGTGAGGCTGGGGGAAATCAACCCACCCAACTCTGTGATCCCACTGTCAGATATAAGTGCAGGTCTCCTGACTCCAGATGTCACACTGCCATCTCATCGGGAAGCAGCAGGGGACGCCAAGGGTCTTGCTCTTACTTTCCTGTGACCAGAGGGCAGACTAAATCCAGGCATCAGGCCCTCATTCAGTTGTACAGATGTCACCTTTCAAAGACCTGGAGAGCTCCTATCAAAGTCAGGGAGCCCACTCCCTGGCCTATTGCCCCCCTATCCAAGCTTCCCTTCCGGCAGATTCTTTCAGGCTTGGTCTCTTGGCTACTCCACCTATGGGACTTAAACATAGCTCTTGGAAGAACAATGGATCAAAAATAGCTGTCCTACTAGAAGCAAGAAGCAACAGCTGAGAGAGAGAGAGAGAGAGAGAGAGAGAGAGAGAAGAAACCAACACTATGAAAAGCAGACAGATTAACTTATAAAGGCATAGAAATGTAGGCAAGGTGCCCTGCACATTACTGTCACCCTGGAGCAATACTATATCACCACACAGTGTAATAACTGGCTTCCCGATGATAACAATGCATATTAAGGTAAAGATGCCCACTCTATTTAAGAGGACAGAGGAACGTATTCCTTTGGAAAGGATTTTTGAAAAGAATGCTTTTGAATACATAATTAAGATCTCCAAAATTTAGTGCTCAAAGGAGCAAGATTATTATTAATTTATATAGATCTGTGTCCCTTGGTAATGTTGGGCAAATGGTGCTTTCTATGCATGTTCAAGCACATCTCTTACCAGTTATATTTACCTAAATTTTCATATTTGACTAAGCACTTCTATTATAAGATGTTTCTCCTAATAGTATTAGCATCATAGTTAGAAGGGCTACACATTTGTTTTAAATAATGTGATTCCAGTGAAGCAGCACCTTGGCCTCTTTTGAGTGCTATGTTTTTTTTACTTGCTAGCTCTGTGACTTGGGTAAGATATTAACTTACCTGGACTTGACTTTCCAGGTGGGGCAGCACTGAGATTGGTATCCATAAACTTCTAATGCCCAGCCCAGAGGCTTTTTGTGCATTTCGGGCCCCAGCATACACTGGAGCCAGCTTGCCCCAGCTGCAAGAGCCCACTGTACAAATCTTCCCAGCTTTGTGTTCTCTAACATCATGTCAGCAACCAGGGGAGTGTTTGCACCATAGAAATTGGTAAATGCCTTTAACCAAGGCCTCTTTTTCAGGAGAGTCAGTTTTTAAGCATTCCCTAGCCCACCCTGGGTGGGTACTCAAGTCATTACTAATCTCTACAGTCTAGTCTTTCCCCATCATCCTGTTTCTTCTCTGAGTTTGTCCTCTGCTCTGATCCAGCTAGCATACGAGCCACCTGGACCCTTGCTACAACACAGATTGCTGGACCCTCCCCAGGCAGTGTCTGATTTAGTTCATTCAAGATGGGCTGAAGAATCTGCATCTTGAATGCTGATACAGCTGGTCTGGACATCAAACTTGGAGACACTGACCTAATCTAATAAGCCAAGTCCCGAGTGCAAGCCCTTTGGAGGGCACAGAAGAGACTGCATCTTCTGTCTCAGGCAGTGGCACGATTAAGAGTACTGACCTAGTACTTTGCACATATGCTATCTCCTTTAATCTTCTTAAGAACTTCTTAAGGCAGTAATTACTATTTTAATCCCCACTATATAGAGGGGGGAGGACAAAGTTCAGAGGGATTCAGTAACTCAGGTGAGATCGTGTGGCTTATAAACTGGGAAGCCAAGCTAGACCCAGGTCCTCCAACTCTGGGTCCTCACCTGGGTGGTGAGTTGTACAGTGCTCAAGGGTGGGTAAGACTGAAATGCAACCTGAGCTCCACATGCCCAGCTGGGCACTGGCAGGGCCACCTCAGCCTAGAGAGCTGTTTTTTTTTTTTTCTCTCTGCATTAAGATACCATTAAGGCTGGTAGTAGCCCTGTGCAATGCATATTCTCCTCCCTCACTATCACTTCTAGGGCCTCTAAACTGAGGCAGAGTGAGTAGGAGAGAGAAAATACAGAGAGGGCCCAGCAGAGATGTCATCCGAAGTGAACTCAAGCCCACACTTGGGCATGGAGACAAGGCTCACAAAACAGCTGTTCCCACAGGAGGGTTTGGGGGCAGGTGTCAGTGGGGTGGAGCGAAGGGATTTGGCTGCAGACAGAGGCACAGATTGTCTGTGATGTGAGAGCTGTATCTCCTGCCCACCCCTGGCACGTGTGTGGCATCGAAGGTGCCCAGTGGGTGGGGCAATTAGCCTGCATCCCAGGGCGCCTGGCTCTGCCTCTCCCCTTCCTTCCCACTGTCTTTTTGCAATTAGATTGCACTGGGTAATAGCTGCCAAACCATTTTGTTGGATCTGATGAGTTTATTAATTTCTTAGGGGCTAATAGAAGAGTGGGTGGGAGATTCATTTCCTGACTGGATCTTGGGGGCTAATTAGTCTCTTTGCCAGGTTCCCAGAGGTGAGAGGTGGGAGGGTGCATTGCTCAGGCTGTTGGACTTGGCTCTGGATAAATCATCTCTATGCTTGGCTTTTACAGGAAACTAGCTCACTGAGTAAGACCACAGAGGCTGGGGCTGGGCCCCTAACGCAGGGCTGAGTTAGAATTGCCTCCCTTGGGAACAGTGGAGGTGGGAAGAGAGGTAGGGGTGGGAGCTGAGTTCTGCCTCAATTGGTGGGAAGTGTAGGTTTAGGGTGACAAATGGGACTCTAGAAAGTTCCGGTCCTGTCCCACACATCCAAATGCTGACATTCAGCCCAAATCTTTTTTGTTTCTTCTGTCCAAATATAGTCCTTCCAAGCTTAACACACCATCAAGGTCTGGTTGTATACATTTTGAAGGCAGGGAAACTGAGCCTCAGAGAGGAGAATAATTCTACCTGGCTTTGTGGAGTGCCAAGACCAAGAAGAAAGCTGTGTGCCTGGAGTTTGAATTGGATGGTTGACACCCCTCAAAGCCATCTCCTGGTCAGCCGGGTCTGCTCAAATGAAGGACATATTAGTGTTCCCACCCTAAGAGACAACAGCAGAAACAGGGAAGAACCCATTCTTAGGAATCAGATCAGAATTCAAGCCTATGCTATGCCTACACAGAGGGTGACCTTAGGCAAGCCACTAAACCTCTCCGAGTCTCAATTTCTTCGTAAATAACATGGAAACACCATAAGCATTCCAAAGGGTAATAGGAGAATCCAAAGAGGTGATAGAACTTTCTAACCCAACAGTTGTCTAGAAACTGTTACCCTTTTCCCTTCATTTGGAAATCCAGTGCATTCCTCAGCCTCCCTGTACCTTTCTTGTGTAGAGAGGAAGAGGAAGGAGAGGCTCAGGCAATAGCGTGGACTGTCTGGTCTGTTTGAGAGACCATAGGAGCTCCAGAGGCCAGAGGAGGGCTTCCCTGCCTCCTGCCCATGCCTGGCTAACAAGAGCAACCTGCCAACAGGAGATGAGGACTTTCCCCTGCTTCCAAACCAGTTCTAGAGCACGATGCTGGGGTCTGTGCATAAATAAGTCTGTCCTCTTTTGTCCTAAGCCACAAAGACTGTGGGGGAGACCACAGGGAACTGAAAACGTGCAGAACACTGAAAGACTCAGACAAGACGGCTGTGCTGACTTCTTTGGAAAAATCATGTGGTTTAAAGAGCACAGGGCAGTGTCACCTCACACTAGTTGGGTGGATTCTCTGATTTGGGGCTCTTTATTTGTAAAACGGGGCTTGCTATCTGGATATGCATGAGACACTGCTTGCAAACTAAAACCAAACATGAGCATATAGAGAACCATCCTGCCTTAGAGAGGTGGAAAAAACTACTACCCCCACCCCTTTTCCAGGTGGTGTCCCGTCCGAGGGGCATTTTTGGTGATCTCCCCTTTGCCGCCTGAAAGGGCCATCCTGGGAGACCCTCAGTTTCTTTCCTGGAACTGGAAAGGCTCCCAGTGGATGGTCCACAGTCCCCAGTGGACCCTGCCCTCCACACTGTGAAGTCAGGAAACTGGTTCTGCTCAGTGTGCCCCTGAGTCCGCCTGCTCCACGGGTCTGGGGTGAAGGCCGAGGCAGAGCCAAGTCTCCATTGTTGTTGGAGCTTCCAGAAGAGACCCCAGAGCCCTGCTCTGGGGAATAGAGCCACCAGCACCCATGGAACTCAAAGAGAGTTTCCCAGGGAAACTGCCGCTGGTGCTCGGAGATGCCTGGTGGAGGCGGCTGTGTGTGTCTCCATAGGTTGGTGGCCAGCTGTCAGCTGTCTCTCTTGGCTGCCCACCTCCAGTCTCAGCAGCAGACATTTGTCAGCGGCTCCAGCTTGTAGAACTATATTGGGATTTTATCTATGTATATTATATATTTACATATTATTTATACATTTGACATATCATGGACTTCTGTATTATTTACACATAGCATATATATTTATACAATGTCTACTTAGATATATTATTGAAAGGGTTCTACTGAGAAAAACAATCTAACAATCCACTGTGCTATTGAGTTTAGGCTTAGGTAACATTCTAAAATGGGGAACTAAGTAAATTATGGATTTTATTCCCCCTAGGGGTCTTTAAGACAATGGGAAAGTCAACAATAATATATTGTGCACCTAAAAATTTATTAAGAAGTTAGAGCTCATGATAATTGTTTTTAACACAATAAAATAAAACTAAGGCTAATACAAGGAAGAAAGCAATAGGGAAGTAGAAGAAAAATAATTATTAGGTTTCTGTTGCTTCGACAAAATACTTGGGAAAATCAACTTAAAGATGGAAAGCCTTATCTTGGCTCATGATTTCAGAGGTTTCTGTTCATGGTCACTGGGCTCCATTGTTTCCGGGCCTGTGGGGAGCTCATGGTGGAGCAGAGCTTCATACCTGATGGTAACCAGGAAGGGCAGGGAGAGAGAGTGAGAGAAAGAGGTGGGAGACAGATGTACCCTTCAAGGACACATGCCTTCCAACTAGGACCCACTTCTTCCAACTAGGACCTATCTCCTAATATTCCATTAAGTTATGAATACACCAGGAATTAATGCATTGATGAGGCCAGAGCCCTCATGATCCAATCACCTACCGGGGTGCCGCCTCTGAACACTGCTGTACTGGGGACCAAACCTTTAGCACATGAGCTTTTGGGGGGATATTTCAGATTCAGATGGTACATTCAAATGCCAGATTAAATTCATTCTCACAACGACCCAAAGAAGTTTCTATCATTCCCATTTTACAGATAAGGAAACAAGGTTAGTGAGGTTCAGAAACTCTCCTGGGGTTACACAGGGAGATCTGTGCTTCTGGGTCTGTGAGAACAATGCAATGTCAAGATGGCACATAAATGATCTTTAAGAAGGTTGAGAAATGTTACCATGCCCATTTGTAGATGCCGAGGCTCTGGAGAACATAGGTGTCTAAATTTTGACAGTAAACAAATAGATCAAACAGGGTCTGGCCTCTTCCAGTTTATTTACTCATCTATATATTTAACCATTCAGCACACATTTATTAAAGGCCTTGTATCTGCCTGTTTCCTCCAGTATGCCATTCTAATTCTTATTTTGATAAACACAATTATTGAATTCAGGCCAAAGCACAAGAGTACCTGTGGTTATTCTTGCCTGAAAATATTTTGCCATTCTCTTCTGGACACAGAATTTCCTGAACTGTGTTTCATTCCTAATTTGTTTTTCCCTTTACCCTCTCAGGCTCTCCCAAGCCTTCACAGTCCTTTCTTTGCTTAGCCTGTCAGTGCCCCCTTCCCTCAACCCTGTCCTGATCCAGCCCCCTGCACCATGCTCCACACACCACCCCCCATGGCTTATACACAGCCCAAGGAGACACCTGGGACTGTCCCCTTGGCTCCTCCAAGCCTGGGGCCCCAGCCTGCCAGGCCTCTCCTTCCTCCATGTCTTCCCAGTTCTCTCTCATTGGTCTCCTCAGATTGGCCAGTGGCACGTGGCGGAGGGCCTCAGCATGGACAGCCGCCTCTACGCCTCCAACAGCTCGGACAGTCTCTTCAACACCACCCTGGTTGTCACCACCATCCTGGTAAGCAGGATCTCCCGAGCCACCCAGCTGCAGCTCCCCGGGGTACCTCTCCTGAGCCAGTGCAGAGAGCTCCCAGGCTTCCCAGGGAACAGAAGATGGGAGCACTAATCACAGCACCAAGGCCAATTTATGACAGTGTAATTACACTCAAGTTGCTGTTTCATATGGAAATGATATTTGATGAGTTCCCAAGCAGCTGGGGAAGAGGGATAGGGTGGAGAGACTCCACAGTTTGTGGGTGCCTCTTTCAGGGGCACCCTGAAGCCTGGGGCAGCTATGTAGGGCCACATGGAGAGGACACCCTAGGGGAAGCTGGATCCAGTCCACTGGGGTGGCTGCTGCTTTTTCCCAGAAGCCCACCTTGCTTGGCACCTAGAGTATACAAAATGAGGCCTTCCCATACTGCATCCCCCAAATGGACACCTGAACGTCTGTGGGTTTATAAGGCCTCTTTTTTTCATTTCCAGACGGTAAAAAGAGGGTTCTTAATTAACCTATCGGGCAAGGGACCATCTGCTTTTCTAATTGATTCAGTTCTATTCAGTAATTACCAAGTCCAACCCCTGACTCTAGTCTCCTGCCATGTACCAGGCACTGTGCTCAGTCATGGAGACCAAAGATAGGTAAGACTCCGTCTCCATCCTCAGAGGTTGTAATTTAGCAGATGGGATAAGTCAAGTGCATACACGGCGAAGGTATTATTTGTCTTCCCCCCAGAAGACCTCATGTTTTAAAAGATTTTTCAATTAAACCAGCTGCATGTATTAAGCAATAATTACTCTGTTCCCCCTCCCTTCCCCCTATTAACTAATCAAAAGTGTATTTCCCCTGCTTGGCACAGCATCTTATCAGCAGGAGATAACCAGTGTAGTCACACTGATAATGCAGCCCAAAGCAGGGACGATGTATGGGAAAGCCTGCTCCTCTTGTCTCATCCCTCTTAAATGTGCAAGGTCTGCAATGGGTTTGTTTCTTTTAGGCTTTTTAAGATAATAAAGAGAGCTCAGGGACCCCCATGGTGACTTCACAAACTCTGGGGTCCAGGGAATGCTTAGCTGGAATTATTGACCTACTGTGAATGGAATAGCACTGAAGCTAGGAAAGAGGTGCAACCTAGAACTGTGGAGTGTGGGGGAGAGGGCCGACCTGCAGCACTACCTGAGAAGGAACCTTTAATTACAGATGGAGACTGAAAGGGAGCACTTAGGAAGGGGAAAGTGAATGAGGGAGAGCATTGTTAGGTGTTTAGGAAATGTAGAAAAATACCAGCTTTCCCCAAAAAATGGGCTTCAGTAGGGAAAGGCAGGAGCACCAGCCAGAAATGTGGGTTGAGTCCATAGTGCTGAGGAACTTGAACGTCAGGCCCTCAGTTTTTATTTCAGCTGGCAGGAGATGGGTGGCTGAATAGTTTCATTCATCCTGTGGGGCACTATGATTTGCTTGGTACTATTCCCGGTACTCAGAGTACAGCAATGAATGAAACACAAGACCCGCTGTCTATATTGAACTTCCATTTTGGTGGGGAATGTGAGATAGACAATAAAAAGCCATTACAGGCTGGGCACAGTGGCACATACCTATCATCCCAGTGGCTCAGGAGGCTGAGGCAGGAGGATTGCAAGTTCAAAGGCCAGCCTTTAGCAACTTAGCAAAGCCCTACGCAATTTAGCAAGACCCTGTCTCAAAATAAAAAATAAAAAAAGGACTGGGGATGTTGCTCAGTGGTTAAGCACCCCTGGGTTCAATCCCTGGTTATAAAACAAACAAATAAACAAAAACCAAAAAACCAAACTAATACAAGTTGACTGTCCCTTATCCCTTATCAAAAATGCCTGGCCTCCTCAATGGCTCCATCCTCACTTGCTTGTGTATTTCCCCAACTAAAATCAGAATTGTCCTGTAATTTGCTTACTTTGCCCCCCGCCGCTCCCCTTGGTATTCAGAACTAGCCCTCCTTACTTGCTTCCTCTCCACGCTCCTTGGGGTCTAGTGGTGAGGGATTGCCCTCCATTTCCTCACTGTATCTTGCCTCTCCCTTCCTTTGCACATGCTGTTCCCTCAGACTGGAATGCCTTCCCTGCATTCCTGTCTCATCTGGAGAGGCCCGCACACCCTCACAGTTCTGCTCAGATGTTGCCTGTTCCATGGAGTCTTTCTTCCCCTGTCTGACTTCCGCCTCTCCTTCTCTAGTTTTTTGTACATTCCTCCCTCTGTGTGGCACATCCTCTTAAGGGATGTCATTTGAATATCTACCTCCCCTTCTAGAATGAGAGCTCCTTAAAGATCCAGTTGCCTGGTCCACATCAGAGCTCAATAATCAGAATTGGAGTCAAGAATTTCTTCCTGCAGAATTTGAGGGAGGAATTTTAAGGAATTCTTTAAGAGTCAAGGAGAGTTTGGAGGGAAAGGGGGAACTTTCTGGGACATGCTTCCTGCCTCTCAAGTTTGGGGATTTGACTGCACTTGGAGATCTGGCTGTGCTGAGACTCCAGGGTCCAGTTTCCAGGCTGAGAAAGTCACTCTGATCTGCGCGCGCGCGCGCGCGTGCGCGTGTGTGTGTGTGTGTGTGTGTGTGTGTGTGTGTACCCGTGTGCACATGCATGCTCACTGCCCACATGTAAGTTCACAAGGAGTGGGGGTGCTGGAGGTTAATACCTTTCATGTGACGTGACATTTAATGACATGGTAAGAACACTCAAGCCAAAATTAGCACTGGCTCTTTTTTTTTTTTTTTTGGTGCATGTGTGTCTGAGGCTGCTGATCCGAATCAATAGCTCCTACCAGGAATGATGATGATCCTAATTCAGTCCCTAGGTGACCGTTTGTGGGTTTTCCCTAGCAAAAGGTAATCCTGAATGATTTATCCCTTAAAACTCCGCACATATCCATGTTGTTTCTCGCTCCTGTCAGGGTGCGCTTGGGACGTGTGAATGATTTATTGGTTAATACCAGCAAACACACAGAATTAGCTACAGCTCCTGTTCCCTGAAGACATTCTCTGTGTCAGGCCCTGTGTCAAACATTTCGCTGCATTGTTGCCTTGGGGTCTCCCCAACCCCCTTTCTGGATAGACCAGTGTGTAGCCCCCCACATTTTCCACAGTTCAGGGAGCCCCAGCCTTTCTGATATTTTGACCATTCAACACATCTCCTCCCTCCAGAATCCAGTTCTGTATATTTATTTTGCTTATGTCAGTGAAATTTAAATTAACTTGAGAGTAGAGAGTATTTGGGGAGGAGATTCTATGATGCTTCTCAGGATAATTAAAGATACCCTGGTCCTAGGTTGGAAGCCCTCCGCCAAGCTGTGTCTGTCAGACCATTTTGGCCCTTCTTTCTCTCTGTCTGTCTCATAATCACCAAGCTCTTGACCTAGAGAAGGGGAAGGGTCAGGTCCAGGCTGACTTGCTCTGCGTCTGGGCTCCTCACAGCCTCAATGTTGGATGCAGAGAGGAGGACTTTGGGGGACTCATGGGAGCCCTGGTGTTAGCACAGGAGTTGGTGGAGGAGGCAGGACAGGGACAAGGAGAAGTTAGGTTAGGTGGAAGATGGGGAGGGAGAGGAGTTGCGGCATGAGAAGCCCTTGAGCCAGGGTTGGCAAGTGTGGAAGGTAGGGAGGTGGCCCGTCACACTGCCATGACAGTGGACTTGGTCATAGGTCAAAATCATGTCACTTTCAACTCTGAGCTCATGCCCAGAACTAAACTGCCCTCTCTGCCCTCCCCCATAACCTCTGGTCTGTCTGGCCCTCCAGCTGCCCCCATCCCAGGAATAGAAGCCCATCCCAGGAATTCCACGTCAGCATTTCAGCACTTCCCCCCTTACCCTCTAGAAACATCTCTACCATAGTGTTCAGCCATCTGGCCAGAATACCTGTCCCCAGGCCTGATGGCCTTTGTGACCCCTGCTCCCTGCTCAGTCTGCATTCAGCCTCCTCTCCTCAGCTAGGCCCCAGGGCTCCCGTGCTCTCCTGCTTCTCTCTCCTTATCATATCCCCCTCCAGCATTCTGCCAGACCTTCCCACACACCAAGCCATCCATCCCACCTGCTCCCACCTTCAGCACAGCTTTGGGGTAGGCACAGGCTCGCCTCTCCTCACGTCCACACCCACACCCTGCACCGTGCCCCAGGCCTCTTCCTAGCCTCACACTCACCAGGGCCCTGTCTCCATCTCCTGGTTCCTGGGACCCTGCTCCTCCCACCACTCCTCTTCCTTCCTTCTCTAAGCTCTCCTTTTGCAGCATTTCCTCTCTGCCTGCCTGCACGGCTCTCTCCCACCCTAAAACCACCCCATCACCTAGACACTGCTAATCTTCAGCTACCCTCCAGTTGGAGAATGGGGAATCAGATTTGAGTGCACCCTTGGGGACCCGCCCACCCTGCTGTTTGCAGAGAAGAACTACAGCAGCTTGGAGGGGAGGCCCAGCTCCCTCCATCTCCCACTTTCTCAAAAATGCCTGTTCCTTCACTCCTGATCCTCGCGCAGTATCCCAGTGCTTGCTTGCTTCTGCCTCCCAGCAGTCACGTGACTTGTAATCCAGCCACCCCTCTCAGTCCTGTTTCTCCTCTGCATTCTCCTTCTTCAGACTTTCCCCCTGTTCCCTGGTTTCCAGCCTCTGGTTGCTGTTGAGTTGGTTCTATGGCTGCTCTTCGCTTTTCCACTCTCAAAGATCAGGTTCTTCCCAGGGATGAGATTCCTGCTCCTCTCTGTCCTGTCTCAGTTCTCCCCCACAATGGTGTCACACATTTTACTGCTCCTGCCTTCACTTCTGCTCAGAGGCCTTCGGGTCCTTATCACTGTCTTACCTTCATCCCGTATGTTACATACCCCATCAATCATTTCCTCCTGGACAGCCTGCTACTGCCTCAAACTCAACATGTTCCTAGTCCCTTTCCCTTCCAAGCCACCTATGGCACCCAACCAGTCATCAATCCTGTCTTCCCTCTGTCTCTTACACCCTTCCAGCTCTCTCCCGTCCAGCCCAAGCCATGAGCAGCTCAGGACACAATGTCCTGCTCTAGGGTTAGTTGCCCCCTCGTGTATGGCTTGGTGTTCTTTACTTCCAGCTTTGTGTTTAAAACCCAAGATGCTTCCCCATCAGGCCTAATGTGTTGTACAGTCCCTGGCCTCAAGGCCCATGCTGACTCTAAGTCATACAAATTTTTCCTCCCACATACACTTCCCTAACACATGCTGCAGTTAAACTGAGGATCCATCTGAGTGGACCACACTCCTTCTCACCTGCAATTGTGTCCCGATGGTGCCTCTCTTCTGTCCATAATGCTTCTCATTCCCATCTGCCAATGTTCTTCCATTCTCTGGAGACATCTCCTCTGTGAAACCTTCTCTGCACATTTCATTAGAGAGGCCCACCCCAATCCTCAGTGCTCTCTGCCTGGGATTGCAGTTGTTCATGTGCCTGCTCTTACCTAGGAGGCTGTGCAATAAGCATCCTGCACCTCTTATTGCTCTGCAGTGTGTGTGTGTGTGTGTGTGTGTGAGAGAGAGAGAGAGAGAGAGAGAGAGAGAGAGAGAGAGAGAAGGGATGGAGGAGAGTAGGGCCAGATAATGACCTTTTACCATGTGGAACTTCAACTTGACCTTCTGTGCAGTGGGAGCCAGTGTGTGTTCCTGGTAAGAGAAACAGCTTGAAAGAGCACTTTGGGAGTGGGTCAGGATAGGGGAGCCATTCCCGGGGTCAGCCATTACCCAAGCCACTTCCCTCCTTCTACCTACCTCTTCCCCAACCTTCTTTGCCCTCCCGCCTCCCGCTGTCCCATCACGTGTGGCTGGGATGCCAGGCTAAGATGAGAATGACAGCTGCCCAGTTTTGCTGCAGGAAAACCCGTATTTAATGCTGAAGGGGAACCACCAGGAGATGGAAGGCAATGACCGCTACGAGGGCTTCTGCGTGGACATGCTCAAGGAGCTGGCAGAGATCCTACGCTTCAACTACAAGATCCGCCTGGTGGGCGACGGCGTGTATGGCGTACCCGAGGCTAATGGCACCTGGACCGGAATGGTGGGGGAGCTGATCGCTAGGGTAAGGAAAGGGCGGGGATCTGCGCTTGCCAAGGGTGGGAGGGCGGTGGGAGGCCATCAAGTTGTGCTGTACGTGTGCTCTTGAACCCCTCATTTCCTTAGTCAGTCATGAGTGCCTTTTTCACTTATTGATGGGTTTGTTCCACACTCTTTACTGAGCTGGCCTGGAGCCAGCCACTTGTGCTGAGCTGTGATGAATAGACCGCGGTGATCCTGCCCCATGGCTCTCCCAGGCCAGCCCTGTAATAAGTCATGGAGGCTTTGACATACCAACCTGAACTTTGGAGTCTGGGTTCTATTTTGAGGTAATTCTGGTACTTTCTGTTTGTTGTGATGACTTTGTTGCTCATTGGCACCAGCTGGCAGAGCTTGGGCAGGCCCTGGGAGAAGGCACACACGCACCCATCAGCTGACTCTGATACTTGAGAGATACTGTCAAGGCAGACATGGTTAAATAAGGTGGAAAAGGGATCCACCATCAGAGCTGCTGGTCACAGTATCGGTTATTTTGTTACTTCTCATATTATCTTCCATTATCACAAATGTCCTTTTATAGACCACGGATCAAGGTGCATTTGGATATGCTATAGATTTTCAGGGTGAATGTGGAGACTTGTTTAAAATGCAAGTGAGCTTCCCAGGATGTCAATCTTCTGATAGGTTAGAGCAAGGGTAGAGAAAGTTCTTCCATGGGGAAATCTCTTGTTTTCTTTGTACACACTATTAACAACTGTAAAAATTAATTAAATCATGGCTAATTCACTGTCCACATTTCTACCAACTGAGTTTTTATGATCAGGACAGATGATGAGGACCCAGTGCAGAGAACACAGACCCAGGTTATTAGTGTCACCTTGGACCAGTCCCTTTTCCTCTCTGTGCTTTCGAGGGGAGAAGGAGCCTCTGCCGCAGCCCAGAGCGTGCTGACATGCAAGGCACTCTCCACAGTGTCTCCAGTCCTCTTTACATTTATTATCCCCGCCTTAGGAAGGAGCCATTGGAAGCTCAGTGAGCTTAATGGCTTGTCCAGAACCACACAGTTAATATTTGCCAGAGCTGGGATTTAAACCCAGATCCCTTTATTTACTGAATTACAATCATGTTCTGCATGATGATGTTTCAGTTAACCATGGGCTGTGGATATGATAGTGGTTCCGTAAGATTATGTTGCCTAGTGACATCGTCGCTGTCTTTTTGTAGGTGTACTCTGTGCTGTGTGTGCCATGATGAAATTGCCTAACAACTCATTTCTCTGAACATGTCCTCATTGTTAAGTGACCTAAGATTGCAATATAACTTTAATCCTTTGCATCTACCAAACTTGGAATATGAAATAAACTTTTAAAATCCCAGTCTTTAAGGGTGTTAATATGAAGTTTGATTGTTAAGGAAGCATCGTTGACAATGTCATGTGAGACATTCAACATGGATGGCAGCTGTGAAAGGGGCGCCTCAGGGCTGAGCAGGGAGGATGCTTGGGAGTTGGCCTGGCAATAACAGCAAGCCTTGTTCAGGGGATTTGGAATCATGAACTTTCCAGAGGGACTGGAGTCCTGAGGGAGCTGGTTCAGACAGGAACCTCAGAGAGGCTGGCAAATGGAAGGCTGACGAACCAGCAGAAGGTCACAGAAGGAGAGGTACCCTGCAGGGAATCTCATGTGGGGGTCATAGGAGGGGTAGAAGCTTCAGCAGGGATCCCTGCAGTCTTTGAGACTCCAACCCACCCTGCTGACGATGCACATGCTTCTGCAGAAAAAGATTTGCTGCTTTTCTCTGTAGACCCAGACCCCCTCCTGGAACATTCTTCTTGTTGGGATTCCACTGCAAAGTCTCAGCCCAGCAGTTAATCCACAGGAGGCTGAAATGCCTTTTCCTTACCCTCCCACAATGTACTTGGTCACCTTGAGCCATTTCTTCAGCCTCGTTGGGCTGCCTGGTGCCTGGTAGGGTGACTTCAGGGATGGTGGAGTCAGTGCACAGCCATCTCCTTATTAGCCCCCTAATGAGCTGTGACGTGGACTGGCAGGACAGGGAGAGGAGCTGGGGACTCAAGGACATGCAGCTACATACTGAGCAACTTGGGCAATCAGTCAGGGATCTTAAAATTCACTCCGGCTCATCTTTAGAGCAAAACGACTTGGCTTGTTCTCATCAACGTACTTTGATCTCATCAAGATTTGGTGACATGATATTAATTAACCAATTAACCCATTAATTCAACAGCTATTTACTGAAGATCGTTCACTGTTGTAGACATTAGAAACACAATGGGAACAAAATAAACATGGGCATTGCCCTCGTGGACCTTTCGGACTAGGAAGCAAGACAGATGCTGATGAATGATCACATTTTTAGATAATTTCATCCTGTAATAAAAGTGCAAGGGAAGCAATGTTGCAAGGCGTTCTGTGGGAGCATCTAGAAGGAGGGGTTCAGTCTAGAGAGGCAGGGGCAAGGCTGACCTTGAGAGATGATCCCTTCTGAAGAATTAGTAGGAGCTACTTGGGCAGAAGCCTGATGCCACTGGGGTTGGCCCTGCTCAGGAGTGAGCCATGCTAAGACCCCACCTTCCCCAGGTTTGAGGCTTTGGTGTGTTTTGCAGGATGCTCTTCTATAATCACAGTAATTCTAGGCTTTATCCATCCTCTGAGACCCATTCCTCAAGCTAGACTAGAAAATTCCAGCACAGAGTAGCAACAGGGAGTCCCTCAGGAGATCTCCGGGGCTACTGAATGTTCACACTGGATGCAACCTTAGAACTCATTGCATCTAAACCTGTCCCTTATATACATAAGGAAATAGAAACAGAAGAGGTTAAGTAATCTGGCATAGTTCATCCAGCCAGCAAATTCAGAGCCAGCACTTAAACCCTGGTCTGACTTCAGTCCTCATGATCTGAGAGAGTATCATCTTGATATTAGACCTGAGCGAATGTTTCAATTACCTGCTAACTAGCTGTGTGTCTTGGGCAAGCTATTCTATACTTTCCCCACCCCCGGTGCCACCCACCCCAGCATTCACCTTCAAAGAAGTTTTTGTAAAGACTGAAAGCGTGCGCGCGCGCGCACACACACACACACACACACACACACACTCACATAGAGAGAGTATTTGGCATATAGGAAAGATTAGTTGTCTTAGGCCAAGGTCCCTGAAAATCAGGGGCCAAGTCCAAAGCTTATCCTCTAACACAGGGAGTGAAATTCCAAGGAAGCAGAAGTGAGGGGAAGGGGAGATTGACGGGCAAGAGGACAGCACATACATAAGGGAGTGTGTTAACAAAATGGTGGTACATAGTTTTATACCAAGCATAGCTGACTATTCAGTCTGCAGGGGCCTCACCCAGTCCATAGCAGGGAGGGACACACATGCACCTCTCTTTGGCCCAAGTTCATATCATAGGAGATCACCTCTCCTACTCTCCTGGGCTATGCACCAGGACTTTCTGGTGTCTTCAAAGAAGTTAGATCCAGAGGCAGCAATGACAGTCTTGAAGTGCAAGGCAGATCCATGAGCTGATCCAGGAAGTCATGAGCCCCATCCCCACCTGCACACAGCCTTGTCTTCAGCTGGGGAGCTGGTGCAAGCCAGGGTTAGGAGAAGACCTGCATATTCTCACATCAACAGCCTGAGGTAGCCTCAGGACTGGAGGCTGGAGGCACATGGTGCGAGGAGTGAGGCAAGGCAACATGGAGGGTCAGCAAGAGCAGACCAGTGGCTAGGCCAGCCATGCTGATGGAGCACTGAGATGGCAGAGCCCCCACCAAGGAGGCAGTGAGTTTCAGAGCTGGCTGAGCCTGCCTCCAGGAGGCTGGGGGCTGCCCTTTGTGGATCACTAGAATGCACTCAGTACTGAGCCATCATCCTGGAGGGCTGCTGGAATCCTCATGGCTGAGCAAACCCACAGATAAGAAAAAGCTGGTTTGGCCCAGAAGGGATGATTATTAGGCCCTTTTAGGTACACCATACGTCTCTGGGTGTTCCTCTTCTTCTGTACGTTCTGATGCAGAGAATAAAACAAATCATCTACCAACAGCTGAGAGTGAAAATCACTGTTTGCATCACATTGGGGCAAATCTGAGATTTCTTCTTATGGGTCCAGGACTCTGAGCACCTCTGTGCCAGGGCTTTGGGGGTTGTCCTGCAGGCAGGGGTGGCTCCTCCAGGCTCTTACTCAAGCAGCACATGCAGCACACAGTAGGGCATGTGTGTGCATGGCTGCCCATTATTTCCACCTGGATGAAGAGCAAGGGCAAATGCAGCTGAAACTACAACAACCGACATGGAGGCCGGATGTCAAGGAGGACCCCCTGAACTCGGGGTCAGCTCGGGCTGACTGCAGAATCTGGGTCTTTGGAGAGCCTGAAGACTATAGCAGCTGCCTGTGTGTCTGAGTGGTAGAAGTAAAGGATAGTGGCACAGAGTTATCGCTGGTGGGAGACTCACTCTGTTGTCACCTGCTTCCCTAACACAGTGGGCTTGGACCCTTGGTGCCTTAGCTGTGAGGAGCATTCAAGCACCTTTCCTGCATATGTATGGAAATCCTAAAAGCCTGTGTTTTCATGCAAATCCCATTTAAAGGGAGCCTGGTTGGAGCTAAAACAAGTGGGTTCACATAAACTGGCCTGTGGTCAGCCTCTTGTACTCAGGACTGAGTCTGAGCAGGAGAGAGGAGAGGGTGGCTGTTTGAAAAGTCTCAGGCTTGTATTTATTTTGCCCCAGTCAGCTGCTTTTCATGTCCTCGGGGTCCTGTTTGGGAGAAAGGAAAGCACATTCAGGAGATAGAGCCCCCATCTAGCTTCACGATTCAGAACAAAGTACCCCGTTGGCATTTGACTCCATGTTGGCAGAAGGGCACATTTTGGTTTAAAGAGAAAAGGGCTTTGGAAGGCTTACATTCAAGGCTCATAAGCCTTGGACATCAAATAGCTCTTACCAATGACATTTTGACAAATTAAGTGTAAATGAAGCTGAAATGCCTTATTCCACTTCCCCTTCTGGAAAGGGAATTTGCTAGGACCTGGTGGGGTGGCTGTCCATGGCCTCAATCCACTGGGAAGGTTGTCCAGAGACATTTTGCTGAATGGAAAAAATTTCAACTAGTCCCCTGGGATCACTTTTCACCTTGAAGCCAGAGACTATTTTAATTGCAAATAGGTCATAGAATTCTATTCAGCATTCTTTAAAGTAAAGAAACTCATTCAGGGGCCAAAACTGAGTGTTCAACTCTTTCCCTATGTGACAGCCACACTCAGGGAGGACTTCACTTTACCTTCTTTGTGGAGGCTTGGTTTCTGCACTTACTCAAATCAAGAAGAGTTGGACTTCAATTATGATGATTCATTCATTCATTCATCCATCAAAGTGCCTACTTGCTGACAAGCACTATTTAAATGTGAGGAATTGCCCATAAAATGTACAGGAGCTACTCAAAGAAGCAGACAGGTAAACCAAGAATCACTGTACAGTGTGACACATGCTATATTAATAATGGTTATAATGATGATGATAATAAAAATGGTTGACACTTATTAATTCTGTCCTATGAGCCAAGCACTTTTCGAAGCCCTTAAGTATCAACCAAATAAAACAACCAAAGGTTGCAGAGAAGGAAACTGAGTCACAAAGCACTTAAGAAACCTGTTCAGAATCATGTGACTCATGAGTGGCAGGGATAGGTTCAGTAGAAGAACAAGGTATGGTATAGGACCAGGGAAGGGCTCACCAAGGAAATGACAAATATGCAGTTCCATTGTCTGTGGTTTCAGTTACCCAAAGTAAAGTGTGGTCTGAAAATATTAAATGGGAAATTCCAAAAGTCCACAATTTATAAGTGTTAAATTGTGTGCTATTATGGGTAGCATAATAAAATCTTGCACAATCCTACTCCTTCCCACCTGAGATGTGAATCATTCCTTGGTCCAGCACATCCATACTATATATGCTACCCACCTGTTAGTAACCTGGTAACTAAGTTATCATATTGACTGCCAAGGACCCCAGAACACAGCCTGTGTTCTTATAACCCTCACTTTACCTAGTAATGGCCCCCAAATACAAAAGCAGTGATGGGCTGGCAATTCTAATATGCCAAAGAGAAGCCAGAAAGCACTTCCTTTAAGTGAAAATGTAAAAGTTCTCAACTTAATAAAGAAAAAAAAATGCATGCTGAGATTGCTAAGACCTACAGTAAGAACAAATCCTCTATCCATCAAATTTTGGAAAAAGAAATTCAAGCTCATTTTACTGTTGCACATCAAACTGCAAACATTACAGTCACAGTGTATGAGAAGTACTTAGTTAAGACGGGCAGGACATTAAATTACAGGGTTCGGTACTTTGCACTGTTTCAGGCATCCAGTGGGTGTCTTGGAATGCATCCCCCGCAGATAAGAGAGGACTGCTGTATCAAGGATCTAAAGAATCATCTTGGTAGGAAAAGATGATGTGGTGTGGTGGATGCTGGGATATACACTGTGTAGCACTGTTGGTTCTGGAAAACAGAAATCAAGCATGAGGAGGGGCAGAAGGGAATAGGGCTGAAGTCAGGGGCCAGCCATGGTAGGATTCATGTATGTGGATGTTTGTGTCCGGAGGGCTAGTGGAGGCTGTTGGAGAGCTGGTGGTTTGTGTGCTTTATTCAAAGAGGGGAGAAGCATAATTTGCTTTGGTTTCAGAAGGTTCCTCTAGCAGGGGATGGGGGCACAGATTGGAGGTGGGAGGATCAGATGCAGATTTACTCTTTAGACAACTGCTGGTGATCCAAGAGGATGGGGAGAGCCATGACAGCAAGGCTGCCCGGGGAACTGCAGGGACAGCAGGGGGATTTCAGCATCCAGGCCCAGGGACTGGAGCTGAGGGGAGCTTCTCTTTCTTTAGACTTATAAGCATGGGTTAAGGTCACCCTGCCTCTCAGGGGTAGAGAATTGGGCTGTTTGGCTTTCACAAAAGTCCTTTCTAGAACCGCTTCCTGAGGGATGTGCAGCACATGTGACCCCTGCTTGCAACCTGCTGAGACCTGGGAAGGGGGGGAATCCATCTAGTCTGGCTCATTGTCCACTAACAATTGTACTTGGAAATCAAAGGGCCAGAGAGCTGGACTGCATCTTGGGTCCCAACTGCCTTCACTCCCCCTCCCTCACAACACAGTGTCATTGTGAGTCTCTCAGGGTTCTTTTAAGTCACTCAAGTCCTTTCACCCACTGACAAAAAGCCAATAAAAGCAGTTTATTGACAGCCAAGGAGAGGGGTGCCACCCCTGCCCAGGGCTATCCAGACTCCCTCCCTCTTCAGGAATGGGCACACTCCCCATATAATTGTAGTGGGAACCCCAAGCCACAGCCTGCCCTTGGTGTGAGCCAGGCCAATGCTGGTGACAACCTGGTTGTCACCTGCTTTCAGGAGAGGGCTGAAAGCCCTCCAGGGCTTCTAGGTCTTCTCCTTCCTCTGGCTTCCCTTGGTGGTGTCAAGGGTCAGAAAGGGTCCTCTCTGCTCCAAACTGTGGTGCGTCTTTTCCCAGCTCAAAGCTGAGCCACAAGGAAGGAAGGGAGTAGAAGGGGCAGGGTGCTAATGACTCCTCACAAGGTCAGACACCATGCAGGAGCTCTCTGCTTGCTAATCCATTTAATCATTTACTTATTTATGGTACTGGGGATTGAACTCAGGGGCACTTGGCTACTGAGCCACATCCCCAGCCCTATTTTGTATTTTATTTAGAGACAGGGTCTCACTCAGTGCTTGGCGCCTTGCATTTGCTAAAGCTGGCTTTGAACTCACAATCCTCCTGCCTCAGCCTCTTGAGCGGCTGGGATTACAGGCATCTGCCACCATGCCCAGCAAATAATCCAATTTTATTTTTACATGGCCACAAGGTAGGGATTGTTGCCCCACTCCATAGGCGAGAATGTGGAGGCCTTGAAGTTCTATAATTAACCCAAGTTTAGGCACATAACATATGATTGATTCAGACCCCAATCTGGTTTTCTTCTTCCTGCACAAAGGGACACATGCGGAATGGTGACTGCAACAGAGAATGATTTGGGCAGAGTCTGCATGTTCTGTTCATAGGCTTGATATAAGGAGGCAGAGGGGCAGAGGGTGGCAGATATGCTAAGTCCAGGAAAATGACAATAAAGGAGGTAGCTCTGAGTGACCAGTTTGGGAGGAACTCTTGGATGACAATTATGTCCTCAACCCCCTTATCTGGAAAGTCAGTGTTATTATTACCACCTCCTTTTTATAGACAAGGAAGCAGAGCCTGGAGTGGCAAATGCCTGGACATCCTTGGACATGAAGCCAGGTCCTTTTCCTTGGGGAGTTTTTTAGCTAGAATCTCCACAGACAGACACCAGCAGAAATCCCTTTAACACAGGTTCATATGGGATAAGCACTGTCCTCTACCCGAGTATATGAAACTGACACAGAAAAGTAAGAGGCAGAAGGGACTTCTGAGTGAGGACCCCAGGGTGGATTTTCAGTGGAAGGAAGACCAGCAGCTCCCTGAGGGAAAGCCCATGTCTTATGCCTCTTGGCATCCTTGGGCATGTAACACAGGGCCTGGAAGAGCTGGGTGTGAATAAGTAGTTCTTGAGTCACACAGGTCAAGGCACCTTATATACTCCTGTATACCCCTAGGAGGAGCTGCCTTTGGCTTGTGTATGTCAACTCACTGTCAGCCCAGGGTTTAGAAAACCAGGATTCTACTGATTGCTCAATCAGCAGACAGTGACTTAGTAACTTAATATGTGTTGATGGTTGTGTTAGGGGTTCTGGTGCCAAAGGACAATCAGATCTGATTCTGTCTTTGGAAGCTTATAGATTAAGTAGCATGAAGGTAGGAAAAGTACAGGGATAGAAAAGACATGTGTATAGGTGTGAGTACATCTCAGGGGAGCCCCAAGTTGGGCAGGGTTAAGGAATGTCACTGTAACATCACCTGTGAGCTCAACTGCCCATCTCTCATACAGCAGGCCAAAACCTGGTCCCTCCCTGACTTCACAGAACCTGAGGCCATGTCTGCAAGACCAGCCAGACTCAGAGAAGGACCTCAGAGTCCTGCCACCCATGTTTATATCCCTGTGTTGGTTGTTTTTCACCAGAGGTGTTAATCTGAGGGACCTGGAGGGGCTTGGAGTTCAGTTAGGTTCAAAAGTCTCTTATCAGCTTCAGACTGGGAACTCCCCCAAATGCCCGGGGTATCTGGAAGCAGCCTGGGAAATCTGACAGAAGGTTCACTTCATGGGAATTATTTCCACCTTCCCCACTGAGTACCAGCTGTTAAGGGAGGCAGAGGTCTGCAGTGGAAATGAGAATGTATTCATGGAGGCACCTGAGAGCCTACTAAGAGACAGGCTCACTGTTAAGCTGAAGAGACAGAAGAGACAGGCAGTAGGGAATTGAATGGGGTCAGGAGCAGGGATCAAAACTATAGACAGTGACATCTTAGTGCCCTCTAAGAATACCCTGGTCCCAGTTCCCACCTCTACAGCAGAGGTGAGGATGTCACTTGCAGCCTCTACCATGCACCAGGCTCTAGTCTGAGATCTTGTGTACTTTTAAGACCTCTGGTTTAACAAGCAGGGACTTAGCCTCTGCCTTGTTCTCCAGAAGACTCTCTCATCCACCATCCAGTTTTAGGATTACTCTCAAAACTCAAGTTTCCAAAGTTGCTAAGCCTGGTTCTTACACTCCCCAAAGTTAAGTATTCTGTTTCTGAGCCTGGGGCTAGGACTCTATTGGTCCTGTTGATATATTTCCTGTCCTTGGCCAATATTTCCTGCCCCTAAATGCACTGATTCAATATTGGTTGTGGTTTCAGTTAAATTAGACACAGTTCCCCCTTTTCAAGAGGCCACATTCTGTGTATACAGGACCTCCAAGTACAAATTGTCTGTTTTCCAAGGGGTGAATGAGGACTGAAACCAGCCACCCCTCTGCTCACCAAGCCTGTGTTCTGGTGTGGGGTTCTATCCACCTGTGGGAGATTTTCTTTCTGCAAAGATACGTCCAACTTGCCAACCCATGTGCCTAAAAGTCTGCTGGGAGAGTCAGTGTTTATTATTCATAAATAGCCCCAGTTCCACTGGGAATGAAGCTCAGGGTATAAACATAATATGAGACTATAGCATGAGAAATATGCAAAGTGAAATCATGTATAACAGTCTATAGGAGGACAGAGAAGAAAGGAGGTTATTCTGGAGGGAGCCAGGCAAGGCTTTAGAGAAGAAAAAAGCTAATGAAAACTGCTTATTGAACACACACTACCTATTAGGCACTTATTATGCGCCATTTCCTCTCCATGCAATAACCTTATAAGATAAATATTATTATTTGCATTTTATAATGATGACGCTGAAGTTAATTTTGGCTTACCAGAAAGGCTAACTCACATCACACAGCTAAAAAGTGATTGGTCTGGAATTTTAAAAAACCATGCTCACTTAACATCAAAGTCCATGGTTATTCTAATGCACAGTGATGTCTTCAAGTCAAGTTGGACCTTGATGGACAAGTAGGAATTTGACAAACAATAGGACAGAAAGAATTGCAGGCAAAAGAAACTATGTGTACAGGACAGGCTTAAGGAATGTGGCCATTTCATAGGTTGGAGGGATGTCAGTGGCTTAAGATGCTGAGAGGCAAGTCCAGCCCAGCTTGTGAAGATCATGGTAGACCATGGTGAGGAATTGGAACACATTCTGAAGACAGTGGAAGGAGTCATAGAGTGTTGTAAGCAGGGGGTGACGTGATTTGATTGTGTTCTCAAAGTAGCCTTTGAACTAGCAGAATGAACATCACATAAGATTTGTCAGAAACCCCAAATCTGGGGTCCCATCCAGGCCTAGAGAATGAGAAATTTGGGGTGTGGGCCAGCAGTTTGCAATTAACAAGCCCTCCAGGTGATTCTGATTCATGCTCAAGTTTGAGAACAACTGGTCCACATGTGGCTGGAGTTTGAGAACCCCTGGTGCCCAGTGCAATTTAGTAGATGGACAGAATGGGAAAGAACTGGAAGCAAAGAGACCAGTTCAGGGGCTATTGAATAACTCACAGGAGCTTGAATGATTATCGTGGCAGTAAGAGCTGTAATGGGTTAAACAGGCATTTCAGAGGTGGATGGATGGGGCTTGGATATTGACTGAGGAGAGAGCAGGCAAGGGAGGAAGGGGGAAGACTCCAGACTCACTCCTGGTCTCTGTTTTGGATTCCAGATGGGTAAGGAAGTCACCCAAGGTACACAGAGAAAAGAGTAGCTTTAGGTGAAAGAGATGAGGAGTAGATGACGTGGGTACAGTAAGTCAGTAAGTGGGTGAGAGGGCAGAGCTGGCCCCCAGCTGCACCCGGGAGTTGTCCACTCAGGTGTTGGTGAAATGGGAGGACCGTGCTCGCCCCATCCTCACCCCACCTTCCCTCCCTGCTGGCCACCCCGTACAGATCCATCCTTCCTTTGTGAGTAATGAGATTGTCGACTTGTCAAGTCACCTAACTTTTCTGACTTGCGATGTCCTCATCCCCAAAATGGAAATGATAGTATTGGGTTGTTGTGAGAAAGAGATGAAATCTAATATCCTTAGTGTCCAGCACTTTGTGAACTCTCAGCGACTGTTACCTGTCTCCTATCCTTGGCTCCTGAGACTTTGCTGGCATCTCCTCTCCTGGCCTGGAGCTTAGCTCCACCATTGGTCCCCAGACACATGCACACACGTGCCTGCTTCCATGTGACGTGCTCACCCAGGTGCAGGGCCTTCCCTCTCCTAGGTTGTCCTGTGTCAATTTTTTGTTGCCATGCCACATCCAGATTCTCTGACACAAAGTACTGGCTTTCTGTCACCCAGTCTTGATCCTGTGATAGGGAAGCACAGCAGCTTTCCAAGGTTATATGCCATAGCGGCAACCTGCTGTGCTGTTCCTGTCGCCATCCTTCTTGCCCTCTGCAGGTAGGGGAGCAAAAATCCCTTCCAGGGGGTGCTAGTGTCTGGGCCTCCTACTGTTAGGTATTGAGTTGGGGACTGAGGTGGCAAGTCCACTATTCGTCTTGGGCCTAGAGGGAAGTGACTTGAGTTAGAAGTCAGGGTCTGTCCCTGAATGTTAAATTACTATCTGAATCTTCCTGGGCTACCATTTGCTCACCCGTTAAGTAAGCACAACCATTTCCCCCAGGTCATGCCATAGCTTCACCTGTATCCCTTCAGTCTGGAATCGCTCATCCAGAGCCATTCCACCAGGCCCTGCATCTCCCATCACTTGCCACTCACTCCTGAAGCTTTGTCACTACTGGCCTTGTTTATTCCTTGGATGTAGCATGGTTAATTGAGCACATGGCCTTTATATTCACTCTTCCTTCTAACACATGCTTGATTCCCCACAGCACCAGTCTGTTATTTCCATCTCATTATCTAGGTCAAAACCCAATGTTACCTTCCCCAAGAAATGTTTTTTCTCTACCACGCTACAGAATCCATTCCCTCTGCCCATCGAATTCTGCTGCATTACCCTATTTTATTTTCTTCCAAGAAATTATTACCACGTAAAATCATCTTGCTCATTACAGGACTATTTGTTCATTGTCTGTCTCCTCTCACTAGAATGTAAATTCTTTGAGATCAGGAATTATACCCATCTTGTTCATCCCTATACTTGTAGCATCTGGAACAGGTGCCAGCATACAATAGCACTTAAAATTATGGGATGGATAGATGAATGGATTGACAGATGGATGAGTGGATGACTATATGAATGTTCAAATATATAGATGTATGAATGGAAAGATGGATAGGTGAATGGGTGGGTGAATATACAGATGGATGAATGGATGGGTGGATGGATATATGTATGGAAGAGTGGGTGTGTGGGTGCTGTGAAGACATGTGGGAGAGAACTAGCCATGATAGCCCCAGACCCCCAGGAACTTAGAGCCTAGACAGCCCTCCCAGTGCTGAGAACCATCTGTTGGTTTCCAGACAATGCCTTTGACAAGTAGCAGGGAAAGTGCAGCAGCGATCCCCCTCTGCTGATGCCTCCAGCAGGTTGGGGCTGAAGGCAAAGCTTGTTTTGCTGAGCCCGCCCTCCCACGGAATCCATGGTGCCTGTGCATTCCTCCTGCTGTCCTGCCTCCCCCTCCTGGCTCTGCCTCTTTCAGCTCCTTGCAGCTGGGCCTCCAGCTCACCCACGGCATGCTAACCCCCACCCCACTTCCCAGAGCCACAGGAGCTTGAGAAAGAAGCGTGTGGGTAACCATGTCCTCCTTCCTCTCCCCGTGGGGGTGCCAGGGACAGTCTCCTGTTTTGTTCCCAGAGTCACAGTGACTCCCCTCTTCACACGTTAGGCTGTGGTTGGCCTAATCAGGTATCTGTTCAGCTCCTTCCACATACACATTTACATTTCAACTGCCTGTTGAATAAACCGATCCATAAAACTTGCTGCCTTTATTTTCTTGGGTATGGTGTTGGAGGACAGGGGAATCAAAAGCCCACACATCATGGAACCGGTGTCAGGACCTATCTGGACTTGAATCCACCCATTACTGCCATGTGCTATGCTCAACCCCTTATGCCTCTCAGTGTGACTTTTTGCCTATCCCTTGGCTGAAAATTGCTCTATAGATCGCAACAGGCACGATGCTGTGGGTTGGATATAGTGCCAATCATGGCTTTACAAATATCATCTCATTCAATCTTTAAACACAACCCTAAAGTATTATTGTGCTCAATTTAAAAATCAGAAAAGCAAAGCTCAAGATGAAGCAATTTATCCTAGGTCACGAGGCTGAGAAGTGATAGAATCTGAATTCAGATGGGTCCACAGTGTGTTCTGGTTCTTGTGCGGTGCTGCCCTGAACACAGGCTGTGTTTACCTACTCGAGGTACCTAGGATCCCTGTCCTGCTCCAGCAGACAGACCCCACTCATCCCTCACCTTTCTGTGAGTAATATAGTCCTGCTTCACAGAATCCCAAGTGTGCCACTGCCCTCTGTCCTCCATCCTTCACTAGAAGGTCTGGTGGTGTTCAGCTTGCCTGTTGCCATGGCTTGTCCTAGCTGGCTTGGGATTCCTGGCCAGAATCACTCTATACTCTGGGAGGCTAATTCACAGACTGTTTTCTGTGCTGTCCTGTAGTTTGTTGGGGGCACCTGACATCCCACCATCCATGAATGCAAGAGCCAGGCTGGCTTGGTCGTGCCAATGGCATGTTGGCAGCCATCGCAGCAGCCATCCCCAAACCCTGCTGTGGCCCATCCTTCTCAGAACTGTGGAATTATCCCTTATCTTCTGTAGTCCTCGGATAGGCTCCCTTGGTTTAGGACAATCTCCTGTCCCAGATGTGTCTATATTTGCTATTTAGGCAACAAAGGGAAGGCTCAGATCCTTTGAGATGGCAGCATGTAGCTGGGTCAGTGGATTTGGACTGCTCAGAAAGATGCTGTTGACTGGTGCCGGGCAGATCCTTGCCCAATCCAGGAGGCACCCTGAGCAGCCCTGCTGTGTCCTGGATGGCAGCAGGACAGTGGACCAGAGGCCTGGCTGGCTGCCAGGGGGTGGCACTCCATGATACACAGGCTGGAGATCAAAACAGAGGGTAGGGATCAGTGAGTGCTGCAGGTGTGCCAACAGCTGTCTGTGTGGCTGACGGTAAAGTGGGGGTCAGAAGGAGCAACCCAGGGCTGGGTTTAGCCTTAGAGAACCTCGCCAGGCAGGACAGTGCTGCCTGAAGCAGAGTCCAGGTCTCTGACACTCAAGGGATGAACAGAGGATGGAAACAGAGTGCCAGGATCAAAACCAGCATGGAAATAATCACAGCAAACACTTATTAAGCACTTAGTCTGTGCGAGGCCCTGTGCATTAGCACATGTGATCCTCACAACAACCCAGGAACTAGAAACTGGTACCATTTATACTTTACTCATGAGAAAACAAGTTCAGGGCTCAGTAATTTTCTCAAGATCACACAGCTAGCCAGGGACAGCTTAGACCCAGGGCCCCTGAAGGCTCTTTGGCCTACTGTCTGATACTAAGAGGTTGTCCACACAAAACACTATGAGCATCCATCTCCATTGAATCTGAGATGAACTGGGACCCTTCTCCCCTGAGTCCTAAGGCCCCTCTGGGGTCTGGAGGGTGACTGTGGCTCCCTCCCCTCCCTGGGGTTTTGCTTGGTGTTCCCAGCAGGCAGAGTTGGCTCTTCAGGGAGTTTCACAGCCTGCTCAGCAGTTTGGCCCAGAAGAGAAATCTGGAGTGTTCTCCATCTGCATGCAAATGCAAACCCAGTTAACATGTCTGGATGTTCCTCTCACTCCTTCTCTCATTAGAAGCCACATCAGGTGTGAAAGCACAATACCCACAATACCCAACTTTCTTGTTTGTGAGAGATAACTGCCACCACTGCTGCCCCGGCAGAACGTTCCGGGCTTTCTACCCCAGAGAGCCAGCAGGCGTTTGAAGTCAGGCCTGACAGTGGCCATTCTCTCTTCTACTTGGGAAATCACCTTGCATTTTAAAAACCATTTTTATATTGAAATACACACACAGGAAAGTGCACAGACGTAAGTCAGCTTGAGGAACTATGACAAGGGGACACGCCTTTGTAGCCACTGTCCAGCACCTGAAGACGCCCTTGTCCCACCCCACTCTGCCCTCCCTCCTTCCAAAGGTGGCCATTATCCCAAATTCAACATCACATGGCTTTGCCAGGTCTCATTCCGCTCTGCTCTAAATAAGCCACTGCTGACCTTAGAGATGGTTGTGGGGGTCAAGTACAATCTGGGGAAAATAACTCTGGAGATGTTGTTACTGACGGGCACGTGAGCCATGTCAACAGGCACAGCATCTCTCTGAAGGTTTCCCACAATGTCTCTTGCTCTCTTTCTCACAAGACTGCAGGGATCCCTGGGAAAATGCCCCGCTGCCCTTCGCAGTGTTTGAGCTTGCACGCGTATGAATAAGAAATGAGAAACGGGCTAGATGCTACCCACTCGGTGCTCTAATTGGTCAGATCATTGCTTGCCTCCTGGTGCGGCTGGACAGCTCAGGGGCTGGTCTCTGGGGCAGAGCTGGAGTGGGGAAGAAGTTGGAGGGGGCTTCTTGTTGGCTGAGAGAAAAGAGGGGGCCCGGGGGAGGCTTCTGGAGGTTCTCTATGGCTGTTAGCAATGCTCCCAGCAATTGGTGCTACTTTATTTCACCCGACATAAACAGTCCTGATAACAGGCCTGTGAATCACACCATTTCTAATTACAGGGCTGACAAGTGAGAAGGAAAATGAAAGATAGCATGGTGAGCTGGTGGTGCCACCAGATGCCTGCAGCAGCCCCAAACGGCTGCCTGAGCTTGCTTTATGCAGGTCCTTAACAGGCCCAGAAACCATCACCTTTGACAGGTGGAGGGCTGGCCAGGCCAGCTCAGTGCAAGCCCCTGCATGAAGACAGGGCTGCAAGTTTGAACTCCACGTGGGCCAGTGAGCTTGCTCAGTGTTCTGTCCCATGCTGCTTCCAGAACATAGCCAGCATTTTTGGTGGCTGGTGGAGAGGGGAGACGAGTAGAAGAGGGTGGACTCAGGATTGAAATTCAGTGCGTCTGACCCCATCACCAGGCAGCTGAAGTTTGCATCAGTAAAGGGGGCATTTGGATTACAAATGAGCATATCACCATGAAACCTCAGACAGGATTCTGTTTCCTTTCTTTATGTGATGTGTAAGTTGGTGGTCACCTTCAAAAGCTCAGGTGTGACAACAGTGGCCTGGTGGTAGTATGGTGAGGAAGCCAGCCCAGCCTGAGCCTCCTGGGGCTTCATAGCAGGTGTGGAAAATGCCAAGCCCACTCTTGGTTCTGTTTCACATCCCAACTACGTCAACTCTGTGTGACATATACAAAACATATTGATTGTCCAACCATGTGACTTTTTTGCAATCTCTTCAAAACCTACATTGAATTTTCTACAACAACAACTTTTTCAAAGTTGCAATCAAACTGTACTAGATGACACTCCTCTAGTGTTTCTTGTGTTCCAGGCACTGTCCTAAGTGCTGTTCATGTACCCATTCACTTAACCTTTACAACATGTTTATGACATATATAGTATCACTTACCCCCATTTTCCAGATGAGGAAACCAAGGAACAGAGAAGTTAAGTAATTTTCCTGTGGCCACATGGCTGATAAGTAGCTGAGCTGGCCCTCCTGTGTGTGCTCCTACTCAAAACACTACTCTAAAGTTGTTCCCTGAGTTGAGAGCCAAGGTGACAGAATCACATTAATTGAGCTTCTCTTTGTTGGATTCATCCATTCATTCGTTTGATTTTTCTAGTTCAACAAATATTTATTTAATGCCTACCATGTGCCAGGCATTGCTGTAGACTCAGGAGAGATCTGGTGGATAAAACAGATGGGAGGCAGAGCGGGACTGCAGCTAGGACAGAGCATTTTTGGAAAGGAAAGAGCAGATGCAAATATCCTCAGGGGAAAGTGGATTTAGGCAGGACAAAAGTCAGTGTGGCCAGCTAGCATAGCCACAGGATGCTGCTGGATCAGGTAATGCAAGTCCAAGGTGAAGAGTTAGGATTTTATCACCAATAAACTAGGTATTGATAAAAGTATCTATGGATCGTTTTCCTGGGTCCACAGCCTACCCCTGCAAAGATCTGAGGATAGCAGTAAGAAAGTCCATAAATTTAGAAGGGAAAATTTGACATCTCTATTTTTTCTAAATTCAAACAAACATATTATTTCTTTCAAATGATGGTCGTTAGCTATAAACCTTCATAGCATCAGCCATATCTTTGACTTTGTCACTGATAGCATTATAGTGTTGCTATAAAAACCACCTCTAAAAGTTCTTGTGACATAAAAATGCACAGGTCACCATATCACAAAGACTATAAAATATTTTGATAACCATATTTCTCTGTAATCATTTAAAAACATTTTTAATGAAGAGGCTTCACCCGGATGTCATTGGATCGCCAGAGGCATCATGGCATGAAAGAGATGAAGACAGCGTTTTAGTCAGCTTTTACGCAGCTGTGACTAAAAGACCTGATAGAACAACTGTAAAGGGGGAAAGTTTATTTGGGGGCTCATGGTTTCTCAGGCCTCAGTCCATCAGGGGATTAATTCACAGATTATGTTAAGACTCTCATAACCCACTCATTTTTCCTCTAAACCTTCTTGCATTGTCATACCTGAGCTTTTGGGGGACACCTCACATCCAAACCATAATAGACAGTGATGTAGAGGAGATGACTTGTTCTGCTTTAGCTTTTCAAAAGCGCCCCCTGGCTGCAAGGAAAGTGGGGATTTAACACCTGAGCTGTTCGCACAGGTCCTGGGAGGAAACCTTCCCACTGGTGACAAGAAGTAGACGTTATTTGATCCATTTTAGAGACAAAGAGACTGAAACTCAGGTTTCACGCAGTGTGCTCAGCAGATGAATAGCAGATCTGGGATTTAAATGGGCATCTCTCTGACCCCACAGGGCTAGAGGGTCAGTGAATGCCTGTGGCAAGAGATCAAAGATGAACAATGTCTGCTTGGTCTCCTGACCCAGCGTGGACCTCTGTGCCCCACAACTTTACCCGTGAATGACTTGCCAACTCCTTCTGTCCTTAGCTGTGAATCTTGACTAAAATCTGCCCTCACAGGCCAATAACATAGCCTTGTGCTGAGCCAACTAAATATTTGATGGGGATGTTAATTTAACTTTAAAGAAATTCATCCAACCCTGAGAATAGTCTGTCACCTCAAGAAATAGCACCAGGGTGCACGTGGACCTATGAATGACATTGCCACTTCCCCAAGAATGCTAATGCTCCTCTGTGCCTCTGCCTCCTGGAGCATCACCAAGGAGAGGCTCAGCCCAGGGAGCATGGATAAATCCTACAAACCTGAGCTCACAGTGGTTGCAGAGACTCTGATTGGGCCCTGCTCTGCACAGGAAGTAGGCCTTCTTTGGGAGTTTGCGGGGGTGCAGGCTGGGTTAACTGTGTGGTGTGCATGTGTGTGTTGGCACAGGTGACGAAATGCATGCCATTTGCTATTCTCTTATCCTTGTCCCCATATCCTGGTTCTGAAAGCAGGGAGAGTGGTGGGGCCGTCATCCTCTCTCCCTGTAGACAAGGACATCAAACATTTTTTCAGGCCCTGTGTGACCCTATGAGTTTCTCCTTGGCCCCACCCACGGTGGATAAAGTGGGCAGACAGGCTGACTCATGTGGCAGGAGGGCAGATGTGCACACTCCCGAGGCATGTTATTATGAAGTCTACATGACGGCTCCTGCCAATGCACGAGGAGCCAGGAGTGGGAGTGAGCTTCCCCAGCTCCTGCAGATCCCACTGCCTCACAGCTCAGTGACCCCCATGAGTCACACCAAGCTCCCTGACTACCTTTATAGGTAGGGGCGGGAAGGGAAGAGAGACAGGCTCACAGCAGATAAATCGATCAAAAGACAAGAAGTGAGCAGATCATCTAATTTCAAATGAGCTGCGATGCATCTGCTCAACTGGGCAGCAAAAAAGGAACAGGGCTGGGGAGAAGTTGGAAGCAGCTCCGTGGAAGGTGGTCCTTCTGCTGGCCTCTGGCTCAGGCTGAGGCTGTCATCTCCCTTTCTTCCTAGAGTGTAATTAACACCCCTCTGCTGACAGCCACCTTTCACCAGAGTGCAGGAGTGTGGGGCTTTGGGCAGCCTGCCTGGCGCTGTCCAAGGTATTAGAGGGAACTGAGCTGTGGACAGGGCAAGGGGAGAAGGGCGCACCCTAGTGGGAAATCCAGGGCTTCACGTCTCCCTTAGACTGGAGGATGAGGGAGGACTTGGTGCTGACCATGTCCTGAAAGTGACAAGAATTTGCTTCTACCATTCCAGCTTCCTGACAGAAATGCCCCCTGCATACCATGCAGCCACTTGTCAGACATGGGCCTGTTTCTGCAGCCAGCAAGATGGGGCTCAGAGCAGGCTTTGTTTAGGGGGTTTCACTCCTTATTCTATGGCGTTTGTTCCTTAGGGACTTATTGTGAGCTCACTTGGGGAACGTCACCTTGATTAGTGCAGCAATAAGAGAGTAAAGGGCCCAGTCTGTTCCTTTGGGTCTGAAGTCATCTTTCTCCACATCCTAGCTGTGTGCACTTGAGCAAGTTACCAACTTCTCTGGGCCTCAGCTCTTTGTGTTGAGTTTTTAAAAGACTCAGTCCATGCTTCAAGAAAATTGGGTGGAGGCTGTAGCTCAGTGGTAGAGCACTTGCCTTGCATGTGTGAGTCACTGGGTTCAATCCTCAGGACTACCTAAAAATAAAGATATGGTGCCCATCGACAACTAAAAAACAAATAATAATTAAAAAGAAATGTATACTCTAATGGGGAGATAAAATATGCACCAGATGTCAACAATAGCAATAATTGTAAGAGCTAATATTTGTTGAGAGTTATTCTGTGCTGAGCTTAGACTTTGTATTTAATTCCCATTGAGGCTTCATGAGGATAGGAATATTGTCCCCACTTTATTGGGGAAGAAACTGAGGCACAGAGAAGTTAAGGTCATACAACTTGTAAGTGGCAGAGTTGGAGAATGAGCCTAGATCCCCTGTTCTAACACAAGGCAGTTGACACCTCATGCCACAGGGGTGGTACAGGCCACGGCTTATCCCCTCTAGCCACCAAGAAGTGGCAGGGCTCGTTCCTGGGAAGATGATAGGGAAACCTTTTTTGGAGAAGGCAAACTCTAAATGGACCTTGATGGGTCGGTGGAGTTGATGGTTGGATTTTCACATGAAGAAAATAGAACTGTAGATAAATATGAGGGGTAGCAAAGAGTGGGCAGTGGGCCCTTCAGGCAGCCACTGCCAATATAGAGATCCCACATGCGAGAGCAGACTCCATGACACGATGCTTCCTGGAGGTTCCCATCAGTTCAACAATTCCCTATCACCCTCACTCCAAATGCTCCACCAGAGCCCAATGCGCCTTCTCCCTCCCAGGAAAGCCATGCTTGCTGGACTCAAAGCTCCTTCCTGTCTGCGGATAATGCCAGCCCTGTTTTCACAGCCCTGGGCCGGGCCTTGCTTGGGATTCTGTAAGTTCTTTCAGTATACAGGGGCTCTCCAGAGGCAATTACCTTGGAATGCAGGCTTCCAGGAGTGCTCAGTACAACCTTATTCTGTGTAGCGTTTTCTCATTCCAACTGTAACCTCCTGAAGCTTTCCAGAGTTAAGTAACACAATTACAGAGTTAACTAAATGACAGCAGAGAGTGGGAGGCTCCATGGGGCCCGAGCAGCAGCGGAAACAGGGCCTGTGGATGCCATGGCTTGTAAAGGAGTCGAAAGCTGCTGGCCGGATGGGGTGGCCAGGGCAGAGGCTGGAGGCAAGAGAGAGGGGGCAGTAAAAAATATAGTGAGAGGAAAGATCTAAAAGCTAATCTGAGAGGGCACAGTGTGTCTGGGACAGAATCATGAAGAGCTTGAGCAAGCCATTTAATCCACTCTCCCAGAAGAGAGCCATATAGCGAGGAATAGGCTGTAGAGAAAGACCGTGTTTTCAAGCTGGACTTTATTTTTTTCCCTAGAAATTTCCAAAGCATGGGGCGGTGTGAGGCCCAGGAAGGTCTTCATGTGGGTCTTTAAAACCATACAATACCACAGGAAGCGCACTGTGTTGACACAGCTGTGTGCATGCTCCAGGGCACCTGGGAAACAACAACAGAGGGCTGGACGTGGTGGGGGCACACCTGTAGCCCCAGCTACTCAGGAGGCTGAGGCAAGAGGATGGCAAGTTTCTGGCCAGCCTGGGCAACTTAGCAAGACCCTATCTGAAAATGGAGAGGACTAGGGCTGTAGCTCAGTGGTAGAGAACTCCTGGGTTCAATCCCCTCTACTGCAAAAAGCAAAAACACTACCAAAGATTGAGTGATGGTGGGGGAGTGGGTACTGGTGCACAATCAGCATTGCACAGAGAACAAGCTTGCCCACCTCCAGACACACCTACAACTCCTCATGGGCTAAGATCTCCCCAGAGGCCCTTGTCGAGATAACCATCATTGTCCAGTGCACCAACGCCCTATCGCCATTGCCATCCTGCAGCAAATACTTTTGGAACCAGGTCCGTCAGCACTCACAGGCACTGTCCCTGTGAAGCTCTAGGGTTGGGGACTATTATTATCCCACTTTATAGATGCGTGGATAGAGGCTGAAAGACACATCTAGTAAGTGACAGAGTCCAAATGAGTCGGTCCCATGCTCATCCTCTGTGGTAGCACTCTGCAATTTCTACAGCCTCTAAGGCTCTTCCACCCCCATCGTCTCTGTTGACCCTCACATCATATCAATAGGCAGGCACTGCACCCATTTTACAGCTGAAAAAGATGAGTCCCTGAGAATGCAGAGGCTGTTGCTCACAGACATGTGAGTGGCAAAGGCAGCCTCCTGCCCATTGCCTCCTCCATGTGGGTGTGAGGGAGGAGACCCTTCCAGGCACCAGGGAGAGGATTTTGCCCAAAAGGGGGCAGCAGCTGTCTAAATAAAGAAGCAAGGATGAGAGGGCAGGCTTCGTCTGCTTCAGATGGCCCGGGATCTGCTGCTGCCATCAGAACACCTCTGACTTGTTCTCTGGGAAGCCCAGGTGGGAGCAGCAGGCTGAAGTGACAAAGACCAGGGCCCTGCAGTGAAGACAGCCCCCGCCTTCCCCCAACTAGGTCACAGTCCCGGGAGAAGTCTTGGGGCTGTGATAGCAATGATAGTGGTTGTGTGACCTCCATTGAACCCCATGAGGCAAGGGAGCGTGTGTTTTGGAAGTGGCCTAGGCCTGCCCTTCTCTTATCAACGCCACAGACATCCAGGAGATAAAAATGGGGCTGGCTCAGAGGCAGCATACAAAGCTCTTCCAGGAACACTCTCAATCAAAAATGAGGAGAGGAGAGAGGCCTCTCGTGCTCAGTCAATGTCTGGACATGCCCCTGTGCATGTGTGCACACCCAAGTCATGACCAGGGCCTGTGACACGTGGAGAGCCCTCGGCCACTGCCCTGCTCTGGTCCTTCTCTGCTTCTGACGGACGCTAGCTCTCTGGCTCGGGCTGTCCTGGTCTCTTCTGATTTCACAGTCCCCTGAGATTCCGTTTTCAGGCCTGGGCGTCCCAGATAGTTTGCACCTTCCCGATCTTTCCAGATTTCCTCCCATAAAAACAGAATCCTAAAATAAATAAAGTAAAATGTCCCTAAATAAATAAAATGAAACACCTCTAAAATAAAACATCTCTGCCTTGGGTCCGCTGCTCCTCTCCCCAAGTTCGGCCCCCTCATCTGTTCCCCACCATTCGATTCTGCTGACCTGACCGCCTGATTAAACCAAGCCATACTTCCTCCAGCTGGGAAGACCAAGCACAGGGCTTTATAGCTGGACAAGAGCTGGTGAGCTCTCTAGTTGAACCCTTTCATTTTACAGTTGAGGAGACTATTCCAGACAGAAGAATAACTTGCCCAAGGTCACAATGAGGTTGGAACCCAATGGAGACAAGAGCCACTTGTCTGTCCTGTCCACTGCTCTTTCCACTAGAGGTCAAGCCCCCCAACCCCAGCACAGGAGAGGCCGGAGGAGCAGAAGGCCTTGGATGCGCTGCCCTTGTGACCACCCTGCCCTCCGCCTCCACTCAGCGGTTCCTGGCATTCTCACACCCCAGCCCCTTCCTTGTTAGTTTGGTTTCATGGCACATTATCTCCTCATCTGAAGGCTGCTTTATAGTATAATGTCTTTTTAACTAAGGTGAAAATAAACGAATTCACGCCTCTTGGAATAATCTGGTCCCGTGTGATTGGTCTGATACCCTGGGGTGCACCGAAGCCAAGCTACATCACTACCGTTCCATAGCGAGTCAGTTAAATATAAGAAACAAGCATCACCAAACCTCCATGGCTTCTTGTAGCTTGCTGCTGCCCTTTCTCTCCTCCTTCCATGCCTTCTCTGTCCCCAACTTACCCTGAACTGGGACAAAGAAAAGAGAAGTGGGGCTGGAGCCCGAGTCAACAATGTGGGCAGGAAGTGGTTTCTCTGCTTGGCCCAGTTTGGGGAAGTGTCTGTTTGTGACTAGAATGAAAAGCCCTCTCGGGCTTGGGGCACAGGCTCTGCTGGATACGCGGTCATTCTGCATGTATTTAGGAAGAGGTCTGGCAGTGGGATGTGCTCCATTTCCAGCTTCCTCCCCATATGGACATATGGAATTGTTTAGCATAATGTCATTGTTGGCCAACTTCTGTAAACTTGTGAAATGGTTTCCAGCTTTTAATCCAAAGTTTGCCCTTTTTGGAGGAAAGCTAAATGTGGGAAAAAGAAATTTGAGGACAGAATTGTTTACTTTGGCTAATTGATTTTAATTTAAGAAAAATAACCAGAGAAAAGACTGGGTGCTATGATTACCCTTTGTCCATTTTAGCAGTTTTAGTTTCCTTAATCTGTTCTTTAGTCCAAAGCTTTGAACTTGTTACCTCCCCCATTTCTGGCAGGGTGGGGCTGTCAGTTTCCAGCAAATCTGACCGCTTGGACGGATGCCGCACCTGCTGGCCTTCCTAGTTGGTTTCTGCTGCTCTGTGCCCATGTCACAAACTACATTTGTCAGGGCCACAGTCATGGAGAGGCTGAGGTTCTGAAAGACCCAAGAAGCCCTCTAAAGAGTCCCCCAGATGAAGGCACTAGCAATCTTCTAATCAAACTCCACTCTCTAATCCAAGGGTTGATTCATTTGATAGCAGTAATCAACATTCTCTTGGAGAAATACAGAATGAGTCACTCAGTTTCCATTCTTTATTAAAGATCTCTTTCATCTGCACTCTAGTTTCTTTTAAGGATGCCTTGACTTTAGAAGTTTGTTAACCTTTGCTGGGTCAGGGTTTGGAACATGTGTGAGGGTGGAGGACGGGTGTTTAGATGTAGAAGAAACTGACCTTCACCCATGGATTTATCCTTCCTGGGCATACATCGCAATTCCCTTGGGAGCTATTCCCTTTCTACATTTTTTGCAATGGGTAAGCAAGGATCGTGTGTGTGTGTGTGTGTGTGTGTGTGTGTGTGTGTGTGTGTGTTCATGTGGGCTCATTCAGAACTGATTGGCTTTTTTTGTAGATTGTTTGACATTTTACTTTTCCTCATTTCTTTGTTCATCTTTTGCATGAACTGATCAAAAAACTGAAATGTAAATTGCCAGAGGCTTGTCTGAAAGATAGTGCCTAGGTTTATAAACATGCTTCTTAAATATCAGTATAAGTCACCTGAGCAACTTGTTAATACGAGTCCTATAATTTCCCAATAGAGTCAGATCCAGGGTGTGAAAAAGACTCTGGAATTCACATTGATTGGCTCACTAGGTGATTCTGATGCAGGTGGCCCCGTGGACTGACTGCATTTTGAGAACCATGCTGGAGAAATGTTGGGACAGGTCTAGCACTTTTAACATTTCATCGTTTGTGAATGAGGTTAAGGAAGCCTGGAGAAACAAAGAAACTAGCCTTGGTTGGTTGAGTGGTTAGTTAGGGCAGACCTGGACTAGAACTGAGTGCTAGCTCAGTCCAGGTATCCAAGAACAGACCAATAGGGAATGAGCTTGCTTTCAACGGGATGGAAAGGAAACCTACAGCATCTCCTTTCCCAGTGGGGGCCAGATCCCATCAGAAATGAACACTCGAGGTGCAATTAGGAGGCAAAGAAAAAGGAAGGGAAAGCTCTTCAGGACAGATTTTGGTTCTTTTGCATCAAAAAGACCAGAGACTCTTCTTTTGGTCCTGCCAGTGACACCTGAATTTCCATCTGGACAACAATGTAATTGGTCAGTGATCAGGAGGCCTGAATCAGCCCCATCTCTGGAAAGGGTGGGCTTTGTGACTTTGGGCCCCGCGCCCAATATGTTGACATCCCTTTTTTTCTGTGAAATGAGTGGGGTTGCATTAGACTGTTTCAGATGCCTGTGTTCCTGGCATTTTTACCTCTCACTGTGACTCTCCCTGTTGAAGTATCTCACCTGCCAAAAGCACTCCGTGAAGTTGTGTTGACTGGACAAGTGAATAAGGGGAATAAAAATTATTCAGTGTGGAGAACTCCAGAGCCTATCTGCCAGTTCTCCCCTCCTGAGCCCCTCCTCAGGGCAGAACAATCTAGCAGTGATCCTCCTGCTTCTAAATCACCTGTGTGTTTAGAGGGCTCTAACCAGGAATGGACACAAGCCACGGCTTCAACATCCTGTCCTTTCCAGGGTGATTGTTCAGATCTGGGCTATGCTGGCTTCTCCCCAAGCCAGGAAGCCAGACTGAGTAACCTCTCCTCGGGGACAGCCTCTAGTCACAAGTCCCCATGCCCCACCTCACCTCACGTGGCTACCCCGCTGATGGGATCTCTCTGTTCCTTTCAGAAAGCAGATCTGGCTGTGGCAGGCCTCACCATCACAGCCGAACGTGAGAAGGTGATTGATTTCTCTAAGCCATTCATGACGCTGGGAATTAGCATTCTTTACCGAGTTCATATGGTAAGAGACTTATTTTATAAGCATTTATGTCATTAAAGTTATTTGCATGCAAACACTGAGTTATATGGTAATAATGAGTGACTCACGGAAATATTTAGATTTTGAGACTTAAATGCAAATGTGCTGGGCTATTTTTTCCTCCATCAGCTGTGAGAACTTGCAACCAGGAGGGATGGAAAAGTCACACTTGTGAGCTTTCCAGTAAAAATGGCTCATGAATAGGGATGACCAAGAGAGTAATCTGGTAGCACTTGGTGCATAGTCTGTCGGTGACTATCTCTGTCAGTTACACTTCTTTCTCCCGGGGGCAGGGCCTGAAGCCTAGATAAGTCACCCCAACCTTCTCAAAGATTCCTTCGATTCCCAGATCCACTTGTGTTCATTCTGAGCATTGTGTCTGGTTAGGGAATACAGACTTCTTCCTCTTCTGATTATTCATATTGATGCATAAAGAGCAAATATCTAATGTCATTTTTACCTTGTCTTCTGCACCATACCCCCTCCCCCATGCACACACAGAAAGATTTCTCTGGCTAGGTTAGCTAGAGTGAGCATCAAAATGAGTGTGTGAGAACACACCAATAAGTGGCCAAGGATGGACATGATCCCTGATATCCATCATGACTGGCTGGGTCATTTCTATCAAGTGGGCAATTGTTGTGCTCCCAGCAAATAGCTGTCTTTATCTAGTTTACCAAACTGGACCAGAAGAGCCTTTCTCTCCTCTTTTCATCCACACTGGCTCCAAGTGTGTGGCTACATGGATTTCCCCAGCTCTCTAGTCAGTTTTGGTGTGCATACTTCAGTTTCTATGCATATTTCTGAACATAGCCTGGCACCAAGAGGCTGCCCAACAGGAAAGGACTGCATGCCTGCTGAAGTGACCCCAGCCCTAGAGAAAGAGGATGTTTGCACCCCCAGTGGATCCCATCGCTACAGCTGTTGAGGCATCAGGAGCTGTTCCCAGGTTTCTCTAGGAGGGTCATCTCCTGTCATGGAGCCCATGCAACAGGCCCACTGTTCAGTTGAGTGATGTTCTGTGCTGGGCCTCAGTGTCCTTCATGGCTACCACCTGACCTGGGAAAGATGACCAGATCATCTGGAAGAAGTGTTGCCACTGAAATCTCAAACTCCACAGGCTAAGACAGAAAGAAAGGCAAAGATTTCACAGTCAGGCTGTTATTGATGTTTGTTTTTGTGCAGTAAGGTGCATTTGGATCCCTCCCAGCCAATGTCCTCCTCTTGTCTTTCTTACTGATGATAGTTCCCATTTGTGGAGTACCTTCTATGTCCCCAAGAGTCTACCAGGTGCCTGTGACATGGGTTGTGGTTATGGGTTGAATTGTCTCCCCTTGAAATGCATGGTGAAGTCTTAGCTCCAGGACCTGTGAATGTGACCTTATTTGGAAATAGAGTCATTGCAAATGTTATCAAGTTACGATCATACTGGATTTCCATGGGCCCTAATCCAATGAAGGGTGTTCTTATAAGATGAGGAAAATTTGGACACAGACACATAGGGGAGAATTCAAAGACAGAGATGGGAGTGGTGTGTCTATAAGCCAAGGAGCACCCAGGGTTGCCAGAAACCACCAGAAGATTCCTCCCCTAGAGCCTGCATGGGGAGCCTGGCTCTAATGATGCCTTGGCTTTGGCCTTCTGGCCTCTAGAACTTTGAAGTGAAAGATTTCTGTTATTTTAAGCCAGTCAGTTTGGGTACTTCGTTTTGATGGTCCCAGGAAATGTGCACAGTTGTGTTGTTCTCATTTTAGAAATGAGAAAACTGAGATGGGATTAGTTTAAACACCAGGACAAGGACACATGCTAATAAGGCAAAGGGTAGGGTACAAAGCCAAGGACAGAGTGACTCCAGCCCGTGCTCTCTCTGTGACCCCAGCCTGCCACCCTCATGTTTTGCACATCCTTCTTCATTTGGTTCTCAGAGCCGTTCTCTGAAGAGGGAGGCAGGTACCATAATCCCTGACTCGCAGATAAGGGAGCCAGAGTGTCACTTGCAGCTGACCCAGGGCAAGGCTAGGGTGAGGCCTCCCAGCTCCAGGACAGTGCTCCTGTCATTACTCCTCCTGCAACTTTCCAACCAGCACCTTGGTTTGAGGTTCCTCCTCCCTACACTTGGCCCTGAGGGAACATCCAAAAGACATGGAGATGCACAGCCTTTTTCAAGACCACCCTGCTGCAGCTGCAAGTAGGCTCCGGCCTTGATTTCTTAATTAACACTGAGGAAAGAGCTCTCCTGGTGACCCAAAGACCCCCCCCCGCCCAGGAGCCGGGTAGCCAAAGACACCTGACCCTGAGTGTTTCTACCACTTCGAAACGACTGGCTTCACTTCTCTGCAGAACACCATTATCCTGAATATCAACTCTGGCCAGAACTATACCCCAAGTCACCAACCCTCTGATCATCCTCTGTTGAATTGTTGGCCAATTATTTCCTACCACCACAGACCTATGGCTGTATTAGTTCCTGGGATATTAAGTTTTATGTGTCAAGTAGGCATTGCTGTGAAGGTATTTTGTAGTGTAATTAATGTCGACAGTGAACTGACTTTAAGTAAAGGAGGTTACCTTCAATACTGTGAGTGGCCTCATCCCATAAGTTGAAGGCAGTGAAAGGCAAAGAACTCAGGTTTCCTGGAGAAAAAAATTCTGACCCAAGGCAATAACATAGACATCCTGCCCATTCAGATATATTCACCTTTTGGACTTAGCAGCTCCCCCAACATGTGAGCCAGGTAGGTAGGTAGGTAGATAGATAGATAGATAGATAGATATGATATGATATGATATGATATACACATAGATATAGATATAAATATAGACATATCTCCCATTGGTTCTGGTATAGTTGGCCTGGATTCCTCCCTCCTCTGGCCTCCCCTTGGAGGCCCCAGTATGCCACATGGCTGCTCAGATTTGATTTATAACAGGGCCAATCTGAGCAAAATATGAGCACTGGAATGAACAGCTTACACTGAACAAAACTGACAGTTTATGCATTTATTCAACAAATATTTATCGAGTACATTCTGTGTGTGAGGCACTATGCTTAGAGAGTACCAAAAAGTCAGCTCGAGAGAGAATGATCTGGATCTACTAAAGCAGAGAATACCTGGTGAGAGTGAGTCCAAGATGAACTTTGCTATATCTGACCCAAAGAGGTCTCCGCAAGAATCGCTAATGCTGAAGTGTAGATGGGTGGAGTCCACCCTGAGAGCCTAGATCAAAAACTACACGGAGAGGCCGTCTCCAGTGTGATAGTGCTACGGGAATTAAAGCCAAGTACTGGGTATTTATTATTTTGTGAATTTTCTCTAATTGATGGTTATCTTGGAATGAAAAATGTGCTTAATTTTGTTTATCATTTCTAAGAATATAGAATTTCTCTCTCAGTTCTCTATCTATGAACTCACCTGACTGATGAGCAGTCGTCACCAAAACGTGAGCATCTGGTGGCAATCAATCCCCCGTGCAAAAGTAGAAATCATTAACTCAAAGTGAAATGCCTTGTGAAGAATTAGTTTTAATTACTTAATTTTAAAACTGATGCACAAAAGCATAAACATTTTATATATTAATGGGGTCCCATGTCATGGCCCGTTACCTGCATATGTTATTACATAATGTAATTCCTAGTTAAGAATTATTGACAAAGCCTCCCAAATCATAAGTGATGGCAAGTGTCTCTGAATGTAAAGATAACCAGAAATAATTTGTGAATTTCCAAAAATCTAAAGTTATCTTGGCTTTTCCATGAACATAGATCTTTAAGAGTTGATTATGGGATACTTTCCTTCTTTCCAACATCAGGGTATAATCTCTCTTTCTGAGGAGACATCTCTAGGACCAAAATAAGAAAAATGTTTTGCTCCCTTTACCACCTACGCCCTGCTACTTGACAGCCCAGCTGAGGAGTCTGGGTTTGGTATTTGTCCCTGTTGATATGTCCTGCTTTTAAAAACTCTCTGTTCTTAGCATCCAAGTCACCATTTTCTCCTGGAGTCCCTCATGCCTCCTTATCATTTTGGTTGATTCCTTTTTCTTTTCTTTTTTTCCCCTATATAATTTTCTATTTATTTATTTTTTTGTTTATTTTTTAATTTTTTTATTTTTATTTTTATTAGTTACACATGACAGTACAATGATCTTGACATATCATACATTTGAATCAAATGGGGTATTTCTTTTTCTTCCTCTTCTCTCTCTTCTGTCTCCCTCCCCCTGGATAATCTCACCCACGACTCATCTGTGACCCACCCCAGCCTCGCCCCTCAATTCCAGGAGTATATTTCTCACTCATTACTGTAGCTATCCACCTGGGTCTCACAGACTGCTCCTCCCTGCCAAAAATATAGCATCACAAACTGCATTCAGTGTACTCAAACATGTCCCTCCTGTTCCACTCTGAACCCCCTCCAGTAATGACATCTCTGTCCAGTACCCCAGATCATCCTGCCCTGTCCTCACCTCTCATCTCACCTCCTAGGTAGTTCTCAAGCACGCTTCAGGTCTCCTAATCTCTAACCTGAACTGTCAACTCAGTGGGATGAACGTCAAAGTGTAGGTAACCCCTTGTCAGACTACAGATTTTTGTATTTTTGATATGAAAAATGTAATCATCCTAAACCTTCAGTGTTTACTGGATAGGTATGAAAGGAAGGAAGAAACGGCTGGCAGCTCCTGAATCTAGGGACTCTGAGGTCACCAAGCTCCATCCTTTACTCTTGGCTCCTGTTGGGCAGAGTACTGAGCCCCAGCAACCTGGGTCTCTGTTAGGGGATCCTGTGGGGCCAGTATTCTAGGAAGCAAGATGAAGGCCCTAAATAGATGATCTTTTTCTTTTTGGTCTTTACCCTCAATGGTCTTGACAATAAGAAGAGATGGGAGGCAGAGGTTCCGGGCAGCCAGATCCCTCTTCTGCTCAAGCCTGGCCATAGTTGCCACCTGAGCGCATTGCAACACCTATATGCCCTGCGTACAGCACAATCTCCACCTGAGAAGGTATCAGGGTCCTTGGTGGGGGCCAGGTGTGCTTCTAGGCCATATGTAGATGGCTCAGCCTTTGGAATCTGGGGTGTCCCCCAGTTGACTCCAAGGATGGGAGTCAAGTGATAGGATCTACAAAGTTCAAGAGTCTTTATTTCCCTGGCAAATGAGCTTAGTTCTTACTGAGAAGCTCAGTATCTGGTCTTGCCGTATAACTCCAAGGGCATTTTGCTTTCGAGGGTTTTATGATGTTGCTGCATACTGTGAGCTCTCAAATATCTGTGTGAATGGAAGGGAGAAGAGCATGGGAAAATAAAAACATTTATACTTGACATCAGAGTATATCATGCAGTTTTCTGTCTTTTCCCCCTCCTGCTGCAGCAATTTGCCTAATGATGTTTTGCCCAGACTAATATTAAAATAAGTTTGTATTCCTCAAGCACGCCGTGACTGCCATAGCAAGGCATCCTTAGAATGTGCCAGAACCACCCTGGGAGTCAACGTTTGGGCCATACAACCCCCAAACGGATCAATCTCTTCTGAATAATTTAGTCTTGGCATCTTCAGGGAGCCTGTGTACGTCTAAGATATTTTTGTGTTGACCAGTGGCTGTTACTTTTGATACATTTCCACATACACACTCTAGTTTATTGCAGCAATGCTTCAAAGCAGATAGTGTGATTCCCATTTTACAGGAGTCTGAGGCTCCGTGAGCCTAGCCAGTGCAGTGGAAGAGGAGAGGCAGCACAGGCGTGCCAGGGGCCCTCGAGCAGGTTTTCTGTCTCTTACGTCCCAGATGTTTCCAGCTACCTGTGTGCAGGAAGTGGGTCCATGGCTAACAGGTACTTTTCTTTCAGTGTCAAGGACATGCATTGGATGATCTTTAAAAAAAATAAGTCCTTTCCTATTGGAGGACACTATCTATGATTCTATGTCAGGTCCCAGTCCAGCCAGAGCATTGGAAATTCACTAAAAAATATGAGCTGACCATTTCCCCTCTATACCAGCATCCTATTCTATCTTTGATTAAGCAACGGAAAATGTTCTTACTCTTCTTAACTTACAGCTAGACTTTTCTCTCTCAAGAAAGTTAAAAAATAAAAATCAGACAATGATTAAAAAGTGAGAGAGAAATAAATGCCAACATTAAATTAATTACGGCATTTGCTGGATATATTACTCGTTTTTCCAAGAAGGTCTGTTTCATTTCAGAAAGACTGTCTAGGAAAATGGAGAACAGTGCTAAGTAAACCAGTGAATCATTTCTAATACTCCTTAATACTCTGTTATAAGGAAATAGAAAATGAATAGTGTTCTATTCCTTAACGCTAAGTAACACGATAGCCCGTCTAATGGAAATATGGATCCCTGAATGTATAATCATTTTAATATTGGTTATTTATTAAGTGCTTCTCTCTCAAGAAGCTCAAGGTGTCTTATCAGCGTTAGTTTAGTAATCCTCACATTCTCCCTTCATGGGGATCATGGCGCTCTATTTTACGGAAGAAGAAAATGGCACCCAAATATGTCAAGTGGCTTACCAAGGACCACTCAGCAAGTCAAGGTTGGTGCCAGGATGAGAACATAGGTCTCCTCACATTAGATTCCCGACCAGCAAAGTGAAAACTGGGATATGGTAGCTTGTGGGTCATGTAGGCAACAAGCCATCTGGGTGTTATAGGTGGAGAGGAATTAATTGTTTGCTTTCCTTTCTCTTCTTGCAGTCCAGGGTGAGTGCATGCTAAACTGAAATACACAAGACGATTCATTGCCAACTCCTTTGGGGAGGCTGTCTGTGGGTTCCTGCAGTGGGTTGAGAATTACCCTCTTCCACGTCTCCCAAGAGTCATGGAGAGACTGTTTTCTTCCCTCTTCAGCCCTAGAGAGTATTTTGTTGACCATTGACCACTATTGGAAGTTGACTATCTAACAGGAAACCTCTCTATAAATTACCATTTAGAACTAAAATCAAAAATCACATGACAGACGTGACAACCCTCTGTCATTGATATGCTGGGGAGGGGACAGAGCACAGGGAAGAAAGAGAGTTGATATCATTAGTTTTTGTGTAGGAAATTGGGCAACATAGCCCTTACACAGATCCAACAGAGCAGCCGCAGGTCTGACCCACTGTGCTGGTGAGTTTTTTGGGGGAAGGCTGAGATGGAACAGAGTTCTAAATGTTGGTTGTTAAAAGCCATTCTTCCAGAAGAAATTCTGCAATTTCCCCAACTGCTTCCCCAGAGAGCCCTAGAGGAACCCCCATGATCCATGTTTTACAACTCATATAAACTCCAGGAATTATGGGAAATGACTGTAGCCAGATGACATTTGTCCCTCAAGGATTTTTAGTGTCACCCTAGGGCAGGAGATAGTATTTTTGTTCATTGAGGAATGCCTGAGTATAAAAGGACGTTCCCTCCTTGGTCACATACCCTCTTCCCCTTCTAAGTTACTCCCAGCTGCCATTAGATACAAGGGAAGCAGACACGCATGTACACATCACCACATGGTAACTTACTTCATCCTCAGAACAACCCCAGGTAGGTTTTATCACTACCCTCATGTTACAGAAGAGGGAACAGACCAGGAGGTTAGGCAGCTTGTCCAACATCATACAACTTGGAAGTGGCAGAGCAAGGATTCAGTCCTGGGCAGTCTGGCTCCAGAGTCTGTGTTTTAATTCACCACCTGCCCTGCTTTACCCAGTTCTAGGGCCCATAGCTTTGGTCCAGACTCTGAGAAAGTGATTGCACTTTTACCACAATACCATTTCCTCTAGTACAGATAGAGCAAGGTAACAGTGGGTTAACAGAATTTGTTTTAAGGAGAGAAGGAATTTTTAACATGTAAGAGGAGTTTAGTGCCTCTCAGCTCTACGGGCAGCCCCACTACTACATTGCTATCAAAGGACTGGAACACACCAGAATCATGGTCTATCGGTGACCAGCCCTTTGGGTCTCTCCCATCATCAAAGAGCATCAAGGATGCTGACTCTGATGTGGTCACTCTGAACCACCGTTCAAAAGCTAGGGAACTAGTTCTAATTTTGCTGCCATCTAATATTCAATTCTGCCAGCCGGGCTTGACCTGTCCTTGACATTGAGGCATATATCTATATCATCTATTTATCTATATAAAACACCACTTATCTACCTCCAAAGTGGTTGTATTCACCAGAAGGAACTAGCCCAACTTGTAGTCAGCAGTTATATTGATTGTAGAAATCAATACAAATGTCTATAAATACAACAGAGTCACAGTAAACGATGATGAGTATAAATAAATAATACGACTACTTCAAGGGGTTCAGATAAAATAGGTTGGGATTCTGCTGGCACTGGGGGAAGGTGTGGGATTAATTAGGGAGTTTATTGGAACAAGTTGCAAAATTAAAAGGAGAGAAAGATTTGATACAGCTGCCATTTGAATGAAAAGAGTATGGCACAGCTTGATGAACGAGAACCAGAGAAATTGAAGCCATCACCAGTTGTTGGAGCACGACACTTAACCTCCCTGGGACTCAGTTCTTCCATCTGTCAGTATGGAAAATTGGGTGTTTAAATCAAGAAAACGTAGGGAAGCATTTTTGAGTTCTTCAGAAGAAAAGCATCACCATCATACATCCTTGGGGTTCAGGAAAAACTATTATTTGGAAGAAATGCCTATGGCATGTGACACCTGATTTGCTCCAAGTGCTGGTAACTCAGGTGTCCTTTGGGAAGGAAGCAATCTAAAGCACCGCATAGAAAAAAAAATGGTAGGCATTCAGAGTCCTGCAAGAAGCGCACTTCTCTTTGGCATCATCTCAATGGCCTGAGCCAAGGCTGTAACAACCCCAGACCCAAATCTCAAATGACTGCCCAGTCCTTCCTCTTCTGGTTGGCGTCAGACAATCACATGTGGAATCAGATGTTGCCTTGCCAACAGGACTGATACGTTCCTGGCGGAGCTGTGTTTGTGTCTTGGTCCTTGTTTGTGTGATGTTCTGTTTTATAACTTTAGTCTCCAAGATTTTTTCTCACGGCTGTGCATCATTCCTTATCACCCATAACCAAATATGGCAGCTTTAAATAGTGTTGTCATTTTCCTCAATTTCACTCATTGTGATATAATCAGGTATAGATTTCTGACACTGAGCATCTAATGGGGTTTCAGATTCAGAAAACAACAATAAAAGATGTTTTTTTTTTCCTTCCTGGATATTTCTCAGCTGAGAGATACAAAGTGAAATAGTCCTGAGTGACAGGGAACATGGGATTCACACACATTTGCCCAAAGAAAGTCTGGGGTTAAGAGGGACCCCAGGAGTAGACCAGCTAGTGATTTCTGCTGCAGTAGGAGCTCAGACAGGAACAGATCCTTTGTCCCCTTCCAGACTCTGCCTATGCCTTCTGTACTGTCTGTGTTTTTCTGTGCCTGACACTGGCTCTTGGTATGATGAAGAAGACACAGCCCATGATGGACACCAGCATGACCAAGCAGGGACCCTGATTCTGCTGCTCTTGAGTCCCTTACTTTCTGTTAGAGGATTTATGTAATGGTGGGATCAGACATGCTCACGTGATCTTCTCCCCATTCCTCTCCTATTCCCTTCCCTTAGTTAGTGGGACTTGTTCCTCAAATTGTTTCATTTTCCCAGTAGATGACCTGAGTGGCCTGTGCATGCACTACAAGGAAGATAATTGCAATTTGCTCCAAAGGGCTGTTCTCTGGCCTAAGCCATACTGTGAAAGAAAACCAGTTTGAGAAAGACCACCTGAGATGTCCCTGTCGCATTGCTAAAAGGCCACAAAACCCAAGAAAGTCTGCCCCATTGGCAAGGATGAGTTATTGACGTCTTCTCTGTACCTCCTCTGGTCTGTTGTCCCAAAGGATAAAGTAAACTGTTCCTGAGTTGATTCAGGAATGTGCCCACCGGCACTCTGAAAAGGAATGAGTGTTCATAACCCACTTCAATCTAATGTATGAAATATGATATGTCAAGAGCTTTGTAATGTTGTGAACAACCAATAAAATAAAAAAGAGAAGGTAAAAATCACCCATGACTGGGGCTGTGTAAAAACAGAAGGATCGTGCACAACTGTCTCCCACCTGCCACACATGTAACTAAGGGGACAAATATTGTCACTTGGAGTTTCTCAGCTTCTTCTGGCCTCTTGTGAATAATGCAAGCTTTGAAAGCTGGTTGAGTTCGGCTCAGTATTGGCATAGATGGTTCCCATTTGTGTTTCAGAGGACCCCAGGGTAAAAATGACACACCTGGATATTGATGTCAGGTTGTTACCACGACAGATATGATCTTGAGGTTGAAAGCTCATCTGTTCATAGAATACCTGAGCTTAACACTGATTTCCAGTCCTATCTGTGGACTGACATCCCGGACTCCTGAGATCATGAAAGCATAGCATTTTCCATTTAGAATGGTCCTTAGGGGACATCTAGTCCAGTGGTTCCATAGTAAATGGAAGAAGCAAGCCTGGCACAGGATCAAGTCATCAGGCAGGAGCTAGAGACGACACGCCATCTACAGTGGCAGCACCGTTCAGCTCCAGTGCTGCCAGATCTCCCGTGTTGTTTGTTCTTAGATATGTGAAATCTAGCTATTTACATGAAATCTCCTAATCGTTTAATACTGGCAACTAATACAAAATGAAACACTGCTAGGTCAACAAATAAGCAAACAAGTCCGCGGGCTATATGTGGTTCATAGGCCACCAGTGAGTTGGTTCTGATCTATCCCAGCTCCAGCTATGCCCAGAGACCATCAGGGACTTGCCCAAGGCCACACAGCTAAAGGCAAGGCAGACAGCTTAACTCCATTCTTTTTATTCCAGTTTGCTTTCTTGCAAAAAATGACAGGGAGCTGGCATCCAGTTTTCATTTCTGCCCACAGGTGCTGCCTGAGCCAGTGCACACTGACAGTAGTGAGTGGCACTGGGGGCTGGTCCACTCTCCTGGTACAAAGCGTAAAAAGTGATATGCTCAAGCTGTTGTTCTGTTTTGTCTGCTGAATTTAGAGTGGGAGGTGTTCTGGAGAGGCCCCCACTAACCCTTTATCCCAATGTATCATTTAAACTAATCACCCAGAAACCAAAGAAATTTGGGGCCAAATCTACACACGCCATACCCTCTGCCCTGCCCTGCCCAAGGGCCATTTTGACTGAATGTGTATGGTGAATCTTGTTTTCATCTCCATTTCTAGGGACGCAGACCCGGCTATTTCTCCTTCCTGGACCCCTTTTCTCCCGGTGTCTGGCTCTTCATGCTCCTAGCCTATCTGGCTGTCAGCTGTGTCCTCTTCCTCGTGGCTCGGTACTATCCGTTCCCCTTCCCTGTCCTCACACCGCCACCTCGTGTCCACCTCTGGAAACTGCATGGGGTGGGGGGTTGGGAGGAGGAGATGGGTGGTTAAGAGGACCTTGCTGCCAAACTAGGGGACTGGGAGAGCCTGAAATGCTCTCTGCCCAGCTGTGGACCTCCCGCTACCCACCCATCCATCTTCGTGTGTGTTCCCTGACTTGCACAGTGCAGACAGGTGAGCTTGTCTGGATTTGTTTCTACACCCCTGACTCTTGTCCCCTCCTGCTGTCTGGTCTCTGGCCCCCTGCTTGTGTAGGAGATTTAGGAAAGGGAGGAGGGGAGAAGGTGGCAGGAAGATCACTCTGATTAAGTACTATGCATTTGGCTGCCCTGACATCAATCCTTGCCAGAATCCACCACAAAGTGCTGAATGACAAGAAACGGATCCTGCAAATTCAGAGTGGGGGGGACTGGAGTCTGCAGTGACATAGGCCAGGGAGAATACTTCCTCTGCACAGAGCCTGAATCTGCCCCTGAAAACACAGCTGTTCTGTTCAATAAGAACCATAGAGGGTGGCAGGCGCAAGAGGACAGGATGGAGGGAAGTATTTGCAGTTAGTGTTGAGTGGAAACAAATGGTTCAGATCAGCAGTTGGGGAGGATAATCCCTCCCCTCTCCTCAGAAGCCAGGGGCTGCCTCTAGCCCTACAGAGAAACCTAAGGGCATCCTAAGCTATGTCCTACTGAGAATGTGCAGAGAGGGTTGTTTCTCTCTGAGCTTACGGCCTGTTGAGCCAGCCTGGGCTTCAGGAGAGCCGAATTATATCCAGAAGTGGAACAAGCCCTAGTGGCCCTAGGCCACTCACTCAAGTGCCCACTGTCTGTTCAGCCTACTGCAATGGAGGACCACCAAGGACCGTTGGGTGGGAGTGGAAAATAGTTCAGGATGAGCTCCTAGAAATTCGATGGAGGCTCTATTGCAAGTGTCTTTTCAGTGGACTCCTTTGCCTCCATCCAACAGCACTGGGCCACTAGTGTGCATCCCACCTCTGCAGGCTGGGGTCTTCCCCATGGGTGTGTTTGTTTCCAGGATCATGAGGAAGGTGCTCTTTCCATTTAGGACAGGCGGTTACGGGGTCCTGAGGCCTAAAGAATCTCAGTGTGCCTAACCCCAGCGCAGTTCCCATCCTGCCCAAGATGAGTTGCCTCACCCTGTCAGTGCTCTTCCCAGGGAGATAAGGCCGTGATTGGGAAAGCCGTCTGGGCCAGAAGATCCAACCCGACAAAGAATGGCCCTGCTTACAGCCTGGTAGAGGCGGCTGAGTTGCTGCTCGGGTGCCACCTACCCCTCTTGGGCCTGTAGGCATTGCCACTGTCAAGTATCTGTTGTCAGTGACAGCTGGCAAGGCGCGGGAGCTCACACACTGTCTGACACTCCGCTCTCCATTTCGCAGCACTGTCTGCTGCCGCCGTTAGGAAGCTGTCGGTGGAGCCAGCGCCGTGCTCTGTGATGCTCTCAGTGACTGAGCCCCTGAGAGCACGCCACAGCTCTCAGGTCACCTCCAGGGCCCTGAAAAGGGTCTTGGGGCTTGGTTACCAGACATGCACACACAAGCCTGCCACACCATGCCAGAGGAAGCTAAAGCTCCCTGAGAGGCTATGTCACCCTTCTTCCTTGCCCCACTCCCACCCACTGACCCCAGGATCCTGCATGGACAAAACATAACAAAAATGTATTAAAGGGCTATCTATAGAGTCTGTCCATACAGCGTAAACATACACACATGCACATGTACACACACATGAGCAAGCACACACACACACACACACACGCACACACACACACACACACGATAAACTAGCCCAGAATATTCTATCCTAAGGTAGTGGTTTGCAAACAGGGTTCTATGGAATGCAAAGGCCCTTGGGAACTACCACAGACTCTGGGGGCAGCCAGAGCTCTGGGGCCCTAATGTTTCTTCATCCAGATCCACTGGACTTTTATTTCTTATATATTGTACTTTTGGGTAAGATTTTAGAGAGAAAATGTTTCAAACCTATAGCTCTCAGGCAGCCATTCCAAAGCCAGCTGATCATCAGAGTTACACAGGGAGCTTTTAAATATTTGAATTCCCCGGTCCCAGTGTCTTAGAATCTCTAGGGCTGGGCCCTGGGAAGCTGCATCTCACAAGTGTGAGCTGGTTATTAGCAGTGTAGACTCTGAATTGGAGGGAGTCAGTATCACCTGGGAACTTGCAGATTCTTAGGCCCCACCCACACTTACTGGATCAGAGGCTGTGGGGTAGGGCCTGGTGATCTGTGTTTAAACAAGCCTCTTGGTGACTCTAATATAAAGTCTGGAGTTTGAGAATGATAGAAATAGGCTGAGGGTTTTCAAACCATGGTCCTATAGGACCTTAAGTTTCCTCCCTGAGCACCTTGAGGTGGAGAACAAGCGACTTCCCAGACGGCCCAGCCCCTGATACTCTCAGCTTCCAGGCAGATGCCTCCACTTTTATCTATTTTATATATGAAAGTTCCGCACCAGAATTTATTTGAAGGAAAAAAAGTGTTTAAAAGTATGGCTTTTTTTTTTAATTAAAGAAAAAGCATTTGAGAACCACTAACTTAATCCAACTACTCCATTAATTTTTATATTTTTTTATTTTTGGATGGGAAAAAAATCCAAGTCCAGCAAAGGGGAATGACTGGCCCAAGGTGACAAGGCCCAGTCCTGAGGCAGAGAGGTGAGGCCAGAGGTGAGGCCAGAATGGAGAGCACCTCCCGCCTCTCCAGCACCCTCCCATCATGCCCATCCTCCCTGGCACTGAAGTCTGTACCTTTTCTCCCACAGGTTGACGCCCTACGAGTGGTACAGCCCACACCCGTGTGCCCAGGGCCGGTGCAACCTCCTGGTGAACCAGTACTCTCTCGGCAACAGCCTCTGGTTTCCGGTTGGGGGCTTCATGCAGCAGGGCTCCACCATTGCCCCTCGCGCTTTATCCACCCGCTGTGTTAGTGGAGTCTGGTAAGGACCCAGGATGGGACAGGGCCAGGTCTCAAGGGGTGGTGGGACTCAATGGGAGTCTTCAGATAAGGCTGGCCCCAGCTGCTGGAGGCAGGAACTTTAGCAGCCCCGAGGAGAGTTCAGAAGCCTTGCCTCTTCAGCAGACCCTCGCTCGGAGCTGAGGTCACTTCTGCCAGGTCACAAGGTGGGGAGTGGGGGCCCGTGTGCACTCTCACTTCTCTGTTTCCCCTTTCTCTGCCTCTGTGGTCTGGATACAGAGAGGAGCCAAGACTGGAAGGAAGAGGAGACGAGAAAACACTTGCTGGCCCACAGCAAAGTAAAGATAACTTCTTGACCTGGCAAAACCTGAGGTTGAAGTGGCTGCGCCAACTAAGGCATATGCAGATTTATGCAAATCTGATGCTGCAGCAGGAAATCCCTGCAGGAGGACGCTGCCACACCATGCCCCCCCGTTCTCCTGGCTTTCTCAGGCTTTCGCCCTGCTCTTACCTCTGGGGCTTGACCTATCCACCTCAGCAAGTGTGGGAAAATGCAGAAATGGACAAATGATTCAATGGGTGGGAAAACTCTTTGAAAACTTGAGAATTCTACATGAATATATGAGACTAATAATTTTTATTAGACTGTTATGGTGGAAATGAAAAATATAGGCATGTGGATTAGAGATGAAAGTTCACAAAATACAAGTCTTGGTCTTCTCTTAAAAATCCACTGCAGGTTTGGCAGTTATCACTTACATGACTTACAGCCTCCATCTTCTTGCCTCCTTCTTGGCTTGTTTAAGCCAAGGAAAAGGAAAAGTGGTGGTGCTTCCATCCTTGGGTATTGGTGCAGGTCAGACAGAAGTACTGGAGTTGCCTCTGGGGCTGTGTAGTAGCTGGGACAGTCGCCCCTACCAATCTGGAGTCTTCACTTCCCTTGATAAATAATAATTGTGGGATTTAAACCTCCTGGGCAAGATCTCACCTATTACCAGACATTGCCAGGAAGTCACTGATTATGTCAGTATGGAGAACTGGGCCCTTGTCCCCAGGAAGAAGGGATAGGCCCGGCAGGGACAGTCATAGGCAGCCTGGGCAGAAGCCCGGGAGATGAGAACTTGTCAGCTAGGGATGTTAATTTTCTTCTCTCTGGGCTCCTGCCTTCCAGAGAGTTCTCTGCTATTCATACAGTTAGGGCCCCATTGCCCACTTCATCCACCTGTAAACTCCCTTCACCCCACCCCCAGGAAATTCCTCTTCTAGATAGTTTCCGAGGCCAGAGTCCTATGGGCTTCCCTGCCACAGGCCGCCATTCAGTGCTGCCCTACATAGCTGCCCCAGGCGGCTTGGTTACTGTGTTTCAGAGCACATTGGGAAGAGAGCTCAGCACTGAAAGGGAGCCGCTGTGAAGGATCCTCATCAGCCTCTCATCCCAAATTGTCAGCTTACCCCTCTGCCTCTCAGAGTTCTTAGTTATTAAGCGAGGGCCTTGGTTGGGTCAGTTCTACGTGGCCTCCTCACCCAGAGCAAGTGAAAGAAAATGCCTTGTTGCTCACAAGACTGCCAGCTTTACAACTGATGGTGCCCTCTGACCTGCCAGAGACAGCATCGTTTGCTTTCTCAGCTCAGGCAGTGGGCTTGCACTGGTCGTGTCGGCTCTCTGACCCCTTCCCTAGTGCTCAGGAACCTAAACAGCCGCATGCTGTCCAATGTGGAACAGATGCCAGAGTGCAGCCACGTGGCTGAGGGGACCTGCCAGTCAGCTCTCAACCCAGCCCAGGGCGCATCGACCCCCAGTTCTTACCAAAGCCACTAAGTAGCTGCAGAGCACAGGCTTGTTCCTCTGCATGGTCATGGAAACAGCTTCCCAGAGTGGAAGAGCTGAGGCAGGCCCGAGACAGCAGGCCTTGAGCAGGGAGGGTCACCTAATAAGGAGGTGGCCCAGTGACTTTCATCCCATATGGAGGCCGAGGGCCTTCCTCTACATTTCTGTCTCCCATCCATCTAGTCTTCAAGGATATGCTACCTCATTTGATCTCACAACTCTGAAGACAGGCAGAGCTGGCATTATTATCCCCAAACATAGTCCAGTCATTGTCTATTTATCATTAGACAAATGAGCTCAGAGAAGGCCAGTGACTTCCCCCACAATCTCACAGGTGCAATGTGACCAGAACAGAAAACCATTTCACCTCCCTGCAGGTCCAGCATATCGATGTGCTCATCGAGTTGGTATATGCCCCTATTACTTCATCCCCCACCCCCAGGGAGGCAGCTAGCAGGAGGTCTTGGTGACAGTGGGAAAAGAGACAAGGGAAATTTTTGCTCTTGAAAATCCATCCAGTGGCTGCCAGCTGCTGGGTCTTAGGGCAACACTGTGCTTTAACTGGTGCTGAGTTCACAATGTGTAAAGGCATTCAGACCCCATTAATTCAGAATCTGTGCTTCTCTAACCTGAACTGGGCATGGATCTATCTTCAAACCCGTTATACACACACATATATCAGTATGCAGATCTGTACTGTTGACCAGATAGGAAAAGCTTGTTTAACCTACCAGCTCGAACAAACTGTCATTAATGACTTTAGTGTATATGCTGCCTGCATCGCAAAATTATTCCAATTATAAATGAGCTCTAGCTACTCATTACAATAATCTTCTAGTATGGAATAGCATAACTGTTGTAAGACTGTTTCCAGATTCCAACTTTTTTAGCAGTTCAAAGATACTTCCCACCAGTCTGTCTTCATGAAAGATTTTCTGCTATTAAGAGTTATAGAACTGGTTCTAAAATGAGAATTTACCAATGTGTTATTTAGCAAGCTACTTCACTTCTCTGACCCTCCGTTTCTTCATCTGTAAAACAGAGAAAGGAAATGTGCCTCCCTGAGTTGTAGGGATTCTATAAGGTGGTGGTTGTAGCTCATGGCAGGTGGTCAGTACCTGGAGAGGCACATCTGAAGGTTGACCTCAGCGTGAGGGGCAGGGGAGGTGGCCTGGCTCAGGACTGGCACCCTTTGCTCATTCACTGGCTCATTTTCCATAGCCCCCCAACTATCTCATGTGCATGGACTACATATCTTCTGAATAACAACCAATAATCACCTCCTTTCAGAAATAAGAAAAAAAATCGATTGTCTACTTCCAGGCAACATTCACCAACTCAATTCATTTCTCTTGACATCCTATGCTCCGCCTCCTTCCTCTTCCCCCACTGAGTTGAGAGCTTCTGCAGGTCTCTCCTGTGCCATAGCAAGTCTGGGTTTGGGGGCCAAGGCTCCCGAAAGTGCCCGGGCAGTGATGACTTCCTGGTCTTTTCCTACGTAGGTGGGCATTCACGCTGATCATCATCTCATCCTACACGGCCAACCTGGCAGCCTTCCTGACTGTGCAGCGCATGGATGTGCCCATTGAGTCAGTGGATGACCTGGCTGACCAGACCGCCATTGAGTATGGCACAATTCACGGAGGCTCCAGCATGACTTTCTTCCAAGTAAACCCCATTTGGTTGCTCACCAACATTGGGAATTGGGCAGAATAAAGTTTTGAGATGTTTGTCCACTGGAGATAAAAACATCTCTCCTCATCTCATTATCTCTTTTGAACATCTAATTTGAAGGTCCACCTGGGGCTCATTTTTCTTTTGCTCCACAAAATGTCCCCAGAATGGGGTCCCCAAAGGACTTTGGGTTCATACCAGCCCATCCTGAAACATTATACATGCACCTGAGGTGATTTGAAGCTTAATGTGATGGAACATTTTTAAAATTGTAATAGTTTCATGTTTATTTTATGTGCATTAGGAAAAAATATATATGCTATGAATCAAACCAGTAGTTTTATTTACATCACTGGATAGGATGAGGCATCTTGAAATTTTAAGAAGTAAGAGATTTTATGGGTAGCACTTAACCAAAGCAAGATTAAAATATTACACAAATGACCGAAGTTTGAGCAACACTAGATTAAGAAGAACTGGTGTCATTGATCCCAAACTGACAGGCCTCAGATAGGGACCCTCTTGGCTTCTTTGGGATTCCCTTGCAATGCTCAGGAGGAGGTGCTGCCACAATATCTCGCTGACAGGCAAAACTGATTGATCACCAAGGCTGACAGAACCAGGCCAGACAGAATAGTAGTTTTCGTAAGCCTCAAGAGCTCAAGGGAAGCAGATTTCCCCTGGGGCTAATAAGTGTCCAACCAACCTAATATCCAAGAAGTTCATTTTCACATGAAATGAGATCAAGGCCTTCGGTTTTTTGTTTTTCATACAAGTCTCTGTGCCTGTTGACATAGAGGCCAGAGAAAGCATAATGTAAATGCAGAGTTTGGATAGACACTCAGAATTCTGTTTTGTTATTATTGGCAAAATAGAAGCTAGTGTTGGCCTTGTGGTTGATAAATTGCTTTAGGGTGGATAAAAAATACCTCACTGGTTTTTCAGATGGTGTCTCTGTATAAGTCTTAATGAACCTGAGTTCACTGCCCCAAACTAAGGGATGATGAAGGGATGCAACCAGAGTTTTAATTCTTCTACCAGAAAATGAAAGTAGGCAATAGAAGACCTCTCTAGGGTAGATGAGGCAGAACCGAAGATCAAACCAGGAGACAGAATTCACAGTGCCTGGGGACCCTGTTGCTTCCAGATCTTTCTGTAAAGACACAAGTCCCTCCTTGGCCACCATTCAGTGATAGCGAACATGTTGAGTTGAGAGATAGAAGGGGAGAGGTGGAGTGGCAGAAGGGCCAGCAGTTTAAGGCTTTGACTCCCTCCCTCTTTAAACCCACATTTCCTTTCTCTTTTCCCAATCCTGCTTCCTGTCTGTTCTTTCTCCAGAATTCCCGCTACCAGACCTACCAACGCATGTGGAATTACATGTACTCCAAGCAGCCAAGTGTGTTCGTGAAGAGTACAGAGGAGGGAATCGCCAGGGTGTTGAATTCCAACTACGCCTTCCTGTTGGAGTCCACCATGAATGAGTACTATCGGCAGCGAAACTGCAACCTCACTCAGATCGGGGGCCTGCTGGACACCAAGGGCTATGGGATTGGCATGCCAGTCGGTATGCAGGAGAGGAGCAGCCTCTGTGGGGAGCTTCATCCAGGCAGGGCCAGCATAGCTTCAACCACTGACTGCCGTGTTGAATTCAGTAACCTCTGTTTCTAGAGCCAGTTTAACAGTGACTTGAGGTGGGCAGTCTTAAAGCTAAAGAAAGATAAAAGCCAACCCCAATGCTTCCACTAATCAGTGATCAGAGCTCAGCTCTAATTATTAAAGAGCTCGTTGATTGTTTATTTAATTGATTCATTATCAAAGGCTAATTCTAATTATTAAAGGGCATATTGATGCCCTGGGTGGATTCTTTAGGCCTTTTGTTCCTTCTCTCTCTTGCTTCCTGCCCCTTGGCCATTTCTTTGTTGATTGACATCTCCATTAGCAGTGGGAAGAAAGAAGAGATGGGAACACTAGAATTAATTTTTCTATTTGTTAATGTCCCCTGTGAAAGTTTACTGACATGATTGTATGAGATGGCTTTGAAATTACTTGCGGGTTTCACTGATCCATCCATTCCAAGTCCACAAGGGTCATTGAGAACAGGCAGTAAGGCTCTGGTGTTGTTCGATGACTGGGTGCTGTCCAGCTTTGTTATAGGAGGATGGAGATGTTTGGCTTGCAGAAAGGTTTCCCAGGTGTGCTTTATAAAGGATACTCACACTTGGGGCCTTCTCCTGCTGATAGTACCTCCACCAGAAGATAAGGGTAGACATGTTTAAATGCTCTTGTGAATGAGTAGGGATTGGAACATGTTCCCCGAGTGAGTCTGACATGCAGGCTTTCCCCCTACGTGCACCATTGAGAGCAGTTGCTGCATAGGTTTGTCCTGCACAAGGCATCAGGGGAAGAACTGAGGCCATCAGGTCATGTGAGAGCACTGATACCTCCATGCACATCCTTGTGGTTACATGACATGTCCCTTCTATTAATCTTGACCTAACTCAGAGCTCTCCAAATTATAGGATTCTCTTACACCTGTGGAGTGTAATGAGCTTGGTCTTAGAATCAGGCAGACCTGGGAATGCATTCTGGTTTCTGGCCATGGTATCTCAATATATGTTGATTTAACCTTTCTGAGCCACAGTGATCCCATTCATAAAATTGGTTTCTCATTCCTATTCATGGAATTATTGTGAAGATTAAACCTCATAATTTGGCCAGATACCTTACTGCAGCATGTCACACTCTTGGTGAATATTAGTGCCCTTTTCATCTTTCCCATAGTTCCCCATGTTATTTGATAAAAAGAGAAAACTTCTTGAATATGAACCAGAAATCAAGCAAATAAACATAAGTAATAAATAATTCAGATTATACTCTCAACTCCATAGATTCTGACAATAGCAGTTCTGCAAGCTGGAAGCCTCACTCAGGGAACTCATAAAGCTACACGTACTCTATTTACTGTCAGATTTTATTGATGTCTATTAATGTTACAGATTATGGGCCTGTTTAAGAAATGTATTGGATGACATTTTCTTTCAAGATAGTAGAATAAACTACAAAATGAACTTAGGATGCACCTGGTAATAGTCTAGTGATTTAACACATTTAATCCAGGTGTCAGGTGTTTTGAAAGTTTTCATGAAGCCAAGTGCAGTGATACACATCTATAATCCCAGAAACCTGGGAGGATAAGGTAAGAGGACCACAAGTTTGAGGCCAGCCTCAGCAACTTAGTAAAATCCTGTCAAAAATAAAAAGGGCTGGGTATGTAGATCAGTGATTAAGTGTCCCTGGGTTCAATCATCAATACTGGAAAAATAAAAGTTTCCTTGAGAAATTTGAGGTAAAACAACAGTTGGTGTTTATTATAACTAATATAGTTGAGGTAAAACACCAATTCTAGAAATGTTCATCAATAAACAAAGAAAAGGTAAATGAAATGGATTTATTTCTTATCTGATCTGAGGCTATTTCACATGTGTTTTTTCACTTAATTGTCCCACCTGAGTGAGGTCAAGTGATTACTCCTGTTATATAGAAGACAGAACTGAGATTTAGAGCAGATGACTTACTTGTCCAAGGCTACAGAACAAGTAGAGAAGCTGGCTTGAATCTAGGATGCTTGTCTTTAAATCCAGTACTTCACTGACAAAACCATGCAGCCAACTGGGACCCATCAGCTGGGAAGGGGGGGATAGGTGACAAGGTGGGATGAGGGCTGGCCCGGATTCTCACAGGAGGCTGGAAAGAACATTACATAGTCCATTGGTGAGATAGGCTTTAGGTCCCCTGAGGTTATGCATGTCTGTCATTCTGAAGTGAGAGGTAAGGACATAACTACAGAATAAGCAATGTGGTTGGATCCAGGAAAATTAAGAGAAACAAAATGAAGAACAAGATGGAAAATTTATCAGGTTGTTTTGAGCTAAGTAAGCAACCAAAGAATGCGCAGGATAGCCCTTTCATGTGGTGTGTTGTGAGGCTGGCCTCAAAGTTCCTTGAGAGAGTTTGAAATGCCTTGCCGGGCTGCACACTTGTCTCTAAACCCCACATAGTCATTAGCTCCATACACAGACACATCTGTTTTGCAACTTATTTGTGTATCCATTCACTGCAGATGTGTTTTAAGCACCTACCGTACATGAGACCCTACAGATGTTCTCCCAAATTAATTAAATAGACATATTCAATGCTGCAGGCATTGTGTGTGTGCTCAAGCATAGTTGTGTCCACAGTAGGGAAGATTCTACCATGCAGTCTTGTGCAGCCGGAGTCAGAAGAGATCTGGGAGATGGCTGAGTCCCTTGCTTCTCAAAGTGCAGCCGGTGACCCAGAAGCCTGGGCATCACTCTGGAACTTGATGGAAATGCAGAATCTCAGGCCCACATCCCAGATCTATTGAATCAGAACCTGCACTTTTAACAAAAGCCCCAGATAATTCCTATGTACATTAAAACTTGAGAAGCACTCATCTATTTGTTCCAAGTTTATGCCTGAATCCTTCACTATAACCTTTTTCCTCTGCAGCATCTGTTGACATCAGACCTTCATTGAGTTTGGGCAAAGAAACTGGGCAACATACTTGTTTTCCAGTCTCTTGGCAGATTTCTGTTAATGATCTCCAGCCTCTGCCTGTTGTGAGACACTGAGCTTTCCAAGGTTTCATTTAAGCTGTTCTTGTGATTAAACCTTAATTCTAGAAGCAAATCTCCTTGACCACATTCCATCAGAAAAATTAAACAAGAATTGCACTAAACAGAAAGAGGCTTTTTGTTTGAGGAGGAAGGGAGCAGCAGGGGGCATGGGGTGGTGGATGGGCCAGAGGGTTCTGGTGCACTTGGTGGGCAGCCATGGGGATCGGAGGACCCCTGGTGACTGGCTTCTCCACATGGATGGACAAGAGGAGGCATCTGTTACACCCTGGGTGGCTCTCCCGTCACTGGTTGGGGACTGCTCTGAGTGTGCATTGTCAAGTATAATGTAATGACAGTTACAAGTGCCTGAGAAATTAGTTTAAGTAGAAATTAGACAACTGACTGAGAGATTTGTATTCCAGAAGCACAGGCTTGGGCTTCCTAGAGGCAGACGGAAAGCTCTGCATCCAGTTTCCCATGTGTCTGTGGGCAGGTCACTTAACCTGAATAGGCCACCTTTATAATTTAGAAAGTGGGAGTGCCCAGGCAGGGAGGTGGGGTGGCAGAACCATCTGGAAAGCCATTACTTGATCCATACTGGGGTCTTTGGCCATGGGCTGGACGTGCCAGTCAGTATGGAGGGAACAAAAGTAGAAAAGATGGAGAAGCATGCCTGAAGCCAGAAGGCTCCCAGCTGCTTCCTGCAGAGGAAGAGACAGCGAGAGGGCACAGCCTTCGGGTGGGCAGGCCCACCTGTCTCCCCTGCTGAGGTTCAAGCAGGCAGTGGCCAACAGGTGTGCTGGGAAGGGGAGCGAGCAGAGTAGTGCCTCAGAGGGCACTCATATCCTGTGTCCTGGGCTCTCCTGTGACCCCGCAGGCTCGGTTTTCCGGGACGAGTTTGATCTGGCCATTCTCCAGCTGCAGGAAAACAACCGCCTGGAAATCCTGAAGCGCAAGTGGTGGGAAGGGGGGAAGTGCCCCAAAGAGGAAGATCACAGAGCTAAAGGTATGGACATGCAGGGCCTTCCTCCTGTGACCTAGAGAACCAAGTTTGCTTGTTTCTTGTGTCCAGATTTCAGGAAGCGACTTCTAGGACACAGAGAAAATAAGTCTGGGAAGACACCGAGGAGGGCTAGGCTGGGGCTGGCTGATCAATCCTATCCCAAGGTCCCCTACCTCCAGCTCGTAAGTGCTGGAGGCTCGGCCTCCACTGTGTTCCCTGACTCCACCCCTCTCACCCCAGCGTCCAGGCTTCTGCCTGTTTCCCCCTTTCCCAGCCTGGCATCTCCACAGTGGATTCTCCACTCCAATCAGAGTGGTTCTTTTTTAAAATGCAAATCAGATTGCTGCATTCCTCTGCAGGAACCTTCCAGTGGTTTCCCATCTCACTCAAAATGAAATTCAAGCTTTCCATAGCCTCTCCATCTTTCCTTCCTGCTCCCCAAGTCTCTGCCCTTGCTTCCACCCCAGGACAGGCTCATGTTTCCTTCCCAGCCACCTGGAGGAGGCCTCCCTCTGAGAGGTCTTCTCTCCACTCCTACCCTCACCCCATTTTCTCTTTTCAGATCTCATCACTACCTTATACATTTTTTATGTGTTTCTTTGTTGATTTTCCACCTCCTCCACTAGAATGTAGGTTTCATGAGGCCAGGGTTCATCTTCTTCACAGGGCTGTCCACAGGCCCCAGCCCATGGAGAGTTTACTGAATGAATGAATGACTTTTAAATTGGGTTGAATAGCAAGCAGTCACTGACTAGTGTAGTAAGGGCTGGGGAGGGTCCCTGAGCATCCGGTATTTTCTGTAAGGAACACATATCCTGGTTTGCCTAGGACATTCCTGATGACATCTGTTGTGCATCATTTAATGCTTGTTAATAATATTTAGATAACTTTTGTTCTTGAGGTATTCTAGTTTGAACAATAAATCATGTGGTCACCCAGTATCTACTGCAGCCTTGCTAAAATATGCATCAGATTTACCTGTGTGTGCTCTCCCCTTGGAAGGCAGCTGAGGATTAAAATGAACGATAGCATGTGCTTGCCTTTCTGCTCAGCATGAATGATTATCCCTGATGAGACAGTGAATGAGCGACCATGTGTTTCTAACTGTATATACGTGGATCTCTATCTGGCAAGGCAAGGTCTCAAGAATATGGATCTAGGGGGCAAGTCATTTGCAATGTAAAGGAAACATTGCCTTTAAAACAACCCAGTGAGAACACACAGTCCTTGGCTCTTCTTTCCACAGAAGGCCAGAGCTGCCCATAGGGAAGGCAGTAGCCACTAGTAGATCCAGGGCATGGGCAGGTGTCATTTGAATCCCAGCTGCACTAGTTGCTAGTCTGTGAGTTTAGTTAAGCACATTAGTTAACACTGATGAGTCCTCATTTCTTTCTTTCTTTTTTTAAAATATATATATTTAGTTGTTGATAGACCTTTATTTTATATATATATAGCTTAGAACCGACCCCAGCGCCTCACACATGCCAGGCAAGTGCTCTACCACTGAGCTATAACTCCTGCCCCGAGTCTTCGTTTCTGTATCTGTGAAATAAACGCAGTAACCAGCTACAGGGCTGTTGTGAAGGTGGAGTGAAATAGCAGGTAGCTTAGCTGTTTTTCAAACAGAGAAGTCCCTGTGTTTTTGTTAATCAGGTGAAATGTAAGTTTGAAGTCAAAATTAATTTCATTCATAGAAAAATAAAATCATCATTTTTGCAGTTGTTGGCTCTGGAAATTCTTCTCCATTCTGCAGAGGTTCAAGAAGACTGGTCTGACAGTAGGGTTCAGGGTGGAAGAAGAAGGGAGACAGTGGGATCAAGCCCCCAGGAAAGATGGAAAGCCATGAACAGGAGGCCTCTGTCTGCTGCACATGGGGACCAAATGTTCCCTGGCATGGAGAAGAGAACTGAACACGTGAAAAGGGATAATCAACAGGGGAAGGCATCCTGCCTAGGTCCCAGTGTTCAGAAGATGACTGGGCCCATCAACCAGTGTTGGCTTGCCTCTCTGCAGCCATCCTTTGGAGCAAGGGGTCAAGCTGTATTAATAAGAGGCAGTGTCCAAGCGTGGGTTTGTCTGGGAGAGGCTGTGCAAATCACCATGAAAGCCAGGCCATGGGCTGCCAGTCCAGCTGCAGCAGCTAAGGCCAGTGTCACCCAGTGGCCCTATTTTTGCCATGGTTGGGAGTCCAGGCTTTACTTGGAGAGGCTCAAAGCCTTCTTGGACTTGTGAAATTCCGCATGACGTCCTCCAGGCCAAGCAAGAAGCAGGTGCTATTACTTCTCTCTGGCAAATTAGCCATCAGGCTCACTATGGTGTATAACTCATTATTCAAGAGACTTGGAAAAACAGGACCAGAATGACCCTAAAAATCTCTTCCTTGAAGTTTTGAAATGGCCACCAGGAATCAAGCCCCAGGAACGTTTATTCTCTTGTGTCTTGACGAGAACAGAGAGCTGTAGTTTTAATTTGCTTTCCACAGAAGCTCCTAGGTGATCTTTCTTTTTTATAATTTGAATCAGTTGACTTTCGCATGTGCCTAAAGGAATGAGTCTAATATGGAACAGGCAGAGAGAGATGAGGGTGAAGGGAAGGAGAAGGGGATCTTTTTTTCAGAGACCTCTGAAATTCACAGTGCCTAAAGGCACTTTAGTTTCAATTAAAAGTACCAGACAACACACTGATGCCTAACATAATTCTTTTCTGCTTTGTTATCCTAATAAAATGCAAGAAATTTAAAAGAAAATGAACTGGTGCTTACCCTACTTCTAATCCTACACTACAGCTTGAACATCACTGCCAAATTCCAAAGAAGAATCCTAACATTGGGATGCTGCCACCCATCCTGAGCCTTCTTGCCAGGTCTTACTTGGCTCTGATAAGAGCCACCACAACCCTCCCTTCATCTCCCCATCTTATTTTCCCTGCCGATAGCTTGGTGACCATGTACCTTCATACAACCAACCGAAAAATGCAATAGCAGATCCTGTGGAAGACTAGAGATTACAAAAAGGAGCAGGCTCCGTTCCAAGCTGTTCCATTTGCTTCTACCTTGTCTTTTCAAAACAACACTTGTTTTATTTATTTATTTTCTCACCCAGCTCCTATAAAAAGAAATATTGCTAGCCACTCACAGATGCCAACGTCCCAATTCACGGAGATTGGATTACTGAAGGCTTTGCAGAACAATTGTTAGACAAAAAGGTGGTTGGTGAACTCCAAGGAAATTAAATGCCATTATCTTGAAAAAAATACAAACTCACAATCAGGCTTCAAAGGAACATAAATACACCACCAGGCTGTGAAAACCAGGGTTCCCTTTCAAGAATGGAAAGGAGGCCGGTGGCATTAACTCACAGAATCCTTAGAGAACAGGAAGTTTGCTGTCTGGCACGGTGGGAACGAAGGCATGAGACATCTCAGCTAGAGTGGGGGCGGGTGATGGGGAAAGGGGGAGTCTGGGGACCTTTCCCTCTCTCTTTTTTCTTAGGGGCCCTGCATGGCTATACGACTTCTCTGGTTTCTCTGGAGAGCGCCAAGGCTGGAAACCTGAATGTGGGAGTTTGATAGTGTCTCAGAAAGATGCTGCAGAGGAAGCCTGTCCTTAATCAAATCAGATTGATTGCTGAGAGTCGGAGAAACTCCAGAAACGTTGCCAGAAAGCTTGATCGGAAACAGGCAAATGGTGGCCCAGAGACTCTGCGACACATGAGGGCAGCGATTATAAAGATGACAGCCCACCTTTGTCTGTAAACTGAGCCAAGAGGAAGTCAACAAATCATCGACTGAAACATTTTATGTAACATTCTACAGGATAGAAAGGGGCTTTATAGGCTGAACTTGAAGCTCATACATAGAACCCTCACCCCTTGTCACTCTGGAGTTTCCCAGGAATGAATGCAGTCCTCAGGATACCAGCTTGAGTTCTGTGATCACACCCATGCATCCAGAGTGGATGCAAAGTGCCAGGGAGACTCAATGTGGCATGAGGACCGAGGGCCTCTCTGGCTTCAGTGTGGACTTGGGCACTTCTATGTGACAACCATGGGCAAGCTTGGGCAGCCTCCCTGACTTCTTTATATCTTGGTTTCCTCATTAAGAAAATGAGGGTAAAAGCAGTGCTCATGTCCCAGGGCAGCGGTAAAACAGCATGGGAACCTTGCTCATGGTAAACACAAAGGTGAGCTTCACTTTTATAAGAAACATAAGCATTAGAATCAGATTTGTCTAGAATTCACATCTTAACTAGGAAAACTTAGGTAACTTAAGTTCTCTGAGTTTCCTTTAGAGTGTTTTTAATAACTGAATGAGATAACAGTGTTTTTAAAAATAAGATACTTGAGCTTGTATTCTGACAAATTGTAAAGTGCCTCTCCAGTAACTTGTGTTTTGATAAGTTGCAAAATTTATCAAATACCTCTCCCATTCCTCTTCTATTTTGTGGTCATTTTCCCTACTTTTTTCCCATCACTGTCTCCAGAATCTGGTAAGTCTAGGCAATAGACGTCACTGTGAATGCAAGAAGCAAGTGCAAGCCTACTGTTTGACAATCCTCAGTAGCACCAACGTGATGGGTCACGTTGCATTTTCTGGGAAGGTCATATAGGTCACTTTACACAGGGGCATGTGAAGGTGCAGTAAAGTTTGTACAGATGGGACCATTTGACATATCTGCAAGGAAGTAGGTGAATGCGGCTCTGAGAAAATGTTTGAAAGCCATATGGACCCAGGAACCCATGTCCAATGCTCTTGTTATAGAGACATTACACAGAGCTTCAGCACCCAGGATGGCGCCCAGCTCATGGAATATCCTTGATAAAGATCTGTTGGCTGATGTCAAAGAGCAAATGTACTGTCCCTTGTCTAGATCAGGACATGAGTCTGTCCACCCCCTGCACATCTGGATTCTCTGCACACCTGGATTCTCTGCACACCTGGATTCTCTGCATGTGCCTGCACGGCTCCTGTAGCCTCTTGCTCTTTGCCTCTGGGATATGACCCCCTACCTCCCACCACATTTTTTTTCAAAAGGAGCTTCCTCTCTCAGTCAGATGACCACAGTACTACCTGGAGTTCTGTGGAGGTTTTAAGGGCTAAGACAGAGTGTACCTGAGTTCAAAGGGTGGTTATTAGCTAGTCAGAAAAAAATGACAGCAAGTCAGTTGGTGGCAATTTGAATTTCTCTGAATTGTATTCTCTCCCTTCTGCCATTCCATCTCTAGTTCTAGAGACAGTGACAGGGATGCATTTGTATTTGCAAACTATTGTTTGTATTTGTGGGCAATTTGCGAGTGACACCAAAGTTAGTATTTAACCAACCTAGAGTTTGCAAGGCGAGTTTGATTCTTTTTCAGCCTGATTGTGGGGCATAGGAGACTCAAGCGTCAGGAGAAAATCCCAGTTTTCAAGCCATCTGTCTGGATGGCTTGTGTGTGGTTCCATCTGAAGAAAGGAAAGGATGAGTCGACTCCATGGCTTCCAGGTCCCTCTTACAGGTGCCCAGGCATCTGTGAGTGCAGAAAGGGGCTCGCAGGCTGGGGGAGCCCACATGGCCCCCTCTGATGAATGGCTGCGTGCTGTGGCAGGTGCTTGACTTCTGGGAGGGTGGCTGATGACAGTGTTAAATGGAGCTGCCTCACTCTCCCAACGCTCCCTTCCCGCTCCCCGCTCCATCTGTTTCTCAGCTCTCGCTCTGCCAGCGCTCTATTCTTGCTTCCACTTTCCAATAACTTCGTAAAGGCACGAATGGAATAGAAGCCTTACTCCTAGGAGGAGGCCAGTCAGAAATTGGCACACTGGCGCCAACACCCATGATTAATATGCAGGCCCTGAAAGGCAGGAAACTGGGAAAGAAAGACAAGGGGACGTTGCAGTGACTCATGGTTCCTACCAGCATCCTGTTGAAACCTCAGCTCCTGCAAGAAGTTTGCTCTGGTCGGATCAGAGTTATCCCAAAACAGATCACAGGTCTGTTTATGACACTCCCCCACTTCCACCCAATACAGAAGGTCTGTGTCATAGACCACGTCAGTGTTCAGTTCCCTTTTAGCCCGAGGCATAGTACAGTATGAGCCATCTGCCTCTGTGGCCAGGAGAAGCCCTCAGTGAGAACTGTCGCATTTTACTATTATCTCAAACAAAACTTAATTAGGCAATGAATACATATCCCTGTGTGGATGGAGGTTTTGGTATTACAGGCCTCTTCATCTGGAATCTAACCTTTTTTTTTTTCCTGTTCATTCTTTCAACAACCACTGATTGAGCTCTTCATAAGTCCCGTGATTGGGGACTGCAGATTGAACATGGCATTGTTCTTCCCTCAAAGAACTCACAGTCTAATGAAAAACCCAAGGATATAAACTGAAAACTAATTTTTACACATGATCGGAATGAGGCACAATGTATTATTAGTGAAACACAAAAGCAGTGTAACTAAGTTAGATGAGAAATGCACTGGGAGGAGTGGCCCTGGTGTAAGACTTCAAGGAAAGGCTGAGGTTGGCCAGGTGTGTGTCTGGGGAATGGGGTGGATGCCAGGCAGCCATGCTAACAGGAGTGGAGGAACAGTGATAATGGCTATGGCAAATGGTTGTACTACAATATTAGATGATTCTCGCGTCAGATTCTACATTTCAGGAAGATCACTGAGGCAACTATGTGGAGGGTAAAGTTGAAGAGGAGACAGGTCTGAGCCTCTTGCAATCACCTGAATAAGAAAGAGGTGGTGGGCATCTGAAGGAGGGAAGTGGTAGGGGGGATGGGGAGAAGTTGAAACTTATACAGGAGAGGAAAACAGCAGGGCTTGGTAATAACTTGGTGCACGGAGGAGAGGCCAGAGACCAAATGCTGGAAGAGGAGAGAATGTTCCCATAGCAAGGAAAAGAGGTCAGTTGGTAAGACTGGAAGAGAGCAGCAGCAATGGCTTCCTGAAAAGCCCAGAAGGGAAAGTGTTTGACAGTGTCAAGTTCTAAGAGAGGTTGCATGAGATCAGGTCTGGCAAATTTCCAAGAAGTTAGAAACTAAGTGGTGAGGGTGGTTTTAATGGTGCAAGGCAGAATTGCCTGGGGTGAGCATCGAATGAGAAGAACAAAAGTAAATTCAGTACGGAATCATTTGCTCTTTCAGATATTGCAGACAGAGCCTAGAGCCTAAAAGCTTTTCTGGTGTCCAAAATTATATTTGAGGACTGAACAAAATGATTGGCTTCCAAATGCAGGAAAAAAAACCTGCAAAATTAAATTAAGACATGTTTAATTAAATATCTCCAAAACGGAACATTGTTTCAACTTCATTAATTTTAAAATTTAATATTCATAAAAACTGCGTCACATTTAGAAATAATTTTTGATTTAGATTTTCTCATTTTGCAAATATTCTCTTGTATGCATGGTGATTGCTGAGAAATCACAGCCAATTGTGAATTAACTGTTACTTGCCCCTCAGTAATATTGGAAGCAAAAATTTTTAATGTATTTTACGCAAGATGTGAGGACATTTCCTTCTACTGCTTTTTATATGAGATGGGATCTTCAAATAGGTTTTAGAGCTTTTAGAATGTCTCAAAATAATGCTGCTATAGAGATCTCTTTTAAAAAGCTTGGCCAGGGCCGAAAGGAAAGGGAAGGTCTTTGAATAGATAGAATTGGAAGGGTCAGGAGGATATTTTTTCTTTAAGGAGGGAGAAACATAAATGATAAAGATCTAGTAGGGAGGAGAAGCTTGAAGAGGACCCAGGTAGTGACTAATAATAGAGGCTGGGGACCTAGCTAGAGCATAGGTGGCAGAATGAGAACCAGAGAAGAAATACCCACTTCCAGAAACAAGAGGAAGGGGAAGCCGTTTGAGGGGGCTCTAGTCCTTTCTCCTTTCTCAGGCAGAACTAACCCCAGATGATGGGGGCAGTCCTAGAATATCCTAACGGTCACCTGGTGACCATTTTTAGTATCACTGTTGTCACTTCCTCCTCACTGGGCATCTCCTTCCAGCCTCCCTCCTCAGGGGCTGGCTGGAGAAACTAGTTTATCCAGGATGCACAGAACAGATCCCAAATACCCCAATTCTCACAATCCCCAAACTGTGGGCCTAAGGAGCACCTGACTACAAACCCCAGCCAGACCCTTTTAAGTATGCATTCCATCTTCAGTTTTCCTTTTTGTCCCCCATTCACGTGGATCCTGATGCATCCACAATCAACAGTCTTGCCTAAGTGGCCCTACGTGAAGGAGGCAGATGTTCAAATGACCCAAAGCATCTTCCTGCTGGATGGATCTCCGGTTTTGCCTATTCAAATTAGAAGTTCCTTCATTCACACGGTTTCACAAGAGTTGACTGGTCTGTTTGATGCATTCATCATGTAAGCTCTGGGAACTATTGGAAGCAGATTCTCAGTGTAGGCAGGGACTGCTACCATGCTGAGTTATTTCAAAATAGCAACCGACACCCACTTGAGGCTTTGTGGGAGGTAACCCAAGACATCTTGAAATGGCCAGGTAGGGCTATTTTCCCAGCTGATTTCTGTTCCTTAACAGTGGCTCATCCTATAGGGTTTTGTGGAGCTGGCTCACCCTGACAATGACATAGCTCTGTATGTGTGATGACTGAACAAGCATTAGAATGTGCAAGCATTTCCAAAGAGCAGAACATGTAAGCTATCATCTTGGCATTTTCATGGATAAAAGTTCCCTTTTGATTTATGATTATAGCCCCTGTTGAATGAAGGTTTCATTGTTTTATAATAGACCCCCGCCCCTTAAATTTAGGTTTCTCTGATGCCAAAGAAAGCAGTTAGTTACATACCTAAACTTGATGTTTGACACTGTGGAAATGAAATGGTCACATATGTGTTGAATATATTCTATAGGTCAGGCATCATGCTAGGCAATGAGGATACAGCTAGGCTTTAAGGAACCTAAAAACTTGTACAATTCTTCCAAACAGACCGATTTGCAATTAATTATAGGCCTTCCTGGCTAGAAAAGAGTCACCTGTGAAACTCGTATTAAGGTACAGATTCCTGGGGTCCATCTCCAGAGATTCAGTAGATCTGGGGTAAAGACTAGGAATCTCTGTGTTTAACAAGCTAATACAGGCAGTCTTGATGGCAACCAGGTTTGGAATGACTTAGTCCTATGGAATAAAAATTTTTACTTTCCAAAGAAGTATTTTAGTAACATGTTGAGCATCTCTTATCTGAAATGTTTGGGACTAGAAGTGTTTCAGATTTTGGATTGAGCATCCCTAATCTGAAAATCTGAAATTTGAAATAATCCAAGATCAGAAACTCTGTAAACATCACATTGGTGCCCAAAATGTTTCAGATTTCAGATTTTTGGATTAGGGATGATTAATCAGTAACATGCTGACACTGGTAAACAAGTTTTTCCTATCCATGATTTAGTCAGAACAGTTGCTTTATATCACACAGACACAGTGTTAAGAGGATTGATTAAAATTTACATGAAACTTCTAGAATTTATGTGTAGTTTGGTGTCGTGTTGCTATAAGCTAAATTAAATTCAGCATGTGCCCTCCTTTTAGGATGATCTTCACCACCCAGCCCAGATCATCTTCTGTAGCTTTTCCAGTCTCCTTCATTTGAAACTGGATCTCCCTCCCCCATTTTACTGCACCTACACTACATTAGTGTTAAAACAAACAGTTAGCTCTCTTCCAGCAATGTGTGTCGAAGATGTCTGGAAGACTCAAATTCCCATTGTTCATATAATTTAGCATTGTTGATAGGGTGATTATCTTTCTACTCTTTTACATTCATTTTTTCTTCTTGTCATTTTCTTATAGGCCTGGGAATGGAGAATATTGGTGGAATCTTCGTGGTTCTTATTTGTGGCTTAATCGTGGCCATTTTTATGGCTATGTTGGAGTTTTTATGGACTCTCAGACACTCAGAAGCAACCGAGGTAAACTTCCAAAGTTGTATGACCTACAGTGCTGGCAATGCGGTCAAGTTCCCAGGCTCATGCACATATTTCAGACAGTAGCTGTGAAATCCCCTAGGAGGGTGCAGGCTACCATGCAATGAAAAGAATTCCAGGCCCCCTGTGGGAAATCTGAGTTCGTGCTTTATCACTTCCTAATTGTATAGCCTCAGGAAAGGTACTAACTAACCTCTCTGGGCTTCACATTCTTCTTTGAAACAGCTGAGGACATAAATATGTGAAAAATGTTTCATGAACTACGACAGAGTTTCACGGACAAAAACCCTTATAGAACTATAGTTTAAGATGTAGTGTGTGTGTGTGTGTGTGTGTGTGTGTGTGTGTGTGTGTGACAGAGAGAGAGAGAGAGACACAGAGAGAGAGAGAGAGAGAGAGAGAGAGAGAGAGAGAGAGAGGAGAGAGAGAGAGACAGAGCGCTAATTAATGGAAAATATGACCTCAGTCCTTCCATTTTAAATATGGTTTGCCTTACAGGTAAAAAAACCCTTAGAGATATAACAACTTACAGGAACCAAGAATTATATCTTCCTTCTTGGGGATTTTGAATAAATGAAATTTTCCAGAGTGGCTTAGAGTCTGGGTTAATATAAACTTCACACTGAAGGAAAAGTCTGAGAAGATTTGGTCTATTCTTCCCTTGCCACCCCAGAGAAGGTGCAAAAATTCTTGCATGTTAATTGCATTATGAGATTTTATTTAATTTTTTTAAGTTCACTAGTCTCTACCTCAAGGTTCCAACTCTGGATCATTCCCAAATCCCCTTCCCTAGTTGACGCTGGAAAAATATCTCATGACTGTACGGCCAGCACCCTGGAAGTCCACAGAGTCCCGCCACAAGTGGGCCCTGGACACAATACTGCCTGCCAGTCCTTTTACTTTTCTGAGCTCAGCCTCTTTCCCATCCTCACATAGACCCTCCACGACATCACCCATTCCTCACGGTCTTTGTTCCTGCATGCACAGAGATTAGTTTTACTCTCCACCTCACTGAGAAAACATCACCCATTCCTCACGGTCTTTGTTCCTGCATGCACAGAGATTAGTTTTACTCCCCACCTCACTGAGAAATTAAGACTAGCCACAAGTTAAAATCCTTACCTAAAAGTGCACCCACAACTCTGTTAATCCTGTGGCTACAGCAGATGTCTCAGTGTTCATGTCTCTACCTTTATCCTACCATTTTCTACTCTCAGATTAACCTCTGTCTTCCCTATAATTTTTTTCTGTCTTCTCTCTCTAAAAATCCATAACTATGCTCTAGTTAACCCATATTTTTAAAATAAGAGTAACATTACTCTTGCTCTTACTTTATCCCTCTCTTCTTCCAAACCAACCAGGTCTGATGATAATCTGTTTCTATTTCCTCACCTCCCATTTGGTCCTCAATATAGGTCAGCCTGGCTTTTCTCCATCGTTGTGTTGAAAGGCTATTGATAAAAGGTCTGACCTCTTTTAGCAAAGGATGACACCAAAGAGAAGCCATGGGGCCTTACTGGACTGCATGCAGTGTGCCCCTTGATCATGTGGACAGCTCCTCCCAGAATCTCTCTTTGCATGGCCCCCAGCTTTTTTGTTCTCCTTATGTTCCTCTCTTCACCTCTACTCTCTCCCTTTTCTCACTCCTTAAGTGGAGGAGGTACTAACTAATTCCATAAGACCTAATTCAGGCAATTCCTTCTCCTCCCGCCTCCCTTTGTCTAGTAGAGCTGATCATTTCTGCTCCTTCCCAGCACCATTGTAACTTACATGCAACGTTGCAATGACTATACACTCAACTGCCTCCAGTAAGGATTATGTCTTTCATTTCTACTGCAGAGCACAGTGCTTGACCACTAGTAGACAGTTAGTAAATACATGTGGTTATATTCTTGTCACACATGATGGATTAGGTAGGTGGTGTTTACTGTTGTTAATAGTTATTAGAAGCACAGAGAGGTAAAGTGATTTGCCAAGAGTCTTTGTTATTTACTAAAAATGGTGGGTTTAGAATTCAGGTCTAAAGTCCTAATGTAAGCCATATTTCACTAGGTGACACTGTCTATAGTTGTTTCATGTTTGGTTTTTCTCCCAAGAGCTCACCCATGGTCTAGACATACATTGAAAAATTCAGCGAGAATGAGAGTTCTCTTGATGGCTAAAATGAGAGCCGGGCCTACGTTGGCTATTTGGCTGTGGTAGAACAACCATTCCATTGACAGAACTGGGAGAGAAAGCGTGGAAGAACAGACGCTGCTTCTCCCATCATGGTCCATCCAGAAAAGTCTCCGTAGAGAGAACTCAATAGAGCATGCATGGGCTTTAGAGTTAGATAGGTTGAAGCTCAAATTCTCAGTTATTTATTAGCAGTTTTTGTCAGATATGTTAACTTTTCAGAATCTCCATTTGCATATCTGTGAGATGGATAAACTAATAACACTAGTAGTACAGGCGCACAATTCTTCATCCACAATTCTCAAACCCAGAAAGCTTGGAAAGTTCTAAGTTCTTTATAAGTTTGATGCAAATGTATTCAGTGACAAAACTTTACTAATGTTTGTGGTCTTTATCACACTCAGTGTGAGCATACATACATTTTGCTCCAGAAATATTAATGTGCTTGAAAACAGAATCTGCCTGAGACCCACTGGATGTGATACATAATATACTGTTTGTACCTTATATTATCTTCCTAAAATTCAAATATCCTGAATTATGCACCACAGCTGGAGTCAAGCATTTCGTATCAGGAGACTGTGGACCTGTAGTAGTAGCACTTGCTCTCATTTTAGCTATTATCAGAATGCATCTTCTCCAGCCAAAACCAGTTGGTTAAAGGAAATGAGAATCTTTGGCCTGAAGACAGAAAGTTATGGAGGCCTGGCAGTTTTTTCAAATATTTGAGAGACTGAGGTGTAGAGGGGTCTTTACTGGGATTCAAAGTCCAAATTAAGCTAGGATCAGTGGATGAAAATGTCAGGAGTAGAAATTAACTCAGTAGAAGGAAGCAGCATTTAATACAAATGTGCAAAAATCTTTCCCAAGATGGTGACATCATTGTCTTTGAATGTGTTCAAAGATAAGTCAAGCAGCTGACAAAACTATTGAACACTGAGGCATAAAGGGCTTTTAGACATTCAATGGGGCTGGGAGGGAGGCGATGGATTGCAGGACCTTCGTGTAATTTTCGTACCTAAAATTATAGATTCGGTGAGCCCTCTCCCTTCATCCCATCCTGCGGGGTTTATCCTGAGGGGCTGGCTGTGTCTTCGCTGTCTCTTCCAGGTGTCCGTCTGCCAGGAGATGGTGACCGAGCTGCGAAGCATCATCCTGTGTCAGGACAGTATCCACCCCCGCCGGCGGCGAGCTGGGGTCCCACAGCCCCGGCCCCCCATCCCGGAGGAGCGCCGGCCCAGGGGGACCACGACGCTCAGCAATGGCAAGCTGTGCGGGGCTGGGGAGCCCGACCAGCTGGCGCAGAGACTAGCCCAGGAGGCCGCCCTGGTGGCCCGCGGCTGCACACACATCCGCGTCTGCCCCGAGTGCCGCCGCTTCCAAGGCCTGCGGGCGCGGCCGTCGCCTGCGCGCAGCGAGGAGAGCCTGGAGTGGGAGAAGACCACCAACAGCAGCGAGCCCGAGTAGCCCCAGCGGCCGCAGGACAAGGAGCCAGGAGAGGAGGCGGGAGGGCTGGGCAGGAGCTGCTGTCCGCCGCGAGCCAGGACTTGTACAGCGTCAATACTTCTCTCCGGATTGGGGATCCTGTCACTTTACAAAACGGTCAAAGAGCCTGTCGCCCCAGCCAGACATGGACAGCGCCTGGTCGGGAGCGGTCCACCCAGAGACATTACACCCAAGTGGCAAAGGAATGCGCTCCCTGGTGGGCACAAGGACCCACCTTGCCCCAGTGGGTCTTTCTCTCCTGCCCAAACAACATAGAGTCTGGGTGGGGGACCTTGCCTGGACCAGTCTAACGAATTGATGAAATCATCAGTTGAATTTCCCCCTAAGAAGGGGCCATTGTACCCTGGGTCTAATTCTTACAGAAAACAAAAACAGAAACAAAAATTAAACTCACCAGGGAAGATTTTTTTTTCTTCTGAATTTGTATATTTTTGTTAATGCTCCTTTCCTCCCTCCTTTTCTTTTGTCGTTTTTTCAATTCTGTTCATTTGCTTTGTGTTGTTTGGAGGGGGAGGCTGGTTAGGAAATGGAAGTCTAAATCATCCCTATTCCCTTTTCCTGGATTTTAGGATATGAAGTTGCCAGTGCATCAGATTTCCTTCCGGTGCTGAACTCCCAGTCCTTGTGGGGGCTGGGGGCCTAAAGGAGTGTGGGAGAAGGATCTGAAGAAGAACCAGGGGGGCAAGTCTCCACTGAAAGTCCATTAAAGCAGTTTTTTAAATGCCAAAAAGCAATTAACCCATAGTTCACTCAGAGAGACCTTAAAATGCCTGGGATTTCAAGAGTTAATCTGTTTTTTTCTTTCTCTGTATTTTCCTGACTTTTGCTATTATTGTGTTGGGTTTGGTCTTTTGGGAATGTGGTGTCTAAAGACAGACAGGGGAGGGAGGAAAACAGAGTGCATAGTGTCCTGGGGCCTTGTGAAAGGAGCAGAGAGGGTAGATATAATTTTCCCATACCATGGCCTTGGCTTCTATTGTAGTGCACTACTTACAGAGGAGGAAGGACAGGCTGCCCTGTTGGTATGGTGCATACTTTATCATAACTGCATCTCTTTTTAACCAAACTCAGTAGCTGCCTATGATGCCCCATCCCCAAGGCTATGAAGGATTTGGTGATTTCTTGTTACTAGATTTGAAACCTGAGTGCAAGTGTGTGTGTGTGTGTGAGTGTGTGTGTGTTGTGTGTGTGCGCGCGCGTGTGTGCACGCCCACACTTATTAAATGGAAAGACCTTAAGCAATCAAGAATTTACTGGGTTCCTGAGAAAGGTATGGAGTTTCTTAGGCAATCACAGACTGGGAACCTCAAATTCTTGAATCCTAACCTCAGCTTGGGCAGTAGCCTCCCTTGTGTGATTTTAAGCTAAAGTATTTAACTTCTCCTGCATCCACAGAATCAGATTATTGATGCCTTCCTGGTTACGAGGTGACTGCTAGTCAGTGCTCCACTTGGGAGAAGTTTGTGGGGTCCAGAGCACACCTGTGATGGGAGGAGTGAGGCCTCCCAGCAGCTGCTTGACCTTGGCTTGGGCGTCACCAATTGGGAGTTTCGTGCAGAGAGTTGTCATTTTTCTGATGGAAAACAAATTCTATGCAATTTCTGATTTTTCTTAGAAAATTCAGAGGGAGAGAGAAATAAACAGTTGCTACCACCACCTCCACCTCCACCACCGCTGCCACCTTGAATCAAGTTGTCCTCACGTTGCTTCTGTTCTGAATGTACTAAAATAAAGACGTTTTTGGAGATGACGAGCTGAATTCCATGTTTTTGCCATTTGGGTAGGTCCCCATCCTCTTTGTGTTGGGACAGCTAGAGCTGCCCTCCTGGGGGCCAAATGGTACCCTAATTATTCCCATGCAGGATGCTGGGTTTGCCCTAAGCTGATCTCTTCTCTCATGAATTTGAATCCCTTCGCTTTTTCTCTTTTTTAACCATCCCATGACAGCAAGCTGTGCAGGACACTGAGTATTTTTTTTGAACCTTGCCACAAGCCTTGTGGAGACATGGATTTGGAGGGAAGGGCACCCAATGGCCAATGGCCGGCAGATTCCCATGGTGCCACACTGTTCCAACCCCATGATTCTATCCCATGCTTCTGACACGTGGTCCCTCCAGTCAGATCACATTTGGGGTGGGAAGGGTTGTTTTTCTAAAAACTTGTTTTTATGAGTAGGATATCTTGATCAATAGCAAACTTTTTTTAATGGATTAGTGAAATAAATGTCCCCATGCATCATTTATAAAATGTGTTTTCCTTCACCGTGTGGAATAAAGATAAGACCGACAGCGTAGACAGTTTTCTCTTAGTTTCTCTGAGACCATGGCTGCGCCTCTCTCCAGCTGCTGTGTGACATGGCAACCACCTAGCTCTCTTCCTCGGTTTGTCTCCACTTTTTATCCGTTGGTTGTTGGCTTTCTTTTCCATTCTGTATTTTCTATCTGACTCTGTGAACTGTACAAAGCAGTTTTTTCTTGTCTGTTATCTTTCTTTGACTGGAATATTTACAATAAAACAACAAACCCTGAAATGTTAGTGATGGGTGAGAGCTGTTTTGGTTTGGAAAGCACGGTCTGGTGTGTCTAATGTCCAGGTAGGAGACTCTAAAAGCAAATAAAAATAGAAACCCACTTTGTGCCTTCCCCTCCCCCTGTCCTTTTCTTTTCTCTCTGTTCTCCACCTTTCTCCACTCCCCCACCCCTTTCAACCCTTTGTTCAGATCCCAGAAAAATCTACGTGGCTTCTTTCAGTTTTTAGTCCTGTGAGTCTGAGCCAAACAGCCCCCCACCCCCAAATGGATACACATGTTAATGAAGTTCAGAATTCGTGGGGTTTTGTCTTCCTAAATGCACTTTCACAGAATGGCCATCTACTGATACCTAGGGTAACTCTAGTCAGATATCACCCCAGATTCCACTGGGAGCGTGAAGATTACATCAATTAAAATATAATACATTGCTTTATTTCTTTTAATTGCTCTACAGGGCCCAATGGTCACAAGATCTCTACTTAAGAACCCAGGTGGGGTGTAAATTGAGCATGTAGATGGCCGAAAATCTTTTGGCTTCCTCTAATCCAATGCTTGTATGAGAATATTCATCCTGGGAGCTTGCCAGCCGGCCCTCTTATTGGTTAGGTGAGACTGAAATATCATGATAACCAATCCACCTGGGGCTGCTCTGTGAAAGTTTATTAGTTTTGGATTCCAAGGAGTTTAATTTTCTTTTGGAATTCAAGGGGGACTTCCCCATGGTGAACGAGGCCAGAACAGGGCTGGGACATTTCAGACACAGCAGATTGGTGGATGTAGTGAAGCTTGAGAGAAGCATTTATGGCCCTCCCACCAATAGGTGTTCACAGCAAGGTAAAGTAGTCTGGAAATGATAAGGGAGATTTTATTCCCAACTGGTTGTCAGCTCTCTTGGGTAATAACAAAGAGGCCTGTTTGGAAAATGTAGAGAAGGAATCCTTTCATAAAGATCTTGCTTAAAGCTAGGGCTTCCTATGGGGCCTTCTCAACAGAAAAATTGAATCTTAAGTTGCCTTGAGCTTTGAGTAATTCCCCTGCCTTTCTAGAAAAGGAGATTTTCTCTCCACAGGCAGGTCCCCACCAGGGCCAAACAGAATGCCCTTGGCCTGACAATCCAGTTGTCCTCTGCTATGCCTCAAAAATTGGTGATGGCAGGCTTTGAAAAGACTTTTCCCATAGGTGTGACTTCCGGAGGGAAAAAACCCTCCAAATTCTAGAAGGGAAGTGGTCAACAACCTCATTGTCATTTAAGAGCAACTACTCAAGAGAAGTATTGATAGAACATTATCATTTGCATTTTATTAATTTCATATTAATTTTCAAATCTGAGGAGTAAATGATAAAATATTAATATTATCATAAAACAAATAACAGAACTCATGCTCAGGAAAGAAGGACATCTCCAAAGGTGATAAAGTGAAAAACAACCCCTCTGACCAGAAATGGCAGAAAAGTTGAGGCCCCAGGAAGGAACATAAAGAAACTGAGCATATAATATGACCATATGGTAACTAAGTGTGTGCATATAAATATTCTCCTAGCTGGGGCTTACTGAGGCATGTCAGGGGATCAGTGCATTTTGCTCATATAAAGTCAGGGGACTTGATCCTATTTACAGATCAGACTATATACAGACTTTATTATAGAGGGTGGAGGTCAAAACCTTAAGAGCAAAGATCTTCCTGCTAAAAAATAGGTAAAGAATCCAAACTGCCATTTTTTATTCCTAGTGCCCAACCTAATATAATCTCTTGGCTATGTAAGAGGAAAATAAAGATGGAAGGGCCTCATACCTTGTTGGCACTTTTTCACAGATTGGTGATTAATCCAGAGAGCCATGTAGAAATTCACAAGGGCTCCATAGTCCAGGTGGTCAAGATAGCAAGAGAAAGCTTAGTGGAAGAAGCAGCTGCGTCTTTGGGTTGTTAAAATGTTTTTGATGCCTGCAGAAACAAGATTTTGCTTCATCTCCTTTGGAATGAGATATAGTTAATTCATGTTGATGGATTCAGCCCTCCTCTGATAAAAGATAGTTTGTTGTTGCTGTTTTCCCCCCACCCACAGCATTCCTTTTGGAGAATTCTGGCTCTCCTATGATGCTTGTTCAAGTTGGCTGACAATCTATTTAGAGATTCTTACCACTATCTCATTCCTGGGCATTTTTAAGTTGTGTTAGTGGAATTAGCTACAGAGACAAATGGCCTCACTCAACAGAATACAGAAAGACTAACTGAAATGAGCATGAAACTGTCTAAAATGGATTATGAGCTCTTTTTTTTTTTTTAAGAATCCAACAGTTTTAAAATTGGAGGAGATGAATGAATGCAGAACTGAAGATTCAGAGTCAATGTGAAATTGATACAGAACAAAACCCCAAATTTTTGATGTACAGGACCATTCGAACTGTCTTCCTCCTTTTCAACCCATTAAACCATCCTGTTATCTAGAGCACAGGAGACTGCCTGGGAAGTTATTCTACTTGGATTGTTCTGATTAGATTTTTAGTAACTTTTCCATTAAAAATAATAGAAGACAACTTCTATTTCTACATCATTTGTAATCCTATAGTGCCAAGTGAGCTAAAAAAAAAAAGGCATTTAAAATCACTAAAGGTCCAAAGAGAGAAGTCCCAGACAGGTGAATAGCACAGGCCAGCATCCCCAAGTGACTGTGCGTGCCCGCAAGCTAAAGCGTAGCTACAGAGCTATAAAACTGGCTTAGAGAGAATCTGACAAAAATAGTTCTGTACAAAGACTTAAAGTTATTTTTCTTTACTGCTTTCCCCCTTTCTATATAAGTTAAATTTTGTGTGTGTTTGTGGTGTGGTTGTGGGTGGTGTGTGCAGTAGTTTAGTACAGATATGTGGGTTCTTGTGTCGGGGGGTATACGGGGGGGTATGAGTGTGATAAGTGTGTTTATGTAGCATTTTAGCACAGATATGCAGGTTGTTGTCTGTGTGTGTGGTAAATATGAGTGTGGTATGTGTGTGAGTATATGATGTGTGTGGTATGAGTGTGGGGTGTGTGTTATTTGTGTGGTGTTTGTGTGAATGCAGTGTATATGTGAGAATGTGGTGTGTGCATGCATATGTTGTATGTGTGAGTTGATATGAGGTACGTGGTGTGTGTGATTGTGTGGTGTGTATGTGAGTGTGGTTGAGTGTAGTGTGTGTGAGTATAGGTATGTGTGCAGCAGGTGTGTGGTACTGTATGAGAGTGCTGTGTGTATGGCATTGTGTGAGTGGTTTCTTGTGAGTGTGTTGTGTTATATATATGGTTTTGTGCGGGTGTAGTGTTGTGTGTGAGTGTGGTGTGTGTGTGGTGTGTTTGTGTGGTATTATGTGGGTAGTGTGTGTGGTATTGTGTGAGTATGGTGTGTGTGTGGGGGGGGGACAGTTTGGCACAGACATGCTGGTGCCTATTGTGTTCCTTGTGTCCATTTCAAAACCCAGAAGACAGTCCCATTACCACTTGGGTCCTTCTCCAGTGCTTCCAGGTAAGGGGGCTGGGCTTAGTCTTTGGGCTTTTAGTGGCTTAGTTCTCATTGAATGGTCTTTGATATAATTTATTGCTAACAGAACATATATGTAGATACATTCACAATGCAGAAGAAAGTTTTTTAAATTCCCATTCCCAGTTGAGTGATAACATGAGCTGACTTCTGAAAACCTATTCCCAGCCAGGCACAGTGATGCATGCCTGTAATCCTCAGCTTAGGAGGCTGAGGCAGGAGGATTGTGAGCTAAGCCAGACTCAGCAACTTAGCAAGGTCCTAAAGCAACTCAGCAAGACCCTGTTCCTAAATAAAATATTATAAAGGGCTGGGGATGTGGCTCTGTGCTTAAGTGCTCCTTCCTGGGTTCAATCCCTAGTACCAAAAAACAAAAAATACAAAACAACAACAAAAACCTATTCCCCTCCATTCCTCTGGCATTAGTAAGTGACCAGACAAAATGTTCCACTGATAGTGTGATAGGGCACAGCCAGTAGAAAGGAGAGCAGCGCAGGCTAACTCTCATTTATACTTCATACCCGTGGATAGCCTTGCCCATTTCAGGCAAGATACAATTTCAAAAAGGTTAGACAATAAAATTGTTAATATTTGAGTGGGTTAGATTAGCCAAGAAAGTACAGGATTCAGAAAGACTATTTTAATTCAGCTAGTTTATTTTTTATTTAAAATAAAACAGTAGATTTGCTGAGGTTTCTGTTATTTTCAGAAAACTCGAGGCTGTTTCTGATCTGGCTCCTGCTGATCTTTCAACCTTCTGACGCTTTTCTCACTTCCCTACCATGCCATGCTGCAGTCAAACCACACCATTTACTCCTCTGATAATCCCATGCTTATCTTCTGTGCCTTTGCTCCCGCAGTTCCCACTTTCTGGAATTTCTTCCTGATCATCTCTGCATTGCCAAAGCCTCCCCATAGTTAAGATCTAGCTTAACTACCATCTCTCCTATGAAGTCTTCATTAATCTCCCCTCTCCTGAACATTCTCATCCTTCCTCCATAGCCCCTGATGGTTTTCTGCATTACATTGTAAATGACACACGCTGTCCCCTTACTTCCCACCTTTAAACCCTTGAAAATGCAGAGCAAATGGCTTTTCCCACTTTCCTCCTCTGATAGTGTGTGGGATTCCTGGCACATAGTTAGTTCCAATGAATGAATGCATGAATGAATGAGGCAAATTCAACTGAGAGCAAATGTACATAAAAATGCTGCAGATAGGAAACTGAGTGGCAGGAATATGCTAATACACATTTGATTTAAAGCAACCATGAGAAGAACAACTTAATAATTTATATCAAGCAAAAATACGACTTCATTTATTTTGCTGGGCATGAGCCTGGTGAGGAGAGCAAGTTGATAACATGCGTGGGTTGGAAGAGGGTTGGTTCCAGTCGGTAGTAGGAGGGAATGTTTTCTTCCAGCTGTTTCCATGCCTTCCATATAGATTACAAGAACTCAGTCTCCTGACACCCAAACCAGCTTTGGCAAAACCAACCAGCTTTCTCTCCTCTCTCCTCATTATCCTTAAGGAGTGATTTCTACCCCAAAATAAAATTACCAAGACTTGGTTTGTGGGCTATCCATTTTGATGAAAGTCCAGCCAAGTGGTAATTGCCCAGAAACACAATCATTGTTTCCAAAATAATCAAAATCAACCTGATTTTCTTCCTTACTTGCCAGGAAAAGACAAATTTCCCCTTGGTAGCTTGCTTCTAAAATGTGAAAACATCATCACTGTTTGAAGGGCAACAAATTATAGTTCTAGCATTTATAGTGATTTTTTTTTTACTGGGAAGTCTGGCCATTTTTGACAAGTTTAGGAAACAGCTGCTATTTTCCTAAGTATTCCTATTTAGACCAAAGAGGAGAGGCATGGGGGACGGAACCAGCATTTCTCCATTATCTCCTACGTGCCAAACACATTTGTTTATATAGTGCTCCTGGTAGCCTCACAAATTAAATCTTATTACTTTCAGGAGAGAAAAAAAGAAAGCTTGTGGAAGTAAAATAACATGTCCAGAGTTCCACGGCTAGTGAAAGGCCAAGCTTCAAGGTGAAGGGTAAAGATCTGAACCTAGTTCTTACTTTTACCCATTACCAGGGTATCTTCCATTATATCAAATTTCCTGACCCCATTTGGAGGATTTGCTCCAGAAAGGATAGAAACCTGGCAAGGCTCCACATGTGATCATGCTTGATTTTCCTTAGTTAGGACCTTTGCTTTTTTAATTATTATTAATAGATAAATCGCTTTGATTCCATGACTTTGTCCAACCCTAATATTTTGCATTTGTTTTTGAAGAACTTGCTTCTATAATGCTCAGAAGTCATCAGAGATGCTAAATATGTTATTTACAAAAGAGATGGAATTTTACTGTAAGAAAGGTTTTTATTAGGGTTTCTGACTGTTTCTCATTATTAATCTCCATGAGGAGATTTCAGGATAGCACACATCAACCACTCATTTAGTTGAGCATCCAGCTGCTCTGATCTTTTTTTTTCCAGTGTAAGAAAGTCATGTTAAATGATCAGAGAAGACAATCTAATTGAGGAAAGCTGTATGTCATGCCCTAGAGATCTAGAAGTTTACCACCAAATTTAGAAAACTATAAGGTTCCTCTAGCAGTCAGTTGCTTCACTTGAATTCATTTCCCTACTATTTAGACTATAGCCAAGCCATTACAACTAAAAATGTAACTCTCAATTCCAAGGAACAAACCTGTATTAAATGCTGAGCTGGTGGGGAGGGAGGGAAGTTTGTGGGTTCAGCTGAGGGGTATTAAGATGGATGAGGCCATATGGAAAAGGCAGTAGAATTTACATTCTGAGTAGTCCCTAGAACTAATAGTGCATATTGCTGAGATACAGAATTCAAAAGGAAGAAAGTTTAAACAAAGCAGTGAGTTTCTTGCCACTGTAAGTTATGGGTTTATATCACCTTAACAAATAAAGATATCAGAGAGAATTCTGATATTTTGTTGAAAGTCATAGTAGCTGAACTATTATGGTGAACTATTATGGTGACAATTATTCTATAAAAGTAATATAATAATAGCAACTGTCTTTTATTGAGTACATAATAATTACCAGATATGTTCTCTGTGTTTTTCATATGCCATTTTTATTTTTGTAACAGGTAGATATTATTTTCCTTATAGTTCAGAAAAGGAAACCTGGCCAGCATTGAGTTAGAAGTCAGCAGTGGAGCCAGGATTTGAATACAGATGCTTGGCTCCAAAGTTTGACCTTGAAACTGTGTAATTACAAGGCCTGGGACCTGTCTTCATTAAAAGAGTCAAGAAGAGGACACAAAGGAATCTATGTATATACACAATAATGAAAGGGAGAAAGAAATACAACATGTGACATAAAACATTATCATCTTGTTGAAGAGATATGAAATGTGCAGTCAAAAAGCAACAAAAGATTTATTTAATAACAAGATATTACTACAAAAGACACAACAGGATATTTTGTTACCAACAAACAACAATTATATTCAACAGGATATTTTGTTACCAACAAACAACAATTATATTCAACATGTATTTATTATATTATGGTCAAACTCGTCCTCAAACATCTGCCATATACCCATTTCTGTTCTAGATACTGAAGGGTACAGAAAACAAGCACTTAAAGTTGAAAAAACTCATTTTTTGGATCACTTATTTGGTCCTGAACCTTAATTTGGTTTTGTGATTTTTTTTATTGTATTGCTACTTAGCCCATACTCAAAGTCTTATTTTTTTCTTTTACCATCAGTAAAGTAATATACATACATTATAGAAAATTTGGAAAATCCAAAAGGCAGAAGAAAAAAGTATCCCAAATGTCAATATCTAAAAATGTTCATATGAAAATTTTGTCCTCTGGTAATTTTAAGTGATTTGAATCATGGTGCTTCTATTGCATTATTATCTAATTTTGTCTTCATACATACCAAGCTTATCCACAAGACTATGTATGAGTTACTGGAAGTCAGTAGGCAGACAAAGCACTTCTTTGGTGCCCCTGAAACACTTGCACAATTCTCTGGGTTATAGGTGCTGGAATAATCCATGGGTTTACTGCTGACTCATTTATCAATCAATAAATGAATGAATACAAAATAGCAGAACAATCTTCCTGCTCTTGAGACATTTACAATCTCTGTTGAAGGTCAAGTCTAAGACATTGTATGATAAAATGCAAAATGAGTGGTTGTGCGAAACTCCTTAGAAAGAAATGGTATGTGGTTAGGAAAGGTGACTTGGGACATGCCTGAAGGGCAGACCCAAAGAATCTGAGATCTTTATTTATTTATTTTTTTTTACCATCCAATAAGCACCCTGATAGAATGGGTTGGTCTATATCAAACCAGTTCCCATTCTTCTACCCGGTGCCAGGCAGTCTCTCCATCAACTGTCTCAGAGGACCCACTCTGTGCTATACAGGCAAAAGAAACTAGACTCCTCTCTCTCCACAGGGGGAATTTCCCAGCTAGTGTTTCCTCTCAGCTCTGGAACAAGGAGGGAATTTTAGGCTACATAGTAGCCACTATGAGGATATCTTTCTCCAGTGGTAAACTTACTAGAAAAGGGGTTTCAAACTTTTTATAGTTCTCTCTCTCTTCTAAGTGAAGTCTTCTTGGGTGGAAGTGCTGAAATAATACTCTCCCCCTGCCTAGTTATCTGATAATCATGGTCTCAGGGTTCCCACTATACAATGTGTGCTGAAGAATATTGGAGCTGGGTGACCTGTCTTGGCTGTGATGGGCAGCATGTGAGGGTCACAAAGGAGACCTGTAGGCTTCTCAGATGGCCTGAATTCAATTAACCATTCACAGCTAATCAATGAGGGCATAGCAATCAGGTGGATGTAAGCAATGCTGGATTTGAAGGATTTTCAAGTAATCATATTGGAGAATTGCCCTGGGCATAAAGAAAGGTATAATATCAAACCACATTTGGCACACTGTACCTAAGGTAGTAGCAGCTTGTCTGACGGGATGTCCGCCCCTTTAACAGCTCTTTTAATTCCAGAGGAAATGAAAATTCCCTTCCTACTAGTCATTAAGGCTCCAATTTTATTTCTCAGTATTAAACCATGAAGTTGGCCAAAACATTTAAATTAAGCAAAATGAAGAGATTTATGAGCAAATTAGAGTCTAGGTGAAAAATTCAGGCCTAATCTCCTGAGATTAAGAAATACACAATAGCTAAATTTTTAGAAAGAAAAAAAACAAATCTCAGAGTTAACAGGAGGATGTGTTCTTTCTTATTTTTCCCAAAGAAACAGCTCTTTAAAATTGAGTTTTTAGTTGATAATTTCATGCTTGGTAATACCCACACGATTTGAGAAATGTTGGAAGAAGACCTAAATGGTATTTTAGTCTCTATGCAGAACTAGAGAAATATGTCAGGTTGATAGCCCTAAGCAGCTGACAGCCTCCTATGGAGAGAAAACACTGTGAAGAGAACACCATGAATTAATTCAGATCCCCCTGCCCTGAAGACAGAACTCTGCTAGGTGGCCAGCATGGAGGTCAGAGATTAAACTTGTTTGATCTTCAGTTATCCCACTGAGACTGTCATGCCAGAGGGAAGGATGTTTCCAGCTAGCTGAGTGGCCAAGGGTAAAGGACAGGACTGAGACCCCATTCAATTTCCTCATCAAAGGCCACCTTCTTTCTGAAGATTGCTGTCAAAGGGGCAGATTCTAAATGGTAACTGAGAGATGAAAGGTTTCACAATCTGCCACCCAAACCACCAACCATTAAAAGCATCTTAATTTAAGACCAAAGAATATCAGGAATATTCATAATCCCATCTCCAGGATCTAGAACTTTATCAGTTATGAGAAGAGATACTTAACCTAAGAGCAGGTGAGAACATCAATTGTTCCTGGGGACTTTCAGGGGAAAAAAATAAATGTGCTCACTTCAGATTGAACACCAAAGCTTGCCTTGAAATGATTTGATCGGCAGGTTAGTTTTAATTACTTCAAGACTCTACTGTTCCCAGACACTGCATCTCCCCTGTACAGATGCAGTAGTACCTGAAATTGTCATCAACAGAGTCATTTCTTTGGATTAAGGAAACATAAAATGAATTAGCCATTTTAAGGCAGTCATTACACAGTAACAGAGACGAAGTCAGGAATTTGACAAGGAGGAAGTTCACTTTGGTGTAGATCCACACAAAGCCTGATGCTAGGAAACCCCTACCCAGGAAGATCCTGCCCCACTTGGGAGTTGTAGAGGTGTTGGGGATGCAAATCAAGTTAAGATGGCGCCTGGCAGTTTGCCAGGAGGAGTGGTCTGTGAAGTAATGCCAGCGAGCCATTAAGATGATGAGGATTCTGTAATGACTGACTGTATTAAGATGATGAGGATTCTGTAATGACTGACTGCTGTATCTAGATGATACTAATTGAGTTAAGCTGTGTGTAATTAGTTATGTATATATACCTCTGCAGTCCCGCAGAGAAGCGGCTCCTGCTACCTTGGGTGCCCGCTACTTTGAGTTCTCACTCAGTTCCCGCTGAGTTCACTCGAAATAAAGTAGTTCCCGCTTCAACCTTCAAGTTGCTTGTCACCTCCCGGTTATTTAGCCCAGCCTGACTGTGGCATAGAGGCACTGAGTACCATGGAAATGCTGGTCCTGGCACACAGGGTGGGAAAGAGGGGAAGAAGGAAAGAACTGTCTTAGCTTTTCTTGCCTGAGACAAATACCTGAAAAAATCAACTTAGGGAAGGAAAGATTTATTCCGAGTCACAGTTTCAGAGATTTCAGTCCATGCAGAAGGGCATGGTATATTAAAGCTGCTTACCTCATGGCAACTGGGAAGCAAAGAAAGAGCAAAGAAGGGGCTGGGGGAAATACACACTCTTCCAAGGCATGCCCTGAGGGACCCACTTCCTGCAACTAGGCCTCACCTCCTAGGTTTCTACCACTTCCCAGTAATGCCATCATATTATGAATCTACCAATGGATTAATCTACTGATGAGGTCAGAGCCCTCATGTTCCAATCATTTCCCAAAAGCTCCACTCCTGAACATGCGTTGGGGACCAATCTTTCAACAGAATTCTTTTGGGGACATTCCAAATCTAAACTGTAACAGGAAGTAAAATTTCTGCCATATCTACTATATTCCAGGCATTTACTAGGTGCCTTTATGTAAGGTTTTCACATTTAATACTCACAATTAACTCTCTAAGTTAGCCTTCTTACCCTTTTTTTAGAGCTGAAAATTGAAGGCTCAGGGAATTGAAGTAATTTTCCTAAGTTCTCCCAGCATGCATCTGAGCTCAAGTTGGCCAGGCTTCAAAGATCTCACTCTTTCTGTGATATCATGCTGACTCCCTAGAAATGGAGGAATAAAGGCTTATTTCACAGCTGGGTCCACCAGGATTCATTATCGTGGTCTATGTGGGAAAATATAATTGGAAGAAACCCCAGATTCTCCCTTAATAAAAACATTCCAATATTGGAATGGAGTTTGTTACAGTTTAGATCTAGAATGTTCTCCAGAAGTCCATGTATTAAAGTCTTAGTCTCAGCTTGGTGCTATTAAGAAGTGGTAGAAGTTTGAGAGGAGTTCTTAGGTCATTGTGAGAGAGAGTTCTTAGGTCATTGGGGTGTGCCCTCAAAGAGGATAGTTAATATCTAGCCTGTTCTCTCTCTCTCTCTCTCTCTCTCTCTCTCTCTCTCTCTCTCTCTCTCTCTCTCTCTCTCTCTCTTACCTAACAGCTATCATGATATGCAGTCTCATTTTAGGCCCCAAAGCAATGGATCATAGATTAAAACCTCCAAAACTGTGAGCCAAAATAAACCTTTCCTCTTTAAAAAGTTGATTTATCTCAGGTATTTGTTACAATAAAAGAAAAATGATTATCACAGAGGTATTACATGAGAGTTGGAGGCTGGATTTGATAGCCAGATTTTGTCCCCTCAAGACTCATCTTTCCTTATCACAAATCACTGTTGCTGCCATCTTTGCTGATGGGGCCATTTCTCCTCTTTCACAAATCAGACTCCAGTGGACTTAACTCATTCCTTAACTCCCTGAAACAGAATCTCAGTAAGACCAAATGGTGAAATAAAGCTTAGCTAAAAGGCTCAGAGATAATGAAGGGGAAATGTACACAGATTACAAAGTGACTTGTAATGGACTCAGGGGTGTGACTGCTCTCAGAGCACAGTCCATTACTACAGGGCCCCTGTCAAAGCCCCTCCCTGACTAATTTTCAGTCTTCTTTCATGTGACAGAGACTAAGGCCTCATCGTACTAGCCCACTCCAAGAAACTGGGAGCAATTTAAAGCATATCTGTGGTCACCAAATAAAGCCATCTTTGAAATTACCAGGCAATTGTGTTCCCCATGCAGACGGGTGTCAATACTGACATTTCTGTTTGTATAGCACCAAATTTATAACTCAATCTGAAAAGAGACAGGTAAGTAGCAAAGTAGCATAGGGAAGGAGGAAGACCTCTGCTCTAGTGAGTTTTTCATCACGGTGACCAAAAGACCTGACAAGAACTATGTAGAGGAGAAATTTATTTGGGGTTCAACATTTAAGAGGTTTCATTCCCTAGATGGCCAACTTCATTGCTCTGGCCCCTGGTGAGGCAGAACATCATGGCAGAAGTGCATGGAGGAGGAATGCAGCTCCAGACATGGCAAGAAGGAGAGAGAGGGGGAGAGGGGAGAGAGAGAGAGAGTAGCAGGGGTGTTCAACTCACCAAGGTCAAAGTGTCAAGCCCAAAGGCATGCCCCCAGTTCCTACTTCCTCCAGGCATACCCTACTGTCTACATTCAATTAATCCACATCAGTGTATTAATCAACTGATTAGATTCATGCTCTCATAACCCAATCTGTAGAGAGCCATTTTGCTGTGCTGCCTTGTGTGGGCGTGAGCCTAATTCTTGGGCTGAGACCCAGTTCTTTGTTTTCAGCCACTCCCTAGAATACAATGTATCAATTGTCCAGCTCCTGGAACAAACTGTTTTCAAGAAGTGCTTGTTGCTTTGCACAAGCTGGAGCTGGGTGTCTCTTGCATTATGTGCAAGTGCTGGGTCTATCATTCTATTGGCTGCTGCTGTGTTGCTATGCACTCTTTGTCCAATGGTGTACGAGCAGGGCTGCAGCTGAAGTATATAAGGGGTGGTTTTCTCGGGCTCGGGGCCCTTTTTCTCTCATCTATACCTCATGGAAGCTTCCAATAAAGTGTGTTAAAGAAGAATCCTGCTGTTGTCGTCTTTCCTGCCGGCGGGTAGACGCGACAAGTGGTGCCGAAACCCGGGAAAATCAGAACTTTCAGTCGACAGGAGTGGTGCACCGATCGTCCGTGAGTGGACCCCTCGTCCCGGAGTGGACCCCTCGTCCCGTGAGTGGACCCCTCGTCCCGGAGTGGACCCCTCGTCCCTGAGTGGACCCCTCGTCCCTGAGTGGACCCCTCGTCCCGTGAGTGGACCCCTCGTCCCGTGAGTGGACCCCTCGTCCCGGAGTGGACCCCTCGTCCCGGAGTGGACCCCTCGTCCCGTGAGTGGACCCCTCGTCCCTGAGTGGACCCCTCGTCCGTGAGCGGACCCCTCGTCCCCGAGAGCGGGACCCCGTAGGCCTCATATTTTATTGCAGCTGCAATGTGTGCTTTTACTTTTGTTTTCTGTGTTCTTTTTGTCGTCTGTGTCTTTTGTTTTCTGTGTTTTTCTTGTTGTTGTGTCAGGGGTGCCGCACCTTCAAGTCCGCTTTTCTCGGCCCTAGATGGTCTGTTACGCTCCAAGGGCCTGAAAGTGAAGCATAGCACTTTACAGAGATTGGTGCAATGTGTTGCTTCGGTATGGTTCTCTGCTTGTGGTTTCTCTGTCGCCTTAAGGCCCGCAATGCTCATGATAAGGCTATGCTCACACAAGCTCTTGCAGCTTTAGAAAATGGCAACTCACCTCAAGTTTGGCTTGCGCAAATTAAACAGTGAATCTTTGACATGGTCGTTGCACCCCAAGTTTACGGACATTGCACTGGGAACGACATGTCTCTTCTTGCTATTTTCTTAGTGTTGGAAAGCCCTTGCACTCTGCCGGCTTTACTGCCATTGCACGCAGATGGGTTTCCACACTAGTGCTTTTCTATCGCTTTAGGACCCGTGCCTTTCTTTTAGGGTGTTGCCAACTTGTTTGTCGTTGTATTTTTATAGCCACAGTTCAGCCTCAGAGACCTAATAATGACTGGCTGAGTAGATACCATTAAACGCCTTGGCAACAACGAGCTGATCTTGTAGTACCCAGAGACGGGCAACTTTCACGCTTGCACTGCAACCTAAGACAGGGGAATGGGGCCTCCCCAAGGACGGGTAAGCAATGTAAGGGCAGTGAACGACCTAAGACAGGGGCTACTTGATTCCCTTTGACGTGCAACAAACAAAAGGAAAACACTGCTGGCAGTGGATTCCCCCCGGCCCCCAGGGCTTGGATCCAGCCCTGAAGTTTATGCACGTCAAGGAGGCCAGCTCACAAGGCCTTGTAAGATCTGTGGTGTCTGTTTTCATATTCAGCCAATACCGGTCATGCGGGAACGTCCTGACCTGCTTGGGTCTGATAAGGTTCCTGGTTGAAGGCTTAGTATGAGTAATGGCAATTCACCTCTACTCTTGCCTGTATTGTTTTTAGAAAACAAAAGGGGGGAACTGTAGAGAGCCATTTTGCTGTGCTGCCTTGTGTGGGCGTGAGCCTAATTCTTGGGCTGAGACCCAGTTCTTTGTTTTCAGCCACTCCCTAGAATACAATGTATCAATTGTCCAGCTCCTGGAACAAACTGTTTTCAAGAAGTGCTTGTTGCTTTGCACAAGCTGGAGCTGGGTGTCTCTTGCATTATGTGCAAGTGCTGGGTCTATCATTCTATTGGCTGCTGCTGTGTTGCTATGCACTCTTTGTCCAATGGTGTACGAGCAGGGCTGCAGCTGAAGTATATAAGGGGTGGTTTTCTCAGGCTCGGGGCCCTTTTTCTCTCATCTATACCTCATGGAAGCTTCCAATAAAGTGTGTTAAAGAAGAATCCTGCTGTTGTCGTCTTTCCTGCCGGCGGGTAGACGCGACACCAATCATTTCCCCTTTGAAATTTCTCGAATTGTCTAACACAAGAGTTTTTTTATTATTTATTCAAATTTGTTATGCCCGATGGCAGAATGCAATTCATTTCCTATTACACATATAGAGCACAATTTTTCAAGTCACTGCACACAAAGTATTTTCACACCATTCATATCTTCATACATGTACTTAAGGTAATGATGTCTAACTTATTCCACCATCGTTCCTACCCCCTTGCCCCCTCCCTTCCCCTCCCTCTTCTTTGCCCTATCTAAAGTTCCTCCATTCCTCCATGCTCCCATGGCCATTATGAGTCAGCATCCTCATATCAAAGAAAACATTTGGCCTTTGGTTTTTTGGGATTGGCTTACTTCACTTAGCATTATATTCTCCAACTCCATCCATTTACCAGCAAATGCCATGATTTTATTCTCTTTTAATTATGAGTAATGTTCCATTATATATATATATACCACAATTTCCCTATCCATTCATCTTCTGAAGGGCATCTGGGTTGGTTCCACAATTTAGCTATTGTGAATTGTGCTGCTATAAACATTGATGTAGCTGTGTCCCTGTAGTATGCTGTTTTTAAGTCCTTTGGGTATAGGCTGAGGAGTGGGATAGCTGGGTCAAATGGTGGTTCCATTCCAAGTTTTCCAAGGAATCTCCATACTGCTTTCCATATTGGCTGCAGCAATTTGCAGTCCCACCAGCAGTGTATGAGTGTGCCTTTTCCCCCACATCCTCACTAACACTTAGTGTTGTTTGTATTCTTGCCATTCTGACTGGAGTGAGATATAGTTTTGATTTGCATTTCTCTAATTGCTAGATACGTTGAACATTTTTTCATATGTTTGTTGATTAATTGTATATCCTCTTCTGAGATGTGTCTGTTCAGTTCCTTGGCCCATTTGTTGATTGGGTTATTTGTTTTTTGGTTTTAAGGTTTCTGAGTGCTTTATATATCCTAAAGATTAGTGCTCTATCTGATGTACTTGTGGTAAAGATTTGCTCCCATTCTGTAAGTTCTGTATTCACCTCACTGATTGTTTCTTTAGCTGAGAAAAAATGTTTTAGTTTGAATCCATCCCATTTATTGATTCTAGGTTTTAATTCTTGCACAGGAGTCTTATTAAGGAAGTTGGGGCCTAATCCAACATGATGGAGATTTGGGCCTACTTTTCCTTCCATTAGGTCCAAGGTCTCTGGTTTAATTCCTAGGTCCTTGATCCACTTTGAATTGAGTTTTATGCATGGTGAGAGATAGAGGTTTAATTTCATTTTGTTATATGTGGATTTCTAGTTTTCCCAGCATCATTTGTTGAAGATGCTATCTTTTCTCCAATGTATGTTTTGGTGTCTTTGTCTAATATAAGATAACTGTACTTTGTGGGTTAGTCTCTGTGTACTCTATTCTGTATCATTGGTCTTTAAGTCTATTTTGGTGTCAATACCATGCTGTTTTTGTTACTATTTCTCTGTAATATAGTTTAGGGTCTGAAATAGTAATGCCACCAGCTTCACTCTTCTTGATAAGGATTGTTATGGCTATATTGGCTCTCTTATTTTTCCAGATGAATTTCTTGATTGCTTTTTCTATTTCTATGAGGAATTCACTGGGATTTTTATTGGGGTTGCATTGACTCTGTATAGTGCTTTTGGTAGTATGGTCATTTTGACAATATTAATTATGCCTATCCAAGAACAAGGCAGATCTTTCATTTTATAAGGTCTTCTTTAATTTCTTTCTTTAGCATGCTGTAGTTTTCATTGTAGAAGTCTTTCACCTCTTTCATTAAGTTTTTTTCTTGAGGCTATTATAAATGGGGTGGTTTTCCTAGTTTCTCTTTCTGAGGATTTGTCACTGATGTACAAAAATGCCTTTGATTTATGGGTGTTGATTTTATATCCAGCTACTTTGCTGAATTCATTTATTAGTTCTAGGAGATATCTGGTGGAATGTTTTGGTCTTCTAGGTATAATAGAATCATATTGTCTGCAAATAGTGATAATTTGAGTTCTTCTTTTCCTATTTGAATCCCTTTAATTTCATTCACCTGTCTGATTGCTCTGGCTAGGTTTCAAGAATTATGTTAAATAGAAGTGGTGAAAGAGAGCATCCCTGTCTTGTTCCAGTTTTTAGAGGGAATGCTTTCAATTTTTCTCTATTTATAATGATGCTGGCCTGGGGCTTAGCATAGATAGCTTTTACAATGTTGAGATATGTTCCTGTTATCCCTAGTTTTTCTAGTGTTTTGAACATGAAAGGGTGCTATATTTTGTTGAATGCTTTCTCTGCATCTATTGAGATATCAAATGATTTTTATCTTTGAGTCTATTGATGTGATGAATTACATTTATTGATTTCCATATGTTGAACCAACCTTGCATCCCTAGAATGAACCCCACTTGATCATGGTGCACTGTCTTTTTGGTATATTTTTGTATTCAATTTGCCAGAATTTTACTGAAAATTTTTGCATCTATATTCATTAGAGATATTGGTCTGAAGTTTTCTTTCTTTGATGTGCCTTTGTCTGGTTTTAGAATCAAGGTGATATTGGCTTCATAGATTGTGTTTGGAAGTGTTCCTTTTTTTTCTCTCTTTCATGAAATAGTTTGAGAAGTATTTGTGTTAATTTTTCTTTAAAGGTCTTGTAGAACTCAGCTATGTATCCATTCAGTTCTGGGCTTTTCTTGGTTGGTAGGCTTCTGATGGCATCCTCTATTTCTTTGCTTGAAATCGATCTGTTTAAATCATATATATTATCCAGATTTAGTTTGGGCATATTATATGCCTCTAGAAATTTGTCAATGCCTTTAATATTTTCTATATTATTTGAGTACAATAATTCCTAAATATTTGTAGTGTCAGTCATAATATTTCCTTTTTCATCATGGATGTTAGTAATCTGAGTTTTCTCTCTCTTTTTCTTCATTATTAGCATGGCTAATGGTTTATCAATTTTATTTATTTTTTCAAAGAATGAACTTTTTGTTTTGTCAATTTTTTTCAATTGTTTCTTTTGTCTCAATTTCACTGATTTCAGCTCTTATTTTAATTATTTACTGTCTTTTACTGCTTTGGGGGTTGATTGTTCTTCTTCTTCTAGGGTTTTGAGATGTAATGAGAGGTCATTTTTTGTTGACTTTTTCTTTTTTGAAGGAATGAACTCCCTGCAATGAACTTTCCTCTTAGAACTGCCTTCATAGTGTCCCAGAGATTTCAATATGTTGTATTTGTGTTTTCATTTACCTCTAAGAATTTTTAAATCTCCTCCTTGATATCTTTTGCAACCCATTATTCATTCAATAGCATATTATTTAGTCTCCAGGTGTTGGAGTATCTTTAATTTTTTATTTTATCTAATTTCATTCCATGTGGTCTGAGAGAATGCAGGGTAGTATCTGTACTTTTTTGTATTTACTAAAATTTGCTTTGTGGCATAGTATATGATCTATTTTCGAGAAGGGTCCATGTGCTGCTGAGAAGAAATTGTATTTGTTTGTTGACGGATAATATACTCTATATATTTCAGTTAAGTCTAAGTTAATGATTATATTATTGAGCTCTATAGTTTCTTTGTTTAGTTTTTCTTTGAAAGATCTCTCCAGTGATGAAAGAGGTGTGTTAAAGTCACCCAGAATTATTGTGTTGTGGTCTATTTGACTCTCAAACTTGAGAAAGAGTTTGATTGATATCGATGCTCCATTATTTTGGGCATATATAACTGTTACGTCATGTTGATGTATGTTTCCCTTAAGCAGTATGAAATGTTCATCTTTATCCCTTTTGATTAACTTTGGCTTGAAGTCTACTTTATTTGATATGAGGATGGAAACCTGTGCTTGTTTACATAGACCATGTGAATAGTATATTTTATCCCAAACTTTCATCTTCAATCTGTGCCTGTCTTTTCCTATGGGATGAATCTCTTGAAGGCAGCATATTGTTGGGTACTTTTTAAAATCCAATCTACCATCCTATGTATTTGATTGGTGAAGTTAGGCCATTAACATTTAGAGTTATTATTGAGACATGATTTGTATTACCGGTCATTTTTGTTTACTTTTGGTATTTAGCTTGACTTGGTTTCTTCTTTGGTTGGCTTTTCCTTTATTGTAGTTCTTCCATTTGTGGATTTTCATTTTTGTTTTTCATTTTCTCCTCGTGGAATATTTTGCCAAGAATGTTCTGTAATGCAGGCTTTAAATTCTTTTAGCTTTTGTTTATCATGGAAAGTTTTTATTTCATTCTCAAATTTGAAGCTTAATTTTTCTGGATATAAGATTCTTGATTGGCATCCATTATATGTAGAGCTTGGTATATGTTGTTCTAGGATCTCCTGGCTTTGAGTTTGGGTTGAAAAATCTGCTGAGATCCGAATTGGTCTTCCCTTATAGGTAATCTAATTGTTCTCTCTTTCAGCCTTTAAAATTCTATCCTTTTTCTGTATGCTAGGCATTTTCATTATAATGTGTCTTGGTGTAGATCTGTTGTAATTTTGTACATTTTGTGTCCTGTCTTTTATTTGATTTTCCAGTTCATTCTTTATGCTTGGGAAATTTTTTGATATTATTTCATTGAAGAGATTGTGCAATCCTTTGGTTTGAATCTCTAAACCTTCCTCTATCCCAATAAATCTTAAATTTGGTCTTTTGATGGTATTTCATAATTCTTGAATATACTGCTCATGGTTTCTTACCATCTTCACTGTGATGACCTCACCGTGAAGATTGTATATTTTGTCTTCATTGTCTGAGGGTCTATCTTCCAAGTGATCTAGTCTGTTGGTGACACTATCTATTGAGTTTTTAATTGTCTCATTGTTTCTTTCACTTGAAGGATTTCTGTTTGTTTGTTTGTTTGTTTTTTAGTATCTCTTTCTTGAAGTAATCTCTTGCAATCTGTATTTGCTCTCTTATCTCTTTGTTGGAGTGATTGATTTTTGCCTGTATTTTCTCACTTAGGTCATTCTTCAATTCCGAAATCATTTTAGTTATGTATATTCTGAACTCCTTCTCTGACATTTCATCTACTGTGCTATCTCTCGATTCTATTGTTGTAGTATCTTGGTTTGTTTGGGGCACTTTCCTCCCTTATTTTTTCATGATGTCTATATGTCTTCTTCTCTTGCAGTGTAGATCTGAGGTATTACAGCTTCTGCCCTATTGTCTATAGTCTTCCTATAGGTTACCAACACCTCACTTTTAAGGGAGAGATCAATATTACAGCACTTAATGTACCGAACGTGCAGCCATATATCAGTTAGCTTCTATTTTTACATTTACAGTTTTGGCACTATAATCAGAAATTAGGAGCTTGGTTATTTTCTACCATATAGTCAATAGGTTTGCATAATGCTTTACAGTTTCTAATGGTAGAATGGGGGAACTGGGGGATTGGCTGAGATGTTTATGAGGTAGGATGTGAGAATATGGAGGTATTAGACTATATGACTATATGAGAGGTAATCATATTATTAGACTATATGAGAGGGGAATCATAAGAAGTTGGCTGTTAATAGGAGAAACAAGAGATAGGCAAACTCATGTAAGACTCCCCTGTTATGTCAGCAACAGGATAACTGTTAATACCCCTAGTAGAGAAACCTCTGGTGCAGCCAGGCCTACAGGGACCTTGGTGACTTCTTACCAGGTCCTTATTGTTGTCCCTTGATAGAAATGGTAATATTCCAGTTTCATGGTGGTGGCAGCCCAAGCCTATATGTACCCTGATGTTGGACAGTGAATCCACCTTTGGTGAATAAAGAACCCCAAGTGGAGTGGCTCTGCATGCAAGTTCAGAGTGAGCCTCTGTCCAGATCATCGGGCCATGGTGGTGGTGGTGGGGGAGGGCAGGCAGGCCTCCGTCTGGATCTCCCTAACACATGAGTTTTGGGAGGATATCTTGTATCTAAACCAACATTCTGACCCTGGCCTCCAAAAGCTCACATAATTCAAAATACATTCAGTTCATTTCCAAGAATTCCCATAGTCTTTAATAGTTACAGCATTGCCCAAAAGTCCAAGTCCAAAAATCTCCTCTGAGATTCAAGGCTAACTTCCCCCCATAAAGATCAAAAGCAAGTTACATATATCCAATGTACAATGGCACAGAGTAAACATTTCCACTCCACAAGGGAGAGATAGGGGCATGTACAGAAGGAATGGGGACCAAAGCAAGACTGAAATCCATCTGGGCAAACAATTCCTGTAGCTTAACATACAGTATCTGGAGCACATGGCACTGTGACATACTCACCAAGGGGCTTGTGTAGCTCTGCCCATATGGCTTTGCTGATTGAAATCTATATGATCTTTCTTTTTTTTTCTACTTATTTCTGCTCAATTCCTGCAGCTTTCCTTGGCAGACATTCTTTTTGGCATCTCTTCATCTCAGAGATCTCCACTACAGCTTCAGCTTCCTTCCCACTTTCTTATGCATCAACCTCCCAGGGGCTGCCCACAGGGACTTAGGCCCTACTATACTTTGCTATCCTCCCAGGCCATCCTTAGAAATCTTGGTGGAAGCCTCCATGATCCCCTAACTCCAGCATTCCTGTAGAACCAACACCACATATTTGATGCCAAGATCTGACACCATCTTGAGCGGTAATCAAGGCTTGTGGGACCACAGCTCGAGAAACATCAGAGTTCCTGATTGACTAAGCACAGTGAAACAACTTCCTAGGCCTCCCTGTGCAAGCAGAGTTCCCCACTGGTCTCCTCTCAAAGAAAGTTTTACTTTTACACCCTTGAGCCTGAGATGGGTGTGCTCTTGCCAATTCCTGATATGGCCTCAAGCCATCTTTCCCATTGTCTCTGGGTAAAACATTCAGCATTTATTTAGTGGTTGCAATCTCTTTAACAACCACACCTTCCTCGGCCCTAGTTTCACTTGCACTTTTCTGGCTACACTTCAAGTTTTCAAATATTTCTTCTCCTGAATTACCACAGTAAACTTGGCTGAAAGCTGTCAGCAGTATCCATGCCACTGCCTGAATTCTGTGTTGCCTTGAAATTTCCTCAACCAGATTGATTAGTACATCACCTTTAAATTTGGCCTCAAAAAGTCTCAAGACAGGAGCAAAATGTAGACAAGTTCTTTGCTAGAAGCTAACATGAATGGCCTCCAATCCAATTTCCAAGAGTGTCCTTCTGCTCTGAAACCTAATGAGCCCAGTCTTTACTGTCTGTAGTCCTTTTGGCTTTCTGGTCTTTGGAACTCCCATCAGTGGGCCCAGCTTACAACATTCTAAAGCTTTTCCAGATTGTATCTCTCAACTTGTCAAAATTCCTCCCCTTGCAAACCAGATTGAAAGGCTTCTGAACCATGTGGTCAGGTTAGTCACAGGCACAATCCCACTCTCAGTACCATTTTCTGCTTTGGTCAGCTTTTCCATCATTGTGACCAAACGACCTAACAAGAACTTCATGGAGAAGAAATTGTTTATTTGGAGTTCACCATTTCAGAAGTCTCAGCTTATAGATGGCTGACTCCATTGTTCTGGCCCAAGGTGAAGCAGAACATTATGACAGGAGGGCATGAAAAAGGAATGCAGTTCTGGGTATGGCAACAAGGAAGCAGAGAGAGAGAAGAGAGAGTTATATAAACCAGGGACAAAATTTAAAGCCCAAAGGCATGTCCCAGTGACCTACCTCCTCCAGGCAGACACTACCTGCATACTGTTCCTTCCCAGTTATCCCTATCAATAGAATTAGATTAAGGCTCTCAATACCCAATTATTTTTTTCTGAAATTTTTCACATTGTCTAACACCTGAGCTTTTGGGGAATACCTCACAACTAAACCATTACAACATTTTATGACTTGTCAAAATATGAATGCCAGTAATTCATTAAAAAAAAAGTGCTTAAAGCACTGGTAGTAACTGATCTCCTTTACCCTCATTTGGGACCTCATTGAAAACATTCTTCATGCATTGTCCACTTCATTTAGAACAAAGGTATGTTTTCACAAAATTACCAAGCCAGTTATTTTCAAACACTTGAAGACCTTCAAGTCAGCAATGAAAAAATGTTTCACAACTCTCAGGTAAGTTAGATAAATATATAACTCTGAGAGTACCAGAGCTAGCAAAAATGTGGGATATAAGAAACTCTCATACTTCCATTGCTGGTAAGAGTGTAAACTGGAGAAAAATTTGATAATGTTTATTAAAGGTAAAGATGAGGAATGCTCTATGAACTTTGAATTTCTTTTCTTGGCGTATATTGTAGAAAAATTCTTGCAAATGTTCACAAGTAAACTTCAAGAAGAATATTCACTGTAGCAGTTTGTAACAGGAAAACAAACAGACAAAATCAGTCTAAAACAAAACAAATATACCCTGGAAAGAGTTTAAAAGTACACAAAAAAGGAATGGATTTTTAAAGCTCTGACTTAAGCAATGTTATGCAACAATTCATCGTGGTAAAAGGAATGAATCGGCTCTACATATTTCCATATGGATGAGTCTTTACAACATAGGATTGAGTGAAAACCCCAGCAGCTCAGGTGTCAGCTATGCTATCACTCGAATGTTCTTAATTATATGGACAAGGCCTCAGATTTTCAGAGGTTGAACTGCTGATCATTTGCCAACAAAGAAACTTTTGGGGGGTCTCGTGATTTGTGTGTATCTGTAATGTACAGAGAAAGCCACTTGTGTTTTGTGTAGGCATGGATTTGATGTGCACTGATGAACTGAAACAGAGAGGCAAGCAGGAAAACAAAACCAAAATCAACTCCCTATCACAAATGGAGAAAAGGAGCAATGACCTGGTTAAAGGAATGCAGATAAGTGGTTTTTAATGAGAATGTGTTAGTCAACATAAATCCAGACTGGACTGTTCAAGAACAGATTGCACTGTTTAACCTACCAACTGAGTAAAAGAATTAGAAGTGTTTTGTTTTTTCTTTACTACAATATTAAATCTACTCAAAGGATCAACAGAATGTTTTTTTCTTTTCCAAAAGATTTTTAGTCCTATGTGGCATTTGGCAGGAAATAATACCAAATAGAAAGTGATTACAAGAAATCAAGAGGGAACAGCCCTTCTAATCAAGTTGTAGAAACACATAGAAACACAGAGGTGGTGTGGCACAATGGAAAATGAAGTCAAATTCTGGCTCTATACTTAAGAGCTGGTGGCACTTTGGGAAATTCATTAAATGGTTCGAATCTCCAGTTTCTTTTCTGTTTTCTTAAAAATAGAAACTCTTACAGTGTTGCTGGGATTGTCACAGAGGTAGCACATGGAAAGTGCATATTAATAGAGCTTGATAAATAAGGGTCCAAGAAACGGTTGAGAAGATGATGTGGTGGTGGTGATGATGATGATGATGATGATGATTTTTTTTTTGCAGGTGGCTTCTCCTCACTGTTATCATCTATATCCTCCTTCTGACAATACATATTGTATGAATAGAAAAGGAAAAGGAAGCTGATCAAAAGTTATCTATAAAGTATTTAGTGACAAAATGTAACTCTTGCACTCAGAGCATAACTGGCCAGTCTCTCATTAACACAATGTTTTCCAGTGTCAACCTTCTTTTCTGTTTGTACATTATGGATTAGCAAACAGCTGGTGGATTCTGCATTACATCAGAAGTATGCAGAATTATTCCTAAAAATTACCTTTTGGTGAGCTGCTATTAGCTGAGGTGGAACCCAGTGACACTCATTGGCTTTATTATAAAGAAAGTTTTTGAGTATAAGGCTCACTGCATTATCCAGTATCCATCATTAGACACCCAGAGATAAAATCTTATCTGATCTTGGTGACAAAAATAGCAAAAAGTCCCTTGAGCAATTGGTTTTATCCTATAGATTCTGTGAACTGAGAAAGTTCTTTTCCTTCTTTGAATCAATATCTGGAGTGCTAAACCTGAGTCCCATCCATCTGTAAGATGCATATGTCACCACCAAGAGCATTTTTAACCCTCAGTCTGGAATCATCTATGCTCTGGCCCTGTTTTTTCTTCTCCTTCCACCCCATTTTTGGGCAGAAAAACACAAATACACAAATAAATATGCCTACATCTACAATGTAGAGCCCCATTCTAGGAAAGAAATTATGCAGAGTTGTCACTTTGGGCGTTCTGAGAGGAAATCAATAAAGAGTAGACTAGTGCAAAGTTTTGTTTCTCCCATAGAAACTTCCTATGCACATGTTTAAATGTAGCCCTTTAAAAAGGCAGTTAAGTTGATAAGTCCCATCTAGATCCAAAGTGTTTTTCCCAACACATCATTTATAATATTGTTGCACCTCAGGAATCGAGGTATGAAAGTGCCGTTTGAGACATGCTGGGGAAACTCTGGAAAATAACTTGCTAAAAGAAAAGCAGTTTAAGAGAGCAATTTTATGGTCCATTTTCCTGGTGGGATACTATCTGGGATGGGGCAGCACTGCTTATGTGTAAGCAAAAGTCTATTCTGCGTGCTAAAAGAAAGGCAAAAGCAACTCCAATTTGAAACATTAAGCAGAAGCACACAGTGGATAATTTATGGAGCAGAAAGTCAAGGACTTGAGCTTTTTCAATCATTGTCATTTTTATGCATGGCAGACCACCATTTCACTTTTTGCCTTCCTTTGGCTCTCTGGTGTATACACTTTTTCCCCTTAATTATATATATTAAGCTCTACCATGGGTTCAAAAGTACATCCTAACACACTTAAAGCTCATACCTTGTCCCTGACTGAGAACAGTGAACATAACATTATAACCAAGAGGGAAGTGATGTGCCTCAGTTCAGAAGCAGGAATAGTCATCCTTCTGTAGCCATGAAGGATGGTTCCAGGACCCCTCAGAATACCAAGGCTCAAGTCCCTTATATAAAATGGCACAATATTTTCATAAAACCTATGCAATCCTCACATATGCTTTAAATCACTTTTAGACACTTATTGTACCTACTGCAATGAACATGCTATGGAAATAATTGTTACACTGTATGGTTCAGAGAATAATGACAAAAAAAACTGTACATAATCAGTACAGATGTAATAAAAAAAACACACGTTTTCTACGCAGATTGATGTGGAATCCACAGACACACAGGTCCAACTGTAATTCCCTCTTTTAGGAAAAACTCATTGATGATCCTCTCCCAGGGACTATTTCGCTCCATAACTCTCAGGGTAATTCTGTCAGAGTTTGCTTTTTGAAATTCTTTTTGGACCAAAGAGATACTGTGGAGATGAACATGATTTCATGAAGGAAGAGTGATAATGTTTTTTAGTTTAAAAAAAAGGTAAGGAAAGGTCCCTTCTTTCCACCTTTATTTTCTTCAAAATGATGAATTGCTGTTTAATTGCACAATTGATGAAGAAAGGGAGAGAGAGTGGACTTGTGAAGGGGAGATCAACAGAGAAGTTTCTCACGAACTTGTAGGAACAGGACCAGCTGCCATAAAACAAAGCACAGGAGTCTCCATTTTCTACTGAAAAGGACTGAAAGTGCACCTGTGCCTTCCTCCCTTCAGGACACATTGCCCTGGTGAGGGTCACAGGCCTGGTAGAGTCAGGCTCCCAGATCAAATCCCTGTTCTACCACTTTATATTGTGTGCTTTCAACAAATTGCTGCACTTAAAGTCACAAAATTCCATTTTTGTCAGATAAACATGGGAATGATGATAAAAGATTCCACTTCATAGGGCAACTGTAAAGGTTAAATCTATAAAGCACTTGCACAGTACCTGAGCATATTAAGCACCAAAAGACAACAGATGATTTTAGGAAGTCAGAATCATTTTAAGGATGATTGATGCACAAATTTTTCATTTTTACCAGAAAGACCCCTTTCTAAGAAAAAAATTCATGCTCTCGCATAAAAGGAATCCTGCTACACATTTAGTATCAAATGACTAAGAACTAGTGTTTTTAAAATCTTAAGTATGAAAACAATTTTTTTTTTAAGTAGCACATGGGTACTTGAGAACCAATTTGTTCAGGGTGTGGTGATTTGGGAGATTTGCAGACCCCTTGTGACTAACTCTCCATGATCACGGAATCTGAGTCCATGTCTAAGGAAAGACTGCCTCCCTGCAGTCCTCCGTGTTTTGTGGAACAGGGGTTCAGTGATTTGTTGTGTTAGTCCTATTTCCATTACTATAATAAAGAGAAAATACTTATTGTGGCTCAATTTTAGAGGTTTCAGACCCCATTGCTGGGCCTGCAGCAGGAATATATGGCAGAGGAAACCCATTTTCCTCATAACTGGGTATGAAAAAGAAAGAGGAAAAGCCTAGGGTCCCCAAATACCCTTTGAGGGTACATGCCTTGTGACCTAATCTCTTCCCAACAAGGCGCTGCCTCCTTAAGGTTTTAGCACTTCCAATAGCATCATTGGCTGGAGGACAAGACTTTAACACATGGGCCATCAGGGGGACACTCCAAACACAAATGATACTACATGTTAAGATGTATTCGTGACAAAGGATTATAAGGCCAAACATATTTGGAGCATGCTGCATGAAATAGTCAAACCACTATTCTTTTGCAGAACTTTGGGGAGTATTTGTATTGCAAAGATACACAGTGATTCTCCAAGGGGGTAGGATGAAATGGGACTTTTCCCAGGCATTTTGACAAAAATTGTGGTGTGTGTGTGTGTGTGTGTGTGTGTGTGTGTGTGTGTAAGACACCTGTAACAACTTGTGGGCGTGAGGCTTGGAAACACACCTGCACTGGACCTCCTTATCACACATATTCAATGGCTTCAAAGTATCTCTGCTGCTTTACTCCTGCTTTTTGTTACTACTGCTATTGACCACAGTGCTTCCTGCCCTAACTGCTCAGAGCTGCCCTTCTAAAACTATTAGGCTCCTTTTAATAGGCTCCACAAAGTGATGCCTCATTTTCTGAGTTTACAAACTTTCCCATGAATATAGTTGGATAGACTTTCCAAGGTGAACCTAAAGAGGTTTAATCCCTATCTTGCATGAGCATTCCTCCTTGCCCACCACCATTTGGAAACTCAAAAGCACCTAGGTTCCTTGATTCTAACCTATCCCCAGACAATTTCCCTACCTGTCCCAGAAGCTGAGAAAAGCTTTCTCTACTCCTTTTTAGCATGCTTACATTCCAATGTTTTCTTACCCTACTGGCAACAAGAACGCCAACTTCTCCTATCTATGACTCCTGGCAATCTGTTCCAGAGTTTCTCAAGTGAGAAAACATTAATCTTTTTCCTATTTGTTTGTTCGTTAAACACGTATTTATAGAGTGCGTATCTGAGCTGGGAATCTGCAGAGACAGAGATCAGTATATTTTGGAGGTAGACAGCATTTGGTAGAGTCAAGAATGAATTCCATGTTACTGGCTTTAGTAATCGGTGTGGAAAGTGGTACTGTTTACTAAAATGGGAAGGCAGATAAGGAGGGGGAGAGAGGACAGAGAGTACTCTTTGATGTATACTAAATTTGAGACATCTGTGGACTATCTGAATGGAAATATTGACTAGCCTGTTGGATATGCAAATCTTGGAGTCCAGAAGATAAAGAATTCATCAGTGTGAAGATGATTTAAATCCAGAGCAACAGATCACAGGATCTAGGGAGAAATTAGAGAGAGAGAAAGGAGAGAAGAGGCCTTAGAACTGAATCCTAAGCAACTCTAACATTTGGAGGATAGAGGAGTGTGAACTAGTCAAGTGACTAAGAAGGAGCAGCAATATGGACAAGAATGACTAGAAGACAGATGCTCCAGAGGCCAGAAAGAAGGAAAGGATTATGTTAGCTTTCCACCCTGTAACAAATACCTGACATAATCAGCCTGTTTAAAAAAAAAGGTTTATTTGGCTCTTAGTTTTTGAGGGTTTAGTTCATAATAAACTGGCTCTGTTGCTTTTTGGGCCCATGGCAGGCAGCACATCATTATGGGAGCACGCAGTGGAGCAAAATCACTCACCATGCGGTTGGAAAGAGAGAAAGAAGAGACTGGGATCCCACACTCTCCTTTGAGGGCATCTCCACAATGACCTGAAGATCTCCCACTAGACCCTCTTAAACTTCCACTACCTCCTCACAGCACCACACTGGGGACTAAGCCTTTAACACATGGACCTTTTGGGGGACCCTTACGATTCAAACTATCACAGGGGCTAAGTGAAGCAAAAGTGACTGTGAATTTAAAGTGAAAACAAAGAAGTATCCATTGGTGATCCTAAGAAAAATTTTGTGGAGAATGGTAGAAAGAGAATCCAACTGGTGAGAGAAGAAGCAGAGATAACATGTGTAGTCACTATTTCAACGAAAGTATGAAAAGTAGAGCAATAGGGCAAAGGCATAGAACATGAAGAAGGAAAATGGCAAAGCATTTGCCATTTGTAATGAATATTTCTTGCTTATGTTCCCACCAGCATGATTTGGTGGAGAGGAAGAGATTGATGAAGCATGAAAAGAAGAAGAAATCAAAAGATGGAAAATCCTGAGTGGCTGAGAGAAGAAAAAGTCCAGAACACAAATGGTGGAACTATTCTTGGGTGGGAAAAAGGACACGTTCTTCATTTTGGCAGGAGAAATGGAGATGTGCACAGACTTTTAGGAAAGATGCAGATAGATAAGTAAATTCACACTGATGCTATTTGTTTTTTCTAATAAAGTCTGAAGCCTGCTCAGCAGGAAAGAAAAGGAGGAATGCAGGAAGTCTGAGGAGAAAGAGTCATCTTAAGGAATGTAGGAAGTAGGCTGGGCATGGTGGTGCAAGCTCATAATTGTAGCAACTTGGGGAGGGCTGAGGCAGGAGTATTGCAATTTGAAGGCCAGCCTTAGCAACTTAGTGAAGCCCTAAGCAACTTAGTGATACCTGTCTCAAAACAAAAGATCTGGGTATGTAACTCTGTGATAAAATGCCCCTGAGTTCGATCTCCAGCATGCATACATGCTTGCGCGTGCGCGCGCGCACACACACACACACACACACAGAGAAGAATGTAGAAAGTAAGAAAAATTTAATAAGGTGGGTGGGCAGTCCCAAGTGCCATTTGCATTTAAAGATGAAGTTAAAGGACATGCAGTTGGCTTATTTATGCGAGTCTCTCTGGCAGTGTTCAGCTCCTCTATTTCTGGCATAGTCAGGTTCATCCTGGGGTTTTCCATGCAATATGGACAACAGAGAAAACAGGAGGCACTTCCATTGGCAATATTTGCAAGGGGGTGAGTACATTGAAGAACCATGGAATTTAAATTGTATATCACCTACTACAGTGACTGGAACACGTTGGATAATGAAGAACTAATGAACCCTACACATCTCCCTTTATACATCTTCCACAATTCATTTGTGTATCATTAACAAAGTTGAAAAGTAGAAGTCTTGTAAAAGTGATTGGACAGGGGCCAGGTTCTGTAAATTACTGAGTCTTGCCGTACCATGTATAACCAATTTTCATTTCCCTTTCCCCATCATGATAGTTGATGTACATATACATCAAGTCAATATGCACATACACAAACATTCATATACATACATACAAGAGACAAGGGCATCCTTTACTTCTGTGAGGACTTTGTCTTAAATCTTTTCCTTGAAGAGTGTGGGATCTGATGTGGGTCACATATGCAATAAATTACATGCCAAAAGCTATAATGGAAGAATGTGAAAATACTTGGGAGCATAATGGAAGGAGCAATTTAATTTTGCCTGATAGGTGAGGATGTCATCTTGGAGAGATTGACCAAAAGTCTCATTTAAGCCTTTATGTTCAATAGAAACTCACTTAAGAGAACGGAAAGAACTTATAACTAATATTTATTGTTAACTGCACCAGGCACTAAGCACTTTACATACTTCAGCCACTTAATGTATGAATAGGTTCTATTTTTATCCCCCATTTTGCTGTTGAGAATCAGAGGTTGATTACTCTGCCATTGGGTGGCCCAGGAAGAGAGGCCAGCAGAGACCCAGGTTGCTCAGACGTCTGGTTGTTCATGTTAGCTGTTGGCTGAGACTTGAGCTTGGGTTGGGGGTCAAGGTGTTAGGACACCTTACATGACCTCTCTGTGCGGCTACCTAGGCTTCCTCATAGCAGGGTGGCTGAGGTCTAAGTCTGAATGCTCCAACAGAGTCAGGCAGAAGTATGTGGTACGTTATTGCACTAATAGAGTCAGCCACAAAGCCCATCCAAGTTCAAGAGGAGAGAATGTAGATCCCACTACTTAATGGATAAAGTGTCAAAACATTTGTTGACATATTCTAAAAGTACCACAGTCAGCAAATCAGATCATTCAATCAGGGAAGATCTTTAAGGTGATGGAATGCTGGTCTACCAGCACTGGGGTGACGTCTGTTGTTATTATAGCTTCTCCATGAGCAATATATGGGATAGTGCTGTTTGCTCTTGCAAAGTCCCTCCTGACCCTTTCCTCTCATTTCAGTCATCTTCCTTACTTCCCTCATTTATAACTTTATGTGAGAAGAACCAAGTTTAAAAGAGCCATATGGGAGTACCTTGAATATTTTTGGAGAAAAATAGCTATAAAATTCTAACAAATAAATAATGAGATAACAGGTAATAGGATAATTTTACATCAGAGAGGATTATCTTCCTAGTGCCTCAATAGTTGGCTGAATATTCTGGACTCACATCATGCACAATAATTTTAATTGCACTCAGTGTTATTTTTAAATTGGTACAATTTTTTTTAAATGACACATTCACAGAGTTCAATAAAACCTCCTGAGGTAGGTGAATGGTTAAACCTTCAAGACAGATGGCTACCTATGTGCAATATTTAATCTTAACGGCAAGCCAGGTCTACCTATGTCAATTTCCTGGCTTGGAAGCAATGCTTACTGTGACACAATTTTGCTGAGCTAAATGTTTGCAGCCAGTGGAAGACAACAGGAGAGCCAAACAGCTGCATTATTGTAAGCCATCCTTTAGAACATGTCTCTGAACCCTTGATGAGGCTTTTCCCTGAATCTTCAATTGACCTACACATGCTTCTTCAAAGTGTAACTCCATAATACAATCATTACCTCAATTGTGTTTTCCAATGTTATTCTTATCTTAATTTATTTAAGCTTTTTTTTTTACCCCCAACTATCATAATCAAATCTAGAGCTTCTTCTGGAAGGTTAACATAAAACTACAGGCCTATACACCCGAGTCTCTCTCACTTTGTCATCAGGCCAGAGGGGCAGAGCAGAGCTGCCGCCGGAGCCCGCAAGGTAGGCAGGCCTGCGACCGACCGGAGGAACAGGCCCAGCGGCCTGTCGGCATGGTAGACACGTCACCCCATTTGGAGTAGGGGCAGAGCAGAGCCGCTGCCCGCGCCCGGAACAGGCCCAGGGGCCCACCGGCGTGGTAGTCACATCACCCCAATTGGAGTAGGGTTAGAGCAGAGCCGCCTCCCGCGCCCGGAACAGGCCCAGCAAACCGCCGGCGTGGTAGACATGTCACCCCAATTGGAGTAAGGGTAGAGCAGAGCCGCCACCCGTGCCTGCAAGGTAGGCAGACCTGCGACCCACCGGCAGAACAGGCCAGGGGTCCGCGGGTGTGGTAGACACGTCACACCAATTGGAGGAGGGGCAGAGCAGAGCCGCCACCCTCGCCTGCAGGGTAGGCAGACCTGCGACCGACCGGCAGAACAGACCCAGTGGCCCACCAGCGTGGTAGACAGATCACCCCAATTGGAGGAGGAGCACAGCCACCATCCGCCCCTACAAGGGAGACTTTTCAACTATACAAGAGCAATATAAATATATAGGGGGAAAATTTCAAAAACACAACAGTTTCACCAAGCAGAAAGAAACGCGAGCAGTATGAAAAGACAAGGAAAGAAAGGACCACAAGCAATGCAGGTCAACTCAACTTTAGAAGAGGTAATAGCTGCAGCAGATGGAATGTCAGATAAAGAATTCAGGATATACATGCTTCAGATGATCTGGAGTCTCAAGGAAGACATTAGACAGCAAAATCAGACAATGAAAGATCACTTCGACAATGAACTACATAAACAAATCCAAGAAGCAAAAGATCAACTATACAGGGAGATAGAGGTAATAAAAAACAAACAAACAGAAATCCTAGAAATGCAGGAAACAATAAACCAACTTAAAAACTCAATTGAGAATACTACCAGCAGAGTAGAACACTTAGAAGATAGAACATCAGACAATGAAGACAAAGTATTTCAACTTGAAAAGAACATAGACAGCTCAGCAAGACTGTTAAGAAACCATGAGCAGAACATCCAAGAAATATGGGATAACATAAAGAGACCAAACTTAAGAGTCATTGGGATACAGGAAGGTATAGAGGTCCAAACCAAAGGAATGAGCAATCTATTCAATGAAATAATATGAGAAAACTTCCCAGACTTGAAGAATGAGACAGAATCCCAAATCCTAGAAGCCTACAGGACGCCGAATGTGCAAAATCATAAGAGATACACACCTAGACACATTATAATGAAGATGCCCAACATACAGAATAAGGAGAGAATTTTAAAAGCTACAAGAGAAAGGAAGCAGATTACATTTAGGGGTAAACCAATCAGGATAACAGCTGATCTTTCAACACAGACTCTGAAAGCTAGAAGATCCTGGAATAACATATTTCAAACACTGAAAGAAAATGGGTTCCAACCAAGAATTGTGTATCTAGCGAAATTAAGCTTCAGGATGGAAGATGAAATTAAAACCTTCCACGATAAACAAAAGTTAAGAGAATTTGCAGCTAGAAAACCATCTCTTCAAAACATCCTCGGCAAAACATTACAGGAAGAAGAAATGGAAAATAACAATGAAAACCAACAGTGGGAGGTAGGAGAATAAAGGGGGGGAAATAATCAAAGAGGAAAACAAACCATGTTTAGTAACATAAATAAACAAATATGGCTGGAAGAACAACCCATATCTCAATAATAACCCTAAATGTTAATGGCTTAAACCCACCAATTAAGAGACACAGGCTAGTAGAATGGATCACAAAACAAGACCCAACAATATGCTGCCTATAGGAGACGCATTTGATAGGAAAAGACATACATAGACTGAAGGCGAAAGGTTGGGAAAAATCATATCACTCATATGGACTTCGGAAACAAGTAGGAGTGTCCATACTCATATCAAATAAAATAGATTTCAAGCCAAAGTTAATCAAAAGGGATAAAGAGGGACACTACATACTGCTCAAGGGAACCATACACCAACAAGACATAACAATCATAAATATATATGCCCCAAACAATGGTGCAGCTATGTTCATCAAGCAAACTCTTCTCAAGTTCAAGAGTCTAATAGACCACCATACAATAATCATGGGAGACTTCAACACACCTCTCTCACCACTGGACAGATCTTCCAAACAAAAGTTGAATAAGGAAACTATAGAACTCAATAACACAATTAATAACCTAGACTTAATTGACATATATAGAATATACCACCCAACATCAAGCAGTTACACTTTTTTCTCAGCAGCACATGGATCCTTCTCAAAAATAGATCATATATTATGTCACAGGGCAACTCTTAGACAATATAAAGGAGTAGAGATAATAACATGCATCTTATCTGATCATAATGGAATGAAACTGAAAATCAACGATAAAAGAAGGAAGGAAAAATCATGCATCACTTGGAGAATGAACAATAGGTTACTGAATGATCAATGGGTTATAGAAGACATCAAGGAGGAAATTAAAAAATTCTTAGAGATAAATGAAAACACAGACACAACATATCGGAATCTATGGGACACACTGAAAGCAGTTCTAAGAGGAAAATTCATTGCTTGGAGTTCATTACTTAAAAAAAGAAAAACCAACAAATAAATGATCTCATACTTCATCTCAAAATCCTAGAAAAAGAAGAGCAAAACAACAGCAAAAGAAGTAGAAGGCAAGAAATAATTAAAATCAGAGCTGAAATTAATGAAATCAAAACAAAAGAAACAATTGAAAAAATTGACAAAACTAAAAGTTGGTTCTTTGAAAAAATAAATAAAATCAACAGACCCTTAGCCATGCTAACGAAGATAAGAAGAGATAGAATTCAAATTACTAGCATACGGGATGAAAAAGGCAATATCACAACAGACACTTCAGAAATAGAGAAGATAATCAGAAATTATTTTGAATCCTTATACTCCAATAAAATAGAAGACAGTGAAGGCATCGATAAATATCTTAAGTCATATGATCTTCCCAGATTGAGTCAGGAGGATATACACAACCTAAACAGACCAATATCAATTCAGGAAATAGAAGAAACCATCAAAAGACTACCAACTAAGAAAAGTCCAGGACCAGATGGGTATACAGCAGAGTTTTACAAAACCTTTAAAGAGGAACTAATACCAATACTTTTCAAGCTATTTCAGGAAATAGAAAAAGAGGGAGAACTTCCAAATTCATTCTACAAGGCCAACATCACCCTGATTCCTAAACCAGACAAAGACACTTCAAAGAAAGAAAACTACAGACCAATATCTCTAATGAACATAGATGCAAAAATCCTCAATAAAATTCTAGCCAATCAGATTCAAAAACATATCAAAATATGTGCACCATGATCAAATAGGATTCATCCCTGGGATGCAAGGCTGGTTCAATATACGGAAATCAATAAATGTTATTCACCACATCAATAGACTTAAAAATAAGAACCATATGATCATCTCGATAGATGCAGAAAAAGCATTCGACAAAGTACAGCATCCCTTTATGTTCAAAACTCTAGAAAAACTAGGGATAACAGGAACATACCTCAACATTATAAAAGCAATCTATGCTAAGCCTCAGGCTTTACAACAGTCACTAATATGGCATTATGTAAAAATGTGAATATGTAACAGATGTGATTCTGCAATCTGTAGTTGGGGTGAAAATGGGAGTTCAAAACACAATTTGAGTCAAATGTATGAAAGATGATATATCATGAGCTATGTAATGCTTTAAATAATCAATAAAAAAAAAGAAAAAAATGGATCAAGGAGCTCGATATCAAATCAGAGACACGGCGTCTGATAGAAGAAAAAGTTGGCTCTGATCTACATACTGTGGGGTCGGGCTCCAAATTCCTCAATAGGACACCCATAGCACAAGACTTAATAACTAGAATCAACAAATGGGACTTACTCAAACTAAAAAGTTTTTTCCTTAGCAAAAGAAACAATAAGAGAGGTAAATAGGGAGCCTACATCCTGGGAACAAATCTTTACTCCTCACACTTCAGATAGAGCCCTAATATACAGAGTACACAAAGAACTCAAAAAATTAGACAATAAGATAAGAAATAACCCAATCAACAAATGGGCCAAGGACCTGAACAGACACTTCTCAGAGGAGGACATACAATCAATCAACAAGTACATGAAAAAATGCTCACCATCGCTAGCAGCCAGAGAAATGCAAATCAAAACCACCCTAAGACACCATCTCACTCCAGTAAGATTGGCAGCCATTATGAAGTCAAACAACAACAAGTGCTGGGGAGGATGTGGGGAAAAGGGTACACTTGTCCATTGTTGGTGGGACTGCAAATTGGTGCAGCCAATTTGGAAAGCAGTATGGAGATTTCTTGGAAAGCTGGGAATGGAACCACCATTTGACCCAGCTATTCCCCTTCTCGGTGTATTCCCTAAAGACCTAAAAAGAGCATGCTACAGGGACACTGCTACATCGATGTTCATAGCAGCACAATTCACAATAGCAAGACTGTGGAACCAACCTAGATGCCCTTCAATAGACGAATGGAGAAAAAAATGTGGCATTTATACACAATGGAGTATTACTCTGCATTAAAAAATGACAAAATCATAGAATTTGGAGGGAAATGGATGGCATTAGAGCAGATTATGCTAAGTGAAGATAGCCAATCCCTAAAAAACAAATGCCAAATGTCTTCTTTGATATAAGGAGAATACCTAAGAACAGAGTAGGGACGAAGAGCATGAGAAGAAGATTAACATTAAACAGGGATGAGAGGTGGGAGGGAAAGGGAGAGAGAAGGGAAATTGCATGGAAATGGAAGGAGACCCTCAGGGTTATACAAAATTACATACAAGAGGAAGTGAGGGGAAAGGGAAAAATAATACAAGGGGGAGAAATGAATTACAGTAGAGGGGGTAGAGAGAGAAGAGGGGAGGGGAGTGGAGGGGAGGGGGGATAGTAGAGGATAGGAAAGGCAGCAGAATACAATAGACACTAGTATGGCAATATGTAAATTAATGGAAGTGTAACTGATGTGATTCTGCAATCTGTATACGGGGTAAAAATGGGAGTTCATAACCCACTTGAATCAAAGTGTGAAATATGATATATCAAGAACTATGTAATGTTTTGAACAACCAACAATAAAAAAACAGTAAAAAAAAAAAACTACAGGCCTAGACGAGTTTGTGTGTGTGTGTGTGTGTGTGTGTGTGTGTGTGTGTGCGTGCACGCGCACGCGCTCTGTATGAAGATATATCTATAGATACAGATTATTTTTGTTGGAGCTGGTAATCTAACACAGAGCCTTATACATACTATTTGAGTGCTCTACTTCTGCGCTACCTCTCCATCCTAGAAATATATCATTTTTAAAGATATTCCCTTTTAAATGATTAATCTTTACTTGCTGAGGAAAAGTACCTTGAGTTTACCAAAAAAAAAAATGTATCTTTAGAAGTTACATAAGTACATGAAAAGCTAAGAACAATATATATTTAGCTACTATTAAACCCAAAATCCTCACTAAAATTCTCTCAAGTTACTCATACCGGTTCTCATTATATTTCTTGGGTGGGATTGGAGATCAGTAAAAATGCCAAAAAGGAAGGAAGGATGGAAATGAATTGGCAGCTTCCATTTCTAGCATGTTGAGCCAGATATCTACTAAGCCTCCCTTTGAAGACAAGTGAAACACTGGACAAATATTTTTTCAATGTGCTGTAAGCATCAGAGAACTAATAATGCAACGAGAGGAGCAAGGGTCCCTGTGAAGACAGAAACCCTGGGAGGTGCTGGTGCTGCTTTCCCCTGTATTCTGCTGATTGGAGAGATGATTGAGAGGCGCATAAGCTGAGCCATGTTTTGAGAGCTTCACGGGGCTAGGAAGAAAAAACTGGAGAAAAAAACATGCGCAAGGCTTGATAGCCCCGTGTGCGGTTTAATTCACACCTATAGTCATGTACCACATAAAGAAAAATTGGTCAAGAACAGACTGCATATAAAAGGATTGTCACATGAAATTATAAAGGAGCTGAAAGATTTCTATCACTCGGTGATATTGTAGCCTTCCTAACGTCATAACACAATATATCATTCATGTGTTTGTGGTGAAGCTAGCGTTAACAAACCTACTGTGTTCCTGGGTATACACAATCATAGACATTTGAATATGTATAATACATAATACCTGAGAAGGATAATAACGGATGATGTAACTGGCTTATGTATTTACTATAGTCTGCTTTTTATCAGTACTTTAGAGTGTAATCCTTCTAATCATTAAAAAAGTTAACTGTGGCCAGGCACTGTGGCGCATACCTATAATCCCAGGAGCTTGGGAAGCTGGGGCAGGAGGATTGTGAGTTCAAAGCCAGCCTCAGCAAAAAAGAGGTGCTAAGCAACTCAGTGAGACCCTGTCTCTAAATAAAATATAAAATAGGGTTGGGGATGTGGCTCAGTAGTCAAGTGCCCCTAAGTTCAATCCCCAGTACCAAAATATAAATAAATAAATAAATTAATTAATTAATTAAAAAGTTAACTGTGAAACGGTATGCTGTGTTATGCCAGCAGCAGCTGCATACAACTTATGTTTATCACATCTCTTGATTGGTAGCCATGTCTACTAGCCATGTCTAGTGACTGATTTATCTCATCTAGGTCTGTGTAAAAACACTATGGTGTTTTCACAATGACCAAATCACACAAAAATGCATTTCTTAGAATATAACCCCTTCATGAAGCAACATATGACTGTATCCCAGATTCTTTCAAATCCTTCCAAGAAACTGAAGAGGAGGAAATACTTCCTAATTCATTTTGTGATACCAGAAATATACAATACCAAAACCAGCTAATGTTTCTACAAAAAAAAAAAAATACAGACCAATGATCCTTATAAATATCCATGCAAAAAATCCTCAGCAAAACACTAGCAAACCGAATTTAACAGCATACTACAAAGACTATACGTTATAATCAAGTGGAATTTCCCAGAATACAAGATGTGAAAATCAATCAAAACAATTATACCAATTTAACAAAATGAAGGAAAACAGCCATGTGATCAATTGATATTGAAACACAGTTTTACAAATTCAGTATTCTTCCAAAATAAAACATTCAGCAAATTAGAAGTCGAAGGAAACTACTTCACCATAATAAAGAGCATATATGAAAAGGTCACAGCTAACATCATGCTCTACAGTGAAAGACTGAAAGCTTTTCCTTGAAGAACAGAAATAAGGGGCTGGGGTTGTGGCTCAGTGGTAGAGCACTTGCCTAGTGTGTGCAAGGCGCTGGGTTCTATCCTCAGCACCACATAAAAAAATAAATAAGTAAAGGTATTATGTCAGACTACAACAAAAAAAAATATTTAAACAAAGATCAGAAACAAGACAAGGGTGTTCACTTTTGCCACTTTTATTTAACAGATTATTAGAAGTGTAAGCCAGAGCAATTAGGTTAAAAGAAAGAAGAAAGAAAGGAGGAAGAAAGAAAGGAAGATAAAAGGAAAAGGAAGAATGGATATCCAATTATAAAGGCAGAAGTCAAATTATCTCTGCTTCTGGATGAAATGATCCCATATGTAAAGAACTCCCATAGGTAGATATCCCTCCCTTCAAAATTACTAGAACTAATAAAGTAACTCAACAAAGTTATAGGACACAAAATTAATATGAAAAAATTAGTTGCATTTCTATACACTAACAAGGAACACTCAGAAAACAAAATCAAGGAAACAGTTCCCTTTAGGATAAAATAATGAAGAAGATCACTATTTATCAAGAAAAGTAGTTCTGGGATATAGCTCAGTGGTGGGGTGCTTTCCTTGCATGTTCAAACCAAACAAAAGAAAAATGAAGATTAAAAACCACTTAGGAATAAACTTAACTGGAAGACAAAAGACTTATACACTGAAAACTACAAAATGTTGCTGAAAGAAATGGAAAAAGACCCACAAAAAAAGGAAAGCAATCATATGTTTATGGGGTGGAACACTTAATACTGTTAAGATGTCAATGTTAACCAAAGTGATCTACAAATTGAATAAAATCCCAATGATGTTTCTTGTAAATGTAGAAAAGTCCACCTTAACATTTATTTGGAATCTGAAGGGAGATTCAATAGCCAAAGTCATCCAAAACAAGGGAACAAAGTTAGAAGTCTCACACATTCTGACTTAAAAACTTAGTACAAAGCTCTAATAATAAAAACTGTGGTACTAGTATAAAGACAGACATAGAAACCAATGGAATAGAATAGAGAGCTCAGAAATAAACCCTTGCATATTTTGTCCCTTGATTTTCAACAACAGCGCCTAAGTCATTCAATAGGGAGAGGACAATAGTTTCAACAAATTGTGCTAGAAAAAATGGATATCCACACAGTAATAGATTGAATTTGAATCTTTTCCTCATACCATATTCAAAAATAAGTTCAAAGTTAATCAAACCTAAACATAAGAGGGAAAACCATAAAATTATCAGAATCCAGAGATGGGGAAACTTCATGACATAGGATTTGGCAATTATTTTCTTGGCATAGGCAAAGAAAACCACAAAATAGACAAACTGGACCAAAATCAAAACCTTCATGCATCAGGGACACTATCAGGAGAGTGAAAACACCTACAACAGAAGGGAGAAAATGTGGCCACTATGGAAAACAGTGTGGCAGCTTCTCCAAAGGTCCAGCACAGAGATGCCATTTGATCCAGCATGTTTGCTTCTAGATATGTATCGGTCATCTCAGGCTGCCGTAAGGAAGGAGTACCTTCTGTATGACTTAAAAACAAAAATTTATTTTCCCATAGTTCTGCAGTCTGAAAAGATCAAGATCAACTTTCTAACAGGGAACTTCCTTACTTGCAGATAGTCACTTTGTCCCAACATGGACTGTCCTCTGAGCAGACACAAGGGAGAGGAAAAGTGCCGCAGAGAGCACCCTGCTCCTGTATCTCTTTTTATAAGGTCATTATTGCTATCAAATCAGGGCCCCACCCATGTGACTTTCTTTAACCTAATCACTTTCTGAGCAATTCATCTCCAAATACAGAAACCCTGGAGGTTATTTTAACACAGTGCCTACTCTGTGGAGACATAAACATTCTATTCATGACAAGGTACAACTCCCCTCCCCCTGAAAAAAATTGAAAACAGGGAATCAAACAAGTATTCTACACCAATGTTCATAGCATTATTGACATAAGTCAAAAGGTGGAAACATACCAACTGTCCATGAACATATGTAGTCCAACTGGCTTTCCAAATCCCCAGGTTCAGCATCTAACGATTCAAAGAATTAAGGACAGAAAATACTCAGAAAAAGATTGTGTCCATTGAACGTGAACACATTTTTTTTCTCTTAATTATTCCCTCAACAGTACAGTGTAACAATTTATTTACAAAGCACTTAATTGTGTTAGGCATTATAAGTAATATAGAGATAATATAAAGTATATAGGAGGATGTGCATAAATTATATCCAATGCTACATCACCTTTTGTAAGGGACTTGGGTATCTTCAAGGGGGTCCTGGAACAATTCTCCACAGATACTGAAGGACAGTTGCATATCTACACAATGGAATTTCATTCAACCTTAAACACGAATGATATCTCAATACATGCTTTCAACCTTTAGAGCATTATGCTCAATGAAATGAGTAAGATTCATGATTCTACTTACATGAGGTAAATTCATAGAATCAGAAAGTATAAAGCTTAAGGTTGAAGAACAGGCGGATGTTGTTTAACGGGTAAAGTGTGTTTTTAGAAATTATGAAAAAATTCTTAAAATGGAGAGTGATCATGATTGCATTAAATTGTGAATATATTTAGGTACATTGCTGAATTGTACAACTTAAAAATTTTAAATGGCAAATTTTAAGTTTCATATGTTTCACCATAATATAAGAGGAAAATAAGCAATAAAATTGATAACTATATAGATCTATCTAAATGAATACTGAATACCAAAGGAATATTAACACCATCTTGTGGGCTTTAAATATTTATTTAAATAATTATGTTAAAATAAATGAGAGTGATAGCATATAATTCAGGATGAGATAAATTGGAACTACAAATTTTTGCACTGACAAATAGTCTCTATTTACCAATAAGAGAACAGTAAAATCATATGTAACTTCCAAGATAATAGTAGTGAAAATGAATAAAAAATATGCTCAATTATTTAAAAGTAGGGGAAAATAAACATGAAGTAGTAAAGTAAAATAAACATAAAGTAGAAAAGTGATGATTTAACCCCATATGTATCCATATTTATATTAAACATATATGGATAAAATTCTCCAATTAAAAGATAAATAATATCAGGCTGAATTTAGAAATAATAACACCATGCTTTTTATGAAAGGTGCACCTGATAGATAAGGTTGTAGATATAACATGATGGAAGATAGTTTAGCAGAAGAAAGCTAGTTAATATCAGATGAAATAATCTTTAAGGCTATTAAAAAAGCATTACTTGGAGATAAGTGGGATATTTCATAATGAGAAGTTTAATTTACTAGAAATATAACATAATTTTAATTTATGTAAATAATTTTTTGGTCTGTATCTTAAGTTACAAACACACAAATCAAAAATTGTCAGAATAACAAGTAAAAAAAAGATTAATCAATAGTTATAGTGAGACATTTTAACATATTTCTCTCAGTAGCAAATACAGTCAATCTGATGATAAGAATTATTACAAAATAAATAAGGATATAGGCAAGTTTACTCACATAATTAATGAACTTGATCTATTGCTTATAAAGAACATTGAATCAACAACTGTGAAATATAAGTTCTTTTTAAGCATTCACAAAGAAATTGATCCCAGTTTCACCATAAACTGATCCTTAAGGCAAAGCTTTATGCTTTACAAAATATGCTGTCTGGTTATGGTTTAATTAAATAGAAATTATAGGCTGGGGGTGTATATCAGTGGTAAAGCATAGGACAAGCATGTTTGAGGCCTTGGGTTTGACCCTTAGCACTGTTAAACTCTCTCTCTCTCTCTCTTTCTCTCTCTCTCTCTCTCTCTCTCTCTCTCTCTCTCTCTCTCACACACACACACACACACTCACACACACTTAAAAAATCTTCATGCATTTGAAGATTAAGAAATATGCTTCATAGATTTTCTTCTAATTTGGTCTTGAGGTTTCTCTCTAAAGAGAGGTCACAAAAGTTAGCCCTGTCTGGATAGAGCTCCAGGAGATTTGGCTATGGAGATTGACAGTGTGCTTTTACAGGACAGCCAGTGCCTGTGTCTGACCCATGACCAGGTATGCCTCACACAGGAAACTGGCAAATCTCTTGTGGCTCTTGTTTGACATGTGTCTAGTTCATTCCTACAAAGATAGGCACTCTCTAGAGTGTCTGAACTAGGAAAGAAATTTGGGTGTGTTGGTCAGGTGAGACAGAAGAAGACAGCACAACGAAACACATGAAATAAGAGAGTCGGTGTATTACTTACAGATTCCTGAGAGAAGAGGTTATCAAGCTTTCCAGAGTCAACCGGAAGTTGGGACATATGTGTTCAACCTGCTGGTAATTAGAGAGGAAGGGAGGGAAGAATGGGGGGGGGGAGAGAAAGAGAGAGAAAGAGATGGACAGAGGGAGAAAGGGAAAGAGAAAGAGGGAGAGATATTTGTGCATCAAAGCTTTATTAGGGTTCAAAGTGTTACCCAAGCATATGGGGAATTCTAATTAGTGGATTTAGAGAGCAAGCAATGAGGTCTGTCTGGGCACACTGTGACTGGGTGGGAGGCAGAGGTCACATTCACATATCTGCATAGTTTGTGTTTTCTCTGGTGATCAGTGGGGTAAGTCAAGTGGGTTGTATCTAGCTGTCCCATAGGGAGGTGGTCACCAGCAGGTTCTTATATAATACAGATTACTGAATCAACCACCTTAAAGAACTGGAGAGAAGTGAAGAACTATAAAGTGTGTCTAAGGTGAATAAGACTTTGTCTAGTATAAGAAAGCTAAACACTTTAAATGAATGTTTAGGCAACATAAAAATTGTAGGCAGGGCTGGGGATGTGGCTTAAGTGGTAGCGCGCTCACTGGGCATGCGTGCAGCCTGGGTTCGATCCTCAGCACCACATACAAACAAAAATGTTGTGTCTGCCGAAATCTAAAAAAAGTAAATATTAAAAAATTTAAAAAATATATAGGCATTCACTGCACTTACAAACATCCCATGGGCCAAAGGAAAAAAAATCACAAATGAAATTAGAAAATATTTTGAACTAAAGAAACACAAAAATATGATATCAAAATTTTGGGATGCAGCAAGAGGAAAATTCATAGCATTGAATACATATATTAGAAAAGATCTAAAATCAGTCATTTAAACTTTTACCTTAGGAAACTAGAAAAATGAGAGAAGTTGAACCCAAATTAAGCAAAAGAAAAACAAAAATTAGAGCAGAAATCAATGATATCCAAACAAGAAATTAAGAGAGAAAAATCAATGGAACCCAAAGCTTTTTCTTTTGGTAAGTCTCTAGCTGGGCTCAGAGAAAGAGAAAGAAGATACAAACTACCAATATCAGAAATGAAAGAAGAACAATCTTTACAGATTCTATGGTCATTTAAAGAATAATAAAGGAATATCATGAACTCTATGATCACAAATTTAGATGAAATGTAGATGAAATGGATCAATTCCTTGAAAGACATGATCTTCCAAAACACACATAAGAAGAAATAGACAATATGAATAGGTATATATATTTATAAAATAAATTGAATAGATATTAAATAACATTCCAAAAGAGAGAATGCCTAGTCCACATGTGTTAACTGGCAAATTCTAACTACCATTTAAAGAAGGAATTATTCCAGTTCTCTATAATCTTTCCAGAGAATAGAAGCAGAGGCAATGCTTCCTAAGTCATCCTATGAGGCCAGCATGACCCTAATACCAAAACAAGACAATGTCATTACAAGAAAAGAAAATCATAGAGCAGCATTTCTAATGAATATAGATTAAAAAAAACTCAACAAAATATTTACAAATTGGGACTAGAGTTGTGGCTCAGCGGTAGGGTGCACACCTAATGTGTGTGAGGTGCTGAGTTATATCCTCAGCACCACATATGAATAAATAAAGAAAAATAAAAAAGGTATTGTGTCCACCTACAACTAAAAAATAAAAATACAAATATTTATAAATCAAATCCAACAATTTACGAGAAGAATTTTATACCACACTGAAGGAGATACAGTCCAGGCATGCAACACTGGTTCAGCATTTGAAAATTAGTGTAATCCATCACATCAACAGGCTAGAAAAATCAGAAAATATTTAAAAATGAATGAGAACAATAATGTTACTTATCAAAACTGAGACATACAATTAACACTCTACTTAGAGATGTACAGTTTCAGAAGCATATTTTAGAAAATAAGAAAGAAAAAGAACAATAAATTATATCAAATAATAGCAGAAGGAAGGAAATAATAAAGACAAAGGCAGAAAATGATCAGGAGAAAAATATAACAAGAAGTTCAACAAAACCAATAATCGAGTTTTTCAGAAGAGTAACATAATTGGTAAAGCTAACAGAAAAAGAAAGGCACTAGCAATTAGAGAAATGCAAATCAAAACTACTCTAAAAGATATCATCTCTCTCCAGTCAGAATGGCAGCTATTTGAAAACAAACAATAATAAATGTTGACAAGGATGTGGGGAAGAAGGAACATTCATACATTGTTGGTGGGACTGCAAATTGGTGCAGCCAATATGGAAAGCAGTATGGTGATTTCCTTGGAAATATAAGAATGGAACCACCATTTGACCCAGCTATCCTTCTCCTCAGTCTATACCCAAAGGACTTAAAAACAGCATACTACAGGGACACAGCCACATCAATGTTTTTAGCAGCACAATTCACAATAGCCAGACTGTGGAGCCAAACTAGATGCCCTTCAGTGGATGAATGGATTAAAAAAAATGTGGCATGTATACACAATGGAATTTTACTCAGCAATAAAAAAGAATAAAATCATGGCATTTGCAGGTAAATGGATGGTGTTGGAGAAGACAATGCTAAGTGAAATTAGCCAATCCCCCCAAAAAACAAATGTGGAATGTTTTCTCTGATATAAGGAGGCTGACTCATAGTGGGGTAAGGAGGGGGAGCATGGGAGGAACAGACAAACTCTAGATAGGGCAGAGGGGTGGGAGGGAAAGGGAGGGGGCAGGGGATTAGCAAGGATGGTGGAATGTTATAGACATCATTATCCAAAGTACATGTACGAAGAAAACGAATTGGTGTCAACATACTTTATATACAACCAGAGATATGAAAGATTGTGCTGTATACGTGTAATAAGAATTGTAATGCATTCAGCTGTCATTTTTTAAAATCAATTATAAAAAGAAAAAAAGAAAGGCATGGCACAAGTAACCAGTATTTAGAATAAAAGAATATTAATGTAGAGCCTAAAGATATGATGAACATAATAGATTATCATAAACAACTTTATGCCAATAAATTGAAAATTTAGATGGCATGAACAAATTTCTAGAAAAAAATTCAATCTACTAAAATGGACACAAGAAGTAGGAAAAAATTGAACAGTTCTATAATTATGAAATAAATTGAATCTGAGCCCTCCCCCTGCCCTCTCCCTCCAATGCTGGCAATTGAATCCAGGGCCTATATATGCTACGCCAGTGCTCTACTACTGAGCTATACCCCGAACCCTGAATTGAAGCTGTGATTAAAAACTGTCTTATACAGAAAATTCTGTCAAAATGGTTTCACTAAAGAAACCTAATAATCTTCTAAGGAATTAACAATGTGAATGTTGTAAAAACTTTTTTTTTCAGATAACATAAAGAGATCTATTTTATTGTTGGTAGACCAACAATAAAAAAACAGACAAGATCAACAGAAGAAACAACCTAGTCTCTTCATGAAAGAGATTACCAATTGGCCTATAAACATGAAAAGATACTCAACCTCTTATCAGTAATGAAATTCAAATTAAAACAAAATATTATTACAAAACCACCATCAGAGTGGTTAAAATTAAAAAGATTGACAGTAACAAGTGTTGAGGAAGATGTGAACAATTGTAACTCCAATACATTGCTTTCAGGAATGAATATTAGCACAACCATTGTAGAAAACTGTTTTGTAAATATCACTTACAGCCATACCATCCAATATGGTGGTTAATAGCCTTTCTTTTTTTAGTATTTGAAATGTGACTAGCCCAAATTGCTATGAGTATAAAATATACACTGAGTTCTAAAGATTGAATATCAAAAAGACTGTAAAATACCTACTCAATCATTTTATATCGATGACATTAGTAGAATGAAAATACTTTAAATATATGGGTTAAATAAAATTGATGATAATATTAATTTTGCTTTTTCAAAATTTTTTTATTGGGGCCACTAGAAAAATTTAAATTTTATGTGTGATTTGACTTATACTGTATTTCTATTGGGCAATGCTGATCTAAAACTACGATCCTCCAGCTTTACTAGTGGGTATATTCTTAATTTAAATGGGTATAAATGTGCCCTAAAAGTCAAGGACAAGAATGTTCACAGCAGAGTTAGGTGTAATAGCTCCAATCTGGAAAAAACTCAAATTCCCATCAATAGTGCAATGGATAAATAAGTTATAATGTGATTATAATATGAAATACTATTTAGCAACAAAAGTGAATAAACCACAGCTACATACTACAATAGTATTCTTGACTCTACAATATTGTCAAAGAATTCAAATCACTTGATCCCATTTATATAAAACTTATAGAGGTTTTATGGGTTGGATATGTAGCATCTCCCAAAAACTCATGTGAGAGACAATGCAAGAATGTTCAGAGCTGAAGTGATCAGATCATGAAATTGTAACTTAATCAGTGGATTAATCTACTTGAATGGATTAACAGGGTGGTAACTGTAGACGGGAAGGATATGGAAGGAAGAAGTAGGTCACTGGTGTCTTGGTGGTTTACATTCTGCCTGTCTGCTTCCTAACTGTCATGTCCTGAGCTGCTTTCCTCAGAATACCTTTCCACCATGGTTGGTATTCTGCCTCACGTTTGGTCCAGAGATATGGAGTTGACCAACCCCGGATAGAACCTCTGAAACCATGACCCCAAATAAATTTTTCCTCCTCTAAGTTGTTTTTGTTGGATCCTTTGGTTGCAATGATGAAAAGCTGACAAAAACAAGGGGAGGAATAAGCTACAGTATTAGAAGTCAGAAAGGTAGCTAACTTTGGGGAGAATGGTAGGTGTAGGGACTGAGGGAAATCGGCAATGTTCTGTGACATGAACAGTGGATGTTCATGACAATTAATTGAACTATACATTATACAAATTGTGTTCATTTTTCTGCATATGTTATTGTTTCCACTAAAAAATTAAGAAGGGTTAATGAGGCTACTCACAATTTGTTAAATATTATTTTTAAAAGCTTTTATTAGTACATTATAGTTATATATACTAATGGGCTTCGTTCTGACATAATCATACGTGCATGGAAATTAATTTGCTCCATTTCAGTCCCCAGTGCCTCTGTGTTTCCTCCTTTCCTCCCTCCCACTGTTCCTGTTCCTCAACTGGTCTTCCTTCTATTTATTTATTTATTTATAATTGGTGCTTTATAGGTGTATATAAAGGTGGCATTCACTGTGCTATACTTTTACACGTGCATAGCATAATTTTGTCAAATCCATTTCACATTTCCTGCCCTTTCTCTTTTTTCCTTCCTCCTCTCCTACTCAATATTCTTTTACTCACTGATCTTCCCTCTATTCTTATGAGATCTGCTAACTTCCCCTTTCCCCCTTATTTTGCTCTAGCTTCCACATATGAGAGGAAACATTCTTCCCTTGATTTTCTCAGTCTGGCTTATTTCACTTAGCATGATGTTCTCTAGTTCCATCCATTTACATACTAATTCCACAGTTTAATTCTTTGAGGAGCACTTAGGCTGCTTCCACAACTTGACTACCATGAATTGTGCTACTATAAACATTGATGTGGCTGGATCCCTACAGTATGCTGATTTTAGATCATTTGGATAAATACCGAGGAGTGGGAAAGCTGAGTCATATGGTGATTCTATTCCTTTTTTTTTTTTTTAGTTATTTTCAAACTACTTTCCAAAGTAGTTATTCTAATTTGCAGCCTTACCAACGATGTATGAGTGTAACTTCCCCCCATATCCTCACCAACATTTATTATTTTTTTGTATTCTTATGATTACCAATCTGACTGGAGTAAGATGGAATCTCAATGTAGTTTTGATTTGCATTTCCCTGAGGGCTAGGAATGTTGAACATTTTTCATATATTTGTTGGCTATTTGTTACAAAATAATTTTAATAAATGTAAGGCCTTCTTGAATATTAAGCTTGTTGTTAAGCTTAATGCTATCCATGGAAACTGCAGAAAACAAACTGTTTTTTGTAGATTGTATTCTGTCCAGTAGGAAATACTGACAACTTTCTAAATAGTATAACTTTCAGTTTAAAATTTAAAAATTGATTAATCACTAAGCTTGGCATAACAGCCCATTTCCTGAAAAAAATGTGTCAATAATGTTGACAAAAATAAAATACAGAATCTGAAAATGACAAAATTTAAAGGGGTGATGTATTCTACATTTTCCTGGGTCATGATTTCTTTATCAATCTGGTGGAATCTATGATACTTCCTCTTTAAAATACATATGTGTAAAGTATGCGTAATAGTAACATATATAATAAATTACACATAATTTCAGGTGGTCCATCATGGTAGTTAATTTTAGATAATGGTTTGAGGCCAAAATGTTCAAGAGACACAGCTGGTTAGTGAAACAACCAGAACAGGAATTAAAGTCTTTTAATTTTCCAAACCATCATTCTTTCATGATAAGCAGCTGCCTTTTTTCTTTCCCCGTCTTCCTATCTGTGTACTGACATTCACATTGCACTCTCACAAGATTTTGTCCTTATCCCTTTATCTACATGGGAAGAGCCTTCAGCTATAAAGTGCAAGACATACAATTGTTATAAAACAAGCACTTATTGAGTTAAGAGAACCTGCAAATGTCTGTCTGAAACCTCATAATAGAACTATGCCCCAATGTTACAGGGTTTTTAGGAACTCAGATTTTGATGTCAGACTGATCTAAACATGAATTTGGTCTCTGCCCTTTAGCTGTATATTGCTGGGTCTCACTTGGAAAACCCCATAGTACCAAATATACTGCATAAGAACATTGTGAGGTTAAAGGAAGTAAGTATCTCAAGCAGCATCTGGCACAGTAAATACTCAGAAAGAGGCTATGATTGTCTTTAGGTCATGGTAAACCCTGAATTAGAGAATCAGTTGAGCTTAGAATCTCAGTAATAATTAGTCAATCAGTCTAGGTGATCCAGGAATTATTTATACATTAATCTCATAGATTCGGCCTTTGATTAACCTATTCCAATGATAGCAAATTCACTAGAACTGACTAAAGCATCTCCAAGTTCTTCCTTATTGTTGTGTCGAATCATATGAAATTGCTGCTTGTTGGTCAAAAAGATCAAATTAGAAACAGTTTTTAATAAAATAACCAGAATTTTCCTTTCTGTTGCTTCCTTTAAATTTTGTTTGATATTTACTTTTTCCTTCCTCTAAATGACAGCACTTTAGAAATAATGGAGAGTCAGTGATGAATCCCATAGATTTAGTTTCTGCCTTCACTACAGTTCACATACTCATCAAGAAGTCAACAAGAAAATAAGCAATTATATATAATTTTCCATCTCAAGGAGTAAGAAGAATGTTTCAAGCAAATGGCTTAGTAAGAGGAATTCCTATAGAATATATCATACATGGAGATTTGAGAATATAGAAAAGCATCATCCTATAGAACTGTGCTCTATCTAATATGACAGCCACCAGTCACACCCAAAATGAGAGTAGTGTCATGTGACTGAGGAAATGAAATTCTAACTTAGTTAAAATTTGAATAGCCCCATATGACTAATGAGGCTACCAAATCAAATGGACAGAGGCGAGAGACAAGGCTGAAAAATCAGCAGGGTCTATCTAGGTTATAAAGAACTTTGAGAAGCAAGTTAAAGATTGTGGATTTTATCCTACGTGCCATAGGGAATCTTGGAAGGGTTTTAAGCTCCAGGGAGTTGCATAATCAGATACAAATTTAGAAAGATAATTCTGGCTGTCTTGGGGATATGGACAGGAGACAGGTAGAGACATTGATCTTGTCTTTAGGAGTTTGCTCTCTTAGGGGAGAGATGGGTACAAAAGAGAGAAATGACTAAAGGGTATTTCAAAGAAACAAATACATAACCAATCACACCCGGTCACATTCAATACTCATGTATGTATTTATATACCTTGCATGTATTATTTGTTAACAGTAATGACTTGCCTGTAGCAGTGACACATACCTATAATCCCAGCAGTTCAGAAGGCTAAAGCAGGAGGATTGCAAGTTCAAAGCCAGCCTCAGCAAAAGCGAGGTGCTAAGCAACTCAGTGAGATCCTGCCTCTAAATAAAATACAAAACAGGGCTGGGAATGTGGCTCAGTGGTTGGGCGTCCCTGAGTTCAATCCCCAGTTACATCCTGCCAAAAAAAACCCTAATGATTTATAGTTCTTCCTAATTCTTCACAAGACATCTAGACTTTTAGGTATTTTGGGGTGTCCTCAAAGGTCTCTAAGATGACAAGTAAGTCTGTCATCAGAATAACCAGGTAATCCCCCCAGGTCTTTCTCCTCTCTGTATATTTCACTCTGATTTTCTCATTTTTCCGGGGCTACTTTTGGCTATGGCCATGTCATTGATACCAGTGGTCCCAAAGTCATTAATTCTTAAGGTGACAGAAAGGTACTTTATTCTTTGCAGAAGGAGGAGGAAAGCACCCCAGGTGAGCCATGTCAGCCAAGTTGCTTGGTTCTTCCTCCCCTCTAACAGAGCAGTTTTCTTTAGCTAGTTCCTTCTGGATTTACTTTCCCCTCTCAACCCCTGTAAGCCCTACCTACCAGGTAAGACAAAACAAAACAAGGTTCAAAGCAAGTCCTCAGGAACTGGTGATAGTAAGAGGCCATTGGATGTCACATTCCCCCCACCACCTCACTGACACACACCACAGAAAAACACACACATCTATGAATGTATATATTCCTCTTCAATATGTTGACATGTTGACATGTCCGTACAAGGCTGAGTTCTCATCAGGATCAGACAGCATCATTCCTATTCTATGAATGATCCTATAGAAGAAATGTATAAGAAAGTATGCAATCAACCACATCCCAACAGTCAGATATAATGTATATGGAGCTGGAGCAATAACATGTCATAATGGGAAGTGTATGTTCTCTGATGTCACCCTGACCTGCATTCATATCTCAGCCTGGTCATTTTTACTAACTGCAAGGTCTTTAGGCAAATACTTATCTTCTGAACTTCAGTTTTCAATTCGATAACATATTCTTTGGAGAGTTGTAAAGATCAAAAGTTGCATATGTGCACTGGCTGTAGCCATAAGGTGCTAAACAAATGAAAGCTGTGATTACTACATTGGTGTTGGAAGCCTCAGATGCCACAGGTATGGGAAGAGGACACAGAAGTTCAGACTGCCCCACATCTTGCCACACCATGATGCTTAAGAGCATGGGATCTTATGATACTACAGTCAGGTCTCTTCTGGTATGGATGAGGCCACTAAAGCCAGAAAGAGGAAGTGACTCTATCAGTGTCATTGAGTTCATCAGTGCCAAAGCCAGGCCAAGATTCCAGGTGGGTGTGGAGAGGTTCTGTCCAAAGCTCCTTTCTAAAGGAGGCTCTGCTCTTACCTGCCCCCTTTCATTCGGGAGTGACAATCTGTACTCTTTTGCACCTGGGGGTGTCCCTTCCCCTCACCGTGGAAGGTAGAGGGAAGAGCAGGAGGAGGTAGGGTGTGTTTTTGCTGAAGCTCTGGCCCTGACAGGCATCTCCGTCGCCATGGCAACCCTGGCTTGGTTGGGAGGACCTGCTCCTCCGGCGCCCCCTCCCATTCACGCAGCGGACGTGACACGTGCGGCGGGGTCACGTGTTGTTGTTGGGCCGGGAAAGCTGCTTCCGGGTCAATGCAGGACACCGGGCTCCGGCGGCCAGAGTGGGGGACGAGGTGAAGCGGAGCCGGGCCCGGGCCCGCCGGGAGCAAGCCGGAGGCTGAGCGGCGGCGGTGACGGCGGTGGCCGGGAGGGGGGAGGAGAGGCGCAGCCCGAGGAGCCGCCGCAGCAGCTCCCCCGCCTCCCGGGCTGAGGGGTGAGTGAGCCCGGCCCGCCGGCTCCGCCGGGCTCTCGAGGCCGCGGCGCTCCCCTCCGGAGCCGGGGCGCGGAGGGCCACTCCTGGGGGCGCAGTGAGAGGAAGCTCGGGGGACACTCGGGTCGAGCGGCGTTGCCGGGGCAGCTGCGGGGTGGGAGGCCTGCCCCGGGGCTCGGCGGACGGCGGGGCCTGCTGGGCTCTGGCGGAGCGGGAGGGGCCTGGGCGGGGGGCGGAGGCCGGTCCCAGGTGGGAGGGGACGTGTGCGGAGCCCCCGAGGTCCGAGAATCCTGGCTGCTCAGTGTGCCCCGAGGCCTGAAGCCTGGGGAGATGCCCCTACCTGGTAGGAGACGGACGTGTCTGGGACTGCCGGGGGTCTAGGAAACTTGTCTCTGAACTACTGAATTAAAGAAAAGAAAACAAAATAGAGGACGTGTCCCGAGGGAGGTTTGCTGGGAAAGGGCGGCCATCCCTAGGCTCCTGGTGCACCAGGCCTGACCCTTCCAGGGACTGATAAAAGGATGTGGTAGTTTAACCAGGGCTTTTGGTAGAATATATTTGCCCCAAGTTGGGAGATTCCGAGATTGAGGGGGGTGGAATAAAGTGGAGGCTGGCAGGAGCGAACCCTGACCTGGGATCTTGCAGGGACTACGGATGTTTGGAGCTTCTTGTTTTGAGAATGGGAATACAGAGTTCTAGGTCCTTTACTAGGAAGACATTCCACAGTATCTTTTCTTGGGACATAGTGATGGCAGAAGTTATAGTTGAAAGTTGGTTGGAAGAGTTGAACTGTTTACAGTCAGTGCAGGAAGGAGGAGCTTTACTCTGAAGGTTGCTAAGCTACAGGGAGCTTGTAGGCACCATCTAGGGCTGTTTGGGAAAGCTGAGAATGCATTCAGTGCCCAGTAAAGACCTAGCAGGGGTTTGTCTCTGTTCTCTTCATGCTGCCATGGAGCTCTTAAATTGGTTTCCACGGATTCATCTTGAGCCAGGAGAGTTTGAATAAGTGCTGAAGACTAAGAAAACACGCAGTCTTTGGGTCCTGAGACATTAGACTGGATATCTGGGGTGGTATCTTTCAAATTTAGTTTGTTTCCTTTAAATAAAAAAAAAAATATATATACCGCACAATGCATTTTACATTGTGATCTAGTACATATCTACATATGATTTTAAAGTAATTCAACCTTTACCCTTATTACACGTGCATTCTGGTAATTTCTATTCCATTTTCTTTCATTTAGAAACATACTGACTGAAATACACCAAATTGATTTATGGGTCTCCACTTGCAGATTGAAAAGTGATGTTTTTTTTTTTATTGGTTGTTCACAACATTACAAAGCTCTTGACATATCATATTTCATACATTAGATTGAAGTGGTTTATGAACCCCCAATTTTACCCCAAATGCAGATTGCAGAATCACGTCGGTTACACATCCACAATTTAGGCACGTTTCTTGATTAGTCAGTGTCTCCATATTCTGCGCTTTTAGAGAACAAAGATGATTCCAAGATGAGTTTTGGGGACAGGGGTAGGGCTGCCAGGTATAAATGTTTGTTTCAGTTAGTTAGATGTTTATAACATATAACATATTTGATCCCTGTTTCTTGAAGTATTACAATCATAATATTTGACATATCAGTGTTTCCCAATCATTCAACAAAATTGTGTGTCTGTGCCTCTTAATTTTCTCTGTCCTTTGCTGCATCTGAGAAATATGAGAGGCGTAGTTTCATTAGCCACTTTGTCTCCTAGTCATAGTTAAGGAAGTTTTATTTCACTGCTATCATTATAAAGATACACTGTTTTGCTTTTCTGTTACTTAAAAACATCTTGAATCTTCTCACTCCAGTAATTGTTATGTTTTATACTTTTTGTTCTATATTTAAATGTATAAAGTTCATGGCTTTAGTATATTTCATAAACTTAGGAATAACTTTGAATCATTTACAAATTGATTTTTTGTTTGTAAAATAGGTTAGACCCTTATGAAAAACAGTATTAATTCATAATAAACATTAATGAGTGTTGGGGAACAAAGTTAGAGATCTTTTCCTTTGAAAAGTTCTCACACAGCCTCTTCTGCATTGTCAAATGATACCTTGCCTAATTTTAATAGGTAAATGTATGGGATATGTATTTGACTAGCTTAATAATGTTACTTTCAGTTGACAATGAGTTCATATTATTTGGAACCAAAGGCACATTAATCTGGAAAGAATTGCTCACATTAAATTTTATCAGTGGGGACACATTCTTTACTTGATGCCTTATGAAAGCTTTCTATTGTCTTCAAACTTTGTGGGTGATAAAATATATCTTTCTTTTTAACTCTTGACTATGTCTTGGTTGTAGAGGAGAGACTTTATATTGGTATGTATCAAACATTTCAGAAATTTATCTCTTTTAATCAGGTAAATATTTGTTTTAAAATATAGCTTTAAAGAATGTTTAAAAAAGATTTTCTTTTTTGGTAGGTGTTTGGAACATTAAGGAAGATCTCACTGATTTCATTTTCTGGGAATTGTGTGTACGTGTCAATAAACAATGTGGAGAACTTATTCTGAGTGATTGTGTGTGTGTTTTTTTTTCATTTGTTTGTTTTGTTTTTTAGTTTTCAGTTTTCCTTTTGACTTAGACATACAGCAGGCTCTTTTCCCCTTGTAATTTTTGCTTCCACACTATTGTGGCTTTGGAAATCAGACACTTAATATTTATCAGAATTTTGTGTAAAATGGGATTGTGTTGCTTTGAATGATGTTTTAAATACACATAAAATACTTATTTTCCTCTTAGTGTTTAAACTATATGACATGTATTTTGGCTATTTAGGCCTAATTATTCATTTCATAGTCCTGGGCTATGTTTTAAATAAGTGAGTTCTTGATATATTTTGGACCTATTCTGTAATGTAAGAAAAAGTTCTGAAAAGTAATGTGAAATTGACAGTGTTACAATTTGGGTTTAATAGGTGAAGAAATCATTTTAGCGGTGACTGTTGCCTTTGTCCTACATGTGTTTAGACATTAAGATTTACCATTACTCCCTTTTTCAGCCTACCCTGTTCTGATTTATGTTTTTTATTGCGGATCAGCACAGTAATACCCCAACAATTCCCATTGTCTGTTATTCTAATGCTACTTGATTTCACATAGCTTCATGAGAGTATTCTTCCAGAGAATATTGCTGTGATTACTTCATTTTTCTCCTCAAAAGCCATTAGTGCCTTCCAGTGCCAGCAATACATAAAGCCCATACTGTTTAGGTTGTAGTTGAGGACCCCCTGCAGCTTTTCTCAATTTTTTTTCCCTGACATTTCATTTCCAAAAACAGATCCTCTTCCTACCAAGGTCTCTCTAATCATTATATCTTGCTTGGTATATAACAAAGTGTGTTCCCTTTCTTTGTGAAATCCTGTTTATCCTCATTTCATTAAGATAACCCTCTTCTAAAATAGGTTAGACTCTTATAAAAACAGTATTAATTTATAGTAAACATTAATGAATGTTGGGGAACAAAGTTAGAGACCTTTTCCTTTGAAAAGTTGTCACACAGCCTCTTCTGCATTGTCAAATGGTACCTTGCCTAATATTTAATAAGTAAATGTATAGGATATGTATTTGACTAGTTTAATAATGTTACTTTCAGTTGAAGATGAGTTCATATTATTTGGAACCAAAGGCACATTAATCTGGAAAGAATTGCTCACATTAAATTTTATCAGTGGGGTCACATTCTTGAGGTCTAACCTATTTTAAGTCTTTCTTGATTGTATTGTTTGTGTGCCTTATTTTTACCTCTTTTAGATCATAAATATCTGGAGGTGACAGGGTTCAAATATCTTTGATTCTTGAGGACATCTAGCATAGGGTCTATTGGAACATAGGTCATAGACCTAGTGAATCAGAATAACTAGACTTAACTAAAAATGCATATCCCTGAGTTCTGCCCTGGACTTATAGAACCTTAATCTCTGGTGGCACCTAGGACTCTGTATTTTAGCAAACTGCCCAGGTGACTCTTCTGTTCAATAAAATTTAAAAATCACTGATTAGCATGATGCCTTAAATGATAATAGGTACACACACTTGATTTTTGAGCAAGTGAAGTTAATGAATTGAGCAGTATCATAGTTCAGGATGGTTTAATTTTAAGGCTTTGAAGTCAGCCTAGACTTGAATCCTGTGACTGTAACCTCACTGAACTTCTATTTTCCAACCTGTAAAACAGGATTAATAGTATCTCTTATGAGGGTGTTGTTGGAATTAATTGAGATGGTACATGCAAAGCAACACAGCACATAACACGCAGTAGGCTCTCAGTAGATTTTTATCTGCTGCTGTTATGATGATGACCACTAGCATCGGTGTCATCACGGTAATGAGATATGGGTTGCACGAATAGGTTCTAGGTCAGTGATTGTTAAAAAGCAGATGGTTCATATGGTTTCCAGAAGTCAGGCTTGCAATGTTTTCTGTTTTGGGTTAGTAGATCATGGGTGTTTGTGCTGTTTAAAGTCATAAAGGTGTTTTTGTCCTTCCTTCCTTCCTTCCTTTTTTGTTTCTTTTCCTTTTTTGGCATTGGGAATTGAGCCCGGAATCACTTTACCACTGAGCTATATCCCCAGTGCTTTTTTATTTTTTGAGACAGTGTTTGGGTAAGTTGTTAGGGCCTCACTAAGTTGCTGACACTGGCTTCAAACTTGTGATCCTCCTGCCTCAGTCTCTCAAGTCTCTGGGATTGTAGGCATGTGCCTTTGCACCTGGCTAGGTGTTTGGTCTTTTTGAGAAAGGTTGGTATTAAATTAGAATGTTATTTTCCCTTAGTTTTACCACTGCTCAAAGAATAAAATGCACACTTCCAGAGGACATAGGTCCTTACCATCTGGCCTAGCCAGTCCCCTCCAACAGCTCTCCACATCATCTACAGTATGTTTCTATCTTTTTAGTTGTACCTGTATATGTGTTTTCCTCCACTTTTTCATCTAGCAAATTTCCACTGTTGTCCTAAGTTTCAGTTCTACATGTGACTGACCTTCTGTGTTCTCAGTATGCTTTGTGTACACTTACAATGCATTACCTTTGTGTACATTTGTCTCTCAGGAATAGAATTTAGTTGTGGCATATATTATATCCCCAGTATGTTGTCAATAATTAGTCCACCTGTACTAGAGAGAGAGGATGTTGGTGTTTGCCTTCTGTCAGCTCCCATATTTGTCTGGACTTTGCCATTTTCAGCTTTCACAATAGTAATTATAACTTATTGGCCACTAGTAATTACAACTTATGCTAGACACTAGATGATTTCATTTAAAAAACTTTTGTTTCATTTAATTTTCACATTAACCTTATGAAATAGCTATTGATACCTTTATTTTATAAATACGGGGACAGGCATAGACAGGTAAGTAACTTGGAGAAATTACACAGCAACCATAATGAACCTGGAATTAATCAAAGCTCACGCTTTTAACTGCAATACTATTCTAAAAAGGTGATTTAAGCAGGTGACACATTTCTGAAATCAAGAGATTGTGGCTGTATGAAACTTTTATTGTTAATTTACTAATCATTCTTAGAAATGTGATGTGTTAAGTGCTCTCACAAAAAGGATTGTTTAAAACTATTCTCTGGATAATGCCTTTCCAGTGATTTTCCAAAATTTTTCTTTCTCCCCAGTCTGCCACACTCTTCCTTGGTGTACTTGATTTTCATTTCATTATTAAATAATACTACTTCATGTCTATTAAATAAAGTTTACCTTTTCATTCATCCAACAAACACTTGTCCAGTGTACACTAAACTGGACTAATGGGTTCCTGCTTTTGTGGAACTAAATTCTGGTGGAGAGGGACCTTAAATACCAAATGAATGGATCATGGTTCAAACTTCAAAGAAAGAATGAAGCGATAATGAGTGATAGATAGTGGTAGTGGTGCCATTTTTGATTAGGTGATCAGAGGCAGACTTTGAGAAGGTGACATTTGGGTTTACATTTGAGACTCATGCTGAATTGAAGCAACTCTGCCAAGAGCCAGGAAAGGGGGAAATTAGCTTGGCAAGTTTGAGAAGTAGAAAGCCAGGGAGTCTGAAGCCTTGTGAGCTAGGAAAAGTGTGGAAGGAGGAAAATATTAGAGAGAGCAGATAAATTGAAGAATATGCTAGAGATTGGATTTTATTCTAAATGGGAAAGGAAGCCATTGAATTTTAAAAAGACACAATTTAACTTAAATTTTGAAAAGACGACTTGGCTGCTTTGTGGAGAATTGTACAAGTTAGGAGAGACCAGGGAGGGGGCTGTTGCAGCAGTCCTGGCTTGGACTAGAGCAAAGTAAGAGAAGGAAAGAATGGGAGGAATTGGGATGTTATAGATGTGTGGATGGGTCGGCCTGATAATCACATGGGAGTGTGAGAGGAAAAGAGGGATTAGATGTAATTTCTGAGATGGGAGTGAGCATAGGAGGAGCAGATTTGGAGAGGGACTGAGTTCTGTTTGTGTCCCCTGTGTGCCTCTCCTGATGTACACCTTCAACCTGAAAGGATGCCACTGTTCTCAGTTTTGTGTTATTATTTTCTGACTTTTCTTTATAGTTTTATTTTTATTAAATATTTATCTGACCCTAAATTAAATTAGAAGATGGAAGATTAATTATCAGTTAATTTTAAATTTCAAAATTTAAACTCAGTATAAATGAAATTGCACATATTCTTGTGATTAATTATTTCACCCATTCAGCATTGCTTTTTAAATCATTCATGTTGATGAGGAAACAGGCTTAATGAACTACCAATTGTTTGTTTTATGAATATGTTGTAATATATGCAATTATTGTTTCTTAAATGTAAGGGGTTTTTACCCCAGGATTTCTGCAATTTCAAACAAAGCTGTTATCAGCATTCTTGTCCTTATCTCCTGGTGCACATTTACAAGTTCCAGTAGCGGTCATTCTGAGAGTAGAATTGCTGTATGAGAGAGTATGTGCGTCTTCAACTCAAGACATGTTGTTTTCCAAAGTGTCTTCAAATTTATACTCTAGTAGTGTGAGAGTTCCTGTTCTTCCACATCCTAACACTTGGTATTGTCAGAGTCATTAAAGTTTTGCCAACTTATTTGAAATAATACATCACTACTTCAATTTTTGTCTCTGAACATTACTGAAATCGGGCATCTTTTACATATATTTAATAGCCATTTCAGTGTTATTATCTATTAAATATTTATGTTTATTGTCCATTTTCCTTTGAACTTTCACCTTTTGAAATTATTTTTAAGAGTTATTCTTACTATGCTGCAAGTGCCCCTCCTTCATAGGTATGCTGCAAATGCCCTCCACTCCCATTTCTGTCTTATGTCTTATGTTTTTAATGTCTGATCAAAAGTTTTTCATTTTACTGACCAACTCCCTTTATAGATTTTAAAAATGTTTTGATTATAAAAAAGTGATGATAATCATAGTATTGGTATTTAATTCATGGATAAATGTTTGAGTATAACAAAGTTTTATAAGGGCACATATTTTTTCAAAAGGTTAGTCCCTTTATTCATTTATTAACATTTCTTCTCATGAACATTGGTAAAGGATTCAAAGAAAAAGATAAGTGAAGATTATATATGTCATAAATCAAATCTCCCACTAAATTCACTTATGGAGACTTGGCTACTTCATTCTTCACTCATGGTTTAAAATCCTCAAGTGAATTTTCTGCATTAATTTCATAAGGGTGCCCGAGATTAGAACTGGAAACTTTGGACTTGGCCTAATACATATTTTTCTATACCATCTACTTTATTTATTTATTTTTTTATAAATATTTCTATAGTAAAATAACCATTTTAAAATTTACCATTTTAACTATTTTAAGTATTTACTTCAGTGGCATTAAGTATGTACACGTTGTTATACAACCATCACCACAATCCCAGAATTTTTTCATTTTTCCAAACTGAAACTCAGTACCCATTAATCTCCATTCCCCACTCCCCACCTTCTTGGCAACCAACCTTGGTACTTTCTGTCTCCATGAATTTGATTACTTTGTTTTAAACTCGTGTAAGTACAGTTATACAGTATTTGTCCTTTTGTATCTAGCTTATTTCCTTTAGTATAATGTCAAATACGTTATAACTTATGTCAGAATTTCCTCATTTTTAAAGTTGAATAATATTCCATTGTATGTATGTATGACATTTTGCTTAGCCCTTTACGCACTGATGGACACTTGGATTTTTTTTTTCTACCTTTTGGCTATTGTGAATAATGGTGTAACTATCTGTTCTACTTGCTTTTGATTCTTTTGGGTATATTCCCAGAAGTATAATTGCTGAATTAAATAGTAATTCTATGTTTGATTGTAGAGTTTATTAATAAATACAGTTTTTATATTTTATAAAATGTATTTGCTATGAACAATAAAAGTGACTAGAAAACCTATCATTAGGACATATACTAGTTTCCAATTATGTGCAAAGTTCCAGTCTATGATAGATACATAGAAGTGTTAGGATATGTATGATTCTTATTGTCAAAAAAACTGTCTGGTCTGAGGATACAAATAAACACATGAAAATTACATCACAATGCATGACTTTAATAATGTGGAGTATATGGGCCAAAAATGAAAAGATGACAGGCCAATATGTGATTATTTGCCCACTGAATATTTTAGGTAGTAGCTACCATGAGCTCAGCTAAAAGGAAACATCTTTAAGGCAAGAGGTATCTGAAAAAGTCTCATCTCTCAAGTATATTTTGAATGGGATGTTGCAGTATACATAAAATTCAGATAAGCAGAGAGATACTGGTGAGATCTTCTATGTAAGGAGGCATGCCATAAATATCAGATATTTTATTTTGTGATGACTCATTAAGTTGGCATTAATTAGCATAGTCCCCAGCCCTTAAAACAAATGAGACCAAATCTATTTAACAAAAACCACAAGTCTTCTCACCCTACATTCAGCTGCTATATTCATTGGATATTGATGGTAGTAATAATAGGGTTAGTAGATGTAACAGTAAACTAGTATTTTGTGCTTTCTTGTGCTAAATACTTTTTGCCTATATTTTCTTCTTTCATTCTCCAGTTAGGAACCATTCATTACCCTTCCTATGGATGAGGAAATGGAGACCTGAAAAACTTCAGTAACTTACCCACTGTCACACACAGTAGTGGGATCAGTCAGGATTTACTTCCAGACATTTTAGATCCAGAATCAGCACTTATTACTGTTGGGCATATTATGCCATTAGCAGTAAATGTGGAAGGGATTAGTAACTTTTTTTTTATGTGTAAACTTTCATAGCCTTTCTGCATAACTGATGGTTTAACATCTGGAATCCCTGGTTATTAGCTAGAGTGGTTGGTAATCACCTCTAGAAAGCAGAGTGATAAACTAATAGTTTGTTGCTAATGAGACTTGCCTTAACATGGTGGCTTCTGTAGAGCAGAGATAGTAGGGTAATCCATTCTGTAAACAGCTAGATAATGACCTTAAACTTGCGTGTTCACAGCTGAAAGAAAATATACATGTAGTTTTCTTCTGATGAAACCTAATCCATTTAAGAAAAAAAAATTCATTGCCTTGTGGAAAGACAAAAAAAGTTGAGAATAATTTCCCCCCCTTTTGTAACTAGATTAGGCAGTAGAAATGCTTCTTAGTTTTTTGGCTATAATGATTTTCATACATTTTAATAAGTTATACTTCTAGAATTTATGGTGGTCTATATGCTGTTGGTATGAAATTTTTGTTTGTTTTTGTGGTGCTGGGGATTGAACCCAGGGCCTTGTGCTTGGAAAGCAAACACTTTGCCAACTGAGCTATATCCCCAGCCTGAAATGTTTCATTTTTAATAAAAACAGCAGGACTAAACAGATTAGAGATGTGGAGAGCATAATATAGCATGCTGATTGGGCCATAGAAAACTGAGCAAGTGCCCTCAGTTTCCTCTCCTGTAAACAGACAAGTGGCAGTTTGTCTCTTTAAGAGAGTGGTTGTGGAAAATGACTAGGCTTTAAAATGATTGTTAATCTCAGGGTGGAGATACTTGGTTTGGAAACATCATTTCAAGAGTAAATGTGTCTAATTCTGCTTTGCATAAGTAACACAACAAAGCCTTGGAATTTTTCCAAATCAAATCTGGGCCAGATAGAAAGGTAGGGGTAAATGTTAATTTATGAAGGAGTTGAGTGTGGGTTGGGGGAAGCTGTTGAAGTAAAGGGTGTTGTGAATGTTAAGTCATTTTTGTTGTGATTGTTGTGTCTGCTATGTGTTTTTGCTCTATATTTCAGAATCCCTAATTTAGCAGGGATATGGACAATTGGCTTAAGACAACAATTTTGGACAATGAAAATCATATGTGTTTAGAAACATTTTCACACAAAGAAATACTTCAGTATAAATAGCAGTATTTAACTTTTTTCTCAAATTTCTAATAAAATAATTAAGGTTTTGGGTTGAAGCCTTTAGATTAGAATTTCAGGTACTCTGTTTTTGTATAGTGGACTGCGAGCTTGGGAGTAGCTGAATTTGCTAATGTGCAATTGTAGATGAGAAAACTTTGTCTCTTTGTCCAGTGTTCAATGTGCCTTAAATGTAGTATAATTCTTTACTAGAAGTCATTGACAGCTCTGAGGCTATATTTGTCACTGATGATGCCATTAATGCAATGAAATTAAGAATTTTGGGTAGAAACTCCACTGTTTTTGATACTTTCAAGAAGTATGGTGCCATGGTAGGAAAAGATAGTAGTAGTAGATCAATAAGAATGATCAGGAAGAGTCTGAACTCACATTTCATCTGAAGTGTTGGTTTTTTAAATTACTTTTAATTTTCTACCAGGAAAAGTTGATGTGCCACATTATTACACTTAAATGCCATGTAGTATACAGTTGAGAAAGAGACTTTGAGAAACAGGGTGGTCCTTAGGGTGTGAAATCATGGTGGCCTGGTGTGTTATGATAATGAATTTTATCAGCTAGACTTGTTTTGCACTTGGAATGCTAAAAGTTAAGTTAGTGAATTGGCTAACTATAATCATACAGAATAGTTTCAAAAGATTTTGTTTTCCTTCTTACCTAAAGGAGACATCCACTTGGATACATTACGTAATGCTCAAGGGCAGTAACTGAAATAGAATTGCAGGTTCTTTATAATACATAATTCACTTTACTACTGAAATACTTTACAAACTTTCAAAATAGGTGGATAGTTATTAATGTGAAGGTTTGTCACAAGCTGTATAGGAAAAAACAGATGATAAAACTATATATCTAAAAACAACAATCTGTATAAAATTAAGTGTATCTACATAGCCTGGAAAGAGTGGTTTGGAAGGGTGTACACCATAAGGTGCTTCCTCATGCTCAGTGACCTTGCTAAATCTGTCACTGATGTCTTCGGGTATAGCTGTGGCTCTAAATATGCTTTAGACATGAAAGCTGTTGGTAACACTTATTTATATCCTTAGCTAATAAAAAGGGATACTACATGATGGGGGTTACAGGTTTTGCTGTAGTTATTGCTTGCATATATTCACTTGGAAATTTTTGAAAACTCATTGGATGTTGTATTTTTTAAAAGCAAATACTTAAAAAGCAGTTGATTAACAGAACTTTATATTTTGATTTATTTAATCTTTCTTGGAGGGAACATATATAACATATACTTTTCCTGAGTTATTCTGTTTTATTGGGGATACACTTATGCTGAGGATCAGAAATGCTTATTTAGAAAACAAAAATTCCAATTACCTAAATGTACAAGTATCTTTCAGGGTTTGGGTCCAATGGGGAATCATTCAAAAATAAAGGTTTCTTTGGATGAGGTTAAAAGAGGAGTCTACAAAATGAAAGTTAAATGGGCTAAAACAAAAGAAAAAACCAAATTTCTCTCCCCACACACCAAAACAAACAAACAAAAACCAGAAAGACATGAAAGTTAGTAATCCTAAGAGATTCTTTGAATATATGCAGGTGATATTCCTCCTCAGGTTTTGTTTTGTTAATTATTTCCAGTCTCCCTTGAACCCCCAGTCTCACCCCAGATTTAGCCTATATCCTCTTTTGTCTTTAAAAAAAAAACACACAAAAAAACTCTTAACCCTTGGTTTTCCTGTATAAGCTCTCCCCACTCTTCCACTTTCATCTAAGCCTCTCAAAATTTAGTTCATACTCATTCATTGTCTGCACTTATTTATTTCTTTAACTCCCTCTACTGTGGTTTCTACCACCTTGACTTACTGAAACTGCTTCTCCTAAGATGAACAAACTCCTAATTGCCCTATCCTTCAGGGATTTTAAATTTCTCATCATTTTGACTTCTCTGTATTCTGCATATAAAGATCAGTAATCTCCATCCTTGCACTACAATCATAGTGATCTATCAAAAATTTTCTTACTTTTATTTCAGCCCGAATAAGGTTGGTTATGATCTGATTGCTGTTACCTCTACCTTTTTATTTTTTTATTTTTTGGTGGTAATGGGGTTTGAACCCAAGGCCTATGTGCATACAAGGAAAGCACTCTGCCAACTGAGCTATATCCCCAGCCCTATTACCTCTACCATTGAATCTCCTGCCTCCCCAATGGGCCAACATATGTATTTTATGCGTTAGCTACTGTTGATGACCCATGTTTTAGATCTCTTGTGCCTTCATTTACCATTGTCTCCTGTGCCTGAATGTTCTTCCCACCCTGTAATTTAATATTCATCTTTTACAGAGCCTCAGGATTTACTTACTTAATTCATCATGTTTCCAAAAGTTTAATCATAATTTATATTTTAGGTATGTATCATCTGGTATATTTCCTTCTAGATTGTTGATGTCCTGAGGACAGGGTTTGGATTTTATTCATTCTCCCTTTCTTCAGGGTTAGCACAGTGTTTGACAGAAATTCAGCATCTGGTACATGCTTGTTCAGCTGAAGTAAGCTCTGTGAGATCACATATTTTGTACATAAATGAATGGGTGAATAAGCCAAATTGGGATCAGTTGGTAAAATACAGAAAGAAATGGCAGATATATAATACTAAATGTATTTGTTGACTATATTTTGTATTAAATAATTGGTAAATAATCTCATTCTCAGATTGTTTTGTGAAGGAAACAGACACCTAAGTACAGAAAAAAAAATCACTGACATGAAGTATCATCTCAACAAAGGAACCTAAAGGTGAAATTGTGGAGCCTATAGACAAAATGTTTAACCTGTTTTGTTTACAAATATTATTGGCAAAAGATTGGCAGGCAGCTTTTTGAGTGTAGTTTTTTTCACCCTACTCTGATGAATAGATAAGATTGATTCGTTGTATGTAAATGAAACTGAAAGTAATATTAAACTACCTGAGAATATTTTCCTTTTATAGAAACTATGAATACTCTTTTGAAGATTTAGCCTCATCCTAAATTAATGATGTTTGAATTATTGTTGTTTCTTTTACAAATTGTAAATCAGTTCCCAACTGTCTACTCTTCTAGTATATTGAAATCTGCAGAATGGCTTCCTGATGCTTGAAGCCCAGCTCTGTTCCTCGTTGTCTCTACAGTCTGAGGTGACCTATAGACAGAAAAATTTGGATAAAATTGGGTAGCTTTTGTTGACACATTTAACTTGGTGTGCAAAGGCAAACTGCAGCCTGAGGGTATTCTTCCAGCTCTTTGTGTACAATCCATAGTGGAGCTTTTGTTTTGTCCTTGTTAAAGCCATGGTGAAGAATAGCAGAACACAGAATCTTCCCTATTCATCTCAGCCCTTCCTCTTAGTTTCATTCTAGTTTGGTTTTGAGGCTTGGGTGTGTTTTGTTTCTGCTTGCTTTTACTTTCCTCATTCTGTTTTACAAAATTATCTCTGTTTGGCCATCCGTTTTATTTTCTACTTTCTTCCTCCCCAGTTCCTTTAAAAATTTTTATAATGTTGTATATTCTACATACAAAAATTCCAAGTTGGAATTGTTTGCATAAAAACTTTACAATAATGAGGAAATAAAAAATTGTGTAACAAAATATTATGGTATTTCCAGATACATTACAATATTTTCCATTGTGAAAAGATGAGTTTTGAATATGGTGAGTTCAAGATTTCAAAGGGTAGACATTGAAAAGCGAATCTTTCTACCCTTCTTCTTCATTTCTTTTCTCTGGAGTCAGCTGTTGGTACTACTTTTACTCATTTCTATTTTTTCACTCTGGAGATAGTCTAGATATATATACAATCCGGTAAATCTATTTTTATAAGATTTAAAATTTATATTTTGGCATTCTGTGGCATAGTATTTATATCTCTTGGGAGTTGTAAGTGAGGCTGGTAGTATTTATACTTTATGAAATACACTACTGCACATTGTTTCCTTGTGAAATGTTGATGTTGCATGAGACCACAAGGTTGGATCTAGTATATCTTCCAGTGTTAGTGTCCAGACGTGGCCTATTTCTGTTTTCAGTTGTGTTGAGTATCATACTAATTTTGATCTACCCTTTTAGTGGGAACATAAAATATAAATTGTTTGATAGCAATTGAGGGTACTTAGGAAGCTGAATGTTCTGTTCTGATATTTATCCACCTGGCAAAAGTGCCCTGAGCACCTTATCCTCCAATTTGTACTTTATCCTGATTTTTTCCAAGCACTTTACAAGAGGATATTATAGTCAGGATCTTGAGACACAATGGATTTGAGATTTTCACAGGCACACTCTACATTTTGTTAATGGAACCAAGCAGCATCACCCAAGATTCCTGGCTCCTTGGCTTTAAGCACCAATTCAGAACATTTTACAAATGCATTAGAACTCTGCCAACTATAGAGGTAGACTGATGAAATTTGACACCTGCTATTTCCAAAAAGTCATAGATTATCCCCTATACCTAAAAAAACTTTTAAAAGGCTCTGGTTAAAGGATTTTTTTTCTACCCTATATTTCCTTATTTTTCAGTCTTCTTGGTTTTCAGCCCTCCTTCCCCACCTATTGTTCCTCTTCAAACTGCCCCAAAAGATAGATTAGATTTATATTACCAATCTATTTTGCAGCCATAAATTCTAATTCAAAATCCATCTATCTAAGACTGCATCATCTTTATTACAGGAAAACTAGTGCAGTAGAGTATTCTGGAAAAGAACCAGCGAAGGCACCTGGTGTCACTCTTCAGTCTTAAGAATAATAATTTAAAAAAAAAAATCCAGGCTATTTGGAAGAATTATTCAAGTATGGGGCTAGATGTTTTGTTTTCTGCCATGAGGGAAAAAAAATTTTAAGTACCCATGCTTGCTTGATTGAACCCAGTGGTGTTTAATCACTGAGCCACATCCCCAGCCCTTTTAAAAATATTTTATTCAGAGACAGGGTCTTGGTAAGTTGCTTAGGGCCTGATTAAGTTGCTGCGACTGGCTTTGAACTCTTGATCCTCATGCCTCAGCCGCCCATGCCACATTGTAGACTCTCAATTTGTCTATAATTCAATTGTGTTTAAGACTATTGCCCTTGAATTATGTAGTGCAGTGGTTCTGAATTCTACAGATAATAGATGCTAGTTAAACACAGTGACCATTATTTTGATAGAGTTCACCTTCCCCACACATTTTTTTAAAATTCTTTTTGAATTGCCAATTGTATGAAAGATAGCAATGTAACTTCTTTGATGTTTTTGTTAAACAATTTGTACAGATTCTGTTGGCATTCAACTTGAGACAAGGCCTTTGATAAGAGCTCTGGTGCTTGTTCCAAGTGGCATAAGATATGCTTTATGTTGTCTGCTGTTGGTGGTGATATGTTTACTTTTTAAAAGATCAGCCTGAAGGTTCCCAAAGCATAAGATGAACACAACCCAAGCTCAAAAGTTGACACCATGAGTATTAGGATAGAGAGCGCTCCTATGCAAATGTAGATGTAGATAGAAATAACTATCTGGCACTCCAATTATCTCTACCCCTAAGCTTACAAATGAAGATTTTTAAACAGAAGACAGTCCTGTATTTTCAAGGTGACTTGTGATATACTCAATTATGAAATGTATTCTATAGTCTAATCTTTGGTAAGTTATAGAGATGAAACTTTGTTCAGTGAATGGACACATGCTCCATGAGCATCCATTGTGTTCTAACTATTTGAGAACTGATTTCACACAGTTGTTGTGGGAGTGGCCTTGATAGTGGTCTAAGAGATATGCCAAACTTAATGACTATATTAACTCATGCTTTTTAAAAAATTCTTGTGGCAAATCTGAAGGGAGACCATCCATGGGTGAAAAAGATAACGTAGAAAGGTTAGCTAACTAGCGTAAATGTACCCGGCTAGTGAGAGAACATAAGTTTCCTATGTCCTCTGCTTTCTACTTTACCATAATTTTCGATTAAAATTAATAGCATTTGTATTTAGAGCTTTACAATAGCCCTTTAATCCAAATAATGTATTTATATATTTTAGGGCTCCACACTAACCCTGTAATATGAATAGTGTAGACGTTAATATTTTATAGATATAGATGTTTGAGTCCCAGAGAGAAATACTTGACTTGCTTGATGATACAAAACTATTAAGTAATGAAATCTGAGTGGGGTTTAAATCTGCTCCCCATCCTGAATTCTCTGCTTTTTCCACTTGGCACCCTGGAGGCAAGTGATTTTAATAACTCAGCATTCATCAGCTCTTACTATGCATAGTATGCTGTATCTGATGCTATGAATCGATACTGAAAGAAATAGAATTGCACAGTTTCACTCCCCTTTATAATTTAAAGTTGGAGTTAGGATGATAACATGAGAAATACCTAGTGTTCAGTATAATTAAACTATGCAAGTACAAGTAAACCAGTGCATCCATAGTGAAGTAAATCTGTCTCCAGTAATGGTAAACAATTTGAAGAATATCTGACTGGTATCAAACCATTCTCTGAGAAACTTTTAAATGTTCATTCCTGTTGGTTTCTTCCAGGGAAAAGTATCGGTAGTCCTCCTTAGTCTCTCTGTAAGCCACTCTTGAAATCTATAACAATGTTCAGGTCTCTCCTATTTTGAGAGAAAACTTGTGACAGTTGTGTCTGATTCCCTCCTCTATTTTGTGCCTGCCAAGCTTACTATCCCGTCTTCCTTCTCCTTTTCTCATTAAAGTCCTCAAAATATTGGCTGTATATGCTGCTCTTCTGTTGTTCCTTTTCTTTTTCTTCATGACTTTGCTGCTTCTGCGTGTCTTTTAAATATCATTGATTCCCATATTCTCTTGTCCTACTGTTCTTATTCAGAGTACTTCCTATATTCTGATGATGTACAAATCTTCATCTTTGGCTAACATTTCTCATTCAAATTTAGACTGTTTTCCAGAATATTCCACAAGTGTCTCTAATTGAATACGAGTAAATTGGAATCCATAATTTTGCCCCTTAACACTGACTTTGATCATATTTTTTTGACTAATGGTACTAGTTAAAGGTAATGTAGTCACCTGGTCACCTGTATGGGAAACCAGCTTAGACTCCCCTTCTTTCTCAGCCCCTACAGTTCCTGAAAAGCTAAGTCATTTTGAATCTGCCACTATTTTCTAATTCTTCCCCTACTCTGGCTTTTGAGGTCCTTATTATCCTGCTTTTGTATTCTTGTAGCATCTTCCTAACTCTTCTTCCTGCCTTCACTCATTTCCCTCATATCCATCAACTGTATAATTGCTAGGGTGAGTTTTCAACAAAACAATTGATAATTGTCTTCCCTTCCTAAAAACCTAATTTCTTCTTCTTACCATAGGATAAAGCTCTGCTTCTTAATGTGGCACATAAGCTCTCCTTTGGGGTTCCTGTTTAGATGATGTCCTTTATGGTCATGCTGCTTTGGCAACACTGGATCTCTTGAGGTTACTTACATATGATATGCCTTTGTACATTCTCTGCCTTCTTTCATGATATCCTTTCTTTGAGTAGTTTCTGTCCTCTCTTTTTCTGATTTATTTATTTATTTATTAGAAGATAGCTTAGTAGATTCTTTATTTTTTTATTGGTTGTTCAAAACATTACAAAGCTCTTGACATATCATATTTCATACATTTGATTCAAGTGGGTTATGAACTCCCATTTATACCCCGTATACAGATTGCAGAATCACATCGGTTACACATCCACGTTTTTACATATTGCCATACTAATGACTGTTGTATTCTGCTATCTTTCCTATCTTCTACTATCCCCCCTCCCCTCCCCTCCCCTCCCCTCCCCTCCCCTCCCCTCCCCTCCCCTCCCCTCCCTTCTTCTGTCTCTACCCCATCTACTGTAATTCATTGCTCTCCCTTGATTTTTTTCCCTTTCCCCTCACATCCTCTTATATGTAATTTTGTATAACAATGAGGGTCTCCTTCCATTTCCATGCAATTTCCCTTCTCTCTCCCTTTCCCTCCCACCTCTCGACCCTGTTTAATGTTAATCTTTTTCTCATACTCTTCCTCCCTGCTCTGTTTTTTAGTTGCTCTCCTTATATCAAAGAAGACATTTGGCATTTGTTTTTTAGGGATTGGCTAGCTTCACTTAGCATATTCTGCTCTAATGCCATCCATTTCCCTGCAAATTCCATGATTTTGTCATTTTTTAGTGCTGAGTAATACTCCATTGTGTATAAATGCCACTTTTTTAATTCATTCATCTATTGAAGGGCATCTAAGTTGGTTCCACAGTTTAGCTATTGTGAATTATGCTGCTATGTCTTATTGTTTTAATTTTTTAAAAATAGCGTGATAACCGATAGTTAGCATTAGAGAGGTTAAGTGTAGTTGCCAATATTTTGGTTGATGTATGATATAAGCATAGGCTAGCTCCTGATAATATGTTATCAGGCTGTTAGCATGTATTATCTCTTTTAATACATGGAGGAGTATAGAGAAAGTGCTGGAGTTATTGATTCTTTGGACCCTCAGCTGAGGTTAAGTAGAAAATCTTCTACCTAAATTCAGAACAAAAAGAAATGACATTCTATATTAGTCATTTCTTAGGCCGAGTGGTAAGTAACCAAAAAAAAAAAAAAGAAAGAAAGAAAGAAAGAAAGAAAAGAACAGTGGATTAAATAAAATAGGTTATTTATTTTCTGAAATTTCTAGAGATATATACCTATATGGCAGTTCAGTCCCAGGAAGACCACCAGAATTGAGGCCCCTTTTAGCAATTGCTCCTCCTCCTCCATTAGGACATATTACTTGGTTCATGGTCCAAGGTGGCATCTGTTTTCTATTAAGTAGAATGAAGGACGACACAAAGAAGGAAGTCAAATAGAATACTTTGGCTGTCTTTTAAGGATGATTGCTGGACGTTGCCACAGAATATTTTATTTCTATCCCAATCAGCTAGACCTTATTTCTATTCCAATCAGCTAGAACCTAGACATATATTTATTTCTAAATACAAATAGCCAATATATATATATGGTGTACATATGTAAAATTTCTATTACTGTGGAAGAAAAGGAAAATGAATTTCAAGGGTCAGATAATAAAAGCTTCATCCAAATTATTTAGCCTCATGTTTAGCCTATACCTCTTCTTTTAGTCCTTTTTCCAGTTACTTACTGCGTGAACTCTATGCACTAGTGCAAAGCCTTGTTATCCTTGATTGGAAATGATCACCCCTCTTCTTAAACTTGGAATAGTTTTTATTATTTTGCAAATATCATATGCTGAGCTATGTTGCTGTCATTTGTTTGGATATGTAACTTCCTTAAATCATAAGATCTTGCCACAGTGTAATTTCCTGGGGGCAGTGACCGTATCTTCTATGTCTGCTATGCCTACTTTAGTGCTTGATAAATAATTGGTTCTCAGTAAATATTTCTTATATGAGTAAATAAATAATTTTGATGATTTCTTGGTTTCTTGTAGAATTTAGGAAAGAGAGATGGACCAACCTAGTGGAAGAAGTTTTATGCAAGTATTATGTGAAAAATATAGTCCTGAAAACTTTCCTTACCGTCGTGGCCCTGGGATGGGAGTCCATGTCCCAGCCACACCTCAGGGCTCTCCTATGAAAGGTAAGAAAGATGAGACCTACACATTCATTTATTGGAGCTTCCTTAGGAAGTCAGTTCACAGAATTACCTTGTTTACAAATTATTTTTTTTACTTAAAATGATGAATCAAATAATCTTTTCCCCTTATTTTGGTCTCAGATTTTAAAGAACCTCAGTACTTATTTTCCTCCAGATTGTCCACGAGGAGTTGTAGTTGTACTTAAAGGGCAAGAATAATGTTCAAGTGGTAATATCTCTCTCTTTTTTTGCCCAAAAAACATTTATTTATTTATTTATGGCAGTAGAGTGTATTATGACATATTTATACAAACATGGAATATATCTTCTAATTAGAATTCCATTCTTGTGGTTGTATGTGATGTGGAGATTCACTGTAGTGTGTTCATATATGTACATAGGAAAGTTATATTAGAGTCATCCCACTGTCTTTCCTATCCCTGTCCCCACTTCCTTCCCTTCATTCCCCTTTGTCTAATCTACTGAACTTCTATTCTTTTTTTTAAAAAGAGAGAGTGTGAGAGAGAGAGAGAGAGAATTTTTTTTTAATATTTATTTTTTTTTAGTTTTTCGGCGGGCACAACATCTTTGTTTGTATGTGGTGCCGAGGCTCGAACCCGGCCGCACGCATGCCAGGCGAGCGCACTACCGCTTGAGCCACATCCTCAGCCCCTGAACTTCTATTCTTGCCCCCTCTCATCCTCACGGTGATAATATTTCAAATGCATGTTGTTTCAAGGATCCTGGAGGGTACAAATAGTGCATGATTGTCCTGTGCCCTCAAAGAGCTTAACAGCTTAACTGGACAAGGCAGTCACATTTACAAAGATAACACAAGCTAGTTTATGTTGAGCCAGAGGAATGACACAGTGATTGGGAAGGAAATTTGGAATTAAAATTAATAACCAGGAAGGGTTCAAAGCTGTGAGACTTGAATTAGTCTTCAGGAATGTAGAATTTAGTTATACAGCCGATAAAGACCTTCTAGGGGAAGGATTAGGTATGAGCTAAATTCTATAACTAGAAATGTGCAAGGTACATTTTTGCTTGCCTTTCAGCTTAATGTTGTATTTAACAGATCGTGGAAATAGTTCTTCGTAATTAAGAGGGATTAATAGTAAATTGTTGTTTTAGTTCTTGTGTTTAGAGGTTACCAAGTGTTTGTTATTTCTCAATACAGTTTTATCACAGCATGTGACCTGGAATGGTAGAGAGGCATGGACTTCATACTTGACCATTTTTTTTTTCTGGGATCCATTCCCATTCTGAGAAATTTGATACTGAAAAATACTAAGTTGGAAAACCATGTAATTTGAAGCCACCATTAATAAAGCATAAACTTTATGAGATCTTCTTTTTTACCAAGTGGAAAAAGAGTGGTTGAATTCACGTTTTCCCCTTTTAGTAGATATAGTAAGAGTGATTTTATTGACATATGTATTTTTAAGCCAGGTAGTACTCAGAGTTGTTACCTCAATTTGACCAGATTCATTAAATATTTCAGATTCTGAAACACTTTCTCTCATTGCAATTATAATTTAAAAGAAGGTTAATTTTCAAAAGAGACAAATTCTACATGGATATGAAATGGGTATAATTGGTAGACAAGTATGAAAGAACCAGATGTAGAGTTTTGAAAGGATCTGCTTAAGTGAGGAAGATTTCTTCAGTGATATGAACTTGAAGAAAGAAGTTGTTTAGTAGGTTGATTATCTAACAGTTTGAGGTAATTTTTACAGGCAGCAAAAGGTAAAGATTCACATCAGTCAGAGAGAAAAGAGTTACCCTGAATACTTTTGGACTAAATTAATGGGAGAAAAGAATTAAGGCCAACAAGAAGGTGGTGACAGTCCAGGCATGCATTTCTTCTGGTGTTCAGATGATAAGATAATAGTGTGGATGTTGGCTCTGTTGTGGTAATTAGGATGAAGAGCCCTACCAGCAGAGTTAAAGCCTGGAAGAATTTTGGAGGTACTGGTTCTGTGCTTTTGAACTTCTTCTGGGCCATAGTTAGCTACCTCCCCTTAGAATTCAGGATCCTTGGAGCCTGTTAACATCCTGTATTTTCTGGGTCCTTTTGTAATTTCACACAGTTTGATTTTTGTTTCTTGATGGTTCCTGAGAGCTGAACATATGTAGACAAAAGTTAGGCTGATGTAGAAAGTTTTTTGTGTCCCCTGTGATTCAGATCGCCTCAACCTCCCAAGTGTACTAGTGTTGAACAGCTGTGGAATAACCTGTGCAGGAGATGAAAGAGAAATTGCTGCCTTCTGTGCTCATGTGTCGGAACTAGATCTTTCTGACAACAAACTCGAAGACTGGCATGAGGTAAAATTTTTATAATGCTGAGTTTTGGCAGTAATAGCTGTTGTATTATTATTTATGTTGTAATGTGTTCTGAATTCTGGTTCTCACTGGGATTCTTGTCTATATGTTTCAAGATAAATAATTGACTGTATTAACTACTTATGATGATTTCACAGTTAGTTTTGTTACTGCTAACTTTTTTTTTCATCAATGTGAAAAGCACTGAGGAACTTTTTATTCCAGGCATCAAGAGGTTAGTGAGTCTACAGAGATCTATACTGCTTACAATGCATTAAATTTTTGTTTCCCTAGTTTACACATCCTACACTTATTCTCTACTTCTACTTCAATTTTCATTACTCTAAATTGACATAAAATTGCTAGAACTTGAGCTGGGTGTTGGTGACATGTGCCTGTAAGTCCACAGACTCAGTTGGCTGAGCAGGAAGATCACAAGTTCAAGGCCAGCCTTGATAACTTAGTGAGACCCTTAGCAACACAGTGGGACCCTATCTCAAAATAAAATGTAAAAATGACTGGGATATATCTCTGTGGTTAAATGCCCTCAGTTCAATCTCTGGTATAAAAAAAAAAAAAGGTAAATAAATAAATTAAAAGAGCTGGGGATGAAGCTCCATGGTAGAGTGCCCCTGGGTTTAATTCCCACTACCTCAGGGGAAAAAAATTGAAATCAATATTATAAAATATTAATTCTTGTTATTGAAATTTATTTTAGAACTTCTGTTATATTATCATGATCCTCTGACAGTTTAAGGCAACATGTCTTTAGACCTCAGAGTAATTCTAAATTAAGTACACAAATAATAGATAACATTGTCTTATTATTGTAGATAACATCACTCACCTGATTGTAACATTCCTGATGAGGGTACCTTGAAGAATAAGGGAAATACAATTCTTCCTACTTAGTTCATTTTCCTGCTTTAATTTAGGCTCTTGTATTTTGCTTTGACTACTGGAGAAGTTTGCTAATGGGTTTTCCTGGGTCTGGTTGTATGCTCTATTTTTCCATAGTGCCACCACAGACTCCTTTCAGTATATGAATAATGATATGACACTATTGCATGAAGTCCATTATGTGCTTTTTGATGCTTTGAAACCACAGGGTCTGAACTCATTCAGCATGGCCCTTCATCATATGGCCCTTTGCAGTGTTTGAAAATTTATCCCCATTTTAGCCATATACTTTTTACAGCCCATGATAAGTTCATGACGTGAAAAACTTCCTTGCTTCTATTCCTTCTGAACTGACTGTGCTCTTTTACCTCTTGTCTCCCTGGCCACTTCTATTTTTCCTTCAAGACTTGACCCAAGTTGCTGTTTCTCTGTGGAAATTTTCCGTGGTTTCTCTCAGCTACAGTCCTATGATTCCAGAGCACTTTACTATACTGCTGTGAAAGGATTTATCACAGCATAGAGTAATCACTTGCTTACCTGTTTTCCTACTAGACTGTGAGCTTATTTCAAGTGGAGGTTTTTATCTTTTTTATTGTCAGCACCCAGCATACTAAGTGGCCAAAAAGTTTGTTGAATGTGTTAATGAATAAATGATTATATCTTAAGGATTGATCAAAACCACTTGCTCTAACTTTTCCTGTAATCTCGAGAAATTCCCCGAAAATGTTAATGCTCAGTCTGCTCAACCAGACTTGCTGATAAGATTAATAATGGAAGCACTTTGTAAATATTGAATGCTATACAAATCCTAAGATGGCTTTCTTGTTTAAGCAAAAAATCTGTCTATAATCTAGTTTGTTCAATCTATTTCATAATTTTGTTAATCTAGTAACTACTCTCGGTTATATTTTCTGCTTTTATTAGATTTTTACTAAAATTCTTTGGGTATGTTTCACCTGACTTCTAAGTGATTTATTAATATAAAAAGATTATAGGACTATTCTAAGATTTTTTTTCCAGTTGTACATTTATTTGTTCGAAAAAAATTCCCTGTTTGTGCTTTTATTTATGCACTTATCTAAACAACTAGTATAGTTCACTATTGGACTAATTGTTATCTGTGCCTTCTGAGTCCTTTGAGATACCAAATTGCCATGCACGCTCTGTCCACACTGCACAAATACAGTAAGAATGAGCTTGTTAATCCTCCTCTGTGATTCTCCTAAGTTCTGTACTGGTAAGATTTGTGGTCTGTGTTGGTGACAAGTCAGACCAAATCTTCTTGTGAATCAGTTCAGCTGCTATGGTCCTTGCTGAATCTCTAAACTTGTTTCTTTGGGAGTAAAATTTCACTGGCTTTGTGCTTTGTGTTTTGGCCTGCACTGTGATTATGTACATGAGCTTTGTTCACTAGTAAGAACAGTTTAATAATGGTATAGTTGCCACTTCAGAGGGAAGATGTATATAATATGGATTAGAGGTTATACTAAGTAATTCAGCCTTTCCTTTGCTTAGATAAAAATCTGTATTAAATATTCCTCAGGTCACATTGATCTATAGCCAGAGGCTCAGCTATTTATTTGTACTCTGCACTCAGTTTTTACATTCCTATATGTGCTCAGTAGTCCATCTTTAGGCAATTTTTAAGTGATGTTGGTTGCTGCTGTTTTCAACTTTCCATTTTCCAGTTTATTTTTGTTTTCATTATTCCTTTATATTTCCTCCTTATTTTTAACTGTAGTTGATCCCAATCTTTAGAGTATGTAGAGCTCAAAGAGATGGAAGAAATACTGAGAGTAAAGGAGTATTGATTTTTAGCCTTGATTAAACTCTTTGCCAGGCTACAGAGACCTCATAGGTCACTGTAGACATTACATTTCAACCCCATTACAATCTATATGTCTGATTACCAGAAAGATCATTTGTCCCTAGCCATTAACTAAGTTCACCTCAGCCAGTATTGATAGAGCAATGTGGAACAAAATAATGTAGTAGGTTCTTTCAGTTTCTGAATGGTCACTAATGTTACGAGTAACTTCTTTTGTAGTTTAAACTGTTGGCTGCTATAGATCCAAAGGCTAAAGTGAAAACAAGTGAGAAATGTAATACTTTTGGAGGAAGAAAAGATTTGCTACCACCCTTCTAAAATTGGGCACTTAGGTATATAAAAAATGCATTTTTAGTGATTGACTTTAATTTTGGGCTGACTAGAATTTTGTCTGACATTTCCCAAGGTATCTCCTTTTTTTTTCTCTTTTCCTTATCAAAACCATTTTATAAAAGAAATTAAACCAAGTAGTTAAGAGGAGGGAGGGATTAGCTAGTCAGGTGAAGTAGTGAATAGCTTGGGTATAAATTACAGATTGTTATCTTAAAGCCCTTTCTTCATTTTTCTTAAATCTTTAGTTTCTTCCTTTTTATATGCCACAGTGGAGGATCCCCTATTAAGTCACGGGACTGTGGAGGATTAAGGGGTGATCTAAGTTCATTTCCATGTTTCTGCAAATAAGCAGACTCACCTTATTCCAACTGGAGGAATCATTTTTATTTTTAGAATTTTAAAAAGGGAAGTTAATATACTGCTCTAGAAACTCAACAAAATGTTTGTCAGCCTTTGCTACTAGGAAATTTTCCATCATAGTACATTTATCTGTGTGATGAATATTATAGTTTCCTGAATCTTATCATAGATTTGAGGTAACCCCAAAGAACTTTTTCATTTCTGCCCTTTAAAGAGAAGATATTTATTTCTATCATACATTATTTTCCTGCTTGAATTATGAGATCCTAGTCCAATTTTATATTTTTAGGATATACAAGTCATTATCTTAAATCTGCGTTCTCACTGTGCAGTAGTGTAGACAGACTGTGAAGATTATATCACATATCTATTAGTTTTGGGAAACCTCCCCAAGAAATTGCTTTAAAACCCTTAAGTTATCCATTTTTTACTATTTTCCTCTTTGTTAAAAAATAAAATATTATATGGGGATGTTTAGCATAGGGCTTATGTTTTATTTCTATTTAACTAGATTTGTACTATAATTAGTGGGTTTTCTTCATGTTTTAAATGCTTTAAAGCAATTTCCACTTTTTTAGCTTTAAAAGAAGTATGGCCGGCCATCATCTTTTTTATGAAAATCTTTCATATTGTTAATATTGAAGTCATAGAATATAGTAAAGGGTTGGTCCCTGAATGAACTTTTTAACTGTGTTATAGTCACAGACTAAACTCCAAATTCTGGCCATCTGTTGCACAGATGTTTGGTACCATTTGATTACAAAAGGGACCAAACAAGAAAATATGTGTGGTTGGTATAAATTCCTTACACTTTAAACAGAAGCCTAGTGTATTTTCTCTAAAAGGCAGCTCATTTCTTTGTTTGAAAAATGAGAACAAAAGTGGCACTCACTTCAAAGGGTTACTGTGTGGAATAGATGAAATAGTGAAATTCATGAGGAACTTTCCCTCTGACTTCTCTGAATTTTCTTGGAGTTAATCTACTCTCACTGATTTTAGAGCTCCTTGAAAATACACAGTTGATCTATTGTAAAGTACAGATTATTTTTTCTTTCTCCCATGGTTCTCTACTTTTTATATACTTTTAGTATTACCTCCATGAGTTCTGAAAAGAAACATTCAGGTTCCAACCCTGCAGCTGGTCCCCTCTATGAACCTTCTTATTCAGTGTTCATGGTGGAAACTGGGAATCTGTGTATTTTAAAAATTCTACCAATGATTCTGATGGCTCAACAAGGTTGAGATGCTGGTTCATACTATTCTTATCATATTAGTATTAGTTACATTTATTGAATGATTTTGTGTTACTAGTTTATTTGGTAAATGTTAAGTGCCTTGCTGTCTCTGCTTTTATACAATTTGCATGTGATTTAGTTTCAAAAAGATATGCCAATTGCTGTGCTGACACATGTATCTCATTTAATGTTATCAGTATTCTATAACATAGAAGGGTACTGTTTTCCTCATTTTATGAATGAGGAAACAGATTTGGAAAGGTTAAGTAATTTATCTGAAATCACACAGCTAGGAATTGTTGGTAGCTGGTGGCTCAGCAGTAGAGCGAGCGCTCGCCTTGCACACGCAAGACCTTGGGTTCGATCCTCAGCACCACATAAAAATATATGAATAAAATAAAGGTATTGTGTCCAACTACAACTAAAAAATAAGTATTAAAACAAACAAACAAAAAACTAATCCTAACTACTGTTTTCTATTCCCTTTTTCATAACTTTTAGATCCACACTACCTGGCTGTTTAATGCTTAATACATTTACTGGGCATTTAACATTTATTTCCTGCTTGTTTAAGCCAGTCCTTTGCATTGATTGTGCCACCTACTCTTCAGTTGTCGGATCATTTTTTTTTATGGTTTTATTTGTGGTATATTAGTTGTGGTCTGTTGAAAAAATATTGTTTCTGATTTTTGAATTCCAAATATGATATTTGGGACTTAGTCAAGTTATTTAATGTCTATGAGCCTCTGTTTCCTCATTTATCAGAATGAAAGTAGTCTTGTAAGTTCTTCTGAGAATATTATGAAATAAACCATATCAAAGATATTAATATTGTGAGGAGCAAAAAGTTATGTTCAGTCATTTGCTTTTTTCCCCTTCTTAGCTACCAGGTCGCTAGCTAAATCATTACAGTGATGACTGTGCTTTTTCTTTTACTATACAGTTATGGATTCTTTTGACTTTTAAGTACAGTTTGGTACATCTTTCAGCCAAAATGAAACTTTTCTAAGTGATTGTGACTGTGCAGTCAATTTTGAACACATGAATTGTTACCAGGTGGTTTTAAAGAAACCTTTAATTAGCCTTAATGTTGTGCTGAGAATGAGAGAAAGAAGATATTCAAAGACAATTGCATGATCCATTCTCAACTCTTTAAAAATTTATGGCCTAGAATGTCATCTAAACTATCTTTTTATCTTTTTTTCTCAAAGAGTACATCATTATACAACAGAGTCAGAGACCTTGCTAATGGCGACATAGGAAATCTTTGTTTTGTGCCATTGTGTGTGTAGGCCACTATTTCATAGGATGAGATTAAATTGTTTGCCAAGATTTGTTGAAATCATTTATGCTGCTCTAAGTAGGATCCCTGAGGTAAATGGCCCTTTGCCTGGGGACCCTCTCATTTAGGCCTTCTTGAGTGTGATTGCTGTTTAAAAGCTCTGATTACCACCTGATATGCCTTTCTTTTTTTCTCTTTCTCTAGGTCAGTAAAATTGTGTCAAATGTTCCCCAGTTGGAGTTTCTAAACCTGAGTTCCAACCCTCTGAATTTGTCAGTTTTAGAAAGAACATGTGCTGGGTCCTTCTCTGGGGTTCGCAAACTTGTCCTCAACAACAGCAAAGCTTCATGGGAGACAGTCCACACAATCCTACAGGAGTTACCAGAGTAAGACCTGAGAGCATGGTGGACAGGGAGCTATGTTTCCATGTGTTAGTACATAGAATTACTGCTGATCTCCTGTCTCAGAAATACTAGATCTGTAGATTGAATGGAGAAAGAGGTTAGAAAAATTAAGTAATTAGAAAAGGGTGTGAGGGTAATCTGGTAGCATTTCCAGTTGAATACTTGTTCAGTGTTGAATAGCACCAAGACATGGGATATGTCATCCTTTGGCTAGAAAATACCCCTGAGAAGCACTTATCACTTCTAAATCAGCTCAGCCTTTCTCCATTTTAATCTTCTGATTACCCGATTTAAAAAATTTTGCCTTAGTCCTTTTTGTTGGGAGGAAAAAGAAAACCATAGAAAATACATTAGCATTTAGATGATTAAATGATGAGAAATTGACCTGCTATTCTTTTCAAAAATTTAAGAAAGAAATTATACTTTTGTTTGTCAGTTTAGAAATGTTTTATTTTTTGTTTGTGTCTATCTTTGTTTATGCTTATAAGTTTGCAAAAGATGTAGTAAAGAAATACAGTTTCTTTGGCTAAATATGGAAATTATCAAAGCCCTTCAGAATCTCATACTACTTACTGTATTTTATTTTGTCATTGTCATTCTAATGAGATTGGTTTCCTCACTGCATCCATCTTCCAGCATGGTACTGAATGAGCTTTTAAATCCCATTCCACTTAATAATCAGGTGACCTTTGATAGGCTACTTGACTTTGTTGAGCTCAGTTTCCTGGTCTGTAAAGTGGGTATAATTATTTTTACCTTACAGAAACAGAAATGAAATAAAATCTATAATGTTCCTGATACAGGGCCTGATACAGGACAGAGATTCAATAGTTGTTATCATTTTCAATTTTAAATATTTTTATGTTGTTTTTGGAATTTCCTTTTATCTCCTCTAAACTTATACAAGTCCACCTCTCTTTCAAGGCCATACATTCTTCCCTGGTTATTCCAACTAAAATTTCAATTTCATTTCTGTATCAATCTCTATGCAATTAGTGCTGCTTAATTTAGCATTTAATTTTTTAAGCACAAAATTAACTTGGTACTAGTTTATATCATTCTGTTTTACATACTTTAGGTTTTGTCTTCCTAGCTATACAGGGTATTGAGCTTCAAGAAGACGTCTTTATATTTTCTCTATTATAACTACCAGAGTATCACATGTACTAGGCACTCATTTATTTTTTGAATGAATAAAAATAGGCATAAGGTAGAAATGAAATTGCTTTAAACAATGAAATATTTCCTTTTCTCTTTGCAGTTTGGAGGAGCTCTTCCTGTGCCTTAATGACTATGAAACAGTGTCTTGTTCTTCTATTTGCTGTCATTCTCTTAAGCTCCTACATATAACAGACAATAACCTTCAAGACTGGACTGAAATACGCAAGTTGGGAGTGATGTTTCCATCACTGGATACCCTTGTCCTGGCCAACAATCATTTGAATGCTATTGAGGAGCCCGATGATTCATTGGCCAGGTTGTTTCCTAATCTGCGATCCATCAGCCTCCACAAGTCAGGTGAGGTACAGGCTTGTTCTCATTCTATATGCAAATTGATCTGAGCTTATGCATAAAATGCAATGAAAGTATATTTTTTTCAGTCATAGCTCTACCTTTTTATAGGTTGAATTTTCAACATGACATGCAGGTTGCCTGTTGATTGACTAAATTTAAGACATTCATTTTCATAAATGTTCTGGTAAATATTAAGTGGCCTAGCATTATATTAGTAATTTATATTTTATACATTAAAGAGGTCATGCTATGAAAGGGGTGAAATAAAATTGATGAATTGGTTAGTAAAAGACTGAGTAAAAAGAATTATAAACTAGATCATTTATTTGGGCTTAGGGTATGGAATTTTACCTACTATGCCTTTTCAAATGCTCCCTTTCTTATGATCTATAATTGTCAGTGTATTACTATTGGATCCTATGTATTATAGAAATGGATATATTTAGCCTATGTCTTTTTTAAAAAATATTTTTTAGTTGTAGATGGACACAATACCTTTATTTTATTTATTTACTTTTATGTAGGGCTGAGGACCGAACCCAGTGCCTCACGAATGCTAGGCAGGTGCTCCTCCACTGCGCTACAACCGCAGCCCTAGCCTATTTCTTTTTTAATTAATAAACTTAATTTTTATGAACAATTTTAGATTCACAGCAAAATTGATAGAAAATGACAGAGTTCCCACATACTCACAATCTTCCTCACTATCAACATCGAACACCAAAGTATTAATTTGTAGTATTTCAGTCAGTGAACTTACACTGATACATCATTATCTAAATCCATAGTTGGCATTAGGGTTCACTCTTGGTGTATATTATTATACAAATGTATAATAACACATATCTACCATTGTGTATTTTACTGAACAGTTTCACTGCCTTAAATTCCCTCTTTTCTATTTATAACCCCTAACTCTGGAAAATTGATCTTCTTACTATCTCCAGCATTTTGCCATTTCTAGAGGGTCATATATTTGTAATCATGCAGTAGTAACCTTTTTAGATTAACTTCTTGGACTTAGTAATATGCATTTAAATCCTTCATGTGTTTTCATGACTTGATAGCTCATTTCTTTTTATTGTTGAATAATACTCTATTTTCTGATGTACCTCAGTTTATCTACCATCTTCTGAAGGATATCTTGGTTGCTTTTGAGTTTTGACAGTTAAAGGAAAGCTGCTCTAAATATGTATGTGCAGGTTTTTGTGTAACATAAGTTTTCTACTTGTTTGGGTAAATACTAAGGGCATGATTGCTGGATCATATGGTAAGAGTACATTTAGTTCTAAAAAAAATCTGCCAAACTGTCTTCCAAAGTGGCTATGTCATTTTGTATTCCCTCTGGCAATGAATGAGAGTTCCTGTTGCTGTATATCTTGCCAATGTTTGGTATTGTCAGTGTTCTGAATTTTGACCATTGTAACAGGTGTGCTGTGGTATCTCATTGTTTTAATTTGAAATCCTCTTAATGACATGATAGTGAACATATTTTCATATTCTTACTTGTCATCTTTTTAGGTATTTTATGCATTTTTAGTTGGGTTTTTCATTTTCTTATTGTTGAGTTCTTTATATATTTTGCCTAGCAGTCCTTTATCGGAAGTGTCTTTTGAAAAAGAAAAATCCTCCCAATCTGATTTCTCTTCTTATTCTTATGACATTATTTTTCACCCTATTTCTTAAACAACTAACCTATAACACAACAACAACAAAAACCCATAAACTTATTTCAATTCACCATGTAGGTACTGGATAGGAAATAAATTTGAATGGCCAGTATTTTGTATAAGGAAGCTATTCACTTTACAGTTCGACACACCTTGATCTAACTCTATTCTTCCTTTTGGGTGGAAATGCTATTATCAGTGAAGAGGACAGTTGTGACTTGGGATAGTTTGTTCCAGAGTCCTCCTAAGTTATTCCTCTGTCTTTACCTTTACAGATGGTCATCAGAAATAGGAAGGGACTTTTTTGTTCTCTGAAATGATTAACCTGTGTTGTAAAATTGACCACTTCATTATCACAGGAATATTTTTTCTGTTTGGAAGTCCTGCCTGACTTGGAAATCAAATATTATCTTGGACCATACATTTGCCCTCAACGAAAGAGGCAGTTTCATTTTAGGACTAAAAAATCTTAATGTGTTGCATGTTCTCCATATTCACAGATTCAGGTTTCTTGCCTTTTTGTTGTTGTTGTTGTTTGTTTGTTTAATAATGTGTTCTATCTATTTCCCCTTTAGTTTCCATTTTTTTTGACCTTATCCCATTTTCAGAATTTTTCAGGTAAAAATGTGAGAATGACAACATTACTTCTGATCCATGAATCTGTAAAGTAAAATGAGTTGGTAATGTCACTTTTTTAAAAAAAATTATGTAATCATGGCATGCATCCTGTTTATTGAAATTACCTGTGACCCTGATTATATAAGCCATTTTGATAGAATCAGAAGACAAAAGGATGTTGAAGAACAGGGCTGTCAGTCCTTGACCACTGAGATCACAAAGACTGGTGAAGTTTTTATGGTATCTTACTGTATTGGATAGGGAAAAAATGTAGGCTCTCTAATTTATGATGTTCTTAACATTTCAGAAATTATTAATAGAGATGCTTTCTTTTTATGTTTAGCTTCTTATTTGTGTTCTTTTCTGGATTAACTTAAACAATATCTTTCTTGAATTAGGTTTGCAGTCTTGGGAAGACATAGACAAACTAAATTCATTCCCCAAACTTGAAGAAGTGAGATTGTTAGGAATTCCTCTTCTGCAGCCATATACCACCGAGGAGCGCAGGAAATTGGTAATAGCCAGGTCTGTTGTCCTGATTTCTTTTGCCTTCTTTTCACAGGGCCTTATTGTTTCATTAAAGAGATGGTACACTAATTGGGGATAGTGCCCTGTGAATTTATCCGTCTCTTGAGCAGACTGTGCCTAAAGGAGCTGCTTCTGTAGCTTCCAGTCTTGGATAAAAAGGAATGTAATACAATGGAGAAACCACGGAATGCAGTTGTCCTGCTGAGGCCACTGAAAAATTTCCTCACAAATCTTTCTATTTTTATGCTTTTCAATACTAGAATATTTGAAGTCCTCTTTTGGGTCACAAAGTAAAAGTCTGTATGATGGGGAATCATTTCTATTGTAGTTGTCCTCATTTTCTCTGTTAACCTAGTGGTTACTTAAAGTGCAAATACCTGGAAATTGAGCTATTCAGTAGCAGCTGTATTTTCTTCTTGAATATATATTTACGTAAGTATGATTACCATCATTATTATCTTCTTCCTCTGACTCCCCTGCATTTCTTGTCTCAGACACTGCCTCAAAGACTACTGGAATTTCCCAGAAGTGTGTATTTTTTTTATGAACCTTCAGAAGAAATAAAATTTTTGCTGTAATGGAAGGGGTCATGGAGATTTCTTTATTCTCTTTGTGCACTGCACATGGTAGTTTTGAAAGAGAAACAGTAGGCTTTAAGGTTCCCTAAAGAAGAGTGGTTCTTTAAACAGGATATTGATCTTTCTGGCTGACTAATGCCCCACAGAACCTCCTGCTTTACAGTTTTTAACATACATATTAGTATCTTCTGAAGAAAGAAATGTCAGCGTATTTTTCTTTAAAGAGGAGCAAGTCTTGAAGAAGACTCTATGCTTTATTTTCTTTATGCAATCTTTTGAAAATATAATAAATTAATTCCTGAATTATATAGCCATATTGTACTAACTCTTCTCCAGACCAGCACTATTTAATATGGTGTAAAATTTTACACCTATAGGTGTAAAATTCAGACAGACATATTTCAAGTGTTCACAGACACACATGGCAAGTGGCTGCCATATTAACACAAAGAGTGTTATAGGTGTAAAATAGATACTGGATTTCAAATAATCTATATGAATAAAAGAATATAAAATAGCTCATTAATTATTTTGTAACCTTGAGTACATGTTGAAGTGATTGTATTCTGGATATGTTGGATCAATAAAATATACTATTAAAATTAATTACACCTATTTTATCTCTACTTAAAAAAATGTGGCTACTAGAGAATTGAAAATGACATATGTGGTTTAAATTGGACAGTGTTCCCTAAAGTCTTACTTGAAAGATGAGGTAGGATTATGAAAGGTTAATATCTCATCCAAAAATCAGACCAGATTTTTTTGGCCCTTTTTTATGACTTTAGTTTATGTTGGTATTTACATACAAGCAAAACTACACCAAATGTGTCCTTTTAAAAGAATGAGACTGGGCCTCATACCAATTATTTTATTTCTAAAGCTAAATGTTTTTAGTGTCTTAAGATGTCTTTTTGTTTTCACTTACAGATTGCCATCAGTTTCCAAACTTAATGGCAGTGTTGTTACTGATGGTGAACGAGAAGACTCTGAGAGATTTTTTATTCGTTACTATGTGGATGTTCCACAGGAAGAAGTGCCATTCAGGTAAAAAGGGGCTCTAATCAGGATAGCAAAACACTTAAGAGGTTGAGCAACTTAAGAACTATTGTTTTAGGGCAAAATCAAATAATTTGTGATTGACTTCTTCTTAAAGTACTTCAGTGATGGTTTTTTGTTGTTGTTGTTGTTGTTGTTGTTTGTTTTTTTAAAGAGGAAGAAATATAAAAGCAAACCAGTTTTATCTCATTTGTACAGTATATTTGTTTTAGCCTTGCATATGTGATAAGGATGATTGGGTAAGCATTTGACAAATTCATTGGTTCCTACTCCATACTTCCAGTCTGTTACAAGAAGAAGAAATACATAGAGAATTGTTTTCTGTCCCTGATGGTATAATTACCCTGCATGCCTTTATTCCTCTGCGTCAGTTGGTTTAATACAGGGGCACATTTTCACCTACACCAAAATTGATCTCTTCATTTATATTTCATTTGTTTGTAGGATATACTAAGTTACGCAGTTTAGAAGATTTGGCAGATGTATAGTAGCTTCATGGAATATGAGAAAAGGACTGGAAAATAGACTCTTAAGGAAATATTAAAGGAATTAGGATGGTTGAAGAGAAATGAAAAGAAATGCTGAGGGCTACATTAGTAAATACTGTCAAGTGTATAAAGAGATGATATCTATTGTTTGGTGAAGAACTACTTTTAATACTCTGTTCAGGTAAAAGACAGTATAGCAGATGTGATACAAGCAAATATCTAGGAAAAAATATCTTCAAAAATAAGTTTCTAGGTCTTGGTAACAAAAATCGGTTATTAAAAAAAGTTACTTACTTTTCTTAATGACTTTAATATGAATACCTATTTTACAAGAGGAGTTTCAGACTAACTGAATAGAATTTAGGGCTGAATATGAGTCAAATTAATTGGACCTTCTGGCTACAAACATCTGTGATTCTCATTCATTTTTATTCAACATATCTGTTTATTCCCCAAACAGATATGTTGAATAAAAATATTTTATTTATAGAGATTTTAAGGGGATTGATATTTCTGTAAGGCTCAGCCAGTTCTGTGTAAAAAGATTTTGTGATATTATTAATAGTGTTTTAAAGTCTAAACATTGAAAAGAATTAGACAAATTAAGTAAAAATCTTAAAAGAAACTTTTAAAGATTAACAGCACAGCCATGTACTAGGAAATATGTATGGATAAAAAGGAATGTAATACAATAGGGAAACCGCAGAGTGCAGTTGTCCTGCATTACTGTATCTTTCAATGCAATGTCAACATATTAAACCATGTGAAAAAAATTAGGTTAAAAATGGTCTAACATCTATAGTTGAACTTAGTTCATCCTAAGATATTAATGGAAGAAATAGTATTCTGGCTTTGAGCATTAGTCCTTGTAGTTTTTTAACTTCCAGTCTGTTATAATAAAGATATAAAAAGAGAATTGTTTTCGTTCCTGATAGTGTAATTATCCTGAAGTGCATTTATACCTCTATACTAGTTGGTGTTCTTGAATGCAAGTCATAGAAACCACGTTTGATTAACTTTAATCTAGAGAAAATTTTATTGAAAGGATATTGGATATTAATTAGTAAACTGAAAGAATTATTAGGCAGAATTAAGAATGAGGCTTAGGCAGTGTATTAATTAGATTTCTGTTGCTGTGAGAATATAGTTAGAATGAAAATATTTATTTTACATTGTGTCTGGAGCTCCTCTGAGGCAGAAGATCACAGCAGAGAGTACATGGATGGAACAAAACCATTCACTTCATGGTGCTGGGAAGCAAAGAATTAGAGGAAGGGGACAGATACAAAATATACCCTTCAAGGACACTCCCCTAGAGACCTTCTTCTCCAACTAGGCCTCACCTTCTAAAGTGTCTATCACTTCCCAGTAGTACCACCAGCTGAAGACCAAGCCTTTAACACATGAGTCTTTGGGGAACATTCTGGATCTAAATTATAATAGGTATCTCAACTTCCTTTAGCATAGAACATCATTGAGTCTGATTTTGATCATCTAATACCTCAGCTACTAAAAGTTTAACTTTTGCATTCAGAATCTCAACAAACAGGTAGAACTAAAATTGCTTTTCCTTGCTAGTCTAAATCACTCAGAATCCACTTCTGTACTTATTTCCAGTGTGTTTGACCATATAAATAGCCAATGTCTTGTAATTCTTTTGGTGTTTTTATAATTAACCCCATAGAACATGCTGTTATCTGATGTTAGGGAAGCAGAATATATGTGAGGAACAGTGAAGCAAATAGGGAATTAGTTTACTTTTGCAATGGAATTCCTTCACACAGGGAATTTTACTGCTTTTTCAAGCAAGAGAGGTACAGCTTCATCAGACAAAAGAGGGTGGCTACCCTGCTAGCAAGAAGACCTAAATGAGGATTCAGGGTACTCCCAAGTAATAATCTTCCCATGTACCTCCATTTCAGTTCTCTCTCTTTTCTCTTTTCTAACTAATGCTCAATGTTCCAATTTTCATATAAGAGTCTCAATGTGGATTTAACCGATTTGAATCAGTAACTTGGAGCATCAGACCTTGTGCATTTTTTTTTATGACTGCTTCAACTCTGTTATAAGAGAAAAAGGATCCTTTTCTTAATACTACCCAGGTTTTAGTCTGTGCCTTAGGCCTAATTTATAGGGATTTGACCTTAATTTTTTTTTTATTTAAACTATCTTGTACCCATGGAATGGCAGGTGCTGTGCCTCATAGTCTTAAATTCTTTATGCCCTTCATTCTTGGCAGCACTTTATCAGTCTCATGCACATGCCCACAGATGATAATTAGTTATTTTACTACTCCATGTCAAGGAGGTCTTCCCATGAACACTAGTAGCCCTTTCTAGGCCAGAAGCCAGTTCCAAGTTGCCCTTAATCACCTGAGGGTCTCTTGCCTATAATCCACTCCCTCATACCAATTTCTTAATACAAACAACAGAAATCAACTTTGGCCAACTTAAATAGGATAGAAATTTGATAAAAGAATAATAAATACTGTGTAGCTTACAGAATTGACAAGATTGGGGTATTAAGCCTTGGCAGTATTGATGGAAGCAAGGCACAGTCAAGATTTCTATATTTCACTTTATGAATAATATTCTTCTGATATTGATCATTAAATAGTCACTAGCAAGCTGCTGGACTTCATGGCCTTCAGACGTTTGTAGTCATGCCTTTGAATTCTTGGTTCTTTATCTGTTGGTAACAATCTTGGTTATACCTTGTGCCTTTTGCTTCTCTGAAGGATTTAAAACTCCAGGTTTGTGTCATTTTCCCATGTTCTTGCTTTCAGGGAATAGAGAAAGAAAATATCTACTCTTAAGTTTTTGAATTCTTTTCAGGTTCCTACATCTCATGTATTTTGGATTTTTCCACCTCAATCAGAAGGGCATTCAGATACCAGATAGGCAAAGTTGACATCTATCTACTACAGTACCTATTCTCTAGTGATTTTTCATATAAGTCTCTTTGTAGAATTATCCATTTGCCCATCAAGTATTTTTTCAAACTCTTGTGATGTGCCAGGAACTGTGTAAGGCACTTTAAAGGAACTATAGCAGCATTCATGCTTATGACAATAATAAGTGATGAATAAGAACTCAAGAATTTTATTAAAACATACTCATTGTGAATTAAGAATAGTGATATCTAAACAGAGTATTAGTACTATGCTTATTATTTGTCTTCCAAATTATATGCATAATCTTTTCCTAACATACTAATAAATAATGAATAGCACAGTACATAGTCCATAAAAGGTAGAAATTTGACTCTTTAAGTAATTCAGTGTCTCTTACAGAATCACATTTAAGCTCCAGTTTCTAGGAAGTATGGAGGTTTCTGTTTATTTTGGAGGAAACATTTCTTTGCACTTGACCATGGATTTTCTTTTTAAAATCAATGTTTGACTCAATTTCTCTGTAAGTGCTAACTTCTACAACATCCTTCCCTTCTTTTGATTTCATCAACTTTTCCTCTTTCTCTTTTTCCTATCTTGTGCCTGTTAAACATGAAATAGCTCTACTTAGATGTATGTAAAAAAAAAAAAGTTACTCAAAACATCTTTGAGGGCATGAATAAAAGAGTCATTATGCTCAGCTGAATGTCCTTTGTGGTAACAGAATTATTCTGTGAGTCAGTTGGATTATTCACATCTGTTTCTATGAGATTAGTCATTTTGCCAGTGGAAGTCTTTTAAGAATGATCCAGAGATTTACATATTCTGTTTTCCTATCTCAGAATAAAATGTTTGGGGGACTGAAGGGAGATTTTATATATATATATTATGTGTGTGTGTGTGTGTGTGTGTGTGTGTGTGTGTGTGTATTTTCAGTGTGTCTTATAAGAGCTTTAGAGTTTCTTACAGGTGCTCAATGACCTTGTTATTGCTTTCTGGTAGGTGGTGCTCTTTAGCCTCCCTACTGTTGCTGCTTTTGGTAATAGGGACTAACCCCCAAACTGAACAATCAGCCATATATTTCATGTTTACTTATTTTGTAAAACAACCAAAGATGAAAAGTCTCTGTTTTCTGATTTTTGGCCTTTGGATATCATAGTGTTTCCTTTTCCAGGCAATAGGCTCTTGCTTTTAAAGCCTTGCTGTGCTGTCTCTTATTGGCTTGTGTAGCAGTGGTGTGCTGTTTTACAATAAATTCAGTGTGTGCTGCAGGTGGTTGAAAAGATGTCCTTGCTGAGTTGGTGATATTTCAATTATTAGAGCCTTATGCTTTAGTAGGAGAATTTCTAGGAAATAACTCTGGACTCTAGCTGGATTTCAGAGGAGAGTTTAATTTACTCACTGAATGCCTACTATAAACCATGAGGTGCTGAGCCAGATGCCGGAGATGAAAGGACAGAACAGCAGTGTCTGCTCTCAAGAGGCCTGCCATCTGGGCTGAGCTAGTGGTATTCTCCTTTGCTGGGTATTTTTCAGCTTCCAGCCTCTAAAGGTGGAGTTACCCCAGCCTTCGTTTTTGGACCTCTTCTCTTCTGTAGTTATCCTTCATGTGTGTTTAGCCAATCCTGTGGCTTTAAATGCCTTCTGTATTCTAATAATTGCCAAATTTATACTGCCAGCCTTGACCTACCTAAAAATTCCAGACTAATATTGCCAACTGCCTACTCAACATTACCATATGAGTGTTTAAACCCATTGTGTCTAAAATCATACTTTGACTTTTGGTACCCTTCTTTACCCAATGCTCCGCTACCGACCTGCTCTTCTGCAAGTCTTCCTTCATCTTCCTTAACCACCCAGCCATATACCCAGCCCTTTTCACATTTTTATTTTGAGACAGGGTCTCACTGAGTTGTTTAGGGCCTTGCTAAGTTGCTGAGGCTGGGTTTGAACTTGCTATCCTCCTGCCTCAACCTCCCGAGGCACTGGGATTACAGGTGTGCGCCAGCACGCTCAGCTCAGATTTATATAATATTTAACAAACCCTTTCCTGCTGCTCCTCAGATGTATCAAGCACATGTCCTACTTAGGCTTCTCCCCCCACCCCCTTTTGGAATGCTCCAAGTTTCTCCCCCTCAGAGACACCTTATTAGAGATTCGGTCTCTGTCCACCCTATCTAAACATAGCATACCCTATCTCCTATAATTTTCTTAAACTACTTTTACATTTCTTATTATTATCTAAGTCAGGCTTGACTTATGTTTCTGGTATATTGTCTGTAAGCTCTGCAGAAGTAGGGGTTGTTGCTGTTCAATACCTCGCTCTCTACCTGGGGCTTAGAGCAGGGCCTGATGTATAGCAGTGTTCAGTATGAACACTGAATATTTGTGTTATGTTCCAGGATCATGAAGGAGGGGGACTTAGGTCTGCTGGAAGAAGATTCTTTCCTAGAAAATGATTGAGTTAATCTGGTAAAGGTGAGGAGAGACAGATGTGAGTACTTGAGAAATAAAGGTGCAGAAGGATAAAATAACTCTTCATGTGTAGTCATCTGTAGCAATTTGAAGTGGAAAGTAATGGCAGATAATGTTGGGGAGGAAGGTAGGCACCAGCTCAGACTATTAAATATTTTGGCATGCCATATGGGCAGAGGAAGACTTTTTCTTGTCTTTTGTTGCAAATTTCAAGTGGGGAAGAAAATCCACAAGAGGGGATTTTGGTTTGTATGTAGAAGGAGAGGCTGAGAGCGACCCATAGTCCTAGTCAAGAACTGAGACTTTAAAGGAGGATGTGTGTGTTGGAGGTTGCTCATGTATTTTTAGAGAGGTACACAGTAGAAGTGAATCTATTACTATTGAATTGGAAGTAGTCCTCAGAAAACACATGCAGGTCTACTTGTTTTCTGATAGTTATAGCCTGGATTTCTCTAGGGGTATATAAACATCATTTAGAGAAGAAGAAACCTTCACATTTATGGTTCTGGTACATGTTTATTATTTTTGCCTTGCCCTGTATCATATGTCTGTCCACACTGCCTTTATTTTCAGTTTTTCCTTGATTTTGTGTTAGCTTTATCTCTTCATTTCTTCTAAGAGATGGAATTTAAGTAGCTTCTTTAGTACTCCACTAATACACAGTCCTTCTGTGTTTAATTTCAAGAGAGAAAAGTAAAAAAAGGATACAACTTTTGTTTGAGAAATCAACATATCATGTATTTTTGAGTGCTTGATGATTTCTTTTTTGAGAACAGTGGGGCAGAGTAAATACATTGATTTGGGGTGTCTATTTTTTCAGACTTCAAAATTTTGCTTTTCATAAAGAGGAGTTTTAAGAAGTATAGCTTTAATAAACAATTGTTGAATGGAATGGAAAAAATCCTTGTCAGAAACAAAGTGGCAAAGCCAGAAACAGGTTTCTTAAAGGCCTTTCTTTGCCTTTACTTTCATTTGGTACCTTACTTTCTGTTTGTCCCTAGGAAATCCTTCTTTATGATGCCAAGGATTATATTAGGAATTCCTCAGATGCTTACTTGATTGTCAGTAGTGGTGTGCTTTTTGAAATATGGAGAGTTTGCTTTTTCCTGTTTAAGACTAATGACTTTTCTAAATAGAGCTGATTGTATCTGTGTTATTGTGAGAGCAGGGCTGCAGCCTGTATTTGGACACCACCTCAATGAAGGCTCATTTTGTCTTGGATGTTGGAGAAATCCTAGTGTGCTGTGTCCGTTACCTCATATTCCTTGCAGACAGAGGACCTGCTGTTGTAAAGGAACATTCCTACACTGGACACGAATCTCCTGGGGGTCTCCATGTTGCCAGGCTCCATCATCCTCTGACAAGGGCCATGACACAGCACTCCTCACATTCAGCTGCCCGTCTGATGAGAAACAAAAGGGGCATTCTCCTTGATGCACTATGGAGAGCCTCTGAAATGTTAGCTTTCCCTGTTGCTTACTGCCTTTGTCATTCCAATGACCTTGGACTTCATTTTGACTTCTTGCCACTTTCCCAGCCCAGCAGAAGATAGGCTGCCTTCCTAATCTTGATTAGGGTTATATATGAGTATTCGAATGTACCTGCAAAGGAAAGAGAGAATGGCAACCAGCCCTCCCAAATCGTGCTTTTGGTGGACATTTTCTTTGCTGTCCAAACTTTTGTTTTGGCCATGGCAGAAAGCCAGTTTTATCTTTTTTGTTGTTTGCTTTTTAGAATTAAAGAAAAAAATTGAAAAATACTGAGAATAATAAAATAAGAACATTTATATTCATTCCAAGGTTATTTTTAATTAAATAGAAATAACATTATAATGATAAAATTGAAGTACCTTTTGATTTCTGTCTTTTTCCTTACTCCAAAAAATAACCAGTGTAAGAATTTAATGTATTTTTTTATACCTCCACTAAATTCAAAGTAGGATTTTATAATTCTTTGTCAAGATATATTATAATTTCTTCCTTTGTAGTTTTTCAGTCTGGTCTTTTCACTTCATATTGTGTTGAATAGTGTCAGAATTTGATGTCAAATTTATCAATCCTTTATAATTTATTTTTTAAAAAAATTTTTACTTGTAGTTGGACACAATACATTTATTTATTTATTTATTAACCATAATTTAACCATATAGAGGGCATTTGAAAAACATCTGTATTGGGATTTTAGTTTTTGTTTTTACAAATAAAATAATCTATGAATATTCACATACAGGTTTTTATGTGAACATAAGTTTTCATTCCTCTGGGATAAATGCTCAGGAGTGCAATGGCTGGTTTATGTGGTAATGCTGTGTTTAGTTTGGGTCTTAGGTCTTCAGTATATTTTGAGTAATTTTAATATATGATGCCAGATCAGGGGCCATCTTCATTCTTAAGCAGCTGGGTATACAGTTTTCCCAACACCTCATTCAATGTTCTTGGCACCCTTATCAAATATGAGAGCTTGTTTCTGAGCACTCTGGTTAATTGACCTATATGTCTGTCTATATGCTAGTACCACACTATTTTGATCACTGTGGCTTTGTGATACATTTTGAAGTTAGGAAGTACGATTTATCAGGTTTTTTTTTTTTAACCGTTTTTTAGAATTGTGTTGGCTATTCGGGGTTCACTGAGATTTCATATGAATTTTAGTCTTTTTACCACTAAATATGTAGGGTCTTTTGTTCATGGGCTTTATTAGATTAAGAATGTTTCCAAGATTTACTTTTTAAAATTGTGAATAGGTGTTAGTCAAAAATAGATGTACTCAAAAGTTTTCTCCATAAATATCATACCAATTTCTTTATATAGTGAATTGAATTGACTAAATTTTTTAATGTTTAACTAGCCTTGAATTCCCAGAATAAATCCTACTTGGTATTATATTGTAAATCCTACACACACACACACACACACGTGAGCGCGCGTGCGTGTGTGTGTGTGTATATATATATACACACACACACACACATATATATATATGAATTAAAGAGAATTTGAGTTGCTAATATTTTGTGAAGAATTTTTATGCCTATTCATAAGGGATATTGGACTATGATTTGCCTTTCTTATATTGTCTTTGTTTTGTTTTAATATTAAGATACTGCTGACCTCATAGAATAAATTTGTAAACATTTGTTCCTTTTTTCCTAGAACTTATATAGGATTACTATTATTTCCTTCTAAAATATTTTGTAGAATTTATCAGGAAATTATTTGAGCCTGATATTTTCTTTGCTGGAGATTTAAATTATGAATTGTTTATTTGATAGATACAGCATGAGTCATGTTATTTGTTTCTTCTTGAGTGAGTGTTAGTAGCTTGTGTCTTTGAAGTGCTTTGCTCTTTTCCTTCTTAGTTATTGAATTTATAGATATGAAGTTGTTTATAATATTCACTTATTATTAGCCCCAATGTGTGTAATATCTTTAATGATGTCCCCTCTTTTAGTCCCAATATTGGCCTTCAATCTTTTTTTGATCAGAGGTTTATCAAATTATTAACCTTTTCAAAGACCAACTTCAGGTTTCATGGTTTTCTCCATTTTCTCTGCATTCCGTTTCATTGATTTCTATTCATATCTTTCTTAGTTCCTTCCTTCTTCTTGTTTTGGGTTTAATTTGCTCATCTCTTTCTAGTTTCTTATGCCTAGATCATTGACTTGAGATCATTCTTCTTTTTTATTGTAAACATCCAGTTTTATAAATTTCTTTTTAAACATTGCTTTAGGTACATTCTATAATATTCTACGTATTGATTTGATTATATATATTATCTTTTTTTTTTAAGTACTGGGGATTGAACCTGGGGCACTTACCACTGAGCTATATCCCAGCTCTTTTTATTTTTTATTTTAAGACAGAGTCTTGCTAAGTTGCCAAGGCTGGTTTTGAACTTGTGATCCTCCTGCTTTAGCCTCCTGAATTTTTGGAATTACAGCAATGCACCACCACATCTGGCTGAATCAAAAAGGTTTTTAAATTTCCCTTATGACTTCCTCTTTGACTCATGGATTGTTTACAAGTGTGTTGTTTGTTTCCCAGTATATGGGAATTTTATAGTTGTCTTTTTGTTGATGATTTCTAGTTTAATTGTATTACAGTAAGAGAATATTTGTTGTATTAGTTCCATTCTTTTAAACCTGTTGTGGTATATTTTAGATGTTTTTGGTTTAGTTTGCATTCTGAAGTTATTGGGTGTGTGCTTCCTGTCGATCAAGTTGTTAGTGATCTTCAGGTCTTTTAAATCTTTGACAATTTTTTGTTCTGTCATGTACTGAGAGGAATGTGGAAATCTCCAACTCTGATTGTGTATTTGTCTGTTTTTAACCTTTTTTCCATCAGTTTTTGCTTCCTGTATCTTCTGTGAATATATCTGTTTTTTCAGATACATACAAGTTTAGGATTGTTGTCCTTTTCTGCTTGAGTTCACCTCTCCCTAATGTTTTTGCAGTTGTCTCTAACCAGCTTCCCAGATTCTTGGTGGGGGACAAGCTCTTATAATGGATTTTAGAAAGCCTGTCCTGCAAGAATTACAGAGATAGTACAGATCTAGTCATTGAGGCAGCAACTGACTTATGCCATAACTGGTGTGGCCAAACTATCTTTTCTACTTCTTTTACCTAGACCCATTGCTCTAGAGAGATATCCTTAGACAGTAGAACTTTTGCAGGTTTCTTTTTTTTTTTCCATCATTTCTCCAAGCCATCCTCACATCACCCAAATTCTACCCCTGCTTCAATCAGTAAACCTGGCTTAAGTTTCCTCTGTCCTGTGGACTACTTTTAATCTCCTTTGCCTCATAGGATCTGAGTTCCTGACTGCTACTGTCTGCTTCACATACCCAATAACAGTTTAGAGTCCAGTATTTTATGATCCCAGCTCTTTGATCTGTATTGCTATTTATTATCTGGCCCTTAGAGATGCTCATCATTTTTAAGCCTGCATTATATCTTCTTGGATTTGGACATTTTTATATTTCATCCATTTTACTCTGAGTTTGGAGTAGAAGTACACTAAAATATGAACTTATAGAACCATTTTGTCCAAAGTCCTAATGATAATATAAATGCAGATTAAAGTCATTTTAAACTGCTATGTGTTACTCCATCATCTGAATAGGTCACATTCTATTCACTCACTAGATAATTTTGATAAAATTTGATTTCAAGAAATAGCAAGTTGAAACATTGTTCCATAGCTTCATCTTGATGGAAAACTATATGAAAAATACTAAGTTCAGTTCAAAACACTTTGCTACATGTAAAATGTGAGAATAAATAATTCTGAAGGTAAGGAAATACAGACCCCAAAGAAGACAAGCAGGAAACATCTATGGCTTAAGCTAAGTAAGAGAATGCACTTTGAGATAGAAGATCATAAAGAGAAAAGAAAAGAGAATTCAGGAGTGAATTTTTAGGACCACCCACATGTAGATAGTAAAAGAGAAATAAGAGCTCATGAAAAGAGATTGAAAAGGGACATTTGAAATGTAGGAAGGAGAAGAGAATTTCTAAAACAGTATTCATCATTTTAGTAAACCACTAAAATGATGAGAACTAAGAAAAATGATAGCCTGAGAACCAGACTTAAATTCTAATTTCTACCCTTCTTTTCACTAGCTATGAGACTTGGGGTTAACAAACTAAGTCTCAATTATTGTATCTGTGATGATCTCTGAGGCTCCCTCTGCCTCCAAAATGTGATGTTTATGGGTTTTAATGGATAGAATATTAGACTATGAGAAAACTATTTCAGGAGAGTGTAATATCCCAGTTATAGAATGTAAAGAAGGTTTCTTTGATGCACCATGATATGATACCATATCAGAATGAGAGAAAGCATACTATAGCAAAAGAGATTAGGTAACAGCAATCAGAAAATATTTGGAATATAGTTTTGAATTCCTCATAATGCCATGGAAAATAAAATAAACTTAATGAATGTTTTTCTTTTAGTTACACTCCAGTGATTTTTGTTCAGCCAAGTGAATCTTCAGGAATTTTTCATGTTTTATATGCTGTATTCCTTCAAGAGAAGAGATACATGTATTAGGGATTAATTTTGTAGTAAAATAACTTCATTTAGAGTAAAACCTCTAGTTGATTCAGTATGGATGTGCATTTGAGGAATGATAGGTTAACAGAATTGTTATTTTAAGTCTGCTACTTGGACCACCTGTAAACGCACCTCTGGGCAGTTGAAAGGGAATAAATAGAGCACTTCTGGGATGTGGTTTAGGCCGCTACAGGAAATATAAATCTCATTTTTCTCTAGGGTACTCCTTGAGATTGTGAGCTGCTTTTGGTGGGGCGGGAGGGGAGTGGAGGTATGATATTTATATCTGGAAACTTTCTGACACCAGAAATCACCTGATTCTAGGCATACCTATTTTCCAGTTTTCCTGAAAATTATGTAAACTGTACACTGTTTGTAGTATTTAGTTAGGATAGTTTATAAGGTGACTCAGAGCTGAGAATGAGTTAATCTTCCATCTCTGTCCATCTTTGGATTTTAGGTTTATCAGAAGTTTATCCTCAGATTAAGATTTATGGCAGAAACTTTCAGTCTTTTGTAAACAGTATGCCAAATATTCACTTATTCTAGTGTCATAGATGTATGAGTGAACTGTGGTTAAGGAAATACTCTCAGGTCTTAGAAATCAAGAGTGAAGATGGGCATGAGGAGAAAGAGGCATACCCCTCCTAAACATGACCTTATGGTCACATTTGGTAGGCATGCCATGGACCTGGAGCCCCTCATGGGTGAAGTCTTACTTATTACCTTGGGAGTAGAGCTAACTTAGCTCCATAAAGAATGGCTTCTTCTCCATTCCTCTCTCTGTTGGTGCCACTTCAACTCAACCCCAATCTGCTGGTAACCTGATTTTTAACTATTCATGATTCAAAGACCTTAAAGTTGTAAGAAGATTTTCATTTAATAGGAAGAGAAAATAAAGCACAACCCCAGTCTGTATGTGGGTGGTATTCTCCACAGGATTTCAGCTAACATTTGGTTTCCTTTTATCACTTTCAGTTACCCATGTAGTCATGCCGGCCTTTATGCTGTGTGTAGAAAATTTTGTTTTGCCAGTAATTGGTCATTTTATGTTAGAAGGCCATAGTGGAGTGGAACAGAGAACTTCTGAACACAGATACAGTTTTATTGTATTTGATGATTGTAATCCATCCTTATTACTAGTAATTTTCAAAGTAGGTTTATAGCATTTTGGCCACTTCAAAATAAGGCTTAAACACTTGTTAATAACCAGATGAAGATACTCATTGGTAGAGTATAAATTGAGATAATTGCCTTTGAAGAATACTTAGTCATCAGAAACCATTTACCTCTTAAGACTATAACTTTGGGAAGACATTGAACTGTTCCTAAGAAAAGCTCTGGTAATGCAGATTATATAGATATAATTCAGTTTGAATGGAGTTTTGAGTAATGAATAAAATACCCAAGCTAGAAGACTAGAAAGAAATTGTTTTCTGAAATTTAACAAGTGCTTTGTAAAATCAAGACTTCTTAGATTTACTAGTGTAAATATCAGTCAAGCTGCTTAAAGACAAGCTAAAAATAAGAAAACTAGGAGTAAACATTATATAGAAATCAAACTTTTTAAATATAACTTTTCAGGGAACATATTCAGTGTATAAAGTGAATCTCAACTTTGATATTCTTTCTTTTTTTCTATGTAATAGGGAGCTCACTTTCAAAATCCAACCCATATACTAAATCTGCTGGACTTACCTGCAAATTGATAAATAAATATTTATTTTACAGTTTAAGCCAGTAGAAAGGGGAGTTTGGAAAATGATAATGGAGATGGTACAAAATAAGGTTGGAAAGTTATAAAGGAGCCAGATCTTAAAGGATCTTTTGTACTCAGTGTATTAGTTTTTTATTGCTGCTGTAAAAAATTATTGTAAATCTTTGTTTTAGTGGTTTAAAACAATACCTACTTGTTTTATCCCAATTTCTGTTGTCAGAAGTCTGGGCACAGTGTGGCTCAGCTGGCACTCTGCTTAGGGTCTCACAAGTGTGAAATCAAGACATCAACATTATTGGAGGCTCTGGAAAAGAATCACCTTGCAGGCTTATTCAGGATGACACTTTCTATGTGACTTCCTCTATCTTCAGGCCACTAATTGTGTGTCACATCTTTCTTATACTACTAACTGGAGAATCTCTCTAGTTAGTAGTATAAGAAAGAAAATCTGTTCTGCTACTAACTGGAAAATCTTTCCTGCTTTAAGATTAGGCCCGCACAGATATGTAGACCATAATTCTACCTACCACAAGCATGTTAGAGTGAGGGCTTTATTCTGAGGGATATGTGTTTTAAGTAGAGGAGTGAGTTGATTAAATTTGTGTTTTATAATGTTCACTTTGGTAAAAATATAGATAAGGATTTCATACAGTGAATAATAAGTGCTGTCCTTGGTGCTGACCACATCACCTTAGATGTGATCTGGAGTTCACAACTGCCAGGGCTGTTGACTCCAGGAACATTCTGCTTGAATTTCAGTCTGGTAATTAGGAAGCCTTTTTCCAAACTGTTCCCATACCATGTCTCCCAGATCACTATTTCCTTTGAAATTCAGGACTGACTGTGATTGATTGAAACTAAACCTCATCCACAGGGGAGTGTGGGAAATTCAGTTTTCGGCTTTCTGGCCTCTGCAGAACAGAAAGGCCTATCAGGAGGAGGCCTTTCTGTACTGCAAAATAGATATAAAGGAAGCTCATCTCATTTAGGCATCCATAGAAAACCATAGCAATCCATATATTAACAAGGCCTTGGATTTACAAGGCAATAAACAAGAAAGATGCATATAGATTTTTTTATTTGTTAAAATTAGTTATACATGACAGTAGAATGCATTTTGACATATGATACATGAATGGAGTATAACTTCTCATTCTTCTGGTTGTATAAGGAGAATTAGTAAGATGGGTAATTGATTGAGAGAAATAGAGAGGAAAGATAGGAGTTCAGAATGACCACCTAGTTTCTGGCTAGGGTAAATAGGTAATGCTATTTCTATGAAAGACTGACAGAGAAAATGGAGTAGCAATGGTTTCTGGACATGTTGATTTTGAGAAAATTCTAGGACTTCACAGTGTCCCAATTTGTAGACCATTTAATTTATAGGTACCCTTGCTCATTTATAGAACTGCATAATTTTGTCATAATTTTGTGTACAAATATATTTGTAGTTGAGATTGGTTCCATTAGCTATAGTGTTAAGTATAAATGAGCCTAGGAGTATACATTATTATTATTATAAGTTTTAGTTTTTTATTTAAATAGACTCATAGCTTACCACTAGTCCTTTTATCTTATTGTTGGATAACTTTGTTTTTGTTTCCCCCAGAAGGACTCATGGGTACTCTACTCTCTAAGTCCTTTCTTGTTTCACAGTAGCTGCTTGTTAAATTTCTTCCTAAACAAAACTGGGCTGGTATAATATTCTTGAGTCATCCTTTCTAATTTTTTTATTTGGTCAGTAATAGTGTTGTTGTGTTCTTCAAGTTTGTTTCAGTCTGTCTGTACTCTCCCTTTCTATCATGTTCTATAGTTTATTATATATCTTTTGAGCTCTTGGGTTGTTATATCCACACACTTATTTCTAGTCCTTACAGTATTTGGGGTGCATTTTCTTCTTCATTTGTGTTTTCTTTTCAATTGAGTTCTGCCTGTTTTTTACTTATGTGTTCCTTTCCTTCATTCTTTTTGCTGTGATATGTACTTAGTTATTATTTCCTTGACAGAGTTTGAGGGCTAGGGTGTTACTATGTTGTCTGATTTTCTATAGTCTGAGGAAAAACATCTGGATTTGGGGATCAGCTTATATTTGACCACATGACTTCTGCTGTCTTTTGAGGTTGTTTAAAATGAAATAATCTGCTTTTACCTACTTGAAGGCATATGCTAAGAAATGGGGTAGGGAAAAGATACTTTTAGACTGTGAATCACTGCACGTTTTAAGATTGGTGCTGTGGAAAACTTCATCTTTTTGTTTTTGGGGTTTTTGTTTGTTTTGGCTTGTTTGCCTTTGCTAAAATCCCAACATCCTGACAGATACAGAGGCTTTTTGTCACCTCTTCAGCCTGACGGACTCCTTAGCCCCTTCTTGTGCTTTTCTTTAAATTAGGAAGTGTTATCAGGACACTCAGGGTTTATCTCTTTACTCTCATTCTCTATGATGGTGTCTGGGGTTTGGATTCTGATCCTTGTTTCGCTGAACAGCATGGTGCAGAGCTTTTGGTTTCTTTAAAAAGGTTAGACAATCTTACTGGGGTGAGATGGTATCTTAGTGTGGTTTTGATTTGCATTTCTCTGACTGCTAGAGATGGAGAGCATTTTTTCATGTACTTGTTGATTGATTGTATATCCTCCTCTGAGAAGTGTCTGTTCAGGTCCTTGGCCCATTTGTTGATTGGGTTATTTGTTATCTTATTGTCTAATTTTTTGAGTTCTTTGTATACTCTGGATATTAGGGCTCTATCTGAGGTGTGAGGAGTAAAAATTTGTTCCCAGGATGTAGGCTCCCTATTTACCTCTCTTATTGTTTCTTTTGCTGAGAAAAAACTTTTAAGTTTAATTAAGTCCCATTTGTTGATTCTAGTTGTTAACTCTTGTGCTATGGGTGTCCTATTAAGGAATTTGGAGCCCGACCCCACAATCTGTAGGTCGGAGCCAACTTTTTCTTCTATCAGACGCAGAGTTTCTGATTTGATATCAAGCTCCTTGATCCATTTTGAGTTAACTTTTGTGCATGGCGAGAGAAAGGGATTCAGTTTCATTTTGTTGCATATGGATTTCCAGTTTTCCCAACACCATTTGTTAAAGATGCTATCCTTCCTCCATTGCATGCTTATAGCCCCTTTATCAAATATAAGATAGTTGTAGCTTTGTGGATTAGTCTCTGTGTCCTCTATTTTATACCATTGGTCCACCCGTCTGTTTTGGTACCAGTACCATGCTGTTTTTGTCACTATTGCTCTGTAATATAGTTTGAAATCTGGTATTGCTATACCGCCTGATTCACACTTTCTGCTTAGAATTGCTTTTGCTATTCTGGGTCTTTTATTTTTCCATATGAATTTCATGATTGCTTTATCTATTTCTACAAGAAATGCCGTTGGGATTTTGATTGGCATTGCATTAAATCTATAGAGAACTTTTGGTAATATCGCCATTTTGATGATGTTAGTTCTGCCTATCCATGAACAGGGTATATTTTTCCATCTTCTAAGATCTTCTTCTACTTCTCTCTTTAGGGTTCTGTAGTTTTCATTGTATAGGTCTTTCACCTCTTTTGTTAGGTTGATTCCCAAGTATTTTATTTTTTTTGAGGATATTGTGAATGGAGTGTTTTTCCTCACTTCCATTTCAGAAGTTTTGTCGCTGATATACAGAAATGCCTTTGATTTATGCGTGTTGATTTTATATCCTGCCACTTTGCTGAATTCATTTATTAGTTCTAGTAGTTTCTTTGTAGACCCTTTTGGGTCTTCTAGGTATAGAATCATATCATCTGCAAATAGTGATAATTTAAGTTCTTCTTTTCCTATTTTTATGCCTTTAATTTCTTTCGTCTGTCTAATTGCTCTGGCCAGTGTTTCGAGAACTATATTGAATAGAAGTGGAGATAAAGGGCATCCCTGAAGTCAAACAACAACAAGTGCTGGTGAGGATGTGGAGAAAAGGGTACACTTGTACATTGCTGGTGGGACTGCAAATTGGTGCGGCCAATTTGGAAAGCAGTTTGGAGATTCCTGGGAAAGCTGGGAATGGAACCACCATTTGACCCAGCTATTGCCCTTCTCGGACTATTCCCTGAAGACCTTAAAAAAGCATGCTACAGGGATACTGCCACATCGATGTTCATAGCAGCACAATTCACAATAGCTAGACTGTGGAACCAACCCAGATGCCCTTCAATAGATGAATGGATAAAAAAAATGTGGCATCCATACACAATGGAGTACTATGCAGCAATAAAAAATGACAAAATCATAGAATTTTCAGGGAAATGGATGGCACTAGAGCAGATTATGCTTAGTGAAGCTAGCCAATCCCTAAAAAACAAATACCAAATGTCTTCTTTGATATAATGAGAGCAACTATGAACAGAGTAGGAAGGGAGAGCAGGAAGAAAAGATTAACTTTAAATAGAGACATGAGATGGGAGGGAAAGGGAGAGAAAAGGGAAATTGCATGGAAATGGAGGGAGACCCTCATTGCTATACAAAATTACATATAAGAGGTTGTGAGGGGAATGGGAAAATAAACAAGGAGAGAAATGAACTACAGTAGATGGGGTAGAGAGAGAAGTTGGGAGGGGAGGGGAGGGGGGATAGTAGGGGATAGGAAAGGTAGCAGAATACAACAATTACTAATAGGGCATTATGTAAAACTGTGGATGTGTAACCGATGTGATTCTGCAATCTGCATTTGGGGTAAAATTGGGGGTTCATAACCCACTTCAATCTAATGTATGAAATATGATATGTCAAGAGCTTTGTAATGTTGTGAACAACAAATAAAAAATTAAAAAAAAAAAAAAAAGGTTAGACAGTAAGGTTATGTCCTCTCTTCTTTTGTTGCTGCTGGTTATTTTTTTAAAATCTTTTTTAAAAAATGCTATTTTTGTTTTAAGTCAAGAAAGGATTCTGAGATCTGTTTCATCATAATTTTTCTAAGAAGTCCCACATAAGTAGATTTCAGTCTTATATTTTCTAAGGGATGCATGCATTTTACTAATATAAGCTCCAGGGCAACCAAGATATAATGCTAATATTTTTATTTAGATATGAACTTAGGATTTACAAAATGTTCACTCATTGTTATTTTATTTAATTCTTTTGATTATTTTATAAAGAAAGAAGGGTGGGACTTAATAACTAGTTTTACTAATGAGGAAACTGAGATCTAAAAGGATTGAGTGAGTTGCCATGTCACACAGCTCATTACAAGATGGAGTCAAGACTCTAAAGTCAGAGATAATGCTACTTTTACCATGCCTTGTTACTCCACTTATAGGAAATTATTACCTCCATCTCTAAGCACAGATGTCTTACTATATCATTAATGTTCCTACAAACTTTATTATGACACTGAATTTACTGAGTAAAAGCCATGAAGTGAGAGAGATTGGAGAACAATCTTGTGTGACTATGGTATTCTGATTCATAATTAAACTCAGTGTGACTTAGTTATAATAAAAGTCATATTAAGTCTTTTTACCACCACGACCCCAAATTCCTCAATAAATTTCTCCAAGGATGACTGTGAATACACGATATTCTACTTGGGTAATTTGACCCTGTGGGCCCTATTCTCATTTCTGTAATTTACTTTCTTCTTGATGTGTTTTGCTTTTTATTCCTACTTTAATGAACTTGTATTGTTTATTTTCTCACTTTTTTTTTCCAAGACTGTATCCTTGACTTTTCCATAAATACCTTGTGTTACAGCTGAGGCCAGGCTGGAACATTTAAACAAGCTGGGTTCATAGCCAACATATGTGTTGTTGGCTACCCAAGACCTCAGAAATTGCTGACCTACTTCCATCATCCCATTTATTATCAAGGAACATATACTTAGATATCTTCCCTTGATGATATCAACTAAGAAAGTACATCATGTGGAGAAGTTAGATTTTCTCAGTAATCTAGGATCTAGGTTCTATTTTCTTTCCAAATCCATTCTTATCTAATGCAGACCTGGTGACCATCTAAAGGATAAATACTTTCTCTCTCCACAAGGATGTGATTTGCTGTGGTTTCAACAGGACAACCCTATCAGGTCACAAAATCCACAAGAGTGATCCAGTCAATCTAGATACATACCTACCTATATAAAACAATAAATAGAGGAGGTAATATTAAAATAAGATATTGAGTAGCAGTATAGTTTACCTATAGTCCGGAAGAAATCCATAGCTCATGAGCTAGTAGTTTAAGCTGACCCTTCTTTGTTTTATCCATGTTTTTATCCTTCTAGGTATCATGAACTGATAACAAAATATGGGAAGTTGGAGCCTTTGGCAGAAGTGGACCTAAGACCCCAAAGCAGTGCAAAAGTAGAAGTCCACTTTAATGATCAAGTGGAAGAAATGAACATTCGGTTGGACCAAACTGTTGCAGAACTAAAGAAACAATTGAGAACTCTAGTGCAATTACCCACAAGCAACATGCTCCTCTACCATTTTGACCATGAAGCACCCTTTGGCCCAGAAGAAATGAAGTATAGCTCTCGAGCATTGCATTCCTTTGGCATTAGGGATGGAGATAAAATTTATGTGGAATCCAAAACAAAATAACCTCTACCAGCCTTGTAAAAACACACATGAGGACTTCTTGCAGGGCATTTGGTTCCAATGTGGTTTTCTTTAGGAGGGAGAAGGTTTTTGTTTGTTTTGTTTTGTTTAGCCTTGGGAGGGGTTTTGTATTTTTTTTCCCCTGGAATGGGTAGGGGGCCATTTTTTGGTATTTTTTACCACAGATTTCTTCGGCTCAGCCAGCAGAATTGGTCCCATATCCAGTCCATAAGCCCTCTCATGAAAGATGACAACAAAATCACCGACTTCTTACTGTGCTCACTAGGGTTTGTCTGCCATTTGGTCATCATTACCGTTAGGTATCCTCATAAAAATAGCATGAATAGCCTAGCCCCTCAGAAGGGTATCTGACAGTATTTAAATAAGGAGTCAAGGACACTTCACAGGAAGGGCCATCACTTCTCTCCCACTTCTCCCTGTTTCCCTCCCTCTCCCTCCCTCCTTTTTTTGGTTCACTTTATTCACTTTGATTTGTGTCAGCACATGTTTACCTAATAGTTTTATTCTATTCAAAATTAACTTCTTATTTCTCAACTTGAGTGATTTTTCCTCCTTCATTTCTCCCTTTTAAAATAATTTTGAGTGTTTTAATGAGCATTTTTCAACCTGATTCTGATCTCAGGTATTCAGTAAGAACCTGTAACTCTGTTAGGATCTTAAAGAAGAGCAGATGGAGAGTCAGAACTCCAGGAAAACTTGATATTTTTCTGGAAGCATGGGCAGAGCAGTCTGATCTCTTTATGCTACTATCTCACTTTTAATGCCCCTCGTGTATTATATCAGCCATTACTTCCATAACATGAAACATGTTAGATTCCAGATTTCTTTTATTTTTGCTTATGAATGTATTTCCCCATATCTTTCTTTTTCATTACTTTAAACTATTGGGAATAGAGGCCTGACTTTATGAAGAATCCAGTGGACTGCTAGATATCCATGCCAGGAGAATGGAGAATCAGCTAACAGACTACCCCTGGTGTGTGAGGGAATGAAGTTGGGGGATATGAGAGAATGAGCTTTGCGAATGTCCTGCCTCTGTCATCCATTCAAAGCCCTTGCTCTTGCACTTTGCATTAAAGGTGGGAAATTTTAATCAAAGGGAGCTTTGATTCCCAGTTTGTTCCTGGGGTTTTGTGATGTAATAACTCAACAATTCTTTTGGTTTTACATTTCAATTTAGTTGCCACTATAGAAGAGTAAAGTATAAATGTCAAAACTTCCAAATTGCCTCCAAGTCATATTTTTTGTAGAAGTACATTTAAAGCACTTTTCCTGTAAAAGCTAGCCCCTTACCTACTCTGAAATCTTTGTGCTGTTTTCCTATTCCTATTTACCAGATGTAATCTCTTTCTTTAGTATGTCTTTTTTGGTCCACCATGTTTAGAGGTGGGAGACTTGGGAAACCCAGTTTAACTAGGGCAGAAGGTAGGCAGGTAAAGTACTTTTCAAAGAATGCAATTATTAGCTGGTTGCATTTGACCTTTTGACCTTTGTTATATAATTCAACCCCTCCTACAAACTTCATTTCTTATGAAATTTTTAGATAACTCTTGTAAATTCTTTATGTATGGGGAGTTGTGTTTATTATTGCTACTTTTTAAATTTTCCTATGCCATGTGGCAGATGTTTATTCTCTTAATGCACTTCAGGTTCAGTATCTGTAAAGCCTTTGACTCAGGCCTACTGAGGCAAATCTACATTCACTGTAACATTAAAGGTGGAAACCAAAGGGTTTGAGAAAGATGAATGAGGCCTATTCTCCTTCTGCTGTAGGCTGTATCTTTCAAAATCATAAAAATGAGCAATGGAGATCCAGGCTGAGTATAGACAAGAACAATTATTTTGCAATCACATTTTCCTGACAGATTTTTGGAACTAGGAAAAAAAGAGTGTGGCAACAGTGTCATGAAGATTAAAACTGTGGGTGCTTTGTGTTTGTTCGTATGAGTGCAGATGAGTTTGAGAGAGAAATTGTGTAATTGAGCCCGTCACTTTTGTCACCCTGGGAAACAGATGCACTCTTATTTTTTGAAGTTGAATGATCCCTGACTGTCCCACAGCAGAAGGTGGAGTGAACACTTATGCTTTAATCATAAGTGGAATGGTCACAATAAGATATTTTATATATGACAAAGTTTTATGAAATGCTTTTTTACTGTTAGAGACCTGTTTCTTCTGTTACTATAGAACACAGTGTTTATCAACTGCAGGCATAATCCTTTTATTATACAGTTGCATGTAAGGGGAACTTCTCATTTAATTCAGCTGACATGGGTATTTTTAGGGCATTGTAATTGATGGTTTTAATAATTGCTGAATAATTTTTGATTAAGAAAAAATCTAATACAATTACTGGTCTTTTAGAGTTACAGAAGTAAATGAGAAAAGCTGTTTGAGCATGTGTACTTATAGATTCATTTGAGTGGCAGAGTAAAGATGCTGCTTTTGAAATAAAATTGGTGCTGTGTAGACACTTCTAACCAAAATTCTTTTTATAACAGGTCCAAGAGAAGGAGAGAAAAGACCACGGACCTTTAAGTCTACGAGTCATACCTAATGGATTGTCCATAGCGTGTCCATATTTTAATGTTGACTTTGTTCAGATTCAGTGGGAGCATATCAACTTTATGAGGCAAAATGCTGTCATAGCCAGTATTGTAGACGCATTGCTTCAGGCACAGTGTATAGAATACACCTCTCTGAAACAAGTTCTTTTTGGTTATGAAAAAGGAAAGCAGTAATAAAAGAAAGCCAAATGAAAACCAAGGGGCCCTTTCTACATGTGGCTGCATCGCTGCTGAAGCCATAGTAGAAGTCAGTTTTTGAATATGAATTGTCGAAATATCCCAGATTGCTTTAAAGAAAAACAAGTACAGAGTCATGTCTTTATTGTTGAGTTTTCTGTTGTTTCTGTAGCCTATTGCCACTGTTGCCACAAATATATAAGAAAGCAGTAGAGATTGTAAGCACCTTGTTTTTGAAGACCTTTTGGTGAAAATTAAGCCCAAAACATAAGTCCACTATGTGTAACAGGGCTGAATACTACAATGCTGTTTTTAAAACAAAATGTTGTTTGCTTTTAAAACTGAAAATTCAATTCTAATTAGATTTTTTCAGCTATGTTGCAAAGCCAGCAGTGTTAGAAGCAGAGGGCACTTGTTGCACAAAGAGCTGATCACTATTTGAAGCACGCTGCCGATAGCTTTTAGTACACGTGTGAGTGTGGCTTGCTACATGGGAAATGCTAGGCTCCAGGGCATGTAAAACATGAATTCAGAATACTAGATTGTTCTAAGCAATGTCATTTCTGTTTATGAATTTGATTTTTCCCTTCATTTCATGTTAGACTGAAAATGCAAACAAACTGCTTTCAAGAACACCCAGAAGCTATCTGTGTTGCCAGATGTGTTGTGAACACTACTATTTTCATAGGTGCTTCCTTAAAATGTATGTCCATTGTAGTGATGGTGAGGGACTGGACTCTCTCAGGCTCTTTACTTGCCAGTTGTCTCCTGCAGTTAATGGAAATATATATATTTTATTTTAGAACATAATTTAAACATGAAGGTCTATTCTTTGCACTTTTTATTAATATATATAAATATATAGAGATAATCTTTAAAAAATTAAAAATCCAAGTCCATTTTCTCTTTGTGTTTTGATTTTTTTTTTTCCTGGAGTGTTGGGTCAAGGGTATGTTTATTTTTATACAGCTAAAAGGGACATCAGTTCTGTGGTTGAGTGAGTTCTTTGGTCAGATGGCCTAAACTAGTAAGAGTCTGACCATTTTTATCAAACTTAATTGGAATTTTTTTCTGAAATTGAAAATTACAAAACAAAGATTTATAAGAAATGTGTTATTGCTTTTATGTTCGCAGGATTTCATACTTCTCACATGCTTCCTTTTTATTTGTTGAGGATAAAGCCTATCTTGGAGATATTTGGTACTGCCATTTTTGGAGAAAGATTGAAAATCTCACTTCAGTGAAGTAAAAAGTAAAAACAGCTCATATTCAAGAGCTGTTTTTTTTTTTCCTTCGTAAAATAATTTTCTAGAAGCAGTATAGTCTGGGGCAGTTGAACCCTATTTGCTTATCAATAATTTCTTGATAAGCCATTATAAATTAACCTCCTATCAAGAATTAAGGTCCAAATATTTCTTCATTTAAAAGACAGAGTCCATGAACTTATTTCTTAATGCTTCAGAAGTGCACAAGTATCTAATCTGTTTAAATTTAAGATTATTTCTACCTCCTATCCAAATTTTAAAGAATTGTGGTTTCAAATTTGTTAAATTCTACTTAATTACTATTTATTGTGAGCTTCTCTGAGAACTTAAAGGTTGACACATATCTAGACATCGAATATCTATTGGATAAATAATGCTGTGACTTTCTCCAGTTATTAGATGCATATAAAACAAAAAGTTGACCTTTTTAAAGTCACTTCAAATCTTTTGGAAAACAAGTTTCCATTTGGTCTTCACAACAACCCTATCAGGTTGGCACTGTCATACCCATTTTCTTACTAATGAAGAAATTGGGGCATATGAGAGGTTTAGTAACTTGCTGAAACTCAAACAGTTGGTAAATGACAGTAAGACTCAAATTTAGACACAGGTAATTTGGTTGCAGAATCCAAGCACTTGACAGCTATATTGCAGTGCATGCTACTGAAGTTTTCTTTCATACTTGCCCTCACTGTACACACCTGAAATGTTAGTCTTTATGTTTCATTAAAACACTAAAATTAGGGCTGGGGTTGTAGCTCAGTGGTGGAGCATTTGCTTAGTGCGTGTGAGGCACTGGGTTCAAGTTTCAGCACCACATAAAAGTAAATAAAGGCATTCTGGGACTGGGGATATAGCTCAGTTGGTAGAGTGCTTGCCTCATGTGCACAAGGCCGTGGGTTTGCTCCCCAGCACCACCTAATAATAATAATAATAATGGTATTCTATCCATATATAACTACAAAAATAAAAAACACTAAAATGATATGTTCCTCAATACCCATTTACTTAATTGATTTTCTCTGTAACAGAATCACTGATGTGGCGGATAGCTCTAAATATGCCCTCACACCAATTCCAGCATTGTGGAGCTGCAGTTAGTGCATATCATTGCAGTTGGTCATCATTCCTGCTCCTTTGAAATGCCACACTGGACACTTGTAGTGGGTGCTATTAAGAATAAATGAGGCAGTAATATGATGCAAGAAGACTGACAATTTAGTTTTTAACCTGAAGACATTCTAGAGCCTTCAGCTTGGTTTCAGTAGATAGTCAAAGGTAAGAGGGGCCACTCAGTTCCAACTCAGACTTGTGTCAGGGAGGCCCAGTGTTCCAAGTGAACTTAAATTGGTATTTATAGAAGAAAGAAAAAAGAAGAAAACTAGTTTATGATCCCATGGAGCCTTTAGCAAAGGTTTGTTATGGGAAAAGATGAGGCTGTCACTGCCGTTTTTCCTCCTTAACATTCAAGAGGGAGCTTTATGAAGAATATAAATATTGCTTACAAAATAGAGGAGACGGGTTATCTATTATGGACTGCAAGATCTAGCTTTGCTGAAAAAATTACAATACAGTTTCGGTTTGTTGACTCCTTCACACAGACCCCTTCCTCATCCTTGAATGCTTCTCAGCCTAAGTCATACAATTAAGGTTAAAAAAGAGGAATAGAGGAGGAAGACATTAGTGAATACAGACCAAATAGAAAAATATTTCAAAAATATCTAATTATGTTTGTGGGCTGATGTCAGCTCTACCACTGTGAAGAAGTAGAACAAGGACAATAGGAACTGCCTCAGTTGTATTAGAAATTTGTTTGCTTTAAATTATAATTTGCTTACAAAAAAGTCTTAAAAACATTTAAATTTAATTTTTAGATAACATTAACATGGTTCAAAAATCAATATAATGAGTTCTCATTCTAATGACTCTATCATTTATTATTTTCTTGTGTGTCCTCCCAGGGTTTACACAAATATGCTTACTTTACTGAATAAAAGAGAAACAACCAGAATACACATTCCTAAGCATAGAGAGCACTCTTCATAAATGTATTCCCATTTGCTATTAGGAATATATATTCTGATTGTTCCTCTTTTATGCAGCAAAGTTAGCATCTTATACATTGTCATACACCTTGCTTTTTTCACTAAAAACATCTTGGAGATCTCACTGTGATCATACATAGGGAATTGGCTTATCCTTTGCATACAATATAAGCATTCCTTTTATAGATGTACTATAATTTATTTAACCAACATTCTATGCATTGACATTTTAGTTTTTCTCTCTCAATTTCCTCCCCTCCCCCCCTTTTTTGTGTGTGTCTTCTATTATTTTCATTCTGCTGCAGTAAACAGCATCTGTTCTTTTACACATTTTGAAGTACATCTGTAGAATACATTCCCAGAAGTGAGATTGCTGGATCAAAAGGTCAAAGTGTTTGTAATTTTAGTAGATAACTCAAATTGTTCTCCAAGGGGGTTATGTAAAATAAGGATTCTCCCCCTCTGGGTTTATTAGGTGTCACAGTACTACAAAGTTAAAGACTTCACTGATGTTGAGCTTGATGCAATTCCTGGTTAGTGCAAGCAGGACAGCCTTTTTCCCAATTAGGCACTGCAAATCTAGGAACTTGAATTCAACACATTACAGATTTGGTGAGCCATACATCTCTCTTATGAGCCTTCTTTCCTATGGAATCTGTAATTTTTAATCATTGGAAGTGATTTTCATCTCTGCTGCAGAAGGTGCATGTATTATTTATCCTTAACAATGTCTGAGCACTTATTCCAGCTGAGTGCCCCTGAAAAGTGATGGATTAATTGCCCTGAAATCCCATGCTTATTGTCTACAGTAAGCTTTAATCAGAACTGGGTCTTGCATACCAGTGAAATGTCTTGTAGAAGAACTATATGGTGCTCCTTGGGAGATAGTATGTCTGCTTCTCTCCAATTTTTTTCCAGCTTTATTTCTAATATGTTAGCAAGCATATTAGAAAAAGGCCAATTGTGAATCTTTTGATTATATCAGTCTACTTAGAATTAGCTATTATAAACTTCTTGCCTGGAAATACAGTTGTAGTCAGAAAACATCTTCAACAGGATCCTTCTTTAAGTTCAAAGATGAACATCTTTGAGCCCTTAGACCTAGAAAATATTGATTAGTTAATAAACATTAATAAATGTCACTGTGGTTTTAAAGAAAAAAAACCCATACATTGTTTCTCAAATTTATTAATATTAGCCCAAATCCAGAATCTCGAATAATTAAGACCAACACAACATAAATAACTTGCAGACAAATACTATTAATTATTGGAAAAGATGGATTCCAAAACATTTGTTCCACAACTTAAACTCATTTTTAAGTGTTTAAGGGGGAGGCGGTGTACTAGGGATTGAACTCAGGGCACGTGATCACTGAGCCCTGTTCCCAGCCCTATTTTGTATTTTATTTAGAGATGGGGTCTCACTGAGTTGCTAAGTGCCTGGCTTTTTCTGAGGCTGGCTTTGAACTCATGATCCTCCTGCCTCAGCCTCCCTAGCCGCTGGGATTACACCGCACCTGGCTTCACAATTTAAACTCTTAATGCTTCAGTCTACAGTTAAGTGGTTATTACTGTGATACTAGTAAATAAGAAAAATGAGACCAGGCATGTTGGCGCACAATTATAATCCCAGCAGCTTGGGAGGTTGAGACAGGAGAATCACAAGTTCAAAGCCTGCCTCAGCAACTTGAGGCCCTAAATAGCTTAGTGAGACCCTGCTTCTAAATAAAATACAAAAAGGGGGTTGAGGATGTGGCTCAGTGATTAAGCTACCCTGGATTCACTCCCCGGTACCAAAAAGAAAAAAATATGGTACATGCTTGTAATCCCAGCAGCTCAGGAGGTTGAGGCAGGATGATCACAATTTCAAGGTCAACCTTGGCAATTTAGCAAAGCTCTAAGCAATTTATTGAGACCCTATCTCAAAATTTTAAAAATTACAAATAAAAAGGGCTAGGGATGTAGCTCAGTGGTAAAGCAACCCTGAGTTCAATCCCCAGTGCCAAAAAAAAAAAGAGAAAAACTTACATCTTTTTTTTAACTCTTTTCAAAAATGAAAAATCAATAGACTGCATGAGCATCTCAATTTGTAAACATTAACCCAAAGGTCCAGGAATGAAGATTCCAAAGAAAGAAGAGAGGCAAACTTCCCAATGTAGGATTCTTGAGAATCTTTTCATTGTTAATGTTGTTACTGTTTAGAAGTCTTCAGGAGTTCTGTTGTGTTTTCTTCATCACCCCATCCACTTTAAGGATCCTATTATGGGAAATATTACACTCTCCAGGCAGGATGTTAAGTGTAGCCTTAGTGTAATCACCTTAATGAGCTATATCTAGAAGGCTGGCATCACTTAGTGGATAAGTGGTAGAATCAACTGCACTACAGAAATACCTGGACTCCCCGTGGTTGATTATATAGCAAAACAGAACAATCCATTGTGGAGGTTAATAAATGTATCCAAGACATCCATGTCATGGGTTCAGTCCTCCTGGAAGCTAATGCTAAGGTAAGTTGGGAGTGCAAGACCTTTATTGGAAAGTAATACCTATGAGAATGGGGCGGCAGTAGGATCAGGCAGGAGAGATTGTCAGAGCACGCTACAAACCTCACAAAGTCAGCCAGTCTAATGGGATGTTCTGGAGCAAGGATGTTCTGTTAGAGGGTTCCATCCTGATAAGCAATGGCTCAGGCCTTTTACCAATGCTTTTCTCAGTCTTTAATGAGAGAACACAAAAACCTGACCTCTGCTTGGGCACTGGTAGAGTTGCTGAAGGAGCCAGCTAGCTGTTGGAAGCCATCAGCTCACCACATTCCTTGCAGCCAAAGTCATTGATGTTGGATCTGGAGGCGTGTCTTCATGTCTGCTACAGTCCACCTTACACAATGTGTACGCCCAATTCTCCAGCCACGATTTGGAGCATGTCCTCTAGTGAGCCTCTTCCTGAGAGGAAACTTAGAAGAAGGATGTTAGGGAATGAACTACAGCCCCTGAAACTGAAGTTGATTTCAGTTAAAAACAAACTGGTGCCCATTGTCTCCCTCTTCCACTACCCCCTATATACATCTCCTCAGCAGTTGCCTTTGCTGGTCTCAGTGCTTACCTGGTAGTTTCATCTAAGTCTACATTCCTGAATACTCTGAGGCCCCCATAACCATTTGGTTGCTACAGTTGTCTATCACAGTCACAATTGGGGAAAGGAAAGTAAAGAGGCACCAAAATGAGTCACCTGAGTTCTACAGATTATTCCTTGAGTCCATTGCCGAAGAGCAGCCCCTCCGGCCTCTCACTGGTCCTGACAAGATGGTGATTGATCTTCTTGCCTGCTAGTCTTTTGGCACAAGAAGCACAGAGGGCCCAGGCAACATCCTATTCATAGCTTATAGTTCAATGGGACTCATGCTGTGTCCCCTGGTGAAAGCACATCCTCAGAGGGAGCCAGGATTTCAACCTGCACATCCAGGAGGTTGGAAAAGTCCCTGTATTCATCAGCTTTTCATTACTATGACAAAATATGACACAGTATACTTAGAAAACAAAGGAGGTTTACTTGCCCACAGTTTTGGAAGTTCAAAGTCTAAGATCAGAAAGGCCCATTGTTTGGCTTCTGGGGACAGCCGTGATGTCAGCGTGTCCTGGCAGGAGCGTGTGTAGGAACAAGCCATCGCATCTAGAATAGCAGGAAAGACGAAGAAGATGGGCAGGGCCAGGCTGGCTCTTTTTATAGCAATCATCTCAAGGGAACTACCAAAAGGATCTCACAAGAAATACTCCACAGCCACCGTGATCCAAAGACCTCATCCAAGGCTCCACCTCCCAACATCACCACCCCAGGACCCAGCCTTTGCTTATAATTGGGGGACACTCAAACCACATCCACACCACTGACAGCAGCGGAGCCACACCTCTCCCACACAGTGGTTCCCAGACCCATGTTGTCTTCCACTGGGGACACTACCACACAAAGGTCTCTGACTCATTGTGTGTACAGTATCCTGGGGAGAGCACCTCCTCTTCATCTGCTACTGTCTTCAAGGTGACACCTCAGCTGCTTCTTAAGCGATTCATCTCAGTGCTCAATGGGCGGCATCTTCTGCACCACACTTATATTCTACTCAGCAGATCCCATAGTCATGGGCTCCCCCCACCAACCCTCTTGTTGGAAAGTGGGTTCCTTAGTCAGACGCTGCTCTGCATGGAATTCTATGCCTATGGATCAGGCATTCGCAAGTCTGGTACTGACTCTGAGCAAGAAGGGCACGCTAGCAGCCCTATCCCTGTGGGAAGGAACCGCCAGCCCTTCCAGGGAGAAAGAAGTCCCAACCTCCTCTTCTTACCACTCCTTGGCCAGTTCTCTCTGAGGAATAGTGACATCCTGGGAGGTTCATATTTGGTCTGTTACTGGCATGATGAACAGCCAGAAGCTACAGTTGCTAGAAAAACCTTACTAAATGGGAGTTTGTGCTATTGCTTCCATGCACTTCCATCCCTGCTGCTGTGGTCACTTTACACGTGTCCATGGCACTAACACTGACCAATTCATTTTGTTGGTTGTTTAGTCCCTCTTCTATAGTGAGTGTTTTCTGGTGGGTGTGATATAAGGATCTTCGTGCTTTGCGTCTATTCCCATCAGCCTGTCCACATGTCTGTTCCAGGCCTCCTTGTCACTGGTTTCCAATCCTTTTCCTTCCAAGCCTTTGCCCAGTTGGCTCTGTGAATCACCACTACCATTGAGTTTGCACATACTCTCCCTTCATAATACTTCTCTGACATAAAGTACGTGATGAGTTACACAGGGAAGTTTGTCTCTGGGCCAGATGTCCCATCATAGGCCCCATCATATGCCCAAACTCCACACATTGGAAAGATATTACCTTATCATTGTCTTTCAAAACCAACAATGTTCTCTTGATGTTATGGTTTGGATGTGAGACAATGCAAGAAGGTTCAGAGGAGAAATGATTAGGTTGTGAGAGTCTTAACCCAATCAGTGAATTAATCCCCTGATAGAGATTAACTGAGTGGTAGCTGAAGTGGTAGGGTGGGGCTGGAGAAGGTGGGAATTGGGGATGTAGCTTTGGGGTATATATTTGTATCTGGCTAGTGGAGTCCCTCTCTCTCTTTCTCTGTTTTCTGATCACATGTGAGCTGCTTTCCTCTGCCACACTCTTTCACCATGATGTTCAGCCTCACCTTGAGCCCCAAGGAATGGAGCTGGCCTTCTATGGACTAAGACCTCTGAATCTTGTGAATCCTAAATAAACTTTTCCTCCTCTAGAGTTGTTCTGGTTGGGTCACAGCAGTGAAAAAGTTGACTAAAACATTTGAGAACTACCAAGGGGTCACATGGTGAGGCTATTAAATATGAGTGAGGCTATTAAATAGCCACCATCTGCCTTAATATGAACAGACACTCACCAAGCCCATTCATCCATGTATCAAGAGTGAGCTTTTCCTCCCTCCTTCAGCTTGTCATATGTGCCTCCCCACATTTGACCCTATGAGTGAACTGGGGTCTTATTTGGGGGAAGGGGTACTGATGCAACTGGAGCAGGTGACATAAAGTCTGGAAGGCAGGGTAGATGTGACCAGGCCAAGATATATCATTTCCATCATATGATAGATTGCTCTGAGGTCTACCTGACTTCATGACTTGATGGGTTTAAAGGGCCCAGATTATGACAGGAAGTTATACATGGTTATTTGTCTCTTGGTCAAATATTCCATCGCAGGGCCCAGTCACAAGCCAGAAGCTGATTTTAAGGAGTGTGTAAATCTTTTCTGCCAATGGTATGACCTTGCTCCAGAACCCCAGGGGCCTGCATCATGGATCAACCACCATGGTTTGCAGTAAACTCTATATTTTCACCACTGACACCTCCAACATCAAAGGGTCAACTGAACTTATGGCCAAAGTAGCAGAGCTGCTTCCAAAGCCTAAAGCTGCTACAAAATTCTTTCTTGTTCTCGGCACAACTCAAAGCTGGCTGAATTCTGTGTAAAAATATGGGCTGGAGCAATTTTCCTAGGTTTGAAATGTGTGGCCTCCAGAACCCCCAAAAAATATATGAAGAAGAAAGAAATATTTTTATAGAGAATTTATAAGATAAAGGTTTTTTTTTAAATTTTGAAGGAGATGTTCCTGATAACTTGTTTCCTAAAAACTAAAGTAGCAGCCTTGAATCTCTGTAGGATTTATCTCCCACCTTCTGGAGCACATGCGTCTTACCAAGAAGCCCCACCTGCTAGCCATTCCTTGCTCATCATGCCAGACAATGTTTTTAATGTTATGAATCAAGGCAACGTTCTGTAGGACCCAGATGACACAGATCTCTTTGTATCATGAAAGAAAATGAGCATCTTAGTCCTTTTTCTCTTGCTAAAACAGATTCCCTGAGACTGGGTAATTTATAAGAAAAAGAGGTTTATATTGGCTCACAGTTCTGGAAATACAAGAACATGGTGCCAGCATCTGCTCATTCTGGTGAGGACCTCACCTATGCATGGTGGAAAAGTAGAAGAGCAAGTGAACAAGTATGGAAGAGAGGATGGGACAAAGAGGACACATACTCTACAACAACCTGCCCTCACAGTAACTGGTCCTGTCCAATGAGTGAGAACTCGACCTACAGATAGCATTAACCTGTTCATGGGGGCTCCACCCTTGTCATGATTTGGATCTGAACTGTCCTCTAGAAGCCATGTGCTAAAAATTTGGTCCCCAGTGCAGCAGTGTTCAGAAGTGGGGCCTTTGAGAGGTAATTGGTTCGTGAGGGCTCTGACCTCACCAATGGATCAGTCCATTGATGCATTCACAGCTTAAGGGGCTATTGGGAGGTGGTGGAAACTTTGGGATCTGGGGCTAGTTGTAGGAAGTAGGTTTGGGGGAACATGATCTTTAGGTGTATTTTTGTCCCCTGCCCCTTCCTTCCTCTTTGCTTTCTTGCCATTATGAACACTTTTGTTCCACCACGTGTTCCCTACCATGATGTTCACCACAGGTCCACACAGAGCCCTGTGATCATGGACTGAAACTTCTAAAACTTTGAGCCCAAATTAGCCTTTCCTCCAATAAGTTGATTTTCCTCAGGAATTTTGTCACAGTTATGGAAAGCTGACTAACAGTCCTGATGACCCAAACATCTCCCACAATCCTCAACATGAGTTTTTGTGGGGACAAACCATATCAAACCATAGTAGTAAGAATAAAATGTGTATTGCTATCTGTTACACACAAATCATTCTTGATTCAAATAGGGGGAAAATGTATTTGCCAAGTGAGTGGACACCATATCATATACCGGAAACCATGTCAATTGGCTCTAGAAAAGAAACTATATTAGCTGAGCAGTTGTAATTGGGGATACTGCTTGGTTGAGGTTGAAGCAGTTCACAGCCAATCACCAGCATCCATCTTGGCCAGCTAAATGGAAATATGATAAGTCCACAACCCTGCTCTGAAGGGTGATACTAATCTTGACCAACCTCCCCCAAGCCAGATGCAATACTCTTTTGCATGTACTCTCTTGGCTGCAATGGAGAGAGCTATTTCAGAGGTTTCTACTTGCCTTCCTTACTATGATCATTTTTTACCTCCACACCAAGGACACAATGCACAGAATTTGTCAATCCCAATTTCTATATGGATTGGAAAAATGGCATCCAGGTGGTCTGTAGCCCCTGTGGGTTCACTGTACCTGGGACTTTGTCCAGACTCTTTTTCTTCCCCAATCCTATGTTTCCACTCTCATGGGATCTTTGGATATTGCCATTAACTCAACCCTGGTCCAACAGTTCTCAAAATGTCTAGGCATTCCCTTTTGCCCAGTCCGAAGTCCCTTGAGTAAAAGGTCTTTCTGAGGATTGTCTGGGATAATCATATCTGTACAGATTTGCCATGTCATTGCCAAGTTCTTCTCTTTGGGTACCATTTACGTTTTTACCCTATGGATTCTAGATTGAAGACTCACTCAGGTCCAGAAACTGAGCATAGATGGCATCTTTTTATTAGGCAACAGCTCTCAGTCTTTCCTCATCCATTCTTCCTCTTTTTAAAAAATTCTATGAAGTATATAGTAAGCAATATCCTTGTTGGTTGCCCATCAACTTTACCCACTAAAATTTGTCCTGCTCTTTTGGCCATCTTCAGAGCTCCTATATATCCAGTGCCCTTAACTACCACTCTGATCCTCTAGGTCATTATGAAAATTATGACCACCCACCCCACTCCAGCTTCAGGCAGTAGGGTGATGTCACCTGGCCTCTGTTGCTCGTCATCTCCATGGCCCTTGGGGAGCCAACTCTCTCATCACCACCCAGCATTAGCCCTGACCTGCAGAAGGGAATTGCCACTGAGCTTCTTGATGAGGCCAGTATATTCCTGCTGGACTCAGTGGATGGTGTGTCTGTCTCCTAAACCTTTCAATCCCTCTTCTGCCACCTGCCACAGTAATTCAGGCATCTCAGTCTCACCCAATGTGAGCCATCACTTTTTCCAGGCTTCTAGGAGCTACCCTAGGAACAGGTCTGTACCTTCCTTTGGGGTCTTCAACATAGTGTTAAAGCCCGTCTAGCTAGAGAGTATGGCCAGGCCAACAAAATTTCCCCTATCCTGTGTCATGATCTAGCCTCCTCCATGGAGCACCCTCAGAACCCAGCCCCCTGGGTACTCCCCTTCCCCTATCCCATGCCATTGTGTGCTGGCCAGATCGTTCAGCTCCTTTAGTCTTTAGTCAGGCTTGGCATGTCTCTGGCTGAGTTACGCTGCAACCTGACCCTGATTATAGCAGAGGAGGTTGGAGCAGCTTTCCAGCAGAGCAACCGTAGCCTTGAGGGGGAACCTCCTCTCTATTGTCTTCTTGTGCTGGGAGAAACTTTATCTTTTAATGGGATGGAGGCGGACATACCTGAAGGCCCAGACATTTTAAGAAACTTGGGTAATCAAAATCTTCAGGGACATCTACCCAGATAGTTCCATCATATGTGTTTGTGTGTGTGTGTGTGTGTGTGTGTGTGTGTGTGTGTATGCTTGTTACTCTCTCTATATATATCTATTTCTGCCTACTTAGTGGGGACATCTTTTAAGAAAAGTATTGTTAGGTGATTTCTTCATGGTGTGAATATCACAGAGTGCAGTTACACAGACTAAGATGGCAACAATGTCACTAAGTTATGCGATCTAAATGGGACCATTTTGCATATGTGGTCTGTTGTTGGCTGAAATATCACCATGTAGCACGTAACTGCACATATAAACATAACATAATTTTATACATGTATAATACATACAAACATGTATTCTTTATGTACATATGTACTGAATCATATATAATATACATGCTGGTGTATATACATAGTAAATGATGTGTGTATGGGTGTGTGTATATATACATATAGTATATGTTTGTATATATATTTCTTTCCCAGCCATGCCCTGATTTTTCATAATAGAGCTGCCTCACTTGAATAGTCTTTGCCACTGGGGCTTTGGGTGGACTGTGCTAGGCCATTGTTACCCCATCTTGCTCTGTCATTGACCAGGGTCCACTCCATGAAGAATGTGCCCCTGGCTCCAATGCTGATGCTGGGCCTGAGGGATTGAGCTGGAAGCTGATGGCCAGCCATATCTCCCTGGGCACAGTGGGGCTCACCTATAATCCCAGGACCTCAGAAGGTAGAGACAGGAGGATCACAAGTTCAAGGGCTCGGCAGCTTAGCAAGACCCTGTCTCAAGAAATAAAAAAGGGCTGGGAATATAGTTTCATGTTAGAACCCCACTAGTTTAATCCTCAGTTAAAAAGAAAAAAAGGAAAGAAAAAGAGAATTGCACTTGTTTTCAGGGCATTTTATCTTTTGTCTTTTTGTGGTATCTCCCTGTTGCCTAAAAGCAGCATTAATCTGTGCCATCTTTGTAAGGCACAGATGTCTTGGGTGACTAGCTCCAAGCCACCCCCACCCCACCCACCCCATCTAAATCTTGGCAGAAATTGTTGCCCACCTCATAGTTTCAACAAAATAAGTCCTCTTGCTGATATGCCAGGGAAGGAGATTTTTTGTCATTTGTCCATCTGTGACCACTCACTGACCAGCTTCCCAGCCCAGCCGTGATCAGCCAGAACAGTCTCTCCCCAGGCACCTGGCACTCGCTGGTAGCCAGATTCTCAAAGTCATTCTCATTCATTTCTGCTACCATCCAGCATGTCTGGTTAGACCCAGATGGCATCTATCCCAGCAGCAGACCTGCCTCAAGAAGGGTGAGGATTTAATGTGGGTCGAAAGGGCTGAGATAGAAATATCCTGGAGTGCATGAAAAACGAAGACCAAAGAAATTAGTATGCCTCTAGCAGCTTTTTAAAATAGAGCCAACTCTTGCTTCAAGACATCTACGTTGACCTTTGAACTAAAACCCTAATAAGAACAGGACAGGGAGAATGAATGATTCCCTAGGCGAGTCTTGGATTTGGGTTTAATTTTATTTCACATAAGCACCCCCCAAACTAGATCTTCTGTTATATAAATATGTGCCTTTTGGAGGGAGACAGCCTATTGACATCTGGTAAGTAAACAGAAGTGGACAGTCCATGTTGCTAGTGAGAGAATAGACTTGTGCAAAACCTACTGAATTACCACAGGCTTTGGGGAAAATATTGTATAATTTAGGCTAAAATTTTAGTTCCCCAATCACTTTTTTTTTTCTATTTTAGGACAACTTGCCCAGACCTGAAATTATTTATTTTTATTTATTGTTTGTTTGTTTGTTTGGGTACAGTCAGCATTTCAATGTCTACTCAGAGAAAATTTTGGAATAATTTTAGGCTTTTCACTCATTCAAGTTACTTCTTTTTACCAAATTTTATTTTAAACACTTTGAGCAGTATACTTAGTTTATGCAGCAGCCAGTTTTTCTCATCTTGCCTTCACCAGCTGCTTGGGAGAACGCCGCTCCCATGGTCCCCTTGCCCACAATGCCTCTGAAGTTCCTTACTTACTGCACGTTCTCATCAGGAGGGGTCTATGGCCTCTCTCCATGCAAGGACCTTAGTGGGCACCAATGAAGGCATCCAGGACGTGCTGGGCTTCCTCTTGAGACATGTCCTGCCTTGCCCTGGGAGCCTCATTCAGGGTTTTGCCTGGAAAGCGCCCTGTCCTGTCCTGTCCTGTCCTTTCCCATGGCACAGCTGCGGATCAGGGAGAAAAGAGAGGGACTAAAACCTAGAAAAATTCGGGAAAGTTTCTTTAAATACTTCGTGCATACCTGTGAAAAACCAGAGTAGAGCCTATCTGTGAACAGAAACAACAACAACAAAAGACTTCAGTAGAGACCCAACTTCATTTAAACGTTGGAGGCAGCAGCTTTGTTTGCAGTTTTAATCCCATGCCGGTGGATGCTAATTCTGTAACATTATACAGTTGCCTTCTTTTGGGTACAAAGGGAGAAGGGGGGGTTTTCTTTTTTGTGTTTTTCAGTGCAAAGTGATTCTGATCAGAAAGAACCAAGGCTTCAGCTCCAAGTATCTGACATTTCCAAATGAATCTACTTTTTTTTTTTTAAGAGGCGGGGGGGGGGGGGGAAGGTCTAGTTTTTCAAGGAAAGGACCTCTCTACGCAATCCTGTAACTGATCTTTAGATTTACTTTTTCTTAATCAATAGAAAAAAAACTTGATTGCAACTCAACACTTCCCTTACTCTAGCGCAGAACTAACTGAATTTTTGGTTTTAAGAGTACGGGATTCAGACATCATTTCAGGAATCAGAAATAATTGGCAGCAAGTTGAGGAGAACTGACATGAATTCTTGTTTTACCTAATTTTTCCTGGTTTACCAAGATTTGGCTTAATATTTCTGACTCAGTTCCTCCAGTCTCTACAGAACAGGTTAGTGACATTTTTCATAAATACGAATATCTAAATGAATCCTCCGTTCCTGCTCTCTGCTTACTGTTTCCCTAAGAGCTCATGTCTTAAACTTGCATAGCACCTGCTCCACTGGAGCTATGTGTGTATCTCTACTGAAGTTCTGTGCCATTTTCAGCAAAACTGACTAATATTTTATATGTGTTGCAAATTTCCACGCGTGTACTTGACAACTGGAGATTTACAACAAAAATCTCACAAGGTGAATTCTTTGCTATTTCATGAAAGTTTGACTGAAGAATGGTGAAAATCTCAAATGATAAGTTTCTGTAAGAACGCTGTCAGGAGCGAATTTCAGAGGCTGGCCACACACTTTGGTGGGTGCAGGTGTGTGTTTTAAGTTGGAGCTCACATGTGTGTTTGCATCCTAGCTTTGTGGAGCAGCATACACCATCCTTGTACCTGAGAGCAAAACCGCTAGTTGAACTGATTAAACTAACATGAGAACATGTCCATTTTTGCAATGTTCTTTCTTTAATTAACTTGCTAGAACTAATTACTTGCTTGTGTGCTGGCTTCTGTCTTTATTGTCATTCCAAAGAGCAACCCTGGGTGTGGTTCTTTTTGATTACCAATGTAGTTATCATTCACTTTGCTATGGAAAGATAGTAGAGAGAGTCTCAGACAACACCTGAATCTGGTCAGTAAAATGATGGGTTGGCTCCAAATCATTGAGAAGGTAATGGCAAACTATAAATTTCCTACCTGTAGAAATGCATGGTGTCTTAACCAACATTTCTTTGATCCTGATGGAAAGCCCTTGTGAAAATTAGGAAAGCCAGTGTCGGAGTTTGTGTGCTTGAGACCTGACCCTTTGGAGTTAGGTGTTCTTTTCCGGGGCTTTATCAGCTGCCGAGTAGGAACCTTTCCTTGACTCATATCTGCTCTCCTCGGTCCTGTATAATTACCTGACAATTTGCGTGATCTTATTGCACTTCCAGATGGCTTCTTCTGGGGTCTAACTTGTTCACGAAGTGTTGAACTTGGGAGGACCTGCAGCCTTCAGGGAATTTCAACCCGACTCAGAACTATTGATATTGTGATGTGAATTTGTTCTATGATGGTTGTGTTGTGTCTTGGGATTTGCCACCAAACACACCTGGTGTTCTATTTACTCTGGCAAGCTGGGAATTTTTTTTCTTTTTCTTTTTAAAATTCCAGGATGAATTATTCATCATTACTTAGAATTTGGGTCTCTTTCATCTTCGCACTTGTACAGCACCAAGGTGAGTACTACAGAATTCCATAAAGCTCTCGATTAGCATGCTCTTGAATTTATAAAGAGACACTTTTGTTGGAACCATGATTGTAAGGGCAGGTGTACATGTGTCTACAGATACAATGAGAAAAAATGTAAATTAAATTCTGTTGTCGAGGGTAAAGTACATTAACTTTGAATGATGTTCACTTATATTCTCACTTTTTATTATTTAACTTAGAACACAATTTGTGAAGAAGTTATTTAACGCAAACTATTTCTATTAAAAGAATATAGAGTAGTTACCTGTTCACTTATTTCCATAAAGGCATTTAACTTGTGTTAGAAATTTTTAAATTTATATATATATATATATATATATATATATATATATATATATATATATATATATATATATATATATATATATTTTAGCCCTAAATTAAGAAGTTACAATGTCACTGATGTTGGTGACTGTGTATCAGTGAGCTATGTCATGGCCAGAAAATCTAAAAGTGCAAGTGGAATAAGACAATTATCACCTCTGTGGTTCCTTCTTTTCTCTGACCTTTTTCTTTGAGCACTGCCCTGGGTAAGTGAAAGTCCACACATATTTCTTTTTACTGTAGTTTTCTTTAAAAAAAAATTAGACAAGAAAAATGGGGCACTGCACATAGATCTTGAACTTTTATGGTTAGAATTCTAAAGCATCTTTATTTTGCTGATATGTTTGTTTGGCTCAGCTGGTGCATGGTCACAGGTCTTAGGTGAACAGGTCTTTATGACCATGTGTGGCCCCAACATTTTTCCAAGGTTGGGTGAATTGAAATAGCTATAACATGTAAACCCCACAATGAGCCTGCTGACTCCAACCTCCTACTTTTACTCCAAAAATAGATTTTCTTTGGTGAAAGAAAGAATCCTGAAAACATAGTTATGTTTATTGTGAACATTTCAGCCATTTCAGGTGGAGAATATTCCTTCTTTTACAAACTCTGATACTACTGATAGGTCATGCTGCTAACAGATGTATATATGTGCAAATAGATATTTATATTTATTTATATAATTAAAAAATAATAATAATGGCTTCTGAGATGGAAATTGCTTGTCGTGTAAACCTACTCCCTTTTATTAAGCATTCTTTTTTAATTTAACAAGTATTTATTGAATATTTATAATATTAGATACCTTTATTGTTTGTCTTCTTCTTAAGATTGAAAAATTTCAACTGTCTGTTCTTTCCTGTTCAAAATCACAAACTAGTCAGAATCACTCATGAAGAGAAGAGATTTGGAACTCACTTCACATTTTGGACAGCCAGAGAAATTAGGAACAGTCTCCATGCCATTTCTTTCTTCTCCATGAATGCTTATAGGTTTTCTCATCCTAGGCAAATTGGCCAACACTGCCCCAAATGCCAATTAACCTTTCCAGGAAAATTACTATAATTCAAGGTGAATTTGAGCCCTTTAACACAGTTAAATGCTGTTTTTCATACTTGGGCATGATTCCTAAAAAGTTCCCCATGAGAGACAAATCCATAGCATGACTTGATTTTTTGCTCTTTATTTGAGGAATTCTGTCATCTTTCCAATTCAGGAAGTGTTTGTGCATAACATTTTAGTAGGGATTATAAAGAAAGTTTTTTCCAAGTCCCTATCTTATAGGAATTTAGAATTTATTACTATTATGTAAATAGGCAAGTTAGAAGGTCCTGCTTCAAGTACTGATTGTAACATCAAGTGTGGCTCACTGGCTCAGTGCTCCTGGGATAAACTATCAGCAGTGCCTCCTGCAGGTTAAGATTTGGTTGGCTTCCCTGAAACTTTTGGGGTTTGGGGAACAATGCATATACTCTAATGACCGGGCTAGTTTTCTCTGCTCTCCTACTTTGTGAGCCTCAGAAAGAGATCAGCTCTTGGTCCAGGCTGATCTTTTCCTGTTCCCTGCTCCAGAACTAGGGGGCTGGCACTTTGGCACTCTGGGATGCTCTCTGGCTGCTCTTGTGCTCCTGTCCGTGAGCTGTTGTCTTTTCACTAACAGACTCCCAAAGGAGCAGGACAGTCCTTGGCCAGTTGCTCACAATCCTATCGGCTCCATCAGTGCCGAACAGAGACTTTCCCAAGAAGAGGGCCTGACGTGACAATGGGTATGAAGGGGACAGCCTCTGGATGGCTGTGAGTGGGAACCTCAAGAGCAAAGGCCAGAAGTCCAAAATGGACTGACTGCTGCCCCTGAAAACTACGAATAGTTTTTTTTAATGGTAAAAAGAGATGATGTTTCATTGTTCTATTTTTTATTCAAGAGAAGAAAGGTCAGAGGCAGAGAAAAGAGACCTGAAATGTAGATAATTTCATAGATGCAATTGGACCTTGTTGTTAGTAACATAGACCCTGGGGAAGTTGTCTCATTTCTCTTGCCAAACCAGGGCACACCTTGCAAGAGTTTGAATGGGAAACATAGAAGAAATAAGCCACGTACCCAAGGAGGTGGTAACGCTGCCACAGGAGGGCTTATGTGTTTGTGTGGTGACTTTCACCTTCGACCAGGAGGGTGAGGAAGAGCCCTGTGCCTCTTCTCCAGAGAGTTCTCAAGTGCCCATCCTCCCTGGGCTCAGAAGATCCTATGTCTGCCTTTTGTGAACTGGAGATGGGCACAGAGCCTCTCAGAGCCAGCCCTCAATCAAGGTCATTCACAGGCCAGTTACTACAAACCCTCTCCTCTCATTTTTGTTCTGGTTCCAACTGTTGTTTACTTCCTTCTGGGCTCTGGTATCTTCTTTTCCTATTGTGTGGCAGGAGGGAGGAGACTCCTTTCAGGAAAAGACATGATAGTAGAATTCTTGGCCACAGCCACACTGCCTTCTCTCCACCTTGCTGTCTAATCCAGAGGTAAGGCCTCCCGAGCCATGCCAGACCTAGAGGCCACCTCGCGGTCCTCTGGCAGCTCCAGGCAGTGTGGTTTCACTGCCTTCCAGCCGGTTCTCAACGTTGCTTTCTCCAAAATGCACCATAGCCTAGGAATAGAGCACTGAATGCTTTCTTCTAAGGAGAAATGGTGTCTTTAACCTTGTCTGTGTCTGAGTTCACAGAAATGGACACCTTCCAGAGGCAGAAGGTAAAGGCCTGAATATGGCTTAGGTTAGGATGAAAGACAAGGCTCTTTGACCTGTGGTTAGCTTGGAAGCCATACTCAGAGAAGATGGCTTTAGGTGAGAGGGAAGTAGCTTGCATAACCAAGAGGGAGCTGCCATCTGCCTAATCACCATGTCTCTTGACAGTTCAGCCCAGGGAGCTCATGTATCCATTTTGGCAGAATGACACCAAAACCCCCAAAGTAGATGACGGAAGCTCATCTGAGATCAAGCTGGCCATCCCGGTGTTCTTCTTCGGCGTTCCCTACCGCACTGTCTATGTAAGTGGAGATGCAGCCCAGCTGTTGCTCTGTGGCTCTCCTTTTTGTTTGTCATTAAGGAAAGCATGTTAAATACCCTCTCCCAAGGCTCTGGAATGGAGGATTTATTGGCAGCCAAAACGACAAGTTCTGAGATTTCATGAGCTGATAGGTTTATGATTAAGAAAGTCAAAGGTATATTTAATGGCTAATGTTCATAGTAGAGGAGTATACAGGGCAATAAATTGTGTTTGTGGGTGATTAAACACAGAAGTGAAGCAGAGGCCCCAATGCCATGAACATTATTTCTGCTACTCGACAAGATAAAAAGATACAATGAACCACGTTAGGAGCAATATCATTTTTCTTTCCCTTCTGGGGGGTGTGAAAAGTTTAGGTACCTGCTGTTCTTGGGCTTCCAACCAATTTGAAGCAGGGTTGGAGCCTAAAGTAGGGGAAATCAACTATCGTATAAGAGTCATTTACAGAATTGGCCACCCTCATTGGGTCTGTACCTATGCCAGAGGGTCCCATTGTCAAGCCTGCACTCAGAAATGGTAACTTTCTCTGTCAGAGCTCCCCGGGGCACCTGCATTCTCAGGCTATTTTTTGGATCATTGGTTTAGCTGCTGAGATTGTTGCACATCAAGAGGAAGGTGCAGAGTGGCTGAGCCTTTCTCTATCTTTGGCCTTGAAGGACTAAAGAAGCCATATGTAGATTATACCACATCCTATCCTATTCTATGTCTTGCTCAGAGATACGAATGGGACTCTGAGCACCTCCACCTTTGGCCCTCTGCACATCTGACACCTCTACTTTCCCAACTTGTGATGGATAGCTCGAGGCTGATTCCCACTCAAAAACAGTTCCCTCTTCCATTACCTGGCTGGTAGTTATTGCCTAACCAGTTGACCCTGAATTAGTAACATCAACATCACCTGGACACTTGTTAGCAATGTCACATCTCAGGGCCTAACCCAGTCCTACTGGATCAGAAACTTGGAGAGGAGAGCCTGGCAATCCAGTTTCCTGTGCCTTTCAGGTGATTCCAAGGCTCACAAAAGTTTGAGAACCACTGATTTTAACTATAGAATATAATCAAAACACATGTGAGTCATTGCCAGCTTCTTCTGCGAGTCTGTGTGTTTTAATTACACCTATTATTCCCTAGCAAACACATCGCTCTTGGCATCCTGAAATGCCTTTTATGCTCTGCTCACAGCAGGGCCTCCCCAGTCTGTGTTTGTAATAGCTGACTGTGAGTTTTGGAACGTGTTGACCTGATTTTGGAGATGAGACGGAGTGTAGGACTTCCATTCTAGAAGCCTTCGATTCCCAGGTCTCTAGAACAAAGGTATTTAGTTAAGCTCTTTTTCCCCATTCATTACACAATGCCGCAAGGAGCCTGAAGAATTCTTGTCCTTGCAAAAGGATAAACCATCGTTTGGGGCAGACTTGTTCCAGGGTAAATTATTCTGAGTTTCTAGGTCATTGAGTAGTGTAGTCCTTTGCCACCCTCTGGGTTGTTCGAAGACAAGAGGCTCTTAACATCCCTGTAGCTTTGTTTCCATCTTCTTTCCAACCCCATATGCTTGTTTCCAAGTGTGACAAGGTACGCTTACCCAGGTGCAGATCCCTTGTCTGTGGGTCACTATTAATGTCCATAATGTTATTTGATCAATAGGAACCTAAATAACTAAATGTAAAGGAAAATGGCCCCAGGGCTTCCTTACCCAGCTGTAAGCACTCCTGTCTTATATGTTCTGCTGTCCAAGCCACGCAAGCCACTGGGTAAATCAGTTCACCTCAGAGGCAGGCAGAAGCTGGGTTATTCATAGGTCCTGTGCGAGGAAACCTACTGACTTGTGATTTGCAGTAAGGTTTTGTAATTTCATAAGTTGGCTGCGCTATTTACAAATCATGAAGAAATCACCATAAGCAAGTCATTTACATATATAATGTAAGGTACTCATGTCTCAATTTTTATGCAGTGATTGTACAAGGAAGCTATCAAACTATAAGAGCCGGAATGGAATTGGACATCTGGAGGTCTTAACCTTGTCTGTGTTCTGAGTTCACAGTTCTGAGTGACATCAATAGAAGTCTTAAAGTTCTCCTCCAGAGCAGGGACGTGGTTCATCCTGAGATCTGAGTTCCATGAAAGAATATTTGATTTATCTTTCTCTGACTTGCCTCTTTCGTTATAAAATAAGAATCAAGGACCAATATCAAGCTCCTCAAATTTAAATTTAACTTGCTTCTGTGTTTTTGTTTTTCCTTTCTATCTCAAATCTGTCGTTCGGAATTTGGCTTTATTACCCACATTGCCCCCAGGCTGGCCTAGCACACGCATACAGGCACAACCCAGTAGCATTTGGTAAGTGCCAATAGAGATAGGATAGACACCATGAAAATGAGACTGATTATTAATAAAAAAAAAAAAAAAAGCTAACTACAAGCTGAAAGTGAAGGAAAGCCAGTGTACGTGCCCTGAATCTTCTCCTTTGGACCATGGTGCTACATTGAGGTTTTTAAGTCAGTTGTTGAGAAGTCTTTTCCATTCATACAATTAGGCAAATGTCCGTCTTTGTTTGTGACTGAAGTTGTCCTGATTTCAGATCCACTGTGCAACACCTCTCTCATTTTGTAGGTCAATAACAACGGCGTTGTCTCCTTCAATGTGCTGGTGAGCCAGTTCACACCGGAGTCCTTTCCCCTGACGGATGGGAGGGCCTTCATTGCCCCATTTTGGGCGGACGTGCACAATGGAATTCGAGGCGAGATCTATTACAGAGAGACCATGGACCCTGTCATTTTGAAAAGAGCCACCAGGGACATCAGGAAGTACTTCAAAGACATGGCAACCTTCTCTGCCACTTGGGTTTTCATTGTGACATGGGAGGAAGTCACGTTTTATGGAGGCAGCAGCACCACACCTGTAATAATTCAAATTTTCCACTTTCCACTTCATATTCTGACATCTAATTCTTGTCCATCTTCACTACTGTGAAGGAGTCTAATTGGTAGAGCTGAGGAATGTCAGTTCACTTGAGTTAAACTAATGGGTCTTGCCACCCACTTTCCAGGAAACAGAGGGAAATATCAGAGTGAACCAGACCAGTCAGCTGTAATATTTCAGAAGATGTGTCAGCCCAATCACAATTCATTAGGAATGTCTAAAAAGAGTCCCTCAACCATGTTCTTGCAGCAGGTGGCCTTCCTGTTTTGCAGTAGAGTGATCAAGGCACTGAGACCTATTCCAGGTCCCATGATAAAGGGATCCAGAGGACCTCAAGGGTCTTTTTCTCTTGCCAGAGGCACAAAATGTTTCTCTCCATCAATAATTTCCTCCCCCCAACCCTGCTCCATAAAATCTGGTAGAAAGAGATAAGTAAGGTGTTGGATTTGGGTACAAATGACCTGGCTCATTTTATTATGTTATGACATTTTTTTATTATGACCAGGGTTGATATTATTCATATTTGATGTTAATTAGAGTGGGCAGCTAAAGTGTTTCATGAATAAAGTTTTAACATCTGCTCTGAAATCCCAAATGAGCAGTCAAATAAAAGTCAAATAAGAAAGATTATCGCTGGCATTATCGTAGAGATAATCAACTTTCTACATAAAGGGACAGAATGTGGTTTTCAGGAAAGTCTGCAGCTTGTTTGAGTGACTTTGACAATGGAAGTTTTTGAAGTAGCAGACACATGCATCTTCAACTGCATAATGTTTCCAGTAAGCAAAGATAGTTTAAAAAGTTACCCTCCCCTTTCTTAGAATTATTTCTAATTCCATCTGTTTTCCCACTTCCTTGGCAATGAGTCAATTGTTTAGGGGTAAAACAGAAACTCCCAAGTTAGAGAGAGGTTGAAAAGTGCTGGCCTTGCAATCTATAGCTTCGACGCAATGAGTACATTGTGTTTTAGCACTTTCTGGCCAGAGCATCTCAGAGCACTTTATCTCTAAGAGGTCCTGCAGAACAGAAAGACACAAGTTTAAACAGTGGATGCATTGGTTAGAAATAACCTCTAAAGAAGCATACATTTCCCTCTGTCATGTTCTGGATCGCTAACGACTCCTCAGGTGATGTTTTATGTCCTTTAAGTCTCATATCTTACAGCTTTAGAATGTAGGATGCCAGCAATCGATAAATTTTAGTGTCAGTGGGGGAGAACAAGAGAAGAAATGCCCATCAAATGCTGACCACCATTTTTTTCCAAAAAACTTCCATTGGCAATAAAAATGGCAAGATAATTTAGATACTTTCTGGTTTGTACTTTGGAATGAATTTCTGAACGAGGTGAGATCTCGGTCTATGAAGACAAATGAGGAAACATCTAAGTCCTTTGAGCTCTGGGCCCGCCATAGCCGATGCTGTCTATGATAGAATTGCCCAGGTATGTGCCTTCATTCTAGAGAAAGTGCACCACCTGTTCCATAGAGGAACGTGGATCATCAGGCCAACTGAACACTGACTTGAGAGATTTTTTTTAGAGGCAGATAGTGCCATAGAAGCCCTGTAAAAAGGGAAGGGGACATTTTTACTTGTGGTCTCCTCCAGGCATCATGGGAAGTCCTCTGAAGCAAAAAGGGTTTTTCAAGAACTGAAAAACAAGTTTTTACTGAAACAAATCCAAAACATTTTTATATGAATAAAGAAAGGTCTATGTGTAGGGGTATGTGACGGCGAGCAACAGTGTGTGTGGGGGCTGGTGTGCATGCGATACAGTTAGCCTCAGGGTGCTGTTGAGATGGCTGGTTGGATTTGGAGTGACTTATAGGGTGGGAAATAGATTGCTCTCAAGAGCTGCTTGGACCACAGATATTTCCAACTTCATTTTGGGGGAAGAAATTCACTTCTGCAGGAGAATCCTGCTCTGAAAGAAGGTATAACTTTAGTCCTCATGTGACCTTGACTTTGCATCTGCCTCTTGAACCTGACCCCACTAGTGACCTTTTAGCAATCTTGAGCTGACTGCTCACTCATTTTTGTGTCCTACTTTCCTCTTTTGTTAAAGGAAGTCAAAGAATGAAGGCATATACCTGGGCAGCTCTATCATAGACAACATCGGCTATGGCAGGCCCAGAGCTCAAGGAGAAAGCTTTACTTTACTAAAAGGGCTTTTCTTTGCTTGCACCTTGCCCCTCCCTGGGACCTTCTAGAATGGGGAGATCTGGGGCTTCCAAGATCCTCTACCCCAGTTTGATTACACAGGATAGGGATTTGGGTCTTCCTCTGAGTTGGACAGAATGTTAACTGGGATGGTATCAGGAAGCTGGAGAAAGGGCTAGAATTGAAAAGAAAAAGGTAAATGCAGTCTCTGCTTTCAACTCTATTTTTTATTTGCATTTCCTGAAAATCAGGGGTGAGGATTAGGAAAGGGAATTAGTAAAAAAAAAAACACAGAATTTGCTACAGCTTATTTCTGAGAACTCGTTGCAAGGTTTGTTTGAATCCTTAGCATCTCTGTCCTAGAAAGTTTAAAATTAAGACAGCATGGAATGACAGTGCACTGATAGACTAGGAGCTCTGGCTTGAATCCCATCATCAATGTAAGGGTCACTGTGAAGTGTCCAGAAATTATTTTCCTTAGTCCTCAGCTTTCTTAGCTACAGGGTGGGCATGGAGGCTAGAGGTGCTGCTCAGGAGCAGAGCACTTGCCCAGCACGCGTGAGGACCTGAGTTTTATCCCCAGCACCTCCAAAATAAAAAAGGGGGTAAAAAAACGATGGGAGTGGGCCAAAAACATTGGCCATCTTAACATTGGTCTAAGTTACAGATGAGCACTGAGGATTTTACAGATAGAAAGCAATACATGAATGCTCAATTAGAGGAGCAATTTCTTCCCACAAAGTGCTTTTTAAAAACCACTTTCCAACTTCCATTTTAAAAAGGGGAGACATCTCGTCAAGATGTGTTTTCCAGGAATGGAGAGAGCACAATCCAGAGGACCATTTTAATCCCACTGACTAGCATTTGCTGGCTCTTCCCCCTCCCACCCACCCTGCTGTGGGAACAGGTATTTGCATCCCGTCCTGGCTCCGCGGCTGCCTATAGTTATTCTCATGCTGCCATCTATAGGTGCTCTCCTAATATCACAAGCTCAGCCTCTGAATCTTCTGTCTGCTCCAAGACAGAGAGATGTGAGCTGGGCGCTGAGTCAGACTCCAGGTTTATCTCAGGCAATTTCTCTTTTAGACGCACCATCCCACATGTCTCACTTTTCCCACTGGAGGTGAGAACAAATTCAGAGAGAAGGCAGAGCTTGAGGGCCGGGCTGCAGAACAGCTCTGAGCTGCTTGGGGACAGGGTGGGGGGACCAGTGGTGGGTGTGCTTAGTAAGAGCAGCTGTCCCTGAGGAGAGCACCTCCTGGGAGTGGCGTGAGACCATCCTATCCCCTCCTGTAGGTGAACACCTTCCAGGCTGTCCTGGTGTCTGATGGCTCCTATACATTCACGCTCTTCAATTACTATGAAATCAACTGGACCACGGGCACAGCAAGTGGTGGGGACCCCCTGACGGGTCTTGGAGGAGTGATGGCACAGGTAGGTGGTTCTCCATGTCATCATCCTGCCCATCTAAACCATAGCAATCCCTGCTTTGCTGCTCAGCATCCTGGACAGAGTCCTGCCAACAGCTTTTAACTAGAGATGCTGGGTGATTGTGCAGGTGGGCGAAAGGCTAGTCTTTGCTACGTGACCTGGAGGGTGGGATGAACTAGGCAAGTCTTTTGCACCTTGGATGGCTGCCCCAGGGAATCCAGGGGAAGAGGGTGACTGGGTTTCAGATGTGCTAAATTTGAAAAGTAAGACAATTGGACCAGGTAACCAACGGAGGTGGTGCATGTGCTCAAAAGTCTTATCTTCCTTTTGTGCTTCAGGCAGGATTTAATGGTGGAAACCTCACCAATTTCTTCAGTCTCCCAGGCTCAAGAACCCCTGAGATTGTGAATATCCAAGAGACCACAAATGTCAATGTTCCAGGCCGCTGGGCATTTAAAGTTGACGGGAAGGAAATTGACCCGGCCAACGGCTGCACCTCTAGGGGTAAAGCATTTCCTGTTCTCTATGGCAAAACAGGGTTTGTTTGGTTTAGATTGACAGGCAGGCTTTTCAGCCACGGGGGCGGCCTCATTCGGATGCCTTACTCTTTTGACATCTCTCAGCTGGGTAATGGAGATCAAGGTAATTTTAGCATGCACATTCATCACTCTGGGAGCTGAAACTCTGCATTTGCTACGCTGCGGCTTTTTCCAAGTCCTTGCCTGCGGTGCGAACGCAGCCTTCAGTTCTGAACAACTCCAAAGTGGACCCAGATCTTGAGTGATTTCTTAGGCCGACGGACAGAAGGGAACCCTCCTGTTTAACATTATTTTTGTTGTTGTTGTTGCCATCGCTGTTTAAATCTTTCTTCTCCTTACTCTGCCATCTGCACTTTGTAGCTCCACAGGAGTGGGTGGTCTTGGAGTGTTGCCAAGTCCCGGCGAGGGGTAAATCCATACTTTCTAGTACAATTAGAAAGAAAGAAAAGGTAGCATAGTCTTTTTTTTTTTATTGGTTGTTCACAACATTACAAAGCTCTTGACATATCATATTTCATACATTAGATTGAAGTGGGTTATGAACCCCCAATTTTACCCCAAATGCAGATTGCAGAATCACGTCGGTTACAAATCCACAATTTTACATAATGACCTATTAGTAATTGTTGTATTCTGCTACCTTTTCTATCCCCTACTATCCCCCCTCCCCTCCCCTCCCATCTTCTCTCTCTACCCCATCTACTGTAATTCATTTCTCTCCTTGTTTATTTTCCCATTCCCCTCACAACCTCTTATATGTCATTTTGTATAGCAATGAGGGTCTCCCTTCATTTCCATGCAATTTCCCTTTTCTCTCCCTTTCCCTCCCATCTCATGTCTCTGTTTAATGTTAATTTTTTCTTCCTGCTCTTCCTCCCTGCTCTGTTCATAGTTGCTCTCATTATATCAAAGAAGACATTTGGTATTTGTTTTTTAGGGATTGGCTAGCTTCACTAAGCATAATCTGCTCTAGTGCCATCCATTTCCCTGCAAATTCTATGATTTTGTCATTTTTTATTGCTGCATAGTACTCCATTGTGTATAGATGCCACATTTTTTTAATCCATTCATCTATTGAAGGGTGGTTTTGATTTGCATTTCTCTGACTGGGTAGCATAGTCTTTCAGTCAACTTCTCTTTAAATCTTCCCAGCAGCAGCAAAACATGCAGGAATTTGGGGAAAATCAAAGTTGGCTGTAGGTCTCTGTGAAAAAGCTGTAGTTGAACCTCAGTGGGTTTCCTTTACATGGTCATCCAAAGTCTGGAGCTTTCTCTGAACTCTCAAGACCTCTTTGGATGTGCAAAATAGCCTTGGACTCTCACAGGAACATCTCCATTTATAGATATCTGCGTCTTATGTGTTCAAAAGTATTCAGAAAATGGGATTTCTGTTAATATTTCTGCTTCCAGGAGTAGAGGCTGTGGCAACTAGTAGAAGGAAATTGGGCCTTCCCTACTCATCCCTGTGTCCCTATCATCCATCTATCCATCCATTTATGCAACCATCCACTCCCACCAATCCATCTACCTACCCATCTACTCTACCTAGCTAGTCATCTAACCCATCTATCCCGCCACCTACCTATCCATCCACTCACCATCTCCAGTTCCATTCATCTATCTGTCCACCAAGCCAGCCAGCCAGCCAGCCAGCCATTGCAAGTTTCCAAAGAACATCTTGAGAGCTCCAGTGAGTGCCAGCTACTCTATTATTTGAGAAATATTAGCCAACTCTCTTCAAACAACCAGTAGTTCCTGGTGTACAACGTTCTTCTTCTTTTTTGCTGTGCTAAGGATCGAACCCAGGGCCTCACACATGCTGTGACATTTACATTTCTTAAATTGAGTTTTCTTAATATTACATTTCTTAATATGGAGTCTTTGATACATTCCCTCCCTTATACAGGCCAAGATACTATAGACTCCCATGACACTAACAAGGTAGAAATGATAGCCACAAGAACAATGGTGACACAGAGTAAGACGTGAAAGACCCAGATACAAGGTACTGTGGAAACAGAGGGAGACCTTTAGAAACGTGCTTTTAGATCTCTAGGAAAGTTCTGATGTGGAATGAGGAGGTCTCTTCCCCTCTTTGGATAGAAAGCATGGCCTACATGTTTTGGCAGCCCTGAAAAAGCTCCAGCCTACCTCTTGACTCAGCTTTAATTTGTTAAACACACAGAAAAACCATCTGCACATGGTCTGAAATGCCAGTGTCCCTCCCTTCCACTCCCTGCACTGTGGTCAGGCTTATCAAACCCCTTCCTTTGCCCCAAGGTGAGGTCATGTGTGAAAATGGCCTGCCTGGGCATCCTTGCCTTTTGGACTCTGTGAAGTTCCCCTTGTTCAGAAAAGAAAATACGAGTTTTGGAATTTGGCCAGTTTTAACCATATAGGAAAAAATCTAGGCCCAAAGCTCACCAGGAGTTCTGAGATAGTGCCCCCTTCCCTCCTACTTAGGTCCTCACTTAGGTCCAGGAGAGAGACTCACCCCCATACCTCATCATCCCTTTCCCCTTTCTGGCCTGAACCAAAGCCTGACAGTTTATAGACTCTCACCCAAACATCTCTTTCCTTTTGTCCAAGCATCACGCTGCCGACTGGCTGTGGATCTGCAACCTAAGTGCCCAGTGACAGCCTCTCACCTGAGTCTTGGGAATGAAATGCTGTGATAATGGAAAACATTGGCTTGCAGAGCCATGGAGTTGGTCAGATGCCAGCTGTGTACAAAGTCCCCCTTCGACTTCATTCTTTTCCTCCTGAGTTATGGGTTTGGGTTTCATACACAGGACAAATTCAATATCCTTATACAGACTGCTGTGCATTTTTATGTGCCACTGAATGTATATCAATCTAATGAGATTAGAATTTGGCCTGGGTGATAGCAGGAGATGCAATTCCATAGAACTGGTTTATTATATCATCATTTCACAAACAAAATTGTCACGGAGAGTCTACCTTTTGGTCCAAACCTCCTCTATTCAAAGGCATTTTCCTCTCATTTATTGGAAGCCTGAAAAAGCAGAGAGTGGAAATGATATTGAATGCAGGCTGTTACAATATATGCAGCCTTGAATTAGTGCCAAACAGTGTTGAGGATTGAAGGCCCATTTTAAGGGCTAATGTGTATGACCTAACTGGGAATGTGAATAAACCTATTATCTCGTTTTGGGGCACTATTCTCACCAGGCATAAAACATAATTGCCTGTTGAGACATGTTCCCGTTGGACATGTATAGAAAGGACTGTTCCGGAGGCGCCCATCCTTCTGCTTGAATTAAGCTCGTAGCCTTCTGTGGTTTGAAAGACAGTCAATTTTATGAAAATTTGAGAAATATTAACCAACTCTTTTCAAACAACCAGTGATTCCTGGTGTATGACATTCTTCTTCTTTTTTGCCATGCTGAGGATCGAACCCAGGGCCTCACACATGCTGTGAAATTATTTACATTTCTTAAATTGAGTTTTCTTAATATTACATTTCTTAATATGGAGTCTTTGATACATTCCCTCCCAAAATTCCTCAGTTTACAAATGCTGCTACCTCTATCAACATGTGTCAGCTCTTTCATAGCCATCACTGTTCCCCGTGAAGCAGGGATGAGAAATAACATTATTTATATTTTACAGATTAGGAAAACTGATACACGTGAGAATTAAGTCAGTAGTGTTGAAAGTTGATTGCACAGTTGTGACCATTGCAAGTTCTCTTGGTTCCAACACTAACCCAGGATTAGATCACAGACCCCAGATCAGTGAAGTTCCTGTTCAAGTGAAGGTTGATATTAGCAAGTGACAAGTTTCAGGCTTTTTGGTGGAGAGATTATTTATTTAGGGAAGTTATTTTAAAGATGAAATGCCTACTAAAGGAAATGACAGTGAATATTTTTATTGGCACATACCTACCCCATACAGCATCCTCCTTTTGACCTTGAATTTGTCAAGAATTCTGTCCAATGGATAAAGAGAAGAGAGTGTTGGACTTGGACAGGGCATAGAGGAGAAGGGAAGACAACTCATATAGGTGTAAACTCTGCCTATGCAGCATTTATAGGATTCATGGGTCTTTGAAAGTTCTACATAAGTGGTCAGCTCTTTCCAGAATCTTCCCAGGGAGCAGGGATTTCTATTTGTACACCTGACTCCTGATTTGTGCTATTGATCTTTTTTGGCACCCAGAGGGCTTCCAACAAACATCTGTAGACTGAATAAACAAATTAGCAAATAAATAAGCTATTGCTGAGTTACCTGGGTACATTGGGTTTTCTTTCAGAATACCCCTTCTCAGATTGCTGAAAAGAAGGAAATGATTCCCAGGTGTCACAGTCTTTCACAGACAGAGGCAGTGTCTTTCCCTGAATGTGGGTTTGCTCACCAACTGCAGAGTTGATAATGCCAAGGCTTTTCCTGGATTCAGACACACTCACCTTGGAATCTTGGCTTTAAACCTGAGCTGCTGAGTGATCTCAAGATGAATTACTCAACCACTCTGAGGCCTCAGTTTCCTCACTTGTCAAGTGAGGGCAACAACCCCCCGTTGTGTGGATTACATGGAGTAAAGGATGTGGAGCATTTAGCCCCACACCTGGCACAGAGGGTAAGTGCTCAGTAAACGTTGGCTCTGATGTCGTTATTCCCCAGGACAGTTCCTTCGGCGAGGGGAGGTGTTTTGGGATGACCTGAACTGCACCATCAAGTGCCGCTGTCTGGATTTCAACAATGAGATCTACTGCCAGGAGGCCTCTTGCAGCCCCTACGAGGTGTGCGAACCCAAGGGCAAATTCTTCTACTGCAGCCCTGTGGAGATCAGCACATGCGTGGTGTTTGGAGAGCCGCACTACCACACTTTTGACGGCTTCCTCTTCCACTTCCAAGGCTCCTGTGCCTACCTGTTGGCCCGACAGTGCTTGCAGACTTCCAGCCTCCCCTTCTTCAGTGTGGAGGCCAAGAATGAGCACCGAGGAGGCTCTGCCGTCTCCTGGGTGAAGGAGCTCTCCGTGGAGGTCAATGGTTACAAGATTCTCATCCCCAAAGGAAGCTATGGGAAAGTCAAGGTGAGACCCTTTCCATCCTTCCTAGGGAGATGGAGAAGTTAGAGATTCTTCAACCTGGGGAAGATTTCCCCAAACACACTAGTTCTGTTCATCGTTTCTTCTACAGTACCAAAGAGATGCAGGCTCTTCCTGCTCTACAAAGACCTTTTAAGATGCTTTACTTAGCCAAACTTTATTTGTACAACAGCTTCGCTAAACTCTTTCCTCAAAGTGTCCATTCATTTTTTTAATTTAAAATATATTAACATCCCTAGATTCCTCATGGGTACACACACATGCACACACACAATCACACCACTCAGAAGTAACAGGGAAGACAGGTCAGTTTAATTTCCCATGGACCTGGCTGTAGTCACATGGAAAGCCCTGACGATGGTGTCAGCACAAAGTGTAAATCCCCAAATCTGGGATTAATAACTCTTATCCTACCCCATCCCCCATCCTGTTTGTCCAAGAGCTGTTGTTTCATCTTCAGAGAGAGCCCCACATTGACTGATGTCTCCAGAGGATCTGGAGTAACCTTGCTGGTTTCCTTAGGGAGGCCTGTGTGGGAAGTTCCCACGAAAGCTTTGCCCGAACACCACTCTACCAGAACCCACCATTCCCATGTAGAATAACAGAGAAGAACATGGGCCTCTGCTGGCCTGTTTAGCATGTGCAAATGAGGCTTGTCACTGTCCACCTGGATTTCAAGCAGAGGCATGGACAAAAGAGGGAGTGCGAAAAGCCACTAGCAATTACTCAATTTGTGAAGGCCCCAATTTTCATAATGTTAATGAAAACCTTGTTGCAACCATGTATTTATTCAAGCAAAAATAACCAAGACCACAAGGGGTTGATTGCGGCAACTGGTGCAATCCTTAATCCTCATGCATGGAGGCCTTTATGGAGATTACGAACCAGACTGATGCCAGTACAGGGATTTCTTTCTTAGGAAAAAAAAAACAACAAAAAAAACTGCATTGTAGTTTTAATTGATGTAGCATGTCAAACAAAAGGTAGGACTGGGGAACTAATTCCACTTTTCCTGGCTCTGCCCTTCCAGGTCTCTGCAGCTTAACAGTCTCATAATTAAGAAAGTGAGCTCTTCCTGTGCTTGAAATGCCAGTTTGCTTGTTATTTGGTTAGCCTCTCTAGGGAGAGCCCTGTATATCAAATCAAAGCTAAGAGTTTGGGTACAGAATTCTGCAGTTTCTCCATTTTAAATTTATACTGTGCGTTGAGCACTGTCCTTATTCTATAGGTAGCTGCTAGCCTTTCAAGCTACCCATTTTCACTAGCTTTCCTCTACTTTGCCTGTATTGTGAAGATGATGTGGATGATATCCGTAGTGGAAAAAGAAAGCTTCATGCTTTATTCCTACTTTCCATTTTGATTAAAATTCTTTTTCACCCACAGTCAGACTTTTTTTTTTTCCTAGAAAGAAAGGGGCACTGTCATTTCTTTCAGGCCCAGCAGCTCTGCTAATTTTGTGTGGCTCTGTTCCATCGTCCAGGCGTAGGGCACGGATTCCTCAATTTTCTGTAGCAACAGGGAGATGTGGATGTGAATATAAATGTTTCAGAAAGAAAAGGTTATGTGACTCCAACTGCAGGCTAACAATGGCTGCCTTTTCCTTTTGCCAAATGGTTTCCAGTGTCTTTGAATACACCTGCCCTGCTGGGGACAGTGGCTGGATGGATGGCAGAGTCCTGGCCCAGGGTGATATGGGGACAGGCAGGGAGAGGGCTAGGACGCAGGAAGGAGCCCCAGATGCCTGGGAGGCCACTGTCTCCTTCAGCCACATTGTGCCAGGCTGGGAATGGATGCTAAGCTCTGTCCTCCCAAACTATAGACCCCCTTTCTCCAACCCTGTCTCCAGATGCTGGGGTTAGGAAGTGTGTTCTGTCTATAGATTTTCCCCTATTGGACTGTTCTCAGATAACAACATAAACAATTTAGAATTGTGTATGCTAATGAGGCCAGAGAAAGTCAACATAACTCAAAATCCATATGTAACAAAGACCTCCTTCTAACTAGTACTTGTAGATTCTCCTATTTTCTCACCAATGTAACCCAGTAGAAAGGGAGCTAAGGCCAACTAGTCCATAGTAACAAAGAGCTCAGACTCTGGGGTGGGACCTGCCCAAATCCCTGGGGTGGGACCTACCCAAGTCCCAAGTAGCCTCTTGGATCCTCAGTTTCTTCATCTGTAAAATGGGGGTAGTTGTGTCTTTTGGAAAGCGCGCCTGGGCTGTGCTCCAGAATGGGCTGCTGCTCTTCGGCACTGGGACAGAGACAGCAGAGAGCAGTGGTGAGAACTCAGCTTTGGAGCACAACTGGCTGGAGTTGGGGTCCTGCCTCCTGTATGTAAGTCACACCAGCCCTGATCCTCGATTTCCTCATCTGTAAAAAGGGAACATAATAAGGACCTTTAAATTTGTCATAAGTACCTTTAAATTTGTCACGAGCATTAAGTGGATCAGCCACATGTGCAATGTCCAGTACAAAGCCTGGTGCTCGGCATGTACTCCGTGCACGCTGGCTGCACGTGGCCATTCCCATTGGAATCTCTGAGATTCCTCTTCTCTCTCCTCGCCTTGCCCTGCCCACATCCTGGGAGAGACACTGCTGGAGAGGAAAGTGACTAGAACACAGGGAGGAGAAAGGAGAGCAGAGAGGTGAGGCTCATCTACTGTTGGTTGCTTAAGGCCTGGAGGGACGGAACAAGAAGTCACACATCAGGATCATCAGGATAAGACTTCTCCAAGAGCTCCTGTGCTGAGCACCATGGGACACAAGCCCTGGGGGCTTAGTGATGAGTGTAAAAGCAGGTGCCATGACACTCAGACCTGGAAAAAGGCATCAGCTGGGATGTTACTGACATCTACAGCCAACCCAGGTGTGAGGTCAGCCAGAGCGGGAGGACAAGATGCAGGAAGCTGGGGGAACTGTTGCGATACCCAGAGCCTGTCTACACCACGGCCTCTGCCTTGAGAAACACAAGACTTTGCCCCTTGTTAGCCGGAGTTTAAGAGGACAGGGGAGCACTCAGCAATCAATGTATCTGGCATTTAAAATTTTATCAACCTTGGGCAAGACTTCTCCCTCTCCGTCCCAGCACAGCACAATGCATAATAATTATTCCATACTCTACCAGCTGTCCTTCCTTCATGGCATGGCTTTTCTCACCCTTGAAGACTAAGTTGGCCTAGAAATAAGGATAATTAGCAAACTCCTTGGCTTTTCTTTCTACGGCTCTCTGCAGGACAGTTTCCTAATGAAGCCTACTTTTTTGTCCCCTTTTCCTATTGCTACCATCTGAATATTTATGTCCCTTCCCATTCATATGTTAACATCCCAAACCCCCAAGGAAATGGTGTCAGGAGTTGGGATCTTGGGAGGTGATTAGGTCATGAGTGTGGAGCTCTCATGAATGGGATAAGGGGGCTTATAAAAGGCCTCAGGGAGCTCATCTGCCCTGCCATGTGAGGACACATGGAGAAGGCACCATCTATGAACCAAAAAAATTAGCCCTAATAGACACTGAATTGATTAGCACCCTAATCTTGGATTTCCCAATCTCTAGGATTGTGAGAAATACAAATACATTTATGTTGATTTATAAACCACCCTTTTTATGGTGTTTTGTGATAACAACCCAGACACAGATAGACACAGACAGAAGACATGTACCAGGAGTGGGGTGCTGCTATGATAAATACCCCAAAAATGTGGCAGCAGGTTTGGAACTGGGTAATGGTGGAAGCTGGAAGAGTTTTGAGATGCATATTAGCAAAAGCCTACATTACTGTGCATTCATTAGGGTGAGTCTGGTGAGGGTGAACTACCCACCAATCTGAGAACTGCATGTGGTGTCTGCTATGGTAAATCTTGGATGCGATATTTACACGTCTACCGTCTCATCTCATAGAAAACTCAGTAAGTAGCAGCAATGGCACCAGAAACAAGTGTGGGTCCAGGTCAGCCCAGAAAGTTGGTTTGCACTTACAGTCAAGCCCACAAGGGCTGTTCTAGGAATAATCATTCCATCCCAGCCTGTGAGTGTGAGGGTCTAAAGATGCTAGTCATGGTAAATGTGAAAAAGAAAATTCTCTCTCTCTCTCTTGGAAGCTTTTCAAGCCACCTGCTTATATTGTTTAGCCACCTGGGACTCACTCTTGATTCTTCCCCATTTCTTATTCCCACCAGGGCCACTAAGTGGGCTGCTTAAGCTCGTGCCTCCCCCCTCCCATCCACGTCTGGTCTGGGCTCTCATCCTGGTCCTCCTCCTTGACTCTTGCAGCAATTGTGTCTGGGTTTCTTTCTTCTCACCTTGACTTAGTTCAATAAGTGCTTCTTGCTGGGCAGCATGGACTTTCTAAAATGCAAATCTGTCATTTCCTTGCTTAAAATCCTTAAGAGGCTCTCCCTGCACAGCAGAAGTTCAAGCCTTGTGTTGTATTTTCATGTCTTGTTTTTTACATGGTTAAAAGGCCCTCCACAGTCTGCTCTCAACACAGAAGCAGAGTGGCTCCCGTAAAGCAGAAGTCAGTTTGTATTGCTCCTTTTCTCTAAACATCCTCTTGGTTCAAAGTCTTTGCAGAGGCTGACAAGCCGCCCCTGTTGTGCTACTCTTCTCCCTCTGACATCGGCTACCATGGCCCTCTCCTGTTCTCTCTGCTCCAGCCACACTGGGCCCCCTGCTCACTCCCACCTGAAGACCCACTGATCCCTCCTTGTGAGCCTTCTCATGCCAGATAACATCACAGCTGCTTCCTCATCTCAAAAAAAATTCCTCTTCCTACAGAGCTCTGCCCTGATAATCCTTTTTTTTAATTGGAGACCCTTTTTCTTGGCTCTTGTGGTCCACAGTCCTTGCTTGACTTTTTTTCTGTATAACATCAACTTGACATAATTAAGTATTTTACTCATTTATGTTGTTTGTTGAACCTAAAATATAGGTTATGAGGCAGGCATTTCCAACCCTTAGAACAGTGCTTGACTACAGGAGGCCTAAGGAGATACTTGCAGGGTGGCTGGGTCTGGCCTAAGTCTTCAGCTTCATCTCTGGCCACCAGTTCCCCCTGAAGTCTAGAACACCTGATGCCTGTCCCCAGCCCACATAGCTGCCTCTAACACCTGCCTTTATTCTGTTGTTCTGGAATTCTCTACTCCACCCCCCTATTCTTGATCTTCCTTTGGCCACTTCTGTTTATCTTTAAAAACCCAGATCAGATTTAACTGCCTCTAAAAACGTTCTATGGTTCCCCTAGGCTGGATTAAATGTTCATTTACCGTTCTCCCATTGCATCATTTATCGATTTATATTTTAAACCATCTACTATAAATATCTATTTGTGTTCCTCTTCTGCAGTAGGCTGAGGGCTCCTTGAGGAGCAGGAGTAATCGTTCTTTTTCAATCTTGTACTTCTCAGTTCCTGACATAGTGCTTGGTACCTAGCAGGTGTTCAAATTTGTTGTTGTTGAGTAATTAAATAACGTTCTTCTCATATCAAAGTTATGGGACTTAGAGCATCGTGTCAGGGTGGCCTCAAAGCTCAGCTGAGCCTAGAAGTTGTTCTATTCACATTTCAGCTAGAAGCAGGGTCAGTAAATATGAAGGGCAGTAACGGGGTCTTGGAAAATGTGTGACAACCTGAGACTTAATGGATCTTTAGAGGAATAAAGAGAAAACCAAGGTGATGAGCCTTTCAAGAAAAGGCCTAGAGCTGTCCGAGAGCCAGCTAGGACTGGGTGACAACCACGCAGTCCCCAGAGGAATCCACAGTGGCACTAGAAATGTCACAGCTATCACAGTTCAAATGCATAGTGCTCTGGTGGCCCACATCCAGAGGCTCTCTAGAATGTTCTTCCAGGCTTTTGCCAGAATAAGAGGTAAGCCCACTGGAGCCTGGATGTTGGGTAGTCAGTCTCTCTGGAACATGAGTTGCTCTGCCCTCCTTTCCTGACCTCCGCTGGAACCTCTTGCTGGGCCACCTGCTCACCTGCCTTTTACTGTTACTGTTGTTGGCAGGTTAATGACCTAGTGACTTCTTTGCCTGTCACCTTAGACTTGGGGGCAGTGAAAATCTACCAGAGTGGCATGTCTACTGCTGTGGAAACAGATTTTGGGCTTCTAGTGACGTTCGATGGCCAGCACTACGCCTCCATTTCCGTCCCAGGCTCTTACATAAACTCCACCTGTGGGCTTTGTGGGAACTATAACAAAAACCCACTGGATGACTTCCTCCGCCCTGACGGCAGGCCAGCCATGTCTGTGCTGGACCTGGGCGAGAGCTGGCGTGTCTATCACGTGGACTGGAAGTGTGACTCCGGCTGTGTGGACAACTGTACCCAGTGTGATGCTGCCACCGAAACCCTCTACTTTGGCTCTGACTACTGTGGCTTCCTCAACAAGACGGACGGCCCCCTGTGGGAGTGTGGCACCGTGGTGGACCCCACGGCCTTTGTGCACAGCTGCGTGTATGACCTGTGCAGCGTGAGGGACAATGGCACTCTCCTCTGTCAAGCCATCCAGGCCTACGCTCTCGTGTGCCAAGCTCTCGGCATCCCAATCGGAGACTGGAGAATCCAGGCTGGGTGTGGTAAGCTGGTCCCCCATCCCAGTGAGAGGTCTCTCTTATGCAGCGAGCAGGGCCAGGGTTTCAAGGCTCCTCCAAATGCCCTTGTTAAGACTTGCAGCCCACGAGTGAGGGGGAGGTGAATATCACAAATCATAAAGAATGAACTGTAAAAGGATCTTTACTTTTCTCCTACCTGATAGCAGAGTCAGGAAACAAGAACTCATTGATGAACAAAAATGATCTGGAAACAGGAAATGAATGGTGGGAATCTCATGGCTGGAGGGAGGCCCCATAGCAGGGGGGAGCAATCTCAGAGCTGAGCCAGAAGGCAGGATTTCCAGGAGTAGAGGTGGTGTGCAGACACTGGCTCCGGAAAATGGTTCGCCTTCCAAATGGATCCCACACCCATTGCTGCCTGGCTCTTCCTCCTCCACTTTTAGTCTCCTTAGAATTTGTGCCCTTTGCTCTGGAGCATCTCAGCTGACCTGCTGTTGCTGGTCAAAGAAAGGGCTGCAGAAAAGAAGTAGACTATACCAATATAGAAGCCCTTTTTCTGAAATGCTAAGAGCAGTTAGAAGCCCCAAGTTTGGGGAAAATCCAGGTTCTTTGAATTACACTCTGAATTAAGCCTTTTGCACCATTTAGTTGTCTCACTGCCCCCCTCATCCCATTTAAATCACTTTCTTTTCCTAGTAATGTAAAATTTTTAATAAAACAAAAACAACACATTTTGTTTCCTATGTGACCCTGGGTTTCCTCCATGTGAGTAAACAGAAAATTGTAATCCGTGCATTTGAGAATGCTATGTAGATGAGAAGATGTGAATTTCTTTAAATACAAGGCCAGGGAGATTTTATCCCCTCTAAGTATAGGTTGTATTCACATAAATCATCATCTATCAGATTCAAATCTTTGAGTATTGGTCAAACTACTAAGTGACAGTGTATTTTTCTTGATATGTGACTGACCGGACTCTATTATCCCAGAGCAGCCATATCATGAGTTGAGTTGAAATGGAATACAGCTTCTCTCTGATCCTTATATAATCCAAGAGCATTCAAACTGCCTAACTAAATTTTTACGTAGAATGGCTATTTTTTTTTTCTAGTAGCACTTCTTTCCCATCTTCCATACTTCTCTCTTCTCACTGTAGTAGGATGAATTATATTTCAACTCAGAGAGCTAGTTTACTAGGCCCCTGAACCCCTGCCTGCTGGATTCAACTAGACTGAAACATTTATGTAGTCTTGGATGCTCTTAAAATAAGGATAGAAGGTTTCTAAGGCAAGAAGAGCTTTCAGAAGGCACCAGCTCCTATCCCAACTCCTGGAGGAACAAAGCACATGATCTTTGCAGCTAACAGCGGGGGCTCTTTCTAATATTTAATATCCCAGGGAATTCATTTCCAGTCTGCTTTTACATACCTAGGTATTTTAAGCACCTTCCTGTTTGAAATTTATGTTTTTAAATTACTCCCCTAACAGTTCCATTTTCCATTTCTCCTAAAAGTAGCATTTATTGCCTTCTAAGAATGAGCCAGGCTCTTCTTGAAAATCAGGTCAGCTCATATGTCCATCCATTGAAGATCTGGAAATATCTTGATGATTATAGATCACCAAGTAGTAGCTCTATATTAAGTTAGTCTAGTACCAGTGGTAACCTGAAGTTTAACTTCAGTGATGATCAAATTCAAGTAAAAATTCACAATCCAATTGTGGCACTGTTATTAGGCAGTTGAGCTGGTTGTTATAGATGTCACCTCACAGTCTCTGTCCCCATCTGAGTCGCCATGTGGCCCTCACATAGGACCTTAATGATCAGGAAGAAACATTCTTTCTCCGGGCCCCTGTACTTGTCGGATTCTGGCCACTTGGCCCTCCGGGTCCACTCACCTTGTGACCACGCTCTCTTCCTTTCCCCTGCGTCAGTGTCCACCGTGCAGTGTCCGAGTTTCAGCCACTATTCCGTGTGCACCAGCAGCTGCCCCGACACGTGCTCGGACCTGACCGCCTCTCAGAACTGCGCCACGCCGTGCACTGAGGGCTGCGAGTGCAACGAGGGTTTCGTCCTCAGCACCAGCCAATGTGTCCCCCTGCACAAGTGCGGCTGTGACTTCGACGGCCATTACTACACCATGGGGGAGTTCTTCTGGGCCACGGCCAACTGCACCGTGCAGTGCCTGTGCGAAGAGGGCGGCGACGTGTACTGCTTCAACAAGACCTGCCGCAGCGGGGAGGTGTGCGCCGTGGAGGACGGCTACCAGGGCTGCTTCCCCCGGCGGGAGACCGTGTGCCTGCTCAGCCAGAACCAGGTGCTGCATACCTTCGACGGCGCCGCCTACGCCTTCCCCTCCGAGTTCTCCTACATCCTCCTGAAGACCTGCCCTGAGCGGCCCGAGTACTTGGAAATCGACATCAACAAGAAGAAGCCCGACGCAGGACCCGCGTGGCTACGGGGCCTGCGGATCCTGGTGGCTGACCAGGAAGTCAAGATCGGAGGAGTCGGGGCTTTGGAAGTCAAGGTAAGACTCCTTGGTCCCTTTCAGTGTCTTCCGATGAGTCTCCTCAAGCCAAGGAACTTGCCCTTCTCACCAGGCTTTCCGACTCTGCCCAAGAGTGGATTCTAGGAAGGGGACGGCTCCCAAATGGGAGCATCTTCTCAGGAACAGCACCAAGTAAGAATCTCAGGAGGAGCGATGGAGCAAAGCTGGAATTTCTTGAATTAGACAGAATAGGACTTGTTCTCCACAAGAGCAAATGCGATACAATGCCAACTATGTGCCAAGCACTAGTCTAGGCCCTTTCCAAGCACTATCATACTTAACCTTATGCAGCAGAAAATATTACCATTTTACAGATGACATAACTGAGTTCCAGAGAGGCTAAGTAACTTTCTCCAGGAACACACAGCCACAAAATGGGATTCAAGCTCACACAGGCTGGCTCCAGAATCTATGCTCTTAACCTTGTACTGTACTAACTCTTCTACCTGTAGATGAGAAGCCGTGTGGGGACATATAAAGGATACCTGCTCTGATGCCTCCCTCCCTCTGACCTGGTCTAAAATACCTACTTCTAGGCATCCAGACTCAGATCATTAGTTCTAGAAGGAAGTCATCTAGTGAAACTATTTTCATATGAAAATCCCAAAGGGCCAAGTGAGGGCCCCACAGCTCAATGAAGCAGAGCTAGGATGTGTGTGTGTGTGTGTGTGTGTGTGTGTGTGTGCGCGCGCGCCTGCGCGCGGAGGTGGGGGGTAATCTCTGTCCTCCAGGCTAACATGCGTTTTGTGTATCATCTGGTCTAGAAAACAAACGTCAACACAGTGCAGTCCAAGGAGGTGATAACATACACTGCCACCAACTGAAAGGGCTCTGTTTTCATTCCCACTGACAAGAGATTAATTTGGTAAAAGAATAGTGAGAGCTAGATGGGTGACGGACAGTTAGACCGTGAGATACGCTCTGCATGCCCCAAGGGACTGAGGCATAGCAAATGTAAGACTTGAAGAGAAAATGGAGCTGTGAAGAGGTGAAGAGGTAGCCAAGTGGAGATGCGGGGCAGCAGGAGGATGCCATAGATCTGAGACAACTTTTGCTCACAATTTTATTAGTTTGGAGCTAGCTTAGGGTCTAGAAAGCACAACCATGAAGAGCAAATGAGAGTTTCCAAAGAAAGTGATGAAAAAAACAGTTGTGGTTTCCATAGACCATCAGCTTCTTGATGTTTCTCAAGAGCCAGTCACCCGGCAGAGCTGTGTCTTCATTCCACAGCCTCAGAAACGGTGGCTGCTCTGTGTGTCCATGGAATTGATCACAGCGCTTTGATTTTTCAGTTGAACGGTCAGGAAGTGGAATTACCGTTTTTCCATCCTTCGGGGAAGCTGGAGATTTATCGAAACAAAAACAGCACGACAGTGGAGTCCAAGGGCGTGGTGAGCGTGCAGTACTCGGACACAGGCCTGCTGGACATCCGCCTGTCCACCGCCTACTTCAACTGCACCGGCGGCTTGTGTGGCTTCTTCAACGCCAACGCCAGCGACGAGTTCTGCCTCCCCAATGGCAAGTGCACCGACAACTTGGCAGTGTTTCTGGAAAGCTGGACCACGTTCGAGGAGATCTGCAATGGCGAGTGCGGGGACCTGCTCAAGGCCTGCAACAACGACTCGGAGCTGCTCAAGTTCTATCGGAGCCGCTCCAGGTGTGGCCTCATCAACGACCCCTCCAACAGCTCCTTTCTGGAGTGCCATGGGGTGGTCAACGTCACCGCCTACTATCGCACCTGCCTCTTCCGCCTGTGCCAGAGCGGAGGCAACGAGTCGGAACTCTGCGACTCCGTGGCGCGCTACGCCAGCGCCTGCAAGAACGCCGACGTGGAGGTGGGCCCCTGGCGGACCTACGACTTCTGCCGTAAGTTGGGCTGTGCCACGTGGTGGGGGGACCCATGCCACACCCTCACTTCTTACTCAGGACTCCTCTTCCTGGTGGGACTGAGCCCAAGGGCAAACAATGACTGGTATACCTTACCCAGTCCCGTGTGCCCTCTCGAAGGCCCCTGGTCCCAAAGCTGACTCTTTCCCACCTTCGTTTTCATTTCTCATTCCACAATACCTTTTCATCGCAGATGGGTCAGCCAGCCTATTGACTCATGGTTTTATCTAGCGAAGGGTACTACATGTCAAAGAACTAGAATGCTTTGTGATGGTTCTGTAGGTGCCTTCTCCCTAGCAAAGAGGGGCTCCATTCATTTTGATAGGAGGTGATGGGTCAGGGAGCCTTTCAGGGTGTGGAGATTAGCACCACTCCCTGGGGGCATACCTGACAATGGCTACTAAGTGCATCCCATGTTGCTGGCTCTTTGTTTTGTCCCTAGAGTACCTGACCCCTCTCAGCAGGGCCATGGCAATACTATTAGTCCTTAGAATAACTGCTGGGAAGAGCTGAGTCTGAATACCCTTGCTTATCAGGAGTAGCACAAAAGGGGAGAGGAGTAGCTGGGGGTGGGGGAGCCCTATCTGGAGCAAGAACTGCCTCACCTGGACTTCAGCACACATCCTTCTCTCACCAAAAAGTTCAGCCCTAAACCATTGTGACTGCATCCTCTATATCTAGTTATTTCTCTTATTGCACTTTTTCCTAAGTTTAACTTTTTATTTTGAAATAGTTTCTAAGTTCCATAAAAGATGCAAGAATACCCATATACTCATCACCCAGATTAAACCATCATTAACATTTTGTCTCCTTTGCTCTCTTCACTCCTCTCCAACTGATAGTAATTTGCATACATACTGCACTTACTGAGACCAATACATATATACTCAGTACTATACATACTCTCTGTTGGAGAGTAAGTTACCTCTTGTGTTAGCTTTCTGACACTACATTGTAGCAAAATACTTGAGATAATCAACTTATAAAGTGAGAAGGTTTATTTGGTTTCAAAGGTTTCAGTACATGGTTTGTTGGCCCCTTTGCTTTGGGGCCTATGGCAAGGAGCATATCGGGGAGCAAAGCTGTTCACCCATGGTCAGGAATGAATGAGAGAGGAAGATGAATGGGTAGGCTCCCACTGTCCTCTCTAAGAACAAAACTGTAGCGACCAGACCATCTCACTAAGTCCCACCTCTTAAAGATCCCCCCTCCAATAGCTTCAGTTAAAGGTGACTAAGGCTTTAAAATATGGGCCCTTTGGGGACATTTCAGATCCAAACTATAGTGTCCCTTTACACCTGAATCTTCAGTGTGTGTTTCCTTAGGGTAAAAACCGTCTCTTACGTAACCACAGTACTGTGATCAACCTTAGGAAACTTAACACGTATACCATGACGTAACACCTATATTCCAGTTTTGTCAGCTAACTCAGTAATGTGCTTTATGGCTTGTTTTTGTTTCTGCTTTGGCCTTGGTACAAATCTAGTCTAGGGACACGTGTTTTTGTTGCCATAGCTCTTCAGTCTCCTTCAGTCGGGAACAATTCCTTGGTTTTCTCCATGGCTTACGATCTGGGCAGTTTTGAAGGATTCGGCCTTGTCTTTTGTAACAGAATGCCCCCTTGGGGCATGGTGTGCCCTCATGTGAGCTTCAGCTCACACCCACACCCAGCGTCCTACACGGGCCACCCATGATTTTCTCATGGGCTCTGAGGGTATGCAGAGGAGTACTATGTCCAGCCGCCCACACTGGTGATGTGCCTGCTGGTCACCTGGCCAGGGGTTGTCAGATGTCTCCTCTCTGTAGTCTCTGTGCTTTCCCTGCCACAAGCCAGCCAAATGGCAAATATCCTGTTGTTCACCAAAATCCCCATCCTTGACTCAGTGTTTGTTGTTGGTTTTTGCTTGTGTCAGTCTTTTGCATGATGATTACAAACTGGGGTCTCCAGCTGAAGTATTGTCCCTACTTTTTCCAGCCAGCAATTGTCACCCCAATGTGAGCAAGAGCCCTAATTCCGTCTCTCAGCTCACGCAGTCATTCATTTACACCTCTCTTTGTCTCTATTTCACTCTCATCACTGTGGACGTGGATTTGTATTTTTTCCAGTGACTTCTATTTTGTATTACACTTGTCAATTATTTGGGGGTGTTAAAACTGTTCTGGATTTGGTCTTTAAACTGGCTCCTGTGTCCTTTTGGCATGACTCTCATTTTTTTCTTTTCTTTTCTTTCTTTTTTTTTTTTTTTTTTTTTTTAGCACTTTTTACTAAGAAGCTCTGATTCCTTTTCATGGGGAATATTATTAGAAACCAAGACTGGGTTATTATTAGAAACCATTGCTCTTGGGTGTTTTTGCTTTGTCTCTAGGCCCTTTTGATAGACAGAGCTAAGGATTAATATGCATACACACATTACACACACACAGGCGCACACACATCTTTTTGAATCTCTGATTTTCTGAACTTAGGAAGTCCAATGAGCAGGTGGAGAGGTTGGTGGCTGCCATCTCAGCAGAGGGCAGCTGTCTATGTCCCTGATGAGCTTTACCCACCCTGGAGAGGCATGAATAGTAGATTCTGTGAATCCAAAACAGGCCTCTGGGAACATGCTCTTTTTATAAAGTCAGGAAAGCCACACCATTTTCTATTGGCCACCACATGTAGTGGGATCTTATGATGCTTTCCCAGAACATTCTATAACCACTCTGAGCATCCTCTTTTGTCCCATCTCCAGATTACCTAACATGGTTTTCACCCTTGTGTTCACATTCAGCTTTCTAGTTGTGTTTTACTCAGGTACAGAATTGCTGAGCCTCCCCCATGTCAAATCTGGTTGTTGCAGACTGCTGGTGGCCATCCTTTTGGACAACTAATTCCTACCTGGCAGGGAGTGTTCTGGACTGTTTTTGTACTGCAGGGAGCACAGTTTGTGTGTGCCAAGTTAGCCTGGTGTGATGGTAGTGGGCCTTCTTTTCCGGGGTGTGATGGCAGCTGAGCAGAACTTGTCACCGTGCCTCATTTGTGCCAGTGGAACTAGAGGGATCCCTTGCCTTTTTAGTGAGAGATTGTACAGCAGCAGCCACGTGGCACATGGGTGGAAGGCCAGGGCTCACACTTGAAATCTTCCAGAGGTCTCATCTACTCTTGTGCACTTGGGTCTGGCAAGAAGGACTGAATTGTGCACACATGATTCATGGAGTCTCCAGGCACTGAGGGGTTAATACAGTTGAGTTCTGCAGAATGGGGATGGGATTGAGCGACACCTGCAGATCGGGAGCACCATCTTCTTTGCACTGCTTCCACATTCAGAATTTCCTACCACCCCTCTCTTTGGAAGAGCCAGGCTGTCCAATTAAGTAATTTCACAGAGTCATTTCAGGGGCGGGGGGAAGTTTTATTACTCCACGTCTGTATGTTCCAGACTTTCAGACAAATTCAGACAACACAATAAGTCATAAAGCAAGAGCCATTTAAATAAGTCATGTTATTTGCTATCACCATAAACCTGCAGTCACTGTTATAACATTCATAATTTAGAGACAAATGTGAAAATCCCTTCACACAGACATTTATAATCAGTGCTGAACTAGCCTTCAACTCCAAAGCCGTATGGTATTGTAGTCAACTGAAATGGAGAGAATCCTTTAGCCCAGAGGAAAAAAAAGATTGGCTTCCAGTACATAGTGCAGAACTATTGAGTTGGTACTTGTGGGCAGAGCTATTATTGCCATGCAATTTATTTCTCTGTAGTGTCCTTCACGTCCTTGGATTGTAAAACACTATTAAGGAATGATGATGGTCTGTGTAAGGGCCAAAGAAAGTTCTAAAGGCAAGATCTTCTTTTCCTTGGAAATGGTGGGGACCTTTTTAAACAGTTGGGCCACATTGTCATCTCGTAGACAGATTGCTTCTGTGCTCCTGGATTCTGTTCCTGGAACACAATTCTGTCAAATTGTGATCAACCAAAGTCATAGAGAGAAATGGGACGCTTACCCAGAACTCCACAGTGGGCAGCACATGCAATTTTGTGTGACTCCAAGACTTAATCTGTTGAGGAAGTGTCCTGGGAGGAAGTGCAGTTGGAAATGAAATGTGAAGTTGGCTTTGAAGGGGGCCATCCAGGCAGGGAATAGGTGTGAGCATAGGTGTGGGTGACCATGTGCAGAGGGTGGTGAGGAGGTGGAGGAGACCAGAGGGTCCCTGGAGCAGAGAAACCAAGGACAAAGAGAGAGACATTGGACCAATTTGTAGAGTAAAAATGCCTGCAGAAGGCCTGTCTATATAAGAGAGGGAGGTACAAAGAGAAAGGGCATACTATTTATTGAGACCATAATGGACTTCATATACTAGATTATTAGCCTTCGGAACAGTCCTATAGGTGAACTTGGCACTTATTTAATAAAAGAAGACATGGAAGCTCAGAGACATCAGTAAGCCATTTAAGAGAACAGCATCCCCACGTCTCTGGTCCCAAGGCACATGTTGTTCCTAGCACATCATTAGCTCCCGAGTCTACGTCAGGAGACCTGGATTTGAATCCTTCTCTGGCTCTTACTAGTTAGATAAGTTAAATCACTGAACTTCCATGTCCTTGCTTGTAGGATAGGGAGGGTAAAACCTGCCTTACTGTCCTGAGATGAGGTAAACATGGGCGTAGGATGGTGTCTGGCACGTGGCAAGTACTTAATTCTGGCATGTAGTCTCAGAATCTTCTACATGGAAAACTAAGCACACTAATGGGCCCTGTGAATGCGGGATTTTTCTAGGCCTTTGGTGACCCCCAATGAGGATGACAATGGTGCCCCTCACATGCATTCATTGAGCTCACAGTGCTACACAAGCATGAATGCCCACAGCTGTGCGAACGCACGCACACTGCGCACACCTTTCTCCAGCCTGTTTTCTCTTTGATCACCTTCAGCTCTGGAATGCCCAGAGAACAGCCATTTCGAGGAGTGCATGACCTGTACAGAAACCTGTGAGACGCTGGCCCTGGGCCCCATCTGTGTAGATAGCTGCTCGGAGGGATGTCAGTGTGACGAGGGCTATGCCCTGCTGGGCAGCCAGTGCGTGACCCGGAGCGAGTGCGGCTGCAACTTCGAGGGGCACCAATTTGCCACCAATGAGACCTTCTGGGTGGACCAGGACTGCCAGATCTTCTGTTACTGCAATGGCACAGACAACAGTGTCCACTGTGAGACCATCCCCTGCAAGGATGACGAGTACTGCATGGAGGAGGGCAGCCTGTACTCCTGCCAGCCACGCACCGACGCCTCCTGCATCGTCTCGGGCTACGGCCACTACCTTACCTTTGATGGCTACCCCTTTGACTTCCAAACTAGCTGTCCACTCATCCTGTGCACTACAGGAAGCCGGCCGAGCTCAGACCCTTTCCCCAAGTTCATCGTGACAGCCAAGAACGAGGACCGGGACCCATCACTGGCCCTGTGGGTCAAGCAGGTGGATGTGACTGTGTTTGGCTACAGCATCGTGATTCACCGGGCCTACAAGCACACCGTGTTGGTGAGTAGTCACAGGCTGATCTTGAGGAGGGAATCGTGGGTACATGAGGACAGAGGTCCTGGGTTGACTAGCCAGGCTGCAGCTGAATCGGGCTGGTCTAGCATCCAAAGAAAATCATAGTGTACTGGGGCAGGCCGACTTTGGAGAATTTCTGTCACTATCTTACAGACTAGGAAACTGAGGCTCAGGGTGAAGAAAGAATTTGCCCAAGTCACAGACCTCAAATTGGTAGAAGTGCCAGCTTTAGAAATGTACCTTTCATATTATAGCAGGGTCTGTTGGAGAGAGCATTGGCCCAGATTGAAATCCCAGCTTGGTGACCTCTGTGCATCCTTGGGCACAGAGGATGCAGAACCTCCAGTTCTGTCATGGGTCTAAGAGGTTGCATGTCTCAGTGGCCTGTTGTCCTGATCTACCCTTTCCCTGTTTTGATCAGAATGGAACTTGTCTGCTCTGGCCTCTGCCATCTCTTCTAGTCTCCCCGTGGCTCCCATGACATCCCAGAGTTCAAGGGTCTTGCTCACATCTACAGCAATCTCTTTTCTCTGGGCTTCAGGACCCTCTTTCTTACCTTCTCAGCTTTTCCACCCAAGAGCCCCTGCCCACCCCCCTTGGTTGTGAAGACAGGGGCAGCAGGGCAGAGGTGGAGTTCTGAATGCCCCTTGGACTGCCCAGTGATGGCAGCCCAGGTGACAGGCCCAGCCCTTCCTTCTCCACTATCTTGTCTGAGCAGGATGTGAAATATGAACAAGCTGACCAGCAGCCTCTGCATGGGCATCTTGGAGGAGCTGATTTAGGGCGTTCACCTTCTTGACATTATCTTCATGGGTCTGTGTCATAACTCGTCTGTCTCCAAGGGGCTGCCTTTTTATCTTTACAATTCTCAGCTAAACTGAACTAAACTAACCACTCTAAGCTCAAGTTCTCTGAGCAGCTCTACTGTGTTTCCCCCCTGGGATTCACTCTACTTTCTCTGACAAAGAGGGGTCCCAGCTTCTTGAACTGTCATCCTTTACCTTCATTGCAAATAAGATGCCTGCTGGCATCTAAGGCGGCAGTCTTAGCCTGCCTTTTAGTCTTCACTTTCTTGGATATCAGGAACCTAAATCCCAGCTGCTTCCTCTATGCCTCTCCTAGCAGTTTAGTCCTGAATCCATTACTTCATTAATCTTCTTGTATTTTTTTGTGTGTGTCTAACTCCCTCAGTTCCAATCATGGGCTTGTTAAGGACAGGATCCACACCTCATTCATCTTTATGTTAGGTGCATGTCTAGTGCCCTGCACACAGCAACACTCAAAACACTTGTGAATAAATGAGGTGATAAAGTGACCCCTTTCCTCCAAGGTCCCTGTGAGTTTCCTTTTGCTGCTGGCCACGTCTTTGGCAAGCTGAGAGATTAAACGAGCCAATGAGGCTAGTTAGGAATGTATCAGAGGCTCTGCTTTTTTCTAGCAGATGTCTGCACAGTTGAAGCTGCCCATTATAATAACTTCCCTCTACTCCAGTTTCATTATAGTTTAAAACAAATAGATCAATCATTTTGTCCATGCAGCTGGCATCATATTTGTCCTTTCCCCCCTTTAGCCTCAGCTGACAGATCTCCACCCCTAGGTTTAGACATTTTCATGTAGTTACTTATCTCCTTGACATTCACCACCTTTGCACCTTTCTACCTTTTGGGGTTTTTTTCTTCTTCTTTTTTTAAATAAGATCTGTTCATAGGTCCTGTCCCACCTACTTTATTGGGAAGAGTCTTTCTGCTTTATGTTACATTCTCGGTATTTAGGTGGATGGACACCTGAGGCTGCACACCTTGTGTTCTGATCTCCTTTGCTCTGTGTCCATGTTGCCCTTTATTTTTAAGTACACGAGTCATTGGATTTAGGGCCCACTAAATCCACTGTCACCTCATCTTAATTACATCAACTAAGACCCTGTTTCCAAATAAGGTTACATCCATGGGTCCCAGGGATAAAAACCTCAAAATATCATTTGGGGGAACACAATTCCACCTACAACTGGAGGCGATTAGAGAGAAATGGGCATGCAGGAGGATCTGATAAAAGGGGTAAAGGGCCCTGCCAGGGCCCTTCATTTCAAGTCACCCAGAAGTCCTAAGTGCCCAAGCTGGGAACAGAGTAGCTGGCTCTCAAAGCCCTGGCAAGAAGACCAAGCTCAGGATGCACTGGCGGTTCTTTCCTTTGGGGGCCCCAGGGATGGATTTAGCATCTACTTTGAATTATTAATATGTTTGATGGGATCTGCTTATTCGATGATTTGCATTTGTTTTGCCCATGATGTTATTATTAGTCACCATCTCTCCCTGAGCCTGAAGAATAATGGCTGTCATGATGACAGTGTGAAATGAAATGCAGGACAGAACACACCCCAGAGCCCTCAGTCACTGCTGGCGCTCTCAGACATGCAGGGTGACATGGAAGTGATTCCTTGGGACAAGGATTCTTCTGTGACTCTGAGCTTTCTATGAATTAAGCATCTGCAAAGGACGAAGGAAAATCCACTCAGCCAAAAGAAGGTGGAGATAAACATGCTGTCTATAGACCAGGTGGGATGATGGGGAGAGCGGCAGGTGAGCCTGGGCAGGTGAGCCACCGCCGGGGGTGCTGCTCTCTCCTGTCCCAGGCCAGGACTGAACAGAGATGGCCTCTTTTCCAGACTCATGTCCAGGCCAATAGGGAAGTTTTAGGAGTCTTCAAAGCCTGAGTCCTTCTCACCAGTCTTGTCACCATCAGAGAAGAGTGAGGTGTTTGAGGGTCACTCTGACTTAGTTTAGTTTGACAATCTGGTATTGATGCCTGTTCTGTGTCAAGAGATGAAAGTTTCTTGAAAGATAGTATCAAACATGAAAATAGAAAAAATTAAAAAGTAAACAAGTCTTCTGTCCTAAGAGAGCTCAGAATCTGGGGGAGCGACAGACCTGTTAACAGTTAGTGTCAATGTAATGTGAAGTGCTGTAAAAATGTTTCAAAGGGCCACAATTGTGAGCAGAGGAGGGGTTGCCCCAGTCAGCCTGGGGCTTTCAGGGAGGGCATCTTGGCAGGGATGACCTAGATCTGAGCCCTGAAGGAGTATATCCTCCATGCTGAGAGTGACAGGAGGGTGTCCAGGGGAATATCCAGGTGGGAGGTAAAGCCTGGGTGTGACCACTGAAGAGGCTGTAGGAGGCCCGGGCTAGTTGTTTAGAGAGAAATGCTACAGAAACTCAAATGTGTGATCTTATTCCTGATACAGTCTATGGGTCCTGCATCTGTAGATTCAACCAACTTTGGGTTGGGAAAAAGTAGACAGACAGGTAGATACATATATAGATCTATAGATGTGTGTGTGTACACACAGACATGTATAAAATTGCATGGATACTGAACATGTATAGATTTTTGTGTCATTATCCCCAAGCAAAACAATATAACAACAATTTGCATAGCATTATATGGTATTATGTATCACAAGTCATCTAGAGATGATTTGAAGTATATAGGAGGATGTGTATAGGTTATGTGAAAATACTGTACTATAAGGGACTTGAGCATCCTCAGAGTCTGGTGTCCACAGAGGTCCTGAACCAACCCCCCATGGACATGGAGGGATGACTGTATTTAAATATCCCAAATGTTTCCCCACACTGATCCCTATGCCTTCCTTTCTTCCTCCTCCATCCATCAAGTCCTGTTGCCATGCCAACCTCCTCCTTTTCCTCTGATCTCCTCCCCCTCAGCTCCCTCTTTCCCTCCGTATCTCACTTCCAGAGAGATTCAAGGCAGTGGTGGCACAAAAGCGGTCTCATCCATGGGGTGTCAGAGACATAGAGATGTGGAGCCTGCCAGAGTGTCTTTCTCAAGTGCTCCTTGGCAGGGACAGAATTTGCAAGCCTTTTAGCTTTAGTGCCATTATTTTTGCCTCCCCAAGGTGTTGCCTCCCACGTGACACCAGGTAGCACAGAACACAGAATTCAGGGACCCTGTGGTGGCACACATCAGCCACCTTTGAGTGCACAGCTTTTGGATTTCTGCTCATGAGCCTCTAGTGCGGGTCAGAGTCTCTGCAGCCTTGGCTTCCCTAGGTGACCTGCAGAGCCTGTGTTCTGCATTTGCACAGGGCCACCTCCTTCTACCTCTAGGCCTCCTGGTTGAGGAAGCCGTGCTTACCAGCACCCTCTCCCTTCTCCTTCCCCTCCAGGAACCCTGGCTCTTGATGGCTCCCCACGGCATCCTCTGCCCTCCTCTCTTCCAGGCACAAAGATGGAGGCATCTCCTCTCCTCTTCACCCCTGCCTTCCCAAGGGCCAGGCCTTCTTTTGTCTTTAACATTTCCTTTTCTAAGAGGTCTTTCTCTTCAGCCCATGGACATACTTACTGTAAAGTAGACCCTCCTCCAGTTGTTCCCCAATCTCCCTCCTCCCTTCCCAGCCAGACTCCTCCATTGGTCATCTCTGCTTCTGGTCTTGGCTATTTGCTTCCAGAATCTGACTTACGGCTATATCATCAGATTCTCTTATTAACACCACAGGTAGTTTTTTCTTTCAAAAGACTTTTTTTCAGGCTTTATGTCATGGCCTCTTTGCCATGTGGGACACTGCATTTGAGGCCTTCCTCATCCTTTGGTATCTGATGTGGGCATCATCTTCTGCAGGCAACCTTGAACCACCGTTCCCCAGGCCAAGTCTGGTGCCTGTGCATCTGTTTGCCTCTATGCTTTTATCAGATGGTCTTACTATCTGTTTATATTCTTGTCTCTGCCACATGCCATTGAGCTCTTAGAAAAAGGGCCTATGCTTCATCCCAGCCTAGTACAGTGCCTGGCACTCAGTAGTGCCAACTAGATGAATGAATTCAACCTGGACACATTTTCATAAGAGAGGACAGAGTTGAGTTGTTTTGAAGGGTGAATAGTGCCTTGTGGAAGGGTGTGGAGGCAGGGCCTCCTTGCAGATATAGGGCCAGGCCCTAGAAGCAAGGCCTGAGATGGACAATTTTGGGAAATGGGGGAAGCACTGGGGAAAAGAGCCCGACACCCATGTACTCTGACCTGGAGACCTGGGTGGCCAGAAGCTCTGAGTGTGACCTGCACCCCAGGGTCAGTCCTCAGTGTGGTCAGTCATTGACCAAGGGCTACCCAGGGGGTGGAAGAGTTGGAATGGGTGCTCATTAGTTTATGAACAAAGTGGGTCCCATTGAGCCAAGGCCAGCTGAGTTTTGGGGAGCCCACAGTCAGAGTCTGGGAATGGGACCCCAGATAGGACATGGAAAGCATCAGTCCCACTTGAGGCAGAGGACTGGTGGGATGAGAAGACATAATTGGTCCTGTTAAGAAACTGCAAACTGTGAGTACAGCTGGTGTGGAGGACCAAGTGGGCTGGCTCTGAGAGGCAGGGCCCCCTGGAGAGCCCAGTGGGATGTGCTGAGCTCGTCAGACTTTTCATCATGACCTGCAGAGGGTTTCAAGTATTAGCTCAACAGCTTTCAATTGTCTTTTAAAGATGGCAGGTGTAGGTGAATGAAGGAGAGGGGCCAGCCCAGGACCAGGGAGGTAAGTTAGGGGGTGATTCCATCCGAAGGGTGAAAGATGATGGGCTTCTCAACTAAGGTAGGAGCTGTGTGGTTGTGAGGGGCTGGAAGAGAGACGCAGGAGGTCAGGGGAGGGACTTCTGGTCAGAAAGCACTGTTAAAACACCTGCTTCTCTCTCAAGGACACCCAGCTCTCCTGCTCTCTGTTGCCCTGGCTGCTGTGAGCATCTGGAAACCCCTATTTTCTGTCACGCTCTAACCCAGCCCAGGCTCTAGGATGTAGCTTATCATAATCAGAATATTTCAAAGGCACAACAGTTCTGGAGCTTAATGTTAAGGGATTTCCCTGTTGTCTGACTTTGGAAATATATGTGAGGAAACAGGTGTTAAGTGTCCCTTTCATGCGATGTATTGTGCTGTGGATCACCACGAAAGTCAAGAGGGGAAGGTGGTCATAAAGGTCAATAAAATGCAATCCCTGCCCTCAGGTTGCTCATAATCTTGCAGGTGAGACAGAAGCATATACAACCAACCATGATAGAAGGCAGATGGTGTTGTTTGTGTCCATGGCAGCACGCACAAGCTTGATCTTGGCCCCAAATAGAGAAGAATATAAGAAAATATAAATAACACGCTCTGCTTTCCCGGGCAAGGAAGTGATTAATTCTGATCATGGTCTTGGACTTCGAAAATCTTGCTTTACAGGAGAGGGGACACTGGAGCAGGGTCTGGAGGACGAGAGGGATGCTGACAGGTGAAGGGTGGCATGCCAGGCAGAGGGACCAGTGAGTCACCCCAGAGGATGAAGTCATCCTCCAAGAAAGAAAAAAAAATCACACAACTAAAGGAATTAATAAAGTGGGACTCGCTTAAAATAAATCCACAAAAGAGCTGGAAATAGAAACACAAAAGTCCTAGTTTTGGTATTTTAGTCTAAACTTTAATTGAATTCTTATTACCCTCTCATTACCTTGGAGAAAACAATTCGAACTCCTGGGGGAAAATAATGTTGTATAGACAGAAGGCACTGAAATAAATAGGTATATTAGTGTACAAAGGATAGACATTTAAGTCTGTTCATATCCTAATAATAATAGTTGACTGGCATCAACATGCAAAGATTGCATCCAACCTGCCCAAGCTCCCCTCTGGGACTTATCTTTCTAGAAATTGGAAGGGCTGAGGACTCTGGGCCAATTGTACTTCTCCCCTCTACCCTCCTTCTCTTACAGGTCAACAGTGAACGGCTCTATTTGCCCCTGAAGTTGGGACAAGGGAAGATAAATATCTTTTCCTTTGGTTTCCACGTGGTGGTGGAAACTGACTTTGGCCTGAAGGTTGTGTATGACTGGAAGACCTTCCTGTCCATCACGGTCCCTCGGAGCATGCAGAACAGTACCTATGGCTTGTGTGGCCGCTACAATGGCAACCCTGACGATGACCTGGAGATGCCCATGGGTCTGCTTGCACTGAGTGTCAGTGAGTTTGGGCAGAGCTGGGTGAAGAGGGACACCTTCTGCCAGGTGGGCTGTGGGGACCGCTGTCCATCCTGTACCAAGGTTGAAGGTTTCTCTAAGGTGCAACAACTGTGCAGCCTGATCCCCAACCAGAACGCTGGCTTTGCCAAGTGTCACAGCAAAGTCAATCCCACCTTCTTCTACAAGAACTGCCTGTTTGACTCCTGCATTGATGGGGGCGCGGTGCAGACCGCGTGCAGCTGGCTGCAGAACTACGCCAGTACTTGCCAGACTCAGGGGATTGCAGTGACCGGCTGGAGGAATTACACATCCTGCTGTGAGTTCTCCTCCTTATCTCTCCCTATAGTTTCTCCCTTTTCTTGATTGGTGAGGGAGGACAGTCTTCCAACTCCATAGAAGCCAAATGATCAAGTAAAGTGATTTAAGGATATGCACTTTGATATTGAGTTCATTATATGAAACAAAATATGTAACCTCCATTTTCTTATCTGTAAAATGGGGTTGATACCTCTTATTCAGTGAGTTACCCTGGAGGATGAAATACAATCAGACATATAAAGCACTATGTGTGGCATTCGGATTCAGCAAGTGCACAATAAAATGCTAACCAGACACTAGTGGGGAGAGAGCTAGTTAATTCATTCTTCCATTCTAGAACTTCATGGGTCCACCATGGCATTGATCATTTATATGCTTTCTGTAAGTGCATCATTCTATTTGATTCATAGATATCACAGTCCAGTCTTTGTGCTTATGAAATATAGCAGAATATTAAAAGCATTAGAGTTCCTGGATTCTAGCCTTGACTCTGTCCTTAAGGGTCTGTGTGACCTTGGAGCAATTTACTTTCCATCCCTTGTGCTCAGTTTCCCCCTCCAAAGAGCAGTGTTAATGCTGCCTGTATCACTTATGCTACAGAAACGTCAGGAGGATCAAATTAGGTAATTGGAACACTAGCACGTGCAATGCATGCTGAGTGGCATTATTATATTAATGGCTTGCTCTGGGCCAAGCCCAGTGCTAAACGCTCTGTCCACATTATCTCATTTATTCTTCTCAATAACCCAATTAGGCAAGGAGAAATTGAGACTCAGAGGAGTTAAGTAACTTGCCTAAGATCATAAAATTCCAGTGGCAAAGTTGGCATTTGAACTTCTAACCCCAAAGCCCATACACTATTCTAGTGGACTATGGACTGGGATATTTGCTTGCATTTAGCATGTGCAAATAGAAAAAGGTTGGGAGGGGAAACTACCGTTGGTCTTTGACTAACGTGCCGTAGTTTATTTTCCCATCTCAGTCTCATTAAGTACTGCAAATTTCTTTTAGAAGATCTGACTGTATAAAAAGGCTATATAAATTGATTCTGAATGCCTAGAGCTCTAAGTAAGGGATACAGCAGGGTTCCCTGAGAATCGACTCCCATTTTCATCCTGTAAAAGGAAGATTTGGATGAAGAACCAGAAATGGAATTGTGGTTTAATGTTCACACACTTTACATTCCACATGCAGTCCCTGAGAGAGAGGGTGAAGAGGGGAGAGGGACAGAAAAGGTGCCAATACCATTTTATCCAGGCTCAGTCTCTGAGCCAGGGAGGTAGGGACATGGTGCCACTAGGGGTGACTTTCCAGATGAATTGGTCTATGGTGTTTTCAATACAATAAATCTGCCTATGAAAAAGTCAAGGTCTGGATAAACCCTAGAGCTATGTGGGTGTCACTTATAGGTTGGGAGAGCTTGGCTTCCTCTAAATCAGAAAACCACACTCTGGACCCAGAGGCCTTAACATGGTTCAGGATCAGTAAACCAGTTTGGAAGGTGAGACTTCCTCTCCCCTTGAGAAGGGAAACCTCTTCACCCAAGGTTTCCTCTTGAAAACCTACTACAGGGAGCTCCCCTTACCTGTTGCCATGGCTGGTGGCTGTAGAGTGGCTGGTATTAGGGGGCCACCATCCAAAACCTGTCAATTCTAATCAACAGGGAAAGGCACTGGGGGATAATACCAGGAACACTCACCTCAACTGGTGGTCTCAATTTTTGTCACTCATGGGAAAGAAAAGGAATTGAGTTAGCAAGCCCTATAACCTTCTTTCCAAGGAAGAAGTTCATCCTACCCCACTGGGCTTGGCTAAGGATAAAGGATATGAAGACAATTTTCTTGTCCTCCAGTCCCCTCTACAAGTAACTCTGTCCTCTCCTCTCCTTAAAGTTCTGCCCAGACATTGGTCACCTTGTTTTTATGGCTAAACTTGTCATGGGGAGCTCCACCTATGGCACTCAGAGCTGAGTCTGCCCCACCTCCATCTGAGTCTTGGGTCCCATCCAAGAGCAGCTGCCTCCAGGACATCCCAGGCTGACACATCAGAGCCACCAGGTGATAAAGAACAGTTCCCATTGCAAGGGTTTAGACCTTCCTTTGCTTCAGCATTTCAGGACAAGGGCAAAGATCCAAAAGACAGAGCACCAGAAGATATGGTGGTAATGAAGGGCAGGAAAATTTTTAAAAAGTTATAATAAATACTTGGAAGACAGTATGTGGGAAGCTGGGGAATAAGGCACAGCTGGAGGTCACTTAGTCTTCCGTTTTGAATTCCAGAAGCAGGGAAAATCTGCAAGTGATTGAGTACGACCTCATCTATTCAACAGAAAAGCTGGCCTGAGCATGGTCATTTGTAACTCTCTCTGTGGTGACTTTGACCTCTGAGAAGTGAGAGTAGGACTGACCTCCATCCCTCTCATCTACTAAAATTAATCCAATTCAATACTCACTGAGATATGAGAAATGGTGCTTTCAGAAGAAAAGGGGTTAAGTCAGATGGCCTTTTTAAACTTGTGCTTTATTGGTAACAAGGTAAAATGCCTGTGTTTTTCAAAGATATTGGCTGTTCGTATCAATAGGATAATTTATTACTCAATTATCTTATTTGTAAATGCATTGGAAAAACCTCTCCACCCAAGTTGAACAAATGGGCTGAGGGAGAAGGGGAGGTAAATTATCTTAATTACCAACCCCTTCTTAAAATTCCTTCAGCTGAGTATCATTCTCCCAGCCCCTTAATGTGGAACTTAGAGCAGTGGATGGTGAGAATACAGTAACAGAAGTAAGTGATAACTAGTAACTGAATCCCGCCTTAGCTCTTGCTGTGGGCTTTTCTGGGTGGGCTGTGTGGACTTGTTTCAGTAGGCACTAGTGACAGTCCCATTCTCTCCAGGAGGAAACTAAGAAATAGAGCAGCTTTCCCAAGGAAGGGAGCTCAGGTATGTGGAAAAGTGTCTCCAGAGACAGTGTTCTCCTCAGAGATGTGACCCCAAGGAGACTCAGCACCTGATGTATTATGGGAAGCCATCAGTCAAGGTCAACTATCATTATCATTTCCCTTTTATCAGAGGGAGTTTATGCTATTTCAGGGTCCTGAGTCCAAAGTCCTATAGTTAGGAATTTTATTACTTATTTCTCTGCATATCCAATAAAATTTAATTGAACTCTTTTCTTAAAAAGTAATTCCTGCTCTGACTACTATAACTAGTACTACCATGGATATCAGAAGCTATCATTAAAGTACCGCACTTTGTCACTCATGGGAAGGAAGAGCAAAGTCTGGATAGCATCACAAATTGTATCTCATTTTATCTGAACTGTTACCTGATGAGAGAAACATTTCATCCCCATTTTACAGATGAGAAAAACAAAGGTTCAGAGAGGGAGAGGAACCTGACCACAGTGACCCTCCTAGTTATTGTTAGAGCCAGGGCTGAAAACCAAATCAGTCTAATACCAAAGCCCTTGTCCATTCTGTTGTGTATTATTGCTTTCAGTGGATCCATTCATCCTGCTGTCTCAGGGCACAGATGCTAAAAGGATCTCCTGGCCACAACGAAAGTCACAGTCTTGACCACAGTAAAAATCCAGGTGCAGAGCCAGGTGTCACTTCTCAGCTCTCTAGACTGCATTCAGGGGGAGAAAGAAGCAGCAAATCAGTATAAGGAATTTGAAAGTTTGTTTTTGAGAATCGAATGTAATTGCCCACCTGCCATATTCTCAGCATTGTTTTGGATGCCATGGAAGAATCCAAAGCATAAGACTTGGAGTTTGTAGACTAGTTGAAGAAATAGGACTCATTTGAAGCACTTGAAAGAACAACGAACTTCTTCCCAGATATTAACTCATATTGTAGAACTTCAAACACTGTTAATACTGGCTCATGAACAAGTTAAACCAAATATGTTAGTGATAAAAATAAAACAAGTTAATATTGGCACATGAATGAAAGGTCAATCAGTGAAAATATGAGACTGTCCAGAAATAACCCTGAACACTAAATAGAAATTAGTATATGGTAAAGCTGGCATTGTAGATCACTGGAGGAAAAAATATATCATTTAATAAATAGTAAAGGGACGAAAGGCAAATTAGCTGGGAATAAAATAGCTAAATCCCTTCTTCTCTCCTCACTGCAAAATCAAGTCCAGACAGAAGAAAGATTAAATTAAAAAATTGAATTATAAAAGTACTGGTAAAAAACTAAGGAGTTTTGTTATTTTTTAGTAATCTTGTAGTAAAGAGGGCTTTCCTAAGCAAAACACTCTAAAGTTGTAAAGGAAAACCCGATAAATTTAACAGTATTAAAATTTCATATCTCTTCATAGCAAAAACATAATCAAAAACTGAAACAAGTACAAAAATTTTTAAAGGAAGCAAAGTGAAAGACAAGTGATAAATGTTTTATAACACATATGACACATAAAAGCCTCTTTTTAATTTATAAAAAGCTTTTACAATTTAATAAGAAATTTTAACCACACAACATGTGCAAAGAATATGAAAAGGCAATTCACACACAAAAAAACTATACAAACGGATTAAAAACAAATGAAAAGATGATCTACTTCACAAAGAAATGCAAACTAACTGCAGATACAGCATTTTTAACTATTCCTATTTCTAGGAATCAGAAAAGATGGTGCGAAGCAGTCAGTGAGAATAGAGATTAAATCTATTGGCACAGCCCCTTTAGAAGGCAGCTCAGTGGCATCTGTCAAAAATGTAAGGGGTCAGACATGTAATTCAGTGGTAGAGCTGTTGTCTCTAGCATGCATAAGGCCCTGGGTTCATGCCCAGCACTGAAACAAATAAATAAATGTGCATACCCTTTGACTCAGAAATTCCGCTTTTAGGAACTTATTCTACAGACTCAGGAGGACAAAAATATATGTACAGCAATATTCACTGCCACATCATCATAAATGCATAAAATATACACACCATACAGTGGAGCAAAAACAATAATTCGAGACTAAATGGAAGAAAATTGCCATGAAAAAGCAATGAACAGAAAGATTTGTAGATTGTGTTCCTGTTTATGTAAAATAATAGTAGGTACAAGATGCACATACATGCTTGTATATGCATAGAAAATTTCTGGAAGAATTGATTATAATTGTTATTAAAATTTTCCTTATGCATTGATATGGTTTGCATTTTCTATTATGTGCAGATAGTATCTTTTGAACTAAAAATACTTTTTAAAATGTACAATATATTGCAGTAGTGGTCATATGAATCTATGCTTGTGTTAGAATTCAAAGAATTATATGCATTCCAAAAGAACATTTTACTACTAGATAAAATAAACCCCCAAAACATATTGTATATTGTTGTTTAGGATAGAAGTTAAAAATTGTAATTGTAGTGGTGCCTTTAGTATATATTGATTAAGATAATAGCTTTTCCAAAACTTTTAAGCAAACTTACCCTTAATGATTGACTAATGCTTACTGAACACTTCTGTGCCCAGCACTGGCCAAGCATACAAACTCATTTAATCCATTACACCCGCCATGAGGTAGGTGCTGTTGGAATCTGCATTTTATAGAAGAGGAAGCTGAGGCTCAAAGAGGTGAAATAACTCTCCTGGGTCACTTGTCAGAGCCCACATTCCTCACCAGGACCCTACCTGTCTTCCTTAAATGCATCTAGATGCCCTTGAAAAATGGTAGAAATGGCTGTGCGCAGTGGCACACACCTATAATCCCAGCAGCTCAGGAGGCTGAGGCAGGAGGATTGTGAGTTCAAAGCCAACTTCAGCAAAAGCCAGGTACTAAGCAACTCAGTGAGACCCTGTCTCTAAATAAAATACAAAATAGGGCTTGGGATGTGGCTCAGTGGTCGAGTGCCCCTGAGTTCAATACCTGGTAGCCCCCCACAAAAAAATGGTAGAAATGCGAGCACACACACACACACACACACACCACTGCACATTTGCCTTCTCAGTGATCATGGGGCCCAGCTGTCTATGGTTGAAAAACCACTGGTTTGCCAAAACAGTCCTGTAGAAGTTTTGAGGTAAAGACAAAAGTGAATTGACACTGGTACAGAAGTGAGTTCTATGGATGAGAATCCCAACCGGAATTTGAAGAATGGGGAATTTGAATAGGCTGAGAGAACAAAGAGGGGCGTGAAAGAAAGATCAATGTGAGTGGGCCTAATGCTGGAATGGTGAGGAAACATCCCTAACCAAAGTGAAGGTCCATGTTGGGAGGTGAGTTTAAGGAGATAGGTAATAAAGATCTCAAAAAAAAAAAAAAAAAGGGAGAGAATTGAACAACAGCAGGGGAGGTAGAGAGGGAAGATGGGAGGGGAGGGGAGGGGAGGGGGGATAGTAGGGGATAGGAAAGGTAGCAGAATACAACAGTCACTAATATGGCATTATGTAAAAATGCGAATATGTAACAGATGTGATTCTGCAATCTGTATTTGGGGTGAAAATGGGAGTTCAAAGCACAATTTGAGTCTAATGTATGAAAGATGATATATCATGAACTATGTAATGCGATAAATAATCAATTAAAAAATAAATAAATAAATAAATAAATAAATAAAAAAAAAAAAAAAAAAAAAAAAAAACCAAGGGTGAGGAGGCTCGGCACCCTCTGTCTGTCTGCAGGTTGACCCATTATTTAATCAATAACGAGCCAGATGGAGGCGGTCCATAAGCAGAGGGTAACAAGGAGGAACAGTGGCAGGCCTCACACCTCCTCTCTCACCTCTCGCCTGCATCTTCCTGAGCGATTGCTGCGAGAAAGCCATTTACAGTGCTGCGTAACTGCGCGAGTCTTGACTTGTCTCTTCTGTTCCAGCGGTCACCTGCCCTCCCAACAGCCATTACGAGAGCTGCGTGAGTGTGTGCCAGCCCCGCTGTGCCGCCATCCGCCTAAAGAGCGACTGCAACCACTACTGCGTGGAGGGCTGTCAGTGCGACCCAGGCTACGTCCTCAACGGCAAGAGCTGCATCCTGCCGCACAACTGCGGCTGCTACTCAGACGGCAAATACTACGAGGTATGGGAGCCAGCCGGCCGTTTCCTCCCTGCCCATCATCAGACTCCTCTCCAACTCCAAGAGGGTGGTCAGAATTACCAGGTCTTCCCCCTCCATGATGAAAACCGTAGTGCTGATTGTCAGGAAGGTGGGAGAGGGCGAAGAGGCTAAGGACCCTTCGGAGGAAGCTCTAGCGCCTTGCCAGATCCAGAAGAGCAGAGCCTGTGCCCCTCACCCTCTTCTCCTTCCTCTCAGGCCTTTCTCTGGAGCTTGGGCCCTTCTCCTTTCCCCTCCTGTAAATCTCGGTTTGCAAGCTTCTGACATGGCTCTAGTTTGGAAATATGGTGGCTGTGAATCTGACATTTGTAGCTGTCTTAGCTAAGGGTATTTTTAACTGGAAAATACAGTGCTTGAAGCTGGGAGGAGTGGCCTTCCCTCTCTGACTATTGAAACTTCCCCACAAGTGCCATTTGTCATTCTGATATCATCCCCAGGGAGTTAGGGCTGCTTATTGACACACCCTCTCTGCTTCTCTCCCTATGGGAGCTTAAGCACAGAGCTTAGCCCTTTTATCACTGTTTCCCAACAAAACCTATTCGCTCACTAAGTCATTTTACTTTTTAGACTTTGTAATCAAACTCCGCTCCTTCCTTTCTTTCCTTCTTTTTGTGCTGGGGATTGAACCCAGGGCTTTCTGCCTGCTAGTCAAGCTATACCCCCAGCCCTGTAATCTTTCTTACTGTGCCATAACACTAAGCTAGAAAAGGCCCTGCTACAGGTCTTCCATTCACGGTTCTAACCCCTTTTCTGTTTAAGAGACATCAACACTTAGGTGGGTGAGTAGACAGTTAACAAACACAAATACTAAGAGTCTGTGTTTGCAGACCTCGATGCTGATGATATTGTGAGACATGAAATTGTGTGATCCCTGCCTTAAGGAACTTAAAAAATAGATTCAGGAGAGGGAAAAAAATGTGCTTTAAAGAATAAAAGAAGAATTACAAAATAACATATCATTAAGTGAAAAAGAATACCCCACTGAATGAATCAATTTTAAATGAAGGAGTATAGTAGCCTTTAAAAGAAATCTAATTGAAACGTTTGAATTGGAAATCAACTAAGCAAAAAATAAATGATGTCTTCTTTTTGTAAAGATGGATTGACTTGTTCAAGGACAACTAAGTTGTCTTTGGGAATAAATAAGAGATTAGAGATGTCCACATTATCTTCAGACATCACCTTCAATTTCACTGTCATTGGAAAAGATATTTTAATTCTATGTTATAAAAAAGAGAAGTAGAGTAAAACAGTAGAACTAATCAAAGAGGACTTCTTGGGGGAGGTATTGAACTCCCCCACATGTGTCCTTTGTCACTCTGATATTGTCCCCAGAGTGTTTGGGCTGCTTATTGCCATACCCGCTGTGCTTCTCTCTATTGGGGTATTGAAGTTAGCTCTTAGAAATATTTGAAAAGAAGAGGCAAAACATGGAGGAGAAAATAATAAGGTCAGTATTCTCATAATCTGGGAGAAAAAATAATCAGGCTCAAAACCCAAAGAACATTCCTCTATTTTTTGTCTCTTAGCCAAAAGGCATCTATCAACTGTGTCATGCACCCCTCTGCAGGTATCCTGCATATTGGTGTGGCATATGGGAATGAGACCTGGGTTTGATCCTAGCCATACCACTCCTGGAAGTGTGACATTGAACCAACTTGCATTTCTCTGAGCTTCTGTTTTGCTATGAATGAAACGTGGCTAAAAATACCAACTCCATGGGGTCCTTGTATAAGTGACCTAAGCCAGGTGCCCAGCTTAGTACCTGTCCCCTAGTCATTCAGTAATTGGTAGCTGCTTTTATTGTTGTTGTTGTTCTCTTGAGAAACATTTCATGAATAAAAGTCCAGGCATGTTAATGAAACGATGCATATAAAAGCCCTTGGAACTCTCAAGAAAGGCACAGAACAGCTCTGGGCAGCCATTAGTACTATAAACATTATTATCTGGCTTTCATCAGAAAGTCAGTGGGTTTTGACAACAGCTTCTATCTGGGAAGCAGCAAACTCACAGAATAAACAATCCACATCCACTTGCCACAGTTCAAACAAGCTTGGGGGCTTGTTTATACAGCAGATTTCTTTGGAAATAAAGAGAGACATCTAGCCATTTGCATGTAGGGTAATCACCAGCTGTGGCTGTCATGTCTAATTAAGGTAAAGAAAGCGGCATGGGGCCAGCCACTTTCCTGAGATGTTAGTTTCATGATCAAGTCCTCCTGTGGATGAGTTATTTATCCTTGACCACATATCCACATAGATTAGGTTGTTTTCTCTCTCTACCAATGTAATGTCTGAGTTTTTATCAGAGAGAGGCCAGACTAACCACTCAATTATTCCATAAATCTGATAAGAGAAATGAAATCAATATGTGAGTCTGCTGGCACCCAGAATATGTTATGGATCTCAAGAAGAGAAGACTCAGTTCCAGGAACTACCTAACTTTGAGGATGAAAGAATTGGCAAAGGCACGTTGCAGTGAACTGGACTGGAAGATTTCACCCTCTGCCTGTTTATTCTTGAAAAAGAGTCACAGTTATAGTTGATATGAGGTTTTGATAAGTCTGTAAGTTAAAGCAGAAAACAGTGAGCAGGCCTTTTTATCCCATTAAAATATCGTTTCTGGATAGGACTGTGTTGATAAATTGATACTGATTGAGCATCTCTAATGTAAAAATCTGAAATCCAAAATGTTCCAAAATACAAAACTTTCTGAGTGGTGACATGATGCTATGAGTAAAAAAGTCCACTCCATGGAACTTTATCTCATGCACAAAAATTATTTAAAATATTGTATTCAATTACCTTCAGGCTATGAGTAGAAGGTATATGTGAAATAAATGAATTTTGTGTTTAGACTTGGATCCTATATCCAAAATATCTTGTAACATATATACAAATATTTCAAAATTTGGGGAAAACAATCCCAAATTGAAATCCCTTCTGATCTCGAGCATTTTAAATACGGGATACTCCACCTGAGGGCCCACATCTTAATGTCTTAGTCTGTTTATCAAGACCATACCCCAGTTGGACTGTCAAAATGGTTTTCCAACAGTTCCCTGGAATTCTTAGTACAGAGCAAGTACAAAATCAAGAATACAAGCTTTACCTGGTAGAATCATGCAGATGTTCCCCATTTGGGGAAGAATAGAAAACAATAGCTGCCTCCAATTGAGGATATCCGGTGTTGTATGTATCTTAATAACTTTATATATAGTTCCTTCATCATCTGAAGGAGGATAAGTGGTTTTTCTTTTGTGATATGAACAACAGCTACTCTATGCCAGGAAATATGCTTTCCACGTTTTGCTTAATTTTCCCTTACAATTACTTGCAAGACATGATTATGATCTCCAATTTAGAGATGAACACACTGACTCTGCGAGGTTAGTAACGTTCAAGATAGCACATGTAGTTACAGGGCTGGGACTGACATCCAAGTTGTCTAATCCCAAATTTTCCTTTCATGAAACCTAGCTGTTCACTAGATCTTTCACATTCAAGATCCAGAGAAATGGAGGCACTGGCAACAAGAGCAAATTAGAAGTAGACTAGACACAAGGGAAATGTTTAGAAGGGTGAGAGTTGTGAAGTGTTGAAATGGTTAATCCTAAGAGTTGATCATCACTTTCTTTTGACTATTTGAAGGGCCGGTTATTTGTTCTCAAGTGAATTTAAATTTCATCCTTGAAGTGAAGCCTGTACTTGTTAGAAGTGTGATTCCTTGGTTTAAAAAAAAAAAAAACTACAATGTATTTTCTTCTTCACCTAACAGCTGCACATTCAGGTTGGCTGTGATTAGTTCTACAATCCAGCCATAAAGATTCCAGAGTTCTTGATTGAAACCAATAAAGTCTAAATTGCATATTATTTGGCATCTGAGTTGCATGGAACTGATGGAGCATTTGAACTGAGGCAGCCTCCCTACTGCTACCTATTGCAAACTGCAGCCCCATTAAAGATAGGCTAGCCCAGCCTGGTACAGGGTCCAGATGGACGGGGCGTTGAGTTCCCCAGTATTGACCACAGCCTGAGTTTAACTCAAACGCCCACTTTCTTCCAGCCCAAGCAGCTGTTCTGGAACAGCGACTGCACGCGGCGGTGTCGCTGTTTCCGGCGCAACCTCATCCAGTGCGACCCGCGCCAGTGCAAATCCGACGAGGAGTGCGCGCTGCGCAACGGGGTGCGCGGCTGCTTCAGCACCAAGACCTCCTACTGCCTGGCGGCCGGCGGCGGCGTCTTCCGCACCTTCGACGGCGCCTTCCTCCGCTTCCCCGCCAACTGTGCCTTCGTGCTCTCCACCATCTGCCAGAAGCTCCCCGACATCTCCTTCCAGCTCATCATCAACTTCGACAAGTGGTCCTCCCCTAACTTGACCATCATTTCGCCCGTCTATTTCTACATTAATGAAGAGCAGATTCTCATTAATGACCGGAACACCGTCAAGGTGACAAGCCAGACCTTAATTCTTAAGAAATGTGCCCGGGAAACAAGGGTTTGGCTAGTGGACTGTTCATTGCGGTTTTCCCAGATAACTAAGTTGTAGGGTAATAGGTTGTTGCTTCTTATGTAACCGTATGCAAATGACCAAGCATAAGGTTTCTACCAGCGTATGAATGGGGCCCATTCCATCCCTCACTGATGATTCCAGAGGCCTTGCAGGAAATTTACAGCATCTCAGGGCAGTAATAATGGCCTGGGTGGTAATAGAGTTTCAGGTGATAAAATGGTAGATAAGTCGGGTTTTATTCTGAATTAATTTCCAAAAAGCATCCCATTTGTTTTTAAGAGCCTTTTAAATTATTCTTGCCTCTGCTAACCTGTACCAGACCAGCCTTCATCTCTGCCATCCTTTCTGTAAACCAAAAGAAGGCGAGCATTTGCCTATAAAAACAACTACCTAAATAAAACCTGATGGAGCATCCCCCACTATCAGAGGTCCTGATGAGATACCACGTGAAAGAAAATGGGAGGCCGAATATGGCAAATTTTGCTGAGGCTGGCTCTTCCTTGGGCCTGTTGCCTGCTTTTTGTGAATCTTAGACTTGATATGTAAATAAGTGTGAAGTCCTATCTACCCACATAGCTAATGTCTAACTTGGATTCCTACCCTTTTCACTTAATCCATTTGTTCCATCATCCCAGATGTTGAAGACCTATAAAAACTTAAAAAATAGTATATGGTATATAATGTAATTATATGATATAATTATATGCTAGGAAGACTATGATTATGTTATAATAATATTAATACAATAATAGAGTTAAGCTCTAGATTATTGTTTCCAACCCATTTTAATGTTCCTGTGTTGATTTCATTGAAATATCTGCAGAATTCAAAACTTGGGACTTAATAGGTTAAGAAGATAATTGCTCTGATGAACTATTGACAGGGATCCCAATTTCTCACCTAAACCAAACTGATCTCAGCAAGTGCACCTGAAAGGTAGAGCCGGGTGCCATTGCTCTGAGCACAGATAGGGAGGCATGAGAAGAGACTATATTAACTTTTTTTTTTTTTGAACCAAGTGTTATATGTCTGGTTTTTGTTCTTGGCTCAGATAATCAGGCATTAATGTATCTTTATTTGAAGAGTCATCAAATAACTTAGTATCCAGTGTTAGGGAAAAGACTGCCTGTATTTTGCAAGCTTAAAAGGAAAAATCTGGATGTTCACAGTGGTTTTTAACTTCAATTAAAGCCTCTGCTACTGTTTTTGACATTCTAATTCCTTTTGCAAATTAGCCCACATGGACACTATAGCATTGGTCCAGAAACACAGGAGCAAGAAAGTGAAAGTGACCAACTGAGAGAGCAAAACTGACATTGTTGCTGAATAAAATACCCTAAGCTAACCAAAATAGTAAGGACATATATTTTTAAAAGGCATCTGCCTTTTTTATGAAACAAAAGTTACTAATAACCTGCAGGGGAAAAAACAATTTATTTTGTAAGTACAGAAAAAGTATGTTATATTCTATCCCAAGGGCTAAGAAAAGAAAATGTTATAAAGCAGGAAAATGACGACTGTAGAAAATACTGTGTCTATAGGAACCTCTGGGGGGAACCTCAGGTTTGAACATTATAAACAAGAAAACAATAAGCATGGCAATGATCCCTTGATCCATTTTAACTGTGTTGGAATCTCCTTGGATTGGAATGTCATTTTCAGTAATTGGTTTATGCTGGGGAAAGTTTTACACAGAACGCCAGCTATTCGCTGTGGGTTATGCTGGTCTAACACATTCTTCTCTTGACTTCCTTCCCCTCTTCTCCTCCATAGTTTGCTTCCTTTGGGAAAACTATGGAGGGTAAGAAAAGTACATGCCCTTAAACTTTAGGGCAGAGGTTAGTAGACCACAGCCTGTGGCCAAATCTGCTTGCTGCTTGTTTTTGTAAATGAAGTTGTTATTGGGTACACAGCCACACTCACTTAGTTACATGTTTGTGACTGCTGTGGCTTCTCTATGCTATAAGGGTAGAGTTAGTAGTTAAGATAAATTTCCTAGGGCCTGCAACACCTGGCCCTAACTGAATAGTTTAGCCAACCCCAGCTTTCAGGGTAATGACTTACTTTCTCCCTCCCCTCCAATAGGTGAATGGCACCCAAGTGAACGTTCCATTTATAACTGGTTTAGCTACCAAAATCTACAGCAGTGAGGGATTTCTGGTGATTGACACCAGCCCTGACATCCAGATCTACTACAACGGTTTCAATGTCATTAAAATCAGCATCAGTGAGAGGCTGCAGAACAAAGTCTGCGGCCTCTGTGGCAACTTCAATGGGGACCTGACTGATGATTATGTGACCTTGCGGGGGAAGCCAGTGGTGAGCAGCGTGGTTCTGGCCCAGAGCTGGAAAACCAATGGCATGCAAAAGAGGTAAGGGGTCTAGAGAGTTCAAAGCATTAAACTTGGTGGCTCCCATCTTCCCATATCCATGGAGGTGTTAATGAGGAGTGTACTGTCCTTAGCATCTGTCATCCTTCCTCTCTGCAGAGCCAAAGGTCTTTGGAGTTTTGATGCTACAAATAGGCACATCAGAATCCCCAGTAATTTCTTGAACTGCAAAGAAGGAACTGGGTTAGAGGATATGACCTTAAATGATCATATCATCTAGCCTCAGCTAAACACAAGAGTGTGCCAGGATTAGAGTTCTGAATCCTGACCAGCTGCCCACCTAGGGTCTGGGCTCCCCTGCTGGGGGTGGCCAGGATTGATTCAGTAGAAGAAAGGCAGCCCTTTGATTCCTGGTGCTGGACCTAATTGAGTGTCTTTGACTTGACTGTGGTTGTGTAGGCAATTGGTGGGAATCAGGAAATCCTTTTTTAGAACATAAGTCATGGAAGTTAGGCTCACCTCTAATCACCTGAGATATAATGAACTAAACAAGTTATTCCAAAGGTTTTTAATTGAGGGTCTCTCTGGGTTGCTGATTTATGATGAAAGCTTTCTGGATCTGCTTCTTTTTCTTCGTGTCTCTTTGCTTATGTGCTGGATGTCTTCATGCTTTACATGTCAGATATCAGCTAATACACAGAAACATAGCTAATACATTAGAAACTATGCTCCAAACCCTCTTTGGTTACACTTGCCCCAAGTGTAAGCTGAATGATGTATCATGTATTAGATTATCCTGTGAATTATGGGACCCCGAGTTGAGAAGAATCTTGGGCAATACCTAGTCCAGTCTCTTCCTTTTCTTGATGAAAAAATGGCTAAAACAATGGCTTATTTATAGGAGAGGACCCATTAGTGCAAGCCAGGACTAGACTTAAGGATTCCTAATTTCATGGTTTCTCTGAAATGCCACTCAGTGACCCACAGATAGAAAGAAGATGACTTTGGACATTTAAGCCCTCTTGTTTTTTTCCTGACAAGCAAGGTTTGGTTCCTCCCATGGAGTTGTGAATCTGCTTGAACTTTTCCCCTGCCTCCCTCCCTCCTTTCTTTTCTTTCTTCTTCCTTTCTTTTCCTTTATAAACTATCATCAGCTGGACACCAGTTTTCTTATGAAGGTTTTAAATTTGGTCTCTGACAGCTAAACTGAAGCTGGTGTGGAAGACTCCTGGATTTCTTTGCAAACCTTTATTTCTGCCATCTATCAGACATTATTATTGCTATTACCATTCTGCAATTACCTGAAGACTCAAGTGGCTGTTTTGCTTTACTTACTCTGATGAAACTCTTACCCCCAGCTGCAATGAACTGCCGTTCACACAGTTAGTGGTTATTATATCAATGATATCAATCATTTATAGGAAAGTATTAATGGTTATTATATCAATATCTACCTTTCTTGTGTCACTGTGGCTACCAGCCCAGCCCATCTTCACTGTGTTGTAATGCTATAAGCAATGGGAATTCCTTTTTCACTTTCTTGGCTGGGTAGCTCAAGGCCATTAGCACCTGACTTTTCTGAGGTGAAGGTAGCACTGGCCTCCCATACTGCCTTGTTCAGAGCTAGCACAGCAGATGCATCAGATGAGGCCTGACTTTGCCTGGAAGACTCAAGTGGCTGGTTTTGCTTCACTTACTCTGACCAAACCTCTTGCCCCCAGCTGCAACGAACTGCAGTTCTCACAGTACGCAGCCACGTGTGACAACGTGCACATTCAGAAGATGCAGGGTGATGGCTACTGCCTGAAGCTCACCGACATGAAAGGTTTCTTCCAGCCCTGCTACGGACTCCTCGACCCCCTCCCCTTCTACGAGTCCTGCTACTTGGATGGCTGCTACAACCACAACAAATTCCAGTTGTGCGGCTCCCTGGCTGCCTATGGGGAAGCCTGCCGCTCCTTTGGGATCCTGAGCACAGAGTGGATCGAGAAGGAGAATTGCTGTAAGAGAATTATTTTATTTCTTTGCATTATTTTCTGTAGCCTTGCTTTGTCTAGGGATGACTGATCCTCTCCATTTTCACTCTTGGATCTGCAAGTTTGTAGTATGCATATATGTGTCAACATACATAAAAAGCTACTCCCATTAATGCAGGGTGATACTGGGACCAACAGATTGTGTTTTTGTACCCTGACCCACAACACCAATCCTGTGTATGATTCCAGGCCCATTCCAAGGCTATGCATACACGTTGGTAAATTTAGAGCTTAATCTTCATCAAGTGTGGGAATACACATAATTCAAAACTTAAGAACAATAAAGCTAATTAAAACATGTATTCAATGATTTCAGAAATGTTAAGCAAATTACTAGTCTCTGCTGGAAATTAACTGAAATGTTTTGTTTGGTAACTTTAATATTTTGTTCTGCTGTGTTCATAAGAAATGCTTTAAAATTAACTGTTTTGAACTCTGAAAATTGTAAATGTGATTATCTATGTTTATTTGTGTATGTGTGAGCCTCAAGTTTCCCATTGTCGAAGGGCCTGCTGTGCTTGCCAGCTGGCGGACAGGCCACCACATTTTTAAGTGAGGTCTCTCTTCCTGGGGTTCTAAACTCAGCCCATTCTTTCTGTTGTTTTCTTTGGTCGTTTTCAGACTAGGTTAATCAGCCACCCCATTTTCTGCTTGGCTACTGTGTGCCTGGAAATACATTATACACTGAATACTCTTGGAAGAAATCCTTTTAAAACAAATATATTTAAATGATATAGATGCTTTTCTTTCAGTCATCTTTCCAGAAATAGAAACTGGCTGACACCATGCAATCCATGTGCTCCCACCTTGTGCCGTTACTTGCTTAGTGGAGGAGCGTGGCAGCCAGGTCGCATGAGGCAGGTGAAGCTGTGGGATTTTTCTTTTTAAAAGTTTTTACTAGTGCACTCTAGTTATACATAATATTGGGGTTCTTTTTGACATAGTCCTACATGCATGGAATATAATGGCTCCCCTTCAGTTCCCAGAGCGTCTCCTCCTCCCTCCCCCTGCTCCCCTTCTGCTGTTGGTCTTCCTTCTATTTATCTATAGTTTTTATTTAAAATTAGTTCTTTTTAACCTCTTTTTTCCCTTGTACATGTCTGTATATGTGGTGAGAGCACTCAAAATGTACTCATTTAGTCATTTTCAAATATATAATATCTTGTTAACTATTGTAGATCTCTTGAGCTTGTTCCTCCAACTGAAATGTTGTATCTTTTTTCAACTTTCTTTTTAAAAATTCTTGAAGTGAACTTAGCTCATGCCACACAGTTACTTCTTTAGCACCAGCCATGGTGATGAACAAGAATTCTTCTATCTTGATAGGAAGGAGATTCTTCAAATAAAAAAAATGAGTCTCAAAACAAAAATGCTCTCAATTAATGGATCTCAAATGGAGATGCTGAATATCTTGCAGGTAGTCTCATCTGTCACAGAAATGCTATTCATAATAACATGGCGCAATTAATCTTAGTCAATGATGATGAATTATGTGTAGTTTTGATTTGTCTACTTTTATATAATGAAGTCAGTTGTTATTAAGGTTTACCATGAATCCAAGAAGTCCTGATATCCCCGGGGAACTCCTCTGGGATCTTACTGGCCCTCAAATTTTCATTATTGGCAAATATATATTGAACATCGTGAGGTGGCTATATGCTAGGAACATAAAGAGAAATATTTGGCATCTACTCTTTACATAAATATGAAGATATAAATGCAAGTAATCATAATATAACATAGTATAGTAGGTACCGTCACCGTGGAGTACCTTGGCAGGTAACAGTGTTGTGCATTCTGTCTTTACCTTTTACCTTCCTTGGTGGCCTTGGGTAAATTTGGGTTATAATAGCTTAAGGAGCATTTTTGAGGATCTAACATGCTAATTCAGCTGAAGCCTGAGGCACAGTGCCGGGTCCATAGCAAACACCCAATCACTAGCTATTGCCATTCATTTTTTTCTGGAAGGTTGCCCTCTCTGTTAACTTACAGCTAATCTCTGACCATTTCTGACTGAACTGAAGTGGTAAATCCGAAGTATGACCAAATGCTACCACGTGTAGTGTGAAAATCAAGTTGTGCGTGTTTCTGTGTGTTTTCTTTTTTAGCAGGAGTGGTTGAAGATCCCTGTGTGGGGGCGGACTGTCCCAACAGAACCTGTGAGCTGGAAAATGGAGGAGAGCTGTGTGGTTGCATTGAGCCACCCCCCTACGGAAACAGTGAGTAACAAGTGCCACCTCTCCACCCAGAAAGGCCCAATGGAGGAGGGCTGGCAGTGGCATAGGAAAGCTCCAAGGAAGGACCATGATGTGTCCTACCTCATGGGTTAGAAAAATTCCAGGAGCAAAACTTTTGGGAGTGTTTAAGCAGAACAAAGAAGCAATCTGACCAAAATGGGCTAATGTTCATTTTCTCACAGCTTCATCCTTTCTTCAACAAATGATAATGTGCACATTTGTATATGAATGGGATGGGCCAGTTCCATCAAGTCCACATACAACATAGAGATCCAAGTGGATCTTTTAGATGAGGAAGAAGTAAGGTGGTTTGACACCAGCATGAAGGAAGGAAGAGAGCCAGGTGCCTTAGACTGACCTACAGCCAGTTTTATCTGGGTCTTGAAGATACAACAGGAATGTTTGAAGCAAGCAGCAGATACCTGGGACTCCTGGCCTTGTCGCTAACTGTGTTTGCCTTAAGGTAGAAATGGCCCTGATCTTGGCAGAGCACATCATCTCGGTGCCAGCTTGCAGAGCTGCTTTGCTTTCCATCCCCACGCCCTTTGTTGAACCAAGTAATTCAGAGGCATGTGCTAAATTTAACATCCTTCAAGAATGAAAACCTAATTGACTAAAAGGCTCCATAGGAGGGGACAATATGGTTCACCTAGGCAGATATAAATATTTCTGTTTCTTATTATCAGCTATTTATACACTCAGAGAAAATGTCAGTTAGTGCAATATCCTGTCAAAAGGCAATTCCTGGTGCTCACCTGGGACTTGCTAAGAGGTTGTGCTGAGCTGGATTCAACCAGGGCTTTGGGTGTGGCCAGGCCAGTGCTGTTCTTCCTGGGGAGCATGCTCCTTAGCCAGGCCACAAAGTGCCAGATTCTGTATGTCACCGAAAAGTAGCTGCCACCAGTATGTGTGGGAGGAAGGCCTGGGTTTATAAAGAAAGACAAAGGGCTCTTTATTAGCATTTTTATCTTTTTAATAAGGCTCTACCAATGCCCAAGTTATTGCTTTGAATGAATTCATATGCTCATTTGGTCTGATCAAAGCTTAATTAGAAATGCTTGCAGCCTGAGTGGAGCTCATTTGCCTTTTCTATAGGAGCATGGCAGGGTGATGCCTCAGTCCCACCCCTGCAGCAAGACTGGCTCCCACTGATTTGCTTTCCTTAACAACTGTTCCCACAGACTCACATGACATCATTGATGCAGAGGTGACCTGCAAGGCGGCCCAGATGGAAGTGTCCATATCTAAGTGCAAACTCTTCCAGCTGGGCTTTGAGAGGGAGGGTGTGAGAATCAATGACAGACAGTGCACTGGCATCGAGGGGGAAGACTTTATCTCCTTTCAGATCAACAACACCAAAGGGAATTGTGGCAACATCGTGCAGGTGAGAAAATGGGCATAGGAAGGAGCACCTAGCGGAGGTAGAGACAGCTCCTGGTATTTGCCTATTGATCATCCTTAAAGCCAAGGTCAAGGTGGTCCTCTTAAAAATATGCTCTTTGGAGAACAGTGAAAGGCATATGCACAAGGCAGTCATCACTAAGTGGCTGAATTGAAAGAGCGATGTGTAGGTTAACAAAGCTTCTCCTTTTCTTGTTCCTTCTGGGGGTGTGTCTTCCGTTCATGGCTCTGCTCATTAACATTTATCAGAAGGCGAGAAAGGAGTAAGTACCTTCACGTATGGCAAAATGTTTGGTGGAGGAGAGGTTTGAATTAAGGGTTTAAAAATAATTTTCAATCAGTTTATATTACCTCAAACCAGCAATACTCCATGTTCTCCCTAGCTTGCATTTCCATGGATGACTGGGGACTGGGTGTTGTTAGAATTCAGTGGTACATGAAATCTACCTTCCATGGGCATTTCAAGGTTATCACACTGAAGGGTGCAGTTGACATCTATTGTAATACTTTCTCCCTGAGTAAATGCTGAGGCCAGTGCCATACTGATTTATAATGGCCTCTGGGTTATGAATGGAATGAAGCCATTTCTCCACTTTCAGGGATATGGATTTAAAATGCAAGCCACATACTCGTTTCCCAGATTTAATGATTTCTGACCTCCCTTTGCTCTGCAGTCCAACAGCACTCATATCATGTATAAAAACACAATCTGGATCGAAAGTGCCAACAACACTGGCAACATCATCACCAGGGACCGCACAATCAATGTGGAATTTTCATGTGCTTATGAGCTGGATATCAAGATCTCCTTGGATTCTGTAGTGAAGCCTATGCTAAGGTAAAGGATTTCATGGGCTGTGTTCATAACTTTGTCTTTCCTTGACAGTTAAGGTTAGCATAATCAAAATTGCTAGCATTTATCTCTGAAGCACTAGGGAAAATAAAATTCTTATTTCCTGAACCTAGGTACTTTAGACCAGCACTGTTCAATAGAACTTTCTACAGTGATGGAAATGTTCCATATCTCAACTATACAATATGGTAGCTACATGTGGCCATTGAGCACTTGGAATGTAGCTGAGGAATTGAATTTTTAATTTTTGAATTAATTGTGTTTCATTTGGATTTAAATTGCTCCATGTACCTGGTAGGAACCAATTTGGACTGTGCAGCCTTAGACTTTATAACTACATACTTTGCCTTCCCTCTGCTTTTTCAGCTTGAAAAAAACAGAAGGCAGTTGAATTAATGAAATTATTTTGTATTGCCTGCCTTATGACTATTTCTGTTTTAGTGTCATTAACCTGACGGTTCCAACCCAAGAAGGCAGCTTCACCACCAAGATGGCGCTCTACAAAAATGCTTCCTACAAACATCCTTACCGCCAGGGTGAAGTGGTCTTGACCACACGAGATGTGCTGTACGTAGGGGTCTTTGTGGTTGGAGCTGACTCTACACATTTGATCCTCACGCTCAACAAGTGCTATGCCACCCCTTCCCGTGACAGCAATGATAAGCTCCGATACTTCATCATTGAAGGAGGGTGAGTGGCCTTTTAATAGATGGCAGCCTCAGAGCCTTTAATATAATATTGTCTGCATTATGTTTTACGGAAAGGAATAGAAACTAACATTTGTTGACACCTTCAGAACCAGCATTTTGTATCAGCGAATTCATTTAATTATCATAACAACCTATGATGTAGACTTTCTAAGCCTCGTTTTATAGATGAGGTCAAGTAACTTGCTTAAAGTCACACAGCAGTTAGTGGCAGGTCTTTCAAGTCATGCAGTATTAACTACAAGATGCTTTATTATCGTTGTGATCAAAAAGGGATTTGGTCCTGTCTACTTTGAACTTCAATTTAAGAGGAATGAGAATTATACAAATGAAAGAATAGGATGAATAGGACACCTATCAAAATAAGGGGGCACTACTCTTGTAATTTCTTTCTTATCTGAGGGTGACATTCCAAGACTCCCAGTAGATGCCTGAAATGAAACCATGGAGAATACTGAACCCTCCATGTGCTGTGCCCTGTCCCATACACACATGCCATGGTAAAGTTCAGTTTATAATTTAGGCAAAGGAAGGGATTAAAAACAATAATAATTAAACAAAATTATTATAATAGTATACTATGATAAAATTTATGCAAACATGGTATCTCTCTCAAAATATCTTACTATACTGTACTTATCCTTCATCTTCTTGTGATATTGTGAGGTGATTCAGTGCTCACATGATGAGAGACAAGTAAGGTGAATGATGTAGGTGGGCATTGGGATATAGAATCGGGCTACCACATAAGGGTTGCACACAAGCACTGAGATAACATAACTAAGGTGGTTACTAGATAACTAGCAGGCAGGTAGCATATACAGCATAGATACAGTGGACAATGGGATGATTCATGTCCTGGACAGTACAATATCTCATTGTGCTACTCAGAACGGCATGCGATTTCAAATGTATGTGCTATTTCTGGAATTTTTCATTTAATATTTTTGTATGGCTGTTGAATGCAGGTAACTGAAATTGTAGAAAGTGAAACTTTGGGTAAAAAGGAATTACAGCAATAGTTCGTAAGCTCTACAAGTTTCTTTTTACTTACACTGTATGCCCACCATCTCATATATTTCCTGAAACATAGTGGTTACACAACAAAATTTATATAGTGAATTAATGGATGGATGACAAGAGAAGACTAAAGAACCAAACAACAGTAAAAATAATCATCTTTATTTAAAAAAAAAACCACCAGCTATGTCAGGCAGTTTATACATATAACAGATTTTTTTGCAAAAATTCATTTTTAACAGCTTGATTGAAAACATAATTTATATGCAATGAAATTTACTTGCTTTAAGCATAAAATTCCATGATTTTTAGTAAGTCTTCAAACGAGCACGAACATCACCATAGTCTAATTTTAGAATAGTTCCATCACCCCAATAAAATAATTCTTTAAATAGGGACTTTATTAAATCAAAATTCTTTTGTTATAACTGGTAAAGGCCAATTAAATTAGCCTATGCCAAAAAAAAAAAAAAATCCCACAACCAGAACCAAATAAAACCAAGGCATTTAAGGGGTAATCAAATCACAGGAGTAGATGTAGCCTGAGGATGATTGAATCTAGGGAGCTGTCAAAACTCTCTTCTTGCTCATCTCTTGTCTCTACCTCTCTCTGCTCTCTCATTGACCTTGTCAGTCACTGACAATCCTGGCCTCACACTCACGCACCACTGTCACCACAGAGGAGAGAGCTCTTCTAATTCCAACTCAGGGACTCCTAGGGAGGGAAGACAACTCTGTCTTGGATCACTTGCCTGTCCTTTGTAGGGGGAATGCACCACAGCAGTTGCCTGGGTTGGATCAGTACCTACCCCTATGTTGGGCAGAGGGTGCTGTGGACACTGTTTAATAGCTTTGTGGTTGTGGGAAAGAGGAATGGTGCCCCAAGAGAAGAGGGGTCTGACTCTGGGCAAATAATTGACATCCACCATTTTGTAGACAAGGCAGGCTTGGAGAAGGCAGGCTCAGACTTCACCACGGTCACATGACCAGCAAGGGGAGGGAAGGAATTTTTTTAGGTGTCAGAAAACACAGCTCATTGCTAGGACTGGCATGGCACATGGCATGGGTTGTCCAGGCATGTCGTGGAATTTTCAACAAAGGCCCCGCTCAGGCATGTGTCTCTCTGAGTTGGTATTAGCCTTCTCAGAGGCAAAGGGAGGGGCTTTGAGTCCTTGGTGTCTTTGAGTCCTTGGTGCTTGGGTTAATGGGACGGTTTTCCTTTTCTCCATATCTCCTCCCTGTCCTTATTGTACTTCTTTCCCAGTGTAAAACAGCTACAACCTGAGCTACTCTGCAAATGGAAACTCAGATTATGGAACTTGTGTCTCCTTTGAAGGATGAGGTGGCATTTAGCATTTTAAAAACAGTATTTAATGGACTTGACCCAGAGAGGAAGTGCGAGCCAGCAGGCATGTTCATAAATCTCAGCTTACCCCAGGGTCTGTGTGAATAAAGGCCTTCAAATTAAACTGTGGTTAGGTGGGAAATGATTTCGTCATCTGGGAGAATTTGAATCCATCAATCCTTCTAACCTTTCTTGGAGGGATGCGGTTATTGTTTTGTTTTGTTTTCTTCCACTGAACTTATGGGAAAACTGGTGCTCAGTGCTTAATTAATGAGCAGCGAAACAGGTCCACTTAAATGTTTTGGGGTCAGTTGATCCTACCTAGCTGTGTGGAGCACAGAGACAGCACCAACTTATCAGTAGCTCAGAAACTGGTGGGGGTTGGGGCACAATGCCCACTTCTCTCTTCTCTGAAAAAGTGGGAAGGACAGCTATTCTTCATTGGTGTTCAGAAGATTCATGCCTGGCTTGTTTGCTTGCTTTAAAGGAGGCCCCCAAATAGCCAAGAATGCTTTGCTTCATGTTTTTCTGATACCTAAACTTCATCTCCCTGGGAGAGAGCTGGTGATCTGGCTAAGAGGGGAAGTCTGTGTGAAAATTGGAGAAACGCCACCATTTTAGAATCCTTGAGCCAATTTAGATTATCCACAATCATAATAAGGACAAGGAAAAAAAAAAGGATGGCATATAAAGTTTTGCTTTCAAAGCATTTCAGAGACGACTGCCTTGAAAAGCAACTTGCATTTTGCCTCGAAGACTAATTATGAAACTTAATAGGTGTGGGAATGCTGAAGGATAACTTCGATTTTTAATTTTCCTTATTACTAAGCTATTTAATCCTGTGGGCTTGGGGAAAAGAAACATAAGAAAGAGAAAGAGTCGCCCCTTTTATCTTGATCATTTTAAAGAGCCTCTTGGCATCTAGGAGCCCACCTTGGGCCATGGCAGCACAACTCATTCATTCATTCGCTTATTCATTCATTCAACAAAGATTTTCATCTTTGCATCACTTACCATGTGCCCTGTGATGTATTGGAACCTCAGGGAGGATGGCAGTTTGATTCTTGCACTGGAGGAGCTCAACAGGGTGCTGTTGGCAAATCTGGAAAAGACCTCTTATTCCTGCCTGCTTAGAGCATGCCTAGAGGCTCTGTGTACAGAAGGGGTGCTGTAGACTGTGCTGTGAAAGAGCAGGTGTCATGCAAGGGGTCAGGAGCAGAAAGACCTTCCAGTGGGGAAAACATTCCATGAAGACACTGGAATATATGCCACTGTGATACATCTGGGGAACTTTTAAGTCGTTAGAGCAAAATATCTGTGCTTGAGGAAGGTCTTGCCTGGGACTGGGTATTGGCTCGGTACCACAAGGAGGAAGGAGTTGAGGACAGGCACTCACCTGCGCCAGGACCCTGTTCCAGCTCCTCCAGGGCTGTGCTTCTCCCCCCAGCCCCAGCTCCTACCTATTTTAATGCGTGGGAAGAGTTCCCAAGAGGCTTTGAATCAGGGGCCCCTGCCAACATTGATAATTAACTGAAGAAAGTACAGAGGAAGTCAGAACTAATCTTGTGTTTGCTAAATTGTTATCAGTGAAACACAGCATCATGAGGGGGTGGACTGAGAACCTGAAGCACAGGGAAATTGAGTGCAGTCCCTCCGGTCATTTAATTTTTAGTTGCAGTTAGGATACTAACTGAGGTGGTATTTAAAGTTTCAGAACAAACAATGAGAGTAGGAGGGAGTGATAATAGATGACAAACCTGCCCAGTCCAGAGGCCACATTCATTTGAAATTCTGAAATGAAGATGAGGATTAACGTGTAAGAGGAAAAAATGGGAAGCCAAAATGCCATTATTTTTTCTGAATAGGTGTCAGAACATTAAAGATAACACCATCGGCATCGAGGAGAATGGAGTCTCCCTAACCTGCCGTTTTCACGTCACCGTCTTTAAATTCATTGGGGATTATGATGAAGTGCATCTTCACTGTGCAGTGTCGCTCTGTGACTCAGAAAAGTACTCCTGTAAAATCGTAAGTGACAGTGTAAAAATCAAATGCTTAGACTTACTCTCCCTGCTCCAGCATTCCCAGCATGAAGACTGAGTACCAGGTGGTTGAACTGGAGTAATCCACAGATGCTCAGGAGTCTTTGGTGGGTAGTCATCTTTGGCGGGGGAGAGCACAGTGGAATAATGTGCATTTACTCCCGTCTCCGAAATGTCAACTGGTCATTGACTTAAATCAGACCAGGGCTCCTCAAGCTAGCACCACTGATATCCTTTGTTGTGGGGGAATGCCCTGTGCAGTGTCCCTGGTCTTTGCCCAACAGATGCCAGTGCTATATACTCTCCCGTTGTAACATCCAAAAAAATGTGTCCAGACATTGCCAAAAAGTCCACTGGAGGTAGGGGTGGGGGCATTGGTCTGGCTGAGGACCACTGTACTGAAGTCTCAAGGAATCTCAGGCCACCTGAGTCTGATGACACTGAGCAGAGTATCACTCCACCATAGCAAACTGCTGACCTCAGGAAGCAATTTATCAAAGTATCCACAGCTCATCTGATCCATAGGGCCTGAGGCTCTAGGGGGGCTGTGGGATGAGGCTGAAGTACAAATTAAGCATCTCTTCCTTGCCAGACTTACACCCCCACTACATATTGCTATGTCCTTAAGATGTGATTGCATTGGTACCTGGATCCTAACCTTTAATATTGCAGCTTTTTGCTTACCCCCTTGTTTGCAGAATCAAGATATGAATTATGGCCAGGGCTACTTGCAGATGGTGCCGCATACATTAGTGTCCATGAGATTCAACAATCCTCATTCCTGAGCAAAGGGCCTCTTTGAATATAATTCTACTGTGAAGAGTATATTTAATTCTGCTCAACATAAAGCCTAGCGTCCCAGTGGATTCAATGATCAAGAATGCATTGGTTCTAATTAATCTGAGCAGCAATAGTGCTGGAGGCCGGAGCCTCTGCCTCTTTTGCAGGTGGAAACATGGTGAGGAATAAGTTATCAGCTTAATTGTGTGAAATTTTCCCTCTGGTGTTCTGTCTTTCAGACTTGCCCACAAAATTCCAGGATTGCCACAGATTATACAAAAGAACCTAAAGAACAGATCATTTCAGTGGGACCTATTAGGAGAAAACGTATGTATGTTTCCTAAAACACACTATAAATTATTGAAACAGTGGGACTTGAAGGCTCAGACGTGCTTCACCTGTGATGTGGGTCTAGTGCATGAGGTGATGGTGTTAGGGACACCAGTGTGAGAAGACTGCCCGCCTGCTCCCTTGAAGAAATATTTTCACTGGCTTTTAAGAACTCACCAGCATGGGGCTTTTCTTCATCCTCTCCTTTCATTAAAACCTTCCCTTCTATATGAATTGGAGGGTGGAATGGTCTACAATTAATTTGCCCGACTGCTTGTTTTCAGGGCTGGACTGGTGTGAAGACAACGGAGGATGTGAGCAGATCTGCACCAGCCGGGTGGACGGGCCTCTGTGCAGCTGCGTGACGGGAACCCTGCAAGAGGACGGCAGGAGCTGCCGAGGTAGAGGCTCTTCTGAGTCAGGGCAGGCAATGAGGGTCCTAGAAAGTCCCCAACCCCAGAAGGAGAAACTCAGATCTGAAGCCCACCCAGTCAGCAACTTACCTAGGAAAGTTTCAGAAATTGAGAAGGGGAGATGGCTGGGCGGGCTGACCCACGCCTGTATTCCCAGTGGCTCAGGAGGCTGAGGTGGGAGGATCACGAGTTCAGAGGCAGCCTCAGCAACAGCGAGACGCTGAGCAACTCAACTCAGTGAGACCCTGTCTCTAAATAAAATACAATTTTTATTTTATTATATAGTGGGCTGGGGATGTGATGCAGTGATTGAATGACCCTGAGTTCAATCCCTGGTACCCATCCTCCCCCCAAAAAAGAGGAAAGATGGGAAAACACCCAAAGAATTCTAGCACCATTTAAAAAAAAAGAAAAAAGAAAAACCTTTGCATCCCTGCTTTTTCATGTAAAGATAATGATAGAAGAAAATTTACACTACCACTTCAGGATTATATATTGGCTATAAATCTGAATGCCAGGTCTATCTGGGCTGAGGCTGGGATTAGACGTTTGCCTTAACAAATGAGAGAGGCAGTCTTGACATGGTTTCCTCCCTCTGAGCTTAGCAGGATCCTCTTCAAGGTTGGATTAATTTTGCTTTTTTTGCTGCCTGAGCCAGGGCCATTTGGGTAAAGGGAGTTCTTGGCCATGGAATTTCCTTTATTTCGTTGAGTGTTGCAGAGATGTCTGATGCCTGTCTAACAGGCATTCTCCCCACCACCACCCCATAGGACTTATTATGTTCCTCTCTGTCCACAGCCTCTAATTCTTCAGTTGAACTTCAAGTTTGGACACTTCTTCTCATCGTGACCCAAATTTCATTATGGCATTTTGTATATCAATCAGACACAACCTCATAATGCACTCAAGGTTGCTATATAAAGTACTGTAATTTACTTACTTCAACTCCCTGTAGGATAAAAAGTGTGTGTCCCTAAGTCAAAATCTATTTGAAAGTGTCCACCTTCTCACAATCATGCTACTCGCCTCCAGTGGTCAGAGATTCCAGGTCCCTCTTTCAAAATATGCACCAGGGCTTCTAAAAGCCAGTCATGGGAAGGATGTATTTAACCTAAAATTCCCAAACAGTTGTCACTAGAAACCTTGGCTCATGTGAAAAGCCAGTAAAGGAAATGAACTCTAGTTATAGAAATCTGACCTGAAATCTGACCAGAGAAATCTGTCCAGCCAACTGCTAGTTCTGGATCCTACTTGTTACAGAGTTAGGGCTCGTCGGAACAATCTGGGAGTGATGTCTAGAAGGTTTGGCTCCCTCTAAGGAATCTCTCTGGTGTGTGGAAGTGTCTGATCTACAACCTGCACCATGGCTGTGTTCTGTTGAGGACAAGTCCCTTTGCCTGTCCACCGCAGCTCTCCACCTTGCCAATGCAGCTTTGGCCACTGGATATATTATTTGCAGACCTGGGGAACCTCACCCCGATCCCACCCCTCAAACCCACTCCCTTCTCTTTTCACAGATCAACCAAATAATTTTAATGTGTTTTATCCTTAAATAAACTTTGTGTTCAAGTATTCTCATTATTTGGTGGCCGGAATCATTCTTATCGATGTGAAGCTTTGCACACTAAATAGCTCGCTATGATTAAAAACAGAAAAAAAGCAAGCAGCAGCCATTGGACCAGGTAGGCACTGCTGGCCAGAGCTGTAATGTGTTGTGTTATTACTACTCGGGTGCACTTACAGAGCATTAGCGGAGCATTAAGGTGCTTTGCAGAAGAAAAGCAGGCAGTGTCCTCCATTGTAAGTGGTATATAAACACACATTTACTATAATTAACTGCAAAATGGAGGGCCTGCAAAATATATCCCTGGAGTGCCTCCCCTTTTAAGGTTAAAAACAAAACAAAACCCACTTCAAGTTTATTTTAAAATTGTCTTGGATTCAAGTTGATAGCATTTTTGCATTTTTCTGGGAACACTGAAAAGCTGAGCAGAAATGCTGAGCATCCTTGAGCGTGGTGTGGCAGATGCTGTCTCACAAGTCAAAGGCAGCAGCATCATACTGTCACTGGGTTGATGAAGCGGGGTGTAGACAGTCTGCCCCCAGCTGCTGTGTTCTCCTGGCTCTGGCCTGGAGGGCCTCCAAATTCTGGCTGGTCTGAGCTGTCACTGGTGCTGTGAGGCTCAGAGGACAATGGTATTGATGGAGAAAAATTGGTATCTGCTTATGCTTGGACATCGTAAGATCTTTTTAAGAAAATGCTGAACATTGAGATAGATGAAGGAGTCAAATCATCTATTCAAGCTGAGTCTCAATATTTCATCTTCCTGGTGATAGAAACTCATGTTGGGTGCATGTTTGTGGTTACCTGAAACCACAGCTCCTGATGGTCCCAGACTTCAAGATCAGAAGACACATCAGCTATTGCACCATTCCCACTAAGACCATGGAAGGTGTCTTAGTCAGCTTTTGCACCACTGTGACTAAAAGACCCAACCAGCATAAATGTGGAGGAGGAAGAGTTTATTTGGGGGCTCATGGTTTCAGATGTCTCAGTCCATAAACAGCAGGCTCCATTCCTTGGGGCTCAAGATGAGGAAGGAGATCATGGTGGCAGAGTGTAGCAGAGGGAAGGAGCTCACCTGATGATCAGAATGCAGAAAGGGACTCCACTAGCCAGATACAAAATACATACCCCAAAGGCAAGCCCCCAATGACCTACCTCCTCCAGCCACACCCCCAGTTAGTCCTTTTAGGGGATTAATTCACTGATTGGGTTAATCCCAATCATTTGTCCTCTAAACCTTTTTGCACTTGGGGGACACTTCATATTGAAACCGTAACAGAAGGCTAATCAGATGGATTATGGGATAAACACCAAAGTGTCTTCTTATTGCTTTACTAAAGTTTCTTGGATGAATTGTGAACAAAAACATACAAGAAAGAAAAATGATATATAACTTCCTTGATAACTTCTCCATTGATTCTCATAACTAAGTTAGAAATTACTAAATTAAAAATGGTAACTTTTTTTTTAATATTAGATCCTTTCTTGTGACACTGGTGTCTGGCTTTCTCACTTGACAGACAGCCTTCACTTGTCTGTCATTGGGATAAGCCAGGTTATGGAGCCAGTGTCTCGGTTTCCTTCAACAATAAAGGTTTGTTTCTTGCTGATACAAGAAGGCTCTGCTCCCCACTGGCATCCTGGAATGGAAGTTGACAAAGGTGTCATTATCTTTTGAGGCTCAACATGTGGCTTCAAGAGTTACCTCAGCAAGGGAAGAGGGCACAGAGCATCACACCCCACCCCCTGTCATGCCTTTGCCTGAAAGGGCACCTATTGCCACTGTTCCCATCCCATCAGTCAATGCAAGCCACATGGCTGTCACTCGCTTTCAGAGAGGTGGAAGTGGGAGCGTCCCCTGTGCTTGAAAGGAAGAACTGGAAATCAGCAGTGATGACTCTCATCTCCTGGTCAATCACTTCTTTCTGGACTGAGGAATACTTGCACAGAACAAAAACACAAAGCCCTTTAGTTAACTCCCCGGAAGGCAGAAGAACTGGAGGTGACCTTGACCCTTCTATACATTCTCTGCTCCAAACAAATTATTCAGTGCCTCAAAACCCTAATTTTCTTCCCTGTAAAATGAGAACATTAAGTTTCTTTTCAAATATTCTTATGCTAGAAAATGGCACCACAAACATACACCATATGATAGTATACATTAAGATAATTCTGGAACATTACCTTTTCCTTGTAAAAGATTTGCCTAGGGGGTGGGGGTGAGGCAAAAGCACATGCTTAGCAAAGGTTTAAAAAGGAGCTAATTGGGAATCTTATTGACTTGGTATTTGATATCAAAAGAAACCGCATCTTGGGGTCTGGCCTTTGTGACAGTTGGGAATTCTATAATTAGTTTCTTAACTACTAGTAGATGTGTGCTCTCCTGAAAATTCTAATGGCAAAATTTGAAAGCACTAATTGTTTAACATAGTCTAATATTATAACTATTTTTAGAACCATTTGACATTTAGCAAGAGCTTGAAATTTAATAAAATTTCTTTCAACCAAAAGAATTAAGTAATTATCAAAAGATGACAATCATGCAGGACGAAGGTAATAAAGAATTATTTCTTTACTAATTCTGAATTAATTAAGCCTCTACCTCATTCTGAACCTTCCATCCTTTTCCCAAAATTCAGGGTATTTTCACCCGTTCCCCCCTGCACCTTGTATCTCATTGCAATTTTGTCCTGTTTAAAAGAAGATGGCATTTTTCAGTGCCCCAAGTGCACTGACATCTGCAGCGCAGCTCAGAGAAAAAGAAAATCAAATAGCTCCCTCTAGTGCCCACTTTTTATTTTTGCATGAAACCCGAATGTAAATCAACCACACCAATCAAATTATGATTCCCACCCCCCGCCCATCGCCGCCCCACCAACCTTAGATGCAGAACATTACCAGAATATAGCTTTAGAAAACACATCAAATGCCAAGGACATTTTCTGGAGAACAGTATAAGATTTATTTTTATGCGCACAGTAAGCCTCATTCCAGGAAAATACCAGCTTTTGGCATCCCATGCAAATTCTGCCCTTAATATCTATTTTTCTAACGTGATGACAAAAGTAGCTGCTGAGAAAAATTAAGTATCTCTTTAAAATGTCGAGAAATAAACAATCTGATCAAGAAAAACCCATGAAATATTTAGTGGCCTTTATTTTCCCCCAGCAGAATGTGAAATACTTGGCTATGCGTCTACAGCACATGAGCAATAACTCTCCTCTGACTAATGGAAGGCTCTGTTTGTGATGGTTTAATTATGTTTGCTGAAATACGACTCTCCTCTAAGACAACATCTCCATGGCAGAGGGACAGATCTCAGTGGCTATAGATAGAAATAAAATACAAAAGACTCATCGTTCCATGAAGAACTCAGCAATCAAATTCTATTTGCTAAGGAAACAAATGGAGGAAGAATATTCACTGTACATTTTGGTGTATGTTTCTGTTTGCCCATAGCCTCCAGGTTAACTATTGTTTTATTCGTTATCATAAAATACCAATTACAAAATATTTTTGAAACAAAGATATTCATTCTTCCACTGGACGAAACTACCATACCTGATACTAATGTAGCACCTTCCATAACTAATGCTTTCCCACCTGTATTTAATGTTGCTCATTCTTGAATCTTGCTGCACTTGGGCAGAGAAATTAGAGAAGTGTTAATTTGAAGTTATATCTTATTTGGCATAAGTACTAACTAAAGAAAACAGCAACCCACTCACATATATGTGCTTTTGTAAGTTTACTTAATAATTTTAGATTTCTAATGAGACATATTGGAATGATAACAATCTTTTAAGAACAAAGAACCCATGAAACAGGTGTCTTGAATTTTTCCTCTTAAATTTCTTTGTGGAATATGGTAAGGCACAAAAAATCTACTGATATTGCCCTACTTTAGTAAGGGAAAAAATTATTATTTTACTGAAGAAAATAACCTATTTAATTACCTTAAGTCATGAAAATCTTTGCATCGAATCTATCCAGATTTAGAGCCTTTTTGTTGTTGTTGTTTAATTTAAAGACTACATTCATACACAAATTTTCCACTAAGTTATTATCTTAACTAAAGGCAGAAAAGGCATGGTTCCTAGGACTTTCCTCTACCTGCCACCTGTTTTCCTTTTACCTGTTGAATGACCTCAATTCAACAGTCCATCCTGGCCCTTGAAGTTTACATCACTATGTGGATCCTCTGAATCTGGGAGCCACAAGTGTGTGTTCATTCACTTTCCATGAGTCTTTGCAGTGATGGCTGCAAAATGCTGTTAAGGAATATCTGCAGCCGTGCAGGGCAGGGAGTCTGCCCTCCTGAAGAGTCGGGATCAGAAAGCAATTTGGCAAACTAATTCCACAAGGGAAAAATGACTCAACGTATAATGCAAAAGCATCTAGGCATCCTATCAGAATATTCACAGCATAAAATGAGAAAAAGAGCTGTGGATAGCACTGAACACAATTTTTGCTCTTTTAAAAAGCCCTGGATTTTCAATGCTTGCTTTGAACCTTCAAGAGAGAAGAGGAGGCATATCAATCGAAGATCAGCAGAAATGTAGTGAGCCTAAAGATGCCTGGCCCTATAGATTTTATTCATGTCCCCCATGGGTTCAGATGTTCTAGCTGTATTTTTAACCTGGTCTTTTTCACAGACAACGACTTTCATTCGTTAGCTTTAAGTGAAACCTAGGAACAGAAGGTGAGAAATTTCACTATCTCTGCCTTAAGCATCTCTTGGGATCACATTGAATAATTTACCTAATGATTGCAGACAATTTAAATGTATGTTATTTAGGCAAATTGCCCCAAAGGCACAGACTAAGTCAAGGGTCCCCTGTTTCCATCATACAACTCTAAATATTTTTATTATGAAATAGTTTTATGTGGTTATAGTACATGAAAACTTTGCTGTATTTCCAGGCATCATGCTCTAAAAACACGAATTCAGTAAAAGTTAACTTTTTCCATAAACATCAAAGAGGTACGTGACTCATCCAATCCAAGAACTTCATAGCTACATCACAGTTTCCTCTGCATTAGGGGCTTCTATACTTTCTCGGGAGAAGAACTTAACGCATAATGATTTGAAAATTCTCACAATAAAATTTTGTAAAATGTTTGTGCTTCTAAGTCTTCTACCAAAAATTTTCTTTTTTTTAAAGAGAGAGTGAGAGAGGAGAGAGAGAGAGAGAGAGAGAGAGAGAATTTTAATATTTATTTTTTAGTTATTGGCGGACACAACATCTTTGTTGGTATGTGGTGCTGAGGATCGAACCCGGGCCGCACGCATGCCAGGCGAGCGCGCTACCGCTTGAGCCACATCTCCAGCCCCTACCAAAAATTTTCATTCCGAGATGCTCTGGTGTAAAAAAAACAGAAAAAAAAAAACAGCAAAATTTTACATCTGTGGGTCTCCTCTTAGCTAGGTTCTTTAAATGCCACCCAAAACATGACTTGAGTCATTGACCCATGGCAGTCTGCTATTGTTTGTGTAAACAACTGAAAATGCAAACATTTTTACCAATCCCTACTGTTATGGTTTGGATACGAGGTGTTCCCCCAAAACTCATGTGTGAGAGCATTAAGAAGCTTCAGAGGTGAAATGGTTAGAGGATGAGAGTTGTAACTAATCAGTGGGTGGTAATTGTAGCAGGGAGGTGACAGATGCAGGAGGTAGGGGACCTACCTACTGGGGACGAGCCTTTGGGGTTTGTATCTCGTCCCTGCTGAGCAGAGCTCTGGCTGCTTTCTTGTTGCTGTATCCTGAGCTGCTCTCCTCTGCTCTGCTCCTCCATCATCATGTTCTGCATCATCCGGGGCCAAGAGCTATGGAATCGGCTGCCTATGGACCTCTGGAACTGTGAGCCAAGGAAGCTTGCTCGTCTGTGTGGCTCTCATCAGGTCCTTTGGTCACAGTGATGAAAAGCTGGCTAAAACACCTCCATTATTTATTCCAATCCTATTTGTATTTTGCCTTTTCACCAGAAGAATGTAAGTGCACATGGGGCTGGGAAATGAGAATGTGAAGCTAGGACAAGAAGATTTCATTGAGATATGTAATGAAGTGCAGAAGATGGTGGAGGGGCAAGGGGTGGGGCCTTGGGCCGTCCCCACACTGCCCACTTCCCATGGGACCTGAGTTAGCCAGGTCAAGCAGATGCCACTGAAGGCCTCTTCCCTATCCAGAAATGTCAAGAAAAGGAAAGGTCACTTTTGTTAAAACTCCTAAGCAGATTTTATTGAAAGGTAGAGAAAATGATCTTAATGTTGAGATATTTGAAAATACTATAAGGAGGAGAGCAATGGCTCTCTCAGATGTAATTCAGTAAGTAAAAGTCTTCTGGAACCAAGAACAAAGAAATGAAATAGAAAGTCAGAATTTCCCCGAGGAAGAAAGTTGAATTTAACAAAATAATTTCTTGTAGATGCTAAACTAATGTAAAGGAAAGAAAAAAGTGTCTTGATACTATTATCTTTACATAATACAAGATTTTACGAATGACAAAAAGAACTAAATGGATTACCCTGAACAGTGAGTAAATAAATATTAAAGCCAACCCATAGGATACAATAAGAAACACCATAATTTTCCCCTAGGATGTTGTAAAACTATTTCCTTGGCCATTGCCTTTAGTCCAGATCCCAGTCATTGAGGTCAGGTTCCGTTTTATTTCTATGGGGGAGAGAGGTGTCTCTGTGCTCGCACGCAGATGAGCTTGTCATGTTATGTGTGTGTGTGAGCATGTGTGCACACAGTGAGTTACAAGGAAAGAACCTCATTCTGATGCATCTCAACATTTTTAGTACTTAGCCCTAAGCTTTTCTTCTCCAAATTATATAAATATTCAGCAAATATTCTATTTTTTTCTAAGGTAGATGGTACCAGGAATCCATTGTTGAAAATCCATTGATCTCCATTTACTAGACCTAAAGATTCTCAAAGAACTTCTGTGGTTTCCTCTGCCAGCCTGTCTAATTTTGTCATGATAATATTCAAAACCTAAGAGACAGAAAAGAAAGTCTGAGGTATTGTTTTGTTTTGTTTTGTTTGGAAGAAATATGGTCCTCTCAAACTGATCTCAAAGAAAAATGGGACCCAAGACTTTCATTAAAACTGCATGAAATAGAACACATGGAAAATGCTGGATAACAAAGTCCCCTGATTTAAAAAAAAATGGAAAAAAGGTAGAAAAAGAAAGAAAGAAAAGGAGAAATTATCACTAAAAATCAGTGTTTTTACCTTTTTAGTATTGTCATTTAGACAGAATCAATTAACTGAATCAAACTTTTCTTTAAAAGTAATTTAGAAAAGAACATGTATACTGGCTTATTCCTTTTGTAAAAAGAAATTATCCCCTAGTGTGACATAAAAATTTATGAGCCAATCACAAATTCCAAGAATGGCACCAACTTCAAACTGGGACAGTAGCTGTCCTTCACAACAATTGTAAAGGATACACTCAATGGAAATTTTGAGCCTGATTTGTCCAGATTTTGAACTTGTCTGTGGATTTCTCCTGCTTAATTCCTTCCTGTTCCATTGGCCTTTGATGACTTGACAAGTCAATCAAGCTCACAGCTTGATTTAAAAACAGCTATAAAAGGGACCCTGGATTTTTACTTGAAGATTGGAGGCTTTCAATCAACTAAAGAATTTTCCAATTTAGTTATTATTCACTTACTGTATATTATGCACGGTGGTGAGGACTTAAGCATCTATTATTTCCTTTAGTTCCTGTTAACGATCTAATGGGATAATAATTTTCTGACCTTATAGGCAAAGAAACAACAGTTCAAAGAGGTTAAGTAATTTGCCCAAGGTCATTTTATTTGATTTCATGAAATTTTTGATATAGTTGAAAGATCATTGCAAAGGATTTTCTCTGGGCATCTTATCAACAAAATGCCAATATGGTATAATTGATGTTATTCAGCATCACTGTCAATTAGAGGATAGAGGTCAATCAAGTATGCCAATGTCAATGGAAGATTATCATATGTGTGATCAAAGTTTAAGAGAAATTTAGATTTTTATATTAAAATTAATTTCACACTGAAACTCCACCCAATATAAATTAATTTTGTTCATAGTGTAATAGTTCAGAGAAGAGATTCTGGAGGCAGACAGATCTGGATTGGATCCTATTTCACTTACTAGTCATTTCATTCATCAAATATTTACTGATTGTATATCTAGTACCAGGTATTAGGTCTACAGTGATAAATGAACATTGCCCTCACAGAGTTTTTCAGTTTAGTAAGACAGAGCAATAATAAATGAATAAACAAAACAATAAAGATGTGATCACCAAAGTCCTATGAAGAAAACAAATAGGATATTAAGGGGAAAATGTGGATTGGAGAATTCAATTATATAAAGTAGTCCAGAAGTCCTACTGAGATGGTAGCATTTCAGTTGAGATTTGAGGGGAAAGAAAGAAGCAAGCAAGAATGAAGGTGGGGATCCAGGGGCAGATCTCAGACAGGTCAGAGCAGGAGCAGGGCCTGAAGTCTTTTGAGAGTAGTATGTTTGCAGGGATGAGAAACAGCCAGTATGGACAGAGTGCTGTAGGCTGGCATGAGTTTAGGGCTGGAGAGGTAGCAGGGATCTTATCAGCTGTGAGGAGTCTGAATTTATTTCAGGGGTAGTGAGCCACTAGAGGATTGTAAGCAGGAGAGTGGCACCATTCAATTTACATTCTTAAAATGACTGCAAATACTATATGGAAATTTGGTTTGGAGGAAGAAAGAACCAACAAAAACAAATGACTACTGCATGAGTCTAGGGCTGCAGCAATTTGCCTTCTCTATCCACAGGTTCTGCAACCATGGATTCAACCAACTATTGATTGAAAAAAAATTCGCACATGTACTGAACTGACTTTTTCCCCTTGCCCTTATTCCCTGAACAATATATTATAACAACTACTTACATATCATTTACATTGCATTAGGTATTATAAATAACCCAGGAATGATTTAAAACATAAGGGAAAATATGCAGAGGTTGTATGCAAATACTGTACGAATTTATATAGGAACTTGAGCATCCACACATTTTGGTATGGGAGAGATCCTGGAATCAATCTTTAGTGGATATCAAAGAGTGATTGTTAGCAAGAGCCCAAGGAAATGGAATATGGAAAGAAATGGATACCTCTGAACTATATGTTGGAGATAAGAAACAATGGGACTTAGTCATTTCTTGGATTCAAAGAGTGAAAAGAGGAATCAAAGATGTTTCTAATCTATGCCTCCGGATGAATGGATGAATGGGGGTATTATTTACTGAGCTGGGTGAGAAATTGTTTCAGAGAGAAAATCAAGAGTTGAATTTTGTACATGTCAAGTGTGAGATGTCTGTAAGAGATCCAAGTAGAGGTGTCAAGTAGGCAGTAAGAAACATGACAAGAGTTTGTCAGACTAGTGTGGGATCATGATAAACCATATAGAGCGACCATGCACTTTTAGACGTTTTTTTAAACTTAGGACAGAATTTCGAGAGAGAATAAAAGAGGCCTCAATCTCAAGAGGTCTGTAAACCTATGGAATCAAAGAAAATGGGAAGAGAAATTACCTGAGGAATAACCAGAAAAAGGCAAGGGGAACTCAAGAGAATGGTTTGATCGGTACTAAGATAAATGGGTATTTTGAGCAGGGTAAGGTGGCTGATCGTATTGAGCATAAGAGAATGTTAGGCACGAACCATAATCTGGAAACCTATAAAATCTGTAATTAGATTAAAATATAAATACTATTTATCCCTATGGTTGTTCAGAGTATTAAATAAAACAACAAACCTAACTTATCATGGGTCTCTGTATTAATAGTACAGTAGTTTTAAAAATCTTGTATTATCTCAATGTCAGTTATCTCAACTATCAGTTGCCATTGTATTGCAGATATGCAGAAGATTGGCTAGTAGAGAATTGTGCTTATTTAAACCAGATTTTTACTTTTCCTCTTTTCTCACTGATGCTATAATTCATTTAAAAGGTATGAGAATAAATTTCTTCTTGACCTAAACTATTACTTCTCAGTGTAAGTGAAAGGGTACACTGTTAATTACTTCATCATCTACATTTCCCGTCCACCATTCCCTAACATTATTTGGTTTTCATGTAAAGTGTGTTTGTTGTTGTTTTTCAATTAATTTTAACTGCAACCTGATGAGGGACCAAATCAGCAAAGTTATTAACGTCTTACAAACACTAAGCCACTTACAGCAAAAGCTTTTTTTTTGCAGAAATCTTATGGGACTAGTTTTCAAAAAGCTTGCTAGTGTTTCTGAACGCCGAAGTGCCGTTAAAAAGGAAAATCACCAAGCAGGCAGGCTTTCCAGAAAGGCAAGAGAAATTAAAAGCTACTAAAAACAGTAAGGCATTAATGAAAAGAAAATGAGCAGATTTCACTTATTAAAAATTATGTAAACACGCTCATTTCAGACCCATTATTAATGCACTTAGATCCTTTTGCTAAATGTTATCAGCAGGTATAAACAAAAGATGAAAATCTGTTCTCAACTTGCATTAAAACAAAAAGTTCTCTTCACAAAGTTCTATTAAGGCTGTTGGGACCGATAACAATTACTTTAGCCCATGAAAATTCAACCAAATAAAATTTGAAGGTTATAATAAACTAAGTTTGCAAAAAAATTCAAGTGAAATGAAAAGAAAGACTGTTCCTCTGTTATTCTCCAGGTGTCATGTGTGAAAAAAATTTCTTCCCATTAACTAAAAAGATGCACTTTAAACTTTTGATGGAGCAATGAAGAGTATTTTATAATCAAAAATCAATGATAATTTTCCTTGAAAGGTCTTACTAATCTGTTGGTATTTATCCAATGAATATAGAATTGGTGAATAAATATCATGAAAGAGAAAGAAATGTCCATGAAGTATTATAATACAAATTGAAATCTTGGACCCTTACCTAGTTATCATGCGAATGTATGCGTAACTCTGACATGACCAACACACTTAGGTCCCTTCAAACCACTTTTTCTTTTTTTTTCCCTCTCATTCATGTTCCTATTTTCATTCTCTTCTGTCTCCTGACTATCTCCGAACAACTCTTTAAGACAATAGCAAGAATACAGAAATATTCATATCATGTTTAAAAGTTGATGAGAAAAAGGAGATAAAAATATAAAATAGTACAAAACTTAGACACTTTTTTTGTATGCCATAAAATTCTTCATATGTGCTAAAGAGGGCCACTAATTCGATTCTAAACTCTCTAGCAAATCATCTGGAAGTCACTAATAGGATAAAAAAATTGCTTAAAATAACTGGTGAGGTAGAAAAAACAGACATAAGCACTCAGTGAGATCAAGCAAGGATTCACTTCTGTTGGGGTCTACATATCCATGGGAAATACCTTTTGTCAGCTGTGACAGCCACTGAAACCAAGTATCAGATCCAGACCATCATGTTGCTGTATTACACAGAATAGAATAATTATTCCCTATACCAAGAACAGAAAGAATTAGCTCCTAAGTGCTCTCCTGAGGAAGACAGTCTTGTAACAATAAGAAGACACCCCTGATTGACACCTCTGTGCAGAGGGCTCCATGATCTGCCCTCTCCATCCATAACGTCTTCATTCTAGCGCTGACATAAATTTGAAGAGTCATTTCTTTCTTACAGAGTCCTTCAATGCAGGTCAATAGAATCATGCCAAAGTTCAATTCAAGGAAAGCTGTTCTGTGCAGTGTGGGTCACAGCTCTCTAAATGTGTGGCTTTAACGGTAGCCTAATGCAGGACAAAACTATGGCACTCCATTTGCTAAAGTATGAATTAAAAACGGATGTTCCAGGACCCTCTCCAGACTGAACAAATCAGAATTCCAGGACAGGGGATAGTATGTCTGCTGTGCATTCAGGTGAGACTCAGGTGAGTCTCAGGTGCCCTCTAATTTGTATGATATATCTGAATACTAGCTTACTAATATATGATGCACACAAAGGATTTAAAAGGATGAGGTTTGAGATAATTATTGAGTGATAATCTCTCAGTAGGAGCAAAGTGATAGAATAAGCACCATTATTGTTGAAAATATTTAGGTACTTACCTGAGAATTCTACTATCTTCCAGAAAATACTAGCAGATTAATAAGCTTCTTCTGGTGTTAATAGTATTTCTGTTGATGAATGTGATTTCTAATACGTTAAAATGTTTTGAAAAACATGTTTGCAAATAATCAAAGAAAATGTCCAAGTATTTACTTTACAGTTGTAAATGTTTAATTAAATTTTTCTGTGAAATATATCACATTCTTAAGAGGATATAAAGATAAGCAGTTGAAAGAATTATAATAAACCAAGGACTTAGGTCCAACCACATAGGTTCTGAAATAGGATAGTAGTCACCTCCTTGGGTGATCCTCCCTAAACACATCTGTGTACACTCCCTGCCTCCAGGTAATCTGCATCTTATTAGCCATTTATCTGCCTTTCCTTGTCATTTTAACAGCTAACTATGTACCCCCCAAACTATGTATTAATTCCTTTTCCTTTGTTCATACTGAATATAAGAGTAAGCATACTGGATATATTTACCAACTTTTTTTTTCCTTTTCACTCAACACTATGATTCTGAGACCCATCTGTGCTAATGCATAGCTCCAGTTCATTCATTTCCACTAATGTATCGAGGTTCATTATGGAGATAACCCACAATTTGTTTACCATTCCATTACAGATGGGCATTTGGATTGCATGCAGTATCTTTTTTTTTAACAGTGCTGCTGTGCACATTTCTGTCTGGTTCACAGATCTAAGAGTTTCTCAAGTACAGATGTAGGAATGAATTGACCTGGTCATGGGAATGTGGAGCTTACTGAGACAATGCCAATAGTTTTCCAAAGTGATTTTATCGATTTGTCCCCTTTTATCAATTTCTCCTCAGTCATGAACGTAGTTACCATTGCTTTGTTTCCTTGCTCAGATCTGGTTTTGCAAAGTTTTTATTTTTTAATGTTTGCCAGTCTTTGGGGTCTGAAAGCTCATGGTTTGGGTTTAAGTTTTCTTGGTTACTATGGAGGGTGAGCATCAGTCCATGAATTTATGAGCCATTTTTGTTCCTCTTCTCTGCCATCTGTTGGAGTCTTCTGCTCGTGTTTCTAAGCTGTCCATCACTTTCTTACCGATCCACAGAATTCTTTTATATTCTGGACTCTAATCTTTATATTTATATGCACTGAGAATAAAAACCCCAGCTTGAGACCTGTTTTGATTCACTTTGTTTTTAATTTTTATTTATTTATTTATTTATTTTTCTTTTTTTATTGGTTGTTCAAAACATTACAAAGCTCTTGACCTATCATATTTCATACATTAGATTGAAGTGGGTTATGAACTCCCATTTTTACCCCAATGCAGATTGCAGAATCACGTCGGTTACACATCCACAATTTTACATAATACCCTATTAGTAATTGTTGTATTCTGCTACCTTTCCTATCCCCTACTATCCCCCCTCCCCTCCCCTCCCTTCTTCTCTCTCTACCCCATCTACTGTAATTCATTTCTCTCCTTGTTTATTTTCCCATTCCCCTCACAACCTCTTATATGTAATTTTGTATAACAATGAGGGTCTCCCTTCATTTCCATGCAATTTCCCTTTTCTCTCCCTTTCCCTCCCACCTCATGTCTCTGTTTAATGTTAATCTTTTCTTCTGCTCTTCCTCCCTACTCCTTCTTAGTTGCTCTCATTATATCAAAGAAGACATTTGGTATTTGTTTTTTAGGGATTGGCTAGCTTCGCTTAGCATAATCTGCTCTAGTGCCATCCATTTCCTTTAATTTTAACACAGTTGTCTTATCAATCAATGGCTGTGTGTTTTAAGAAATGCTTTCTTTCCCCAAGTTCATAGAAGTTTTTACATTTTACATTTCAAACTTTATATTTTCACCTTAATCTACTAGGATTGAGTTTTGTGTGAGATTGGGATACACTTTAATTTTTCTTTCCATTTGGTAGCAAATGCCGTAAGAACATGATTTCTGCACTAGTCCATCTTTTCTCCATTGTTTTTTAGTGTCTGCTTTGTAGACATGGATCTTTTCCTCTGAGCTCTCTATTTTATCTACCGGTTTATTTACTTATCCCTGCTCTAAAATCACAGTCCTACTTAGGGTTTTAGTTTACATCTTGATACACAGAAAACACAGATCCTTTCATTCTTTTTCTAAGGGGTCTTTGCTATCTTAGGTATTTGCTCATAGATATAATTTTAGAATCAGCTCCTCAAGTTCTCATAAATCAAAATAATCACACACACATACACACCTACCTGTTTGTTTGGAATTGCATTGAATCCAAAGATCCATTTTACATTAAGATTTCCTACACCAGACACAGTGCACATGCCTGTAATACCAGCGACTCAGGAGGCTGAGACAGGAGCATCACAAGTTTGAGGCCAGCCTCGGCAATTTAGCGAGAACCTATCTCAAAATAAACAAATAAATAAAAAGGACTGGGGGTGCAGCTCAGTGCCCCACGTAGCATTCTCTATTTAAGTTGTTGATACTTTACAAATATTGCAGTTTTTTTCTTCCTGAGGTTTCATAAATCTTTTCCTTTTTTATAATTCCTGGATATTCTATTTTTTGTTGTTAATGTAATGGTATTTGTTTCTTCATAAATTTTCTAGTTGTTGCTGATGTTCAAATATAATTGCTTTTGCATATTGAATTTCTCTTAGTAATCTTGAATAGCTGTCATTTCAATGATTTATCTCTAGAATCTTTGGGTTTTCTACATATACAGTCATATAATCTGAAAATAATAATAACAATTTTGGTTTTTTCCATTCTAAGTTCCTTTTAACTCTCCTCCCTCCCATCTCTCACCCTGTGCTGGGGGTGCAACCCAGGGTTTGACACCTGCTAGGCAGGTGTTCTAACACCAAGCTACACCCCAGCCCCTAGTCCAATTTTTATACCTTTTATAAAAAATTATTCTGTGTAAATTTATAAAAAGTTTACTGTGTTGGATATCCAGGACACTGGGTGATAGGGCAGGTGTTTTTGTCTTGTTGCTGATAATAAGTAAAAACTTCCAATTCTTCTCCATTAAGTATGACCTTCACTGTGGAAATTTTTTGTGGATGTCTTTGATCAGTTTACAGTGGGTTCCTTATATTTCTACTTTGCTAATGGTTTGTATAATTAATGATTGGATACTGAATTTTCTCAAATGCTTTTTCAGCACCTATTGAGTTGATCTTATGATGGTCTCCTTTTACCTATTGTGGTCAAGTGCTTTTTTGATTTTCTAATATTATGCCACATTTGCATTCCTGGGATAAAAACAACTTGCATCTGAAATATGAACCTTTTAAAAAGACTTTTGATTTTTTAAAATTTTTATTTGTTCTTTTTAGTTATATATGACAATAGAATGTATTTTGGCATATTACACATACATGGATTATGACTTATTCTAATTAGGATCCCATTCTTGTGGTCATGCATGATGTGGAGTCACACTGGTGGTGTATTCATATATGAACATACGAAAGTCCTGTCTGATTCATTCTACTGTCTTTCCTGTTCTCATCTACCTCATTTCCTTTCATTCCCTTTGTCTAATCCAAAATTCTTTTATTCTTTTCCCCCATTGTGTATTAGCATCCGCATATCAGAAAGAACATTCAATCTTTGGTTCTTTGGGATTGGCTTATTTCTCTTAGCATGATTGTCTCTAGTTCCATCCATTTACTGGCAAATACCATAATTTCATTCTTCTTTAGGGCTGAGTAATATTCCATTGTGTATATAAACCACATTTTCTTTATCCACTCATCTTTTGAAGAGCACTTAGATTGGTTCTATAGCTCAGCTATTGTGAATTGAGCTGCTATAAACATTGATGTGACTGTGTCACTATAGGATGCTGATTTTAAGTCCTTTGGATATATACTGAGGAGTGTGATAACTAGATCAAATGGTGGTTCCATTCCAAGTTTTCTGAGGAACCTCCACACTGATTTCCAGAGTGGTTGCACCAATTTGCAGTCCCACCAGCACTGTATGAGTGACCTTTGTCCCCACATCCTTGCCAACATTTGTTACTTGTAAATCATATGAACCTTTTTGAACATTTCTATGTTGCTGTTGCTAATAATCAGTTTATGTAAAAGAAAAAATACAGAATACTATAGAGTCCTCATTGGAATTGCACACCAAAATTATGCTACCCTCATGAGTTACAGAATGTGTGTGTGTGTGTGTGTTCCAGAATATATATATGTGTGTGTGTGTGTGTGTGTGTGTGTGTGTGTGTGTGTGTTATATACTGGAGATTGAACCCTGTATGCTCTACCCCTGAGTCAGATCCCCAGACCCTCTTTGTTTCCAGACAGGGCCTCACTAAATTGCTTAGGGCCTCACTAAGTTGCTAAGGCTGGCTTTGAACTTGTGCTCCTCCTGCCTCGGCCTCCTGAATCAATGGGATTACAGGCAAGTGCCACTGCACCCAGCATATTTTCTATTTTTAAAAATTCTCTGAAATTGTTTTTGGAGATTGGAGTTATTTTTTCTTTTAATGTTATTGGCATAAAGTTTTTATCTCCATTCATTATATTTTTAATATCTGCAATATCCCATTTTTTTCATTCCTGATATTATTTTGGCTTTCTCCATTTATTTTCTTAATCTTAATAGAAGTTTGTCAATTTTCTTAGTCTTTCAAAATGTTAACCTTTGATTTTGCTAATTTCTGATTATATTTATGCTTTCTATTTTATTAATTGCTGTTCTTGTTTTTATTACATATTCTTTAAATTAATTTTGTTTTTTTCCCTCTAACTTTTCAGAATGTAGGCTTAGCTGATGAATTTTAAGAAACTCTTTTCTTGTACTAAAATAAGTATTTAAAGTTATGTATTTTTGTAGGAGTTGCTTTAGCCCAATCCTACATTATTTTGTATGTAGCACTTTCTCATTTAAAAATTTTTCTAAATTTTACTATAAAATTTAGTATTAAGTTTAGTGAAACTTTATGAGCTACATACTATCATGTCATTCTAAACCTCACTTAATATTGGGCAGGCTTATTTTCACATATAGACACCTAATTTTAATCTACTGATTGTGCTGTTCTGCTTACAGTGGTGCTTTTATATTCTATCTGTGGCTTCTTTGTAGGACTCTATTTCAGCCATGTTCATTTGGGAACCATGAATTTCCCTTAAATTTGGGTAAATATGTTGCCTAAATCCCAGTATTGTGAAATAGAACGATGAAGGAAAATACCACTGATAATCCTTTCTCCTTCTTTCCTCAGAATGCTCAGGACTAGAAGAATGGTCATAGCTGTGTGACTTAGAAATCAAGTGGAGGAATAATGTTAACTAATGCATTAATTATTAGTAACATTTAATTTATTTCCCTTGTTAACTAAAAGAAAAAGAGACAGAGAGAGAAAATAAACATTTGATTCTCTCTCACCACGAGTGGTTGGAGTCCACTCATCTAGAGCAGTTGTTAACAGAAGACATTAACATCCACAGATGTTAACAGAAGACAGATCCTGCCAGTGGGCACACATCAGTCTCTGACACACAAAAGATGGCCATCTTGGCTGGTGGAAATTTGCAAAGGAAGCATCGATTCTCAAGAAGTATACACTTCAGGAAACTGGGCATGGTGGCCCACACCTGTAATTCCAGCAACTCAGGAGGCTGAGGCAGGAGGATCACAAGTTTGAGGCCAGCCTTGACAACTAAGGCCCTAAGCACTTTAGCAAGACACTGTCTCAAAATAAAATATGCACATCACAATCTCTGGGAGGAGGAAGAGGTTTTCACGTTTCTCATAGGAGTGATCAGTACTAAAATGATTGAATAAACAGTGACACACACTGAAGAAACACAAATGCAGCTTGACACAGTCAAAGTGCTTTCTCTCTATAGGGGTATAGACAGCTTTTGGGTGGTGGAGACTTGGAAGATAGTGACGCTCTGTCGCCCAGCATAAAGAGAAGCAGCACTTCCACACAGTGGAGCTGGAAGTCCACTGATACCCATCCTCGACCCACACCCTGGTCATTATGACTCCCTTGTCCACCATGGCTCCCCAATTTTCCACCTTCTGATCTTTTTTCTATTCAAATTTAAAATTGGGAAAGGATATGAGGAATCCAGGGACACCGTGACAACCCAGGGCCAAAGGTAGTGTTAAAGAAATGGTTTTCATTTTTAATATCTCATTGATCAGAATAGATGTTATGCAAAAATAAATTATCGGTGCTAGCAAGTTAGCAAATGTTTAGGAGGTAACATGAAAATCTTATATGGAAAATACCACATAGGGACTCTTAAGCATATCTAAGTGATGCCAGCTCTCATTTTTCTAATTCAGTGCTCACCATCTAAAATGATGCTCAGATGATTCATTCCAGAAAACACAGCCTCATGCATTTTAATCACTCTTATCTAGTGTTTCAGAAGAAACATATCAATAAGTTGTTTACTGGCAAATCCTGTAACCTATACGATAGACCAGTCATTGTAATTACACTTTAAAGGGAACAGAAAAGAAAACTATTTACAGGAACTTCTCCTATTACTGTTCTGGCCTCTCAAGCATAGAGAACAAGAATTCCCCTTTCCACATCTGCTTGTACAGAGGGTCACGCTCCCATAGCTTGCCAGAAACTTGTCTTGGTTCTTAGAATAGTAAACATAGAAGGAACTGAATTGTTGTCTCAGAGACAAGATTATTTGGATATATAGAGTTAACCAAAAGCAAACCTACCAAATATTTCTTAGGCCTCTTCTAGATGACAGTGTGTTTTTTCTTTTTTCCTTTCCTTTTCTTTCTTTTTTCTTTTTTCTTTTCTTTTTTTTTACCAGAGATTGAATCAAGGGCACTTAACCACATCCCCAGTCCTTTTAATTTTTAATTTCGAGACAGGGTCTCCCTGAGTTGCTTAGGGCTTCCCTAAATTGCTGAGGCTGGCTTTGAACTTGTGATCCTCCTGCCTCAGCCTCCTGAGCCACCGGGATTACAGGTGTGTGCCACTGCATCTGGCATATTTATCATTTTAAGAGTAGAAGTGAAGGGGGGCATTAGAAAGATATTAGTGAAAGATACAAAATTTTAGACCAGAGGAATAAGTTCAAGAGATCTAAGGTACAACATGGTGACTATAGTTAGTAACAATGTATTTTATTCTTGAAAATAGCCAAAAGAGTAAATTGTAAGTGTTCTTATCACAAGAATGATAGTATAAGAGGTAAGGCATGTGCTAATTGGCTTAATTTAGCTATTCCAGAATGTATACCTACTCCAAAACATTATATTGTATGTGATAAATAGATACAGATTTTATTTGACATTCAAAATTAATTAATTTTTAAAAAGAGTGTATGTGTCATCTCCTTAAAGAAGCCTTTCCTGAGCCCCCAAAGATGGTATAAGTAGGGGCTCATATAAGGGTTCTCTAGCTTCTCTTATGCTATTATTATTATACTTATTATATCCTACTGCAATTTCCTGTTTGTCTGCCTCCCACTAGAATACATCTTCCTCAAGCAGATATTAATCTATCTTACTCAGCTATTTATCACAGTACTTGCTTAGCCCATAGTAGGAGCTTAATAAATACCTGTTTAATTAAATTAAATGAACTTCAAAACATTTTAAGACTGCAACTGGGCATGGTGGTGCATGCCTGTAAACCCAGCAGCTCAGGAGGCTGAGGCAGGTTCAAAACCAACCTCAGCAACTTAGTGAGACCCTGCCTCAAAATAAAAATAAATAAATAAAAAGGAGTGGGGACAGGGATGTGTTTCAGTGGTTAAGCACCGCTGGGTTCAATCCCTGGCACCCAAAACAAAACAAAATAAATAAAAACAAATCATATTAAATCTGCAGATTAATATAGTTTATCTAAAATAAATCTCTGATGTTGTGGACTAACCTCTCCATCACTTATACTTTCTCCTCTATAACAGTGGTTTTCAGCATAAGCATCATCTGGAAACTAGTTAGAAATGCACATTCCAAGTCCCCACTGCAGACCTGCTGGATCAGAATGACTGTGGTAGGGCCCAGCAATTTGCCATTTAACAGGCTTCCATGTGTTTCTATCTGTGTTTAATGTTTGACAACCACTGCCCCTTAAGATTTTATTATTCAAACAGGTGTATTGCATTTCCAAGTGGACAATTTCCTATACAAATATTTGATGAGATCACTAGCTGAGCTGACAACCTGGCATCATGCAAAAGGGTCACCTCATACATAGCCTGTATGTTAAGTTTGCTGAAGATTTATGTTATGGCTTTGATCTGGAAAGTCTCATGTGTCCAAAAGTGGGGATTACAGGCAGTGCTTGGATCTTGAGAGCTCTGACTTCATATGTGGGTTAATCCATTGGATGGATTAATCCACTGATTGCTGAATGGACTACTGGGAGGTAGGACCTAATTGGAGGTGTGTCACTGGGGGTGTGTCTTGGAAGAGTTTCCCTTCTCCCCAACTTCTCTGCGTCTTTACTTCCTGTGTTCCAGGGGCTGAATGGCTTTCCTCCAACATGCCTTTCCACCATGATGTCCTGCCTCACCTCAGGCCCAGAGCAGCGGAGCCAGCCCACCATGAACCAAAACCACTATAGCCAGGAGCCAAAACATATTTTTCCTTCTTTAACTCATTTGTCAGATATTTTGGTTGCAGCAATGAAAAGCTAGCACAACATATGAGGGCTAGGTTGGACATTAGATTTAATTTTACCTGTGCACAATTTGCCAAGAAAGCAATAGACTATTGGCCTTGACGTAGGATGGCCAAATGGACTACAGACCACAGACCTTCACACTGTGTTCTTTGGAGCCCCAGAGTTCTTCATGACCTCTACAAGGCCTGCTTGCTGACCACTCACTCTCCACTAAAAATGAAACATCTTCCATTTGCTTCTGTTTTCTACATGAGGGTCTCCGTACGATTTCCTGTCAGTAGAAAATCCAACCTCTGAAGCAAAAAGAGTTTCAAAACCACTGATATAGTGTCTTGAACATGTGAAAAAACTCATTCAACTGTGAGTTGATATTTTAGGGAACTCAAACACACTTTGAACAATCTACTGTAGATGAGTTACAGTGATCTGCTCCAAACAAAAGAACCCCTATTGTGAGAAGTAGACCTAGTTCTTTATAGACAGTATCTCAGGTGTATTCACAACTGCCTTAAGACATGACAAAAATGTTATGTGTAAGAGGTAATGCATATGTTAATTAGCTTAAGTTAGGCATTCCAAAGTGTATACATATTTCAAAACGTTATGTTGTACATGATCAGCATCATTACCTCCCTTTAACAGATGAGGGGCTTGAAACAGAGCTTCATAACTTGCTGGAGGATCATATAACTAGTACAAAGGGGAGTCAGATTCTATCCTACACAATCTGTCTTCATAGACAAGGCACCAAAAGCATTGTGTTAGGTTGCTTTCTAGCTAAAGCCACTGAAAGACCCTAAAAGGCTCCAAGTTCTCCCTACTGGCTCTGCTTCAGCAGGAAGTGGAGACTAAACTGGAATTGTGATCTATCTGGCTGAGTGTTGAAAACCTGCCCAACACACACAGATAGAGCCTTTTGGCAAAGACCAGGAGACTGAATGGTTGCAGACATCAAAGGAAATGTGCTGAAGTTTCCTAATGGAGATAGATGCTGGGTGGGTGGGTAGATAGATAGATAGATAAATAGAGGTTGACTTCAAATTGGAATGGATTCCAAGGAATCCCTATTATAGTATAATCACCTTCACTGACCAGCATGCTGGGAGATACGAGAGGAGCATTAGAGCCAGGATGCTGAGCATTGTCCTCACACACAGCCCAAGTTCATCTCTGCAGTAGATCATAAAGAGTCACCACCACAGATGGTTGGTGAACTGCTCTGATGATGGCAAATTATTCTAATGCATGACTTTTGAATTTGGGAGATGTTTGTCAAAATAAGAATGTGCCCTTGACCGTGTTCTACACATAGGAGAATCATTTATCAAACATGTCATGGCAGCAGAGGAAGGCTGGGACTGCCATTGCCTGGGAGAGTACTCACTGCAGTTGTGCTGATTTGAATTATCTACCAGCCAGGGGACAGAGTGACTCAACACACTTCCCTGGGATGCTAAGATGTCTGAAAGCTGGGAGTCTTCAAAAGAAACAACAACGCCCGAAAGGTTTTGTTGTATAGGTTGTGTAGTTTTTTTTTTTTTTTTGAAAATTAAAAAAAAGCAAAGATTTTAAAAAACTGAAAGATGACTTTCAAGTGCTTAAAGGAGTTGACTTTTCACAGGAAAATATTCTTCAATCATCTTTAACCTAGCCGCATAGTCCTCCTTAATGCAAAATAACAATCCAAATTTTTTTCTATTAATGATACTTGAGGAATATGCTTATTCCTACTTCACTTAGTATGTAAACAAACCTTTCCCTGAGCTGACACACAGCTCCCAGCTATATAGATCACTTATAGGATCAGGGTTTAAATCAAACTCATCTTCCCTCACTGCCTTGTCTTTAGCCACTCATCGCATGATAAAATATTTTGCTTTTGGAAGATCTGCATCAATATTCTTTATATATGGTACAAGCAATCACTTAAGCCTCTTTCTCTGTCTTTAAAACATATTCAATATATGTGCAGTTTAAAAATCTAATCTTCAGAAGAACTATATGCTGACATCAGTGTGAATGACAGCGAAAGTCCCTCCCCAAATTCTCAGTTTTGTAAAAGCATAGACACCAGCAAACATGGTCAGAAACAACTTTTTCACGGTTCTGGAAATTAATCAAAGGCTTGATGCAAGTGGGAAGTATTTTGTTTCTAAGAAAAATGGTTGAACCTTGGTAAGAACAAGCATTTTGGTGTTTTACGTCACCCTGCCCCCATCCTCTCTGACTCAATAGTGGCCATGAAAACCAACAGCTGGGCAGCCATCAAGAGGTAGCTGAAAGGGGCTGGTGTTCCCTCAAAGCACAATAAGGTAATCGAAAAGTTAGGGGCAAAAGTAAAGGTGATATATGTGTAATAAGAATTATAATGCATTTATTTTTTTAAAAATCAATTAAAAAATAAAGTAAGCAGAAAAAAAAAGATGAGGTATAAAATGCCTGTGTCAGGCTTCAAAATGCTCTGACCTTGGGCTAGTCAGCTTTGTGTCCCACACGAGTAAGGAGCCATGTAAGGATGGAGGCTGGCATTGGAGCCATGCAGTCCCAAGCCAAGGAACGCCAGCAGTGGCCAGCAACCCACAGAAGCCAGGCAAGGAAGGATTCTTCTCTAGAGCCTTTAGAGGGAGCATGTTCCTGCCGGCACCTTCATTTGGGACTTGCAGCCCCTAGAACCGTGAGAGGAAACACTTGTGTTGTTTTAAGCCACCCAGTTTGTGGTCAACTGTTCCAAGGCTCTCTAGAAATTAATGCAGGGGTCTTAACCTTACATATCATTTGCTCAACACTTTCAACCTCCTTCTTAAAACTCTGTCCTCCCTTGCCCAGTAGATGTGAGTTTCCACATCTACATATAACTTACTTTTCTACAGTTGTTCTTAGTTTCTCTAGGAGTTAGAATCTGAACTTTGGTTAATTCAAGATAATATCAACAATATCATTGTAGAAATTTCCATTCTCATTCCTTGAAATTTTGTCTAAATTTAGGAGGCTTTCGGATTGCTAAGTGCCTTAAAAAGAGGATTCCTGGGTCTTTGTTATCTACCTGCTGTGGAATTCATTCATGCATCCCTATTGCTCTCTGGTCTCCAGTCACTGGATCACAACGACACAGGGTATCACTGCCCCAACTGCCATCTGTCCAGGTCTGCTGGCACTCTGGGCCATGTCCCACCCTCAGCTGCCCAGGAAAACATTCTGCTGGTCCCTGTGCCATAAGGGAACGTGTAGAGACTGTGAGACTGCCTCAAGCCCATGTCCCTACATATCCTTTGAAGCCATTTCTACTTGATGCTTGCACAGAATCCTGAGGAACAGCTTTTCACCCTGTAGAGAATCCAGGCATAAATCTTTTATTTTTGGATCCCCAAACTTCTCTAGACTGGACCTGGAAGACAGTGGGCATGGAATAGACCCCTTTCTCTGGGGGAACACAAGGCTTTTGCCTTCTACTAAGTCTTCATTTTTTCTCCCACACAGGAAAGCTTTTTTCTTTGGGTGGTGAATATTTGGCTTTGACTAACAAGTACTCTTCCAAACCTGTCCTGTTCCAAGCCATGGCATGCAACATGATTCAAAAAATAAATTTATATATCAAAATCATTTTGAATTTACAGAAGAATTGGAGACAATATGCTCACACGGAGTTTCCCCCATCATTAAAAATCTTATATTGGTATGGTACATTTGTTACAATTAATAAATCCATACTGATTCATACTGATTCAATAAAGTACATATTTTCTTCAAATCTCCATAATTCTGACCCGATGTCCTTCAGTTCTGAGATGACATTAGGGTACCTCATTCAACTTAGTTGTCATGTCTCTTTAGGTTTCTCTTGACTGTGACTTTTCTGAGATTTTCCTTATCTTTGATGATTTTTATGTTTTGTTGACAGTTTTCAGGAGTACTGGCCACTTAAATTTTATAGAATGTTTCTCAGTTGGATTTGTCTGTTGTTTCTCTTATAGTTAGACTGGGAGTATGTGTTTGGGGGAGGAAGGACACAGAAGTAAAGTGCCATTGTCCTTGCAATACACCAATATGACTCACCACTGTTGTTGACCTTGATCCCCTGGCTGAGGCAGTGCTACATTTCTCCATTGTGAAGATACTCTTTTTTTCCCTCTCTTTTTACTGTATTGTTCTCTTTGGAAGGAAGTCACTGTGCACAGCCCACACTTGAAGAGTGGGGAACTTTACCTTAGCTCGGTAGGGGCAGAGTCTGCATCAGTTGTTTGGAATTCTTCTGCAGGGAGATTTGTATAGTCTCCTTCATTCATTCAGCCCATCAGTTTGAGCTCATGGATATTTATTTTGCATCTTGGGTTGTGAAACAATAATACTTTTACTACTTTATTTTGTAGGTCAGATCCTTCCAACTTTGACCTTGGGGTCTCTATCTGTTGGATTCTATATCTTTCTCTTTTTTTTTTGTTTGTTTTTCAGTTGGAATTATCCAAAATATTCAAATGCAAAAAAAGTGAGCACTGACTTTTTTTTAACACCTGTACACATGGGTCAAACAGGCAAGGAATTGAGCTCCTACTCTGTCCTCCACAGCCCCCATCCTATGGTTGAAGCAGCCACTGGTCCTCGCTACCCTCTACCACACCTAGGAGTTAGGAGTGGCTGCTTTGTACTGCAGCTGGGATGCATTTGGTGTGTTCTATATTGTCTGCATGGCCCTCCCCAAATCTTCATTCTCCAAAAAATAAAAACTTAGTCATTAATAGGCAGGGTCCTTTCCTCCCACTGGCATCCATTCCTAACCTGCAACCAGCAAGAAGTCTCCTGAATATGTCAACTTAGTGAAAGAGGCAGGGTGGCCAGAGCTGAGGAACAGCTGCAGGGCTGCTCTCCTATGTCAGAGTGTGGATGGAAGAAATGAGCCAGATCAGTGTGGAAGGCTCAGCTGCACATCAGGACTCTCCACGAGACAGCATGAGAGCAGTTATCTCCACCGTGTTTAGATGGATCAATATACCCACGTTAAGGGGGAAAAAATCCAAATAACCAGCTGTTCAAGCACTGTCAAATTTCACGCTTTTCCACCAAGATAGCTCACATGGAGCTCTCCAGGTCTGTGCAGCAAGTGAAGGGAGGGTACCTGCCACTCTCCTGACAGCCTGTGTGAGGCACCAGAAACATCTGCTGCTGCTGCTAGCTCCCTTTGCAAATTCTCAGAGAACAGGAAGAACCAGGTTGTGAAGGGAGTGGTCCCACAGGCGGTCCTGGAAAATCAGTTTTTTCAAGCCACAAAGAGCAAGAGATAGAAAATGGTTCTGGCCATGAACAGGACCCTCCTGGGGAACATCTCCATCAGACCCCAGGGTCTCTCCAACAGTCTTATCTAGCTCCTCATCTTCTGTCAGCAAATCCTCAGTCCACTTAGCATAGAACCTTTTGGAAGCAGATTACCTGTAGAGAGGGTGCCCCAGCACTGGCTGCAAAAGCAGGGGCCATGGCTGTTGGGTGGGTCTTGCGTCACCTTGACATAATCCCATCATTGCAGGTTTTGTCTGTTTGTATAGTGCTTCTTTATTTTCTGGTTCTGTGAGATGTTTCTGTCCTAGAACCAGTCATTTCTCCGAGCCCTAGTTCCTTTAATTGGAGGATTGCTTCTGGAATCCAAGATCTGGGTGCAAGGTGTGGTTGCTGCTATTGTGGTGTCATGGCTTTGAGGCCCTCACAGCTGACAGAAACAGGAGATTTGGGTATGTATATTAAGCTGCATTTCTGCACGTAGCTATAAATATTTCTATAGGTAACTCTTTGGTAGATAGAAAATGAGTACCCCCCCACACTAGCTGTCCACATCTGAATCCCTGGAGCCTATTGTACCTTACAAGGCCAAGGGGCTGTGTAGGTATGATTCTGTTGTGGATCCTGACATGGGAACATTATTCTGAATTACCTGGTTGAGTCCATTATAATCACAAGTGTCCTTATAGAGGAAGACTGGACGCCCAGGGGAGAAGAGACCTGAAGACAGAAGCTGAGATCAGACAGACACAGAAGACATCCAAAGATGCTGTGCTGCTAATGTTGAACACAGAAGGAGGTACTGTGGGCTGCAGAGCGCAGCAGCCTCTGGAAATGGGAAAAGGCGAGGAAATGGATTCTTTCCCAGAGCTTCCAAAAAGAACAATATCTTTGCTTTATCCTAGAGAGACTCTAATTTTGGACTTGTGGCCTCCAGAACTGCAAGAAAATAAATTTGTGTTGTTTTAAGCCAGTAAATTTGTAGAAATTTGTGACAACAGCAATAGGAGACAAATACACAACCTGTGTCTATATGAAGCTAAGCATGAGTTTACAGTCGTGTCACCAACTCAAATCCACTTCCACATGGATCTTTTATCCCCCACCCCTGTTTATCTGTCACCTGCAATTCCAACAGTGAGACCCTGATTCCCACTTATTGCTTTCTTCTAGATACATGTGTAATGGTATCAGAATTGCTACCCTTCCCATGGAAGCACCACTACACCTGGCATTGATAGGTCATTTCTTTCTGTTATTTTATTTTGTGGGGTGGGGAAACCAGGGATTGAACTCAGGGGCACTTGACCACAGAGCCACATCCCCAGCCCTATTTTGTATCTTATTTAGAGACAGGGTCTCACTGAGTTGCTTAGTGCCTCACTTCTGCTGAGGCTGGCTTTGAACTTGCCATCCTCTTGCCTCAGCCTCCTTAGCCGCTGGGATTACAGGCGTGCACCACCGCGCCTGGCTAGGTCATTTCTTTTTACCACTGAAGAATATTCCATTGCATGAATGTATTACATTTGTTTATCGGTTAATCTCCTAAAGGATATCTTGGTTGTTTCTAGTTTGGGGTGATTATAAATAAAGGTACTAGAAACATTCTGCCTACAGGTTTTTGAGAGGACATAACTTTTCTTATTAGTTTGGAAATGTTGGTTGGCCAAATAAACCTTTAGGAGTGTATACAAATAGTGATAGAAAGGAGAAGATAATGCATGGAACGTGCACACAAAACATGTGCAAAATTGTTTGACTTTTGTTATTCTTTGTAACTTGCCTTCCCCAATTGTCAAAATAGTGTGCATGTGCATTAGGACTTTATCTCTGACCTGTTTTCTTCCCTTATTTTTTTGCTATTGTCCCGAAACCTTTTTTGAGAAAATTGGTCAGACAATCTGCTGCACACATCTCCGTCTGAATGTATCTAAGGCCTTCTGAATATCTAAACTAAGATGGAATTGGTCCAGCATCTCATTTATGCCTTTTTCTTTTAGGGGGGGTGGTACCAGGGATTGAACTCAGGGTCAAGTGACCACTGAGCCATATCCCCAGCCCTATTTTGTATTTTATTTAGGGACAGGGTCTCACTGAGTTGCTGAGTGCCTCACTTTTGCTGAGGCTGGCTTTGAACTCATGATCCTCCTGCCTCAGCCTTCCGAGCTGCTGGGATTACAGGCGTGAGCCACCACACCCGGCTTGTGCTTTTTTTTAAAAAGTAGTTTTCCTGAGGAACTATGTTGTTGAAGTGAGGAATTATAATCACATGGAGCATGGAGAGTCAACAGTATGCACACCCAGTTGCACTAATGCATATGGGTGCATTGTACAAATACTAATAGACTTTTGTACAGCTGGTCCTGTACCAGCAGCATTTTCTTTTATCGTTACTTGCTTTTTACACTTTGTTGGGCCACCCAAAGAAAATCTGCATATGGTACAATTTTACTCGAATCCATTCCAAGTTGTATATTTGTTTTCCAATTTAAAAATCACAACTCACCCGTGGAAAGACTATGCGTAATTCTGTAAGAAACTGCTAAACTGTCTTCCAATGTGACTGTGCCATTTTGCATTCCCAACAGCAATGAATCAGAGTTCCTGTTGCTCTGCATCTGTACCAGCATTTGGTGTTGTCAGTTTTAGTTATGTTTTGGATTTTAGCCATTCTAATATGTTTAAGGTAGTATATTATTGTAATTTTAATTCCCTAATTATATTAAGTAATTTTTGATATGAATATTTGCCCCTAAGAATCTTCTTTTGTGAAGCGTCTGTTCCAATCTTTAGCCCATTTTTAATACACTTTGTTTTCTTGCTGTTGTATTTTGAAAGTGGAACCAGATATTTTGAGATTTGAATTCCCAGCATTTGTCCCTAGTGTTTTACTATCTCATCTCTTGTCCTACGCCATTGCAGTGGTTTGAAAACACCCACTAAAACTCATGTTGAAACTTAATTTCCAAATTAGTATGTCAATGGCACTTGAAGGTGGAGCCTTTAGGAGATAAGTGGGGTTAGGTGACATCATCAGGGTGGGGTCCCCAAAATGGGTTCCCATGATGGATGATGGAGCTAGCACACTTGTTCTCTGCTGTGTGATGCCTTCTGCCATCTTATGTACAGCTGGAAGGCCCTCCTAGATGGCAGCACCTTGGTATTGAATTTCTAGCCTCCAGGACCAGGCACTAAATAAACCTCTCCTTTTCAAAATAAATAAATAAATAAATTGCCCAGTCTTTGATAGTCAGTTATAGCAACAGAAAACAGACACAGATAGTGGCAAAGTAAGAAAGTATGGACTGTGTCCTTGGGTGGGGGTGAACCCAAGACATGAGGCAGTGGATATGTGGGTATGTGTGCAGGTAACACTTCGGTTAATACTTTAAAATATTCTCCTTTAAAAATTCTCCTGTGAGGGGGAGAACAGATGGTGGGCCAGAGGGAGGCAGCATTCTGTGTCTCTCTGTGATCCAGATCTCACCTAGTCAGATTACGGCTTCTCTGAGAGTGTTAGAGGACCCCTATCCAGCTGCTCTCTGAGGAAATCACCAGCACTGTGACCCCATGAAGGGCTCCGGGCCTCAGTGTTGGAGCAGGACACTGAGCATTTGAGCAGGACTCCTGGCTCCCAACACACAACGTCCAAAGATCTAGCCACGCAGGACCTGTGAGCGCCATAGCAGAATCACCTATCAACACATCTGCAGACCGCCAAGACTTTCCCTGCTCCCACGTATGTCACTCAGCTGCTACCTACCCACAGCACAATGCCATCACCCGCTCCCCCCACCTCACCAGACACCTGGGCGCAGACCGCCTCCATTTTACCTCAACATTCTCACCATATTGGGTGGGGGCAGTTCCCAGATGGGATCTCCAGCATCCAGGTACCAGGTTTGCAACCGCCCCCCCCCCCCCAGCAGCAGTAACCCAACACAGTAGCTGCCCAACACAGGTGCCCAGTGCAACCAGGATGCTGCCCACAGGAGCCCTGGTGTGAGGGGTTCCTCAATTGGGAATTGTTAAGGAAAAGGAAGACGGGGCTAAAGTTTGGGGCCTAACAGGGATTGGGAAATCTCCAGGCAAGATAGGGAGATAGTACTGGGTGCTCAAGTCAGACGAGCAGTCCCAAAAAGAGGCCCATGAGGTGCAGTCTTCCTGCTGGGACTGGCGGGTGCCACTCCCCGCTTCCAGGCACCCTGCACCAGGACCGGTCTTCCCACCCTGGTTACCTCCACCATCCTGAGGGCAGAGACACCAGCTTACAACAGACGACCCCACCTATTGGATGAGAAGGGAAGCAGAAAAGATACAGATCTCTAAAACTAGCAACAATCCTGGTTTCTTCCTATGAGTTTTTTTTTTTCCTTCTACTCCTCTATCCTCCAGCCCTCACACCCCCAACATATGTGAAACTAAGAACTTTGCATGAAATAGGATTTTGAGAACTGAGTCATCTGAATAATAAAATATAGAGGTATTGTATATGCCCTTTTATTCTTTTTCTCTTCCTTTTTCTTCTTTCATTTTTATTTTCCCCCACAAATTTTACTATTTTAACATCCTGTATTTTTCTAAATACATATGTGTGTTTGTTTTATGTACTCTACTGTCTTCCCTAAATTAATTCCTTTCTATTCTCTTGATACTAACCCTCTTCATTAGATTTCTCTTTCACACTTCCTAAGATATGTTAACTCTATATCTTCACATCCTACCTGCTCAGCATATCGTCCAATGCCTCACCCCCAGTTCATTGTCCACCATCAGAATCTGTAAACTTTTTACAAAACTACTGATTATATCTTAGACAATAATTGAGTCCAACATTTCTGTACATTGAGACTAAACTATAAATGGCTTAATAACAACAAATTGTTATAGGTGGCATATTGTTGATATTGAAATCTGTTAACATTGTTCTTACCCACAAAGGAGAGGTCTGAGAACCCTACAAGGGCACTACAAACCTATAGGGTGAAAACAATAACACCCCAGACCTACAGAGCTGGAAAGGAACACACAGCAGTAACATGAAAAGACAAGGGAAGAAAGTGCCCCAAATAAATCAAGACAACACATCATTAGAATCATTGGCAGTCACAGCAGAAGAAAAGACAGAGAAGGATTTCAGAATGTACATAGTTAAAATGTTCTGTGAACTCAAGGAAGATATAAGACAGCAAATACAGGCAGTGAAAGATCACTTCAACAAGGAGCTACATAAACAAATACAGGAAACAAAAGATCACCTCAGCAGGGAGTCAGAGGTTCTAAAAAAAACAAACAGAAATTCTTGAAATGAAAAAAAAAAAACAATAAACCAAATTAAAAGCTCAATTGAAAGCATCACCAACAGAGTAGACCACTTGGAAGATAGGGCATTATACAATAAAAAATATATAATCTTGAAAAGAATATAGATTGCCGCAGTCTTGCTGGGCACAGAATCACGAGCCACTCAAGCAGGAACAAAACTTTATTTTTGAAAATGCCGCCAATACCCCGTACGCGCCCGATAAGCAAGACGGTCCACCCATGCGGTCGCGTCTACCGGAACCGGAGCCCAGGACCTCCCCCGGAATTCCCTCCTACTATCCTTCCCCAACCAATGGGAACTCTCCAGGAGTCCCATAACATGAGTCCCGTAGCAGGCCAAGGTGAACAGCAGGAGTCCAATTTCCATATGAATGTAAATCTTAACATAATCATATCAACTCAATGGCTAGCTGGCGTCACCTTACAACCAAAAGTGCCATGCATCATATTATTTGGTTGTGGCTCCTAGCATCTGCCCCCTTCTGTTTAATTAAGCAACAGGCAATGTGGCTAGGGACCGTGCCTGTTAGGTATGTCCAATTCAACATATGGTTCTTACCCGTCATCGGAAAACTGACCTCTAGGCATCAGCCTTCTGTCTTAGGTTGAAACCATTGCAACTGAATCATACCTGTCACTGACTACCGGTCCAGTATATAGCCATACCTGTGGATAGGCCTATGCACCAGTGGGGGGGGGGGTGAGGTTCTTTGCCTCACCTCTGTTGGCCCCCAAATTTGGCCTTGGTGCCGGTGGGGGGGTGAGGTTCTTTGCCTCACCTCAGTTGGCCCCCAAAATTAGACCATCACTAGTAGAAGGGAGGAGGATACAGAAATGCCACGACATCAAATCAATAGATGGCTCTTTAGGAAAAATTGCATCACTGGTGACACATCAGCAAAGATACGCCAGCACTACCATAGTTCACTGTATCAACAAATAGAGCACAATGCATACAAGTGATACATAGTCCAGGCAAGTTTTGTAAGCAGTTCAAAGTGGAGGAATCTATCAATATGTCCATTTCCTCCCAAAATAAATCAACTCAGTGATTGAGCATTACTTGTTGAGTTATTATTCATTGATGCATCAGTTTATACAGTTTGTTGTGTTAATTATTGAAGAAGTTGTAGTTTGGATTCATCTTTGTCTTCACCAGCACTGGGATGAAAATAGGGATTGACAATGATGTTAAGAAAAGAAAAAAATGTAACATTTCAACAGGTATTAATAAAAAAATTTTTAGAACAATTTACATTATCCTGAACAGAATTATTAAATATAATGAAAAGGAAAGGTGAAAGTAAACAAACAGATCTGTTAACCTGCTTATTTGTACACATATTAAAACAGTCTTCAACAGCTGTTTACCCAAATTAAATTAAACCATTAAAATCATGTGAATAATAAAAAAAATTTGGGATCCATATTTTTATGAGTGCTCCTCATATATGATATATGGACATACGCACATACAGACATACAACACAAACAGAAATGTGCACACGTAACATACAACATATAAGACAATAGTAAAGGCCTTGTAGATTTACCTAGGTGAAATCTCCATTGCAATGTTTAAAAACTCCATAGTCAAAAAATAAAACTGATCAGAAAAACATTAATTTATGTCTGTATGAGCTCAAAAATAAAATGGAACATTATGATGTGGGAAAAAGCAATAATAAAATAGATATTGAAAAAAGCATCCTGGTTGATCACTGTCGCAGATGTAAGAATAGCCAAGCTGGAGTTCTGGATATCAGCTGTTATGGATTTGAGTCAAATCATCTTCTTTTTCTGTAGAAATTGTTTTGGTTAACCTCTCTGGAATCCAAATCGGCTGCTGTTCCTCCTGTGGAAAAACACAGACAGAGCCCCAACTCCAGACTATCACTGGGTCCGGACCTTTCCATTGTCCTGTTAGAATATCCTTCCAAAGTACCTTAGGCTTATGTGCATTTTTGGGGTACAAATGTCTTTCTGCAGCACTAAGCCCTGATGAATCCAAATTTAAAAAGTTTAGAGTAAAAAGGGTTATTTTAAGTTTATCTTTGGGGGATATATACCCCTTTCCAATTCCCTCCTTTTGTTTTAATAAGTACATTTTAATAGTTTGATGAGCTCTTTCAACTATGTCTTGTCCTTGTGGATTGTATGGGATTCCTGTTATGTGGGTAATGCCAAATGATGAGCAAAATTGTTTAAAAGAGGTAGAAGTATAACCAGGACCATTGTCCATTTTTAACTGTTTTGGAACGCCCACAGTGGCAAAATTTTGTAAGCAATGAGCTATAACATCTTTAGTTTTTTCTCCGGCATGAAGGGAGCCCATCAAAAATCCGGAAGAAGTATCAACTGTAACATGTAAATATTTTAATTTTCCAAATTCTGGCAAGTGTGTGACGTCCATCTGCCAAATATAGTTAGATATCAGTCCTCTAGGATTGACTCCAAGATTAACTTGTGGTAAAAATGTCACACAATTTTGACATTGTTTTATTATATGTCTGGCTTGTTCTTTAGTTATTTTAAAACGCTTTTGTAAAGTATTAGTATTGACATGGAACCTTTTATGAAAATTTATAGCTTCTTCTATTGTGGAGAAAATATGTATGTCATGTGTAGATTTATCTGCTAGTTCATTGCCCATACTAAGGGCTCCAGGCAATCCTGTATGTGCCCTGATATGTCCTATAAAGAATGGATCTTTTCTGTCCCAGATTAGACTTTGTATAGCGGAAAACAAAGAGAAAACAGTAGAAGAAGGTGAAATCCTACCAGCATCTTCAAGGGATACTATGGCATTAACTACATACTGACTATCAGAAAATAAATTAAATACAGAACCTTTAAACATCATAAAAGCTTGTAATACTGCATTAAGCTCTACCTTTTGAGCTGATTGTTTGGGTACTAAAAATGTAAAAGTTTGATCAGGAGTAACTACTGCTGCTGTACCATTGTTTGACCCATCAGTGAATATATTTGGAGCATTTATGATAGGGGTTTTTCTTGTCATTTTTGGAAAAACTACAGGATGCTTAGACCAAAAAGACAACAAAGGATTAGATGGTAAGTGATTATCAAATGAAACACTAGATTTACACATGATTATTGCCCAAATATTTAACTCATTAGCTAACTCATCAATTTGATCCATAGTATATGGAGTAATAATTTTATTGGGAGAAATCCCAAACACTCCCTTTGCTGCTTTTATTCCTTTGAGTATTAATTGTCCTACAGCCTCAGGATATCTAGTAAGAATAGTGTTAGGAGAATAAGATAAATGTATCCACAATAATGGAACTTCTTGCCAAAATACTCCTGTAGGAATATTTTTTGTTGGTAGTACAATAAATAATAAAGGCAAACTTATATCAATTCTATCCAAATGCATATTTTCCATATATGTCTCAATGATTTTTAATGCTTTTCTTGCTTCAGGCGTTAACATGCGGGGTGAATTTGGATCTGATGGGCCTTTCAGAATATCAAATAAAGGTCCCAACTCTCCTGTTGGTATGCCTAGATAAGGCCTTATCCAATTTATGTCTCCCAATAACTTTTGAAAGTCATTAAGTGATTTGAGTTGATCTACTCGTATTTGAATTTTTGGTGGACGGACCATGGTTGAGGATAGTAGAACTCCTAAATAATTAATTGGAAGATTTAATTGTACTTTATCTATTGCTATCTCTAGATTATAATTTTTTAATAAGTTTGTAAGTGTGGCATAACATTCTAGCAATGTGTTTTTATCTTTATGTGCCAATAACACATCATCCATATAGTGAAATATTTGTAGTTCAGGATTTTGATTTCTAAGTGGCTGGATTGCTTTATTAACATAAATTTGACACATAGTTGGGCTGTTAGCCATCCCTTGAGGGAGTACTTTCCATTCATATCTCTGATCAGGACCTTCATGATTCAGTGCAGGGATAGTAAATGCAAAATGTGGACTATCCTCGGGATGAATTGGAATTGAAAAGAAACAATCTTTAATATCTATAGCTAAAACATACCAGGTTTTTGGTAAAGCAGACAATTGGGGAATCCCTGATTGAGCAGGTCCCATAATAACCATCTCATTATTAATGGCTCTTAAATCTTGTAATAATCTCCATTTACCAGATTTCTTTTTAATGACAAAAATGGGAGTATTATGGGGGGATACAGAAGGTTGTATATGTCCTTCCACTAATTGTTGTTTGACCAGGTCATGGGCTACTTGTATCTTTTCTTTAGTCAGGGGCCACTGAGGAACCCACACTGGTCTTTCTGATTTGCAAGTAATTTTGATTGTCTCAGTGGCCCTTTCTGAAAACCCAATCCATGTCTATTTATTTCTTGATCTATTTGAATTGGTGCTGTCATACCCTGTTCTTGTTCTCTTAATCTTTTTTCTTTCCTAAAGCCTTGTCTAGCCCTAGTAGTGGGCGCATTAGGATTGATGTTATTTGTTAATGTCAATCCTAATTGATCTAGGACATCTCGTCCCCATAAATTTATGGGAAGATGATCCAATACATAGGGCTGTATACTTCCTTCACATCCTTCAGGATCCCTCCAATCTAATACCATAGCACTTCTATGGGGATTTGTTGCCACTCCTAGGCCTCGAAGTGTTTGAGTGGCTTGTTGTAATGGCCAATGTTTTGGCCATTCTTGACGAGATATGATGCTGAGGTCAGCACCTGTGTCCAGCAGCCCATTAAAGTCATGTCCTTGAATATTTAATTTTAGCATTGGGAGAGAATCTAAATTTAAAGACAGCATAGCCCAGTCTACACCTGTGGAGTCTAATCCCTTGGAACCTCTTTCTACATTACAACTGGAAAATTTATCATGCAGGCTGGGTACTATTAATAACTGTGCTATTCTATCTCCTGGTGAAATTACTGATATACCTCTTGGAGAACTAGCTATAATTTTTATTTCACCCTCATAATCGGGATCAATTACCCCATGAATTATCATAAGTCCTTTTAGTGTAGAAGAACTGCGTCCCAATAATAAGCCTACTGTTCCCTGGGGAAGAGGTCCTTTTACTCCTGTGGTAATGATTTGAACTCCCATCTCTGGAGTTAGTACTGCTCTGGCAGAGGCACAGATGTCCAACCCTGCGCTCCCTCTAGTTTGTCTGATGAGGGATTTAATGGATAATCGTCCTGGGCACTACCTTGATGGTGCTGCTGGGTTCCTCCATTGCCCCGTATATTTGTGGTTTTTGGCCCCGGGGCATTGGGCCCTCTAGTCCATTTTTTGGCAATGGAGCCTGATACCCTTCTCCACAATATCGTGGGTAAACACTTAGTCCTTGTCCGTTTTTTGATAACGGAACCCTCTATGGTGGTTTGAGAACGGCATTCATTAGCTCAATGTCTCCCTCTATGGCATCGTGGGCAAATACCCGGTATTCTATTCCTTTGATACCTAGCTTTGTTAAATCCTCCTCCTATGGGGCAACTCCTTTTAAAATGTCCTGTTTGATTAAAATTATAGCATGTTTTTGGCCTGGCATCTAAAGCCTGTTGTACTGCTGCTAAGACTTGCCCTTGTTCATTAATGTCTCTACATAATTTAATATATGTGTTTAAATCTTCATGTCTCCATGGTCTAATGACCTCTCTGCAGCAATAATTTGCTTGGTCATAAGCCAGTTATTTTATAAATGGCATTGCCTGTTCTGTATTTCCAAATATTCTAGAAGCTGTCTGAATAAGCCTATCTACAAATTCAGCGTAAGGTTCATTAGTTCCTTGTATTACCTTAGATAATTGACCTTGTAAATCTCCATGCCCCTGTAAAGTTTTCCATGCCCTAACTGCATCTACAGCAATTTGTGCGTATACACCAGGATCATATTCAATTTGTTGTCTTTGACCCTCATAAGGTCCCTTTCCTAATAACATATCTAGATTTCTTTGAGGGTAAACGGCTTCTGCATTTCGCCTAGCTGTCTCCATGCAAAATTCCTCATTGGCAACCTTCCATAACAAATATTGTCCTCCATTTAGCACAGATCGACACATGTTAGCCCAATCTGCTGGTGTCATGTCCAAGTTGGTAACAGATTCGACCATACTTATGGTAAAGGGTGCTTGAGGGCCATAGGATGTTACAGCCTCCTTTAATTGCTTTACTGTTTTGAAATCTAAAGCACGGTGAATTTGTTGCCCTCCTGCCTGCTCAAGTACAGGGCATGCTAATCTTTGGGGTCCTGCCTCAGAATTCCGTCCATCAACTACAGGAGTTGAGGGCCGCTCAGCTGTAGATGGAGCTGTTGGTTGAATTACGCCCTCTGGTGATAGAATGGAGTTAGTAGCAGCCTCCTGTTGTAATTCTCCACCTGATGGCTGTTTTTCCTCTAAGCTTTCTTTCTTTAAATTTTCCTCTGTCTGACTAGCTTGGGAGACCTTCTCTTTTGCTTGACCTAATGTTTTTTCTACCATAGTCTGGACCTCTAACAATTTACTTAACAGTCTTTCGGTTTGTTTTTTACTAGATTCTAATCTACTATAAAGGTAACGTAACCCAATAAGATAGGATAAAACAAAGCCGAAACAGAATGAAACAAAAACAGAGCAGAGAATGGTTGTATCAATTTTTTCTTTCTCAGGGCCGAATAACTTCAAACCTTGAGCCAACCATTTTTCCCAGTTTGCCTGAGAAAATTCTAGGGCTAGGGAGCTTGAAATAAAAACAAAATAATCAAAACAAGAACACATTGTTTTTTGAAATGGTTACCCATTCTGTCGCCTTCCCTCAGGGGCGAGCAATTTTACTCACCTCTAAGCTTCAGGCATTCCCCGTCTGGGCCACCAATTGCCGCAGTCTGGCTGGGCACAGAATCACGAGCCACTCAAGCAGGAACAAAACTTTATTTTTGAAAATGCCGCCAATACCCCGTACGCACCCAAGAAGCAAGCTGGTCCACCCATGCGGTCGCATCTACCGGAACCGGAGCCCAGGACCTCCCCCGGAATTCCCTCCTACTATCCTTCCCCAACCAATGGGAACTCTCCAGGAGTCCCATAACATGAGTCCCGTAGCAGGCCAAGGTGAACAGCAGGAGTCCAATTTCCATATGAATGTAAATCTTAACATAATCATATCAACTCAATGGCTAGCTGGTGTCACCTTACAACCCAAAGTGCCATGCATCATATTATTTGGTTATGGCTCCTAGCAATAGATAACACAGTGAAAATGGTAAGAAACCATGAGCAGAACATTCAAGAAATATGGGATCGCATAAAAAGACCAAATTTAAGAGTTATTGGGATAGAGGAAGGCATACAGTTTCAAGCCAAAGGATTAAACAATCTATTTAATGATTTGGAAAACCAAATTCAAGAAACCTACAGGACACCAAATGTACAAAATCACAACAGATCCACACCAAGGTACATTATAATGAAAATGTCCAACATATAGAATAAGGAGAGAATATTAAAAGCCACAAGAGAAAGGAATGAGATTATGTATAGGAGGGAACCAATTAGGATAACAGAGATTTTTCAACACAGGCCCTGAAAGCTAGAAGATCCTGGAACAACATATATCAAGCTCTGAAAGATAATGGGTGCCAACCAAGAATCTTGTATCCAGCAAAACTAAGCTTTACATTTAAAGATGAAATAAAAGCCTTCCATGATAAACAAAAGATAAAGAATTTATAGCTAGAAAACTGGCACTACAGAACATCCTTGGGAAAATATCCCATGAAGAAAATATTCCATGAAGAAAAACAACAATGAAAATAGCAGAGGGAAGTAGTTACCCTAAAGGAAAAACTAATCAAAGAAGAAAATCAAGTCAAATTAAGTAACAAATATAACAAATATGGCTGGGATTACAAACCATGTCTCAATAATAACCCTGAATGTTAATGGCTTAAACTCACCAATCAAAAGACATAGGCCAGCAGATTGGATTTAAAACAACAAAAAAAGAGAGACCCAACAATATGCTGCCTCCAGGAGACTCATCTGATAGGAAAAGACAAGCACAGATTGAAGGCAAAAGGTTGGGAAAAATCATACCACTCACAAGGACTGCAGAAGGAAGCTGAGGTTTCCATCCTTGTATCAAATAAAGTAGACTTCAAGCCAAAGTTAATCAAAAGGGATAAAGGAGGACATTATATACTGCTCAAGGGATACACCAACAAGACATAAAATCATAAATATATATGCCCCAAACAATGGTGCAGCTCTGTTCAGCAAACAAATTCTTCTCAAGTACAAGAGTCAAATTGACCACAACACAATAATCTTGGGTAACTTTAACACACCTCTATCACCACTGGATTGATATTTCAAACAAAAGTTGAATAAAGAAACTATAGAACTCAATAATACAATCAATAACTTAGACTTAACTGACATATATAGAATATTTCAACCTGCATCAAGTAGATATACTTTTTTTCTCAACAGCACAAGGATCCTTCTCTAAAATAGACCATATACTATGCCACAAAGCAACACTTAGCAAATACAAAAACGTAGAGATAATACCATTCATTTTATCAGATCATAATGGAATGAAATTGGAAATCAATGACAAAATAAAAAATAAAAATTACTCCAACACCTGGAGACTAAACAATATGCTACTGGATGAACAATGTGTCACAGAAGACATCAAGGAGGAGATTTAAAATTTCTTAGAGGTAAATGAGAACATAGACACAACATATCAAAATCCCTGGGACACTATGAAAGCAGTACTAAAAGGAAAGTTCATTGCATGGAGTTCATTCCTTAAAAGAAGAAAAAGCCGACAAATAAATAGCCTCACATTATATCACAAAGCCCTGGAAAAAGAAGAAGAAATCAGCAGCAAAAGCAGTAAAAGGCAAGAAATAATTAAAATTAGAGCTGAAATCAGAACAAAATAAACAATTAAAAAAATTGACAAAACAAAAAGTTGGTTCTTTGAAAAAATAAATAAACTTGACAGATCCTTAGCTGCGCTAACAAAGAGAAGGAGAGAGGAAACTCAAATTACCAGCATATGTGATGAAAAAGTTAACAACCCAACAGACATTACAGAAACACAGAGAATAATTAGAAATTATTTTGAAAACTTATACTCCAATAAAATAGAAGATATTGAAGGTATTGACAAATTTCTTAAGTCATACAATTTGCCCAGATTGAATCAGGAAGATATACACAATTTAAACAGACCAATATCAAGTGATGAAATATAAGACACCACCAGAAGCCTACAAACCAAGAAAAGCCCAGGACTGGATGGATACACAGCCAAGTTCTACAAGACCTTTAAAGAGGAACTAATACCAATACTTTCTATTTTATTTTAGGAAATATAAAAAGAGGGAGCACTTCCAAACTCATTCTATGAGACCAATATCACCCTGATTCCAAAACCAGGCAAAGACACATCAAAGGAAGAAAACTTTAGACCAATATTTCTAATGAACATATATGCAAAAATTCTCAATAAAATTCTGTCAAATTGAATACAAAAACATATCGAAAAGATCCTGCAACCATGATCAAGTGGGATTCATCCTAGGTATGCAAGGTTGATTCAACATATGAAAATCAAGAAATGTAATTCATCACATCAATAGACTCAAAAATAAAAATCATATGATCATTTCAATGGATGCAGAAAAAGCATTTTAAATACATCACCCCTTCATGTTCAAAGCACTAGAAAAACTAGGGATAACAGGAATATATTTCAACATTGTAAAGGCTATCTACACTAAGCCTCAGGCCAACATCATTCTAAATGGAGAAAAATTGAAGGCATTACCTCTAAAAACGGGAACAAGACAAGTATGCCCTCTTTCACCACTTCTATTTAACATAGTTCTTGAAACACCTTTCAGATCAATTAGACGAAAGAAATTAAAGGGACATGTATAGGAAAAGAAGAACTTAAATTAGCACTATTTGCTGACAATATGATTATATACTTGGAAGACCCAAAAAGCTCCACCAGAAAACTTCTAGAACTAGTAAATTAATTCAGCAAAGTAGCAGGATATAAAGTCAACACCCATAAACAAAGGCATTTCTATATATCATTGACAAATCCTCTGAGAGGAAAACTACCCCATTTACAATAGCCTCAAAAAAAAAATACTTAGGAATCAACTTAATGAAAGAGGTGAAAGATCTATACAAGAAAAACTACAGAACCCTAAGAAAGAAATCAAAGAATACATTAGAAGATAGATAGATCTACCTTGCTCTTGGATAGGCAGAATTAATATTATCAAAATAACCATACTTCCAAAAACACTATACAGATTTAATGCAATTCCAATCAAAATCCCAATGGCATTCCTCATAGAAATAGAAAAAGCAACCATGAAATTCATCTGGAAAAATAAGAGACCCGGAATCACTAAAGCAATCCTTAGCAGGAAGAAAAAAGCAGGTGACATCACTATACCAGACCTTAAAATATACTACAGAGCAATAGTAACAAAATCAGCATGGTATTGGAACCAAAACAGAGTGGTAGACCAATGGTACAGAATAGAGGACACAGAGACTAACCCACAAAATTACAATTATCTTATATTGAACAAAGGCAACAAAAACATGCATTGGAGAAAAGATAGCCTCTTCAACAAATGGTGCTGGGAAAACTGAGAATCCATATGCAACTAAATGAAATTAAACCCCTATATCTCACCATGCACAAAACTTAACTCAAAGCGGATCAAGGACCTAGGAAATAAATCAGAGACCCTGCGTCTAATAGAAGAAAAAGTAGGCCCTAATCTCCATCATGTGGGATTAGGCCCCAACTTCTTTAATAAGACTCCTATAGCACAAGAATTAAAACCAAGAATCAATAAATGGAATGAACTCAAACTAAAAAGTTTCTTCTCAGCAAAAGAAACAATCTGTGAGGTGAATAGAGAGCCCATATCCTGGGAGAAAATTTTTACCCCTCACACATCAGATAGAGCACTAATCTCTAGGGTATATAAAGAACTCAAAAAGCTAAGCACCAAAAAACAAATAACCCAATTAATAAATGAGCCAAGGACCTGAACAGACACTTCTCAGAAGAGGATATGTAATTAATCAACAAATATATGAAAAAAATGTTCATTATCTCTAGCAATTAGAGAAATGCAAATCAAAACAACTCTAAGATAACATCTCACTCCAGTCAGAATGGCAGCTATTATGAAGACAAACAACAATAGGTGTTGGCAAGGATGTGGGGGAAAAGGTACACTCATACACTGCTGGTGGGACTGCAAATTGGTGCAGCCAATATGGAAAGCAGTATGGAGATTCCTTGGAAACCTGGGAATGGAACCACAATTTGACCCAGATATCCCTCTCCTAAGCCTATACTCAAAGGACTTGAAAATAATATACTATAGGAACACAGCCACATCAGTGTTTATAGTAGCACAATTCACAATAGCTAAACTGTGGAACCAACCTAGATGTCCTTCAGTAGATGATGGATTAAAAAAATGTGGCATAGATTCCAACATGGCAGTGGGCGCAGAGAGATCAAGTCCCTGACCTCTTCAGCTGTGCAGGCATAGGGAGTTGTAAATAACCTAAATCTGTTTGCTCAGGATCACTAGGCAATGCTGAGCTGACGTGGATCTGGGGCAAACAGTCTGGGCCTCTCAGAACACACACTGAGCCCGGATCGGCGGAATTCAAGCTCCCGTTCGCCTGCTTCCCGCAGACAAACAGCTGTGACTCAGCACTACTCCATCTGGCTGAAACAACTGGTCAGCCCTTCTGATCCTACGGAGGTAAATGCCTACCGAGCCTTCATAGGTAGTGGCCACAGGTTTGAAACGGGGCTTGGGAGAGACAGTATGGACCCACCCGTTGCATTGGTCACCCGGCAAAGGGAAACGAACTGTCGCCATTTGCAAGAGACACCACCATGGCAGAGAACTGACATCATCAGACTGCAGTGGAGGAGATAACTTCATTGAAACCTGCGGCTACAGGTGTGTAATCCCCTAGCCTTCCCTCTCCACACATCGGGGAAAACTTAAGGGCCCCTCCCAGCTCTCCCATAAGGGCCCCTCCCAGCTCTCCCGTAAGCGCGATAGCCAGCCCGAGGGAATCAGAGGTTGCGCGGGACCCGTGGCGCGGAACTACCGCTCCCACCAGGGCTGACTGCTGAGGTCTCTTGCACCAACTACCGGGGGAGTGGCTACCGGAGGGCAAGTAAAATTCGCTGAGGATTCTCAGCCCCAAGCGCTACAAACTTAGGGTCTGAGGGAATGGCAAACTGGGAGAGTGTGCCCAGTCGTTCATGAAAACAGGGCTCCCGGGAGCAGCAGACCTGGCGTGTAGCCAGTATTGTGGTGAGCAGCACCTGTGAGAGGGGCCTGGCTAGAGGAAAAGTGGTAAGTGACTAGACACAGAGGAGGCCCTAGGCACTCAGGATTGGAGACTCACCCAGTCTGGGAGGAGCTGCTGCACAGTGATTGGTTCCCGCGTATTGACAGGAGAAACTTGGCCTGGTGGGCACAGCGCCACCTACTGGAAGAGAAGTTAATCAAACTCTAAGACTGCATTTATTATTATTTTTTCTTTTTTTCTTTTCTCTTTTTTTTGATTTGGGTTTTTCTTTCATTTTTATTTTTCCTTCTTGTTGTTTTTTTAAAATTTTTTTACAAATTTTTAAAATTTTTTTTTCTTCTAATTTTAATTTTAATTTTTTTTATTATTATTTTTTTTTAAAAACTTTTTTTTTCTTTTTTTATTTCCTATTTTTTTTCTTCTTTTGTCTTTTCATTTCTTTTCAATTATCTTTTCCCCCCTTCCTTGAATTCTACCTGCTTACTCTCATTCTCTTTAGTGACTTCTTCCCTTCCCTTCTAATACCTTTCCTCCCAAGCATCAAATAAATTTATAGGAGTAAACAGTAACTCAGCAGTCAAACAGAACAAGAAGTAACATGAGCAGCTTCAAAAAGCAAGGAATAAAAGGAGTACAAACAATGCAGGACAGCCTAAATGTTCAGGAGGACCTAGAGTCATCAGAAAATTGGTCATATAAAGAACTCAAGGAACACCTTAGACAGATGGAATGGAACCTTAAAGAGGATACAAGACAGCAAATTCAAGCAGCGAAAGAACACATTGAGAATGAATTACATAAACAGATAAAAGAAGAAGTTAAGCATCTTTATCAGGAGATAGAGATTATAAAAAATATTCAAACAATAACTCTAGAAATGAAGGAAACGATAAACCAAATTAAAAACTCAATTGAGAGTATCACTAACAGAGTGGAGCAAGTAGAAGCCAGAACGTCAGATAATGAAGACAAAATATATCATCTTGAAAAGAGTCTAGCCAACTCAGAAAGGCTGGTAAAAAATCACGAGAAAAACATCCAAGAGTTATGGGATAACATAAAAAAAACAAACTTACGAGTCATCGGGATAGAAGAAGGTACAGAGATTCAAACCAAGGGAATGAGTAACCTGCTGAATGAAATAATTACAGAAAACTTTCCAGAAATAAAAAAGGAAACAGATATACAAATTGAAGATGCATACAGGACACCGAGCACACAAAATCACAGTAGACCAACGCCAAGACACATTGTTATGAAGATATCCAATATACAGAACAAAGAGAAAATATTAAAAGCTACAAGATAAAGGAGACAGATTACATTCAGGGGTAAACCAATAAGGTTAACAACGGATTTTTTATCACAGACACTGAAAGCAAGAAGGTCATGGAACAATGTATTTCAAACACTGATAGACAATGGATGCCAACCAAGAATTCTGTATCCAGCAAAATTAAGCTTCAGGTATGACAACGAAATAAAAATCTTTCATGATAAACAAAAGTTAAAAGAATTTGCAGCCAGAAAACCAGCATTGCAAAGCATTTTGAGCAAAACACTACACGAGGAAGAAATGAAAAACAATAACCAAAACCATCAGTGGGAAGGGCCTCGGCAAAGACAGAGGGCGAGGGGAAAGATAATCATGGAGAAACAAACTAAATTTTTTTAAAAAAGGATAAATAATCAAACATGGATGGAAGTACAAACCATATATCAATAGTAACTCTGAATGTTAATGGCTTAAACTCTCCAATAAAGCGACATAGGCTGGTATCATGGGTTAAAAAAACAAATCCAACAATATGCTGCCTCCAGGAGACACATCTGATTGGAAAAGACATACACAGGCTGAAGATGAAAGGATGGGAAAAAAATATACCACGCACACGGTCCTCGTAAGCAAGCAGGGGTGGCCATCCTCATATCAAATAAAATCGACTTCAAGACTAAGTTAATCAAAAGGGATAAAGAAGGACATTATATACTGTTAAAAGGAACCATTCACCAACAAGACATAACAATTATCAATATTTATGCACCAAATAATGGTGCTGCGACATTCATAAAACAAATTCTCCTCAAGTTCAAGAATCAAATAGACCACAACACAATAATTATGGGTGACTTCAACACACCTCTCTCACCATTGGACAGATCCTCCAAACAAAAGTTGAATAAAGAAACTATAGAACTCAATATCACAATCAATAACCTAGACTTAACTGACATATATAGAATATATCAACCATCATCAAATGGATATACTTTTTTCTCAGCAGCACATGGATCCTTCTCAAAAATAGACCATATATTATGCCATAGGGCAACCCTCAGTAAATATAAAGGGGTGGAGATAATACCATGCATTTTATCTGATCATAATGGAATGAAACTGGAAATCAATGATAAAAGAAGGAAGGAAAAATCCTACATCACATGGAAAATGAACAATATGTTACTGAATGATCAATGGGTTACAGAAGACATAAAGGAGGAAATCAAAAAATTCTTAGAGATAAATGAAAATACAGACACAAAATATCGGAATCTATGGGACACAATGAAAGCAGTTTTAAGAGGAAAATTCATTGCCTGGTGGTCATTCCTCAAAAAAAAGAAAAAACCAACAAATAAATGAGATCACACTTCATCTCAAAGCCCTAGAAAAGGAAGAGCAAAACAACAGCAAATGTAGCAGAAGGCAAGAAATAATTAAAATCAGAGCGGAAATCAATGAAATTGAAACAAAAGAAACTATTGAAAAAATTAACAAAACTAAAAGTTGGTTCTTCAAAAAAATAAATAAAATTGACAGACCTTTAGCCATGCTAACGAAGAGAAGAAGAGAGAGAACTCAAATTACTAACATACGGGATGAAAAAGGCAATATCACAACAGATGCTACAGAAATACAGAAGACAATTAGAAATTATTTTGAAAACCTATATTCCAATAAAATAGAAGATAGTGAAAACATCGATAAATTTCTTAAGTCATATGATTTGCACAGACTGAGTCAGGAGGATACACACAATTTGAACAGACCAATATCAATGGATGAAATTGAAGAAGCCATCAAAAGACTACCAACCAAGAAAAGCCCAGGACCAGATGGGTATACAGCGGAGTTTTACAAAACCTTTAAAGAAGAATTAATACCAATACTTTTCAAGTTATTTCAGGAAATAGAAAAAGAGGGAGCTCTTCCAAATTCATTCTATGAGGCCAACATCACCCTGATTCTGAAACCAGACAAAGACACCTCAAAGAAAGAAAACTACAGACCAATATCTCTAATGAACCTAGATGCAAAAATCCTCAATAAAATTCTGGCGAATCGAATACAAAAACACATCAAAAAAATTGTGCACCATGATCAAGTAGGATTCATCCCTGGGATGCAAGGATGGTTCAATATACGGAAATCAATAAATGTTATTCACCACATCAATAGACTTAAAGATAAGAACCATATGATCATCTCAATAGATGCAGAGAAAGCATTCGACAAAGTACAGCATCCCTTTATATTCAAAACATTAGAAAAACTAGGGATAACAGGAACTTACCTTGACATTGTAAAAGCTATCTGTGCTAAGCCTCAGGCTAGCATCATTCTGAATGGACAAAAGTTAAAGGCATTCCCTCTAAAATCTGGAACAAGACAGGGATGCCCTCTATCACCACTTCTATTCAATATAGTTCTCGAAACACTGGCCAGAGCAATTAGACAGACGAAAGAAATTAAAGGCATAAAAATAGGAAAAGAAGAACTTAAATTATCACTATTTGCAGATGACATGATTCTATACCTAGAAGACCCAAAAGGGTCTACAAAGAAACTACTAGAACTAATAAATGAATTCAGCAAAGTGGCAGGATATAAAATCAACACGCATAAATCAAAGGCATTTCTGTATATCAGCGACAAAACTTCTGAAACAGAAATGAGGAAAAACACTCCATTCACAATATCCTCAAAAAAAATAAAATACTTGGGAATCAACCTAACAAAAGAGGTGAAAGATTTATACAATGAAAACTACAGAACCCTAAAGAGAGAAGTAGAAGAAGATCTTAGAAGATGGAAAAATGTACCCTGTTCATGGATAGGCAGAACTAACATCATCAAAATGGTGATATTACCAAAAGTTCTCTATAGGTTTAATGCAATGCCAATCAAAATCCCAAAGTCATTTCTTGTAGAAATAGAGAAAGCAATCATGAAATTCATATGGAAAAATAAAAGACCCAGAATAGCAAAAGCAATTCTAAGCAGGAAGTGTGAATCAGGCGGTATAGCGATACCAGATTTCAAACTATATTACAGAGCAATAGTGACAAAAACAGCATGGTACTGGTACCAAAACAGGCGGGTGGACCAATGGTATAGAATAGAGGACACAGAGACTAATCCACAAAGTTACAACTATCTTATATTTGATAAAGGGGCTAAAAGCATGCAATGGAGGAAGGATAGCATCTTCAACAAATGGTTTGGGAAAACTGGAAATCCATATGCAACAAAATGAAACTGAATCCCTTTCTCTCACCATGCACAAAAGTTAACTCAAAATGGATCAAGGAGCTTGATATCAAATCAGAGACTCTGCATCTGATAGAAGAAAAAGTTGGCTCCGATCTACATATTGTGGGGTCGGGCTCCAAATTCCTCAATAGGACACCCATAGCACAAGAGTTAATAACAAGAATCAATAAATGGTACTTAATTAAACTTAAAAGTTTTTTCTCAGCAAGAGAAACAATAAGAGAGGTAAATAGGGAGCCTACATCCTGGGAACAAATCTTTACTCCTCACACTTCAGATAGAGCCCTAATATCCAGAGTATACAAAGAACTCAAAAAATTAGACAATAAGATAACAAATAACCCAGTCAACAAATGGGCCAAGGACCTGAACAGACACTTCTCAGAGGAGGATATACAATCAATCAACAAGTACATGAAAAAATGCTCACCATCTCTAGCAGTCAGAGAAATGCAAATCAAAACCACCCTAAGATACCATCTCACTCCAGTAAGATTGGCAGCCACTATGAAGTCAAACAACAACAAGTGCTGGGGAGGATGTGGAGAAAAGGGTACACTTGTACATTGCTGGTGGGACTGCAAATTGGTGCGGCCAATTTGGAAAGCCGTTTGGAGATTCCTGGGAAAGATGGGAATGGAACCACCATTTGACCCTGCTATTGCCCTTCTCGGACTATTCCCTGAAGACCTTAAAAGAGCATGCTACAGGGATACTGCCACATCGATGTTCATAGCAGCACAATTCACAATAGCTAGACTGTGGAACCAACCCAGATGCCCTTCAATAGATGAATGGATAAAAAAAATGTGGCATCTATACACAATGGAGTACTATGCAGCAATAAAAAATGACAAAATCATAGAATTTGCAGGGAAATGGATGGCACTAGAGCAGATTATGCTTAGTGAAGCTAGCCAATACCTAAAAAACAAATACCAAATGTCTTCTTTGATATAATGAGAGCAACTATGAACAGAGCAGGGAGGAAGAGCAGGAAGAAAAGATTAACATTAAACAGAGACATGAGATGGGAGGGAAAGGGAGAGAAAAGGGAAATTGCATGGAAATGAAGGGAGACCCTCATTGCTATACAAAATTACATATAAGAGGTTGTGAGGGGAATGGGAAAATAAACAAGGAGAGAAATGAATTACAGTAGATGGGGTAGAGAGAAAAGATGGGAGGGGAGGGGAGGGGGGATAGTAGGGGATAGGAAAGGTAGCAGAATACAACAATTACTAATAGGGCATTATGTAAAATTGTGGATGTGTAACCGACGTGATTCTGCAATCTGTATTTGGGGTAAAATTGTGGGTTCATAACCCACTTCAATCTAATGTATGAAATATGATATGTCAAGAGCTTTGTAATGTTGTGAACAACCAATAAAAAAAGAAAAAAAATGTGGCATATATACACAATGGAATTTTACTGAGCAATAAAAGAGAATAAAATCATGGCATTTGCAGATAAATGGATGGAGTTAGAGAAAACAATGCTAAGTGAAGTTAGCCAATCCCAAAAAGACAAATGCTGAATGTTTTCTCTGATATAAGGTGACTGACTCATAGTGGGGTAGGGAGGGGGAGCATGGGAGGAATAGACAAACTCTAGATAGGGCAGAGGGATGAGAAGGGAAGAGAGGGGGCAAGGGGTTAGCAAGGATGGTGGAATGTGATGGACATCATTATCCAAAGTACATGTATGAAGACATGAATTGATGTGAACATACTTTATATACAAACAGAGATATGAAAAATTGTGCTCTTTATGTGTGATAAGAACTGTAATGCATTCTGTTGTCATGTATTTAAAAAAATAAAGCAATTAAAAAATAAAAATAAAAGTTTTCCTGCTTCTAGGGCTGGAGTTTAGCTGAGTACTTGCCTAGCATGTGTGAGGCACGGGTTTGATTCTCAGCACCACATATAAATTAAAGGTCCATCAACAACTAAAAACTATTTTTTAAAAAGTCCTCCTGCTTCTGTCTCACTGCTCCTCACTGGCTTTTCTTCCTCCACCATTCCCTTCAGTGGATGGTCATTGTTTAAGGTTCATGTCCTGCCCATGCCCTATTTCACTGTACCTCATGGCAGCTTCTCTCGTAGTTCCATACATCCTGTCCACAGCCCTGCCTCCAATCTGTACCTCTAACTGAGTGTTAATCATCCAGTTATCTGAGTATCGCCCACAATACCTTCTGGGCATCCAGAATTCAATTTGCCCACAATAGAATGCTTCTGCTTCCTCTCTGGCCCTGCCTCCTATTGCTAATCTCCATTGTCCTCTGTCTCCATGGATGGTATCACTGCAGCAGCCAAATTCTGCCAATTCTTCCTTTTAAACCTAGCTTACATTTCTCTTTTCTTTTCCATTGCCATATTCTTATTTAAGTCTCCCTACAGTCTTTCCCCTTCCAAATTGTCCTCTGCATAGAATTTCTTCCTAAATAATTTTTCTCAATGGTTCAAAACCTCCATTGATACAAAATAGCATTGACCTCCCACAAACCCAGTGCTCAATGTCCTCCCAAGCCTGCATTCCCTTGAGGATGCCCATTTGGCACAGTTCCTGTGTGAGCCATGTGAAGCAATGGGAGTATATGCCCTGTGCCACCTCGAGCACACGGGACCACCCCAAAGCCATTTTAAAGTATATGTAAAATTTATTAAATATTTTAAAATAATTGCAGGCATAAAAATTTCAAAAGAAAGTCAAAGAATTCCATTATGCCAGGCCTATGGATACAGCTGGGTGGTAGAGGACTTACCTAGCATGCATGTAGTCCTGGGTTTGACCCACCACACACACTGCAAAAAATAAATGCATACCTAAATAAAAACCACCAACAAGAAAAACAAACAAACATTTTCCTGGAATCTCAGGGAAATGGGAGGCCGAGGCAGGAAGATTGCAAGTTTGAGACCAGCCTGGGCAACTTAGTGAGACCTTGTCTCAAAATAAAATATAAAAAGGGCTGTAGGTATAACTCAGTAGTAAAATGTGTCCATGAGTTCAATACCCAGTACTGGAAAAAATAAAAAGGAATTCCCTTATGCCTTACAAAGCATATCTTGTACATTTCACCCAGATTCCTCAAATTTTAACATACTCCAAGAATGAGCTATACTTGCACTCTCTCTCTCTCTCTCTCTCTCTCTCTCTCTCTCTCTCTCTCTGTGTGTGTGTGTGTGTGTGTGTGTGTTTGTATCATGCTCCTTTTACTATGGTTATCCAGGGTAACAGGCCCCAACTTTCCTCTTTCCTACTACCTGCTGATGACTATGATCTTTTTCAGGAGTAAGCACCAACCCCATTGAAGTTCCAACCCAGGGTTTGCTTCATTGGAAATGAAGAAAAGTCAGGCCTCTTTTGCAGAAGAAAGCCACAGATGTCAAAGCCAAGAGCTGCTGGGTGCCTGTCTCCTATTGTGTCGGAGGAACCAATGTGGGAAAGGAGGCTACGTGCAGAGGATGGAGGGCATTTATAGAAGTAGGAGGAAGTTTACTATTGCAGGACTTACAAATAATTTCATGAAAAAGAATGGGATCCAAAGGCCAAGTACATGGGGGCTGGAGGTGTGGCTTAGTTATCTAGAAAATCCTTCCAAACACTTAAGCCACACCTCCAGCCCCAATGTACTTAGCTGGGTTTGATCCCCAGCACTGCAGAAACAAAACAAAGCAAAAACACACACATGCACACACGAGCACGCATGCACACGCACACACATATACACAAAGCTATGCGCAGTTGTCTGCACTTTACTGTGTACAGGCCAAGTGGAGCAAGTGCACATTTTAAGGCACAGGTTTTGAGAAGGCTTCCTGACAGGAGCTCCCACCTAGGAGATCTTGTTGTTGTTATATTAGGAGAGGAGTCAGTTTCCTAAATGCCCAGTATGTTTTTTTTGGTTTGCTTTGGTTTAACTTTCTCTCCATCACTTCCCTCATCAGAACCTTCACCTCAGCACCTATTGTGAGGGCTTTTGTTGTTGCTTTTACCTGTTTGTTTACAGGTCTTCCACTCCCTACCGGGCAATGGCCTTCATCAGGATCATATATCTCTGTAGGCACCAGGGCTCACAGGAAAGGCAAATACAGCAGAGGGTTAATGCACAAATTTCAAAGCCAATTAGACTTTTGAATCCCATCTATATGTAGTTTATAACAACTGTGAGATCCTAGCCAAGAATTTTTAAGCTGTCATCTCTTTATCTTCACCTCAACCCTTCATCAGGATACTATGAAGAGTATATTAAATTGTATGATCACACACAAGTGCCTGGAACATAAGACTCAATAAATGTTAAGTAGTAGTGTGATTAATAGAGTACCTGGCACACGGTAGGTATTCAACAAGTGGTAATTATCATCGTTATCATCATATTTATCATTAATAATAGTGTTTTATTTGAGTGATACCACTAATAGAAGTAAGGAGCCTGGGGATGAAGGTCGGCCTCATGCAGGTAAATGGGATCTTGGCACAACACCAGGTTAAAGCAGTTGGTGGCACAATACCAGGTAAAAGCAATTGGCTCTTTGGGTTGTACTTACCAGGGTTAAACAAAGTTATCCTTATTCCTTCTATAGAAATGTCATTCACAGTGTTGTAAGTAGCTGCTTCCATCAGGTAATTATCCAGAAAATCCTTCCAAACACCTCTAATATCATCAGTAGAGAGTTCTCTCAAAACTGTATTTATCTAGCAGAACACAAGCAGGTGATTGAAGGTGGAAAAATCAATAAACTAGAGAGAGGAGAAAAACTGACACATTAACACAGATAAAATCAACTTTGTTTTGCTTCCTTCCCTCACCTTCAAAATAGAATTAAGGGAGATTAGCTCTTAGTCGTGAGGAGCAGTGGCTAGGGATGAGAATAAGCAAAGTGGCTAGGGACGAGAATAAGCATCAGACTGCACTGCTCCTGTTCTGTGACTGTCACTGCTGATTCCCACCTGGTCACTCGCCCTTCGTTACTTGTGCCTTTGCCCCTGGTTTACCCCTCTCCTTCCCTCTCTAATCTGTAGCCATTCTTGGAGATTTCAGTGCATGCAGATGATTTAGTCCCAGCCTTGAACTCTTAGGTCTCTGGCCTTCACCCTGCCTCAGCCATCCCTCACATGGTCACATCCTGATCCTTGATATCTAAAAATGGAGCCGAATCTGCCATCTTGACCTTGAATGCCACATGCATGAACACCCACATCTCATTCTCCAACTCCTTATGCCCATCCCAGAGATTCTCGGGCTCTGGCAGGGCCTGCCATCGGGGATAATCACTTGTCCTCCATCCATCGCACTCCTCTGTCCTCACTCCCCATGTTACCTAGCTTGGACTCTACCGGCTGTTGCACAACCACTCCCTTGCAACCGTGCCAAAACCTTTAGCACAACTCTTCTTGCGTCTTACCTGGGATTTGCCAATCTTAGTTAATATTCGATCCTGGGCACTGTGTGTCTGTGGCCCAGGAGCTGGACACTGCTAGAGTAAACCATGCGCTGCACCTACTGGTTTCCGAAATGAACGTGCCAAAAGCCCAGTGGGCAACCGTCTCAACCAGTCCTCCTTATTTTCTAGGGAGTTTACTCCCTCCCTCCAGAAACTGTTTCCCAGCTTAATGTCACCCCTTATGCCTGTAATGCCTTCTACCCCACTCATTCTTAATTCACCAAGGAAAGAAAGTGGCAGGGAGCTATCCTTGACTACCACCTGTCCCTGGAGTAGTACCCCATTTCTCTTCTTCAGAGCAAAAATCCTTAAAAAAAAAAAAAACCTGTATATTCCCACTTCCTTCACTCCCATTCTCTCTTCAGTCCACTTCAACCCAGATTTGGTCTTTATTCTGCCCTTGACTTACCTAACTTCTTAATAGTATTTGATAAAATTCTTGAAAATCAAATTTATTAATATATAATTTACAAATGATAAAATGTGCCCAGAATTTGGCAAATTTTGATCAGGGTACACATCTCCATAAAGACCATTACCACAGTCAAGGTACAGAATATTTCTATCATCCCAAAAATTATCTTTGTCACTCATCTAGCCAATTCTCACACTCACCTTGACCCCAGATGGCCACTGAGGCTACCCTAATGGGTGTGTTGGGGTAGCTCATCATGAAAATAACTTTGTATTTTCTTGATGACTAATAATGATGGACATTTTTTTGTGTGTGATCATTGGCCACTTATGCATCTTTTTCTTTTGAGAAATGTTTGTTTAAATCTTGTTGATTATTTAATATTGTCTTACCAGATGCCACAGTTCTTTGTGCATTCTAGATAAATCCTTTGTCAGATACAGGTAGAGTTTTCCCCCCTTGCTTTATGGTTTTTCATTGACTTTTAATTTTCTTAATGGTGTTTTTTAAAAAATAAGATTTTAATTGTAACAAAGTTCATTTTATAAAAATTTTCACTCACAGATTATAACTTTGTGCCCTAAAAACTTATTGCCAACTCCAGAATATCAAAGATTTTATTCCACGTTTTGTTTTAGAAGTTTTGTAGTTTACATACTTGCATTTTGGTCTGTGATTTATGTTGAGTTGATTTTTGCAAATAGTATGAGGTGAGAGTTGTTCTTCTACTCCATGTGAACATCTAGTTGTTCTGGGGACATTTGTGGAAAAGACTAACCTTTCCTAATTGTCTTATCTCCTCTGTCAAAACTCAATTCATGATACATGCGTAGTCTATTTCTGGACCACACTGTTCCGTTGATCTATAAATGTTGACTTTTCTTCCTGTTTGCTTTCTGTGAAGCCATATTCTCCTGATTTTCCTCCTGGTCTCTATTGTCTAGATCCTTCTAGAAACTTGATCCTAGGCCTCCTCTTGTCTTTTCTGTCTGTCCGTTGCCCCTCCATTAAAGATCCATAGGGGTTAATTAGAAAAAAAGGGAGTGGGAGCAAGAATCGAGGAGAGGAGACGTGAGGTATGGAGAGGAAGGAAGACGCCTGAGAATGATCAGCATTGCAGGATCTGGGAAGTGAGGGAGAGCACTGCTCGCAGAAATTCACTATGTAGCTGGAGTCTAGTCTGGGGAACGGACCGGGCAAGGGAAAGCTGAAGGATACTCTGTGGGCCATACCGAGTTTGTCCTTAAACCCGACAGCAGAGCGGAGAACTGTCATAATTAGAATGGGTGAAAAATAAAATGTCGTGGTTGTAAATAGTGAATGAGTATGCAGTCCCTAATATGGAGTTTATGAAGAGTATTTAATCACCTCAGAAAATTCAAATTATGTATCTTTGAAAAATAAGCTCAATCCGAACTACATAAAATATATTAGTATGCATTTTAAAACACATTAATATATTAATATTAGCATTTTTAAAAGAAAGAAAAATGTACCACATGGTCAACAATAGCTATTCTTTAGTGTTAAGATTGCAGATGGTTTCATTTTCTTCCTTTTACTTTTCTAAATTTTTAATTTTTAATACAATTATCTGGTATTAAAGCTATAAGAAGACATTTTTAAAAGCATGCCAGAAAAGAAATGTCGTATTTTTAGAAAAGATACAAAGTTCCTGTTAAGAATAAGGAAGCTGTAAGGGTCTTTTGTTACAAATCTGTATCTTATGGTTTTATTTCTAGTTTCAAGTTCACTATTTTGTACTTCTTGGACATAGTAGATGAATAAATATAACTGATGTGATCTCAAGCCATCAGCTGGATAAAAATCAAGTTTCTGAATTGAAGGCGCCATTCCTTAGGGATGTAGTAATCAACACCCACGTCTGGTTCAAAATCATGTAGCTGGCTGGGAAGGCTTCTTCCCAAATCATCCTTTTTAATATTTGTTTATTCGTCCCAGGATTTGGGTATTATGGTGGAAATGAATAGGAGAATATTTTGAAATGATCTGATCATTTAGGACAAGTGTTCTACTTACACAAATACAAATTACTACCATTATTTTTTTTTATCCCACTCTAGGGTCCTGAGCCAGCTTTTGAAATTTTCTATGTAAATGTCCTCGCAAACCCGTGAGCCAAATGGATAAAGCAAAGGCAGCACGCCAGGCGGATTTGCATGGGCACCCTCTGGAGGACTGTGGTGGAGGGTTGTCTTGCAGTTTCGGAGGCAAATTTATTTGTTGTAGTGCAGATGGTTGCCTCAAGAACCATTTATAACAAATGGCTGTTATAGTATTCCATTTTCATTAATTTAGGGCCAGATCAGTTTTGTCTGAGTTACAAATGGATCAGAGAGTCTGTTCATTTCAGACTTCCAACAATATACATACATTTTTATTATACATATTATATATATCGTGACCAAAAACACCTGGCAAGAACAACTCAGAGAGGAAAAGTCTATCTTGGCTTATAGTTTCAGAGATCTCAGTCCATGGTCAGTGGACTCCATTGCTCTGGACCTGAAATTGAGCCAGACCATCATGGCAGAAAGGTATGGCAGAGGAAGGCAGTTCAGGATGTGGTCACTGGGAAGCAGAGAGAACTCTGCTCAGCCAGGACAAAATATAAATTCCCCAGCCATGCTCCCAGTCACCTGCTTCTTCTAGCTATACCCTATCCGCCTGCAGTTACCACCCACTTAATCCATATTAGTGGATTAATCCACTGTTTAGGTTATACCTCATAGTCTTATTATTTCACCTCTAAATGTTCTTGTATTGTCTGACACTTGAATTTGGGGGGACACTTCATGTCTAAACCATAACGTTCCATGCTTGGCCCCTGAAAGCTCATGCCCATCTCACAATTCAAATACTTGGTCTACTTCTAAGAGTTCCCTCAATCTTAATAGTTTCAGCATTACAAGAATTCCTAGCCCAAAATCTCTTTTGAGAGTTAGAACTCCACCTGGGCAAACAAGTTCTATAAATCCATGCCCAGCATCTGGGGCACATAGCATCAAGACGTTCTCTCCAAAAGGCTTCTGTAGCTCTGTTCCTATGGCCTTGCTGGTAGCAGCCCACATGGCCTCTCTCTTGGCTTGATTCCTACAGTTTTCCTTTGGCAGACATCCTGCGCTCCTGGCATCTCTTAATCTTGGGGTTTTCCAGTGCAGCTTTGGCTTCCTTCTCACATCTTCATGCCTCACACTCTTAGGGCTGCCTACAGGGACTCTGAGCCTGTTATGTTTTGCATTGCCTCCCAGGCCTTCCTTTGGAATCTTGGTGGAAGCCTCCATGACCCTTTAACTCCAGCATCCTACATTCCTGCAGAAGCAGCACCACATGGTGGATGCCAAAGTCTGCCACTATCTTGAGGAGAAGCGAAGCCTCCATGGACCCTGGCTGCAGCAGCCTCTAAGGACCTGGGCAGCTGAACATGAAGAAACAACTTCCTAGCCCCCCTGCCTCCCCGCTCCCGTGCAAGCAGGGTGCCCCACTCATCTCTTCTCAAAGTATTTTTACTTTTATACCCTTGAACCTGAGATGGGTGTAGTCTCGCCAATGTCTGAGTGTCCTTAAGCCATCTGTCCTGTTGTTTCTGGGTAAAGGACTAGAGTGTTTCTTTAGTGGCTATAATTCTTTCAACAAACTCATCTTCCTCAGCCCAGTTATACTCACAATTTTCTGGCCAACTTGCAAGTTTTTCAAGTCTTTCTGCTCCTTATCATCATAGTAAACTTGGATAAAAGCTGCCAGCAATATCCATGCTGCTACCTGAATGCTGTACTGCCTCGAAATTTTCTCCATCAGATTAATTAGTCTCTCCTCTTTAAATTGAGCATTATAAAAAGTCTCAGGACATGGGCAAAATGTAAGACAACTTCTTTGCCAGAATGTAACATGAATGTCCTGGAGTCCAGTTTTCAATAGAATCCCCTTCCTCTGAAACCTCATGAGCCCAGTCTTTACTGTCCAGTCCTAACAACATTCTGGTCTTCTGAGCTCCCACCAAAATTGCTCATTAAGCTCTAATTACAACATTCTAAAGCTTTTCCAGTTTGTGTCTCTAAACTTGTCAAAATTTCTGCAAACCAGATCCAGTGACTTACTTCCTCTATGCACAACCTACCTGTCTACAGTTACCACCCAGTCAATCCGTATCAGTGGATATGGATACACCTCATCGTGTAAACATTTTGCTTGTGAATGTTCTTGCATTATCTCACACGTGTGATTTTGGGAGGCACTTCATATCTAAACTGTAACAGAAACAACAGGTTGATGGCTGGTTCCGTGTACTTTCAGACACATAAGCTGTTTGGGTAGCTGGAGTTAAGAGATCAGGAGGGGCAGGAAGGAGATAAACTTGGAAAAGTGGCTAGATGGTAAAGGAAACAGATCATGTCATAAGCTTGATTTTATAGATTAGGCACCATTTGTAAAATTTCATGTGATCAGCATCAGTTTCCCATTTCTTTATGTTTGTTTGTGAGTTTGTTTCTTTGCTTGATTTGAATCTGTCCTTGTCCTTCCACCCATATCCCCAGCCTGTTCTTTCTGCCCCTGGTGATCTGGAAGTTTACTTCTATCTCAGTTGGTTAGCAGTTGCCCTTAAGAATATTCTTAAATGCCTCTGAGTAATTTGTAAAGAAAAGAAAATGTACTTCTTACAATCTTGAAGCTGGCAAGTCTGAGATCTAGGGGCATAGACAAGGACCTTTGGGTTGCAGAAGGTGAGAGAGCAAGACAGGGTCAAAAATCACTTTTATAACAAACCTACTCTCTTGATAATGAACCCACAAACATGGCTTTAATCTATTCATGAAGGCAGATCTCCTCATGACCTAATCAACTCTTGAAGGTCCCACTTCTTAACACTATTGCATTGGGGATTAAGTTTCTAACACTTGAACTTTGTGAGACATTCAAAATACAGCATTGTCAAAAGACAAAATACAGCAGATTTATTGTAAAGATCAATTGGCTCTATTTTCAGTCCTAGAATCAGGCAAAATCTCTTTCTATAAAACAATAGGAGGGAGGGGGAATGATGGGGAGTGATACTGGCCAAATTATATTGCTATAATTTATTCATGTGCAAATATGTAACAACAAATCCCATTATTATGTACAAATATTATGCACTAATAAAAAAAATGTGAAGAGATGAGAAAAGAAAGAAAACAGAATATGTGTTCCAATGAACTTAGTAAAAAAGTTTTTTGTTTGTTTGTTTTTAAGAAGATCTGAGGAAAGCAGAAACAAAGGGAAAAAAGAGGGATTGGCCATTTCAGTTACTTTCTTGAAAGGTCAGAGAGACAAAACCAAAGAAAAATAACTTATTGGTTAACTTTAGCTCTCTGGCTCACTTGGGAGCTCTCTCTCTCTCTCTTTCTCTCTCTCTCTCTCTTTTTCTCTCTCTTTCCTTCTGGTAAAGATTAAAGCTGGGGGAACTTCATTAAAATACTTGAATCTAGCTTATTTGAGAACATTGGCAGTTGCTTCTCTCTTCTGATTACTCAGGTCAAACAACAACTTAGTATCAGTTTGGTGGAACTTTAGCATGCATGACTCCATTTTGATTTTTAGTCTGACCTGTTGGAGACATCTAGCCAGTGTAGTGGCATATGCTTGTAGTCCCAGCTACTTGAGGCTGAGGTAGGAAGAGCACTTGAACCCAGGACTTTAAGCACTTAAGATAAGCCTGGGCAACACAGGGAGACCTGGTTTCAAAAACAAACAAACATCAAGCCATTCTGTAATTGTAATTGAACAGTACCTTCTTTATTTGTCAAACTTTCCTAGCTTCAACTCTTAAAGAATGTGCAATTTTCTCTGATTTCTAAAATTAAACTAGTAGGCATTTAGAGAGACTAGTAGAGGGACAATGTGCTGACATAACCATGAGCTCATATCATGATCCATTAGCCTGACCTTGGATTGGTTACCATTAGAGCTAATTGACCAGCCCTCATGGGGCAACCTGGGCAAAGGTTCAGAAATCAGAGTACTGAATGCAACTGCCAAAGGCCATCATTAAACATTCACTGTGAGCAGGTCCTTTCTCCTTTGACTCAGCCACGAGTGAGACAGGCGCTGAGGGCAGCTCTCCCACTCACCGTGTGCTTCCCTAATTGAGCCCCTGAACCCTGATGGACCACCACTTGCAGACCACCAACCTCAAATCCCTAAACTGAGAGAGAGAAAAAAAAATTTGCAGAGTGAATGAGAAGTAGAGATCACAATAGTAAGTGCTCCTATTGAGCACTTTTATAGCAAGTGGTCAATGAACAGTGCCCCCCACACGGCAATCTCAGTATGCTTAATTAAAAAAAAAAAAGAAGAATTTACCCAATTTAAAATGAACTTCCCCTAGCCATTACCTCTCCTGTGGAACATTTTAAGGTTGTTCCAGTTTTCCATTTTTATGATAAATGCTACAAAAAACATCATTGTGGATACAGTTTTATCTTTTGAACTATTTTAAGATAAATCCTTATGGTAGGTGTCAGTTAAACAAAGAATATAAATGTATAAATATAAATATAAAATCTGTAGATTTTAATGCATGTTGTCAAGTAGGGATTCCAAAAGAAATTGATGAATAATTCCTAAATCTGTTAAGAGTTCACCGGTTATCTTAAAGACATGCTTGAATTAAGTGTGATATTCTTTCCATTGTTTTGCTTGACAGATGTAAATGAGACCTTATTAATATTTGGATGGGGTATTATGACTGATAATATTAGATCTTAGAATATCCAATGGTTGATTCTGCTTTTGTGTGACTGTGTTGTCTTGTATTTTAGTGGTAGGTTACCATGCATGAGCATAAACACAGGTAGGTACACATGTACATGCTATGATACTCACCTCATTACCTATTAAGTTTTCATATGTGATTTTCTATATTTATGGATTTTCCACTCATCACCCTCTTTGAAATTTCTGACTTTATGTCAGCATCATTTAAAATGCATTCTAAGGATATTAACCCTTTTCCTTACTCTGTCTTTCCTTCTTTTGTTATTGCTGTTGGTGTTGTCTTTTGATTGCTTACAATCATCCTTGTCTGTCACTTTATCCACAATAATTCTAAAATTATTTTACTGGGTTCTAAAAACAATTATGTTAGAATTTGGACTGATGCTGATTAATGCAATTTATACTTGAACTTGGAAAACTATTTAATTTCTTCACTAAGATATAGAAGATCTCTGAAGTACTCTTTTTCCATATCCCAGTGTAATTGCATAATTTATCTTATGTAGACATGCACATCCCAGACTAATTCATAGTGTACATTTATTAGAGTCTTTATTGTCTTTTTTCCTTTTCTTTTTTTAACCAGGGGTTGAATCCAGGGGCGCTTAGCCACTGAGCCACATCTCCAGCTTTTATTTATTTATTTATTTATTTAGAGACAGGTTCTCACTAAGTTGCTCAGGGCCTCACTAGGTTTCTGAAGATGGCCTCAAACTTGGGATCCTCTTGCCCCAGTCTCCTGAGCCACTGGGATTACAGGTGCGGGCCACCATGCCTGGCTATCCTGAATGATTTTAAGCTGACTCCTTAGATTCTTTTTATTTAACTACAAGTAATGCGTTTTCACTACAAATTTTTTTATCACAGATAATAAATTTGTGAAGGGCAAGTTTAAGAGGAAAAGGAAAGGAAAATTTCAACCAGAATCTACGGGCTTTTAAAATTTCAGTTAAAACCATTCATATCCTTTTTTTAAAAAATACTAGCACATATTTAATGCAATTCGTATTTTTAAGTAAGAATATGACTATCTTGTATATATTTCTTTCTCTGGCAATTTTCTTAAATTTTATTATCTATAAATAATAGATATTTATAGATAATAAATATTTTATTTCTTTCAGGTAATCAATTATAAAATTTTATTTATTTATCACATTATAACTTACAAAAGCAATGTAAGAAAGCAGTTCTAGAGAGAGGAGAGAAGGGGAACATACAGCCAACTCCCCCCTCCCCCACCCCTCCCGCCGCCATATTTCTCCTCTGCTGCTGAGAAAGGACACACTTTTCTACACCCGCTACCCATGTTGGGCATATAGCCTGTAGTGTTCAAAGTTCTTGTTGAATGTTCAGGAGATTCATTGGCACACGTTTTCCCAGTGGAAAGGGGTACTCTATTAAAAAGAGATGTGTGTTTATGCACAAGCTCTGACCCAACGTCTGCTTGAACTGATGATCCACTCTGACCAACCTGCAGCTGTGTCAGGGAGCAGGTCTCAGGAAGCTGAGTTCTCCAGCACAGCTTTGTATTCTAATTTATACTACATATTGCCTACTATTAATTAATAAAGGGTGTTTTGTTTCTTACAGCTTCCTACTCCCAGATGCTTAACATATTAATGCCTCCATGGGACCAAGGACTCAATGTGTCCAGAAGCTAGCCCATGGGAATACAGCCCTAAGTGCAGAAGTGCTTCTGGCCCATGTGGTGTCTGTGTAATCGCAAACTCCCATGGCTTAAAGTATTTGAGTGCGTTCTGCTATGCTATTTTATTTTAATAAATGCAACCTAAATGAACACAATATGGGTGGTGTTACTTAAAGTTGTTCAACATGTAACCTACCAACAGTATACATTGGCCTGGCCGGGTGTGGAGACAGAGATTCTTTGTGACACTGAGGTGACTTCACTGATAGGGGAGAGGCAGTTGATCCAACATTTGAGCGATAGCTGAAATCTACAGGCAAAGCTTCACAGGCTCAAATGGCATTAGGTTGTCCAGAAAGTGGATTCATTTTGATATCCATAAAGGGTTGCCTGGGTTCTCCAAATGGAGTTCTTATCTTAGGCAGACCATCTTTCCTAGGGTAGGAGTGAATACCTTGGGGACTTAAAATTGCAGAAGCTTGGCAGTATTGTGGATGTCAGAGTCCCACAGGGACAAGATAAAATTATTGCTGGAGCTAGGAGGACTCACCTCAAAATAGACTTGTAAAATACAGAAACAGGGCATAGGGAAATATGGGCAATTTGGGAAATGTTCAGTAGAGTAGGAAAATAAGAGGTGAACAAAGACTTTTAGTGCAGTGAAAATTAAGCAAGGTACAGGAATTAAAAAAAAAATGGTGGAGGGAGGGGCCATCGAGGAATATGCAACAGACGTCACTGTTTCCTATGGGACCCTTATGGATTTGTTCTGAGGAAACACCAACTGCAGAATGGGTTTCACGTTGGGATTGAGGACTCTCATATCCAGTAACATGGTGGACCAGAGAACCTAAACATTTCTTCTAAACACATGGAGGTGATAGATAAAACATGCCAATCATGCTTATAAAAGTTTGAATGAACTCCCAAGAAGGTAAAAGAAATCCCCAATGTTCAAAAATAGAAGGACCTGGTGTGGTGGTGCACACTTGTGGTGGTGCACACCTGTGATCCCATTGAGCTGTACCCCCTCCCCCAAAGCCAATAATTTTTCAAAAGCTAAAATCATAAAACTTTCTATGTTGGCAAATTTAAAAGCACAGGAATAACAACCAACCTTTTCCAAGTGCTTATTAATTTCTAGACATTGTTCTAAACATGTGATGTTTATTAATCACTGAATTTCCCAATAATCATGGGAGATGGATATAATTATAATCCTCATTTTACAAATGGGGAAACTGCAAAGCAGAAAGCAGAGAAGATTTATACAAAGTTACACTGCTAATAAGTGTCAAAGATGGGAACGAGCCAGGAGATTGGGTGTGAAAGCCCTTGAGCTTAGTTGTTACGGCACAGTGGTCTTCATTCTTGTGATAATTCACCAAAGAAATTACTTCAATGGAAATCAGAACCTGCTTGATGTTGACAATACTTAAATTTGTGGAATGTACTTAATGGGAAATGTACACTCTCTAAATACTTATGATGGAAGAGAGGAGGAAGGTTAGTAATAATAATGGTGGTCATCAGCATGTGCTGAGTGTCAGACTTAAGGAATTTCAAACTTAAGTAGTTTTAGAAAGAATAAACAACTATAGAAATTTTTTTAAAAATTGGAGATGTTAATACAAAGGAAATGTAAAGACCATAGAGGCATAAGCTAGTTGTTTAGAAAACAGTAAAATAAGAGAAAACAACATTCCTGACAGAGTAATAGAGACAGAGAAAAAAAATAAGATTAAAATGCAAAAGAGGACATAAATGCAGCAGAGGTTTAAAAATAAAAAAAAATATTTTGGACAACTTTCTGATATCAAATTTGAAAATTCAGACAAAATGGACAATGTTCTAAAAATATAAATGTTATTTACTAAAATTGGCTCAAGGAAACATAGAAAACTCAATGCATTTAAAACCATAAAAGAAATTAAATTAGAAGTTTAAAATCTATACTCATTAGAGTAAAAAGATGACATATAGATGCATAGTAAGCCAAAACTCAAAAATCTATACTTTGCTTCTTAGTTTCTAGATTAAGCATGAAAAAATAATAAATTTCAAAATCATGATCTGACTGGATTTCTTGAAATTTGAAAAATTTTAAGAATTTAAGCAAGAGATTTCTAACTGTATATGATATATTATTTCTAACTGTATTATGATCCCTTTTTCTTCTTCTCCTTCTCCTTCTTCTCCTTCTTCTTCTTTTTCAGAATTTGCTCAAGGAGTGGTGGGGATAATTCACATTTATAGTCCCTTTTATTTTTATCAACATAAATCATTTTTCTGGTAAAAACACTAACTTCAATTAAATTCCAAATATTACCCTTAGGAAAATATTATGGAGGATTTTTATATTCAGCCTCACAAGAAGAAAAAATTTTAGATTACAGCAAGTTTGAAACAGTCTCATAATTTTGGTTTGCCAGGTTCTAATGACAGATGAAGAACACATAAGATATGGTTAAAAAAAAAAAAACATTTTGTTTATCTGCCTTAATACAATTCTCTAACAGTGTCTGAAATCTGTCTGCAGGCCAGGTAGCCCATGCATGGTGTCCCTATCCCCTTCAGTTGTTTAAAATCAAGAGCTCTAGGGTCAGTTACACAGATCACTGGGTGGGTTAAGATGGTTTAAGTTTACGTGGCAAAAATTTATGTGAGCTGGGTGGTATTGGTGCACACCTATAATTCTAGCAGCTTGGGAGGCTGAGGCAGGAGGATCACAAATTTAAAGCCAACCTCAGAAACTTAGCAAGGCCCTAGGTAACTTAGTGAGAACTTGTCTCAAAAAATAAAACAAGCAGGAGATGTGGCTCAATGGTTAAGCACCTCTGGGTTCAGTTTCTGAAATAAATTAAATTAAATTTTAAAAAAATAGTGTGTGTGTGTGTGTGTGTGTGTGTGTGTGTATATATATATATATATATATATATATATATATATATATATATATATATAAACAAATGTGTTACCTGATGACATCTCCAAAGTTAGCCACTCACCATGACAAAAAAAAAAATTTAACAATGCAGATTGAAATCCAATAAGGCCAAAAAACAATTACAGAAAAAAAAATCTCCTAAAATCCAGGATGGCATGATCAACTGTACATTGTGTCTTTTCCCTTGGGGTGCCTTATGTGTGTGTTTATTTTGCTTAGTGGTTAGTCTAGAGCCCTTAACCCCAATACTACTCATGGTATATTCTACCACCCCTAATGTGAGTCACTGTGAAATACAACCCTTTCACCAGTATCTCTGTTCTGGAATATATTTACACTTTTACAATTAAAATATTCAAGAACTTCAACAGAAGGGCACTGCAGATCTAGTCTAGATACTGTGAAATTCATTTGTTGAGGGTTTTCTTACCATTCTATCGATGTTTCAATTAGGAGGATACTTTCACTTAGAAAAGAAAAACAACCTAAGTGGACTTCAACAATGAAAAATTGGCCAGCTGGCATTTACAAAAAGTCCAGAGAGAGAGCGGGCTGCAAGCAGAGTTTGTTCTGAGGCTCACTGTGTGTTCAGAAGCTGGATTCTTTCCTTCTCTGTCACCACAGGATTAGTATCACCACATAGAGCCTGGTTTCCCTGGGGATTGTAGGACACCTGCCAGTTAGGAATGAGGCCACTCACTTTCTTATTTACACCCTCCAAAGCAGTCACCTTTCCCTAAGCTCCTAGACAAATCCTTGAACAAGTTGGAGATAAATTGCAGTATTTTGCCATGTTTCTGAAAACAGAGAGGGCTGTTTTGAAGCTTTACATTCTGGTGCATTCCTTGAGTTGGAATATCCCTGCACGGAGATTCTCTAATTCACCACTAGATGGACCCATTAGTTATTTTGTCTTCTAAAAAAGAACAGTTTTCTATACAGAGGCCTTTCTGACTCAGATGTTGACTGCTGATCTTCAAATAAGATTTATTTGAGCTTTATAAAACATATAAAATCACTTATAAAAATATTTAATAAAAGTTACCTATATATTTAAATAATGTTGATTAAAAACAAGCAGTCGTATAATCACCACTCCTGGTTTAAGAAATAAAATGCAACCAAATACATCTTGGAAGCAGCCTTCCCTCTCTGATCTTCCCCTCCTCCTTCCCTACCTGGGTAATCCACAAGTCTGAATTAGAAATTACCAGTTACTTTAAAAACAGTTTTACAATGCATGATGTATTCTTGAAAAATATAAAATATTTGTAATTTGTACAGTCTTGAAACCTATAATTAAAAACTCCACATCTCCTAGAATCTATCCTCACTTCCCTAGTTCTGAACTTTTCAATGGCATCTCCCACATGTGAGCTCCTGAGCATTACCCAGTGCCATGACCCCCAGCACAGCTATCCTTCCCCTCCCCTCTGAGATTATCTACATTATTTTTTGTGATGCTAATTCTTATGGCATTGTAAGTATTTTTAGTGACATTCTTTTATGTTGACCTAAAAGTGCTTAATCCATTCACCAGGCTGTGCCACCACCAGTACTACAAAGCTGCTGATGGAGCCCATGCAGAGCTCAAAGGTGCTGTGAGAGAGGATACAAACAGGCCATCCAGGAGGAGGTGAGATAGGTGCCCCTGTTATGGAGCAGAAGGGACTGCCTAATGAGTGTTGAAGATTTCAGGCCATTATAACTCATACTATGATCTACTTTAACTGTCATGTGGCACTACAAATCCTTCTCATATAAGATGAAAACCTTAATATGTACATTCTTCTTGCTCCACAGATCATGGCTCACCATCATCTTTTTCTTCAAGACACAATATTGAAGTTAGAACCATTAATGACTCAGTAACGGTCTGTATTGTTGACATAAAAAGAAGAGTCTTACGTTTTGCACTGCAAATAAAAAGCTGTGCATCTTACACTACTTTGTCACACTGAGAATGCAAAGGAAATGTTCAAGAAGGAAATTAAATTGCTGCTCCAGGGCATATGTAAATGACTAGAAAGCAAAAACAGCCTTATTGCTGATCTGGAAAAACTTTTTATATTCTGAAGAAAATAAGAAACAACCCACGTTCTATGAAGATGAAGTCAAATCCAGATAAGGCCATCACTTTAGATTGTTATACTGAGAAGAGAAGTGAGAAAGCTGCATAAGAAGTTTGAAGGTGCCAAAGTTTGGTCCATTATGTTTTTGGCAAGAGGCCCCTCTCCATAAAATAAAAGTGCAAGGCAAAGAAACAAGTGCCCATGCAGAAGCTCTCGCAAGTCATCCAGAAGGTCAATCTTGGGACAGCAGGCCTCAGAGTGGCTCCTCCAGGCAACTGGTATTGCTCCTGGTAGGGCCTGCCTGCCCACGAAGCAGGGCCCAGGAGCTGGTGGTACCCAGACACCTGGTGAGGACCTTATGCTGCCCATTCCAGCAATGCCTGGCATTGGCCTTGAGTCCACCAGGCTGCTCACCTAATCTTTGAGTTCACCCTGCCCCTCCCTGAGTTGCAGCCTCTGAGGGATGAGTAGGCCTGCTGCCAGCTGGGGCAGCCTTGGGAGAAGGCCCCCACCCTCCCCAGCTACATCTCCCCTGGGCTGTGGTAGCAGAGTGCAGAGGTGGGAGGTGGGGGGGCCTAGAAAATCCTCACCCTCCAAGTGCATCCCTGGGGCGGGACAAGAGTGGAGGGCACAGGTGGCAGTGGGAGTCTAAGAGCAAGCAGTTCTCTGTCTTGGTCTTCTGCCACCCCCAGCCACAGAAATGCACTTTGGGCGTGAAGATGTCCTAGGACCTCTGCTTTCTGCACCCACAGTCCATGCAAGATGTGGCTGGGGATGGTGAGGTTCTCTCCCAAGACCGCCCCAACCTAGCAGACAGCCTAGTTCCTCAGTAGAGAGGCTATATCAGGTGATGGGGTGAGCAGACACACAGTGGGCTCATGGCCAGAGCGAGACATGGCAGCTCTGGGAAGTATAAGGTCCTGGGCAGCTGCCTGGGTACCACCGCCTCCCGCATTCTTCTTCCTGAGCAGGCCAGTCGATGAGGCGCAAGACCAGGTCCTGGAGCCTCCACCACAGAGGACATCCCATCTACGGGTTACCTTATCACTCTGACACCCCCTATCCCATGCCCTTGCTGCCATGCCAGCCAGGAGCTCTTCGCTGCAGCCAACCAGACTCCCCACATGGCCACTGGATGCCACCTTCACTGTCCTGCAGCTGGACGCCAGTTACTTCTGCAGGATCAAGTTGCTCACTGCTGGACGCTGCCTGTTGTTGCTGCCCCTGCTTCTGAACTCTTATGGTGCCACCACCATTGTGCAGCACTCAAACTTCCAAACTCCAGATGAACTCCAACACTGCCCACCAAGGCCCCAGTGTCATTGTACTTTATCCCACACCTGGTGCCCGACCCCCATACTGAGGCTGGACCCCTGATGCAGCTGCATGTTGCTCCCGCCCCTGCCAGACTCTGGAGCTCCACCCTGCTGCCACCAGACTTTAACATGGATACTAGACAGTGACACTCAGTACTGGGGTCAAGTTCATTGCAACTGCAGCCAGACCCTTGTCACTAGGGCAGATGAAAACACTCATGGCTGGATGCATCTGTTGTTACAACCACTGTTTCTGGATTTTTCCACTGTCACCGCCACCATGAGTAGGAAGCATGGAACTTTCAAATCACAGCTGCATGCTGACACCGCCAAGGTCGTCCCCACCCCACGCCAATACTCAACTCCTGACTTTTGACGCCTGATGCCCTGTGCCCAAAAGAGCTGGATGCTGCTCTTGCCACCATATGCCACCATTTCATGATGGTGCCATTGCAGTGAATTGACCCCAAGGATGCTTCTCTGCTCAAGATGTATAAGAGCCAGGAAACTGATCATTCTCCATTACAGTCACGTCACCAAGTTCCACTGCATGCTGCCTGCCTTTTGTCACCCCAGGACCAGCCACCAGTCCTTAGGACCCTTGAGGAGTTGTGGCTCTAACTGAGGGAACTCATCCAAATAAACAAGTGAGCACTTTAAATAAAGGCTGCAGTCCTCACAGCAGGCAGTGGGTGGGGCTAGGTGGGTCCAGCTCACTGGTGAGAGGGTGGGGTTAGAGCCTGGTAGCTGCTGGCCAGGTCTAGACCTGATCCTGTAGGGCAAGATAGAGAGGGATCTCTGGCTGCTCTTGGAGTCTAGCCCTGGAAGAACCTTCTGGTCCTTTCTCCTGAACTTTCCATGGTGTCTCCTTCCCCTACTCCTCCACTCTTCCCTGAGGAGACTCTGTGTCCTTGACATAGGGTCATCTGGGCACAGGGTCTCTGGGCAGTGGTGTGAGGCCCCAGTACATTGCAGCAGGCTGGGGACAGCCAGACTGGCCATACCTGGACTTGTAGGAAAAATAGCCTATTGGGAAAATACCCTCCTAGATCTACCAAATTTAGCTTAACACTGGCTTCTTCCAAGAGATTATCAAGAAAAGAAAAATATAAGTAAGCAAGTCTGTCTGGCTAAGTGGTAGTGTGAGGAGAAGTAAAGACTTCAGATTGGGTAGAGCTGGATTTAAATCCCTCTTAACTGGGTGACCTTGACCAGGGTGCAGAACTAGGTACAACCTTGGGTTTGCATCTGGTAAAGTAAAGTTGGTGAGGAGCATAAGCCAGGGGTAAAATTAAGCTGTTGAGCAGTACCTAAACTTTGGGAGCCAGGAAGGCATTTGACATGAATTCCATGCAGAAATATATTCTGAGATTAAAGTCAACCCACTTAGAGGTGCACCTTTGGAAGGCAATTGACCTGTGAGCAGGCGATTGAATTTACTTCATTTTTTAGATGAAATGATAATATATGGAAGATCATAAGCCAATGTTGGGTCAGGCTTGTGAAATTATAGGCTGTTTTCAAATTTGTTTAAAGTTACATTGAGTTAAGTCTACATAGTTCAAGCCTCCTGGGATATCCCCCACCTCTTGTCACACCCCCACATAGAACACTATCTACAATCCCTTACTCTAATTTTTAGAGTGTCACCAAATATGTCAATGCATGTATGTACATATGCAGAGATATACATTATGTAATACTTTGTTCCTTTTAGCCTGCTTTGGAACCTCCTGAAAATAAAATCTCTTATTCTTACGTACATTCTTTTGCAGCTTTCCCTCCTTAACTTGTACCCCTTAGCTGAGCATCAGGAAGAAGGAAACACCAGAGAAACTCAAAGTTCCGAAGGACACCAACCCTGCTCAAGTCACTCTGGAAGCTGACTAGCCTGAATGTCCCCAAAGCTAGAGGGAACATCAGCCCTGCTTCAGCCACTCTGGGTTGGATGTACAAGGTGAAAGATATACTAGCCAAAAGGAAAATGGACTGTTTCACTCTTTAAGACAGCTCTTATACTGTCATTGCCACCCCTTACTTCTGTCATATACAGAGTCCCTTGTTTTGTCTTGACTCTAGGACTGATAACAATCAAACACATAGTTAATAATATCAGAAAACAAACACATGTACCAGTTCAATCCTGAAAGGGCATTGCAGTTGAGATCCAAGCTCACTATTGGGAGGATGGTTTCCTTTTCTTGGTGGATTCAAAAGCTTAATTGACATGGCATGGATTGTGCTATGAACTTGTGTATTGCTTCCATGTTTGTTTCCTCTTTTCATTAAAACTAGTGGTTCTACAATAGAAGCAGGTTTCTTTTTTAAAAAAGAGAAACAACAACTATGATATTACATCATATAAACCTTTAAGCCAAGTAGATAATAATGCCCTTTGACTTAGAGGATTAAATAATGAGCATCAAAGGGGGTAATGCTGTAGTTTCCAAAAGACTCCCACCTTAATTGTAACACACAAGTCTCTCTCCTAATCAAGAAGAGATTATTTTAAGAAGTCAACAAAATTTCCAGAGCACTCATTGTGCTTTGAGCTCCTTTTTGTTGTAAAGACCAGGTTTCTCTTTCTTGTAAGAGTTAGGCCTGCAGGGCTTGGGTTGTGGCTCAGTGATAGAGCACTTGCCTCGCACATGTGAGGCCCCTTGTTCAATTCTCAGCACCACATAAAAATAAAGGTATTGTGCTCATCCACATCCTAAAAAAAAAAAAAAATCACCAATCAAGTTTTTTGATGTGCGAAAATTTCTGTTTTCTGTGTAAAAAATTGTGAAACCTCTGTCCAACCTATGAATGTGGAACAAAGTTAAGTTATATTAAACATTGTGCTGTGTAACCACCCACTGAAATCTTAGAGAATTTCCAGACCTGGGGTCCAGAGCTTGTTTGGTGTTAGCTCCTCTGGATTGCTGCAGCTTAAATAAATCTGCTTCCTCCAAATTCCTCAGGTGTCCAGACTCATCTTTCCTGCATCAACGCTGCCTACTTGAAATGCTAGAATGTCCTAATTTTTGAAGGGCCTGAAGAGACAGTCTCTCAGACTCTGTCACAGTATGAATTCTAGGAAAAGTAATTCATCACATTGAAACTAATTTCAGGTTTCATTATAGGGACTTCCTGGATGTAATATCAAAGTTGCATGATAAAACTTGTGTACGTCTATTGAGTTGCCATAATATACCCCATAAAGATATATAAATGATATATTTGAATAAAAATTTAATCTGGGGGAAAATATGATTTGTGAGAAATCTAAAGCCATGCTTGCATTTTGTGTTGTTTTAAATATTATGCTGTAATAATATTGTATTTTATTATTACATTTTTAAATCTGAAAAAAAACATCAGAATTTTGTATCATAATATTGTCCAAAAGGGAAAATTTTATTGATTAGAACATATGCTTTCCTGTTTTTAGAGCTAACAGTTGAATTAAAGTTTTGCACCAGACACCAACTCCATCAGAACCTCAGTCTGGTGAAACCACATCTTGGTGCCTGCCCAGGCCAGTGCCCATGAGCAGGTCCCAGAAGGAAATCAGGCTGGCTCTTCCCAGAGCCCTCTGGACAGAGGTTGGCCTCCTCCACTCTTAGTGTTATTTTTTTCTCTGATTGCTTGGCTCCTCTCCAGGCTCTTCAAGCTGTCCTCTCCCATCTTTGTTGTTCAGTGACATCACCTGTCATTCATGTTTTTATAGACCTCTGAGAAGGAGAAAATCCACATGGGTTTCAGAATGGCTCAAGATGTAAATCACTGGTCATAATTGGACACCCTAAAAGGGGATGGTATTGATGGCACAGGGGTATAAATCTCATGATGGGTCAGAAAACTCATTTACAGAGCAGCCAAAGGTCTATGTAGATCCATAAAATGGCCACAAACAACCTGAAAATCTAGGTAGTAACTCATCTGGAGCAGTCATAACCTTTCTGCTGGAGAAATATCAGTGGCTTCTTTTGGAATTGAATTGGGTGTGAAAAATAGCTCCTATGCCATTTGGTCAGGAAAATGGTAATGATGATGAAGGTGATAATGCAATAGCTTATATTCATAGACCACTTTGCCTACATTATTTCATTGTATATTCACAAAGTCCTTTCACTGACTGTGCTAGTCAGTTCTAGCTGCTAAACAAAATACCCGAAGCTTAAGAAACATTTATTTCTCCCCATTTGGGAGGGTGGGAAGTTAATGGTCAAGGTACTGATAGATTGAATTCTTGGAAAGAGCCCTCTTTTTGCTCATAGCTGGCTGCTTCTCACTGTATTCTCACTTGGTGGAGAGCAAGTAAGCCCTGGTCTCTTTCTGAAATTCTGAGAACACTAATCTCATCTTGGGAGACATGCCCTCTGCCCAGCAAATCAAAATCTGATTACCTCCCAAAGGCCCCACTTCTCATGCCATCATATTGGCATTAGGGCTTCAACATGAATTTGGAGGAGACACAAACCTTCAGTAGGGAATGCACTGTGCAGTCTTGGGCATATTCTGTATCTTCTCTGTGCTTCTGCTGCCTCATAAAGAAAAAAGATGGTAATAACACCTGATCAGTGTGTGTGTGTGTGTGTGTGTGTGTGTGTGTGTGTGTGTATGATTACATTGAATTAAAAACAGGTGATTAGATGATATATGCAAGTAATCCTCAATTTAAAAAAACTGAATATACAAACACAGGTGTCAAAATAAAAGCTGAAACCAAGTTTAGGAAAAAATTTCAGTGTGGGAATAGAAAATATTTCCCAGGAAGAGGATAAAAGTGGAGTTTTTTCCTGATATCAACTTTTTAGGAGATCTAATAGATATTTACGAAATTTAACATGATAATTTAGAAACAATGATATATGCTTATATTACACATGTATTACTTTATTCTGATTCCACATTTAGAAATCAATTTTTAACTAAAACTCATCATAGTCCTCTCCAGCATTGGTGATCTTTTACCCTCTCCAAAACAAATTTGGAGTCTTAAAGGCAGTTTCCAGGACTTGGGTTCTGTTCCCTCTAAGGCAAGGGAAAGACGGGTCCTTGTGAATCAGGATGATCTTGACAAACCACACTGAGGCCTTCATGTGGCTTAGTATATTTGCAAGTTCATCCTACAGGTGTATGTTTGCGACCACCACAATGTGCATTCCTTTTAAATGACTGAACAACACTTGTACACAACACTATCCATAGACTCAAACCCAAGGCCACATTCCAAGGAATCTTAGCAATCTGTACTTTCTATCTGATCTACCCCAAGCATGAATTGCTGATTTAATAAGAAATAAAACAAGAAATAAAGACTGTGTTTACCTTTGTTAGTAGAAAATAAAGAGTTTGGCCAACCTCAGACCTCAGGACCACTCAGGTGTGACCCACATTTGGTCACCCTGTCCATCAATGCTGTCAGTATCCTGACTCCAGAGGCAGGCAAGATCTAGAAGGGTGTCCATTTTTCCTCCCTATGCAGCAGGAAATGGTGACAGAAAGAGGAAACTGAGAATTTCCCAGCCTGTAAGCCTGTGGGGAGGCCTATGGTGGAGGACATAAACCCATCTTCCAGCCATTTTCTCAAAAGCACTATGATTTGATGACACTGGGGAAGTGAAGGAGCTTCTGGTTCTGGCCACTCCAGAGGAAAGTTCAAGATAAGTGCCAATTCAGCTGTGTGGCATGAGGAAGGACCTATAGACTGAGCCCCAGGACCATGTTCTTGGCAACCCAACTCCAACTTTGTCACCCACTGCATGTCTGTGCTGCACTGGCCCATCAGGTGATTCCATTACTTCCAGGACCCTGATTCCCAATGCAGCCTACTGGGCAGCACCTCGAACTGGGTTCAGAAGGATACCATGCCAGGAATTATCCCACCAGGAGAGATGAGCACTGCCACAACCTCACCCAGCGGCCTTCACTGATTACTGAAGGTCCAGTGGACCCAGAAAAGGCCATGGGCAATGCAAGGGGCCCAAGGAGCACCCACTTGGGACAACAGTCCCAGGTGAGGCTCCCTCCAACCTCACTCCTCCAGGTCCCCACTCACTGATATTTTGCTCAGTTCAGAAGCAAGCCCAGAACTCCACCAGTGAGGAGGAGGGACAGTTCTTAATAGCTGAGCATGGAGGAGCATGCAGGGCTGCTTAGTGGGTTATGGGAAGCTTGAGCTTGAAACCTCACAGCTAACCCTGGCAGGGTGCCCTTCCATCCAGGAAAAGCCAAGACCCATGACAACTGGAACCTCCAAAGAGTGAATGCTGAGTGGATCTCTGGGTCTGTAGGTGTCTGTGTTGGATTGGACTGGTGAAAGGTAACATATCTTACACTGTAGGAACAGTAGGAGGCCTAGTATTGTCCCCAGAACAGCTAAGCAATGAAGACAGTCAAACAATTGGAGAGCTGGGGTTGTGGCTCATTTGCAGAGTGCTTGCCTAGCACGTGGGAGGCACTGGGTTCAATTGTCAGCACTGCACAGAAATGAATAAAGGCCTGTTGACAACTAAAAAAATAAATTTAAAAATGGGAGAATCTTGATAACCAAAATTCAAAGGAAGCAACCCAAATATGAATAAAACTCGATTTTGTGAGCACACAGCTGGGTTTTTCTGTTTTCCACACAAAGAGAAAAAACACAGAGGGTAGCATTCCCTCCCAGCCTGCCCTGCTGAACCCCTCAGCCAGACGCTGGGGGATGCCTTAAATGCATTCTCAGCAGCTGTTCCCTCCACTGTTCCCAGAGGAAGTGCAGGAAGACACACAGGCCATGATCCCAAAGCTGCCACCACCTGCAAATGCTGCTCAGCCAGGAAACTTGCCCCCCAGCAGTTCCCCTTCTGACTGGCCAGGCCCAGGCAGGACAGCAGACAGAAGTCTGACAGCTCAGGGGCGGGGCATGGGCTGAGGGATTCCTGCCATTGCAAGAGCTCCTGGCTGTCAAACTAAGCCCCGCCCACCCTCACCAGAGCAAGGCTAGATACAAACCCTAGCTCACACCTTCAAGGGAGGACAAGGTGTCCTTGCCCAGCCCCAGCAAGCGAGATCCTGGAGGTGCCACCACCACTTGCTCCCCTGCTGGTGTACCACCTATCTAATGACATTGCTTTCATCCCTTCCGAGATGACCCTGAAACCTCACTGGGTCAGGAGGTGGACCAGCGGGATCTGAATCACCTCCCAGTGTCAGCACTCAACAGTCCCCCAGGACCCAGGCATTCTCCAGGCATGCAGTTCCCTTGCCTATTTCTTCCGCATCTGGTGCATGCACCTGGACTTTGCACGTGCAAGCAGACTTTGCACAGGAAGGAGGAATTTGCAGGCGCGTGTCCCTTCCTGGCGCAAGCCTGCCTCTTGTCCAGTATTGAGGGTTTTCCTCACGCGCTCGCGTGTTCTGCACTCATTCCTTCCTCAGCTGCGCCCTTTCAACAGTCTGACAGCTCAGGGGCGGGGCATGGGCTGAGGGATTCCCGCCATTGCAAGAGCTCCTGGCTGTCAAACTAAGCCCCGCCCACCCTCACCAGAGCAAGGCTAGATACAAACCCTAGCTCACAGCTTCAAGGGAGGACAAGGTGTCCTTGCCCAGCCCCAGCAAGCGAGATCCTGGAGATGCCACCACCACTTGCTCCCCTGCTGGTGCACCACTTATCTAATGACATTGCTTTCATCCCTTCCTAGATGACCCAGAAACCTCACTGGGTCAGGAGGTGGACCAGCGGGATCTGAATCACCTCCCAGTGTCAGCACTCAACAGTCCCCCCAGGACCCACGCACCCACCAGGCACGCAGTTCCCTTGCCTATTTCTTCCGCATCTGGTGCATGCACCTGGACTTTGCACGTGCATGCAGACTTTGCACAGGCACGCGGAATTTGCACGCGCGCGGTCGTTCCTGGCGCAAGCCTGCCTCTTGTCCAGTATTGAGGGTTTTCCTCACGCGCTCGCGTGTTCTCCACTCATTCCTTCCTCAGCTGTGCCCTTTCAACAGTCTGACAGCTCATGGATGGGGCATGGGCTGAGGGATTCCTGCCATTGCAAGAGCTCCTGGCTGTCAAACTAAGCCCCGCCTACCCTCACCAGAGCAAGGCTAGATACAAACCCTAGCTCACACCTTCAAGGGAGGACAAGGTGTCCTTGCCCAGCCCCAGCAAGCGAGATCCTGGAGGTGCCACCACCACTTGCTCCCCTGCTGGTGCACCGCCTATCTAATGACATTGCTTTCATCCCTTCAGAGATGACCCAGAAACCTCACTGGGTCAGGAGGTGGACCAGTGGGATCTGAATCACCTCCCAGTGTCAGCACTCAACAGTCCCCCCGGACCCACGCACCCTCCAGGCATGCAGTTCCCTTGCCTATTTCTTCCGCTTCTGGTGCACGCACCTGGAATTGCACCTGCATGCAGACTTTGCACAGGCACAAGGAATTTGCAGGTGCCTGTCCCTTCCTGGCGCAAGCCTGCCTCTTGTCCAGTATTGAGGGTTTTCCTCACGCGCTCGCGTGTTCTCCACTCATTCCTTCCTCAGCTGTGCCCTTTCAACAGTCTGACAGCTCATGGATGGGGCATGGGCTGAGGGATTCCTGCCATTGCAAGAGCTCCTGGCTGTCAAACTAAGCCCCGCCAACCCTCACCAGAGCAAGGCTAGATACAAACCCTAGCTCACACCTTCAAGGGAGGACAAGGTGTCCTTGCCCAGCCCCAGCAAGCGAGATCCTGGAGATGCCACCACCACTTGCTCCCCTGCTGGTGCACCGCCTATCTAATGACATTGCTTTCATCCCTTCCGAGATGACCCGGAAACCTCAGTGGGTCAGGAGGTGGACCAGCGGGACCTGAATCACCTCCCAGTGTCAGCCCTCAACAGTCCCCCCAGGACCCACGCACCCACCAGGCACGCAGTTCCCTTGCCCATTTCTTCTGCATCTGGTGCACGCACCTGGACTTTGCACGTGCATGCAGACGTTGCACAGGCACGTGGAATTTGCACGCGCGCGTCCGTTCTTGGCGCAAGCCTGTCTCTTGTCCAGTATTGAGGGTTTTCCTCACGCGCTCGCGTGTTCTCCACTCATTCCTTCCTCAGCTGTGCCCTTTCAACAGTCTGATAGCTCAGGGGCGGGGCATGGGCTGAGGGATTCCTGCCATTGCAAGAGCTCCTGGCTGTCAACCTAAGCCCCGCCCACCCTCACCAAGGCAAGGCTAGATACAAACCCTAGCTCACACCTTCAAGGGAGGACAAGATGTCCTTGCCCAGCCCCAGCAAGCGAGATCCTGGAGATGCCACCACCACTTGCTCCCGTGCTGGTGCACCGCCTATCTAATGACATTGCTTTCATCCCTTCAGAGATGACCCAGAAACCTCACTGGGTCAGGAGGTGGACCAGCGGGATCTGAATCACCTCCCAGTGTCAGCACTCAACAGTCCCCCAGGACCCAGGCATTCTCCAGGCATGCAGTTCCCTTGCCTATTTCTTCTGCATCTGGTGCATGCACCTGGACTTTGCACGTGCATGCAGACTTTGCACAGGCACGCGGAATTTGCAGGCGCACTTCCGTTCCTGGCGCAAGCCTGCCTCTTTTCCAGTATTGAGGGTTTTCCTCACGCCCTTGCATGTTCTCCACTCATTCCTTCCTCAGCTGTGCCCTTGCAACAGTCTGACAGCTCAGGGGCGGGGCATGGGCTGAGGGATTCCTGCCATTGCAAGAGCTCCTGGCTGTCAAAATAAGCCCCGCCCACCCTCACCAGAGCAAGGCTAGATACAAACCCTAGCTCACAGCTTCAAGGGAGGACAAGGTGTCCTTGCCCAGCCCCAGCAAGCGAGATCCTGGAGATGCCACCACCACTTGCTCCCCTGCTGGTGCACCGCCTATCTAATGACATTGCTTTCATCCCTTCCTAGATGACCCAGAAACCTCACTGGGTCAGGAGGTGGACCAGCGGGATCTGAATCACCTCCCAGTGTCAGCACTCAACAGTCCCCCAGGACCCAGGCACCCTCCAGGCATGCAGTTCCCTTGCCTATTTCTTCCGCATCTGGTGCATGCACCTGGACTTTGCACGTGCATGCAGACTTTGCACAGGCACGCGGAATTTGCAGGCGCACTTCAGTTCCTGGAGCAAGCCTGCCTCTTTTCCAGTATTGAGGGTTTTCCTCACGCGCTTGCGTGTTCTCCACTCATTCCTTCCTCAGCTGTGCCCTTGCAACAGTCTGACAGCTCAGGGGCGGGGCATGGGCTGAGGGATTCCTGCCATTGCAAGAGCTCCTGGCTGTCAAACTAAGCCCCGCCCACCCTCACCAGAGCAAGGCTAGATACAAACCCTAGCTCACACCTTCAAGGGAGGACAAGGTGTCCTTGCCCAGCCCCAGCAAGGGAGATCCTGGAGATGCCACCACCACTTGCTCCCCTGCTGGTGCACCACCTATCTAATGACATTGCTTTCATCCCTTCCGAGATGACCCAGAAACCTCACTGGGTCAGGAGGTGGACCAGCGGGATCTGAATCACCTCCCAGTGTCAGCCCTCAACAGTCCCCCCAGGACCCACGCACCCACCAGGCACGCAGTTCCCTTGCCCATTTCTTCCGCATCTGGTGCATGCACCTGGACTTTGCAGGTGCATGCAGACTTTGCACAGGCAAGCGGAATTTGCAGGCGCGCGTCCTTTCCTGGCGCGCGCCTGCCTCTAGTCCAGTATTGACGGTTTTCCTCATGTGCTCGCGTGTTCTCCATGCATTCCATCCTCAGCTGCGCCCTTTCAACAGTCTGATAGCTCAGGGGCGGGGCATGGGCTGAGGGATTCCTGCCATTGCAAGAGCTCCTGGCTGTCAAACTAAGCCCCGCCCACCCTCACCAGAGCAAGGCTAGATACAAACCCTAGCTCACACCTTCAAGGGAGGACAAGGTGTCCTTGCCCAGCCCCAGCAAGCGAGATCCTGGAGATGCCACCACCACTTGCTCCTGTGCTGGTGCACCGCCAATTAATGACATTGCTTTCATCCATTCCTAGATGACCCAGAAACCTCACTGGGTCAGGAGGTGGACCAGCGGGATCTGAATCACCTCCCAGTGTCAGCACTCAACAGTCCCCCGGGACCCAGGCACCCTCCAGGCATGCAGTTCCCTTGCCTATTTCTTCCGCATCTGGTGCACGCACCTGGACTTTGCACGTGCATGCAGACTTTGCACAGACACGTGGAATTTGCACACGCTCGTCCGTTCTTGGCGCAAGCCTGCCTCTTGTCCAGTATTGAGGGTTTTCCTCACGCGCTTGCGTGTTCTCCACTCATTCCTTCCTCAGCTGCGCCCTTTCAACAGTCTGACAGCTCAGGGGCGGGGCATGGGCTGAGGGATTCCCGCCATTGCAAGAGCTCCTGGCTGTCAAACTAAGCCCCGCCCACCCTCACCAGAGCAAGGCTAGATACAAACCCTAGCTCACACCTTCAAGGGAGGACAAGGTGTCCTTGCCCAGCCCCAGCAAGGGAGATCCTGGAGATGCCACCACCACTTGCTCCCCTGCTGGTGCACCGCCTATCTAATGACATTGCTTTCATCCCTTCAGAGATGACCCGGAAACCTCACTGGGTCAGGAGGTGGACCAGCGGGATCTGAATCACCTCCCAGTGTCAGCACTCAACAGTCCCCCCAGGACCCACGCACCCTCCAGGCATGCAGTTCCCTTGCCTATTTCTTCCGCATCTGGTGCACGCACCTGGACTTTGCACGTGCATGCAGACTTTGCACAGGCATGCGGAATTTGCAGGTGCACTTCCGTTCCTGGCGCAAGCCTGCCTCTTTTGAAGTATTGAGGGTTTTCCTCAGGCGCTCGCGTGTTCTCCACTCATTCCTTCCTCAGCTGCGCCCTTTCAACAGTCTGACAGCTCAGGGGCGGGGCATGGGCTGAGGGATTCCTGCCATTGCAAGAGCTCCTGGCTGTCAAACTAAGCCCCGCCCACCCTCACCAGAGCAAGGCTAGATACAAACCCTAGCTCACACCTTCAAGGGAGGACAAGGTGTCCTTGCCCAGCCCCAGCAAGCGAGATCCTGGAGGTGCCACCACCACTTGCTCCCCTGCTGGTGTACCACCTATCTAATGACATTGCTTTCATCCCTTCCGAGATGACCCTGAAACCTCACTGGGTCAGGAGGTGGACCAGCGGGATCTGAATCACCTCCCAGTGTCAGCACTCAACAGTCCCCCAGGACCCAGGCATTCTCCAGGCATGCAGTTCCCTTGCCTATTTCTTCCGCATCTGGTGCATGCACCTGGACTTTGCACGTGCAAGCAGACTTTGCACAGGAAGGAGGAATTTGCAGGCGCGTGTCCCTTCCTGGCGCAAGCCTGCCTCTTGTCCAGTATTGAGGGTTTTCCTCACGCGCTCGCGTGTTCTGCACTCATTCCTTCCTCAGCTGCGCCCTTTCAACAGTCTGACAGCTCAGGGGCGGGGCATGGGCTGAGGGATTCCCGCCATTGCAAGAGCTCCTGGCTGTCAAACTAAGCCCCGCCCACCCTCACCAGAGCAAGGCTAGATACAAACCCTAGCTCACAGCTTCAAGGGAGGACAAGGTGTCCTTGCCCAGCCCCAGCAAGCGAGATCCTGGAGATGCCACCACCACTTGCTCCCCTGCTGGTGCACCACTTATCTAATGACATTGCTTTCATCCCTTCCTAGATGACCCAGAAACCTCACTGGGTCAGGAGGTGGACCAGCGGGATCTGAATCACCTCCCAGTGTCAGCACTCAACAGTCCCCCCAGGACCCACGCACCCACCAGGCACGCAGTTCCCTTGCCTATTTCTTCCGCATCTGGTGCATGCACCTGGACTTTGCACGTGCATGCAGACTTTGCACAGGCACGCGGAATTTGCACGCGCGCGGCCGTTCCTGGCGCAAGCCTGCCTCTTGTCCAGTATTGAGGGTTTTCCTCACGCGCTCGCGTGTTCTCCACTCATTCCTTCCTCAGCTGTGCCCTTTCAACAGTCTGACAGCTCATGGATGGGGCATGGGCTGAGGGATTCCTGCCATTGCAAGAGCTCCTGGCTGTCAAACTAAGCCCCGCCTACCCTCACCAGAGCAAGGCTAGATACAAACCCTAGCTCACACCTTCAAGGGAGGACAAGGTGTCCTTGCCCAGCCCCAGCAAGCGAGATCCTGGAGGTGCCACCACCACTTGCTCCCCTGCTGGTGCACCGCCTATCTAATGACATTGCTTTCATCCCTTCAGAGATGACCCAGAAACCTCACTGGGTCAGGAGGTGGACCAGTGGGATCTGAATCACCTCCCAGTGTCAGCACTCAACAGTCCCCCCGGACCCACGCACCCTCCAGGCATGCAGTTCCCTTGCCTATTTCTTCCGCTTCTGGTGCACGCACCTGGAATTGCACCTGCATGCAGACTTTGCACAGGCACAAGGAATTTGCAGGTGCCTGTCCCTTCCTGGCGCAAGCCTGCCTCTTGTCCAGTATTGAGGGTTTTCCTCACGCGCTCGCGTGTTCTCCACTCATTCCTTCCTCAGCTGTGCCCTTTCAACAGTCTGACAGCTCATGGATGGGGCATGGGCTGAGGGATTCCTGCCATTGCAAGAGCTCCTGGCTGTCAAACTAAGCCCCGCCTACCCTCACCAGAGCAAGGCTAGATACAAACCCTAGCTCACACCTTCAAGGGAGGACAAGGTGTCCTTGCCCAGCCCCAGCAAGCGAGATCCTGGAGATGCCACCACCACTTGCTCCCCTGCTGGTGCACCGCCTATCTAATGACATTGCTTTCATCCCTTCCGAGATGACCCGGAAACCTCAGTGGGTCAGGAGGTGGACCAGCGGGACCTGAATCACCTCCCAGTGTCAGCCCTCAACAGTCCCCCCAGGACCCACGCACCCACCAGGCACGCAGTTCCCTTGCCGATTTCTTCTGCATCTGGTGCACGCACCTGGACTTTGCACGTGCATGCAGACGTTGCACAGGCACGTGGAATTTGCACGCGCGCGTCCGTTCTTGGCGCAAGCCTGTCTCTTGTCCAGTATTGAGGGTTTTCCTCACGCGCTCGCGTGTTCTCCACTCATTCCTTCCTCAGCTGTGCCCTTTCAACAGTCTGATAGCTCAGGGGCGGGGCATGGGCTGAGGGATTCCTGCCATTGCAAGAGCTCCTGGCTGTCAACCTAAGCCCCGCCCACCCTCACCAAGGCAAGGCTAGATACAAACCCTAGCTCACACCTTCAAGGGAGGACAAGATGTCCTTGCCCAGCCCCAGCAAGCGAGATCCTGGAGATGCCACCACCACTTGCTCCCGTGCTGGTGCACCGCCTATCTAATGACATTGCTTTCATCCCTTCCTAGATGACCCAGAAACCTCACTGGGTCAGGAGGTGGACCAGCGGGATCTGAATCACCTCCCAGTGTCAGCACTCAACAGTCCCCCAGGACCCAGGCATTCTCCAGGCATGCAGTTCCCTTGCCTATTTCTTCTGCATCTGGTGCATGCACCTGGACTTTGCACGTGCATGCAGACTTTGCACAGGCACGCGGAATTTGCAGGCGCACTTCCGTTCCTGGCGCAAGCCTGCCTCTTTTCCAGTATTGAGGGTTTTCCTCACGCGCTTGCATGTTCTCCACTCATTCCTTCCTCAGCTGTGCCCTTGCAACAGTCTGACAGCTCAGGGGCGGGGCATGGGCTGAGGGATTCCTGCCATTGCAAGAGCTCCTGGCTGTCAAACTAAGCCCCGCCCACCCTCACCAGAGCAAGGCTAGATACAAACCCTAGCTCACACCTTCAAGGGAGGACAAGGTGTCCTTGCCCAGCCCCAGCAAGCGAGATCCTGGAGATGCCACCACCACTTGCTCCCCTGCTGGTGCACCGCCTATCTAATGACATTGCTTTCATCCCTTCCTAGATGACCCAGAAACCTCACTGGGTCAGGAGGTGGACCAGCGGGATCTGAATCACCTCCCAGTGTCAGCACTCAACAGTCCCCCAGGACCCAGGCACCCTCCAGGCATGCAGTTCCCTTGCCTATTTCTTCCGCATCTGGTGCATGCACCTGGACTTTGCACGTGCATGCAGACTTTGCACAGGCACGCGGAATTTGCAGGCGCACTTCAGTTCCTGGAGCAAGCCTGCCTCTTTTCCAGTATTGAGGGTTTTCCTCACGCGCTTGCGTGTTCTCCACTCATTCCTTCCTCAGCTGTGCCCTTGCAACAGTCTGACAGCTCAGGGGCGGGGCATGGGCTGAGGGATTCCTGCCATTGCAAGAGCTCCTGGCTGTCAAACTAAGCCCCGCCCACCCTCACCAGAGCAAGGCTAGATACAAACCCTAGCTCACACCTTCAAGGGAGGACAAGGTGTCCTTGCCCAGCCCCAGCAAGGGAGATCCTGGAGATGCCACCACCACTTGCTCCCCTGCTGGTGCACCACCTATCTAATGACATTGCTTTCATCCCTTCCGAGATGACCCAGAAACCTCACTGGGTCAGGAGGTGGACCAGCGGGATCTGAATCACCTCCCAGTGTCAGCCCTCAACAGTCCCCCCAGGACCCACGCACCCACCAGGCACGCAGTTCCCTTGCCCATTTCTTCCGCATCTGGTGCATGCACCTGGACTTTGCAGGTGCATGCAGACTTTGCACAGGCAAGCGGAATTTGCAGGCGCGCGTCCTTTCCTGGCGCGCGCCTGCCTCTAGTCCAGTATTGACGGTTTTCCTCATGTGCTCGAGTGTTCTCCATGCATTCCATCCTCAGCTGCGCCCTTTCAACAGTCTGATAGCTCAGGGGCGGGGCATGGGCTGAGGGATTCCTGCCATTGCAAGAGCTCCTGGCTGTCAAACTAAGCTCCGCCCACCCTCACCAGAGCAAGGCTAGATACAAACCCTAGCTCACACCTTCAAGGGAGGACAAGGTGTCCTTGCCCAGCCCCAGCAAGCGAGATCCTGGAGATGCCACCACCACTTGCTCCTGTGCTGGTGCACCGCCAATTAATGACATTGCTTTCATCCATTCCTAGATGACCCAGAAACCTCACTGGGTCAGGAGGTGGACCAGCGGGATCTGAATCACCTCCCAGTGTCAGCACTCAACAGTCCCCCGGGACCCAGGCACCCTCCAGGCATGCAGTTCCCTTGCCTATTTCTTCCGCATCTGGTGCACGCACCTGGACTTTGCACGTGCATGCAGACTTTGCACAGACACGTGGAATTTGCACACGCTCGTCCGTTCTTGGCGCAAGCCTGCCTCTTGTCCAGTATTGAGGGTTTTCCTCACGCGCTTGCGTGTTCTCCACTCATTCCTTCCTCAGCTGCGCCCTTTCAACAGTCTGACAGCTCAGGGGCGGGGCATGGGCTGAGGGATTCCCGCCATTGCAAGAGCTCCTGGCTGTCAAACTAAGCCCCGCCCACCCTCACCAGAGCAAGGCTAGATACAAACCCTAGCTCACACCTTCAAGGGAGGACAAGGTGTCCTTGCCCAGCCCCAGCAAGGGAGATCCTGGAGATGCCACCACCACTTGCTCCCCTGCTGGTGCACCGCCTATCTAATGACATTGCTTTCATCCCTTCAGAGATGACCCGGAAACCTCACTGGGTCAGGAGGTGGACCAGCGGGATCTGAATCACCTCCCAGTGTCAGCACTCAACAGTCCCCCCAGGACCCACGCACCCTCCAGGCATGCAGTTCCCTTGCCTATTTCTTCCGCATCTGGTGCACGCACCTGGACTTTGCACGTGCATGCAGACTTTGCACAGGCACGCGGAATTTGCAGGTGCACTTCCGTTCCTGGCGCAAGCCTGCCTCTTTTGAAGTATTGAGGGTTTTCCTCAGGCGCTCGCGTGTTCTCCACTCATTCCTTCCTCAGCTGCGCCCTTTCAACAGTCTGACAGCTCAGGGGCGGGGCATGGGCTGAGGGATTCCTGCCATTGCAAGAGCTCCTGGCTGTCAAACTAAGCCCCGCCCACCCTCACCAGAGCAAGGCTAGATACAAACCCTAGCTCACACCTTCAAGGGAGGACAAGGTGTCCTTGCCCAGCCCCAGCAAGCGAGATCCTGGAGGTGCCACCACCACTTGCTCCCCTGCTGGTGTACCACCTATCTAATGACATTGCTTTCATCCCTTCCGAGATGACCCTGAAACCTCACTGGGTCAGGAGGTGGACCAGCGGGATCTGAATCACCTCCCAGTGTCAGCACTCAACAGTCCCCCAGGACCCAGGCATTCTCCAGGCATGCAGTTCCCTTGCCTATTTCTTCCGCATCTGGTGCATGCACCTGGACTTTGCACGTGCAAGCAGACTTTGCACAGGAAGGAGGAATTTGCAGGCGCGTGTCCCTTCCTGGCGCAAGCCTGCCTCTTGTCCAGTATTGAGGGTTTTCCTCACGCGCTCGCGTGTTCTGCACTCATTCCTTCCTCAGCTGCGCCCTTTCAACAGTCTGACAGCTCAGGGGCGGGGCATGGGCTGAGGGATTCCCGCCATTGCAAGAGCTCCTGGCTGTCAAACTAAGCCCCGCCCACCCTCACCAGAGCAAGGCTAGATACAAACCCTAGCTCACAGCTTCAAGGGAGGACAAGGTGTCCTTGCCCAGCCCCAGCAAGCGAGATCCTGGAGATGCCACCACCACTTGCTCCCCTGCTGGTGCACCACTTATCTAATGACATTGCTTTCATCCCTTCCTAGATGACCCAGAAACCTCACTGGGTCAGGAGGTGGACCAGCGGGATCTGAATCACCTCCCAGTGTCAGCACTCAACAGTCCCCCCAGGACCCACGCACCCACCAGGCACGCAGTTCCCTTGCCTATTTCTTCCGCATCTGGTGCATGCACCTGGACTTTGCACGTGCATGCAGACTTTGCACAGGCACGCGGAATTTGCACGCGCGCGGCCGTTCCTGGCGCAAGCCTGCCTCTTGTCCAGTATTGAGGGTTTTCCTCACGCGCTCGCGTGTTCTCCACTCATTCCTTCCTCAGCTGTGCCCTTTCAACAGTCTGACAGCTCATGGATGGGGCATGGGCTGAGGGATTCCTGCCATTGCAAGAGCTCCTGGCTGTCAAACTAAGCCCCGCCTACCCTCACCAGAGCAAGGCTAGATACAAACCCTAGCTCACACCTTCAAGGGAGGACAAGGTGTCCTTGCCCAGCCCCAGCAAGCGAGATCCTGGAGGTGCCACCACCACTTGCTCCCCTGCTGGTGCACCGCCTATCTAATGACATTGCTTTCATCCCTTCAGAGATGACCCAGAAACCTCACTGGGTCAGGAGGTGGACCAGTGGGATCTGAATCACCTCCCAGTGTCAGCACTCAACAGTCCCCCCGGACCCACGCACCCTCCAGGCATGCAGTTCCCTTGCCTATTTCTTCCGCTTCTGGTGCACGCACCTGGAATTGCACCTGCATGCAGACTTTGCACAGGCACAAGGAATTTGCAGGTGCCTGTCCCTTCCTGGCGCAAGCCTGCCTCTTGTCCAGTATTGAGGGTTTTCCTCACGCGCTCGCGTGTTCTCCACTCATTCCTTCCTCAGCTGTGCCCTTTCAACAGTCTGACAGCTCATGGATGGGGCATGGGCTGAGGGATTCCTGCCATTGCAAGAGCTCCTGGCTGTCAAACTAAGCCCCGCCTACCCTCACCAGAGCAAGGCTAGATACAAACCCTAGCTCACACCTTCAAGGGAGGACAAGGTGTCCTTGCCCAGCCCCAGCAAGCGAGATCCTGGAGATGCCACCACCACTTGCTCCCCTGCTGGTGCACCGCCTATCTAATGACATTGCTTTCATCCCTTCCGAGATGACCCGGAAACCTCAGTGGGTCAGGAGGTGGACCAGCGGGACCTGAATCACCTCCCAGTGTCAGCCCTCAACAGTCCCCCCAGGACCCACGCACCCACCAGGCACGCAGTTCCCTTGCCGATTTCTTCTGCATCTGGTGCACGCACCTGGACTTTGCACGTGCATGCAGACGTTGCACAGGCACGTGGAATTTGCACGCGCGCGTCCGTTCTTGGCGCAAGCCTGTCTCTTGTCCAGTATTGAGGGTTTTCCTCACGCGCTCGCGTGTTCTCCACTCATTCCTTCCTCAGCTGTGCCCTTTCAACAGTCTGATAGCTCAGGGGCGGGGCATGGGCTGAGGGATTCCTGCCATTGCAAGAGCTCCTGGCTGTCAACCTAAGCCCCGCCCACCCTCACCAAGGCAAGGCTAGATACAAACCCTAGCTCACACCTTCAAGGGAGGACAAGATGTCCTTGCCCAGCCCCAGCAAGCGAGATCCTGGAGATGCCACCACCACTTGCTCCCGTGCTGGTGCACCGCCTATCTAATGACATTGCTTTCATCCCTTCCTAGATGACCCAGAAACCTCACTGGGTCAGGAGGTGGACCAGCGGGATCTGAATCACCTCCCAGTGTCAGCACTCAACAGTCCCCCAGGACCCAGGCATTCTCCAGGCATGCAGTTCCCTTGCCTATTTCTTCTGCATCTGGTGCATGCACCTGGACTTTGCACGTGCATGCAGACTTTGCACAGGCACGCGGAATTTGCAGGCGCACTTCCGTTCCTGGCGCAAGCCTGCCTCTTTTCCAGTATTGAGGGTTTTCCTCACGCGCTTGCATGTTCTCCACTCATTCCTTCCTCAGCTGTGCCCTTGCAACAGTCTGACAGCTCAGGGGCGGGGCATGGGCTGAGGGATTCCTGCCATTGCAAGAGCTCCTGGCTGTCAAAATAAGCCCCGCCCACCCTCACCAGAGCAAGGCTAGATACAAACCCTAGCTCACACCTTCAAGGGAGGACAAGGTGTCCTTGCCCAGCCCCAGCAAGCGAGATCCTGGAGATGCCACCACCACTTGCTCCCCTGCTGGTGCACCGCCTATCTAATGACATTGCTTTCATCCCTTCCTAGATGACCCAGAAACCTCACTGGGTCAGGAGGTGGACCAGCGGGATCTGAATCACCTCCCAGTGTCAGCACTCAACAGTCCCCCAGGACCCAGGCACCCTCCAGGCATGCAGTTCCCTTGCCTATTTCTTCCGCATCTGGTGCATGCACCTGGACTTTGCACGTGCATGCAGACTTTGCACAGGCACGCGGAATTTGCAGGCGCACTTCAGTTCCTGGAGCAAGCCTGCCTCTTTTCCAGTATTGAGGGTTTTCCTCACGCGCTTGCGTGTTCTCCACTCATTCCTTCCTCAGCTGTGCCCTTGCAACAGTCTGACAGCTCAGGGGCGGGGCATGGGCTGAGGGATTCCTGCCATTGCAAGAGCTCCTGGCTGTCAAACTAAGCCCCGCCCACCCTCACCAGAGCAAGGCTAGATACAAACCCTAGCTCACACCTTCAAGGGAGGACAAGGTGTCCTTGCCCAGCCCCAGCAAGGGAGATCCTGGAGATGCCACCACCACTTGCTCCCCTGCTGGTGCACCACCTATCTAATGACATTGCTTTCATCCCTTCCGAGATGACCCAGAAACCTCACTGGGTCTGGAGGTGGACCAGCGGGATCTGAATCACCTCCCAGTGTCAGCCCTCAACAGTCCCCCCAGGACCCACGCACCCACCAGGCACGCAGTTCCCTTGCCCATTTCTTCCGCATCTGGTGCATGCACCTGGACTTTGCAGGTGCATGCAGACTTTGCACAGGCAAGCGGAATTTGCAGGCGCGCGTCCTTTCCTGGCGCGCGCCTGCCTCTAGTCCAGTATTGACGGTTTTCCTCATGTGCTCGCGTGTTCTCCATGCATTCCATCCTCAGCTGCGCCCTTTCAACAGTCTGATAGCTCAGGGGCGGGGCATGGGCTGAGGGATTCCTGCCATTGCAAGAGCTCCTGGCTGTCAAACTAAGCCCCGCCCACCCTCACCAGAGCAAGGCTAGATACAAACCCTAGCTCACACCTTCAAGGGAGGACAAGGTGTCCTTGCCCAGCCCCAGCAAGCGAGATCCTGGAGATGCCACCACCACTTGCTCCTGTGCTGGTGCACCGCCAATTAATGACATTGCTTTCATCCCTTCCTAGATGACCCAGAAACCTCACTGGGTCAGGAGGTGGACCAGCGGGATCTGAATCACCTCCCAGTGTCAGCACTCAACAGTCCCCCGGGACCCAGGCACCCTCCAGGCATGCAGTTCCCTTGCCTATTTCTTCCGCATCTGGTGCATGCACCTGGACTTTGCACGTGCATGCAGACTTTGCACAGGCACGCGGAATTTGCACACGCGCGTCTGTTCTTGGCGCAAGCCTGCCTCTTGTCCAGTATTGAGGTTTTTCCTCACGCGCTCGCGTGTTCTCCACTCATTCATTCCTCAGCTGCGCCCTTTCAACAGTCTGACAGCTCAGGGGCGGGGCATGGGCTGAGGGATTCCCGCCATTGCAAGAGCTCCTGGCTGTCAAACTAAGCCCCGCCCACCCTCACCAGAGCAAGGCTAGATACAAACCCTAGCTCACACCTTCAAGGGAGGACAAGGTGTCCTTGCCCAGCCCCAGCAAGGGAGATCCTGGAGATGCCACCACCACTTGCTCCCCTGCTGGTGCACCGCCTATCTAATGACATTGCTTTCATCCCTTCCGAGATGACCCAGAAACCTCACTGGGTCAGGAGGTGGACCAGCGGGATCTGAATCACCTCCCAGTGTCAGCCCTCAACAGTCCCCCCAGGACCCACGCACCCACCAGGCACGCAGTTCCCTTGCTGATTTCTTCTGCATCTGGTGCACGCACCTGGACTTTGCACGTGCATGCAGACTTTGCACAGACACGTGGAATTTGCACACGCGCGTCCGTTCTTGGCGCAAGCCTGCCTCTTGTCCAGTATTGAGGGTTTTCCTCACGCGCTTGCGTGTTCTCCACTCATTCCTTCCTCAGCTGCGCCCTTTCAACAGTCTGACAGCTCAGGGGCGGGGCATGGGCTGAGGGATTCCCGCCATTGCAAGAGCTCCTGGCTGTCAAACTAAGCCCCGCCCACCCTCACCAGAGCAAGGCTAGATACAAACCCTAGCTCACACCTTCAAGGGAGGACAAGGTGTCCTTGCCCAGCCCCAGCAAGGGAGATCCTGGAGATGCCACCACCACTTGCTCCCCTGCTGGTGCACCGCCTATCTAATGACATTGCTTTCATCCCTTCAGAGATGACCCGGAAACCTCACTGGGTCAGGAGGTGGACCAGCGGGATCTGAATCACCTCCCAGTGTCAGCACTCAACAGTCCCCCCAGGACCCACGCACCCTCCAGGCATGCAGTTCCCTTGCCTATTTCTTCCGCATCTGGTGCACGCACCTGGACTTTGCACGTGCATGCAGACTTTGCACAGGCACGCGGAATTTGCAGGTGCACTTCCGTTCCTGGCGCAAGCCTGCCTCTTTTGAAGTATTGAGGGTTTTCCTCAGGCGCTCGCGTGTTCTCCACTCATTCCTTCCTCAGCTGTGCCCTTTCAACATTCTGACAGCTCAGGGGCGGGGCATGGGCTGAGGGATTCCTGCCATTGCAAGAGCTCCTGGCTGTCAAACTAAGCCCCGCCCACCCTCACCAGAGCAAGGCTAGATACAAACCCTAGCTCACACCTTCAAGGGAGGACAAGGTGTCCTTGCCCAGCCCCAGCAAGCGAGATCCTGGAGATGCCACCACCACTTGCTCCCCTGCTGGTGCACCGCCTATCTAATGACATTGCTTTCATCCCTTCCGAGATGACCCAGAAACCTCACTGGGTCAGGAGGTGGACCAGCGGGATCTGAATCACCTCCCAGTGTCAGCCCTCAACAGTCCCCCCAGGACCCACGCACCCACCAGGCACGCAGTTCCCTTGCTGATTTCTTCTGCATCTGGTGCACGCACCTGGACTTTGCACGTGCATGCAGACTTTGCACAGGCACGCGGAATTTGCAGGCGCGCGTCCGTTCCTGGCGCGCGCCTGCCTCTAGTCCAGTATTGACGGTTTTCCTCACGCGCTCGCGTGTTCTCCACGCATTCCATCCTCAGCTGCGCCCTTTCAACAGTTGTGACAGCCGTTCCTCCTGAAGCTGCGTGAGCCACCGAAGAAGGCCTTCTGCGATCAACGCTAGAATTAGCCACTAGCGCCTTCGCTGAGAGTGCCATGGAGACTTCTCACAGCAAGTGTTGTCCCTCACCCCTGCCCCCGGCGCTGAGGGCCAGAGACCTGCCAGAAGGGTCCCACCAGAAGCCCGATCATGGGCCGCGCCGACATCCCTATACTGGTGGGCCACTAAGGGCTTCCTGGGCTGTGCGCAGGTCGTCTTGCCGCCATCCTGCAACTGCTCCTCAGCGGTTGCGAAATGTGCCTGCTGGGTGCTTTTCCAGGGTCCTGCGGGCCCTTGGATCTTTTCTCGGAGACTTGGATATTGCCTCCTCCCTTGGCATGCCAGGTCTCCTGAAGAGGATGCTGCTGTCAACTGCAGCTTTCATGAATTCCTGCATCCCAGGCCGCAGACTCAGACAGCCGCCTTGTAGGGTGCAGGGGCAGGAAGTGGCTCCTTGCCAGCTTCCAGCACCCCAAGAACCCTGCCCAGGGAGGACTGTGATCACAGCCCCTGGGGACAGTGGCCAAGTGGTGGCTGAGCAAGCAGAGCACCCTGTAGACAGAGACCATCAGAGGGGGCGCCCTCAGGTCACTGGAAGAGCATCTGCTTTTAGGCCCCTGGGGGCCCATAGCTGTGTGCCTGCCTTTGTGCCCAGGCCTGGGCCTCTGTGGAGTAACCTCTGCACCCAGAGCTCCCAAGACAGAGCTGAGAGCTCCCGGGCCATCTGCATGAGCTCCTGCCCCAAAAGAAACCCCATCAGCAGCTCCTACAGCTCCACGCGAGGTCTGCGAGCCCTGAAGAGGAGGGCTCCAGACCCATCCAACGGGGAGCCGCCCCTGGGATGTTCTTCATCCCCAGGGATTGCCCCAAAGAAGGCCCAGGGTGAGAAAGTGGCAGAAGGCAGGGCGGGACACCCATTTCCCAAGAAGAAGTCCTCACCCACGGGAGACACCAGTGGGCCACGGAAACGCAAGTTTCCTCTCCTGCAATGCCGCCGAGGGGAACCTCTGAAGCTGCCACCACCTCTGTTACTGGCCTGTGTAGTGACTGCTGAAGACCTAGACAGGGAGAAGAAGAAAGCTCTGCAGCGCATCAACGGTCTTCTGATGGGTGAGACCCAGGTCATTGGGAACAGCTGTGCCATGGCCCCACAAGCCCATGGGGGGGTCCCCTCTCCACCGGGAGGGGCCAGGCCTCTGGCATCAGTGGGCCTCAGCCAGACCTTTCCCCATCCCCCCAGCAGCACAACCATGGTGGCCCACACCCCAGTGTGGGTCAGCTCTGCTGTCTCTTCCCAGAGCCATCCTCCCATCACCAACCTTACAGGACCGCTCTCCCCCAGCCTGCCAATTGCTGCTTTGGCCCTTCCTCCCAGGCCCTCTCTCAGCACATTGGCAGGCTTGGCTGCACAGCCAGTGGCCCCCTTTGGGGTCACACTTTCGAACACCACTATGCCTTCACAGCCCCCACATCTGGGGCCTCCCTCCACCTTGGGTAGGAGCTTCCGGCGCTCTCACCAGGGCCCAAAGCCCTACTGTACACACAGGCCCTCACCTGTAGCAAGCTCCAGCTCTCCAGCTCCAAGGGTGCGAGGACACATTCTGCAGGGGAAGCAGCCTCTCACCCCTGGAGCCACCGTCTCACCCAGTTCTGGGGTTCCTGGTGGGATGAAGCCTGGAGCCCCTAGCTTTGTCAGCTGTCGTCAGCATGGACACGTAGGAGCTCCAGGTCCAGGGGGGGCAGCTCCGATGCCACCCTTGAGCGTGGGCAGCCTAAACTACTCAGCCCTTGGGTCTGAGAAACAGAGAAACTCCACTGTGGGTCCTCGTGGCAGCACCCAGACACATGCAGTGACCTCAAAGGCAGATGGGAGGAGAGACTTGTCCTTGGGCCGTACATCACGCAAGGAAATATCAGGCTCAGAAAGTAGAGAAACCCCCAAAACTAGAGAGCACCGTGGGGCAAGTTTGGGAAATGACACCTCCAGTGCCCCTAGCCAGAGCACCACCATGGCACCCAGAAAACCCACAAAAGAGGGTAAAAAAGGGCAAGGAAAGAGTGGAGTTCCTACCCCGAGTGCCATTCCTCAAAGCCTGCCCACCCAGAAACACCAAAGCTCACCTCAGGGGACAAGTACTACAAAGGGTATCTCTAGTTGCCCTTCAGTCCCTGGGACATCAAGGAGATCAGAGAGCCCAGACTTGCTTCCTGACCTCATGTCAGCCTTTGGGGCCTGGTGTAGCTCCTCCCAAAGAGGAGAAACCCCAAGCACCAGGCAGCAACAAGGAGCAATGTTGGAACAGAACACCTCCAGTGCCCCTAGCCAGAGCACCACCATGGCACCCAGAAAACACACCAAAAAGGGTAACAAAGGGCAAGGAAAGAGTGGAGTTCCTACCCCGAGTGCCATTCCTCAAAGCCTGCCCACCCAGAAACATCAAAGCTTACCTCAGGGGACAAGCACTCCCACTGAAAAGGGTATCTCTAGTTGCCCTTCAGTCCCTGGGACATCAAGTAGATCAGAGAGCCCAGACTTGCTTCCTGACCTCATGTCAGCCTTTGGGGCCTGGTGTAGCTCCTCCCAAAGAGGAGAAGCCCCAAGCACCAGGCAGCAACATGGGGCAAGTTTGGAACAGAACCTCTCCAGTGCCCCTCACCAGAGCAGCACCGTGGCACCCAGAAAGCACACCAAAGAGGGTCAAAAAGAGCAGGGAAAGAGTGGAGTTCCTACCCCGAGTGCCATCCCTCAAAGCCTGCCCACCCAGAAACACCTAAGCTCACCTCAGGGGACAAGTACTACCACTGAAAAGGGCATCTCTAGTCTCCCTATGGCCCCTGGGACATCAAGGAGATCAGAGAGCCCAGACTTGCTCCCTGAAATGATGTCAGCCTTTGGGGCCTGGTGTAGCTCCTCCCAAAGAGGAGAATCCCCAAGCAACAGGCAGCAACATGGGGCAAGGTTGGAACGGAAAACCTCCAGTGCCCCTAGCCAGAGTACCACCATGGCACCCAGGAAAAACACAAACGAGGTTAAAAAGGGGCAAGAAAACAGTAGAATTTCTACCCTGAGTGCCATCCCTCAAAGCCTGCTCACCCAGAAACACCAAAACTCACATCAGGGGACAAGCCCTACAAAGGGTATCTCTAGTTTCTCTTTGGTCCCAATGACATCAAGAGGATCAGGGAGCCAAGACTTGCTCCCTGAACTCATTACAGCTTTGGGGGCCTTGTGTATCTCCTCGCAAAGAGGAGGTACCCCAAGCAACAGGCAGCAACAAGGGGCACAGTTGGTACAGAACACCTCCAGTGCCCCTAGCCACAGTACCACCGTGGCACTGGGGAAACACACAGAAAAGGGAACAAAGGGGCAAGGACACACTCATGTTCCTACACTGACTGCCATCCCTCAAAGCCTGCCCACCCAGAAACACCTAAGCTCACCTTGCGGGACAAGCAGTACAGCCAGTAAGGCTACCTCTAGTTACCCTTTGGTCCCAATGACATCGAGAGGATCTGGGAGCCATGACATGCTCCCTGAACTCATTATAGCGTTTGAGGCCTTGTGTATCTCCTCCAAAAGAGGAGGTACCCCAAGCAACAGGCAGCAACATGGGGCACAGTTAGAACAGAACACCTCCAGTGCCCCTAGCCAGAGCACCACCATGGGGACCAAGGGACAGAAAGCAAGGCACACCCCAGGGAAAGCAATGTCTGGTGTGGCCACAGTTACTGCCATCCCCCAAAGCCTGCCCACACAGAAAGGCTTAAGCTCTCCTGGGGGAACCAGCACCACATCCTCAAAATCAACCTCTACTTTGACGTCCACCCATAATGCATCTATGAGGCCTGGGAGCCCAGACTGGCTCCCAGATCTGATCTCTGCTTTTGGAGCCATGGTCATCAGCCCACGTGGAGAAACAAGAAGCGCGAGAAAGCGCTAAGAACACACTTGGGCTTTAACACCTTCAGCCCCTCTACCCAGGTAGGACTGACGCTGCCTAGATCCCAACAGTCTTCCACTGCCCCCATCTGGGCCTCAGCTGGCCCTGCCTCCACTCCATGGGGCCACTGGGCATCCTATCACCTCTACCATAGGATGGTGAGTCTGGCATGCTGTAGCCCTTGAAGACTTGTGAGGGCACTCAATTTGGCCAGGGCATCCACCCCAGTGAAGCTCCATGTGTCACTCAGCAGGAGTGAGACTTTTAATATCACAACTTTGAAACTTTTCAAAATAATTGTGAGATTTAGTGGGGTTATATGGGATTTTGTTTCCCCCTTTTTGTTTTTAAAATTGTAGAAAAAAGTTGATATAAACTGGACCACCATTAGCTTTAGAGAATGGCCCAGCACTGTACAAGTATTTAAACAGCAAGAAGTGACAATACATATTTTTATTTGGCCAGGAAAATTAGCAAGAGTGACCTGTGATGCAAGGGAGGATTGTTAAAGTCCATGCTGTCGAACCAAAGAGGGCACCACAGCAAAAGGAGGCCTAGATTTTTGTTGTTTTGTTTGTTTTTATGAGTCTTATGATTTTCCTTTGTCTCTACTAATGGGCTAAGCAATAAAAGTATAAACTGGGGCCAGTATAGATACTAAAATACAGAATTACAACTTGTTTGTCTTATAAGTAATCACCTTATTATTATAAATTACCTTCAGTTGTTACATTAAAATTTGTACTTGCATAAGGCTTTACGAGATAATAGTTTTGAAACTTGTAAGGATACTACAATATAAAACTAATAAGAGTAAAAGATTTAATTTTATAATAGTTATAAATTAAGGAATATAATTTTTATAATTTGAAACATTTACTTATTTATATATAGTGTTTTTGTTTACTTTAGGAATAGAGTAATCTTTATGACAAAAGCCTATCTTCTGAATTTAATTTTAAATATACTTGAACAATTGTCTTATCTTGGAATGATATGAAAGAATTTTAACGTAGCTATGGTGGACGCTTGTTCAATCTTAGGCAAGATGTTTTGATTTTGAAACTAATCTTAATTTTTTACTTGAATATTATTTTATAAAAACTTATACCTAATTTAAAAATTAATATTAATTAGTGAACGTAATTTATCATTATGTAAAGGTAAGAGAGCCTTTAATTCCCTCTTAAGGGAAAGAGGCAAAACATTTTTAAACTTTAAATAAGCTAGGCTCTCTTTGTTGTCTTTTAGAGATATATTTGAGTTGACTTCTCAGGAGAACATAAAATTTTATAACATTTCTCGGTAGTCATCATGAACCATAGAGTGAAGCTGCTTGAAGAGGTATCCCATCGGCTTATAGGAGGGTGCAGTTGGCTGAGCGAGGAGGCCAGTGGTGATACCCTGTCTTTCATCCATAATGAGGTGGAAAGGGTGTTTAGGGTTAGGAAGAGAGAGAGAGAGTGTAAGAATATGTAAGAGCATTCCTGAGCTTGTAAAAGGAATTGGCTACTAGCTTAGGGGAGGTGAGGGTCCAATGAGGGGGTCTCCTTAGTGGCCTTGTATAAGGGGTTGGTAAGAAGTGCAAAGTGGGGAACCCAATGCCTGAAAAAGTCTGCCAGACCCAGGAAAGAGAGGATGTATTCCACTGTTTTGGGTGGTTGTAGGTCATGGAGAGCTTGAATTCTGTCTGATGTGAGGCTTTTAGAGGTTGAAGTGAGAAGTGTACCTAAATAATTAACTGAAGAGGTAGTAAGCTGGGCTTTGGCTGGAGAGGCCCAATAGTCCAGGGACCCCAGGAGATCGAGGAGCTGAGCAGTGTGAGTTCACAAGCCTTGAATGATGAACCGCATAGAAGGTCATTCACATATTGTAAGAGTGTGCTGCCCCAAGTGTGCTGTCACAAGCAGTTAGATCCCATGCCAAGCCTTGCCCAAAGAGATAGGGGCTGTCCCTGAAGCCTTGGGGTAGGACTGTCCAGGTCAGCTGATGATACCTTCCCATGTGAAGGCAAAGAGCTAATAAGAGTCAGGATGGAGGGACACAGAAAAGAAGGCATCTTTAAGATCCAGGACAATAAAGTGAGTGCTCAAAGGGGGGACATGAGAAAGAAGAGTGTCAGGGTTGGGAACCACCAGGTGGATGGGAATAACTGTCTCATTCATTAGGCGAAGATTCTGGACTAAGTGATAGGCTCCTGAGGGTTTGCATCCTGGCAATTTGGGAGTGTTTCAGGGGGAGTCAGTAGGAAAGCGGGGTCCCTGGGCAAGTAAGCAGTCTATAATGGGTTTAAATTGCTCCCTATAGGTTTTGGAGATGGGAAAATGGTCTTGAAGGGTCTGAATCATCTGTCTCATCCACTAGGGGCCCCACTGCCCACACTTTGCCCTTTCTGAGGTGGCCTCTTCTTTTTGATCCTTTGTGCAGTTTGTGAGTCTTGGGCCAATCACCATCACAAACATCTTAAAAGAGAGTGCAGGCCTGGCATCAGAACACCTGGGCCAGGAAGAACAAGAAAAGAAAACTCACTTGTTTTTGAACCTAGGGAAAAAATCACTTCAAGGGTGTAACATATTCTTGAGGCATTGGTGTCATTCTGCTTTGACAGAGGAAGAGTGCCCCCTGAGTACATCTTCCCACTTTCTGGAATTGGGATGGCAGTAGAGTGTTTTCTGTGTGAACAAAAAACTTAATCACAGTAGAATACACTAAGATGGTTATTCTGCACCTATTTTATAAATTTCATGAGAAAAAATCAAACGGTCATAACTACTACCCAAAGTGGGGGTGGGGGAATGTAGTATCCAGGAGCAGCTCTTGGTTGGGTCATCACCTCTAGGATTCCAGCTCTCCTTTAGCTTGATTTGGATCACTTCACATTTCTACCAGGACACTTAATTTACTGAGAGCCATGTTGCCTGCCTCAGAAAGCTGACACCTGTGAAGACTTGTGTTGGAGTTTCTTTTAGGGCTTCCTCCGATGCCATCAAACAAATATCTTGTGGCATTTTGTCTCTATTAAAGGGTAGGCTAATTGACAAGTCCCCTCTCTCCCCACCCCCCAAAACAAGCAAACAGTGGTTTTATGTGAAATGAGATACCTCTCAGTTTTTGAGAGCTGTTCCATTCTCTTAATGACTGGTTGTCTCAGTTGTTGGGGTTAGTATCAAGACTTCCGGGAAATCTTTATCATTTTCCCCATATTTTTACTGATGCAATATGGCTCAGTTCCCCTACCCCTACCACTTGGTCCCTTTTCTCTACTCATCTTTCCCACATTCCTTTTCCTTTTTGTTCTTTATTTTTTATTTTTTTTTTTTGCATATCAGAGAAAACGTACATCCAATATTTGTGCATCTAAGTTCTTTGGGGATGTTGATGTGTAGGTTTTTTTCCTTGATGTGTCCTTATCTGGTTTGGGTGTGTGTGCAATGCTGGCTTTATAAATTTGGAATGTGTTCCATCCCTTTGTATTTCATGGAGTAATTTGAGGAGTTTTGGCATCACTTCTTCTTCAAAGATTTTCGGTAGACCTCAGCTGGGAGTCCAGCCAGCCCTGAGTTTTTCTTTGTTAGAGACAGTAATGAAAAGCCTTCCATCTCATTACAAGTCATTGGTATGTTTGGGTTTTCTTTTGCTCTGGATTCAGTTTGGGGAGATCCTATTTATCTAGAAATGTATTCATTTCTTCTAGGTTTTCCAATGTATGGGAGAACAAGTTTTCAAAATAGTCTCTAATGATCCGCTGGATTTCTGTGATATCTATGATATCTATAATCTCTAATTTTATAAACTTGGCTTTTCTCTGCTTTTTTCTTGGTTATTTTAGCATGGGGGCTTTTCAATCTTGTTTTCCTTTTTAAAGAAACAACTGTTCTATTGGTCCTTAGTGTTGTTATGTTTGTTGTCAAGTTCATTCATGTTGGCTCCGATTTTATTTCCTTCCTTCCTTCAGTGTTTGCTCCTCCACCATAGCCTGGATTTACATCATTTCCCATTTACACAGTGCATGCTGTCGGCTTCCTCAGTAGAGGGCGCTGAAGTGACACCGCAGGAAGCAGAGGCCTCTTGTGGTTAAGCTACTGCACCATTGCTCTGTGATGCTGGTATGAGTCCATGTGAGGGCAGCGTGGATCAGGTGAGGAGATCCTCAGATCCTGAGTGAGGCTTTGGTCTCCAGGAAAATTTCCCAACACTTTCCAAGCTGATCTTAGGTGATGGTGCCCTCCTAGTGAATGGTCCAACTGCAGTTGGAGGCACCTGACCCTGAGTTCAGAACTTGGCAGTCCCTGGCTCTACCCATGCCCACCTGAGTTGTAGCACACCAAACACACTGCCCTTACCAGGCACATATTCCCAAGGGTCCCCCATCCCTTTCTGTTCAGAGGACACTGTGAGAGCCATGGCTGCTGCTCCCTCAGGTAAGGAAGGTCAAGGTGGGCTGGGGAGTGGACAGCCCTGGATGCTCCTACCATGTGGTCACCCATGCCCACCGGCTTGTCCCCTAGAGATGAAGACCTGGCATAAGGCAGAAGCTGCTGCAGAGTATTGAAGCTGCTGCTGACCTTGAGGAAGAAGGTAGGTGCAGGCCGCACATCTGGGAAGGCACAGCCAACTTGGGTGGGGGCCAATGGTTCTTGGAGGGGTGCTCCCTGGTGACAGGAGCTGCCACACTGTAGGCAGGCTCACCCAGGATGAGCATCTACCTCTGGAGGGCTGGAGGGATGACCCATGTGTTTAGGGTTCTGGGGCTGGAGGTATGGGGTACCTGTGGTGTCTTTAAGCTGTGTGCAGGGGTGGATGCAGTGTGAAGATCCTCCAGGTTGGGGGCATACCTTGAGGTGTCTGGTTGGGACCCCCTGTTGTGCAGGAACAGTTGTGTGGGTCTCAGTGAGGGGGCCTTAAAGGAGAGAAAAGCTCCTGGGGACAGGTAGGCCTGTTTGGGGAGGACCATGTTGAGTGGACCTGCCAAAGAGGGCCCAGCGTTCAGCAAAGGAGAGGTTCAGTTTGGGGACAAAAAGACTCCCTCCTGCACGCACACATTCTCAGTACCCAGAGCCACCACCACCAGGAGACAGAGGCCACTTCTTGGGGGTCTCAGGTCTGTGGACTGCTCCATTGGCAGGCAGCATCGCATCATCTTAACCACCTAACACAGGAGAATGACAAACAGACTTCTGCTGCCCTGCTGCCCATTTACTGTCCCTTGGGCCATGGTGGAGATTAGTTCAGCCTCTGGATGTATAGCTAGTCACCTCTGAGGTCCCTGTAGAGGTAGGGAACATTTAGAGTGGCCGGGCTGAGGATGGCATCTGCAGGTCTGGACTGAGTGTGCGTGGGTACACACATGGCTGTGTGTGTGTGTGTGTGTGTGTGTGTGTGTGTGTGTGTATGTGTGTGTGTGGTGTGCATATGTGTGGAGTTTGGGCTGCAGTGTGTGAGTATGAGAATGTATGTGCATCTGTCTGCAGATGTCCAAGTGCATTTCCAGACATTGCATGTGAATCGGTGTGAACAGTTTTTGTGAGTCTGTTTAGTGTAATGCATGAGTATATATGAATAAATAAGGCTATGATTTGTGTGTGTGTGTATGTGTGTGTGTGAGATTTGCCCTTCTCTTGTCACCCCCACCATTGCTCAGCCTGGCACCCCTTTGCAGCCATGTTTGCATCTTGTGAGCTGTCAGCTCGAGATCTTACAATGTGTAGACATTTTGGGCCAGCCTGGTCTGTCTGTCTGTCTGTTGTCTGTCTGTCTGTCTGTCTGTCTGTCTCTCTCTCTCTCTCTCTCTCTCTCTCTCTCTCTGTGTGTGTGTGTGTGTGTGTGTGTTAGGGGTGGCATCATGTGGTGGATGAACTGAACACCACTGAGGCTCCCCTCCTCGTGCAGATGCAAATTGAGCACTTACTCACATGCTTTCATTGAGAGTACAATCCAGTCTGAGGACAGGTAGATAAATAATAAGTTCCATGGCAGACATGAAGGTCAGAAAGACAGGGAAAGGGCTCACCAGAGGTGGTGGTCAGCTTGGCCTCGCTGAGGGGATAATGTTTGAGCAGAGCGTTGAAGGAAGGGAGGACATACACTCCTTCAGGAAGGGTGTTCCTGGCAGAATTATCAACACCTGCAAGATCTTGAGCTGGGAAGACAGAGTAGCAAGGTGGCCAATGAAACCAGAGCAGAGTGAAGGAGGAGAGTGATGATGCTGTCAGAGAAAGAACAGGGTCCACCTTGCAGAGTCTCGTGGCTGCTGTGGTCTTTGGCCCTCACCCTGGGTAAGATGGGAGCCCTGGGGGAGTTTGGACCAGAGGAGGTACATGGAAGTATCAGGGACCAGTAGGAAGGAAGCACGGTCACTAGGGTGTCAGGCCAAAGAGGAAACTTGGGCCTATTCTTTGCAGAATTTTGCCTCTGGGCTGGGAACCCCAGGCTCAGCCTCCACTTTTCAGCATTCAGAGTAGGGGTGGCAGAATCCTTGTTCATTGAATGGGCACAGAACTTCCAAGAAGGACATTTCTGGGTCCCTTGAGTCCTGTAGGATTGACTCAGTTGAGCCTGTGTGTAGGCTCATGGGGGCAGAACTTCTCATGAATAATGCTGTCCCACCCATACGATGTGTTTTGAGGCTGTTTCAGGACTCTGGCAGCACAGCTCCTGGGAGCTTTGGATAGTGTCGGGTGTCTGGTAGCCTTGATCTTCCTGGTTATCAATAGTGAGAGTGGCAAGAGGGGCCTGGCTTTCTTGTTTGCTTGTGTCTCCTGTGCCATGCTGTTGGGTCTCCCTGCAGAAGCCTCGTGAGGTGCTGTAGTAGCTTGGGGGAGGATTTTGTCATGGGTTAACAAGTAGGAAAGGGCACTTTTGTCACCCCCATGGGCCTGCAAAATTGCTAGGGCTTCAGGCACCTGACGCAACAGGACATGGCCTGAGCCTTGTTCCCAGGCCTCTGTCCCTAACAACCATGTGATTCCTAAAAAGTCCCTGCTCACATCCCCTGTCCCTGCTTTCTAAGCACAGGAGGTTCTAGAGCTGACCACCACCTCTGGTGAGCCCTAGGTTCTAGCCACCAGCTGGCACCACGCTCTGTGACCGGTCCGCCCTGGAATTTGCCAAGGCTGTACTTAAGACATAATAAAACAGCAGCTGATAAGGCTTGCTCCCCTCCAGGAGGCCTAGGATTCAGTTAAAGACATCCTGAGTAAATAAAAGCATAAAAACAAACAAACAAAACAAAAAATTACCATATGATACCTAGCTGTTCAATAGACAATCTCATTTAAGCACCCCCATGCTCTGTGGAGTGAACAACACACCTTCACTGGTGCATTAGAAAACTGGGACAAGGACATGGCAGGTATCTTGCCTAAGGTCACAGAGATAGTGAGTAGTTCACCCAGGGATCTGGCTGCAAACCGTGCTTTACATTGCTCTGCAGCTGCAACCAACAGCCCACGGGCGGTTGTGACCTATGCTGGGAGTGTGAGTTGGAGTTGGCAAAGGGCCAGAGTTTGGAATCAGACAGTCCTGGGTTCAAATTGTGGTCCTGCCCATTTAGTAGCACCTGAACCTCTGGAATGACAGTCTCTTTTCCCTTGTGCAGCAGTGTTGCTGACCTGTTCTAGTGGTGCCATCTGTATGCAGGAAGGACTGCTTCGCTCACTCCAGTGGGAGCAAGATGGACTCAGCTGCAGGGGGTCAGTTTCTGCCATGTGCTCACAGATGACTTTGCAGATGCTCTCAGAGCATGAGCTTGATCACCTGGATAAGCCCTTGGTAGGGGTGCCGCAGGCCCCAGAGCTGTGCTATATGTTGAATGCAAGGGGTATTTCTTGATGTCCAAAGGGAAAAGCTCTTTGGGGGGAGCCTCCTGAGCCCTTGGGTGAGGGGTTTCAGAGTTCTAAATTCAGATGGGTCACTGTGTTTTTCTTTTAGTGATATGAGAAGATGGAAGATCCATATTTTTATGCTTTTTCTGTTCCTGATGTTTTAGGAGCTCAGATTGTGGGTGTTCTACGGAATGCAACAGTTGCTGCCATACCAAGGCCACATTGAAAAATCAGATAGCTGAGGCCCTAGGAGTCAGACACTCAGTGATACTTGGGTCTTTGAAAGCATTCCCTGTAGTTATTCTTCAGTCAATCATGCTTAATTAGTAGACTAGAATTATAGAATCTTCAGTTCATCAAACATCAATCCTAAGTGCTTTGCCTTGTCTCATATAATCTACAAGGCTGACTTCCTCTTGTGTAGGTGAAAGTAGCAACTCCTCTTTACTAGGAAGGAAGTTGAAGCTCTGAGGGTTTACGGACTTGAGCCAAGACCAGACAGCTATGAAGCAGCAAAGCGGTCCACCTTTCAAATTGGATAAACCCTAACACTGTTAGCTAGATCAATAAGTAAACAAGCATAAGTTTACAGGAGAAAGAAAGGCTGACAAGTGGGTTGCTTTGGTTCACATGTTTGGGAGTTGTGGGCTGAACACAACAGATTCAGGCACAGCTTTATCCAGAGGTTGCAGTGTCATCATCAGGACACTGCCTCGCTCCATCTCCCGACACTGCCTTCTTTGCCCACCCTGTCTCTGGGGGTGGTGGCATGTTGCCAAGCAGCTTTAGAGACACGATCTTCTAGTTTGGCATTGGAGGAAAAGACAGTGTCCTAATGATGATAGTGAAAGTCATGGGCCAGCCTGGGTCACTGCTTCTTTCTGCCCATCATGGTGGGATGGGTTGATCTCAGTGGTCAAGCCTGGAGGGGCTGAATCATTGTGTGAGAGAAAGAAAGAGTCACCAAAAATATTCAAGGGTAAATGATGAGACAGGGAGATGAAAGCCAAGCAGGCAAGCCACAGATGTCCCCACTGAAGGGGTGAGAGCAGCCGCATTTAGAACACAGCCCCTTGCAGTAGAGGTGGCTGATTTTGCCCCTGTGCCTGTCTGTGGTCTTAAGTGCTGCCTGCAGGCTTACTATTTGCCAGGTGTCCACTGGATCATGTGAGCAGACCCTGATATTGTACAAACAGACACCAACTGGCTGCATGGACAGAGCATCCTCAGCTTTCCTGGGTACCTCCAAGTGTCCTGAGTGCAGTACCCAAGCCTGGCTCAGATTGCCCAGGTCTTAATCAGTGGAGGCAGCTGTAACTACGACCATCAACTGTGTGGCTTTGAAACATCAGAAACTGATTTCTCACAGATCTGAAGGCCAGCAGGCCAAGATCAGGGGGCCAGGATGGCAGGGTACGGTGAGGGCCCTCCCTCAGGTTGCAGCTGACCCACTTCTCATTATATCCTCACCCTATGACTTTTCCACAGCTTCCAAGCCCTCCTTTCCAATCCTGGGGGAGCTGTGGAGACAACAGTGAGCACAAGGAAGGCCCCTACCCTCTTGGAGCCCACAGTCTAGAAGGAGAGACCGAGCGAGGACAAGTAAACTGATGAAGAAATAGGATGAATTCAGAAATGGTTGAGGAAACAGAGGAGAGAGAGGGTCAGGGTGTTCCTAGGTGGCAGTCAGAATGGGCTTCTCCGAGGAAGTGTCATGAGCGCTGAGAGCTTATTGATGGACAGGAGCTGCTGGGCCAAGAAGTGGGAAGGGCAGCTCAAAGGTGCTCAGGCAGCAAGCAGCTGGCAGCCTCTGAGGGAGCAGGGGTGGAATGGAGATAAGTAGGGACAGCCCAGGGACAGAGAGGGAGAGGTGGGCCACCCTAAATCTGAGTCTCCCCTCAAGGCCTTCTGAGGAGGTGTCAGGCAGGGCTTCTGAGCTGTCACCATCAGACAGCTTCTCTATAAAGACCCCAAAGCCCCTTGAAGACCATGCTGTGCTGAGCTTGGAGAGAGGCAGGTTGGGAAGGAGGTGCTGGGTCTGTTTGCCCCAAGCTCTGGTTGCCTGCCCTCAGCCTCTCCCGGTGCAGAGTGACAAAGCACACTTCTTCCTCCTCTTGTTTTTTACTTGATAACTTTTGAGAGAATTTTTAAGCTCAAAATTGAGGAGAAGAACAGAGATTTCCCAAATGCTCCCATCCCTGCCCAGCCTCTGCCTCTGTCACCATCACTACCCACCAGAGAGTCACATTTGTTGCAGTTCAGAAACCCACATCATTGTCACCTAGAGTCTGGAGCTAACCTTAATCTTTCCTCTTGCTGATGCACATTCTGTGGGAATGGACAGTTGTAGAATGACATGAACCCACCTTTGGCCATGACCATGATGTTTCCTGGCTGTGATCTGAGGAAGCAGGTGCGTTGGCCATCAGGAAAGAGCAACCTGAATCCATGTGGAGCTTCACTGATGCAAAGTGCAGTCTCCTCACAGGCCTGATGGGCCTTGCCTTCCTAGGTCAGCAGCCTCATTGGAAGCTTGGGAATGGTAAAAGTGGGACCTACATTGCATGGGTGCTATGAATCTTTGGGCTTACACAGGAAGCACTCACTTCCAGGAGGCACCCATAGGGGTTTGTTGAATGAGTGAATAACGGTACTCTCTTCCAGACTTGGTGTGGGACAGCCTGGATTTGAATTCCCACCCTGGCACTTGTAGCTGAGTATTCTGTGGCAAGTCATTTCATCTGACCATGACTCATTTTCCTCATCTCTAGAGGGGGGATATACCCATCACATTGAGTTACCATGAAGAGTTGAAGAAACCATATCCATGAGCATGGGCCAGAAACACAGTGGTAGGTGGTGCTACTAAAACAAATGTATGCACACTTACTATGCAGCAGCTACTGTCTTCAATTCTTGAAAGGTACTGCATTCCTCCCCAAATTTGGACATTCCTCAGAAGGTGCTGGAGCTGCTGTGTAAAAGATGTGTATTGCTTCCAAGCCCTGGCACATGGCCATCTCCTGCGTGGTGCTGGGAATTCTGGGAACTCAGTCAGCTCTGGGAAAGTAGTGTTTTCAGAGGAGCATCCTGCCTGGATGTTTAGAAAACCGAGTAGGGCAGGTCTGGTTCTGTGTAACTATAGGCAGCCTATAGCTCTGGCCTTACCCTGTGGGCATATCCCCTCCCTGTGAGAAAGTTCTCTGCCTCGGGCCTCACCACTCTGAGGCTTCAGGAAAAACAATTTCCACATTTAGGAAGGAGTCTGTGGATTGCATCTGGGAGCATTCCAACCTGCATGTAGCCAGAATAGGGACACCTGGGGAGAAACGAACAGGGTCCTGGCCCTGAAGAGCTAGGCAGTAGGTGGTTTGGCTCAGTCATCACTCAAATGTATGTGTAGCACCACCATGGGCCATCATTTGGCCTATTCTTTAGGAATCAATGCAGACAAACCTACTAGTCCTCCTGGAGTTCCAGTATTGTCAGGAAGTTAGTCAAGCCCACCAGCCATCTTGGCAGATGAGGGGCACAGGATGTTAGAGGTGTCAGCCTCCTCACCATCTCTAGGTATAGAAACCTGCAGCCAGATGTTTGTGAGGAGTAGCTTCAAGGAAAGAAGGGGGTGTTCTTTGGGCCAGTCAGGAGGGCTCCTGTTTCATGGGGAGCTCTTATAAATGATGGCTGGGCAAATCCCAATTTCCACCCTGTGTGATTTCCTGCAGAGGACTCAACTCTGGGGTTTACCCTGTAGAAAGAACATATTGTTCTGCATTTGATTCTGGGCACCAAAGGAACAGAGTAGTGGTTGGGGCCTCAGAGCCAAGCCCTGTGTGGATCCCTTTCCAACACAGCCAATCCAAACTCAGGATGCCACTAGTTATCTGTACAGAGACCAGAGAGCAAGTGTGGGGAGCCCCTTACCCACACATGTGCCTCACAGGTTGCCCTTTTGATCTGGTGCATGGACTTGCCTGGCTACTGTTTGGGAACCCATGATGCAGGGACCTTGGGAGGTTCCAGTTAAAAGAGAGGCCCTGTCCATCATGACTTCCTGTTTCACTCCACATTCCACAGCACCCTCTGCTCCATCATCAAAATGCAGCTGTACCTCTATCCAGAATATTTTTGAGGTCACAAGACTTGGACAACAACCTGAAGCTTCTCAGGACCTTCCTGTTGATCATTATGCCTGAATCAGAGGGGAACTTCCTTGTGCTTCCCCAGCTGAAGAACACAGATCCTGTAAGTCTGAGCTCTCTGATGATGGGGTCTGGGGTGGATGAGTGAAGGTGTGTGCAGAGGAATCTCAGCTGGTGCCCCTGGGATCTGCCATATGTTCCCAAGACACACAACTCTGACATCCTTCAGCTGGTGGAACCTAGTCTGGGAAGATGGCCAATTGTGGAGGAGGGCCAGGACTATTCTCAGAGGCAGGGTTCTAGTGTGAATTGGGAAAGGCCCAAGGAAAGTCAGTCATGTTGGGTGTTTTCTCCTGCAGCTCTAGCACCATATCAAGTGATATAATTGCCTCCAGCAGCCATGGCTCAATTTACTTGCTTACATTTGGGGGAGCATATCATCACATTCCCTGTGAAGGAGAAGAAATAGCCCCCAAAATCAGAGGTTGGTCCTCCACCAGCATTGACCACACAGGAGGATATGGAGCCACCAGTGGCCACTGAACCTTCAAGAAGAGGAGGAAGCTTAGCTGCCAATAAGCAGGTCAGTGGATATTGAACATTACCTTCCACTTGGTATATATGTATGGTACATATGGTGCTCCAAGCGGCCATCCCATCCTCTGAAAGAGAACCACCTTTCCTGGTAGCAATATAAATTCAGGGTCCAAAACAATAGAGGCAGGAGGTCAAGAAACTATTATTAGGCCACAGCCCTCCACATCTCCTAGAATCTATCCTCACTTCCCTAGTTCTGAACTTTTCAATGGCATCTCCCACATGTGAGCTCCTGAGCATTACCCAGTGCCATAACCCCCAGCACAGCTATACTTCCCCTCCCCTCTGAGATTATCTACTTTATTTTTTGTGATGCTAATTCTTATGGCATTGTAAGTATTTTTAGTGACATTCTTTTATGTTGACCTAAAAGTGCTTAATCCATTCACCAGGCTGTGCCACCACCAGTACTACAAAGCTGCTGATGGAGCCCATGTAGAGCTCATAGGTGCTGTGAGAGAGGATACAAACAGGCCATCCAGGAGGAGGTGAGATAGGTGCCCCTGTTATGGAGCAGAAGGGACTGCCTAATGAGTGTTGAAGATTTCAGGCCACTATAACTCATACTATGATCTACTTTAACTGTCATGTGGCACTACAAATCCTTCTCATATAAGATGAAAACCTTAATATGTACATTCTTCTTGCTCCACAGATCATGGCTCACCATCATCTTTTTCTTCAAGACACAATATTGAAGTTAGAACCGTTAATGACTCAGTAACGGTCTGTATTGTTGACATAAAAAGAAGAGTCTTACGTTTTGCACTTCAAATAAAAAGCTGTGCATCTTACACTACTTTGTCACACTGAGAATGCAAAGGAAATGTTCAAGAAGGAAATTAAATTGCTGCTCCAGGGCATATGTAAATGACTAGAAAGCAAAAACAGCCTTATTGCTGATCTGGAAAAACTTTTTATATTCTGAAGAAAATAAGAAACAACCCACGTTCTATGAAGATGAAGTCAAATCCAGATAAGGCCATCACTTTAGATTGTTATACTGACAAGAGAAGTGAGAAAGCTGCATAAGAAGTTTGAAGGTGCCAGAGTTTGGGCCATTATGTTTTTGGCAAGAGGCCCCTCTCCATAAAATAAAAGTGCAAGGCAAAGAAACAAGTGCCCATGCAGAAGCTCTCGCAAGTCATCCAGAAGGTCAATCTTGGGACAGCAGGCCTCAGAGTGGCTCCTCCAGGCAACTGGTATTGCTCCTGGTAGGGCCTGCCTGCCCACGAAGCAGGGCGCAGGACCTGGTGGTACCCAGACACCTGCTGAGGACCTTATGCTGCCCATTCCAGCAATGCCTGGCATTGGCCTTGAGTCCACCAGGCTGCTCACCTAATCCTTGAGTTCACCCTGCCCCTCCCTGAGTTGCAGCCTCTGAGGGATGAGTAGGCCTGCTGCCAGCTGGGGCAGCCTTGGGATAAGGCCCCTACCCTCCCCAGCTACATCTCCCCTGGGCTGTGGTAGCAGAGTGCAGAGGTGGGAGGTGGGGGGGCCTAGAAAATCCTCACCCTCCAAGTGCATCCCTGGGGCGGGACAAGGGTGGAGGGCACAGGTGGCAGTGGGAGTCTAAGAGCAAGCAGTTCTCTGTCTTGGTCTTCTGCCACCCCCAGCCACAGAAATGCACTTTGGGCGTGAAGATGTCCTAGGACCTCTGCTTTCTGCACCCACAGTCCATGCAAGATGTGGCTGGGGATGGTGAGGTTCTCTCCCAAGACCGCCCCAACCTAGCAGGCAGCCTAGTTCCTCAGTAGAGAGGCTATATCAGGTGATGGGGTGAGCAGACACACAGTGGGCTCTTGGCCAGAGCGAGACATGGCAGCTCTGGGAAGTATAAGGTCATGGGCAGCTGCCTGGGTACCACCGCCTCCCGCATTCTTCTTCCTGAGCAGGCCAGTCAACGAGGCGCAAGACCAGGTCCTGGAGCCTCCACCACAGAGGACATCCCATCTACTGGTTACCTTATCACTCTGACACCCACTATCCCATGCCCTTGCTGCCATGCCAGCCCGGAGCTCTTCGCTGCAGCCAACCAGACTCCCCACATGGCCACTGGATGCCACCTTCACTGTCCTGCAGCTGGACGCCAGTTACTTCTGCAGGATCAAGTTGCTCACTGCTGGACGCTGCCTGTTGTTGCTGCCCCTGCTTCTGAACTCTTATGGTGCCACCACCATTGTGCAGCACTCAAACTTCCAAACTCCAGATGAACACCAACACTGCCCACCAAGGCCCCAGTGTCATTGTACTTTATCCCACACCTGGTGCCCGACCCCTATACTGAGGCTGGACCCCTGATGCAGCTGCATGTTGCTCCCGCCCCTGCCAGACTCTGGAGCTCCACCCTGCTGCCACCAGACTTTAACATGGATACTAGACAGTGACACTCAGTACTGGGGCCCACGTCATTGCAACTGCCAGAGTTTGGTCCATTATGTTTTTGCCAAGAGGCCCCTCTCCATGAATTAAAAGTGCAAGGCAAAGAAACAAGTGCTGATGTAGAAGCTCTTGCAAGTTATCTAGAAGGTCTTGCTAAGCTATTCGATGAAGATGTGTTGTGCTTTACATAGTAGGTGTCCCCAGAAGCTCATGGGTGAGCCAATACAAGAATTGTCAGTGAAATGATTCAGTTCTGAGAGCTTTAACCCAATCAACGGTTAATTCCCCTGACAGATATGAACAGGCAGCAGGCATGGAAGGGCATGTGCTGGACCCCTCCGAAGACTGGAGGTATAGTTGGCACCTGCAAGGGCATCTAGTGGCTGTGAAAGAAGTCTGGTTTCTAGGACTGAAGCATATAGAAGCCAAACTCAGCGTTCCACAGCAGGGTTTCTTTTGGAGGTTCCCAGTGACCAGGAGCAGTGTCAGAATCCTGTAGCAGGGGCATCCATCTGTGGGGAGAATGTCAAAGAGCAAGCCTATGTGTCTTAAGGGAGTTTGAGGAGCCCAGGTGTATCAGTAGCAGGATGGAGAATTGTCCTCAGGCTTGGAGGACAGCCATGGGCAGGAGCCTGGGCAGTGAAGCCTTGGCGTTTGGAATCTGTGGAGGTATTGGTCTCTGAAGTGCAGTTATGGCAGTGGTGGCAAAGGCAACTGAGGAGTCTGTAGGTGGCAACGTCAAGCCAGGCATCCAGAGAGTTGCATTCTCATCCTCTGGCAGTGGCAGGATTCTGGCCCCAGTGCAGTGATGGTGGCTGAGGCATCACTGGTGGCCCTGTGGGGATTCCAGTGGCTTCAGTATGGAGCTCTGTTAGCGGTGATGGTGACAGCTTGGGACAGCAGGCCTCAGAGTCAGAGGGCGACTGGAGGCTGTGATGGCCTCTGCAGTGGCTCCTCCAGGCAACTGGTATTGCTCCTGGTAGGGCCTGCCTGCCCACGAAGCAGGGCGCAGGACCTGGTGGTACCCAGACACCTGCTGAGGACCTTATGCTGCCCATTCCAGCAATGCCTGGCATTGGCCTTGAGTCCACCAGGCTGCTCACCTAATCCTTGAGTTTACTCTGCCCCTCCCTGAGTTGCAGCCTCTGAGGGATGAGTAGGCCTGCTGCCAGCTGGGGCATCCTTGGGAGAAGGCCCCCACCCTCCCCAGCTACATCTCCCCTGGGCTGTGGTAGCAGAGTGCAGAGGTGGGAGGTGGGGGGGCCTAGAAAATCCTCACCCTCCAAGTGCATCCCTGGGGCGGGACAAGGGTGGAGGGCACAGGTGGCAGTGGGAGTCTAAGAGCAAGCAGTTCTCTGTCTTGGTCTTCTGCCACCCCCAGCCACAGAAATGCACTTTGGGCGTGAAGATGTCCTAGGACCTCTGCTTTCTGCACCCACAGTCCATGCAAGATGTGGCTGGGGATGGTGAGGTTCTCTCCCAAGACCGCCCCAACCTAGCAGGCAGCCTGGTTCCTCAGTAGAGAGGCTATATCAGGTGTTGGGGTGAGCAGACACACAGTGGGCTCATGGCCAGAGCGAGACATGGCAGCTCTGGGAAGTATAAGGTCATGGGCAGCTGCCTGGGTACCACCGCCTCCCGCATTCTTCTTCCTGAGCAGGCCAGTCAACGAGGCGCAAGACCAGGTCCTGGAGCCTCCACCACAGAGGACATCCCATCTACTGGTTACCTTATCACTCTGACACCCACTATCCCATGCCCTTGCTGCCATGCCAGCCCGGAGCTCTTCGCTGCAGCCAACCAGACTCCCCACATGGCCACTGGATGCCACCTTCACTGTCCTGCAGCTGGACGCCAGTTACTTCTGCAGGATCAAGTTGCTCACTGCTGGACGCTGCCTGTTGTTGCTGCCCCTGCTTCTGAACTCTTATGGTGCCACCACCATTGTGCAGCACTCAAACTTCCAAACTCCAGATGAACACCAACACTGCCCACCAAGGCCCCAGTGTCATTGTACTTTATCCCACACCTGGTGCCCGACCCCTATACTGAGGCTGGACCCCTGATGCAGCTGCATGTTGCTCCCGCCCCTGCCAGACTCTGGAGCTCCACCCTGCTGCCACCAGACTTTAACATGGATACTAGACAGTGACACTCAGTACTGGGGCCCACGTCATTGCAACTGCCAGAGTTTGGTCCATTATGTTTTTGCCAAGAGGCCCCTCTCCATGAATTAAAAGTGCAAGGCAAAGAAACAAGTGCTGATGTAGAAGCTCTTGCAAGTTATCTAGAAGGTCTTGCTAAGCTATTCGATGAAGATGTGTTGTGCTTTACATAGTAGGTGTCCCCAGAAGCTCATGGGTGAGCCAATACAAGAATTGTCAGTGAAATGATTCAGTTCTGAGAGCTTTAACCCAATCAACGGTTAATTCCCCTGACAGATATGAACAGGCAGCAGGCATGGAAGGGCATGTGCTGGACCCCTCTGAAGACTGAAGGTATAGTTGGCACCTGCAAGGGCATCTAGTGGCTGTGAAAGAAGTCTGGTTTCTAGGACTGAAGCATATAGAAGCCAAACTCAGCGTTCCACAGCAGGGTTTCTTTTGGAGGTTCCCAGTGACCAGGAGCAGTGTCAGAATCCTGTAGCAGGGGCATCCATCTGTGGGGAGAATGTCAAAGAGCAAGCCTATGTGTCTTAAGGGAGTTTGAGGAGCCCAGGTGTATCAGTAGCAGGATGGAGAATTGTCCTCAGGCTTGGAGGACAGCCATGGGCAGGAGCCTGGGCAGTGAAGCCTTGGCGTTTGGAATCTGTGGAGGTATTGGTCTCTGAAGTGCAGTTATGGCAGTGGTGGCAAAGGCAACTGAGGAGTCTGTAGGTGGCAACGTCAAGCCAGGCATCCAGAGAGTTGCATTCTCATCCTCTGGCAGTGGCAGGATTCTGGCCCCAGTGCAGTGATGGTGGCTGAGGCATCACTGGTGGCCCTGTGGGGATTCCAGTGGCTTCAGTATGGAGCTCTGTTAGCGGTGATGGTGACAGCTTGGGACAGCAGGCCTCAGAGTCAGAGGGCGACTGGAGGCTGTGATGGCCTCTGCAGTGGCTCCTCCAGGCAACTGGTATTGCTCCTGGTAGGGCCTGCCTGCCCACGAAGCAGGGCGCAGGACCTGGTGGTACCCAGACACCTGCTGAGGACCTTATGCTGCCCATTCCAGCAATGCCTGGCATTGGCCTTGAGTCCACCAGGCTGCTCACCTAATCCTTGAGTTTACTCTGCCCCTCCCTGAGTTGCAGCCTCTGAGGGATGAGTAGGCCTGCTGCCAGCTGGGGCATCCTTGGGAGAAGGCCCCCACCCTCCCCAGCTACATCTCCCCTGGGCTGTGGTAGCAGAGTGCAGAGGTGGGAGGTGGGGGGGCCTAGAAAATCCTCACCCTCCAAGTGCATCCCTGGGGCGGGACAAGGGTGGAGGGCACAGGTGGCAGTGGGAGTCTAAGAGCAAGCAGTTCTCTGTCTTGGTCTTCTGCCACCCCCAGCCACAGAAATGCACTTTGGGCGTGAAGATGTCCTAGGACCTCTGCTTTCTGCACCCACAGTCCATGCAAGATGTGGCTGGGGATGGTGAGGTTCTCTCCCAAGACCGCCCCAACCTAGCAGGCAGCCTGGTTCCTCAGTAGAGAGGCTATATCAGGTGTTGGGGTGAGCAGACACACAGTGGGCTCATGGCCAGAGCGAGACATGGCAGCTCTGGGAAGTATAAGGTCATGGGCAGCTGCCTGGGTACCACCGCCTCCCGCATTCTTCTTCCTGAGCAGGCCAGTCAACGAGGCGCAAGACCAGGTCCTGGAGCCTCCACCACAGAGGACATCCCATCTACTGGTTACCTTATCACTCTGACACCCACTATCCCATGCCCTTGCTGCCATGCCAGCCCGGAGCTCTTCGCTGCAGCCAACCAGACTCCCCACATGGCCACTGGATGCCACCTTCACTGTCCTGCAGCTGGACGCCAGTTACTTCTGCAGGATCAAGTTGCTCACTGCTGGACGCTGCCTGTTGTTGCTGCCCCTGCTTCTGAACTCTTATGGTGCCACCACCATTGTGCAGCACTCAAACTTCCAAACTCCAGATGAACACCAACACTGCCCACCAAGGCCCCAGTGTCATTGTACTTTATCCCACACCTGGTGCCCGACCCCTATACTGAGGCTGGACCCCTGATGCAGCTGCATGTTGCTCCCGCCCCTGCCAGACTCTGGAGCTCCACCCTGCTGCCACCAGACTTTAACATGGATACTAGACAGTGACACTCAGTACTGGGGTCAAGTTCCTTGCAACTGCAGCCAGACCCTTGTCACTAGGGCAGATGAAAACACTCATGGCTGGATGCATCTGTTGTTACAACCACTGTTTCTGGATTTTTCCACTGTCACCGCCACCATGAGTAGGAAGCACGGAACTCCCAAATCACAGCTGCATGCTGACACCGCCATGGTCGTCCCCACCCCACGCCAATACTCAACTCCTGACTTTTGACGCCTGATGCCCTGTGCCCAAAAGAGCTGGATGCTGCTCTTGCCACCATATGCCACCATTTCATGATGGTGCCATTGCAGTGAATTGACCCCAAGGATGCTTCTCTGCTCAAGATGTATAAGAGCCAGGAAACTGATCATTCTCCATTAGAGTCACATCACCAAGTTCCACTGCATGCTGCCTGCCTTTTGTCACCCCAGGACCAGCCACCAGTCCTTAGGACCCTTGAGGAGTTGTGGCTCTAACTGAGGGAACTCATCCAAATAAACAAGTGAGCACTTTAAATAAAGGCTGCAGTCCTCACAGCAGGCAGTGGGTGGGGCTAGGTGGGTCCAGCTCACTGGTGAGAGGGTGGGGTTAGAGCCTGGTAGCTGCTGGCCAGGTCTAGACCTGATCCTGTAGGGCAAGATAGAGAGGGATCTCTGGCTGCTCTTGGAGTCTAGCCCTGGAAGAACCTTCTGGTCCTTTCTCCTGAACTTTCCATGGTGTCTCCTTCCCCTACTCCTCCACTCTTCCCTGAGGAGACTTTGTGTCCTTGACATAGGGTCATCTGGGCACAGGGTCTCTGGGCAGTGGTGTGAGGCCCCAGTACATTGCAGCAGGCTGGGGACAGCCAGACTGGCCATACCTGGACTTGTAGGAAAAATAGCCTATTGGGAAAATACCCTCCTAGATCTACCAAATTTAGCTTAACACTGGCTTCTTCCAAGAGATTATCAAGAAAAGAAAAATATAAGTAAGCAAGTCTGTCTGGCTAAGTGGTAGTGTGAGGAGAAGTAAAGACTTCAGATTGGGTAGAGCTGGATTTAAATCCCTCTTAACTGGGTGACCTTGACCAGGGTGCAGAACTAGGTACAACCTTGGGTTTGCATCTGGTAAAGTAAAGTTGGTGAGGAGCATAAGCCAGGGGTAAAATTAAGCTGTTGAGCAGTACCTAAACTTTGGGAGCCAGGAAGGCATTTGACATGAATTCCATGCAGAAATATATTCTGAGATTAAAGTCAACCCACTTAGAGGTGCACCTTTGGAAGGCAATTGACCTGTGAGCAGGCGATTGAATTTACTTCATTTTTTAGATGAAATGATAATATATGGAAGATCATAAGCCAATGTTGGGTCAGGCTTGTGAAATTATAGGCTGTTTTTAAATTTGTTTAAAGTTACATTGAGTTAAGTCTACATAGTTCAAGCCTCCTGGGATATCCCCCACCTCTTGTCACACCCCCACATAGAGTACTATCTACAATCCCTTACTCTAATTTTTAGAGTGTCACCAAATATGTCAATGCATGTATGTACATATGCAGAGATATACATTATGTAATACTTTGTTCCTTTTAGCCTGCTTTGGAACCTCCTGAAAATAAAATCTCTTATTCTTACGTACATTCTTTTGCAGCTTTCCCTCCTTAACTTGTACCCCTTAAGCTGAGCATCAGGAAGAAGGAAGCACCAGAGAAACTCAAAGATCCGAAGGACACCAACCCTGCTCAAGTCACTCTGGAAGCTGACTAGCCTGAATGTGCCCAAAGCTAGAGGGAACATCAGCCCTGCTTCAGCCACTCTGGGTTGGATGTACAAGGTGAAAGATATACTAGCCAAAAGGAAAATGGACTGTTTCACTCTTTAAGACAGCTCTTATACTGTCATTGCCACCCCTTACTCCTGTCATATACAGAGTCCCTTGTTTTGTCTTGACTCTAGGACTGATAACAATCAAACACATAGTTAATAATATCAGAAAACAAACACATGTACCAGTTCAATCCTGAAAGGGCATTGCAGTTGAGATCCAAGCTCACTATTGGGAGGATGGTTTCCTTTTCTTGGTGGATTCAAAAGCTTAATTGACATGGCATGGATTGTGCTATGAACTTGTGTATTGCTTCCATGTTTGTTTCCTCTTTTCATTAAAACTAGTGGTTCTACAATAGAAGCAGGTTTCTTTTTTAAAAAAGAGAAACAACAACTATGATATTACATCATATAAACCTTTAAGCCAAGAAGATAATAATGCCCTTTGACTTAGTGGATTAAATAATGAGCATCAAAGGGGATAATGCTGTAGTTTCCAAAAGACTCCCACCTTAATTGTAACACACAAGTCTCTCTCCTAATCAAGAAGAGATTATTTTAAGAAGTCAACAAAATTTCCAGAGCACTCATTGTGCTTTGAGCTCCTTTTTGTTGTAAAGGCCAGGTTTCTCTTTCTTGTAAGAGTTAGGCCTGCAGGGCTTGGGTTGTGGCTCAGTGATAGAGCACTTGCCTCGCACATGTGAGGCCCCTTGTTCAATTCTCAGCACCACATAAAAATAAAGGTATTGTGCTCATCCACATCCTAAAAAAAAAAAAAAAAATCACCAATCAAGTTTTTTGATGTGCGAAAATTTCTGTTTTCTGTGTAAAAAATTGTGAAACCTCTGTTCAACCTATGAATGTGGAACAAAGTTAAGTTATATTAAACATTGTGCTGTGTAACCACCCACTGAAATCTTAGAGAATTTCCAGACCTGGGGTCCAGAGCTTGTTTGGTGTTAGCTCCTCTGGATTGCTGCAGCTTAAATAAATCTGCTTCCTCCAAATTCCTCAGGTGTCCAGACTCATCTTTCCTGCATCAACGCCGCCTACTTGAAATGCTAGAATGTCCTAATTTTTGAAGGGCCTGAAGAGACAGTCTCTCAGACTCTGTCACAGTATGAATTCTAGGAAAAGTAATTCATCACAATGAAACTAATTTCAGGTTTCATTATAGGGACTTCCTGGATGTAATATCAAAGTTGCATGATAAAACTTGTGTACGTCTATTGAGTTGCCATAATATACCCCATAAAGATATATAAATGATATATTTGAATAAAAATTTAATCTGGGGGAAAATATGATTTGTGAGAAATCTAAAGCCATGCTTGCATTTTGTGTTGTTTTAAATATTATGCTGTAATAATATTGTATTTTATTATTACATTTTTAAATCTGAAAAAAAAACATCAGAATTTTGTATCATAATATTGTCCAAAAGGGAAAATTTTATTGATTAGAACATATGCTTTCCTGTTTTTAGAGCTAACAGTTGAATTAAAGTTTTGCACCAGACACCAACTCCATCAGAACCTCAGTCTGGTGAAACCACATCTTGGTGCCTGCCCAGGCCAGTGCCCATGAGCAGGTCCCAGAAGGAAATCAGGCTGGCTCTTCCCAGAGCCCTCTGGACAGAGGTTGGCCTCCTCCACTCTTAGTGTTATTTTTTTCTCTGATTGCTTGGCTCCTCTCCAGGCTCTTCAAGCTGTCCTCTCCCATCTTTGTTGTTCAGTGACATCACCTGTCATTCATGTTTTTATAGACCTCTGAGAAGGAGAAAATCCACATGGGTTTCAGAATGGCTCAAGATGTAAATCACTGGTCATAATTGGACACCCTAAAAGGGGATGGTATTGATGGCACAGGGGTATAAATCTCATGATGGGCCAGAAAACTCATTTACAGAGCAGCCAAAGGTCTATGTAGATCCATAAAATGGCCACAAACAACCTGAAAATCTCGGTAGTAACTCATCTGGAGCAGTCATAACCTTTCTGCTGGAGAAATATCAGTGGCTTCTTTTGGAATTGAATTAGGTGTGAAAAATAGCTCCTATGCCATTTGGTCAGGAAAATGGTAATGATGATGAAGGTGATAATGCAATAGCTTATATTCATAGACCACTTTGCCTACATTATTTCATTGTATATTCACAAAGTCCTTTCACTGACTGTCCTAGTCAGTTCTAGCTGCTAAACAAAATACCCGAAGCTTAAGAAACATTTATTTCTCCCCATTTGGGAGGGTGGGAAGTTAATGGTCAAGGTACTGATAGATTGAATTCTTGGAAAGAGCCCTCTTTTTGCTCATAGCTGGCTGCTTCTCACTGTATTCTCACTTGGTGGAGAGCAAGTAAGCCCTGGTCTCTTTCTGAAATTCTGAGAACACTAATCTCATCTTGGGAGACATGCCCTCTGCCCAGCAAATCAAAATCTGATTACCTCCCAAAGGCCCCACTTCTCATGCCATCATATTGGCATTAGGACTTCAACATGAATTTGGAGGAGACACAAACCTTCAGTAGGGAATGCACTGTGGAGTCTTGGGCATATTCTGTATCTTCTCTGTGCTTCTGCTGCCTCATAAAGAAAAAAGATGGTAATAACACCTGATCAGTGTGTGTGTGTGTGTGTGTGTGTGTGTGTGTGTGTGTGTGTGTGTATGATTACATTGAATTAAAAACAGGTGATTAGATGATATATGCAAGTAATCCTCAATTTAAAAAAACTGATTATACAAACACAGGTGTCAAAATAAAAGCTGAAACCAAGTTTAGGAAAAAATTTCAGTGTGGGAATAGAAAATATTTCCCAGGAAGAGGATAAAAGTGGAGTTTTTTCCTGATATCAACTTTTTAGGAGATCTAACAGATATTTACGAAATTTAACATGATAATTTAGAAACAATGATATATGCTTATATTACACATGTATTACTTTATTCTGATTCCACATTTAGAAATCAATTTTTAACTAAAACTCATCATAGTCCTCTCCAACACTGGTGATCTTTTACCCTCTCCAAAACAAATTTGGAGTCTTAAAGGCAGTTTCCAGGACTTGGGTTCTGTTCCCTCCAAGGCGAGGGAAAGACGGGTCCTTGTGAATCAGGATGATCTTGACAAACCACACTGAGGCCTTCATGTGGCTTAGTATATTTGCAAGTTCATCCTACAGGTGTATGTTTGCGACCACCACAATGTGCATTCCTTTTAAATGACTGAACAACACTTGTACACAACACTATCCATAGACTCAAACCCAAGGCCACATTCCAAGGAATCTTAGCAATCTGTACTTTCTATCTGATCTACCCCAAGCATGAATTGCTGATTTAATAAGAAATAAAACAAGAAATAAAGACTGTGTTTACCTTTGTTAGTAGAAAATAAAGAGTTTGGCCAACCTCAGACCTCAGGACCACTCAGGTGTGACCCACATTTGGTCACCCTGTCCATCAATGCAGTCAGTATCCTGACTCCAGAGGCAGGCAAGATCTAGAAGGGTGTCCATTTTTCCTCCCTATGCAGCAGGAAATGGTGACAGAAAGAGGAAACTAAGAATTTCCCAGCCTGTAAGCCTGTGGGGAGGCCTATGGTGGAGGACATAAACCCATCTTCCAGCCATTTTCTCAAAAGCACTATGATTTGATGACACTGGGGAAGTGAAGGAGCTTCTGGTTCTGGCCACTCCAGAGGAAAGTTCAAGATAAGTGACAATTCAGCTGTATGGCATGAGGAAGGACCTATAGACTGAGCCCCAGGACCATGTTCTTGGCAACCCAACTCCAACTTTGTCACCCACTGCATGTCTGTGCTGCACTGGCCCATCAGGTGATTCCATTACTTCCAGGACCCTGATTCCCAATGCAGCCTACTGGGCAGCACCTCGAACTGGGTTCAGAAGGATACCATGCCAGGAATTATCCCACCAGGAGAGATGAGCACTGCCACAACCTCACCCAGCGGCCTTCACTGATTACTGAAGGTCCAGTGGACCCAGAAAAGGCCATGGGCAATGCAAGGGGCCCAAGGAGCACCCACTTGGGACAACAGTCCCAGGTGAGGCTCCCTCCAACCTCACTCCTCCAGGTCCCCACTCACTGATATTTTGCTCAGTTCAGAAGCAAGCCCAGAACTCCACCAGTGAGGAGGAGGGACAGTTCTTAATAGCTGAGCATGGAGGAGCATGCAGGGCTGCTTAGTGGGTTATGGGAAGCTTGAGCTTGAAACCTCACAGCTAACCCTGGCAGGGTGCCCTTCCATCCAGGAAAAGCCAAGACCCATGACAACTGGAACCTCCAAAGAGTGAATGCTGAGTGGATCTCTGGGTCTGTAGGTGTCTGTGTTGGATTGGACTGGTGAAAGGTAACATATCTTACACTGTAGGAACAGTAGGAGGCCTAGTATTGTCCCCAGAACAGCTAAGCAATGAAGACAGTCAAACAATTGGAGAGCTGGGGTTGTGGCTCATTTGCAGAGTGCTTGCCTAGCACGTGGGAGGCACTGGGTTCAATTGTCAGCACTGCACAGAAATGAATAAAGGCCTGTTGACAACTAAAAAAATAAATTTAAAAATGGGAGAATCTTGATAACCAAAATTCAAAGGAAGCAACCCAAATATGAATAAAACTCGATTTTGTGAGCACACAGCTGGGTTTTTCTGTTTTCCACACAAAGAGAAAAAACACAGAGGGTAGCATTCCCTCCCAGCCTGCCCTGCTGAACCCCTCAGCCAGACGCTGGGGGATGCCTTAAATGCATTCTCAGCAGCTGTTCCCTCCACTGTTCCCAGAGGAAGTGCAGGAAGACACACAGGCCATGATCCCAAAGCTGCCACCACCTGCAAATGCTGCTCAGCCAGGAAACTTGCCCCCCAGCAGTTCCCCTTCTGACTGGCCAGGCCCAGGCAGGACAGCAGACAGAAGTCTGACAGCTCAGGGGCGGGGCATGGGCTGAGGGATTCCTGCCATTGCAAAGCTCCTGGCTGTCAAACTAAGCCCCGCCCACCCTCACCAGAGCAAGGCTAGATACAAACCCTAGCTCACACCTTCAAGGGAGGACAAGGTGTCCTTGCCCAGCCCCAGCAAGCGAGATCCTGGAGGTGCCACCACCACTTGCTCCCCTGCTGGTGTACCACCTATCTAATGACATTGCTTTCATCCCTTCCGAGATGACCCTGAAACCTCATTGGGTCAGGAGGTGGACCAGCGGGATCTGAATCACCTCCCAGGGTCAGCACTCAACAGTCCCCCCAGGACCCACGCACCCACCAGGCAAGCAGTTCCCTTGCCTATTTCTTCCGCAACTGGTGCATGCACCTGGACTTTGCACGTGCATGCAGACTTTGCACAGGCACGCGGAATTTGCACGCGCCCGGATGTTCCTGGCGCAAGCCTGCCCCTTTTCCAGTATTGAGGGTTTTCCTCACGCGCTTGCATGTTCTCCACTCATTCCTTCCTCAGCTGTGCCCTTTCAACAGTCTGACAGCTCAGGGGCGGGGCATGGGCTGAGGGATTCCTGCCATTGCAAGAGCTCCTGGCTGTCAAACTAAGCCCCGCCCACCCTCACCAGAGCAAGGCTAGATACAAACCCTAGCTCACACCTTCAAGGGAGGACAAGGTGTCCTTGCCCAGCCCCAGCAAGGGAGATCCTGGAGATGCCACCACCACTTGCTCCCCTGCTGGTGCACCGCCTATCTAATGACATTGCTTTCATCACTTCCAAGATGACCCAGAAACCTCACTGGGTCAGGAGGTGGACCAGCGGGATCTGAATCACCTCCCAGTGTCAGCACTCAACAGTCCCCCCGGACCCACGCACCCTCCAGGCATGCAGTTCCCTTGCCTATTTCTTCCGCATCTGGTGCATGCACCTGGACTTTGCACCTGAATGCAGACTTTACACAGGCACTCGGAATTTGCAGGCGCACTTCCGTTCCTGGCGCAAGCCTGCCTCTTTTCCAGTATTGAGGGTTTTCCTCACGCGCTTGCGTGTTCTCCACTCATTCCTTCCTCAGCTGTGCCCTTTCAACAGTCTGACAGCTCAGGGGCGGGGCATGGGCTGAGGGATTCCTGCCAATGCAAGAGCTCCTGGCTGTCAAACTAAGCCCCGCCCACCCTCACCAGAGCAAGGCTAGATACAAACCCTAGCTCACACCTTCAAGGGAGGACAAGGTGTCCTTGCCCAGCCCCAGCAAGGGAGATCCTGGAGATGCCACCACCACTTGCTCCCCTGCTGGTGCACCGCCTATCTAATGACATTGCTTTCATCCCTTCAGAGATGACCCGGAAACCTCACTGGGTCAGGAGGTGGACCAGCGGGATCTGAATCACCTCCAAGTGTCAGCACTCAACAGTCCCCCCAGGACCCACGCACCCACCAGGCACGCAGTTCCCTTGCCGATTTCTTTCGCATGTGGTGCACGCACCTGGACTTTGCACATGCATGCAGACTTTGCACAGACACGTGGAATTTGCACACGCGCGTCCGTTCTTGGCGCAAGCCTGCCTCTTGTCCAGTATTGAGGGTTTTCCTCACGCGCTCGCGTGTTCTCCACTCATTCCTTCCTCAGCTGCGCCCTTTCAACAGTCTGACAGCTCAGGGGCGGGGCATGGGCTGAGGGATTCCCTCCATTGCCAGAGCTCCTGGCTGTCAAACTAAGCCCCGCCCACCCTCTCCAGAGCAAGGCTAGATACAAACCCTAGCTCACACCTTCAAGGGAGGACAAGGTGTCCTTGCCCAGCCCCAGCAAGCGAGATCCTGGAGATGCCACCACCACTTGCTCCCCTGCTGGTGCACCGCCTATCTAATGACATTGCTTTCATCCCTTCCGAGATGACCCAGAAACCTCACTGGGTCAGGAGGTGGACCAGCGGGATCTGAATCACCTCCCAGTGTCAGCACTCAACAGTCCCCCCAGGACCCACGCACTCTCCAGGCATGCAGTTCCCTTGCCTATTTCTTCCGCATCTGGTGCACGCACCTGGAATTGCACGTGCATGCAGACTTTGCACAGGCACGAGGAATTTGCAGGTGCGTGTCCCTTCCTGGCACAAGCCTGCCTCTTGTCCAGTATTGAGGGTTTTCCTCACGCTCTTGCGTGTTCTCCACTCATTCCTTCCTCAGCTGTGCCCTTTCAACAGTCTGACAGCTCAGGGGCGGGTCATGGGCTGAGGGATTCCTGCCATTGCAAGAGCTCCTGGCTGTCAATCTAAGCCCCGCCCACCCTCACCAGAGCAAGGCTAGATACAAACCCTAGCTCACACCTTCAAGGGAGGACAAGGTGTCCTTGCCCAGCCCCAGCAAGGGAGATCCTGGAGATGCCACCACCACTTGCTCTCCTGCTGGTGAACCGCCTATCTAATGACATTGCTTTCATCCCTTCCGAGATGACCCAGAAACCTCACTGGGTCAGGAGGTGGACCAGCGGGATCTGAATCACCTCCCAGTGTCAGCACTCAACAGTCCCCCCAGACCCACGCACCCTCCAGGCATGCAGTTCCCTTGCCTATTTCTTCCGCATCTGGTGCATGCACCTGGACTTTGCACGTGCATGCAGACTTTGCACAGGCACGCGGAATTTGCAGGCGCACTTCCGTTCCTGGGGCAAGCCTGCCTCTTTTCAAGTATTGAGGGTTTTCCTCACGCGCTCGCCTGTTCTCCACTCATTCCTTCCTCAGCTGCGCCCTTTCAACAGTCTGACAGCTCAGGGGCGGGGCATGGGCTGAGGGATTCCTGCCATTGCAAGAGCTCCTGGCTGTCAAACTAAGCCCCGCCCACCCTCACCAGAGCAAGGCTAGATACAAACCCCAGCTCACACCTTCAAGGGAGGACAAGGTGTCCTTGCCCAGCCCCAGCAAGGGAGATCCTGGAGATGCCACCACCACTTGCTCCCCTGCTGGTGCACCACCTATCTAATGACATTGCTTTCATCCCTTCTGAGATGACCAGGAAAACTCACTGGGTCAGGAGGTGGACCAGCGGGATCTGAATCACCTCCAAGTGTCAGCACTCAACAGTCCCCCCAGGACCCACGCACCCTCCAGGCACGCAGTTCCCTTGCCGATTTCTTCCGCATCTGGTGCACGCACCTGGACTTTGCACCTGCATGCAGACTTTGTAGAGGCACGTGGAATTTGCACGCGCGCGTCCGTTCTTGGCGCAAGCCTGCCTCTTGTCCAGTATTGAGGGTTTTCCTCACGCGCTCGCGTGTTCTCCACTCATTCCTTCCTCAGCTGTGCCCTTTCAACAGTCTGACAGCTCAGGGGCGGGGCATGGGCTGAGGGATTCCTGCCATTGCAAGAGCTCCTGGCTGTCAAACTAAGCCCCGCCCACCCTCACCAGAGCAAGGCTAGATACAAACCCTAGCTCACACCTTCAAGGGAGGACAAGGTGTCCTTGCCCAGCCCCAGCAAGCGAGATCCTGGAGATGCCACCACCACTTGCTCCCCGGCTGGTGCACCGCCTATCTAATGACATTGCTTTCATCCCTTCCAAGATGACCCAGAAACCTCACTGGGTCAGGAGGTGGACCAGCGGGATCTGAATCACCTCCCAGTGTCAGCACTCAACAGTCCCCCCAGGACCCACGCACCCACCAGGCACGCAGTTCCCTTGCCTATTTCTTCTGCATCTGGTGCACGCACCTGGAATTGCACGTGCATGCAGACTTTGCACAGGCACAAGGAATTTGCAGGTGCGTGTCCCTTCCTGGCGCAAGCCTGCCTCTTGTCCAGTATTGAGGGTTTTCCTCACGCGCTCGCGTGTTCTCCACTCATTCCTTCCTCAGCTGTGCCCTTTCAACAGTCTGACAGCTCAGGGGCGGGGCATGGGCTGAGGGATTCCTGCCATTGCAAGAGCTCCTGGCTGTCAAACTAAGCCCCGCCCACCCTCACCAGAGCAAGGCTAGATACAAACCCTAGCTCACACCTTCAAGGGAGGACAAGGTGTCCTTGCCCAGCCCCAGCAAGGGAGATCCTGGAGATGCCACCACCACTTGCTCCCCTGCTGGTGCACCGCCTATCTAATGACATTGCTTTCATCCCTTCAGAGATGACCCGGAAACCTCACTGGGTCAGGAGGTGGACCAGCGGGATCTGAATCACCTCCAAGTGTCAGCACTCAACAGTCCCCCCAGGACCCACGCACCCACCAGGCACGCAGTTCCCTTGCCGATTTCTTCCGCATCTGGTGCACGCACCTGGAGTTTGCACGTGCATGCAGACTTTGCACAGGCACGCGGAATTTGCAGGCGCACTTCCGTTCCTGGCGCAAGCCTGCCTCTTTTCCAGTATTGAGGGTTTTCCTCACGCGCTTGCGTGTTCTCCACTCATTCCTTCCTCAGCTGTGCCCTTTCAACAGTCTGACAGCTCAGGGGCGGGGCATGGGCTGAGGGATTCCTGCCAATGCAAGAGCTCCTGGCTGTCAAACTAAGCCCCGCCCACCCTCACCAGAGCAAGGCTAGATACAAACCCTAGCTCACACCTTCAAGGGAGGACAAGGTGTCCTTGCCCAGCCCCAGCAAGGGAGATCCTGGAGATGCCACCACCACTTGCTCCCCTGCTGGTGCACCGCCTATCTAATGACATTGCTTTCATCCCTTCAGAGATGACCCGGAAACCTCACTGGGTCAGGAGGTGGACCAGCGGGATCTGAATCACCTCCCAGTGTCAGCACTCAACAGTCCCCCCAGGACCCACGCACCCTCCAGGCATGCAGTTCCCTTGCCTATTTCTTCCGCATCTGGTGCACGCACCTGGACTTTGCACGTGCATGCAGACTTTGCACAGGCACGCGGAATTTGCAGGTGCACTTCCGTTCCTGGCGCAAGCCTGCCTCTTTTGAAGTATTGAGGGTTTTCCTCAGGCGCTCGCGTGTTCTCCACTCATTCCTTCCTCAGCTGTGCCCTTTCAACATTCTGACAGCTCAGGGGCGGGGCATGGGCTGAGGGATTCCTGCCATTGCAAGAGCTCCTGGCTGTCAAACTAAGCCCCGCCCACCCTCACCAGAGCAAGGCTAGATACAAACCCTAGCTCACACCTTCAAGGGAGGACAAGGTGTCCTTGCCCAGCCCCAGCAAGCGAGATCCTGGAGATGCCACCACCACTTGCTCCCCTGCTGGTGCACCGCCTATCTAATGACATTGCTTTCATCCCTTCCGAGATGACCCAGAAACCTCACTGGGTCAGGAGGTGGACCAGCGGGATCTGAATCACCTCCCAGTGTCAGCCCTCAACAGTCCCCCCAGGACCCACGCACCCACCAGGCACGCAGTTCCCTCGCCGATTTCTTCCGTTCTGGTGCACGCACCTGGACTTTGCACGTGCATGCAGACTTTGCACAGGCACGCGGAATTTGCAGGCGCGCGTCCGTTCCTGGCGCGCGCCTGCCTCTAGTCCAGTATTGACGGTTTTCCTCACGCGCTCGCGTGTTCTCCACGCATTCCATCCTCAGCTGCGCCCTTTCAACAGTTGTGACAGCCGTTCCTCCTGAAGCTGCGTGAGCCACCGAAGAAGGCCTTCTGCGATCAACGCTAGAATTAGCCACTAGCGCCTTCGCTGAGAGTGCCATGGAGACTTCTCACAGCAAGTGTTGTCCCTCACCCCTGCCCCCGGCGCTGAGGGCCAGAGACCTGCCAGAAGGGTCCCACCAGAAGCCCGATCATGGGCCGCGCCGACATCCCTATACTGGTGGGCCACTAAGGGCTTCCTGGGCTGTGCGCAGGTCGTCTTGCCGCCATCCTGCAACTGCTCCTCAGCGGTTGCGAAATGTGCCTGCTGGGTGCTTTTCCAGGGTCCTGCGGGCCCTTGGATCTTTTCTCGGAGACTTGGATATTGCCTCCTCCCTTGGCATGCCAGGTCTCCTGAAGAGGATGCTGCTGTCAACTGCAGCTTTCATGAATTCCTGCATCCCAGGCCGCAGACTCAGACAGCCGCCTTGTAGGGTGCAGGGGCAGGAAGTGGCTCCTTGCCAGCTTCCAGCACCCCAAGAACCCTGCCCAGGGAGGACTGTGATCACAGCCCCTGGGGACAGTGGCCAAGTGGTGGCTGAGCAAGCAGAGCACCCTGTAGACAGAGACCATCAGAGGGGGCGCCCTCAGGTCACTGGAAGAGCATCTGCTTTTAGGCCCCTGGGGGCCCATAGCTGTGTGCCTGCCTTTGTGCCCAGGCCTGGGCCTCTGTGGAGTAACCTCTGCACCCAGAGCTCCCAAGACAGAGCTGAGAGCTCCCGGGCCATCTGCATGAGCTCCTGCCCCAAAAGAAACCCCATCAGCAGCTCCTACAGCTCCACGCGAGGTCTGCGAGCCCTGAAGAGGAGGGCTCCAGACCCATCCAACGGGGAGCCGCCCCTGGGATGTTCTTCATCCCCAGGGATTGCCCCAAAGAAGGCCCAGGGTGAGAAAGTGGCAGAAGGCAGGGCGGGACACCCATTTCCCAAGAAGAAGTCCTCACCCACGGGAGACACCAGTGGGCCACGGAAACGCAAGTTTCCTCTCCTGCAATGCCGCCGAGGGGAACCTCTGAAGCTGCCACCACCTCTGTTACTGGCCTGTGTAGTGACTGCTGAAGACCTAGACAGGGAGAAGAAGAAAGCTCTGCAGCGCATCAACGGTCTTCTGATGGGTGAGACCCAGGTCATTGGGAACAGCTGTGCCATGGCCCCACAAGCCCATGGGGGGGTCCCCTCTCCACCGGGAGGGGCCAGGCCTCTGGCATCAGTGGGCCTCAGCCAGACCTTTCCCCATCCCCCCAGCAGCACAACCATGGTGGCCCACACCCCAGTGTGGGTCAGCTCTGCTGTCTCTTCCCAGAGCCATCCTCCCATCACCAACCTTACAGGACCGCTCTCCCCCAGCCTGCCAATTGCTGCTTTGGCCCTTCCTCCCAGGCCCTCTCTCAGCACATTGGCAGGCTTGGCTGCACAGCCAGTGGCCCCCTTTGGGGTCACACTTTCGAACACCACTATGCCTTCACAGCCCCCACATCTGGGGCCTCCCTCCACCTTGGGTAGGAGCTTCCGGCGCTCTCACCAGGGCCCAAAGCCCTACTGTACACACAGGCCCTCACCTGTAGCAAGCTCCAGCTCTCCAGCTCCAAGGGTGCGAGGACACATTCTGCAGGGGAAGCAGCCTCTCACCCCTGGAGCCACCGTCTCACCCAGTTCTGGGGTTCCTGGTGGGATGAAGCCTGGAGCCCCTAGCTTTGTCAGCTGTCGTCAGCATGGACACGTAGGAGCTCCAGGTCCAGGGGGGGCAGCTCCGATGCCACCCTTGAGCGTGGGCAGCCTAAACTACTCAGCCCTTGGGTCTGAGAAACAGAGAAACTCCACTGTGGGTCCTCGTGGCAGCACCCAGACACATGCAGTGACCTCAAAGGCAGATGGGAGGAGAGACTTGTCCTTGGGCCGTACATCACGCAAGGAAATATCAGGCTCAGAAAGTAGAGAAACCCCCAAAACTAGAGAGCACCGTGGGGCAAGTTTGGGAAATGACACCTCCAGTGCCCCTAGCCAGAGCACCACCATGGCACCCAGAAAACCCACAAAAGAGGGTAAAAAAGGGCAAGGAAAGAGTGGAGTTCCTACCCCGAGTGCCATTCCTCAAAGCCTGCCCACCCAGAAACACCAAAGCTCACCTCAGGGGACAAGTACTACAAAGGGTATCTCTAGTTGCCCTTCAGTCCCTGGGACATCAAGGAGATCAGAGAGCCCAGACTTGCTTCCTGACCTCATGTCAGCCTTTGGGGCCTGGTGTAGCTCCTCCCAAAAAGGAGAAACCCCAAGCACCAGGCAGCAACAAGGAGCAATGTTGGAACAGAACACCTCCAGTGCCCCTAGCCAGAGCACCACCATGGCACCCAGAAAACACACCAAAAAGGGTAACAAAGGGCAAGGAAAGAGTGGAGTTCCTACCCCGAGTGCCATTCCTCAAAGCCTGCCCACCCAGAAACATCAAAGCTTACCTCAGGGGACAAGCACTCCCACTGAAAAGGGTATCTCTAGTTGCCCTTCAGTCCCTGGGACATCAAGTAGATCAGAGAGCCCAGACTTGCTTCCTGACCTCATGTCAGCCTTTGGGGCCTGGTGTAGCTCCTCCCAAAGAGGAGAAGCCCCAAGCACCAGGCAGCAACATGGGGCAAGTTTGGAACAGAACCTCTCCAGTGCCCCTCACCAGAGCAGCACCGTGGCACCCAGAAAGCACACCAAAGAGGGTCAAAAAGAGCAGGGAAAGAGTGGAGTTCCTACCCCGAGTGCCATCCCTCAAAGCCTGCCCACCCAGAAACACCTAAGCTCACCTCAGGGGACAAGTACTACCACTGAAAAGGGCATCTCTAGTCTCCCTATGGCCCCTGGGACATCAAGGAGATCAGAGAGCCCAGACTTGCTCCCTGAAATGATGTCAGCCTTTGGGGCCTGGTGTAGCTCCTCCCAAAGAGGAGAATCCCCAAGCAACAGGCAGCAACATGGGGCAAGGTTGGAACGGAAAACCTCCAGTGCCCCTAGCCAGAGTACCACCATGGCACCCAGGAAAAACACAAACGAGGTTAAAAAGGGGCAAGAAAACAGTAGAATTTCTACCCTGAGTGCCATCCCTCAAAGCCTGCTCACCCAGAAACACCAAAACTCACATCAGGGGACAAGCCCTACAAAGGGTATCTCTAGTTTCTCTTTGGTCCCAATGACATCAAGAGGATCAGGGAGCCAAGACTTGCTCCCTGAACTCATTACAGCTTTGGGGGCCTTGTGTATCTCCTCGCAAAGAGGAGGTACCCCAAGCAACAGGCAGCAACAAGGGGCACAGTTGGTACAGAACACCTCCAGTGCCCCTAGCCACAGTACCACCGTGGCACTGGGGAAACACACAGAAAAGGGAACAAAGGGGCAAGGACACACTCATGTTCCTACACTGACTGCCATCCCTCAAAGCCTGCCCACCCAGAAACACCTAAGCTCACCTTGCGGGACAAGCAGTACAGCCAGTAAGGCTACCTCTAGTTACCCTTTGGTCCCAATGACATCGAGAGGATCTGGGAGCCATGACATGCTCCCTGAACTCATTATAGCGTTTGAGGCCTTGTGTATCTCCTCCAAAAGAGGAGGTACCCCAAGCAACAGGCAGCAACATGGGGCACAGTTAGAACAGAACACCTCCAGTGCCCCTAGCCAGAGCACCACCATGGGGACCAAGGGACAGAAAGCAAGGCACACCCCAGGGAAAGCAATGTCTGGTGTGGCCACAGTTACTGCCATCCCCCAAAGCCTGCCCACACAGAAAGGCTTAAGCTCTCCTGGGGGAACCAGCACCACATCCTCAAAATCAACCTCTACTTTGACGTCCACCCATAATGCATCTATGAGGCCTGGGAGCCCAGACTGGCTCCCAGATCTGATCTCTGCTTTTGGAGCCATGGTCATCAGCCCACGTGGAGAAACAAGAAGCGCGAGAAAGCGCTAAGAACACACTTGGGCTTTAACACCTTCAGCCCCTCTACCCAGGTAGGACTGACGCTGCCTAGATCCCAACAGTCTTCCACTGCCCCCATCTGGGCCTCAGCTGGCCCTGCCTCCACTCCATGGGGCCACTGGGCATCCTATCACCTCTACCATAGGATGGTGAGTCTGGCATGCTGTAGCCCTTGAAGACTTGTGAGGGCACTCAATTTGGCCAGGGCATCCACCCCAGTGAAGCTCCATGTGTCACTCAGCAGGAGTGAGACTTTTAATATCACAACTTTGAAACTTTTCAAAATAATTGTGAGATTTAGTGGGGTTATATGGGATTTTGTTTCCCCCTTTTTGTTTTTAAAATTGTAGAAAAAAGTTGATATAAACTGGACCACCATTAGCTTTAGAGAATGGCCCAGCACTGTACAAGTATTTAAACAGCAAGAAGTGACAATACATATTTTTATTTGGCCAGGAAAATTAGCAAGAGTGACCTGTGATGCAAGGGAGGATTGTTAAAGTCCATGCTGTCGAACCAAAGAGGGCACCACAGCAAAAGGAGGCCTAGATTTTTGTTGTTTTGTTTGTTTTTATGAGTCTTATGATTTTCCTTTGTCTCTACTAATGGGCTAAGCAATAAAAGTATAAACTGGGGCCAGTATAGATACTAAAATACAGAATTACAACTTGTTTGTCTTATAAGTAATCACCTTATTATTATAAATTACCTTCAGTTGTTACATTAAAATTTGTACTTGCATAAGGCTTTACGAGATAATAGTTTTGAAACTTGTAAGGATACTACAATATAAAACTAATAAGAGTAAAAGATTTAATTTTATAATAGTTATAAATTAAGGAATATAATTTTTATAATTTGAAACATTTACTTATTTATATATAGTGTTTTTGTTTACTTTAGGAATAGAGTAATCTTTATGACAAAAGCCTATCTTCTGAATTTAATTTTAAATATACTTGAACAATTGTCTTATCTTGGAATGATATGAAAGAATTTTAACGTAGCTATGGTGGACGCTTGTTCAATCTTAGGCAAGATGTTTTGATTTTGAAACTAATCTTAATTTTTTACTTGAATATTATTTTATAAAAACTTATACCTAATTTAAAAATTAATATTAATTAGTGAACGTAATTTATCATTATGTAAAGGTAAGAGAGCCTTTAATTCCCTCTTAAGGGAAAGAGGCAAAACATTTTTAAACTTTAAATAAGCTAGGCTCTCTTTGTTGTCTTTTAGAGATATATTTGAGTTGACTTCTCAGGAGAACATAAAATTTTATAACATTTCTCGGTAGTCATCATGAACCATAGAGTGAAGCTGCTTGAAGAGGTATCCCATCGGCTTATAGGAGGGTGCAGTTGGCTGAGCGAGGAGGCCAGTGGTGATACCCTGTCTTTCATCCATAATGAGGTGGAAAGGGTGTTTAGGGTTAGGAAGAGAGAGAGAGAGTGTAAGAATATGTAAGAGCATTCCTGAGCTTGTAAAAGGAATTGGCTACTAGCTTAGGGGAGGTGAGGGTCCAATGAGGGGGTCTCCTTAGTGGCCTTGTATAAGGGGTTGGTAAGAAGTGCAAAGTGGGGAACCCAATGCCTGAAAAAGTCTGCCAGACCCAGGAAAGAGAGGATGTATTCCACTGTTTTGGGTGGTTGTAGGTCATGGAGAGCTTGAATTCTGTCTGATGTGAGGCTTTTAGAGGTTGAAGTGAGAAGTGTACCTAAATAATTAACTGAAGAGGTAGTAAGCTGGGCTTTGGCTGGAGAGGCCCAATAGTCCAGGGACCCCAGGAGATCGAGGAGCTGAGCAGTGTGAGTTCACAAGCCTTGAATGATGAACCGCATAGAAGGTCATTCACATATTGTAAGAGTGTGCTGCCCCAAGTGTGCTGTCACAAGCAGTTAGATCCCATGCCAAGCCTTGCCCAAAGAGATAGGGGCTGTCCCTGAAGCCTTGGGGTAGGACTGTCCAGGTCAGCTGATGATACCTTCCCATGTGAAGGCAAAGAGCTAATAAGAGTCAGGATGGAGGGACACAGAAAAGAAGGCATCTTTAAGATCCAGGACAATAAAGTGAGTGCTCAAAGGGGGGACATGAGAAAGAAGAGTGTCAGGGTTGGGAACCACCAGGTGGATGGGAATAACTGTCTCATTCATTAGGCGAAGATTCTGGACTAAGTGATAGGCTCCTGAGGGTTTGCATCCTGGCAATTTGGGAGTGTTTCAGGGGGAGTCAGTAGGAAAGCGGGGTCCCTGGGCAAGTAAGCAGTCTATAATGGGTTTAAATTGCTCCCTATAGGTTTTGGAGATGGGAAAATGGTCTTGAAGGGTCTGAATCATCTGTCTCATCCACTAGGGGCCCCACTGCCCACACTTTGCCCTTTCTGAGGTGGCCTCTTCTTTTTGATCCTTTGTGCAGTTTGTGAGTCTTGGGCCAATCACCATCACAAACATCTTAAAAGAGAGTGCAGGCCTGGCATCAGAACACCTGGGCCAGGAAGAACAAGAAAAGAAAACTCACTTGTTTTTGAACCTAGGGAAAAAATCACTTCAAGGGTGTAACATATTCTTGAGGCATTGGTGTCATTCTGCTTTGACAGAGGAAGAGTGCCCCCTGAGTACATCTTCCCACTTTCTGGAATTGGGATGGCAGTAGAGTGTTTTCTGTGTGAACAAAAAACTTAATCACAGTAGAATACACTAAGATGGTTATTCTGCACCTATTTTATAAATTTCATGAGAAAAAATCAAACGGTCATAACTACTACCCAAAGTGGGGGTGGGGGAATGTAGTATCCAGGAGCAGCTCTTGGTTGGGTCATCACCTCTAGGATTCCAGCTCTCCTTTAGCTTGATTTGGATCACTTCACATTTCTACCAGGACACTTAATTTACTGAGAGCCATGTTGCCTGCCTCAGAAAGCTGACACCTGTGAAGACTTGTGTTGGAGTTTCTTTTAGGGCTTCCTCCGATGCCATCAAACAAATATCTTGTGGCATTTTGTCTCTATTAAAGGGTAGGCTAATTGACAAGTCCCCTCTCTCCCCACCCCCCAAAACAAGCAAACAGTGGTTTTATGTGAAATGAGATACCTCTCAGTTTTTGAGAGCTGTTCCATTCTCTTAATGACTGGTTGTCTCAGTTGTTGGGGTTAGTATCAAGACTTCCGGGAAATCTTTATCATTTTCCCCATATTTTTACTGATGCAATATGGCTCAGTTCCCCTACCCCTACCACTTGGTCCCTTTTCTCTACTCATCTTTCCCACATTCCTTTTCCTTTTTGTTCTTTATTTTTTATTTTTTTTTTTTGCATATCAGAGAAAACGTACATCCAATATTTGTGCATCTAAGTTCTTTGGGGATGTTGATGTGTAGGTTTTTTTCCTTGATGTGTCCTTATCTGGTTTGGGTGTGTGTGCAATGCTGGCTTTATAAATTTGGAATGTGTTCCATCCCTTTGTATTTCATGGAGTAATTTGAGGAGTTTTGGCATCACTTCTTCTTCAAAGATTTTCGGTAGACCTCAGCTGGGAGTCCAGCCAGCCCTGAGTTTTTCTTTGTTAGAGACAGTAATGAAAAGCCTTCCATCTCATTACAAGTCATTGGTATGTTTGGGTTTTCTTTTGCTCTGGATTCAGTTTGGGGAGATCCTATTTATCTAGAAATGTATTCATTTCTTCTAGGTTTTCCAATGTATGGGAGAACAAGTTTTCAAAATAGTCTCTAATGATCCGCTGGATTTCTGTGATATCTATGATATCTATAATCTCTAATTTTATAAACTTGGCTTTTCTCTGCTTTTTTCTTGGTTATTTTAGCATGGGGGCTTTTCAATCTTGTTTTCCTTTTTAAAGAAACAACTGTTCTATTGGTCCTTAGTGTTGTTATGTTTGTTGTCAAGTTCATTCATGTTGGCTCCGATTTTATTTCCTTCCTTCCTTCAGTGTTTGCTCCTCCACCATAGCCTGGATTTACATCATTTCCCATTTACACAGTGCATGCTGTCGGCTTCCTCAGTAGAGGGCGCTGAAGTGACACCGCAGGAAGCAGAGGCCTCTTGTGGTTAAGCTACTGCACCATTGCTCTGTGATGCTGGTATGAGTCCATGTGAGGGCAGCGTGGATCAGGTGAGGAGATCCTCAGATCCTGAGTGAGGCTTTGGTCTCCAGGAAAATTTCCCAACACTTTCCAAGCTGATCTTAGGTGATGGTGCCCTCCTAGTGAATGGTCCAACTGCAGTTGGAGGCACCTGACCCTGAGTTCAGAACTTGGCAGTCCCTGGCTCTACCCATGCCCACCTGAGTTGTAGCACACCAAACACACTGCCCTTACCAGGCACATATTCCCAAGGGTCCCCCATCCCTTTCTGTTCAGAGGACACTGTGAGAGCCATGGCTGCTGCTCCCTCAGGTAAGGAAGGTCAAGGTGGGCTGGGGAGTGGACAGCCCTGGATGCTCCTACCATGTGGTCACCCATGCCCACCGGCTTGTCCCCTAGAGATGAAGACCTGGCATAAGGCAGAAGCTGCTGCAGAGTATTGAAGCTGCTGCTGACCTTGAGGAAGAAGGTAGGTGCAGGCCGCACATCTGGGAAGGCACAGCCAACTTGGGTGGGGGCCAATGGTTCTTGGAGGGGTGCTCCCTGGTGACAGGAGCTGCCACACTGTAGGCAGGCTCACCCAGGATGAGCATCTACCTCTGGAGGGCTGGAGGGATGACCCATGTGTTTAGGGTTCTGGGGCTGGAGGTATGGGGTACCTGTGGTGTCTTTAAGCTGTGTGCAGGGGTGGATGCAGTGTGAAGATCCTCCAGGTTGGGGGCATACCTTGAGGTGTCTGGTTGGGACCCCCTGTTGTGCAGGAACAGTTGTGTGGGTCTCAGTGAGGGGGCCTTAAAGGAGAGAAAAGCTCCTGGGGACAGGTAGGCCTGTTTGGGGAGGACCATGTTGAGTGGACCTGCCAAAGAGGGCCCAGCGTTCAGCAAAGGAGAGGTTCAGTTTGGGGACAAAAAGACTCCCTCCTGCACGCACACATTCTCAGTACCCAGAGCCACCACCACCAGGAGACAGAGGCCACTTCTTGGGGGTCTCAGGTCTGTGGACTGCTCCATTGGCAGGCAGCATCGCATCATCTTAACCACCTAACACAGGAGAATGACAAACAGACTTCTGCTGCCCTGCTGCCCATTTACTGTCCCTTGGGCCATGGTGGAGATTAGTTCAGCCTCTGGATGTATAGCTAGTCACCTCTGAGGTCCCTGTAGAGGTAGGGAACATTTAGAGTGGCCGGGCTGAGGATGGCATCTGCAGGTCTGGACTGAGTGTGCGTGGGTACACACATGGCTGTGTGTGTGTGTGTGTGTGTGTGTGTGTGTGTGTGTGTATGTGTGTGTGTGGTGTGCATATGTGTGGAGTTTGGGCTGCAGTGTGTGAGTATGAGAATGTATGTGCATCTGTCTGCAGATGTCCAAGTGCATTTCCAGACATTGCATGTGAATCGGTGTGAACAGTTTTTGTGAGTCTGTTTAGTGTAATGCATGAGTATATATGAATAAATAAGGCTATGATTTGTGTGTGTGTGTATGTGTGTGTGTGAGATTTGCCCTTCTCTTGTCACCCCCACCATTGCTCAGCCTGGCACCCCTTTGCAGCCATGTTTGCATCTTGTGAGCTGTCAGCTCGAGATCTTACAATGTGTAGACATTTTGGGCCAGCCTGGTCTGTCTGTCTGTCTGTTGTCTGTCTGTCTGTCTGTCTGTCTGTCTGTCTGTCTCTCTCTCTCTCTCTCTCTCTCTCTCTCTCTGTGTGTGTGTGTGTGTGTGTGTGTTAGGGGTGGCATCATGTGGTGGATGAACTGAACACCACTGAGGCTCCCCTCCTCGTGCAGATGCAAATTGAGCACTTACTCACATGCTTTCATTGAGAGTACAATCCAGTCTGAGGACAGGTAGATAAATAATAAGTTCCATGGCAGACATGAAGGTCAGAAAGACAGGGAAAGGGCTCACCAGAGGTGGTGGTCAGCTTGGCCTCGCTGAGGGGATAATGTTTGAGCAGAGCGTTGAAGGAAGGGAGGACATACACTCCTTCAGGAAGGGTGTTCCTGGCAGAATTATCAACACCTGCAAGATCTTGAGCTGGGAAGACAGAGTAGCAAGGTGGCCAATGAAACCAGAGCAGAGTGAAGGAGGAGAGTGATGATGCTGTCAGAGAAAGAACAGGGTCCACCTTGCAGAGTCTCGTGGCTGCTGTGGTCTTTGGCCCTCACCCTGGGTAAGATGGGAGCCCTGGGGGAGTTTGGACCAGAGGAGGTACATGGAAGTATCAGGGACCAGTAGGAAGGAAGCACGGTCACTAGGGTGTCAGGCCAAAGAGGAAACTTGGGCCTATTCTTTGCAGAATTTTGCCTCTGGGCTGGGAACCCCAGGCTCAGCCTCCACTTTTCAGCATTCAGAGTAGGGGTGGCAGAATCCTTGTTCATTGAATGGGCACAGAACTTCCAAGAAGGACATTTCTGGGTCCCTTGAGTCCTGTAGGATTGACTCAGTTGAGCCTGTGTGTAGGCTCATGGGGGCAGAACTTCTCATGAATAATGCTGTCCCACCCATACGATGTGTTTTGAGGCTGTTTCAGGACTCTGGCAGCACAGCTCCTGGGAGCTTTGGATAGTGTCGGGTGTCTGGTAGCCTTGATCTTCCTGGTTATCAATAGTGAGAGTGGCAAGAGGGGCCTGGCTTTCTTGTTTGCTTGTGTCTCCTGTGCCATGCTGTTGGGTCTCCCTGCAGAAGCCTCGTGAGGTGCTGTAGTAGCTTGGGGGAGGATTTTGTCATGGGTTAACAAGTAGGAAAGGGCACTTTTGTCACCCCCATGGGCCTGCAAAATTGCTAGGGCTTCAGGCACCTGACGCAACAGGACATGGCCTGAGCCTTGTTCCCAGGCCTCTGTCCCTAACAACCATGTGATTCCTAAAAAGTCCCTGCTCACATCCCCTGTCCCTGCTTTCTAAGCACAGGAGGTTCTAGAGCTGACCACCACCTCTGGTGAGCCCTAGGTTCTAGCCACCAGCTGGCACCACGCTCTGTGACCGGTCCGCCCTGGAATTTGCCAAGGCTGTACTTAAGACATAATAAAACAGCAGCTGATAAGGCTTGCTCCCCTCCAGGAGGCCTAGGATTCAGTTAAAGACATCCTGAGTAAATAAAAGCATAAAAACAAACAAACAAAACAAAAAATTACCATATGATACCTAGCTGTTCAATAGACAATCTCATTTAAGCACCCCCATGCTCTGTGGAGTGAACAACACACCTTCACTGGTGCATTAGAAAACTGGGACAAGGACATGGCAGGTATCTTGCCTAAGGTCACAGAGATAGTGAGTAGTTCACCCAGGGATCTGGCTGCAAACCGTGCTTTACATTGCTCTGCAGCTGCAACCAACAGCCCACGGGCGGTTGTGACCTATGCTGGGAGTGTGAGTTGGAGTTGGCAAAGGGCCAGAGTTTGGAATCAGACAGTCCTGGGTTCAAATTGTGGTCCTGCCCATTTAGTAGCACCTGAACCTCTGGAATGACAGTCTCTTTTCCCTTGTGCAGCAGTGTTGCTGACCTGTTCTAGTGGTGCCATCTGTATGCAGGAAGGACTGCTTCGCTCACTCCAGTGGGAGCAAGATGGACTCAGCTGCAGGGGGTCAGTTTCTGCCATGTGCTCACAGATGACTTTGCAGATGCTCTCAGAGCATGAGCTTGATCACCTGGATAAGCCCTTGGTAGGGGTGCCGCAGGCCCCAGAGCTGTGCTATATGTTGAATGCAAGGGGTATTTCTTGATGTCCAAAGGGAAAAGCTCTTTGGGGGGAGCCTCCTGATCCTGCCATGGAGTTGTCCTGAGCCCTTGGGTGAGGGGTTTCAGAGTTCTAAATTCAGATGGGTCACTGTGTTTTTCTTTTAGTGATATGAGAAGATGGAAGATCCATATTTTTATGCTTTTTCTGTTCCTGATGTTTTAGGAGCTCAGATTGTGGGTGTTCTACGGAATGCAACAGTTGCTGCCATACCAAGGCCACATTGAAAAATCAGATAGCTGAGGCCCTAGGAGTCAGACACTCAGTGATACTTGGGTCTTTGAAAGCATTCCCTGTAGTTATTCTTCAGTCAATCATGCTTAATTAGTAGACTAGAATTATAGAATCTTCAGTTCATCAAACATCAATCCTAAGTGCTTTGCCTTGTCTCATATAATCTACAAGGCTGACTTCCTCTTGTGTAGGTGAAAGTAGCAACTCCTCTTTACTAGGAAGGAAGTTGAAGCTCTGAGGGTTTACGGACTTGAGCCAAGACCAGACAGCTATGAAGCAGCAAAGCGGTCCACCTTTCAAATTGGATAAACCCTAACACTGTTAGCTAGATCAATAAGTAAACAAGCATAAGTTTACAGGAGAAAGAAAGGCTGACAAGTGGGTTGCTTTGGTTCACATGTTTGGGAGTTGTGGGCTGAACACAACAGATTCAGGCACAGCTTTATCCAGAGGTTGCAGTGTCATCATCAGGACACTGCCTCGCTCCATCTCCCGACACTGCCTTCTTTGCCCACCCTGTCTCTGGGGGTGGTGGCATGTTGCCAAGCAGCTTTAGAGACACGATCTTCTAGTTTGGCATTGGAGGAAAAGACAGTGTCCTAATGATGATAGTGAAAGTCATGGGCCAGCCTGGGTCACTGCTTCTTTCTGCCCATCATGGTGGGATGGATTGATCTCAGTGGTCAAGCCTGGAGGGGCTGAATCATTGTGTGAGAGAAAGAAAGAGTCACCAAAAATATTCAAGGGTAAATGATGAGACAGGGAGATGAAAGCCAAGCAGGCAAGCCACAGATGTCCCCACTGAAGGGGTGAGAGCAGCCGCATTTAGAACACAGCCCCTTGCAGTAGAGGTGGCTGATTTTGCCCCTGTGCCTGTCTGTGGTCTTAAGTGCTGCCTGCAGGCTTACTATTTGCCAGGTGTCCACTGGATCATGTGAGCAGACCCTGATATTGTACAAACAGACACCAACTGGCTGCATGGACAGAGCATCCTCAGCTTTCCTGGGTACCTCCAAGTGTCCTGAGTGCAGTACCCAAGCCTGGCTCAGATTGCCCAGGTCTTAATCAGTGGAGGCAGCTGTAACTACGACCATCAACTGTGTGGCTTTGAAACATCAGAAACTGATTTCTCACAGATCTGAAGGCCAGCAGGCCAAGATCAGGGGGCCAGGATGGCAGGGTACGGTGAGGGCCCTCCCTCAGGTTGCAGCTGACCCACTTCTCATTATATCCTCACCCTATGACTTTTCCACAGCTTCCAAGCCCTCCTTTCCAATCCTGGGGGAGCTGTGGAGACAACAGTGAGCACAAGGAAGGCCCCTACCCTCTTGGAGCCCACAGTCTAGAAGGAGAGACCGAGCGAGGACAAGTAAACTGATGAAGAAATAGGATGAATTCAGAAATGGTTGAGGAAACAGAGGAGAGAGAGGGTCAGGGTGTTCCTAGGTGGCAGTCAGAATGGGCTTCTCCGAGGAAGTGTCATGAGCGCTGAGAGCTTATTGATGGACAGGAGCTGCTGGGCCAAGAAGTGGGAAGGGCAGCTCAAAGGTGCTCAGGCAGCAAGCAGCTGGCAGCCTCTGAGGGAGCAGGGGTGGAATGGAGATAAGTAGGGACAGCCCAGGGACAGAGAGGGAGAGGTGGGCCACCCTAAATCTGAGTCTCCCCTCAAGGCCTTCTGAGGAGGTGTCAGGCAGGGCTTCTGAGCTGTCACCATCAGACAGCTTCTCTATAAAGACCCCAAAGCCCCTTGAAGACCATGCTGTGCTGAGCTTGGAGAGAGGCAGGTTGGGAAGGAGGTGCTGGGTCTGTTTGCCCCAAGCTCTGGTTGCCTGCCCTCAGCCTCTCCCGGTGCAGAGTGACAAAGCACACTTCTTCCTCCTCTTGTTTTTTACTTGATAACTTTTGAGAGAATTTTTAAGCTCAAAATTGAGGAGAAGAACAGAGATTTCCCAAATGCTCCCATCCCTGCCCAGCCTCTGCCTCTGTCACCATCACTACCCACCAGAGAGTCACATTTGTTGCAGTTCAGAAACCCACATCATTGTCACCTAGAGTCTGGAGCTAACCTTAATCTTTCCTCTTGCTGATGCACATTCTGTGGGAATGGACAGTTGTAGAATGACATGAACCCACCTTTGGCCATGACCATGATGTTTCCTGGCTGTGATCTGAGGAAGCAGGTGCGTTGGCCATCAGGAAAGAGCAACCTGAATCCATGTGGAGCTTCACTGATGCAAAGTGCAGTCTCCTCACAGGCCTGATGGGCCTTGCCTTCCTAGGTCAGCAGCCTCATTGGAAGCTTGGGAATGGTAAAAGTGGGACCTACATTGCATGGGTGCTATGAATCTTTGGGCTTACACAGGAAGCACTCACTTCCAGGAGGCACCCATAGGGGTTTGTTGAATGAGTGAATAACGGTACTCTCTTCCAGACTTGGTGTGGGACAGCCTGGATTTGAATTCCCACCCTGGCACTTGTAGCTGAGTATTCTGTGGCAAGTCATTTCATCTGACCATGACTCATTTTCCTCATCTCTAGAGGGGGGATATACCCATCACATTGAGTTACCATGAAGAGTTGAAGAAACCATATCCATGAGCATGGGCCAGAAACACAGTGGTAGGTGGTGCTACTAAAACAAATGTATGCACACTTACTATGCAGCAGCTACTGTCTTCAATTCTTGAAAGGTACTGCATTCCTCCCCAAATTTGGACATTCCTCAGAAGGTGCTGGAGCTGCTGTGTAAAAGATGTGTATTGCTTCCAAGCCCTGGCACATGGCCATCTCCTGCGTGGTGCTGGGAATTCTGGGAACTCAGTCAGCTCTGGGAAAGTAGTGTTTTCAGAGGAGCATCCTGCCTGGATGTTTAGAAAACCGAGTAGGGCAGGTCTGGTTCTGTGTAACTATAGGCAGCCTATAGCTCTGGCCTTACCCTGTGGGCATATCCCCTCCCTGTGAGAAAGTTCTCTGCCTCGGGCCTCACCACTCTGAGGCTTCAGGAAAAACAATTTCCACATTTAGGAAGGAGTCTGTGGATTGCATCTGGGAGCATTCCAACCTGCATGTAGCCAGAATAGGGACACCTGGGGAGAAACGAACAGGGTCCTGGCCCTGAAGAGCTAGGCAGTAGGTGGTTTGGCTCAGTCATCACTCAAATGTATGTGTAGCACCACCATGGGCCATCATTTGGCCTATTCTTTAGGAATCAATGCAGACAAACCTACTAGTCCTCCTGGAGTTCCAGTATTGTCAGGAAGTTAGTCAAGCCCACCAGCCATCTTGGCAGATGAGGGGCACAGGATGTTAGAGGTGTCAGCCTCCTCACCATCTCTAGGTATAGAAACCTGCAGCCAGATGTTTGTGAGGAGTAGCTTCAAGGAAAGAAGGGGGTGTTCTTTGGGCCAGTCAGGAGGGCTCCTGTTTCATGGGGAGCTCTTATAAATGATGGCTGGGCAAATCCCAATTTCCACCCTGTGTGATTTCCTGCAGAGGACTCAACTCTGGGGTTTACCCTGTAGAAAGAACATATTGTTCTGCATTTGATTCTGGGCACCAAAGGAACAGAGTAGTGGTTGGGGCCTCAGAGCCAAGCCCTGTGTGGATCCCTTTCCAACACAGCCAATCCAAACTCAGGATGCCACTAGTTATCTGTACAGAGACCAGAGAGCAAGTGTGGGGAGCCCCTTACCCACACATGTGCCTCACAGGTTGCCCTTTTGATCTGGTGCATGGACTTGCCTGGCTACTGTTTGGGAACCCATGATGCAGGGACCTTGGGAGGTTCCAGTTAAAAGAGAGGCCCTGTCTATCATGACTTCCTGTTTCACTCCACATTCCACAGCACCCTCTGCTCCATCATCAAAATGCAGCTGTACCTCTATCCAGAATATTTTTGAGGTCACAAGACTTGGACAACAACCTGAAGCTTCTCAGGACCTTCCTGTTGATCATTATGCCTGAATCAGAGGGGAACTTCCTTGTGCTTCCCCAGCTGAAGAACACAGATCCTGTAAGTCTGAGCTCTCTGATGATGGGGTCTGGGGTGGATGAGTGAAGGTGTGTGCAGAGGAATCTCAGCTGGTGCCCCTGGGATCTGCCATATGTTCCCAAGACACACAACTCTGACATCCTTCAGCTGGTGGAACCTAGTCTGGGAAGATGGCCAATTGTGGAGGAGGGCCAGGACTATTCTCAGAGGCAGGGTTCTAGTGTGAATTGGGAAAGGCCCAAGGAAAGTCAGTCATGTTGGGTGTTTTCTCCTGCAGCTCTAGCACCATATCAAGTGATATAATTGCCTCCAGCAGCCATGGCTCAATTTACTTGCTTACATTTGGGGGAGCATATCATCACATTCCCTGTGAAGGAGAAGAAATAGCCCCCAAAATCAGAGGTTGGTCCTCCACCAGCATTGACCACACAGGAGGATATGGAGCCACCAGTGGCCACTGAACCTTCAAGAAGAGGAGGAAGCTTAGCTGCCAATAAGCAGGTCAGTGGATATTGAACATTACCTTCCACTTGGTATATATGTATGGTACATATGGTGCTCCAAGCGGCCATCCCATCCTCTGAAAGAGAACCACCTTTCCTGGTAGCAATATAAATTCAGGGTCCAAAACAATAGAGGCAGGAGGTCAAGAAACTATTATTAGGCTACAGCCCTCCACATCTCCTAGAATCTATCCTCACTTCCCTAGTTCTGAACTTTTCAATGGCATCTCCCACATGTGAGCTCCTGAGCATTACCCAGTGCCATAACCCCCAGCACAGCTATCCTTCCCCTCCCCTCTGAGATTATCTACTTTATTTTTTGTGATGCTAATTCTTATGGCATTGTAAGTATTTTTAGTGACATTCTTTTATGTTGACCTAAAAGTGCTTAATCCATTCACCAGGCTGTGCCACCACCAGTACTACAAAGCTGCTGATGGAGCCCATGTAGAGCTCATAGGTGCTGTGAGAGAGGATACAAACAGGCCATCCAGGAGGAGGTGAGATAGGTGCCCCTGTTATGGAGCAGAAGGGACTGCCTAATGAGTGTTGAAGATTTCAGGCCACTATAACTCATACTATGATCTACTTTAACTGTCATGTGGCACTACAAATCCTTCTCATATAAGATGAAAACCTTAATATGTACATTCTTCTTGCTCCACAGATCATGGCTCACCATCATCTTTTTCTTCAAGACACAATATTGAAGTTAGAACCGTTAATGACTCAGTAACGGTCTGTATTGTTGACATAAAAAGAAGAGTCTTACGTTTTGCACTTCAAATAAAAAGCTGTGCATCTTACACTACTTTGTCACACTGAGAATGCAAAGGAAATGTTCAAGAAGGAAATTAAATTGCTGCTCCAGGGCATATGTAAATGACTAGAAAGCAAAAACAGCCTTATTGCTGATCTGGAAAAACTTTTTATATTCTGAAGAAAATAAGAAACAACCCACGTTCTATGAAGATGAAGTCAAATCCAGATAAGGCCATCACTTTAGATTGTTATACTGACAAGAGAAGTGAGAAAGCTGCATAAGAAGTTTGAAGGTGCCAGAGTTTGGGCCATTATGTTTTTGGCAAGAGGCCCCTCTCCATAAAATAAAAGTGCAAGGCAAAGAAACAAGTGCCCATGCAGAAGCTCTCGCAAGTCATCCAGAAGGTCAATCTTGGGACAGCAGGCCTCAGAGTGGCTCCTCCAGGCAACTGGTATTGCTCCTGGTAGGGCCTGCCTGCCCACGAAGCAGGGCGCAGGACCTGGTGGTACCCAGACACCTGCTGAGGACCTTATGCTGCCCATTCCAGCAATGCCTGGCATTGGCCTTGAGTCCACCAGGCTGCTCACCTAATCCTTGAGTTCACCCTGCCCCTCCCTGAGTTGCAGCCTCTGAGGGATGAGTAGGCCTGCTGCCAGCTGGGGCAGCCTTGGGATAAGGCCCCTACCCTCCCCAGCTACATCTCCCCTGGGCTGTGGTAGCAGAGTGCAGAGGTGGGAGGTGGGGGGGCCTAGAAAATCCTCACCCTCCAAGTGCATCCCTGGGGCGGGACAAGGGTGGAGGGCACAGGTGGCAGTGGGAGTCTAAGAGCAAGCAGTTCTCTGTCTTGGTCTTCTGCCACCCCCAGCCACAGAAATGCACTTTGGGCGTGAAGATGTCCTAGGACCTCTGCTTTCTGCACCCACAGTCCATGCAAGATGTGGCTGGGGATGGTGAGGTTCTCTCCCAAGACCGCCCCAACCTAGCAGGCAGCCTAGTTCCTCAGTAGAGAGGCTATATCAGGTGATGGGGTGAGCAGACACACAGTGGGCTCTTGGCCAGAGCGAGACATGGCAGCTCTGGGAAGTATAAGGTCATGGGCAGCTGCCTGGGTACCACCGCCTCCCGCATTCTTCTTCCTGAGCAGGCCAGTCAACGAGGCGCAAGACCAGGTCCTGGAGCCTCCACCACAGAGGACATCCCATCTACTGGTTACCTTATCACTCTGACACCCACTATCCCATGCCCTTGCTGCCATGCCAGCCCGGAGCTCTTCGCTGCAGCCAACCAGACTCCCCACATGGCCACTGGATGCCACCTTCACTGTCCTGCAGCTGGACGCCAGTTACTTCTGCAGGATCAAGTTGCTCACTGCTGGACGCTGCCTGTTGTTGCTGCCCCTGCTTCTGAACTCTTATGGTGCCACCACCATTGTGCAGCACTCAAACTTCCAAACTCCAGATGAACACCAACACTGCCCACCAAGGCCCCAGTGTCATTGTACTTTATCCCACACCTGGTGCCCGACCCCTATACTGAGGCTGGACCCCTGATGCAGCTGCATGTTGCTCCCGCCCCTGCCAGACTCTGGAGCTCCACCCTGCTGCCACCAGACTTTAACATGGATACTAGACAGTGACACTCAGTACTGGGGCCCACGTCATTGCAACTGCCAGAGTTTGGTCCATTATGTTTTTGCCAAGAGGCCCCTCTCCATGAATTAAAAGTGCAAGGCAAAGAAACAAGTGCTGATGTAGAAGCTCTTGCAAGTTATCTAGAAGGTCTTGCTAAGCTATTCGATGAAGATGTGTTGTGCTTTACATAGTAGGTGTCCCCAGAAGCTCATGGGTGAGCCAATACAAGAATTGTCAGTGAAATGATTCAGTTCTGAGAGCTTTAACCCAATCAACGGTTAATTCCCCTGACAGATATGAACAGGCAGCAGGCATGGAAGGGCATGTGCTGGACCCCTCCGAAGACTGGAGGTATAGTTGGCACCTGCAAGGGCATCTAGTGGCTGTGAAAGAAGTCTGGTTTCTAGGACTGAAGCATATAGAAGCCAAACTCAGCGTTCCACAGCAGGGTTTCTTTTGGAGGTTCCCAGTGACCAGGAGCAGTGTCAGAATCCTGTAGCAGGGGCATCCATCTGTGGGGAGAATGTCAAAGAGCAAGCCTATGTGTCTTAAGGGAGTTTGAGGAGCCCAGGTGTATCAGTAGCAGGATGGAGAATTGTCCTCAGGCTTGGAGGACAGCCATGGGCAGGAGCCTGGGCAGTGAAGCCTTGGCGTTTGGAATCTGTGGAGGTATTGGTCTCTGAAGTGCAGTTATGGCAGTGGTGGCAAAGGCAACTGAGGAGTCTGTAGGTGGCAACGTCAAGCCAGGCATCCAGAGAGTTGCATTCTCATCCTCTGGCAGTGGCAGGATTCTGGCCCCAGTGCAGTGATGGTGGCTGAGGCATCACTGGTGGCCCTGTGGGGATTCCAGTGGCTTCAGTATGGAGCTCTGTTAGCGGTGATGGTGACAGCTTGGGACAGCAGGCCTCAGAGTCAGAGGGCGACTGGAGGCTGTGATGGCCTCTGCAGTGGCTCCTCCAGGCAACTGGTATTGCTCCTGGTAGGGCCTGCCTGCCCACGAAGCAGGGCGCAGGACCTGGTGGTACCCAGACACCTGCTGAGGACCTTATGCTGCCCATTCCAGCAATGCCTGGCATTGGCCTTGAGTCCACCAGGCTGCTCACCTAATCCTTGAGTTTACTCTGCCCCTCCCTGAGTTGCAGCCTCTGAGGGATGAGTAGGCCTGCTGCCAGCTGGGGCATCCTTGGGAGAAGGCCCCCACCCTCCCCAGCTACATCTCCCCTGGGCTGTGGTAGCAGAGTGCAGAGGTGGGAGGTGGGGGGGCCTAGAAAATCCTCACCCTCCAAGTGCATCCCTGGGGCGGGACAAGGGTGGAGGGCACAGGTGGCAGTGGGAGTCTAAGAGCAAGCAGTTCTCTGTCTTGGTCTTCTGCCACCCCCAGCCACAGAAATGCACTTTGGGCGTGAAGATGTCCTAGGACCTCTGCTTTCTGCACCCACAGTCCATGCAAGATGTGGCTGGGGATGGTGAGGTTCTCTCCCAAGACCGCCCCAACCTAGCAGGCAGCCTGGTTCCTCAGTAGAGAGGCTATATCAGGTGTTGGGGTGAGCAGACACACAGTGGGCTCATGGCCAGAGCGAGACATGGCAGCTCTGGGAAGTATAAGGTCATGGGCAGCTGCCTGGGTACCACCGCCTCCCGCATTCTTCTTCCTGAGCAGGCCAGTCAACGAGGCGCAAGACCAGGTCCTGGAGCCTCCACCACAGAGGACATCCCATCTACTGGTTACCTTATCACTCTGACACCCACTATCCCATGCCCTTGCTGCCATGCCAGCCCGGAGCTCTTCGCTGCAGCCAACCAGACTCCCCACATGGCCACTGGATGCCACCTTCACTGTCCTGCAGCTGGACGCCAGTTACTTCTGCAGGATCAAGTTGCTCACTGCTGGACGCTGCCTGTTGTTGCTGCCCCTGCTTCTGAACTCTTATGGTGCCACCACCATTGTGCAGCACTCAAACTTCCAAACTCCAGATGAACACCAACACTGCCCACCAAGGCCCCAGTGTCATTGTACTTTATCCCACACCTGGTGCCCGACCCCTATACTGAGGCTGGACCCCTGATGCAGCTGCATGTTGCTCCCGCCCCTGCCAGACTCTGGAGCTCCACCCTGCTGCCACCAGACTTTAACATGGATACTAGACAGTGACACTCAGTACTGGGGTCAAGTTCCTTGCAACTGCAGCCAGACCCTTGTCACTAGGGCAGATGAAAACACTCATGGCTGGATGCATCTGTTGTTACAACCACTGTTTCTGGATTTTTCCACTGTCACCGCCACCATGAGTAGGAAGCACGGAACTCCCAAATCACAGCTGCATGCTGACACCGCCATGGTCGTCCCCACCCCACGCCAATACTCAACTCCTGACTTTTGACGCCTGATGCCCTGTGCCCAAAAGAGCTGGATGCTGCTCTTGCCACCATATGCCACCATTTCATGATGGTGCCATTGCAGTGAATTGACCCCAAGGATGCTTCTCTGCTCAAGATGTATAAGAGCCAGGAAACTGATCATTCTCCATTAGAGTCACATCACCAAGTTCCACTGCATGCTGCCTGCCTTTTGTCACCCCAGGACCAGCCACCAGTCCTTAGGACCCTTGAGGAGTTGTGGCTCTAACTGAGGGAACTCATCCAAATAAACAAGTGAGCACTTTAAATAAAGGCTGCAGTCCTCACAGCAGGCAGTGGGTGGGGCTAGGTGGGTCCAGCTCACTGGTGAGAGGGTGGGGTTAGAGCCTGGTAGCTGCTGGCCAGGTCTAGACCTGATCCTGTAGGGCAAGATAGAGAGGGATCTCTGGCTGCTCTTGGAGTCTAGCCCTGGAAGAACCTTCTGGTCCTTTCTCCTGAACTTTCCATGGTGTCTCCTTCCCCTACTCCTCCACTCTTCCCTGAGGAGACTTTGTGTCCTTGACATAGGGTCATCTGGGCACAGGGTCTCTGGGCAGTGGTGTGAGGCCCCAGTACATTGCAGCAGGCTGGGGACAGCCAGACTGGCCATACCTGGACTTGTAGGAAAAATAGCCTATTGGGAAAATACCCTCCTAGATCTACCAAATTTAGCTTAACACTGGCTTCTTCCAAGAGATTATCAAGAAAAGAAAAATATAAGTAAGCAAGTCTGTCTGGCTAAGTGGTAGTGTGAGGAGAAGTAAAGACTTCAGATTGGGTAGAGCTGGATTTAAATCCCTCTTAACTGGGTGACCTTGACCAGGGTGCAGAACTAGGTACAACCTTGGGTTTGCATCTGGTAAAGTAAAGTTGGTGAGGAGCATAAGCCAGGGGTAAAATTAAGCTGTTGAGCAGTACCTAAACTTTGGGAGCCAGGAAGGCATTTGACATGAATTCCATGCAGAAATATATTCTGAGATTAAAGTCAACCCACTTAGAGGTGCACCTTTGGAAGGCAATTGACCTGTGAGCAGGCGATTGAATTTACTTCATTTTTTAGATGAAATGATAATATATGGAAGATCATAAGCCAATGTTGGGTCAGGCTTGTGAAATTATAGGCTGTTTTTAAATTTGTTTAAAGTTACATTGAGTTAAGTCTACATAGTTCAAGCCTCCTGGGATATCCCCCACCTCTTGTCACACCCCCACATAGAGTACTATCTACAATCCCTTACTCTAATTTTTAGAGTGTCACCAAATATGTCAATGCATGTATGTACATATGCAGAGATATACATTATGTAATACTTTGTTCCTTTTAGCCTGCTTTGGAACCTCCTGAAAATAAAATCTCTTATTCTTACGTACATTCTTTTGCAGCTTTCCCTCCTTAACTTGTACCCCTTAAGCTGAGCATCAGGAAGAAGGAAGCACCAGAGAAACTCAAAGATCCGAAGGACACCAACCCTGCTCAAGTCACTCTGGAAGCTGACTAGCCTGAATGTGCCCAAAGCTAGAGGGAACATCAGCCCTGCTTCAGCCACTCTGGGTTGGATGTACAAGGTGAAAGATATACTAGCCAAAAGGAAAATGGACTGTTTCACTCTTTAAGACAGCTCTTATACTGTCATTGCCACCCCTTACTCCTGTCATATACAGAGTCCCTTGTTTTGTCTTGACTCTAGGACTGATAACAATCAAACACATAGTTAATAATATCAGAAAACAAACACATGTACCAGTTCAATCCTGAAAGGGCATTGCAGTTGAGATCCAAGCTCACTATTGGGAGGATGGTTTCCTTTTCTTGGTGGATTCAAAAGCTTAATTGACATGGCATGGATTGTGCTATGAACTTGTGTATTGCTTCCATGTTTGTTTCCTCTTTTCATTAAAACTAGTGGTTCTACAATAGAAGCAGGTTTCTTTTTTAAAAAAGAGAAACAACAACTATGATATTACATCATATAAACCTTTAAGCCAAGAAGATAATAATGCCCTTTGACTTAGTGGATTAAATAATGAGCATCAAAGGGGATAATGCTGTAGTTTCCAAAAGACTCCCACCTTAATTGTAACACACAAGTCTCTCTCCTAATCAAGAAGAGATTATTTTAAGAAGTCAACAAAATTTCCAGAGCACTCATTGTGCTTTGAGCTCCTTTTTGTTGTAAAGGCCAGGTTTCTCTTTCTTGTAAGAGTTAGGCCTGCAGGGCTTGGGTTGTGGCTCAGTGATAGAGCACTTGCCTCGCACATGTGAGGCCCCTTGTTCAATTCTCAGCACCACATAAAAATAAAGGTATTGTGCTCATCCACATCCTAAAAAAAAAAAAAAAAATCACCAATCAAGTTTTTTGATGTGCGAAAATTTCTGTTTTCTGTGTAAAAAATTGTGAAACCTCTGTTCAACCTATGAATGTGGAACAAAGTTAAGTTATATTAAACATTGTGCTGTGTAACCACCCACTGAAATCTTAGAGAATTTCCAGACCTGGGGTCCAGAGCTTGTTTGGTGTTAGCTCCTCTGGATTGCTGCAGCTTAAATAAATCTGCTTCCTCCAAATTCCTCAGGTGTCCAGACTCATCTTTCCTGCATCAACGCCGCCTACTTGAAATGCTAGAATGTCCTAATTTTTGAAGGGCCTGAAGAGACAGTCTCTCAGACTCTGTCACAGTATGAATTCTAGGAAAAGTAATTCATCACAATGAAACTAATTTCAGGTTTCATTATAGGGACTTCCTGGATGTAATATCAAAGTTGCATGATAAAACTTGTGTACGTCTATTGAGTTGCCATAATATACCCCATAAAGATATATAAATGATATATTTGAATAAAAATTTAATCTGGGGGAAAATATGATTTGTGAGAAATCTAAAGCCATGCTTGCATTTTGTGTTGTTTTAAATATTATGCTGTAATAATATTGTATTTTATTATTACATTTTTAAATCTGAAAAAAAAAACATCAGAATTTTGTATCATAATATTGTCCAAAAGGGAAAATTTTATTGATTAGAACATATGCTTTCCTGTTTTTAGAGCTAACAGTTGAATTAAAGTTTTGCACCAGACACCAACTCCATCAGAACCTCAGTCTGGTGAAACCACATCTTGGTGCCTGCCCAGGCCAGTGCCCATGAGCAGGTCCCAGAAGGAAATCAGGCTGGCTCTTCCCAGAGCCCTCTGGACAGAGGTTGGCCTCCTCCACTCTTAGTGTTATTTTTTTCTCTGATTGCTTGGCTCCTCTCCAGGCTCTTCAAGCTGTCCTCTCCCATCTTTGTTGTTCAGTGACATCACCTGTCATTCATGTTTTTATAGACCTCTGAGAAGGAGAAAATCCACATGGGTTTCAGAATGGCTCAAGATGTAAATCACTGGTCATAATTGGACACCCTAAAAGGGGATGGTATTGATGGCACAGGGGTATAAATCTCATGATGGGCCAGAAAACTCATTTACAGAGCAGCCAAAGGTCTATGTAGATCCATAAAATGGCCACAAACAACCTGAAAATCTCGGTAGTAACTCATCTGGAGCAGTCATAACCTTTCTGCTGGAGAAATATCAGTGGCTTCTTTTGGAATTGAATTAGGTGTGAAAAATAGCTCCTATGCCATTTGGTCAGGAAAATGGTAATGATGATGAAGGTGATAATGCAATAGCTTATATTCATAGACCACTTTGCCTACATTATTTCATTGTATATTCACAAAGTCCTTTCACTGACTGTCCTAGTCAGTTCTAGCTGCTAAACAAAATACCCGAAGCTTAAGAAACATTTATTTCTCCCCATTTGGGAGGGTGGGAAGTTAATGGTCAAGGTACTGATAGATTGAATTCTTGGAAAGAGCCCTCTTTTTGCTCATAGCTGGCTGCTTCTCACTGTATTCTCACTTGGTGGAGAGCAAGTAAGCCCTGGTCTCTTTCTGAAATTCTGAGAACACTAATCTCATCTTGGGAGACATGCCCTCTGCCCAGCAAATCAAAATCTGATTACCTCCCAAAGGCCCCACTTCTCATGCCATCATATTGGCATTAGGACTTCAACATGAATTTGGAGGAGACACAAACCTTCAGTAGGGAATGCACTGTGGAGTCTTGGGCATATTCTGTATCTTCTCTGTGCTTCTGCTGCCTCATAAAGAAAAAAGATGGTAATAACACCTGATCAGTGTGTGTGTGTGTGTGTGTGTGTGTGTGTGTGTGTGTGTGTATGATTACATTGAATTAAAAACAGGTGATTAGATGATATATGCAAGTAATCCTCAATTTAAAAAAACTGAATATACAAACACAGGTGTCAAAATAAAAGCTGAAACCAAGTTTAGGAAAAAATTTCAGTGTGGGAATAGAAAATATTTCCCAGGAAGAGGATAAAAGTGGAGTTTTTTCCTGATATCAACTTTTTAGGAGATCTAATAGATATTTACGAAATTTAACATGATAATTTAGAAACAATGATATATGCTTATATTACACATGTATTACTTTATTCTGATTCCACATTTAGAAATCAATTTTTAACTAAAACTCATCATAGTCCTCTCCAGCATTGGTGATCTTTTACCCTCTCCAAAACAAATTTGGAGTCTTAAAGGCAGTTTCCAGGACTTGGGTTCTGTTCCCTCCAAGGCGAGGGAAAGACGGGTCCTTGTGAATCAGGATGATCTTGACAAACCACACTGAGGCCTTCATGTGGCTTAGTATATTTGCAAGTTCATCCTACAGGTGTATGTTTGCGACCACCACAATGTGCATTCCTTTTAAATGACTGAACAACACTTGTACACAACACTATCCATAGACTCAAACCCAAGGCCACATTCCAAGGAATCTTAGCAATCTGTACTTTCTATCTGATCTACCCCAAGCATGAATTGCTGATTTAATAAGAAATAAAACAAGAAATAAAGACTGTGTTTACCTTTGTTAGTAGAAAATAAAGAGTTTGGCCAACCTCAGACCTCAGGACCACTCAGGTGTGACCCACATTTGGTCACCCTGTCCATCAATGCAGTCAGTATCCTGACTCCAGAGGCAGGCAAGATCTAGAAGGGTGTCCATTTTTCCTCCCTATGCAGCAGGAAATGGTGACAGAAAGAGGAAACTAAGAATTTCCCAGCCTGTAAGCCTGTGGGGAGGCCTATGGTGGAGGACATAAACCCATCTTCCAGCCATTTTCTCAAAAGCACTATGATTTGATGACACTGGGGAAGTGAAGGAGCTTCTGGTTCTGGCCACTCCAGAGGAAAGTTCAAGATAAGTGACAATTCAGCTGTATGGCATGAGGAAGGACCTATAGACTGAGCCCCAGGACCATGTTCTTGGCAACCCAACTCCAACTTTGTCACCCACTGCATGTCTGTGCTGCACTGGCCCATCAGGTGATTCCATTACTTCCAGGACCCTGATTCCCAATGCAGCCTACTGGGCAGCACCTCGAACTGGGTTCAGAAGGATACCATGCCAGGAATTATCCCACCAGGAGAGATGAGCACTGCCACAACCTCACCCAGCGGCCTTCACTGATTACTGAAGGTCCAGTGGACCCAGAAAAGGCCATGGGCAATGCAAGGGGCCCAAGGAGCACCCACTTGGGACAACAGTCCCAGGTGAGGCTCCCTCCAACCTCACTCCTCCAGGTCCCCACTCACTGATATTTTGCTCAGTTCAGAAGCAAGCCCAGAACTCCACCAGTGAGGAGGAGGGACAGTTCTTAATAGCTGAGCATGGAGGAGCATGCAGGGCTGCTTAGTGGGTTATGGGAAGCTTGAGCTTGAAACCTCACAGCTAACCCTGGCAGGGTGCCCTTCCATCCAGGAAAAGCCAAGACCCATGACAACTGGAACCTCCAAAGAGTGAATGCTGAGTGGATCTCTGGGTCTGTAGGTGTCTGTGTTGGATTGGACTGGTGAAAGGTAACATATCTTACACTGTAGGAACAGTAGGAGGCCTAGTATTGTCCCCAGAACAGCTAAGCAATGAAGACAGTCAAACAATTGGAGAGCTGGGGTTGTGGCTCATTTGCAGAGTGCTTGCCTAGCACGTGGGAGGCACTGGGTTCAATTGTCAGCACTGCACAGAAATGAATAAAGGCCTGTTGACAACTAAAAAAATAAATTTAAAAATGGGAGAATCTTGATAACCAAAATTCAAAGGAAGCAACCCAAATATGAATAAAACTCGATTTTGTGAGCACACAGCTGGGTTTTTCTGTTTTCCACACAAAGAGAAAAAACACAGAGGGTAGCATTCCCTCCCAGCCTGCCCTGCTGAACCCCTCAGCCAGACGCTGGGGGATGCCTTAAATGCATTCTCAGCAGCTGTTCCCTCCACTGTTCCCAGAGGAAGTGCAGGAAGACACACAGGCCATGATCCCAAAGCTGCCACCACCTGCAAATGCTGCTCAGCCAGGAAACTTGCCCCCCAGCAGTTCCCCTTCTGACTGGCCAGGCCCAGGCAGGACAGCAGACAGAAGTCTGACAGCTCAGGGGCGGGGCATGGGCTGAGGGATTCCTGCCATTGCAAAGCTCCTGGCTGTCAAACTAAGCCCCGCCCACCCTCACCAGAGCAAGGCTAGATACAAACCCTAGCTCACACCTTCAAGGGAGGACAAGGTGTCCTTGCCCAGCCCCAGCAAGCGAGATCCTGGAGGTGCCACCACCACTTGCTCCCCTGCTGGTGTACCACCTATCTAATGACATTGCTTTCATCCCTTCCGAGATGACCCTGAAACCTCATTGGGTCAGGAGGTGGACCAGCGGGATCTGAATCACCTCCCAGGGTCAGCACTCAACAGTCCCCCCAGGACCCACGCACCCACCAGGCAAGCAGTTCCCTTGCCTATTTCTTCCGCAACTGGTGCATGCACCTGGACTTTGCACGTGCATGCAGACTTTGCACAGGCACGCGGAATTTGCACGCGCCCGGATGTTCCTGGCGCAAGCCTGCCCCTTTTCCAGTATTGAGGGTTTTCCTCACGCGCTTGCATGTTCTCCACTCATTCCTTCCTCAGCTGTGCCCTTTCAACAGTCTGACAGCTCAGGGGCGGGGCATGGGCTGAGGGATTCCTGCCATTGCAAGAGCTCCTGGCTGTCAAACTAAGCCCCGCCCACCCTCACCAGAGCAAGGCTAGATACAAACCCTAGCTCACACCTTCAAGGGAGGACAAGGTGTCCTTGCCCAGCCCCAGCAAGGGAGATCCTGGAGATGCCACCACCACTTGCTCCCCTGCTGGTGCACCGCCTATCTAATGACATTGCTTTCATCACTTCCAAGATGACCCAGAAACCTCACTGGGTCAGGAGGTGGACCAGCGGGATCTGAATCACCTCCCAGTGTCAGCACTCAACAGTCCCCCCGGACCCACGCACCCTCCAGGCATGCAGTTCCCTTGCCTATTTCTTCCGCATCTGGTGCATGCACCTGGACTTTGCACCTGAATGCAGACTTTACACAGGCACGCGGAATTTGCAGGCGCACTTCCGTTCCTGGCGCAAGCCTGCCTCTTTTCCAGTATTGAGGGTTTTCCTCACGCGCTTGCGTGTTCTCCACTCATTCCTTCCTCAGCTGTGCCCTTTCAACAGTCTGACAGCTCAGGGGCGGGGCATGGGCTGAGGGATTCCTGCCAATGCAAGAGCTCCTGGCTGTCAAACTAAGCCCCGCCCACCCTCACCAGAGCAAGGCTAGATACAAACCCTAGCTCACACCTTCAAGGGAGGACAAGGTGTCCTTGCCCAGCCCCAGCAAGGGAGATCCTGGAGATGCCACCACCACTTGCTCCCCTGCTGGTGCACCGCCTATCTAATGACATTGCTTTCATCCCTTCAGAGATGACCCGGAAACCTCACTGGGTCAGGAGGTGGACCAGCGGGATCTGAATCACCTCCAAGTGTCAGCACTCAACAGTCCCCCCAGGACCCACGCACCCACCAGGCACGCAGTTCCCTTGCCGATTTCTTTCGCATGTGGTGCACGCACCTGGACTTTGCACATGCATGCAGACTTTGCACAGACACGTGGAATTTGCACACGCGCGTCCGTTCTTGGCGCAAGCCTGCCTCTTGTCCAGTATTGAGGGTTTTCCTCACGCGCTCGCGTGTTCTCCACTCATTCCTTCCTCAGCTGCGCCCTTTCAACAGTCTGACAGCTCAGGGGCGGGGCATGGGCTGAGGGATTCCCTCCATTGCCAGAGCTCCTGGCTGTCAAACTAAGCCCCGCCCACCCTCTCCAGAGCAAGGCTAGATACAAACCCTAGCTCACACCTTCAAGGGAGGACAAGGTGTCCTTGCCCAGCCCCAGCAAGCGAGATCCTGGAGATGCCACCACCACTTGCTCCCCTGCTGGTGCACCGCCTATCTAATGACATTGCTTTCATCCCTTCCGAGATGACCCAGAAACCTCACTGGGTCAGGAGGTGGACCAGCGGGATCTGAATCACCTCCCAGTGTCAGCACTCAACAGTCCCCCCAGGACCCACGCACTCTCCAGGCATGCAGTTCCCTTGCCTATTTCTTCCGCATCTGGTGCACGCACCTGGAATTGCACGTGCATGCAGACTTTGCACAGGCACGAGGAATTTGCAGGTGCGTGTCCCTTCCTGGCGCAAGCCTGCCTCTTGTCCAGTATTGAGGGTTTTCCTCACGCTCTTGCGTGTTCTCCACTCATTCCTTCCTCAGCTGTGCCCTTTCAACAGTCTGACAGCTCAGGGGCGGGTCATGGGCTGAGGGATTCCTGCCATTGCAAGAGCTCCTGGCTGTCAATCTAAGCCCCGCCCACCCTCACCAGAGCAAGGCTAGATACAAACCCTAGCTCACACCTTCAAGGGAGGACAAGGTGTCCTTGCCCAGCCCCAGCAAGGGAGATCCTGGAGATGCCACCACCACTTGCTCTCCTGCTGGTGAACCGCCTATCTAATGACATTGCTTTCATCCCTTCCGAGATGACCCAGAAACCTCACTGGGTCAGGAGGTGGACCAGCGGGATCTGAATCACCTCCCAGTGTCAGCACTCAACAGTCCCCCCAGACCCACGCACCCTCCAGGCATGCAGTTCCCTTGCCTATTTCTTCCGCATCTGGTGCATGCACCTGGACTTTGCACGTGCATGCAGACTTTGCACAGGCACGCGGAATTTGCAGGCGCACTTCCGTTCCTGGGGCAAGCCTGCCTCTTTTCAAGTATTGAGGGTTTTCCTCACGCGCTCGCCTGTTCTCCACTCATTCCTTCCTCAGCTGCGCCCTTTCAACAGTCTGACAGCTCAGGGGCGGGGCATGGGCTGAGGGATTCCTGCCATTGCAAGAGCTCCTGGCTGTCAAACTAAGCCCCGCCCACCCTCACCAGAGCAAGGCTAGATACAAACCCCAGCTCACACCTTCAAGGGAGGACAAGGTGTCCTTGCCCAGCCCCAGCAAGGGAGATCCTGGAGATGCCACCACCACTTGCTCCCCTGCTGGTGCACCACCTATCTAATGACATTGCTTTCATCCCTTCTGAGATGACCAGGAAAACTCACTGGGTCAGGAGGTGGACCAGCGGGATCTGAATCACCTCCAAGTGTCAGCACTCAACAGTCCCCCCAGGACCCACGCACCCTCCAGGCACGCAGTTCCCTTGCCGATTTCTTCCGCATCTGGTGCACGCACCTGGACTTTGCACCTGCATGCAGACTTTGTAGAGGCACGTGGAATTTGCACGCGCGCGTCCGTTCTTGGCGCAAGCCTGCCTCTTGTCCAGTATTGAGGGTTTTCCTCACGCGCTCGCGTGTTCTCCACTCATTCCTTCCTCAGCTGTGCCCTTTCAACAGTCTGACAGCTCAGGGGCGGGGCATGGGCTGAGGGATTCCTGCCATTGCAAGAGCTCCTGGCTGTCAAACTAAGCCCCGCCCACCCTCACCAGAGCAAGGCTAGATACAAACCCTAGCTCACACCTTCAAGGGAGGACAAGGTGTCCTTGCCCAGCCCCAGCAAGCGAGATCCTGGAGATGCCACCACCACTTGCTCCCCGGCTGGTGCACCGCCTATCTAATGACATTGCTTTCATCCCTTCCAAGATGACCCAGAAACCTCACTGGGTCAGGAGGTGGACCAGCGGGATCTGAATCACCTCCCAGTGTCAGCACTCAACAGTCCCCCCAGGACCCACGCACCCACCAGGCACGCAGTTCCCTTGCCTATTTCTTCTGCATCTGGTGCACGCACCTGGAATTGCACGTGCATGCAGACTTTGCACAGGCACAAGGAATTTGCAGGTGCGTGTCCCTTCCTGGCGCAAGCCTGCCTCTTGTCCAGTATTGAGGGTTTTCCTCACGCGCTCGCGTGTTCTCCACTCATTCCTTCCTCAGCTGTGCCCTTTCAACAGTCTGACAGCTCAGGGGCGGGGCATGGGCTGAGGGATTCCTGCCATTGCAAGAGCTCCTGGCTGTCAAACTAAGCCCCGCCCACCCTCACCAGAGCAAGGCTAGATACAAACCCTAGCTCACACCTTCAAGGGAGGACAAGGTGTCCTTGCCCAGCCCCAGCAAGGGAGATCCTGGAGATGCCACCACCACTTGCTCCCCTGCTGGTGCACCGCCTATCTAATGACATTGCTTTCATCCCTTCAGAGATGACCCGGAAACCTCACTGGGTCAGGAGGTGGACCAGCGGGATCTGAATCACCTCCAAGTGTCAGCACTCAACAGTCCCCCCAGGACCCACGCACCCACCAGGCACGCAGTTCCCTTGCCGATTTCTTCCGCATCTGGTGCACGCACCTGGAGTTTGCACGTGCATGCAGACTTTGCACAGGCACGCGGAATTTGCAGGCGCACTTCCGTTCCTGGCGCAAGCCTGCCTCTTTTCCAGTATTGAGGGTTTTCCTCACGCGCTTGCGTGTTCTCCACTCATTCCTTCCTCAGCTGTGCCCTTTCAACAGTCTGACAGCTCAGGGGCGGGGCATGGGCTGAGGGATTCCTGCCATTGCAAGAGCTCCTGGCTGTCAAACTAAGCCCCGCCCACCCTCACCAGAGCAAGGCTAGATACAAACCCTAGCTCACACCTTCAAGGGAGGACAAGGTGTCCTTGCCCAGCCCCAGCAAGGGAGATCCTGGAGATGCCACCACCACTTGCTCCCCTGCTGGTGCACCGCCTATCTAATGACATTGCTTTCATCCCTTCAGAGATGACCCGGAAACCTCACTGGGTCAGGAGGTGGACCAGCGGGATCTGAATCACCTCCCAGTGTCAGCACTCAACAGTCCCCCCAGGACCCACGCACCCTCCAGGCATGCAGTTCCCTTGCCTATTTCTTCCGCATCTGGTGCACGCACCTGGACTTTGCACGTGCATGCAGACTTTGCACAGGCACGCGGAATTTGCAGGTGCACTTCCGTTCCTGGCGCAAGCCTGCCTCTTTTGAAGTATTGAGGGTTTTCCTCAGGCGCTCGCGTGTTCTCCACTCATTCCTTCCTCAGCTGTGCCCTTTCAACATTCTGACAGCTCAGGGGCGGGGCATGGGCTGAGGGATTCCTGCCATTGCAAGAGCTCCTGGCTGTCAAACTAAGCCCCGCCCACCCTCACCAGAGCAAGGCTAGATACAAACCCTAGCTCACACCTTCAAGGGAGGACAAGGTGTCCTTGCCCAGCCCCAGCAAGCGAGATCCTGGAGATGCCACCACCACTTGCTCCCCTGCTGGTGCACCGCCTATCTAATGACATTGCTTTCATCCCTTCCGAGATGACCCAGAAACCTCACTGGGTCAGGAGGTGGACCAGCGGGATCTGAATCACCTCCCAGTGTCAGCCCTCAACAGTCCCCCCAGGACCCACGCACCCACCAGGCACGCAGTTCCCTCGCCGATTTCTTCCGTTCTGGTGCACGCACCTGGACTTTGCACGTGCATGCAGACTTTGCACAGGCACGCGGAATTTGCAGGCGCGCGTCCGTTCCTGGCGCGCGCCTGCCTCTAGTCCAGTATTGACGGTTTTCCTCACGCGCTCGCGTGTTCTCCACGCATTCCATCCTCAGCTGCGCCCTTTCAACAGTTGTGACAGCCGTTCCTCCTGAAGCTGCGTGAGCCACCGAAGAAGGCCTTCTGCGATCAACGCTAGAATTAGCCACTAGCGCCTTCGCTGAGAGTGCCATGGAGACTTCTCACAGCAAGTGTTGTCCCTCACCCCTGCCCCCGGCGCTGAGGGCCAGAGACCTGCCAGAAGGGTCCCACCAGAAGCCCGATCATGGGCCGCGCCGACATCCCTATACTGGTGGGCCACTAAGGGCTTCCTGGGCTGTGCGCAGGTCGTCTTGCCGCCATCCTGCAACTGCTCCTCAGCGGTTGCGAAATGTGCCTGCTGGGTGCTTTTCCAGGGTCCTGCGGGCCCTTGGATCTTTTCTCGGAGACTTGGATATTGCCTCCTCCCTTGGCATGCCAGGTCTCCTGAAGAGGATGCTGCTGTCAACTGCAGCTTTCATGAATTCCTGCATCCCAGGCCGCAGACTCAGACAGCCGCCTTGTAGGGTGCAGGGGCAGGAAGTGGCTCCTTGCCAGCTTCCAGCACCCCAAGAACCCTGCCCAGGGAGGACTGTGATCACAGCCCCTGGGGACAGTGGCCAAGTGGTGGCTGAGCAAGCAGAGCACCCTGTAGACAGAGACCATCAGAGGGGGCGCCCTCAGGTCACTGGAAGAGCATCTGCTTTTAGGCCCCTGGGGGCCCATAGCTGTGTGCCTGCCTTTGTGCCCAGGCCTGGGCCTCTGTGGAGTAACCTCTGCACCCAGAGCTCCCAAGACAGAGCTGAGAGCTCCCGGGCCATCTGCATGAGCTCCTGCCCCAAAAGAAACCCCATCAGCAGCTCCTACAGCTCCACGCGAGGTCTGCGAGCCCTGAAGAGGAGGGCTCCAGACCCATCCAACGGGGAGCCGCCCCTGGGATGTTCTTCATCCCCAGGGATTGCCCCAAAGAAGGCCCAGGGTGAGAAAGTGGCAGAAGGCAGGGCGGGACACCCATTTCCCAAGAAGAAGTCCTCACCCACGGGAGACACCAGTGGGCCACGGAAACGCAAGTTTCCTCTCCTGCAATGCCGCCGAGGGGAACCTCTGAAGCTGCCACCACCTCTGTTACTGGCCTGTGTAGTGACTGCTGAAGACCTAGACAGGGAGAAGAAGAAAGCTCTGCAGCGCATCAACGGTCTTCTGATGGGTGAGACCCAGGTCATTGGGAACAGCTGTGCCATGGCCCCACAAGCCCATGGGGGGGTCCCCTCTCCACCGGGAGGGGCCAGGCCTCTGGCATCAGTGGGCCTCAGCCAGACCTTTCCCCATCCCCCCAGCAGCACAACCATGGTGGCCCACACCCCAGTGTGGGTCAGCTCTGCTGTCTCTTCCCAGAGCCATCCTCCCATCACCAACCTTACAGGACCGCTCTCCCCCAGCCTGCCAATTGCTGCTTTGGCCCTTCCTCCCAGGCCCTCTCTCAGCACATTGGCAGGCTTGGCTGCACAGCCAGTGGCCCCCTTTGGGGTCACACTTTCGAACACCACTATGCCTTCACAGCCCCCACATCTGGGGCCTCCCTCCACCTTGGGTAGGAGCTTCCGGCGCTCTCACCAGGGCCCAAAGCCCTACTGTACACACAGGCCCTCACCTGTAGCAAGCTCCAGCTCTCCAGCTCCAAGGGTGCGAGGACACATTCTGCAGGGGAAGCAGCCTCTCACCCCTGGAGCCACCGTCTCACCCAGTTCTGGGGTTCCTGGTGGGATGAAGCCTGGAGCCCCTAGCTTTGTCAGCTGTCGTCAGCATGGACACGTAGGAGCTCCAGGTCCAGGGGGGGCAGCTCCGATGCCACCCTTGAGCGTGGGCAGCCTAAACTACTCAGCCCTTGGGTCTGACAAACAGAGAAACTCCACTGTGGGTCCTCGTGGCAGCACCCAGACACATGCAGTGACCTCAAAGGCAGATGGGAGGAGAGACTTGTCCTTGGGCCGTACATCACGCAAGGAAATATCAGGCTCAGAAAGTAGAGAAACCCCCAAAACTAGAGAGCACCGTGGGGCAAGTTTGGGAAATGACACCTCCAGTGCCCCTAGCCAGAGCACCACCATGGCACCCAGAAAACCCACAAAAGAGGGTAAAAAAGGGCAAGGAAAGAGTGGAGTTCCTACCCCGAGTGCCATTCCTCAAAGCCTGCCCACCCAGAAACACCAAAGCTCACCTCAGGGGACAAGTACTACAAAGGGTATCTCTAGTTGCCCTTCAGTCCCTGGGACATCAAGGAGATCAGAGAGCCCAGACTTGCTTCCTGACCTCATGTCAGCCTTTGGGGCCTGGTGTAGCTCCTCCCAAAGAGGAGAAACCCCAAGCACCAGGCAGCAACAAGGAGCAATGTTGGAACAGAACACCTCCAGTGCCCCTAGCCAGAGCACCACCATGGCACCCAGAAAACACACCAAAAAGGGTAACAAAGGGCAAGGAAAGAGTGGAGTTCCTACCCCGAGTGCCATTCCTCAAAGCCTGCCCACCCAGAAACATCAAAGCTTACCTCAGGGGACAAGCACTCCCACTGAAAAGGGTATCTCTAGTTGCCCTTCAGTCCCTGGGACATCAAGTAGATCAGAGAGCCCAGACTTGCTTCCTGACCTCATGTCAGCCTTTGGGGCCTGGTGTAGCTCCTCCCAAAGAGGAGAAGCCCCAAGCACCAGGCAGCAACATGGGGCAAGTTTGGAACAGAACCTCTCCAGTGCCCCTCACCAGAGCAGCACCGTGGCACCCAGAAAGCACACCAAAGAGGGTCAAAAAGAGCAGGGAAAGAGTGGAGTTCCTACCCCGAGTGCCATCCCTCAAAGCCTGCCCACCCAGAAACACCTAAGCTCACCTCAGGGGACAAGTACTACCACTGAAAAGGGCATCTCTAGTCTCCCTATGGCCCCTGGGACATCAAGGAGATCAGAGAGCCCAGACTTGCTCCCTGAAATGATGTCAGCCTTTGGGGCCTGGTGTAGCTCCTCCCAAAGAGGAGAATCCCCAAGCAACAGGCAGCAACATGGGGCAAGGTTGGAACGGAAAACCTCCAGTGCCCCTAGCCAGAGTACCACCATGGCACCCAGGAAAAACACAAACGAGGTTAAAAAGGGGCAAGAAAACAGTAGAATTTCTACCCTGAGTGCCATCCCTCAAAGCCTGCTCACCCAGAAACACCAAAACTCACATCAGGGGACAAGCCCTACAAAGGGTATCTCTAGTTTCTCTTTGGTCCCAATGACATCAAGAGGATCAGGGAGCCAAGACTTGCTCCCTGAACTCATTACAGCTTTGGGGGCCTTGTGTATCTCCTCGCAAAGAGGAGGTACCCCAAGCAACAGGCAGCAACAAGGGGCACAGTTGGTACAGAACACCTCCAGTGCCCCTAGCCACAGTACCACCGTGGCACTGGGGAAACACACAGAAAAGGGAACAAAGGGGCAAGGACACACTCATGTTCCTACACTGACTGCCATCCCTCAAAGCCTGCCCACCCAGAAACACCTAAGCTCACCTTGCAGGACAAGCAGTACAGCCAGTAAGGCTACCTCTAGTTACCCTTTGGTCCCAATGACATCGAGAGGATCTGGGAGCCATGACATGCTCCCTGAACTCATTATAGCGTTTGAGGCCTTGTGTATCTCCTCCAAAAGAGGAGGTACCCCAAGCAACAGGCAGCAACATGGGGCACAGTTAGAACAGAACACCTCCAGTGCCCCTAGCCAGAGCACCACCATGGGGACCAAGGGACAGAAAGCAAGGCACACCCCAGGGAAAGCAATGTCTGGTGTGGCCACAGTTACTGCCATCCCCCAAAGCCTGCCCACACAGAAAGGCTTAAGCTCTCCTGGGGGAACCAGCACCACATCCTCAAAATCAACCTCTACTTTGACGTCCACCCATAATGCATCTATGAGGCCTGGGAGCCCAGACTGGCTCCCAGATCTGATCTCTGCTTTTGGAGCCATGGTCATCAGCCCACGTGGAGAAACAAGAAGCGCGAGAAAGCGCTAAGAACACACTTGGGCTTTAACACCTTCAGCCCCTCTACCCAGGTAGGACTGACGCTGCCTAGATCCCAACAGTCTTCCACTGCCCCCATCTGGGCCTCAGCTGGCCCTGCCTCCACTCCATGGGGCCACTGGGCATCCTATCACCTCTACCATAGGATGGTGAGTCTGGCATGCTGTAGCCCTTGAAGACTTGTGAGGGCACTCAATTTGGCCAGGGCATCCACCCCAGTGAAGCTCCATGTGTCACTCAGCAGGAGTGAGACTTTTAATATCACAACTTTGAAACTTTTCAAAATAATTGTGAGATTTAGTGGGGTTATATGGGATTTTGTTTCCCCCTTTTTGTTTTTAAAATTGTAGAAAAAAGTTGATATAAACTGGACCACCATTAGCTTTAGAGAATGGCCCAGCACTGTACAAGTATTTAAACAGCAAGAAGTGACAATACATATTTTTATTTGGCCAGGAAAATTAGCAAGAGTGACCTGTGATGCAAGGGAGGATTGTTAAAGTCCATGCTGTCGAACCAAAGAGGGCACCACAGCAAAAGGAGGCCTAGATTTTTGTTGTTTTGTTTGTTTTTATGAGTCTTATGATTTTCCTTTGTCTCTACTAATGGGCTAAGCAATAAAAGTATAAACTGGGGCCAGTATAGATACTAAAATACAGAATTACAACTTGTTTGTCTTATAAGTAATCACCTTATTATTATAAATTACCTTCAGTTGTTACATTAAAATTTGTACTTGCATAAGGCTTTACGAGATAATAGTTTTGAAACTTGTAAGGATACTACAATATAAAACTAATAAGAGTAAAAGATTTAATTTTATAATAGTTATAAATTAAGGAATATAATTTTTATAATTTGAAACATTTACTTATTTATATATAGTGTTTTTGTTTACTTTAGGAATAGAGTAATCTTTATGACAAAAGCCTATCTTCTGAATTTAATTTTAAATATACTTGAACAATTGTCTTATCTTGGAATGATATGAAAGAATTTTAACGTAGCTATGGTGGACGCTTGTTCAATCTTAGGCAAGATGTTTTGATTTTGAAACTAATCTTAATTTTTTACTTGAATATTATTTTATAAAAACTTATACCTAATTTAAAAATTAATATTAATTAGTGAACGTAATTTATCATTATGTAAAGGTAAGAGAGCCTTTAATTCCCTCTTAAGGGAAAGAGGCAAAACATTTTTAAACTTTAAATAAGCTAGGCTCTCTTTGTTGTCTTTTAGAGATATATTTGAGTTGACTTCTCAGGAGAACATAAAATTTTATAACATTTCTCGGTAGTCATCATGAACCATAGAGTGAAGCTGCTTGAAGAGGTATCCCATCGGCTTATAGGAGGGTGCAGTTGGCTGAGCGAGGAGGCCAGTGGTGATACCCTGTCTTTCATCCATAATGAGGTGGAAAGGGTGTTTAGGGTTAGGAAGAGAGAGAGAGTGTGTAAGAATATGTAAGAGCATTCCTGAGCTTGTAAAAGGAATTGGCTACTAGCTTAGGGGAGGTGAGGGTCCAATGAGGGGGTCTCCTTAGTGGCCTTGTATAAGGGGTTGGTAAGAAGTGCAAAGTGGGGAACCCAATGCCTGAAAAAGTCTGCCAGACCCAGGAAAGAGAGGATGTATTCCACTGTTTTGAGTGGTTGTAGGTCATGGAGAGCTTGAATTCTGTCTGATGTGAGGCTTTTAGAGGTTGAAGTGAGAAGTGTACCTAAATAATTAACTGAAGAGGTAGTAAGCTGGGCTTTGGCTGGAGAGGCCCAATAGTCCAGGGACCCCAGGAGATCGAGGAGCTGAGCAGTGTGAGTTCACAAGCCTTGAATGATGAACCGCATAGAAGGTCATTCACATATTGTAAGAGTGTGCTGCCCCAAGTGTGCTGTCACAAGCAGTTAGATCCCATGCCAAGCCTTGCCCAAAGAGATAGGGGCTGTCCCTGAAGCCTTGGGGTAGGACTGTCCAGGTCAGCTGATGATACCTTCCCATGTGAAGGCAAAGAGCTAATAAGAGTCAGGATGGAGGGACACAGAAAAGAAGGCATCTTTAAGATCCAGGACAATAAAGTGAGTGCTCAAAGGGGGGACATGAGAAAGAAGAGTGTCAGGGTTGGGAACCACCAGGTGGATGGGAATAACTGTCTCATTCATTAGGCGAAGATTCTGGACTAAGTGATAGGCTCCTGAGGGTTTGCATCCTGGCAATTTGGGAGTGTTTCAGGGGGAGTCAGTAGGAAAGCGGGGTCCCTGGGCAAGTAAGCAGTCTATAATGGGTTTAAATTGCTCCCTATAGGTTTTGGAGATGGGAAAATGGTCTTGAAGGGTCTGAATCATCTGTCTCATCCACTAGGGGCCCCACTGCCCACACTTTGCCCTTTCTGAGGTGGCCTCTTCTTTTTGATCCTTTGTGCAGTTTGTGAGTCTTGGGCCAATCACCATCACAAACATCTTAAAAGAGAGTGCAGGCCTGGCATCAGAACACCTGGGCCAGGAAGAACAAGAAAAGAAAACTCACTTGTTTTTGAACCTAGGGAAAAAATCACTTCAAGGGTGTAACATATTCTTGAGGCATTGGTGTCATTCTGCTTTGACAGAGGAAGAGTGCCCCCTGAGTACATCTTCCCACTTTCTGGAATTGGGATGGCAGTAGAGTGTTTTCTGTGTGAACAAAAAACTTAATCACAGTAGAATACACTAAGATGGTTATTCTGCACCTATTTTATAAATTTCATGAGAAAAAATCAAACGGTCATAACTACTACCCAAAGTGGGGGTGGGGGAATGTAGTATCCAGGAGCAGCTCTTGGTTGGGTCATCACCTCTAGGATTCCAGCTCTCCTTTAGCTTGATTTGGATCACTTCACATTTCTACCAGGACACTTAATTTACTGAGAGCCATGTTGCCTGCCTCAGAAAGCTGACACCTGTGAAGACTTGTGTTGGAGTTTCTTTTAGGGCTTCCTCCGATGCCATCAAACAAATATCTTGTGGCATTTTGTCTCTATTAAAGGGTAGGCTAATTGACAAGTCCCCTCTCTCCCCACCCCCCAAAACAAGCAAACAGTGGTTTTATGTGAAATGAGATACCTCTCAGTTTTTGAGAGCTGTTCCATTCTCTTAATGACTGGTTGTCTCAGTTGTTGGGGTTAGTATCAAGACTTCCGGGAAATCTTTATCATTTTCCCCATATTTTTACTGATGCAATATGGCTCAGTTCCCCTACCCCTACCACTTGGTCCCTTTTCTCTACTCATCTTTCCCACATTCCTTTTCCTTTTTGTTCTTTATTTTTTATTTTTTTTTTGCATATCAGAGAAAACGTACATCCAATATTTGTGCATCTAAGTTCTTTGGGGATGTTGATGTGTAGGTTTTTTTCCTTGATGTGTCCTTATCTGGTTTGGGTGTGTGTGCAATGCTGGCTTTATAAATTTGGAATGTGTTCCATCCCTTTGTATTTCATGGAGTAATTTGAGGAGTTTTGGCATCACTTCTTCTTCAAAGATTTTCGGTAGACCTCAGCTGGGAGTCCAGCCAGCCCTGAGTTTTTCTTTGTTAGAGACAGTAATGAAAAGCCTTCCATCTCATTACAAGTCATTGGTATGTTTGGGTTTTCTTTTGCTCTGGATTCAGTTTGGGGAGATCCTATTTATCTAGAAATGTATTCATTTCTTCTAGGTTTTCCAATGTATGGGAGAACAAGTTTTCAAAATAGTCTCTAATGATCCGCTGGATTTCTGTGATATCTGATATCTATAATCTCTAATTTTATAAACTTGGCTTTTCTCTGCTTTTTTCTTGGTTATTTTAGCATGGGGGCTTTTCAATCTTGTTTTCCTTTTTAAAGAAACAACTGTTCTATTGGTCCTTAGTGTTGTTATGTTTGTTGTCAAGTTCATTCATGTTGGCTCCGATTTTATTTCCTTCCTTCCTTCAGTGTTTGCTCCTCCACCATAGCCTGGATTTACATCATTTCCCATTTACACAGTGCATGCTGTCGGCTTCCTCAGTAGAGGGCGCTGAAGTGACACCGCAGGAAGCAGAGGCCTCTTGTGGTTAAGCTGCTGCACCATTGCTCTGTGATGCTGGTATGAGTCCATGTGAGGGCAGCGTGGATCAGGTGAGGAGATCCTCAGATCCTGAGTGAGGCTTTGGTCTCCAGGAAAATTTCCCAACACTTTCCAAGCTGATCTTAGGTGATGGTGCCCTCCTAGTGAATGGTCCAACTGCAGTTGGAGGCACCTGACCCTGAGTTCAGAACTTGGCAGTCCCTGGCTCTACCCATGCCCACCTGAGTTGTAGCACACCAAACACACTGCCCTTACCAGGCACATATTCCCAAGGGTCCCCCATCCCTTTCTGTTCAGAGGACACTGTGAGAGCCATGGCTGCTGCTCCCTCAGGTAAGGAAGGTCAAGGTGGGCTGGGGAGTGGACAGCCCTGGATGCTCCTACCATGTGGTCACCCATGCCCACCGGCTTGTCCCCTAGAGATGAAGACCTGGCATAAGGCAGAAGCTGCTGCAGAGTATTGAAGCTGCTGCTGACCTTGAGGAAGAAGGTAGGTGCAGGCCGCACATCTGGGAAGGCACAGCCAACTTGGGTGGGGGCCAATGGTTCTTGGAGGGGTGCTCCCTGGTGACAGGAGCTGCCACACTGTAGGCAGGCTCACCCAGGATGAGCATCTACCTCTGGAGGGCTGGAGGGATGACCCATGTGTTTAGGGTTCTGGGGCTGGAGGTATGGGGTACCTGTGGTGTCTTTAAGCTGTGTGCAGGGGTGGATGCAGTGTGAAGATCCTCCAGGTTGGGGGCATACCTTGAGGTGTCTGGTTGGGACCCCCTGTTGTGCAGGAACAGTTGTGTGGGTCTCAGTGAGGGGGCCTTAAAGGAGAGAAAAGCTCCTGGGGACAGGTAGGCCTGTTTGGGGAGGACCATGTTGAGTGGACCTGCCAAAGAGGGCCCAGCGTTCAGCAAAGGAGAGGTTCAGTTTGGGGACAAAAAGACTCCCTCCTGCACGCACACATTCTCAGTACCCAGAGCCACCACCACCAGGAGACAGAGGCCACTTCTTGGGGGTCTCAGGTCTGTGGACTGCTCCATTGGCAGGCAGCATCGCATCATCTTAACCACCTAACACAGGAGAATGACAAACAGACTTCTGCTGCCCTGCTGCCCATTTACTGTCCCTTGGGCCATGGTGGAGATTAGTTCAGCCTCTGGATGTATAGCTAGTCACCTCTGAGGTCCCTGTAGAGGTAGGGAACATTTAGAGTGGCCGGGCTGAGGATGGCATCTGCAGGTCTGGACTGAGTGTGCGTGGGTACACACATGGCTGTGTGTGTGTGTGTGTGTGTGTGTGTGTGTGTGTGTGTGTATGTGTGTGTGTGGTGTGCATATGTGTGGAGTTTGGGCTGCAGTGTGTGAGTATGAGAATGTATGTGCATCTGTCTGCAGATGTCCAAGTGCATTTCCAGACATTGCATGTGAATCGGTGTGAACAGTTTTTGTGAGTCTGTTTAGTGTAATGCATGAGTATATATGAATAAATAAGGCTATGATTTGTGTGTGTGTGTATGTGTGTGTGTGAGATTTGCCCTTCTCTTGTCACCCCCACCATTGCTCAGCCTGGCACCCCTTTGCAGCCATGTTTGCATCTTGTGAGCTGTCAGCTCGAGATCTTACAATGTGTAGACATTTTGGGCCAGCCTGGTCTGTCTGTCTGTCTGTTGTCTGTCTGTCTGTCTGTCTGTCTGTCTGTCTGTCTCTCTCTCTCTCTCTCTCTCTCTCTCTCTCTGTGTGTGTGTGTGTGTGTGTGTGTTAGGGGTGGCATCATGTGGTGGATGAACTGAACACCACTGAGGCTCCCCTCCTCGTGCAGATGCAAATTGAGCACTTACTCACATGCTTTCATTGAGAGTACAATCCAGTCTGAGGACAGGTAGATAAATAATAAGTTCCATGGCAGACATGAAGGTCAGAAAGACAGGGAAAGGGCTCACCAGAGGTGGTGGTCAGCTTGGCCTCGCTGAGGGGATAATGTTTGAGCAGAGCGTTGAAGGAAGGGAGGACATACACTCCTTCAGGAAGGGTGTTCCTGGCAGAATTATCAACACCTGCAAGATCTTGAGCTGGGAAGACAGAGTAGCAAGGTGGCCAATGAAACCAGAGCAGAGTGAAGGAGGAGAGTGATGATGCTGTCAGAGAAAGAACAGGGTCCACCTTGCAGAGTCTCGTGGCTGCTGTGGTCTTTGGCCCTCACCCTGGGTAAGATGGGAGCCCTGGGGGAGTTTGGACCAGAGGAGGTACATGGAAGTATCAGGGACCAGTAGGAAGGAAGCACGGTCACTAGGGTGTCAGGCCAAAGAGGAAACTTGGGCCTATTCTTTGCAGAATTTTGCCTCTGGGCTGGGAACCCCAGGCTCAGCCTCCACTTTTCAGCATTCAGAGTAGGGGTGGCAGAATCCTTGTTCATTGAATGGGCACAGAACTTCCAAGAAGGACATTTCTGGGTCCCTTGAGTCCTGTAGGATTGACTCAGTTGAGCCTGTGTGTAGGCTCATGGGGGCAGAACTTCTCATGAATAATGCTGTCCCACCCATACGATGTGTTTTGAGGCTGTTTCAGGACTCTGGCAGCACAGCTCCTGGGAGCTTTGGATAGTGTCGGGTGTCTGGTAGCCTTGATCTTCCTGGTTATCAATAGTGAGAGTGGCAAGAGGGGCCTGGCTTTCTTGTTTGCTTGTGTCTCCTGTGCCATGCTGTTGGGTCTCCCTGCAGAAGCCTCGTGAGGTGCTGTAGTAGCTTGGGGGAGGATTTTGTCATGGGTTAACAAGTAGGAAAGGGCACTTTTGTCACCCCCATGGGCCTGCAAAATTGCTAGGGCTTCAGGCACCTGACGCAACAGGACATGGCCTGAGCCTTGTTCCCAGGCCTCTGTCCCTAACAACCATGTGATTCCTAAAAAGTCCCTGCTCACATCCCCTGTCCCTGCTTTCTAAGCACAGGAGGTTCTAGAGCTGACCACCACCTCTGGTGAGCCCTAGGTTCTAGCCACCAGCTGGCACCACGCTCTGTGACCGGTCCGCCCTGGAATTTGCCAAGGCTGTACTTAAGACATAATAAAACAGCAGCTGATAAGGCTTGCTCCCCTCCAGGAGGCCTAGGATTCAGTTAAAGACATCCTGAGTAAATAAAAGCATAAAAACAAACAAACAAAACAAAAAATTACCATATGATACCTAGCTGTTCAATAGACAATCTCATTTAAGCACCCCCATGCTCTGTGGAGTGAACAACACACCTTCACTGGTGCATTAGAAAACTGGGACAAGGACATGGCAGGTATCTTGCCTAAGGTCACAGAGATAGTGAGTAGTTCACCCAGGGATCTGGCTGCAAACCGTGCTTTACATTGCTCTGCAGCTGCAACCAACAGCCCACGGGCGGTTGTGACCTATGCTGGGAGTGTGAGTTGGAGTTGGCAAAGGGCCAGAGTTTGGAATCAGACAGTCCTGGGTTCAAATTGTGGTCCTGCCCATTTAGTAGCACCTGAACCTCTGGAATGACAGTCTCTTTTCCCTTGTGCAGCAGTGTTGCTGACCTGTTCTAGTGGTGCCATCTGTATGCAGGAAGGACTGCTTCGCTCACTCCAGTGGGAGCAAGATGGACTCAGCTGCAGGGGGTCAGTTTCTGCCATGTGCTCACAGATGACTTTGCAGATGCTCTCAGAGCATGAGCTTGATCACCTGGATAAGCCCTTGGTAGGGGTGCCGCAGGCCCCAGAGCTGTGCTATATGTTGAATGCAAGGGGTATTTCTTGATGTCCAAAGGGAAAAGCTCTTTGGGGGGAGCCTCCTGATCCTGCCATGGAGTTGTCCTGAGCCCTTGGGTGAGGGGTTTCAGAGTTCTAAATTCAGATGGGTCACTGTGTTTTTCTTTTAGTGATATGAGAAGATGGAAGATCCATATTTTTATGCTTTTTCTGTTCCTGATGTTTTAGGAGCTCAGATTGTGGGTGTTCTACGGAATGCAACAGTTGCTGCCATACCAAGGCCACATTGAAAAATCAGATAGCTGAGGCCCTAGGAGTCAGACACTCAGTGATACTTGGGTCTTTGAAAGCATTCCCTGTAGTTATTCTTCAGTCAATCATGCTTAATTAGTAGACTAGAATTATAGAATCTTCAGTTCATCAAACATCAATCCTAAGTGCTTTGCCTTGTCTCATATAATCTACAAGGCTGACTTCCTCTTGTGTAGGTGAAAGTAGCAACTCCTCTTTACTAGGAAGGAAGTTGAAGCTCTGAGGGTTTACGGACTTGAGCCAAGACCAGACAGCTATGAAGCAGCAAAGCGGTCCACCTTTCAAATTGGATAAACCCTAACACTGTTAGCTAGATCAATAAGTAAACAAGCATAAGTTTACAGGAGAAAGAAAGGCTGACAAGTGGGTTGCTTTGGTTCACATGTTTGGGAGTTGTGGGCTGAACACAACAGATTCAGGCACAGCTTTATCCAGAGGTTGCAGTGTCATCATCAGGACACTGCCTCGCTCCATCTCCCGACACTGCCTTCTTTGCCCACCCTGTCTCTGGGGGTGGTGGCATGTTGCCAAGCAGCTTTAGAGACACGATCTTCTAGTTTGGCATTGGAGGAAAAGACAGTGTCCTAATGATGATAGTGAAAGTCATGGGCCAGCCTGGGTCACTGCTTCTTTCTGCCCATCATGGTGGGATGGATTGATCTCAGTGGTCAAGCCTGGAGGGGCTGAATCATTGTGTGAGAGAAAGAAAGAGTCACCAAAAATATTCAAGGGTAAATGATGAGACAGGGAGATGAAAGCCAAGCAGGCAAGCCACAGATGTCCCCACTGAAGGGGTGAGAGCAGCCGCATTTAGAACACAGCCCCTTGCAGTAGAGGTGGCTGATTTTGCCCCTGTGCCTGTCTGTGGTCTTAAGTGCTGCCTGCAGGCTTACTATTTGCCAGGTGTCCACTGGATCATGTGAGCAGACCCTGATATTGTACAAACAGACACCAACTGGCTGCATGGACAGAGCATCCTCAGCTTTCCTGGGTACCTCCAAGTGTCCTGAGTGCAGTACCCAAGCCTGGCTCAGATTGCCCAGGTCTTAATCAGTGGAGGCAGCTGTAACTACGACCATCAACTGTGTGGCTTTGAAACATCAGAAACTGATTTCTCACAGATCTGAAGGCCAGCAGGCCAAGATCAGGGGGCCAGGATGGCAGGGTACGGTGAGGGCCCTCCCTCAGGTTGCAGCTGACCCACTTCTCATTATATCCTCACCCTATGACTTTTCCACAGCTTCCAAGCCCTCCTTTCCAATCCTGGGGGAGCTGTGGAGACAACAGTGAGCACAAGGAAGGCCCCTACCCTCTTGGAGCCCACAGTCTAGAAGGAGAGACCGAGCGAGGACAAGTAAACTGATGAAGAAATAGGATAAATTCAGAAATGGTTGAGGAAACAGAGGAGAGAGAGGGTCAGGGTGTTCCTAGGTGGCAGTCAGAATGGGCTTCTCCGAGGAAGTGTCATGAGCGCTGAGAGCTTATTGATGGACAGGAGCTGCTGGGCCAAGAAGTGGGAAGGGCAGCTCAAAGGTGCTCAGGCAGCAAGCAGCTGGCAGCCTCTGAGGGAGCAGGGGTGGAATGGAGATAAGTAGGGACAGCCCAGGGACAGAGAGGGAGAGGTGGGCCACCCTAAATCTGAGTCTCCCCTCAAGGCCTTCTGAGGAGGTGTCAGGCAGGGCTTCTGAGCTGTCACCATCAGACAGCTTCTCTATAAAGACCCCAAAGCCCCTTGAAGACCATGCTGTGCTGAGCTTGGAGAGAGGCAGGTTGGGAAGGAGGTGCTGGGTCTGTTTGCCCCAAGCTCTGGTTGCCTGCCCTCAGCCTCTCCCGGTGCAGAGTGACAAAGCACACTTCTTCCTCCTCTTGTTTTTTACTTGATAACTTTTGAGAGAATTTTTAAGCTCAAAATTGAGGAGAAGAACAGAGATTTCCCAAATGCTCCCATCCCTGCCCAGCCTCTGCCTCTGTCACCATCACTACCCACCAGAGAGTCACATTTGTTGCAGTTCAGAAACCCACATCATTGTCACCTAGAGTCTGGAGCTAACCTTAATCTTTCCTCTTGCTGATGCACATTCTGTGGGAATGGACAGTTGTAGAATGACATGAACCCACCTTTGGCCATGACCATGATGTTTCCTGGCTGTGATCTGAGGAAGCAGGTGCGTTGGCCATCAGGAAAGAGCAACCTGAATCCATGTGGAGCTTCACTGATGCAAAGTGCAGTCTCCTCACAGGCCTGATGGGCCTTGCCTTCCTAGGTCAGCAGCCTCATTGGAAGCTTGGGAATGGTAAAAGTGGGACCTACATTGCATGGGTGCTATGAATCTTTGGGCTTACACAGGAAGCACTCACTTCCAGGAGGCACCCATAGGGGTTTGTTGAATGAGTGAATAACGGTACTCTCTTCCAGACTTGGTGTGGGACAGCCTGGATTTGAATTCCCACCCTGGCACTTGTAGCTGAGTATTCTGTGGCAAGTCATTTCATCTGACCATGACTCATTTTCCTCATCTCTAGAGGGGGGATATACCCATCACATTGAGTTACCATGAAGAGTTGAAGAAACCATATCCATGAGCATGGGCCAGAAACACAGTGGTAGGTGGTGCTACTAAAACAAATGTATGCACACTTACTATGCAGCAGCTACTGTCTTCAATTCTTGAAAGGTACTGCATTCCTCCCCAAATTTGGACATTCCTCAGAAGGTGCTGGAGCTGCTGTGTAAAAGATGTGTATTGCTTCCAAGCCCTGGCACATGGCCATCTCCTGCGTGGTGCTGGGAATTCTGGGAACTCAGTCAGCTCTGGGAAAGTAGTGTTTTCAGAGGAGCATCCTGCCTGGATGTTTAGAAAACCGAGTAGGGCAGGTCTGGTTCTGTGTAACTATAGGCAGCCTATAGCTCTGGCCTTACCCTGTGGGCATATCCCCTCCCTGTGAGAAAGTTCTCTGCCTCGGGCCTCACCACTCTGAGGCTTCAGGAAAAACAATTTCCACATTTAGGAAGGAGTCTGTGGATTGCATCTGGGAGCATTCCAACCTGCATGTAGCCAGAATAGGGACACCTGGGGAGAAACGAACAGGGTCCTGGCCCTGAAGAGCTAGGCAGTAGGTGGTTTGGCTCAGTCATCACTCAAATGTATGTGTAGCACCACCATGGGCCATCATTTGGCCTATTCTTTAGGAATCAATGCAGACAAACCTACTAGTCCTCCTGGAGTTCCAGTATTGTCAGGAAGTTAGTCAAGCCCACCAGCCATCTTGGCAGATGAGGGGCACAGGATGTTAGAGGTGTCAGCCTCCTCACCATCTCTAGGTATAGAAACCTGCAGCCAGATGTTTGTGAGGAGTAGCTTCAAGGAAAGAAGGGGGTGTTCTTTGGGCCAGTCAGGAGGGCTCCTGTTTCATGGGGAGCTCTTATAAATGATGGCTGGGCAAATCCCAATTTCCACCCTGTGTGATTTCCTGCAGAGGACTCAACTCTGGGGTTTACCCTGTAGAAAGAACATATTGTTCTGCATTTGATTCTGGGCACCAAAGGAACAGAGTAGTGGTTGGGGCCTCAGAGCCAAGCCCTGTGTGGATCCCTTTCCAACACAGCCAATCCAAACTCAGGATGCCACTAGTTATCTGTACAGAGACCAGAGAGCAAGTGTGGGGAGCCCCTTACCCACACATGTGCCTCACAGGTTGCCCTTTTGATCTGGTGCATGGACTTGCCTGGCTACTGTTTGGGAACCCATGATGCAGGGACCTTGGGAGGTTCCAGTTAAAAGAGAGGCCCTGTCCATCATGACTTCCTGTTTCACTCCACATTCCACAGCACCCTCTGCTCCATCATCAAAATGCAGCTGTACCTCTATCCAGAATATTTTTGAGGTCACAAGACTTGGACAACAACCTGAAGCTTCTCAGGACCTTCCTGTTGATCATTATGCCTGAATCAGAGGGGAACTTCCTTGTGCTTCCCCAGCTGAAGAACACAGATCCTGTAAGTCTGAGCTCTCTGATGATGGGGTCTGGGGTGGATGAGTGAAGGTGTGTGCAGAGGAATCTCAGCTGGTGCCCCTGGGATCTGCCATATGTTCCCAAGACACACAACTCTGACATCCTTCAGCTGGTGGAACCTAGTCTGGGAAGATGGCCAATTGTGGAGGAGGGCCAGGACTATTCTCAGAGGCAGGGTTCTAGTGTGAATTGGGAAAGGCCCAAGGAAAGTCAGTCATGTTGGGTGTTTTCTCCTGCAGCTCTAGCACCATATCAAGTGATATAATTGCCTCCAGCAGCCATGGCTCAATTTACTTGCTTACATTTGGGGGAGCATATCATCACATTCCCTGTGAAGGAGAAGAAATAGCCCCCAAAATCAGAGGTTGGTCCTCCACCAGCATTGACCACACAGGAGGATATGGAGCCACCAGTGGCCACTGAACCTTCAAGAAGAGGAGGAAGCTTAGCTGCCAATAAGCAGGTCAGTGGATATTGAACATTACCTTCCACTTGGTATATATGTATGGTACATATGGTGCTCCAAGCGGCCATCCCATCCTCTGAAAGAGAACCACCTTTCCTGGTAGCAATATAAATTCAGGGTCCAAAACAATAGAGGCAGGAGGTCAAGAAACTATTATTAGGCTACAGCCCTCCACATCTCCTAGAATCTATCCTCACTTCCCTAGTTCTGAACTTTTCAATGGCATCTCCCACATGTGAGCTCCTGAGCATTACCCAGTGCCATAACCCCCAGCACAGCTATCCTTCCCCTCCCCTCTGAGATTATCTACTTTATTTTTTGTGATGCTAATTCTTATGGCATTGTAAGTATTTTTAGTGACATTCTTTTATGTTGACCTAAAAGTGCTTAATCCATTCACCAGGCTGTGCCACCACCAGTACTACAAAGCTGCTGATGGAGCCCATGTAGAGCTCATAGGTGCTGTGAGAGAGGATACAAACAGGCCATCCAGGAGGAGGTGAGATAGGTGCCCCTGTTATGGAGCAGAAGGGACTGCCTAATGAGTGTTGAAGATTTCAGGCCACTATAACTCATACTATGATCTACTTTAACTGTCATGTGGCACTACAAATCCTTCTCATATAAGATGAAAACCTTAATATGTACATTCTTCTTGCTCCACAGATCATGGCTCACCATCATCTTTTTCTTCAAGACACAATATTGAAGTTAGAACCGTTAATGACTCAGTAACGGTCTGTATTGTTGACATAAAAAGAAGAGTCTTACGTTTTGCACTTCAAATAAAAAGCTGTGCATCTTACACTACTTTGTCACACTGAGAATGCAAAGGAAATGTTCAAGAAGGAAATTAAATTGCTGCTCCAGGGCATATGTAAATGACTAGAAAGCAAAAACAGCCTTATTGCTGATCTGGAAAAACTTTTTATATTCTGAAGAAAATAAGAAACAACCCACGTTCTATGAAGATGAAGTCAAATCCAGATAAGGCCATCACTTTAGATTGTTATACTGACAAGAGAAGTGAGAAAGCTGCATAAGAAGTTTGAAGGTGCCAGAGTTTGGGCCATTATGTTTTTGGCAAGAGGCCCCTCTCCATAAAATAAAAGTGCAAGGCAAAGAAACAAGTGCCCATGCAGAAGCTCTCGCAAGTCATCCAGAAGGTCAATCTTGGGACAGCAGGCCTCAGAGTGGCTCCTCCAGGCAACTGGTATTGCTCCTGGTAGGGCCTGCCTGCCCACGAAGCAGGGCGCAGGACCTGGTGGTACCCAGACACCTGCTGAGGACCTTATGCTGCCCATTCCAGCAATGCCTGGCATTGGCCTTGAGTCCACCAGGCTGCTCACCTAATCCTTGAGTTCACCCTGCCCCTCCCTGAGTTGCAGCCTCTGAGGGATGAGTAGGCCTGCTGCCAGCTGGGGCAGCCTTGGGATAAGGCCCCTACCCTCCCCAGCTACATCTCCCCTGGGCTGTGGTAGCAGAGTGCAGAGGTGGGAGGTGGGGGGGCCTAGAAAATCCTCACCCTCCAAGTGCATCCCTGGGGCGGGACAAGGGTGGAGGGCACAGGTGGCAGTGGGAGTCTAAGAGCAAGCAGTTCTCTGTCTTGGTCTTCTGCCACCCCCAGCCACAGAAATGCACTTTGGGCGTGAAGATGTCCTAGGACCTCTGCTTTCTGCACCCACAGTCCATGCAAGATGTGGCTGGGGATGGTGAGGTTCTCTCCCAAGACCGCCCCAACCTAGCAGGCAGCCTAGTTCCTCAGTAGAGAGGCTATATCAGGTGATGGGGTGAGCAGACACACAGTGGGCTCTTGGCCAGAGCGAGACATGGCAGCTCTGGGAAGTATAAGGTCATGGGCAGCTGCCTGGGTACCACCGCCTCCCGCATTCTTCTTCCTGAGCAGGCCAGTCAACGAGGCGCAAGACCAGGTCCTGGAGCCTCCACCACAGAGGACATCCCATCTACTGGTTACCTTATCACTCTGACACCCACTATCCCATGCCCTTGCTGCCATGCCAGCCCGGAGCTCTTCGCTGCAGCCAACCAGACTCCCCACATGGCCACTGGATGCCACCTTCACTGTCCTGCAGCTGGACGCCAGTTACTTCTGCAGGATCAAGTTGCTCACTGCTGGACGCTGCCTGTTGTTGCTGCCCCTGCTTCTGAACTCTTATGGTGCCACCACCATTGTGCAGCACTCAAACTTCCAAACTCCAGATGAACACCAACACTGCCCACCAAGGCCCCAGTGTCATTGTACTTTATCCCACACCTGGTGCCCGACCCCTATACTGAGGCTGGACCCCTGATGCAGCTGCATGTTGCTCCCGCCCCTGCCAGACTCTGGAGCTCCACCCTGCTGCCACCAGACTTTAACATGGATACTAGACAGTGACACTCAGTACTGGGGCCCACGTCATTGCAACTGCCAGAGTTTGGTCCATTATGTTTTTGCCAAGAGGCCCCTCTCCATGAATTAAAAGTGCAAGGCAAAGAAACAAGTGCTGATGTAGAAGCTCTTGCAAGTTATCTAGAAGGTCTTGCTAAGCTATTCGATGAAGATGTGTTGTGCTTTACATAGTAGGTGTCCCCAGAAGCTCATGGGTGAGCCAATACAAGAATTGTCAGTGAAATGATTCAGTTCTGAGAGCTTTAACCCAATCAACGGTTAATTCCCCTGACAGATATGAACAGGCAGCAGGCATGGAAGGGCATGTGCTGGACCCCTCCGAAGACTGGAGGTATAGTTGGCACCTGCAAGGGCATCTAGTGGCTGTGAAAGAAGTCTGGTTTCTAGGACTGAAGCATATAGAAGCCAAACTCAGCGTTCCACAGCAGGGTTTCTTTTGGAGGTTCCCAGTGACCAGGAGCAGTGTCAGAATCCTGTAGCAGGGGCATCCATCTGTGGGGAGAATGTCAAAGAGCAAGCCTATGTGTCTTAAGGGAGTTTGAGGAGCCCAGGTGTATCAGTAGCAGGATGGAGAATTGTCCTCAGGCTTGGAGGACAGCCATGGGCAGGAGCCTGGGCAGTGAAGCCTTGGCGTTTGGAATCTGTGGAGGTATTGGTCTCTGAAGTGCAGTTATGGCAGTGGTGGCAAAGGCAACTGAGGAGTCTGTAGGTGGCAACGTCAAGCCAGGCATCCAGAGAGTTGCATTCTCATCCTCTGGCAGTGGCAGGATTCTGGCCCCAGTGCAGTGATGGTGGCTGAGGCATCACTGGTGGCCCTGTGGGGATTCCAGTGGCTTCAGTATGGAGCTCTGTTAGCGGTGATGGTGACAGCTTGGGACAGCAGGCCTCAGAGTCAGAGGGCGACTGGAGGCTGTGATGGCCTCTGCAGTGGCTCCTCCAGGCAACTGGTATTGCTCCTGGTAGGGCCTGCCTGCCCACGAAGCAGGGCGCAGGACCTGGTGGTACCCAGACACCTGCTGAGGACCTTATGCTGCCCATTCCAGCAATGCCTGGCATTGGCCTTGAGTCCACCAGGCTGCTCACCTAATCCTTGAGTTCACCCTGCCCCTCCCTGAGTTGCAGCCTCTGAGGGATGAGTAGGCCTGCTGCCAGCTGGGGCAGCCTTGGGAGAAGGCCCCCACCCTCCCCAGCTACATCTCCCCTGGGCTGTGGTAGCAGAGTGCAGAGGTGGGAGGTGGGGGGGCCTAGAAAATCCTCACCCTCCAAGTGCATCCCTGGGGCGGGACAAGGGTGGAGGGCACAGGTGGCAGTGGGAGTCTAAGAGCAAGCAGTTCTCTGTCTTGGTCTTCTGCCACCCCCAGCCACAGAAATGCACTTTGGGCGTGAAGATGTCCTAGGACCTCTGCTTTCTGCACCCACAGTCCATGCAAGATGTGGCTGGGGATGGTGAGGTTCTCTCCCAAGACCGCCCCAACCTAGCAGGCAGCCTGGTTCCTCAGTAGAGAGGCTATATCAGGTGTTGGGGTGAGCAGACACACAGTGGGCTCATGGCCAGAGCGAGACATGGCAGCTCTGGGAAGTATAAGGTCATGGGCAGCTGCCTGGGTACCACCGCCTCCCGCATTCTTCTTCCTGAGCAGGCCAGTCAACGAGGCGCAAGACCAGGTCCTGGAGCCTCCACCACAGAGGACATCCCATCTACTGGTTACCTTATCACTCTGACACCCACTATCCCATGCCCTTGCTGCCATGCCAGCCCGGAGCTCTTCGCTGCAGCCAACCAGACTCCCCACATGGCCACTGGATGCCACCTTCACTGTCCTGCAGCTGGACGCCAGTTACTTCTGCAGGATCAAGTTGCTCACTGCTGGACGCTGCCTGTTGTTGCTGCCCCTGCTTCTGAACTCTTATGGTGCCACCACCATTGTGCAGCACTCAAACTTCCAAACTCCAGATGAACACCAACACTGCCCACCAAGGCCCCAGTGTCATTGTACTTTATCCCACACCTGGTGCCCGACCCCTATACTGAGGCTGGACCCCTGATGCAGCTGCATGTTGCTCCCGCCCCTGCCAGACTCTGGAGCTCCACCCTGCTGCCACCAGACTTTAACATGGATACTAGACAGTGACACTCAGTACTGGGGTCAAGTTCCTTTCAACTGCAGCCAGACCCTTGTCACTAGGGCAGATGAAAACACTCATGGCTGGATGCATCTGTTGTTACAACCACTGTTTCTGGATTCTTCCACTGTCACCGCCACCATGAGTAGGAAGCACGGAACTCCCAAATCACAGCTGCATGCTGACACCGCCATGGTCGTCCCCACCCCACGCCAATACTCAACTCCTGACTTTTGACGCCTGATGCCCTGTGCCCAAAAGAGCTGGATGCTGCTCTTGCCACCATATGCCACCATTTCATGATGGTGCCATTGCAGTGAATTGACCCCAAGGATGCTTCTCTGCTCAAGATGTATAAGAGCCAGGAAACTGATCATTCTCCATTAGAGTCACATCACCAAGTTCCACTGCATGCTGCCTGCCTTTTGTCACCCCAGGACCAGCCACCAGTCCTTAGGACCCTTGAGGAGTTGTGGCTCTAACTGAGGGAACTCATCCAAATAAACAAGTGAGCACTTTAAATAAAGGCTGCAGTCCTCACAGCAGGCAGTGGGTGGGGCTAGGTGGGTCCAGCTCACTGGTGAGAGGGTGGGGTTAGAGCCTGGTAGCTGCTGGCCAGGTCTAGACCTGATCCTGTAGGGCAAGATAGAGAGGGATCTCTGGCTGCTCTTGGAGTCTAGCCCTGGAAGAACCTTCTGGTCCTTTCTCCTGAACTTTCCATGGTGTCTCCTTCCCCTACTCCTCCACTCTTCCCTGAGGAGACTCTGTGTCCTTGACATAGGGTCATCTGGGCACAGGGTCTCTGGGCAGTGGTGTGAGGCCCCAGTACATTGCAGCAGGCTGGGGACAGCCAGACTGGCCATACCTGGACTTGTAGGAAAAATAGCCTATTGGGAAAATACCCTCCTAGATCTACCAAATTTAGCTTAACACTGGCTTCTTCCAAGAGATTATCAAGAAAAGAAAAATATAAGTAAGCAAGTCTGTCTGGCTAAGTGGTAGTGTGAGGAGAAGTAAAGACTTCAGATTGGGTAGAGCTGGATTTAAATCCCTCTTAACTGGGTGACCTTGACCAGGGTGCAGAACTAGGTACAACCTTGGGTTTGCATCTGGTAAAGTAAAGTTGGTGAGGAGCATAAGCCAGGGGTAAAATTAAGCTGTTGAGCAGTACCTAAACTTTGGGAGCCAGGAAGGCATTTGACATGAATTCCATGCAGAAATATATTCTGAGATTAAAGTCAACCCACTTAGAGGTGCACCTTTGGAAGGCAATTGACCTGTGAGCAGGCGATTGAATTTACTTCATTTTTTAGATGAAATGATAATATATGGAAGATCATAAGCCAATGTTGGGTCAGGCTTGTGAAATTATAGGCTGTTTTTAAATTTGTTTAAAGTTACATTGAGTTAAGTCTACATAGTTCAAGCCTCCTGGGATATCCCCCACCTCTTGTCACACCCCCACATAGAGTACTATCTACAATCCCTTACTCTAATTTTTAGAGTGTCACCAAATATGTCAATGCATGTATGTACATATGCAGAGATATACATTATGTAATACTTTGTTCCTTTTAGCCTGCTTTGGAACCTCCTGAAAATAAAATCTCTTATTCTTACGTACATTCTTTTGCAGCTTTCCCTCCTTAACTTGTACCCCTTAAGCTGAGCATCAGGAAGAAGGAAGCACCAGAGAAACTCAAAGATCCGAAGGACACCAACCCTGCTCAAGTCACTCTGGAAGCTGACTAGCCTGAATGTGCCCAAAGCTAGAGGGAACATCAGCCCTGCTTCAGCCACTCTGGGTTGGATGTACAAGGTGAAAGATATACTAGCCAAAAGGAAAATGGACTGTTTCACTCTTTAAGACAGCTCTTATACTGTCATTGCCACCCCTTACTCCTGTCATATACAGAGTCCCTTGTTTTGTCTTGACTCTAGGACTGATAACAATCAAACACATAGTTAATAATATCAGAAAACAAACACATGTACCAGTTCAATCCTGAAAGGGCATTGCAGTTGAGATCCAAGCTCACTATTGGGAGGATGGTTTCCTTTTCTTGGTGGATTCAAAAGCTTAATTGACATGGCATGGATTGTGCTATGAACTTGTGTATTGCTTCCATGTTTGTTTCCTCTTTTCATTAAAACTAGTGGTTCTACAATAGAAGCAGGTTTCTTTTTTAAAAAAGAGAAACAACAACTATGATATTACATCATATAAACCTTTAAGCCAAGAAGATAATAATGCCCTTTGACTTAGTGGATTAAATAATGAGCATCAAAGGGGATAATGCTGTAGTTTCCAAAAGACTCCCACCTTAATTGTAACACACAAGTCTCTCTCCTAATCAAGAAGAGATTATTTTAAGAAGTCAACAAAATTTCCAGAGCACTCATTGTGCTTTGAGCTCCTTTTTGTTGTAAAGGCCAGGTTTCTCTTTCTTGTAAGAGTTAGGCCTGCAGGGCTTGGGTTGTGGCTCAGTGATAGAGCACTTGCCTCGCACATGTGAGGCCCCTTGTTCAATTCTCAGCACCACATAAAAATAAAGGTATTGTGCTCATCCACATCCTAAAAAAAAAAAAAATCACCAATCAAGTTTTTTGATGTGCGAAAATTTCTGTTTTCTGTGTAAAAAATTGTGAAACCTCTGTCCAACCTATGAATGTGGAACAAAGTTAAGTTATATTAAACATTGTGCTGTGTAACCACCCACTGAAATCTTAGAGAATTTCCAGACCTGGGGTCCAGAGCTTGTTTGGTGTTAGCTCCTCTGGATTGCTGCAGCTTAAATAAATCTGCTTCCTCCAAATTCCTCAGGTGTCCAGACTCATCTTTCCTGCATCAACGCCACCTACTTGAAATGCTAGAATGTCCTAATTTTTGAAGGGCCTGAAGAGACAGTCTCTCAGACTCTGTCACAGTATGAATTCTAGGAAAAGTAATTCATCACAATGAAACTAATTTCAGGTTTCATTATAGGGACTTCCTGGATGTAATATCAAAGTTGCATGATAAAACTTGTGTACGTCTATTGAGTTGCCATAATATACCCCATAAAGATATATAAATGATATACTTGAATAAAAATTTAATCTGGGGGAAAATATGATTTGTGAGAAATCTAAAGCCATGCTTGCATTTTGTGTTGTTTTAAATATTATGCTGTAATAATATTGTATTTTATTATTACATTTTTAAATCTGAAAAAAAACATCAGAATTTTGTATCATAATATTGTCCAAAAGGGAAAATTTTATTGATTAGAACATATGCTTTCCTGTTTTTAGAGCTAACAGTTGAATTAAAGTTTTGCACCAGACACCAACTCCATCAGAACCTCAGTCTGGTGAAACCACATCTTGGTGCCTGCCCAGGCCAGTGCCCATGAGCAGGTCCCAGAAGGAAATCAGGCTGGCTCTTCCCAGAGCCCTCTGGACAGAGGTTGGCCTCCTCCACTCTTAGTGTTATTTTTTTCTCTGATTGCTTGGCTCCTCTCCAGGCTCTTCAAGCTGTCCTCTCCCATCTTTGTTGTTCAGTGACATCACCTGTCATTCATGTTTTTATAGACCTCTGAGAAAGAGAAAATCCACATGGGTTTCAGAATGGCTCAAGATGTAAATCACTGGTCATAATTGGACACCCTAAAAGGGGATGGTATTGATGGCACAGGGGTATAAATCTCATGATGGGCCAGAAAACTCATTTACAGAGCAGCCAAAGGTCTATGTAGATCCATAAAATGGCCACAAACAACCTGAAAATCTCGGTAGTAACTCATCTGGAGCAGTCATAACCTTTCTGCTGGAGAAATATCAGTGGCTTCTTTTGGAATTGAATTAGGTGTGAAAAATAGCTCCTATGCCATTTGGTTAGGAAAATGGTAATGATGATGAAGGTGATAATGCAATAGCTTATATTCATAGACCACTTTGCATACATTATTTCATTGTATATTCACAAAGTCCTTTCACTGACTGTCCTAGTCAGTTCTAGCTGCTAAACAAAATACCCGAAGCTTAAGAAACATTTATTTCTCCCCATTTGGGAGGGTGGGAAGTTAATGGTCAAGGTACTGATAGATTGAATTCTTGGAAAGAGCCCTCTTTTTGCTCATAGCTGGCTGCTTCTCACTGTATTCTCACTTGGTAGAGAGCAAGTAAGCCCTGGTCTCCTTTTGAAATTCTGAGAACACTAATCTCATCTTGGGAGACCTGCCCTCCGCCCAGCATATCGAAATCTGATTACCTCCCAAAGGCCCCACTTCTCATGCCATCATATTGGCATTAGGGCTTCAACATGAATTTGGAGGAGACACAAACCTTCAGTAGGGAATGCACTGTGGAGTCTTGGGCATATTCTGAATCTTCTCTCTGCTTCTGCTGCCTCATAAAGGAAAAAGATGGTAATAACACCTGATCAGTGTGTGTGTGTGTGTGTGTGTGTGTGTGTGTGTGTGTGTATGATTACATTGAATTAAAAACAGGTGATTAGATGATATATGCAAGTAATCCTCAATTTAAAAAAACTGAATATACAAACACAGGTGTCAAAATAAAAGCTGAAACCAAGTTTAGGAAAAAATTTCAGTGTGGGAATAGAAAATATTTCCCAGGAAAAGGATAAAAGTGGAGTTTTTTCCTGATGATATCAACTTTTTAGGAGATCTAATAGATATTTATGAAATTTAACATGATAATTTAGAAACAATGATATATGCTTATATTACACATGTATTACTTTATTCTGATTCCACATTTAGAAATCAATTTTTAACTAAAACTCATCATAGTCCTCTCCAACATTGGTGTTCTTTTACCCTCTCCAAAACAAATTTGGAGTCTTAAAGGCAGTTTCCAGGACTTGGGTTCTGTTCCCTCCAAGGCGAGGGAAAGACGGGTCCTTGTGAATCAGGATGATCTTGACAAACCACACTGAGGCCTTCATGTGGCTTAGTATATTTGCAAGTTCATCCTACAGGTGTATGTTTGCGACCACCACAATGTGTATTCCTTTGAAATGACTGAACAACACTTGTACCCAACACTATCCATAGACTCAAAATATTTTTCACTCATTATCACTACTCATAGTAACTTAGTGTCAAGTGAAAGAAATAGGTTGACAGCAGGTTCCTCCTAGACTCAGACTTATAGATGACATGATTGATAAGGAATTTCCTCAAATTATGCTTAACTTGACATATGACATATTTTTAGATCTTCCATGGGACAACCCTGAATAACTTCACCTATATTACATCAAATAAAGGTGTGAACAAACTGCACTTTGGATTAACAGATGTCTGTGTATAAACATATATGAACAAAGTACACTTTATTACCTGGAATCAAATGAATTTAACTATCCCCACTTCCCTAAAAAAGGCAGATAAATATATTTCCTGGCTATAGAATTTCAGGTTATTTTACTTAACAATATAGTTCTCTCTTTTTCTTCTTAGAAATTTAATTTTAGTTCATTTTATATATTATATAATGTACTGAACATCTACATAGTAAAAAAATTTTCAATGCCAGCATAGATGAAATTATGCTCTACACTGTGTGTGAAGAATGTGTTAGTTCACATTGAGTTGAGTTCCAGTTATCATTCTACCACAAGATTCTCTGTGTTTATTCATCAGGTGTCAACATATTTATTATTTTTACATATTCATGACACATGAATGAAAATCAAGAAAAAGTGCATATTTCTCTAACAACTCCTTGGTTTTCAAGAAAAGAACATTCAAAAGTTATCACATCTGGACTAGAAATTGTCACAGAAGAAGCTCAGGAATATTCCTTCAAGATCTTTGAAAACTATTGTTCAGAACATCATCATTATTTTTACAAATTCTGGAATTATTCTACAAAGTTAAGCATAATAAGGGTGAGTATAAAAAACATATGTAGCTTCTTGAGATTGATAAGATATTAATATATATGTTATAAGGTAGATATGATTTTCTTATTAGTATGAGATAGATATAAGAAAATCAATAAGGGTCCTTTGGATGGCAAGATGTGTTCTATATCTTAGAGGTGTGGTAATAAATTATTTGTGGAGAGGGGATCCTTCATGGAGATTATTGTCCAGAACAGTTGGACAATAATAAGTCAAATGCAAACTAGAAGGATTGAAAATCACTATTGGAAAATTGTATTTTCATTGTGGCTGAGAAGTAAGTTTAATTTACAGTTGAATAGAAGATTGAGGCAAGTTGATGGAGTTAAATTCTTATAAATATTTTTAGCAGTTTCATCATAGAACTGAATGCTTTGAAACATAATAAAAATTTATAAATGTCATTTTTATCTTTTGTTCCAGTAATAAGAAAAAATATAGTGGAAATTGTTGTTAAATACCTCACATAATAAAATGGAAATTACATACACATAAACCTTGTAAAACAGATCAAGCAATACAAATACAATCCTCACATATACATATGTATTATAAGTTACCCTCCACAAAAATATGGATCAGATATTTGTATAGATATATGGATATGAATAGATATATAGATATTTTTCTAGGAAAATAAAATGAGGTAAGAACATAAGAAATGAGTAGCACATAGAAAATTCAGAAAATGTTTTCCTATAGTTTTCAAAGGGGGGATAGCCTTCTCTCTGTCATTATAAGTTTTAGTTTTATAGGGTGACATAAAGGTGATTTTGCATTAAGGTGTTCTGTCACATAGAAGGTCGGCTGATGACAACACAAGCACAGTTTTATGCTTTTTAAATGAGAGAAAAGCAACTTAACCAAGGTTAAACTCTCACGCTAGCTTTGAAAGTAGAAGTGTCGCTTTGCTGTATCTGTGGACATAGTGCAAGAGACGGGAGCAGGGAAGAGCACAATGTTATTTGGAGGTGAACATACTTTTCTCCTTAATGCAAAGTTTTTGAAGACTTCAAAGCTTAGAGGTGTCAGAAAGAATACAACAATGGCCTGTCATGTAGAAGAGGCACTGAAGTGAAAAAGAAACACCTTGTCTCCAAAAATATGAGAACTTCTTCTAGAAAGATACAAAAAAGAAAAAAAAGTAGATACTCTTATTGTTACCAAAATCTCAATTGTTGTCCCTGATGCTAATCCAATAACAAGAACACGGTTTTGGAAAAATGGGGAAAAAAAGGTTTTATTGCTTTATTGGCAAAGGAAAAATGCCAGGATCTCCTGTGATTCTGCTCATTGGGGGAATGGAGGATATTTATAATTTATTTTCTATTCTACTTTGTTATGTGATAGTTCATATTACCCATAGAGAGCACAATTTTTCATATCTCTGGTTGTATACAAAGTATATTCACACCATTCATGTCTTCATACAGGTACTTAGGATAATGATGTCCATCTCATTCCACCATCTTTTCTACTCCCATGCCCCCTTCCTTCCCCTCCCACCCCTTCCCCCTATCTAGAGTTCCTCTAATACTCCCAAGACCCTTCCAACCCCACTATGAATCAGCCTCCTCATATCAGAAAACATTCGGCATTTGGTTTTTGGGGATTGGCTAACTTCACTTGGCAATACATTCTCCAACTCCTTCCATTTACTGGAACAGAGGATTTTTAAAAAGATGATTAAAAGATTATATTTCAGGTGTGCCCTGACTGGGATGGACCTGGGGAATCAAAATTCACTTGCTAATTTGGAAGAGGGAGAATTGGACAAAACATATTTGCTTTAAAATAAGCCTCAGTGACAGAGCAAAAAAAAAAACTTCATTTAAACTTCATGGACACTAGTATTGCTGTATGTATATATGTGGTCATATAACCAATGTGATTCTGCAACCTGTACACTTGGAAAAATGAGAAATTATACCCCATTTGATTCAAATGTATGATATGTCAAGATCATTGTATTGTCATGAACAACTAATAAAAAAATAAAATAAAAAAATAAACTTCATTTAAACCACTGTTACATTTCCCCACTGTCAATTTCTGCCTTCCATTTCTAAGTAAAAGTGGGTGGTAATATTTACAAGCTGCTTTCTGTTCACAGAGGGTAAAGTTGGGGAGAAGTGACCCCAAGTCCTTGTTTTCTATCTCAAGAGACATAGACAATTAAGGGTATTTAGCATTTGGGCAGTCCAGAGGTCCATGGTAGCAGTTTGTTCATTACTAGAAAAGGCATACATAGGTCAGGTATTATGCTAGGACAACAATAAACAAGCAAAACTTTATTTTTTGGTAAACAATTAGCACAAAAACAATTAATATTTTAGCTGGCCTCTGAAAACCATGAAGTCAGTAATTCAATAAAGCTTAAGATGGCACTGACATGACACTGATTTGTGAGTGGAGGCCATTTAAGACTTTAGAACATTAACACATTTGTTAGAAACACACAAAGCATTTAGTTTTTATAATGGCCAAGGTGTCCGTGTCCCGTTGAGCTGTAGTTATGTAATGTCATTTGATTTCTGTAAAATAGCTTTTTTTTTTTTTTTTTTTTTTTTTTTTTAGCATTGTCTCTGTTTAGTAGAGGAATCCCTTTAACTGTCATTTACAGATCTCTTGGCAAAGTTAGTTAGTCCTTTTGTGTGACAGACACATTGCTTCTCTTAGACCAACCTGAGGGAGTATTTTGCACAGTTCAAGGAAAGAAGTCAGAAATTCTCTGAAGAGAAGGAGCTTCAGCAGCTGCTAGGAGAGTCCCTGAGTCACTCCCTTTACTTACAGAAAAACTCCTCTGATTTAGCTGAAGGAAAATTCACCCCATTTCCTAATTCCCTAGCAGTCACCTTTCAAAAAACTTACCAGGTACCTTGAATCCTCAGCATGGAAGGGGGTGGGGTGTCCAATGTGCCAGACCTGCCCAAGAAAATTGGAGCAGGAGTTGCACTTGGTCCCATCTAGGTTGCCAATTTATTACCAAAAGTTTGGTCCTTGTCCCTGATGCCAATCCAATAATGAGGACATGGTTTGAGAAAAAGGTAAAAAGTTTTACAGCTTTGCTAGCAAAGGAAAAACACAGGGGACTCCTGACCTAGGGGCTGAGATTCTGCCCATCCATTGAAACAGAGAGTTTTAAATGAAGTCATTCAAGGGTTACATTCCAGGTGTGCTCAGACAGGGGATTGAATTCACTTGCTAATTTGGGAGAGGAGAAGAGGAAAAAACATGTCAACTTAAAAATAAGCATCAGTGACAGAACAGCAAGGGCTATATTCAAAGCATAAAGTGGACATGGTTAAACTACCACTAAGAGAATATGTGGGAGCTGAACATCTAATAGATGCCACCAAGAGAGACTTAATAAGGGGAAAATTGCCTCCAGGAAAAGAACACAAATTTTCTGTTTGCTGTTTGAAAAGACATCAATATGAGAAAGGGGGAAAGAAGCAAATTTACTTCTTGGAAGTCTTCTTCCTTGATCCCTGCTCCCCTCACCCTAAAATATATATATATATATATATATATATATATATATATATATATATATATATATATATATATATATAGTGAATAATAGTCTTTGGTTAGAAATGATATTTGTCATTAGTAAAAAAAATAATTTTTAACTTTAAATTTTCCAATGGAAGAAATATTATATGCACAAGTAAATAACAAAACGATCATTTCCAACTAAGAGATTCTATAATGAAGTTTGGAAAAAATTATCTCTTTGGATTAAGGGAAAATGAGTATAGAATTATGAAGAAAGTAGAGGCAGTAACATCATCCCTAAACTGAGGAGCAAGGATTATTGCTTAATTTATGTAAAAGTATTCCTAGTATTATTCATCATGTATATTATTGTCAATCTTTCCATCTATAGTGCTATCTCCTTGTGCGTTAGAACAATGGTCACTCATCACATGCTTCCATATTTCCTAATAGTGTTCTATAAACTTAGTAAGAATTAGGCATTATACTTTGGGTATTACAAATTGTTATGTTTGGTTATTTATTTTAGAGCTCAAACTTTCAAAAATGTTTGCCAATAAACTTAGTTAAAAAGAACAGGTATACAAAATATTGAGAATATAAAAGGATACTAACCAAATATATTTATTCCCAGAATTAAGATTTTAAAAAAAAACTTGCCTAAAATGAGGCATATTCAACCCTAAGGAGTGTTTTTAAGGTTTATAAATGTGTTTAGATATGATTCAGGTTATTTTGCACAGATGGATCATGGCACATCTTAAAGAGGTGCTGTTCTGTATCTGATCCTGGGTATCCAGTATTATCCTTGGCATCTGTCTTCCAAGAAATCAAACACTAGCATTAATCTCATGACTTGTGAATATATATCGCTATCTCTGGACTGCTTCTTTATCAAACCTCCAGAAATTGTAAATTTTTACTAAAGCAAAATACTATTTTTACAGGGCAGTTTTTTTTTTCAAGGAATGTATTTAGGGCAAGTTTCATATCCTTATTCCTCAAGCTATAGATTACAGGGTTCAGCGTGGGCACAATAATAGTATAAAACACAGAGGACACATTCCCTTGGTCCATGGAGCTAACTGACATTGGCTGCAGGTGCATGAATGCAATGGAATAAAAGAAGAGAGCAACAGCTGTGAGCTGCAGGTGCTGAAGGCTTTGGCTCTGCCTTCAGTGGAGCGAATGCACAGGATGCTGGCAATGATGAAGATGTAAGAGCTAAGGATGGTCAGGGTTGGGACAAGGACATTACACACACTAAGCACAGAACTAGTACTTCATTCACAAAAGTACTGGAGCAAGAGAGCTCTAATAGTGGAAGTATATCACAAAAATAGTGGTTGATTATATCAGCTTTACAGAAAAGCACTCTTAGCATGTAGACTGTGTGAACTGTGGCACCAGTCAAGCTCATACTATACACTTCAACTACCAACCAGAAACAGACTTGAGAAGACATAGTAACATTGTAAAGCAAAGGGTTAGAGATGCCAACATAGCGGTCATATGCCATTGCAGCCAACATGTGACATTCTGATATAACAAAAACTAGGAAGAAATAGAGCTGAGTCATGCATTCAGGGTAGGAAATGATGTTTTTCTGCACCACAAAGTTTACCAGCATTTTGGGGATAATGATAGTGGATTAGCAGAGGTCAATGAAAGACAGACTGCTGAGGAAATAGTACATAGGTGTATGCAGGTGAGAGCTGAGCCCAATCAGCATGATCATGCCCAGGTTCCCTTCCACAGTGAACATGTAGATTCCTATGAAGAAGAGGGAGAGGGGCAGCTGGAGCTCTGGTTTGTTTGTTAATCCAGCCAGGATAAATTCTGTCACTGTGGTGGAATGGTTTCCTTGTGTCATTTTTTCCTTCGAACCCTATTGGAGGAAGAAAAAAACAAATTTAATATAAGTATTTACTATCTCACTGAAGTGTGAGCCATAATTCAAGCTTTTTCAGCCATATTTCTACTTCTTTGGCCACTGTTCATCTGTGTTTGCAGCCCAAAACCTTGAGATCCCCCAAATATGGGACATGTCAATAAATAGCAGCATTTTCCTAATCTGTATTATTTGGCAAAAGAGTGGTTATTAGTAACTAGTTCCTGATAATCCAAAGAACTGTTCTGATAACTATGATTGACTGTTTTGAGAACTTTTCATGCCTTATTTCTAATAATTTCAAATGCTCTGTAGAGCAAATATTTTGCTGATGTTAAAATAACAACAACACAAAAATCATACAGCCAATATCACAAAAGGAAAGGAGTTTGAAATACTTTTCCCGAATGTAATGAACATGTCAAGATGTCCACACCCAGCACTTTTGTTCAACAGAATACAACAAGATCCAGCTAGTACAATCAGGCAAGAAAACAAAATTAAAAGGCAAACGGATTTGAAAGCAAGATGTAAAACCATCTTTATTTTTAAATGGCACAAGCTTGTCTATGGAAAATACTAAGGACTCATTAGGAAACAATTATGAGGATGAATTTTAAAGTTCATGAATATGGAGAATTCAAGATCAATAGAAAAACTGAATTTTATTTCTCTACAGTGTCAATGAACAATCAAAAAATTGCATTTGAAATGACTTGAAAAAGAATAAAATATTTTGTGATAAGTTAAATAAAATAAATGCAAGGCAATTTGCCTAAAATTACAAAACATTGTTATAAGGAATAAAAGCCCTACTTAAATGAAAATACATACCATATTCCTGAATCAACAATACTCAATTTTGTCAAAATGGCAGTACTTCCCAAATTGATGCATAAACTTAGTGTAATCTCTATTAAAATCCTGGCTATGTTGTAGCAGTTAATTACAAACTGTAAAATTCCTACAATAATTCAAGGGTCATAAAATATCAAAGCAAACTGATGAAAGGAGAATAAACTTGGAGTTCTCATATTTCCTACTTGAGAAGTTACTACAATGTAACTATAATCAACATAGTATGGTATTTCCATAAGTTCAGATGCACAGTTCAATAAAATAGAATTGGAAATACAAAAAATAAACTCATACCTATGAAGAATTAAGTTATTATAAGGTTTTATTGACAATTCCATGAGGAAAAACTTTTTTTTCAACAAATGATACAAGTTCCATTAAACTGGGACATGTAAAGCAATTAATCTGGATTGCTTTTTCATACAGTTCACAAAAAGCAATTAGAAATGTGCCATAGAACTAAATGTAAGATCTATTACTCTAAGAATATTAGGAAAAGAAACACAAAACTAAATCCTTATGACCTTGGATTTGATGGTAAGGGCTTTAGATAAGATCCCCAAACCAGAGGCTAACACAGAAAAAACAATAGTAAGTTGAACATAATAAGAATGAGTGAAAAAGAACTTTTCTACATGGTTGGTAGAAATATGAATTAGTATAATCAGTATGGAAATCAGCATGGAGGTTCCTCAAAAGGCTAGAAATATCAACATCATATGATCCAACTATAGCACTCTCTGGTATTTATCCAAAAAAATTAAGGTCAATATACTATAGAGTTTGATGTATACCAATGTTTAGAGCAGCACAATTAATAAGAAATAATAAAAGAAAAAGAAACAAAGAAAAGAAAAAAAGAAGAGAAGAAGTTACAGACATAAGGCAGGCATGTCTTCAATCCAAACATTTTCTTCTATGACTTTTATCAGAGATAAAAATCCACTAGAACAAAAGTGAAAAAATGAATATAGCTAAGGAGGACTGAAATCAGTATGGTTGAAGAGAATTCCCAAGTAGAAAATAGTTGTGGAAAATTATACAATTGTAATGATTCAAGTTGATAGTATTGGGCTGTGAATGTGAACTAATCTTAAAACAAATTTGACAAGGATAAGTCAAATGTTTGTTGTGGGCATTCAGCATAAGGACACAAATGCTATAGAATTCCTCATCTTCAGAATGATACCATCTTGAAGGGGACAGGAGGCCAACACTAATTTCCTGTGCTGAACATGACTGTGGGGTCCTATAGGAACATGGTCATTACGGTGCTAGCCCAGAGTGGGATCAAAGAAGGCTTTTTAAGGGAACCTGAGTGTAGACATATAAGTAGAAATGAGTGAGCTCTGCACAACATTCAAACTGGAGAAGCAATGACCTGACAGTTCCCCATATCAAAGTCCCTGGATCCAGAGAAGAAACACCTATAAATACCAGTAATTTCTTTATAAGAAAGAGAGTATTCAAAATGAGGGAAGTGGTAGATACCCAAGAGAAACTGTATCTGGTGAGTTGTGTTAATTCTGGAAGGCTATATTTTATGATGGTGGTATATTGATTGCAATTATTTAGAAAATTTAATATTTAGATCAAAATAATTTACACCTATTATCTATATGACAGTAAAAACAAACATCTATTGTATGAAACCTCAAAGGGAGGATCTATAGCCATAAAGATATGTTTTATCTTTATATGTTTACCATTAAACATACCTGGAAGCTGTATGAGTTGAATTATTAAAAAAGATAATTTTCCACCTTCAGATTTGTTGCAGAAAGAATGAATAATCATTTTCAGGTAGATCTATGGAATCACTGTTATATTATAAGGAGACTCAAGTTCATGAAAGTCCTCTTACCTTCTGAGAGTAAAAGGGTCTAGAATAATTGGAATTAAAATGATCTTTCTCTACTTGGAAACAGGAATTGGAAAAGAAGCAGGAGCCCATATTTTATTCTTATAGATTGTTCTGTTTTGAATGACCATATGTAGCCAGGAAACTGAGGAAGGGAATCATTAGAGTGGATCCTAAGAGAAATGAGAAGGGTTTGTGATGCAGTAAAATTCAAATAACCTGAGATGTATTTCCACTTCCCTTTTAGGCTTTTGTTTACTGAAAAGGAAAAGGTAAACTGCTGCAATAGAAGGATTTTAGGAGGTTCACAGTAATATCAGGCAAAAGTTTGCCTACCTTCCTGGACCATGTGCCAGTTCACCCTGGTGGTTACAGGCAGACACATACTGCTGGTTGGGCCTGGCAGGTTCCTTGGCTGCTTTCTAATTATGAGAAGAGAAGACAAAAGGGAAGCCTTTCTTCTGTCTCTACCCACTCCTTTTCTATCACCTTCTTACCAGGATCTTTTCTTCTCTATAAGTTTTTTTCAAATAATTTCCATTTAATTTGCAGACACATCTGGTTTTTAAAAAACATTTTTATGGTTGCATATTAATTATACACAATAGGGGGTTTCACTGTGATATATTCATATATAATGAAATGACATAATTTGATCAAATTCATTCCACAACAAACTTTACAGCAGCAGCGTTTCCCAAGCATGATAGTATACTTTTAAAATTCGATCATGAAAATTATACCTGGCCTGATTGAAATGAAATATTTCTCATTCATAGCCTAGTTGAACCAAAAAAATCAATAAATAGAGGAAGATAAATCAGAGCAAAACCCTTTTAGTAAAACAAAGAAGCCCAGAACACAGCAAAACAATAGCTGGAACCCAGCAATACTCAGCATTGCCCATTGATTATACTGAACGAGGCAAAGACAAGTCCAGATTTTCTCACATGGAATCACAGCCCAATCCCCTCTCCATGGATCCCTTTATCTCTTCTCTCTTCCCATTTACAAGCTGATGTCTACCACCAATGCCTATATCCAGGTCTAAGCCCAAAAGTCATGGTTTGTAAGTGGTATAGAATACTGGTATTTCTGCTTCACTGAGAAACCTGCCCAAGGTCCTAGCAAGAAGCATTTTCTTTATACACATTCTTTGTAGTTCTGAAGTAATAGGATGCTATTGGAAGCCATGAGGATACATCTCTCTCATTTCCCTAACAACCCTTTAGCCAATAAAATGATGGCTTGTCTAATGGTTTGGGGAGACAAACACTGTAGCTAACATGAAAAAATATCAGTGTGAGAAGAATATGAGGTTTAGGAATGAAAAAGGATGAAGACAATTAAGACTGAGAAGCAGAAGGTCCATTTTTTTTTCTGCCTTCTGGGAAATGTTCTCTTTCTCTTTATGAGCCCTGTAATGTCCACAAAAAAACATGGTTCCCAGTGTCAGCAGACCAACCCTGGAGTCTTCATTTTGCTATTTGTTATTCACACATCCTGAGACAAGTCACTTTAACTCAGAGCATCTCAGTCCCCCAGTCGTAAAATGGAGATAATAATAATACCTTATGCAATCCAAATAAAAGTATTTCATCAGCTATGATGTGTGGCTGAAGTGTTAGCTACTGATCTCTCTCTACAATTATTCAGGAAGGAAGCCCAGAAGGTGGAGGACCTTCCTCATCCTTATTTTTGAGACTATAAATCAAGGGGTTCAGCATGGGGATGACCAGATTATTCAGGACACACACAGTTGCATCCAGCCAGGGGCTTGGGGTTGGCTTTAGATAGATGAGGACCACTGGCATGTAGAAATGCAGGATGGCCGTGAGGTGGGCACTGCAGGTAGAGAAGGCACAGTGGTGGCCCTCTGCAGAGCAGATCTGCAGGATGGAGCAAAAGATGCAGCTGTAGGAGGTGAGGATGAGGAGGAAACAGCTGAGGGGCATGAGGCCAACACTGATGAACCTCACCATCTCCAGGGCTGAAGTGTCTGCACAAGCCAACTTCAGCATCATTGGGATGTCACAGAAGTAGTAGTCCACCTCATTGGGACCACAGTAGGGCAGCTGGAAGGTGATAGTGGTCAGAAAGGTGGCCTGAATGCAGCCCCAAAATGAGGCCCCTGGAGCCAAGATGGCACACACTCTGTGGCTCATGATTATGGTGTAGCATAGAGGGAAACATATGGCAACAAAGCACTCAGAGGCCATCACTGTGTACAGAAAATCCTCAGTGCAGCCCAGAAAATGGTAGAAGAGCTGGGACCCACAGTCCACATATGAGATGGCTCTGCTGTTCCCTGACAGATAGAACAGCATCTTGGGAGAACTCACAGAGGGGAAAAAATATGTCAAAAATAGATAGCTTGCACAGGAAGAAGTACATGGGGGTATGAAGCCAAGTGGAGGAGATAATTGCCAGCAAGATTAGCAGGTTCCCCATGAAGCTGAAGACGTAAAAGGACAAAAACAAGATGAAGAGCATGGTCTCCAGACCCTCTGGTTTGGGACTCTTAGCAGGACAAACTCAGTCACCATGAAGGGAATCTTCATAGCTGTAAGAAATTCTAACCCTGAGAAGGAGTCTGAAACACCAAAATCTGTACAACAATGTCATATTATTAAGCTTTGACTATATTTTTAAAAAGAAACAACTGGACATATGAAAGTCAAGAGCAAAATCTATGTAAAAATTTCAGGTAAAAAGATGTGGCTATTTCAGAGTCAGTCAATCCAATCTTGGAAAAACTATTTTTAAGAGAAATGATTGTTTACTATGACAAGAGGAGAAATTTACAGAAATATTCAAAATATCCCCAAGTTAGGAGACTTTTTCCCATGGATATAATCTTTTTGATCACAGTTATATTTTTAATTCTCATATCTTTAAGTAACAAACTCCAATTATCCGTTAGAATCTGCAAATAGCAGAAAAAAATAGTGTTAGGAAACTAGGCACTCAATATGAATAATGGCTTTACCTGTTATTCGCCTTACAAAAGAATCTCATAAAAATAGAAGGGAGTCACACAGAGTGGAGCAAGGGGACCAAGAGTGAGGGAGAAAACAGAAGACATGGGGAAGTGTGGGGAAACAGATTCTACCAAATTATGCTATGTCCATGTACAAATATACCACAATGAATCATATGTACATGATGTACATGTATCTCAATTTTACATATTAATATAGAATTAATGAATGCTTACTATGTTCCAAGCAATGGTTCAGCATTTTAAAAATGTTTTATTTTTAAATATATATATATAATCATATTTGTATGATTATGTATATTATATATACGAGTTATATTATAATAATCCATTAATTAAAATAATACTAATAATTGCCATAATTATAATAGTAGAAGGGATATGAAATGAGTAGAACAAGTAGATCAAGGAAGGCAGGAGAAGAGAGAAAGAGAAGATACTGGCAAATGACACTCATCAAATCCTGTAATTTTCATGTTAGATTATGACTAATAAATCTCTCTATATATAATTACAATGTACAAATAAAAATTCTTTTAAAAATCCCCTAAATCCTAAGAAAAAATCTTTCTTTATTTTATACATCTGAAACATAGTTTGTTAAGCACCTTCCATTGATGCTTGTATTTTGTAATTATTTTCAAGTATATGTCTTGTTAACACTATTGAGTAGACTTATATCACATCCTCTTCAGATTACATTCCTCTAGATTTGATAATGCTAAGATCCACAATTCTATCTCAAGAAAGTGCTCTTTCTATCCCTTTAATCTATTCTACATGGACTTTAGCAACTTGAAAATATTAGCAAAATATAGCAGCAGCAAGGAAAGTGTCAAATTCATGTTACTGATGAAGTGGGAAATACGGTGACTCATGTAGAATAAAAGCAAAGAACACCAGAACACCGCTAATCAGGAAGGTTATACAAGTCAAGTGTGGTGTGGTGCCTGGGACATGTAAGTTCCTGTAAGGAAAATGAAAAGTGACACAGAGACAAAATGCAGAGGCAGGAAAGAAAGATGGCAGAATGGCAGAGAGGCCAAGCTGCCAAGCCTTATTTATATCAATAGGTTACTTTAGGTCATTGGCATCATTAGTACGTAGTGGTCATTGTATTACTAGGCAGGTTACAGACTTAGCAACATTATGCAGGGTATTCCTCAGTTATACACTAAGTTGCAATGTGTTAGGAGCTTTGTATAGCTCTCAAGAAAGTTCATTGTATAAAGTTACTGTTATGTGTGCAGGTTTAAGCTCAGTGATACATTATGGTTGTCTAACAAGAGAGTTCCTTTATTCCCAGGAGTTTGTGCCTGGGATCAAGGTTGAGGCTGATAAGACTAACACAGAGCCTCATCATGAAGAACATTGCTACAGCAGCCAGGCATCCTGTGTCTTTGCACAGAAGATTTCCGAGAAGCCAGGCATTCTGTGTCTTTGCACAGAAACTTCCTAGCCACCAAGCATGCCACAGTCATGAAGCTATCAGAGACCTCAATCCCAAAAACAGAACCTCTACTGGTTTCTCTTCTTCTCATTATTCACTTAGTAATGATAATAGTATTAATAATAATTGAATATATATAAAGATAATAGTAATAATACTTGAATACATATGTAATGATAATGGTAATAATAATAGAACATACACACACACACACACACACACACACACCCATATAATGAATGCTTATTATGTTCCAAGAATGGGATCAAACTTTTAAAAGTGTGATTTATTTTTTAAGTGTACTAATAAGAATAAGTTACCATTATTATTACTATTCAGATCCATAGATAAGAAACTGAAACTCAGAAACATTAATGAAGCTGCCTAAAGTGCAAAGATCCTCCTGCCTCAACCTACTGAGCCACTGGGACTACAGGCATGAACCACTGAGCCCAGCTAGACAATAGTTTTAATAATAGCTAAGGCTTATTGTTCATTTGCTATGTTCTGGCATTGTCTTGTGTGATCTGTAAACACAATCTCTTTCACTTAATACCGTAAATTTATTAGACAGGTAGTATCTCCCCTATATTTTAAGGTATACAATTTAGTCTCTAAGTGTTTAATCAAAGTAACTGAGGTAACTAACTTGGTTAAAGATAAATCTGTATCTCAAATCAAAAACAGTATGACTCCTTCTTTGAGTTATAAAGAAAAACAAATTCACTATTAATTGTAATTTTAAATACTCATTCATAAGCAATTTCATCTAACATCTGTGGTTATTGTAGTTTTCCAGTGCATTTTCATGTTGCTTGGATTGATTATCAAAAAATGTGTAAGATGCTTTGTCTTAACCCAATTTTACAAATATGAACACAGGAACTCAGAGCTCTTTCCTAAGGTTAAACAACAGAAGAGCCCAGGCATTCCCAAGCTTAGCTCAGTTTCCACCATATCACTACTGCTTCCTAGCATGACTGCAGCTGACCCTGTGAGAGAGGATTATTATTAATCCATTCATGTTAGGGATTTGGATAAGTGTTCTGTATATCCTTAGAATCACTAGTGTTTCCCTGAACAAAGTATGGGGGAGAGATGGAGAAAAAGGCGGCAGCGGGGGAGGAAATGTGTTAGCTCACGATCTGTTCATGAGGATCAATCTCACCAGAACATTCAATACATATTTCTCAAGAGAGCTCTCTTGGCATGATACAACTAGTGGGTAAATTTGCAATTGATTTGCATTATCCTTTTTAGGAATTAAGGCTTCTGAAATCCAGATTGTAGACTTCTTCTTCATTGTAAGGTCTGCCATCATCTTGAAGGTTTTCAACATACCCATGGAGATAGCCTACCCAGTTTCCTGATGCAAAGCTTCTTAACCTCCTCAAATTCAATGACTTTGGCTCTATTTTCTCCTTCAATTTTACATTCCCAGGCATAATAAGCCTTTTATCATGCAGAATTGTGCCATTTATAAAAAACAAACTAAAAAATCTTACTTTTAAAATATTAATTTTTCCAGTTTCTTACCTAGACATTCCTATTTTACCTCATCTAAAACATATAAGTCTTGATTTCTCTATTATTCCCATATATAAACTTCCTTTCATCTTTATTCTGTATGCAATCTAAATCTCAAGTCCAACAGTTGCCACTCCATTACTGATATTTTTAACTCCATATTGTTAATTTGCTTTCATCACACCTATCTAGCAAACTTCCAACATTGAAATTAGCCCAACTTTCTACTTGCTCCATTCTTATGCCAAATCTGCTGAGTACTGCTGAAAAGATTCACATACACTATGGTTCTTTTTAGTAGTTTGGTTCCACTACATAAATTGAGATACTGGACCCTCTTCTATACAAATGTTTCTACTTCTCCCTGGGGGAGAAGTAGAAACTTTCCAACTAACTTCAGGGGCTCTTTTTCTTTTTCTTGAGTCCTCTCTTCTACCACTACTAGTATCAGGACATTACCAACACCAGCCATCTGGGGGACAATTTACCATATCATTGATAGATTAGCTTCAGATTTAAACAGGTTTATTTTTGGAGGGGATACTGGGGATTGAACTCGGGGCACTCGACCACTGAGGCACATCCCTAGCTCTATTTTGTCTTTCATTTAGAGATAGGTCTCACTGAGTTGCTTAGCCCCTCACTTTTGCTGAGGATGGCTTTGAACTCAAGATCCTCCTGTCTCAGCCTCCTGAGCCTCTAGGATTATAGGCGTGTGCCACTGTACCTGGCAATAGTTTGGTTTTTTGATGCTTCTCTGTACTTTCTATATTCTAATATCCTTCCATATTAAATCTCTCTACCAGTGGGCCACATTTTAGCTCCTTAGTACAGAAAAAAAAATGTTTAACATTCACCAGACAACCTTGGATGTGGAGGCACAGGGAAAATGAGACAGCTTAAGGTCTTTCACAAGATTTTCCTTTAAATAGTATACTCAGATATCCAGGACACTTACTCTGTGGGAGTCTGAATGGGATAAACTCACCAGAAAAACACATTCTTGGCCTCCTACAGGTATCATTGAACAGAATTGGCCTTGGACTCTGCCTGTAAGCTAGGGTCCCCTGAACTGGCTGCTTAAGCTCCTTGTTTATAGCAATATATTCTGTAAAGGAGCTGATGTCTCCAGATTCAATGCTGATCTTCAACACGAGTTCTTTATCTTTAACTAGGGTCTCACTGAAACCCAAGTCTTTTCTCTGGTCAAGGAATTTTTAGGAAGATGGTGAATGGTGAATCTAAGAGAAAAAAATGAAACAAAACATTCTGAGACTTACAGAAAACACCCACAGTTACTTTGGGTTCCAAATGTTAGGAACGGCAAAGGGAAAAAAAGGGCAGAGAAGACCAGAGACAAGACTGAATGTTTTATAAAGAAAAAGGCAAATGTAGAGAAACAATTAAAGACAAAATCAATAAAAGGAATCCAAACAGCAAGGATGACAGAAAAAAGAAAAAGGGAAGAAAAATGAAGAGAAATGTGGGAAAAGAATAGGGAAACTGAATTCTTACCTGGCATCTGGCATGGGTTGTAGAGAAAAATGTCAGCTTATGCTTAAAACTCTTGTTCTGGAGCATGTATTTGAGGCATACTTCTCCTGTAGACTCAATTTCCTAAAAATTAGAGAAGTGATGGAAGGCAGACATGACCAGACAAATGATTGGAACAGTGGCACCTCCCCAGCTCAGCACATTAAAATCTCTAAATAGCCATCAGATAGCTCAGGAAATCAGAGACTTGAAATGATGGGGAAGATGGTGGTCTGGCTCTCCCTGGGATTTGCAGTCTTGCTGAAATGTAAATCTACCTACCAACTTTATTGAAATTGTCAGGACAGTTGCTAATCTGCCTCACCTGCATTTTCCCAATGAGCAGGGCATATATGATTAACCTCTGATCTTTAAACATGGCTGTTGGTTCTGTGGAAAGCATGGTAGCAGGCACACCAAGAGACAAATTCCATCCCAGAGAGATATTGCATATAGCAGGCTGTAGAGAGTGCTTCAGGGACCTAAGAGCCTGATGGAGGAAAGGGAACCAAATAGGCAGAAACAAATAAGGATGAGAAGGATACCCACAATTAACTGAATGTTTATTATGTATCAGGTGCTATGTGACATAACACATGTTATGCCTAATTCTTAATACTATCTTGGGATGTAGGTATTATCTCTTTTTCTTTACACATGAGAAAGCAAAGGTTAAGAGATTTAATAGCATAAATGTGAAGGAAGATATGCTAGGGGAAGTTGATATCCAGATAATGGAACTAAAGAAGACATGGCAGCAACAGGGAAAGAAGAATTTAGAGCTGGGTGCAATGGTGCACACCTGTAATCCCAGGAGCTCAGGAGGCTGAGGCAGGAGGATTGCAACTTCAAAGCCAGACTCAGCAAAAAGCAAGGTGCTGAGCAACTCAATGAGACCCTGTCTCTAATTAAAATACAGTTCAATCACCAGTACCAAAAAAAGAAAGAAAAAGAAAAGAGGAGTTTAGAAATAGAACCAGAGATATCTCCTTGTGTGCATTGATAACAGACCATCAATTTACCACTAAAAAAGGTCCTGAAGCACAGGTCTGGAGTCTCAAACATGACATTCAAAGCTCTTAGTTTCTCTGAATTTGTTCTCAAATACAAAAGACTCAACCTCTTTTAAATTCTTATTTCTGGTCTTCCAACTAATTGGGCCATATTCCACATGTACAGTGGACACATTTGTATGAGGCCACATGTAGCCCTGCTAAGGACAAAGCCCAGGCCTTTGGGAAAATGCACACTGGAGGCAAGTTGGGCTCCTGCCCTTACAGCAGTGTCCCCTACCCTGCTGTGTACTTGGTCTGGATTGCCCATCTCTGGACACAGGGCTTTCCCCTCAGCTTGAACTGCATCCTGTCCTTACCTGTGATGAACTCTGAAGTGCTCCCTGTCACCTGGGCAATGCTTTTTATTAAGCTGGTGGAAATTCCTTCTCCAATGCCAAATGAGAAACATCTGCAATTATAAATAAATGGAGGTTAGACATGGGCAGTCAAGAATGGACTTACACAATTAACAAGGAATGGTGACAATTACAGGATAAGTTAATCTACTTCTCTGATGAGAACTGTAATAGAAGCCAATCATTGAACATGTTTTATATTTAGGGAACTTTAAAAAAACCTGAAATTATTAGTAGAATTTAAGCATGCTGAGTCTCTTCAGCAACAGGTTTCTCTTCCATTTCCCAGATAAAGAACTGGGGACCTGAAAACTTAACAAATCTATCCACATTCATTTCCCTACCAAATGGTCAACATGGCACTAAGCATTATGCTGAGCAGAACATTACTCTGACAAGGGAAAGAAAATATAGAAACTTTTTCCGTGTACCTTCCTGGTACTATTAGGGCACTGGATCTGCCCAGGAAGGCCATTCTTAATATGTGGTCTTCTGATTTTCAGTTGGAAAGATCTTACTGTGTCCTAGTTTGTGTGCACCAGAACATACTTAAACTGTCTAATTTCCCAAATAAATGTATCTATGAACAGAGAATGCCTTGGTAATACTAATATAAACAGCAGGAAAAATAGTTTCCATTGTAAATTAATACTATGGATTTAGATTTACATAACAAGTCTTTTTTCATTTGGGTTAGTGTGAGTCATCATCCTCAAATCTAGTGACATCACATTAGGATGAATGCAATTAATTTGGTATCATTCTTTCTGAAGACCAAATTCTGCCAGCATCTTGATGCCCTCACTGTACTTTTCCAACATGAACTTTGAAGTGTCCCCTATGCTATATATATAGTGCTTACATGCATACTTTTACATTATTTTCATGTATGAAATCAAAACTGAAATGTTTTTATTGATCTCTGCCTAGAACTCCCTAAAATGTTCTGTGTGGATGAATATAAGATAATAACTATAGTAATAGCAAAAATTTATATAATACATATTTTGTGTTGAGGACAATTCCTGATGTAAACACTGGTATTATGAGGATATAGGTTGCAAGTGGCACCATTAGGGTCTGGTCACCCCAACAGGAATCACATTCAGATTGTTCCTATGTTTCTCGTGGTTAAACTGAACTTTTTAAATTACACTATATGTTTCTGCAACTTTTCCATCTGTGAAGACAAAAAGCTGTATAAAGAAAGAAAATACACATTAAACTTTAAATTCACCGTAAGGTATCAGAATTTGCTCTTGAAAACCCTAATTGCTTCATTCCAGAGACTTCAGGGCTCTACAAACAGGCATGCACTTCCCCTGGCACTGCACAGCATCCTCACAGGTCTGTTAGCAACTCTGGGGATTTTCAGCTCCTCCACACACTGACTTTGTCAGAGACTTTGGGGCAATCCACAAAGGCAGTTCCCCTGTCCAACAGACTGAGTTAAGTATTATAAAATAGAGTCTTCCAATTATACATCACATTTTAAAACCCCTGCAGTGAAGCTCAGGGACTGATTCATTTCCCTGTGTCCTTCTGTTAAGTTTGTTCCAATTCCTACCTGTAGGGGGTGACCAGGGATGGAGGGCTTCCTGTAAATATTCTGAAGTGGTGCCAAGATTTCAGTGCCCCATAGGTACCTTGCTCATGATCTTAACTCTTTCCCTCCTCCTCCATTGTTTTCTAAGTAGAGTTCACACTCTTCCTGAAAGAAACAAACACACACAGGGATAGAACAGCAGTTGGACATTGCACATAGCTGAGAAATCCAAGTCAAATAGTAATCCCACCTGAAATCCCCAAAGCCTAGATCAATTCTTCAGTAATATCTTTAACAAATCTAATCCCTTCCTTTAAAAGATTAATTTTCTGGTCTTTTCAGAATCTTATGGAAAGAATTTCTCATAGGAAGATCCAAATTGATAGAAGTTGAAATTGCAGCCTATAGGCAAACTCTTCAGCAGCAGAATCAGTGTTTCCTGAAGGGTAGAGAGGATAAGGACATAGTGACAGGACCTCCTCAGACACTGCCAAGCCAACTCTTGGGGCTGTAGCCTGTCACCTTGGTTCCATGCCACTTTACCTTCCAAGGCCTCAGAGTGGGTCATACCAGCTGCTGCTCAGGTGGAGAATAGACCTGCATCTCCAAATGCACCCCACTTTAACCCCTCAGATTCACCCTCACTTGTCTATCTGACTCAGAGGAAGAAATTAGATTTACCTGGGCTGCCTCTATGCGTGACTGAGACTGGTTCTGGTTATTCATGGGGCACCACATACTTCCTGTGCAGTCCATAAGGAAGACAAATTTTGCACAGGTCATGGATGCCTCATCTTCAGGAATGTCTGGATAGAAACTCACCATGACAGAAGGATCTCCCTATACAAAATGGATAAAGATCCTGTGAGAAAAAAGGGCAAGAATCTTAAAGCATCCAGGAATCAATTATAATGAACTCAATAGTGAACAGGAAAATCTCAAATCTAAATTTCTGTGTTTGATTCTTAGGCAGTATTAGCTTATAAAGGGCTTTGGCAAGTGAGGCATAAACATATAAATAAGTAAGGGAAGAATAATCAACCCTTTTAACAGTGTCCCTGGAAGCTATTTTCCTGGAAGCTTAGCAAATGAGTGAGACACATGAGATGAACATTTTCTAGCATTTGCCAAAAGAAGCAGCAGATAAGTTTATCTGCAGAGGCACACCTTCTTCATATTAAACCAATGGTAATCTTATCACAAAGGTCATTGTTTAAGTCTTTAATTGCAGCTTTGAAAGGTTGATGCTCATATGCATAATTTTGAAGCTCATAAATTATAAGAGTATTTATAAGCAATATACACACCAATGAAATTCCTCATGATTTGGTATGAAGGACTCACTGATATTCTCTCTAAGAAAAGAAAGTTCTGGGGTTCATGTTGAATTCAAATAGCTTCACATAAACCATGGGATGAGGGAGAACAGAGGAGACCATCCTGAGTGGATAAACTTTTAAAGCTATATCTGATTTTATGTTTAGGTGTGAATGAAAATTGATGCTGGAATTCAAACATCATTATTGAGATGGAAATTAAATGAGAATGACTAGATTATATTAACTCCACTTTTATAGTTCAGAGAATATAAGAGGATATGGAATGAGGTACCATTATTGTATTTTTATAAACTGAATCTAGAATTGTAGAATTAAATCCTTAGAAGCCTGAGATAAAATATGACCATGGATCCTGTTTCAGTTTAATCTTTTATTCATGGGATGCTCTACTAATCAAACAGGCTACTGAATATAGTAGGTATCATCCACAAAATATTTGATAAAGACTAATTGAAAAAATGATGTATATACAATCCAGACATCTGGATATACAATGCAGCATTATTTTGATGAGTAAGGTAGATACTTTTCTGTGACAAGAAACACCCGGGTTTTGTTGGGCTGCCACTGTCCTGAGACGTCAGAAAGGTTGAATAAGAATGATGGGAGTCAGTACATATGAACTGTTCAGAATACCACCAGATACATGGTGAGCACTGCATGTGTATTGTCTACTATAATTCTTTCAGCCTCCTTCAAATTATCTTTAACTTTACCAATCTTGGCTTCCTTGTTTTCAAACAAGGTTTTTCAAACCTTAACCCTACCCCTTGCTATCATCAGTTTCCTCATCTGAAAAACCAAGGTATATAATATCTACTTAATATGGTTGTTTTGTTGGCTAAGTGATACAATACCCTTATGAAACTTAGCTGAGGACTGAACTCATATTGAACTCTTAATAATTTTATAAAATTATTTCTAAAAGTTATTTTTATACAGTTATTTTTAATTAAATTTTAATTTTAAAAAGACATCATTCCCTTAATATAGTAAATTCTTCTAAGTTTTTAAAAAATAATGTTGTGCTTTCCCCTCTATACTGGTATGCTTCATTTGGCACAACAATAAAATGTTTTTACTGAGCCAGGTTGCCATTCCAAGATTTCATTTGCTTCCTTGTGGTTACATGTACAGCAAATCAAATCGACCAAATATGTGAGCTACAAAGCTGCACCTGAATATCTCTGCTGGAAGAGATTCATGAGACTGATAAGGATGTCCTTGATGTCCCTCTGTGGTCTATAGAACTGGCCATGGGAGTAGATAAGAACATCTGCATGGGGCCTAGAAAAATATCAGACAAGAAAAGAGATAGAGATCTCAATCCTTATCTTCTAAAATTGAACATTATGAAATAATGTTCTGAGAACCAATCACTAATAATGTATTTCACAGGCATGAAGAGCTCACCAATAGGAATCAAACACAGATAACTAATGTACAAGGCAGAGAGTGCAGCTTCATAGGAGATGAACTGGTTATAGCAAACATTTTTGAGGTTGGGACCTCATCATGGACAGCTGGCCCTAAGAAATTATGGTTGCCAAGTGAGGCCACCAAAGAATGCCACTTTGCAAGCTCAAGTGTATGGAACTACCTTGGCCACACATCAGTAATGAGAGCCTGGGATGGCCTGTGGGAACTGACTCCAGAGAACTGCATAGCTTTGTTGTTGTGTAAGCATGAGTCTAGTCCCAACCATGTCACTGTGAATGTGACTGTCCCCAACAATGCCTCCATTCTAACCATGTGGAAAATGCTGCTGAGTGGAGGTATCTTTCCAGTAACACTTTATGGTCCCTGCACCCCAGTGCAGGCAGCCAGGAAGGCCCAAGAGAACAATAGACTGACTTGGTTGTACCAATTTTTGTTATTAGGAAAAGCACATATGTGTTCAGGAAGATTTAGTTAATAAGAAAAATTAGGGAAAAGTAAGAAACTGAACTTACTAAGACACTAAACAGTATTAGAAATTAATAATTAGGGCTAAATATAAAATTTTAGAAATGAATAGTGGTGATTGTGGTGAAAGATGAATTAATTAAGGTCACAGAACTGTCCACTTTAAATATTTAAGGTGTTAAATTTTATTATTTGTCACAATTTAAAAAAAGAAAGAATTTCAGGAATATTACATGTATGTATGAAGAATCTATCAATAAGGGTTATTCACTGGATTAAAAAAGAAATTAGGAAACCAAACATTGTCTTAATCTAATCCCAGTGACTATGTTCATACGTCCTTTTTTAAAAATGTTTTTTTCCTATGGCATATGTTATTTTATAGTGGTAACCTGCTTGTGAGACTTATTTCTTACTTCCAGTTACATAGAGGCCTTTCTTCCAAATTATTCCAAAATGCCAATGTATAATATTTCAGTAGCTACGTATTAACTTATCACATTAATGAGGGCACAGCATAGTGAATGAAATAATTTTAATCATTTAACACTTGATGTTATTAAAATTGTTATTAAAGTGTATCCAGTGCATATTTTTATTTGTATTTAGATTTATGTCCTTAGTTAACATTCCAAAAATTGCAGTTACCAAATTGAGCATTTATTTAGATATATATGGTAAAATTTGTCTTGAAAAGATGGACACAAAACATTTCGTTCACAGTAATCTATGACAGTGCCAAACTCACTATACCTTTTGAAACATGAAGCATTATATTTGCAAATCTTTGTTATTTTAAAATATAAAGATGTCATATGCTCATTTTTATTTGCATTTATATCTGGACTGATCACTGCTGCATATGTATAAATGCCTGTCTTTTCTGTTATGAATTATTTGTTCACATTATTCATCTAACTATCTACTACTTAAACTTGCCTAAAAGACAATGCCACAGTGCACACCCAAGCCAATCTCTTTGTGTGCTGCAGTGAAGCTCTTTCAATATTTCACTTGAGTAGGTTTAGCTGCTATTGGATAGAAAATGGAAGTGAGGATATTTGAGAGTGATTCTAAGACAGTCATCTGCCAAAAACTGAGTAAAAAGGGATAACAAAATACCTGGCTTCTTCTCAGGCATCCCCATCTCCTCAGATATTCGGGGGCTGTGCACCTCCCTGTAGTAAACCAGGAGTTCTACGTCCCTGTTAAACTTGTGTTCTTCAGCCAAGGAAACCTGAGTTGGGGACTATCAAGGGAGTCAGGTTAGAATCTTCACTCTTTGCTGCCTGGAGCTGAGGTCAGAGCTGAGGGCCACAGGCTTCTTCCACCAGTGAGCATGACCAGGAGCAGTGGGAGAATCAGGAGAAGACTCAGCATATGAAACCTGGGTGAAGAGGGAGCACAGTGCATCCCCCTCTGGGTTAATAGGGAAAAGTAAGGACCACCTGGGAAGGGTTGGACAAAGTCAGCACCCAAGGAATAGGGTCCTGACAACAACAGTCCTCTCTTACTGATTACCTGAGCAGAAGTCTTATCATCTGCAAGGAACTCAACAGCACTCAAGGGGCAGTTGGAGTGGACCCTCTGGATGCCATGCTGGGAGCTGATGGTGGCAACCATGCTGAGTGTGTAGGGCAGTTCATCCAAGGGGACTAGAGGAGTTTTCATATCAAGGCAACTATCTATAAGATGTTCTACAAAAAAATACTTTCATTCTATTTTTCTAATAGTTTTGGCACACCCCAAAATGAAGGAAAAAATCTTCTATTATGCCACCCCAGTATTCAAAGGGGAAAAGGATTCACCAGGGAGATGGAATCTAGGATTCAGGATGGCTGGGAGCACATAGTGCAGGGCCCCATCAGCGTCCAAGGGCAGCTCCTGAACATACCTCAGTGTGAGCTCCACCTTTGACCCAGGCTGGAGGTTCCCCACATTGCAACATCTCTGGAGTATGAGTCCTCCTCCAATAAGTCCCTGGGATATGGCATCCCCATAGTTGCGTTGGGCCTAAGGAAAACAGGAGGGATGGGAATGAAAAGTAACAACAAATGAAAAGACAGGACTGAAGAAAATGAAGACTGTTAGAGAAAGAAATTAATGGTTCTTCTCAATTTCACACCTGGAGTTTTAATGCCTTTAAGTGATTTATCCTTAAATGATTTCAGGAAAATCAGCATTTAGACGTGAGTGGAGGGAAAAGCGTCCAACACCAGCACTTTTAGTGAAGGTTCATTTGAATGAGATCTTAAAGAGTTCACATTAATCATTAAAGGAAGGGAGAAGACAAAGAACCCATCTTCTGTACCTCCATCTTGTCCTGTAATTCTGCCACAATTTTTTTCCCATCCATCATGTCCTTGAAGCTAAAGACATCAAAGTCTTCCTCCATTGGGTACATAAAGGAGGCTTCCAAAGGGACTTTCTCCTCATTCTCACAGTTTAAGGTTGCAGACACACTGGCCACAAACTCATGGATGGACAAAGTTACAGAGAAATTCTTCAGTGCCACTGGGGATAGGTCAGGTTTCAAGAGTTCCACAAGCTATAATAGAAGACCTCTTGCAGTTCAGGGGTTGGGTAGCACTGGTACACAAGGGTTGGACATCGGGCTTACCTGGCTCCTGTTGGAGAGTGATTAGGCCACAGGAGCCCTCCATGCTGACAAGGTGATCTGAGGAAAAGACACATTATGAGCAGACTGACATGTTGGGAGATATGCATCCAAATATTAGTACATTATGAGCCTCCCTCTTGCATAAGAATACATTCAGGAAGTTAGGGTTGGATCTAGAACAAAAGGAGGAGGAAAAGGAGACAGAGTCTGATAGTTTGGCTCCTTCTAAATGACAACCCTCCCCAGGAGTGGGGGTGGGTGATGCTGTATGATTCAACAAGGTTCACTAAACAGGAAATTTTAAAACCCTTGAGGCTACTTAAAACAGCAATTCCACTTTTTCAAAAGCTCAAAAGTGTGTTTAATACACTGTTCCCTTGGGAATAGATCCCATGGTAGAGTAAAATAAGAATTTTAGCAGTTTAAGAGCAGACAGGCTGTGGTTTCGCACACTGACACATAGCAAATCTGCTTAATGACATTTAACCATAGAGGTTTGAAGCGGCTAACAAGTAGCTGTAACAGATAATTGCAGTAACAGAAACAGGAAAAAAGTAGTGGGAATAGAACAATCCCCATTTAGGCTTAGTGCCATAAAAATCCCTAAGCTATGTGAGCTGAGTCCCTAGATTGTTGACAAACTTGTACCTATATAAGAAATGTAGAATGCACCTTCCAGTAGAATTGCACCAACTCCCTTACCTTGATGTACCCCAAATTTGCTTATGTATAAAAGTATAAGCCCTATTATTCTTAGGGCTTAGACATTGGCAAATATCCCTCTGAGCTGTGGTGCTACTAATAAATTATTGCTTCCAGATCTCGGTATTCTGACCCTCATTTCCCACTATACTCTCATAACCTTAATCTCCCTTGAAACTTGGTATTATCTTTCCAAAATAATAACCATCAGACCTTCATTTCACATTTGGATTAATATATGCAAAATTCCTACATTAGTATTTTTAAACTGGAACAGATACCAGCATTGTTACTATTATTATACCTTGTTACTATTATTCAATAAACATTTACTGTTAATCATTATGAATCATTCTATTCAGACTCCCATGTAAAAAGCATCTTAAGTCTCCTAAACCTTGTACCATATGCCTTGTGACTTTTATTTTTTTTAATTGCTATGTCCAAATTATTCTAGTATTCAAGTAGTATACGTGCAACATGTCCCACATTTTAAATCAGACTGTCCTAAACATTCCTCTCAAATTTTATAATCATTTTGGAGGTACATTCCATGTAATTTGATACATATCAACAGAGATACATCTTATGTACCAAAAGCATGATTTAATGGCAATTCTTTTATCCAGGGGGCCCACAGGTGGGTTTTATCCTAATGCTGAATCCTCATGCTCCAGGGAGTCATTTTGAGTCCATTCTGCACTGGATCATGTGCTAGCTTGCCTGTCCCTGATCTGACACAGTGTGACTTGGGCTGCCATCTCCAGGACCAACAGGGGCTTTAACTAAAAATAGGACTTAAAGAGTTAAAATGGCACCACCTGGAGCTCAGAGCATGCTGGAGAACAATAGCACACATGTGCTTATCCAGAGCCCTGGACAGAATATAAAGAATGCCATGCTTCCCTAAGGGAACTGCAGGCACAAAAACAGGGGCTCTTTTGAGGAACAGCTTTCCTTCTGGAAGGATCCCTGCCCAAGCTTTCTGAAGCATTGGGTAAAAATATTTGTAAACTCACTATCCTGATCCAAATCATTATTTAAAGCACATATTAGGGTGATGATTTTGCTAGTGATGAAATACTTGTCTAGAACAAACAAGACCTTGAGTTAGATCCACAAACACGCACACATACACAGCTACTCCCACACCTAGAAAAACAAACAAAATCTCCACTTTAACAAAATTTGAAATCGTGCCCATGCTGATTATCCACGTGATATCACTTGTATTTCCTATGCAACAAGCCTTGTTATACAAATCCACAGCAATAACCAGGCTCCTCATTCCAAATCTGTTATTACAGGCAATTGAATAAAAACAGTGCATTGTAAAACACCCCACATTTTAAAACAACACAAGAGAAAAGTAGCAGGTTAGAGAACAGGAGAACATGTTGAGGAAAAGGGCTTCCAGGATGATCCCTAAGTGGGACAGATAGAAGAGTCTAGGCTAAGTCAGAGAAAGAACATCTAATAACACCCACAGGAAACTTAAGGCAGTAGATTCATACAGGAACAAAGCAGACCAAAGACTGAGAAAAATCCAAGCTCTCAGCTACCCAGGAGAGAGAGCTTCTCTCTCAGCCTGAGAGCTCTGTTTGGACAGGACATTGGAGATGCAGGAGTCTGACAGAAGCAGTCACAGGCAGGCAGGGAGGGGAGGAGCAGGAGAATCCAGTGGACCACACCCTAACAGCCTATTATGAGAAGTGGAAAATCTGGGCCAGCCAGGAAGTGATTTGGGCTGCAGCATGGAGCTTGCCCAGAATCAGAGAGTGATTCAATCTTTAAATTTTCAGTCCTAGATTCTCATTGCCCAGGTATTTACAAAAAGGGACAGCAGCAATCTCAGTTTTGACATAGATAGGCTTGGGAGCTGCAATGATTGAGTTGGGTGGAGACTTAAAGCCACATTTGACAGCACAAACATACACAAAACAGAGAAAACATCACTTATCCCAGAGAAAAGCAGGAGGAAGGGAGAAGTAGAGGGATGGAGAGATAGAAAAGAATAGTAAAATGGGAAAGGTGGGGATTATCAGAAGATGGCCAAATTTTCCCTCCAGGCCTTCCCCCAAGATTCTCCTAAACAACTAAACTTGCAGAAATCCTGGGGAAACACACCAGTACTAAGTTCCACACCCTGGGGTTTGCAACTAGAAGACAGGTACCAATAAATGTAAGGACAGGGGAAAGGGAGGTAAAATGGGAGGCTCAGGCTTCAGGTGCAGGGGTGGGATTCTGTCTCAGTGCAGGCAGCAGGGTTACCTACCTTCTCCTGAAGTTCCCAGACCTGATGAAAAGTGAAAGCAAATGCAGTTAAATTTCCCAGGAAGTCCTTCCCCCTTCTAGGGACCAGTTATAATTTAGCAACTATACCACTAAGGGACCTACTGATATTTACTAAACAAATACTTGTACTTCTGTTCTTCTTTGGATCATGTAAAAGTCCGGAACATGAGAATATTTGCTTTTTCCACCTGCCTGGTGTCTACAAAGGAACTGTTAGAGAGACAAAGAGAGAAGGAGCTGTTTTTTCCAGTGAAAATGCTGCAAGAGTAACATTAGCAGTGATATCAGATGCTAAATATCCCTGTAACAGACTTTACCAAGGGCTTGCTGCTGTGCTGGCCCTGCTAATAGAAACATTGTGGGCATGTGTCATTGATTCCCCAACTCTAACTTCAATTCTCTGTCTCTGCATGATACCCAGTGCTAGGGCTGGGTACACACTTCTGCTTTGTTGGGATAGCATCCATTTTATAAGGTCTGCATTTTCCAGGCATGGTGATTTGTGTGTCTCTTCAGGATGGCAAATCACATTTCTGGTGTAACAGTGTAAATAGCTGAGAATATCTGTGCTCATTTTCCTGGCTAAAGAACACTACCTGTGATTAAATTCCCTGTATATTCTCTATATATCAAATTGACCTATTAAATCTGGATCAAAGAAGTTCATATCAATGTAGAAAAATCTATGTAGCATATATATGTGTATGAAAGACTCAGTTTGATTAGGTCTTTGTGATGTATTTGTCATGGCAACTTTTTTCTTCTTACATCTGTAAAATGAGGATAGTGGTGTAGCTAATTCCCTGAGTTGTTTTTAAGATCTAATTGATCTTAATGCATGTGAAAGTAAACACACACACACAAAAACACAAATACATACACATAAAGAGTAAAGCAATGCATAAGAACAAGAACAAATTTGATTTTATCAGTAGTAAGCAATAATACAGAAATATATTACTATTATATATGACAAACTAATTATGAGAAGGGATGGTCTATTTCTCTGGATAGAAATCATATATATAATATTGATATATTTTATATATATTATATATTACATATGTTATATATTACATATTCTTTCCTCAGCTACATGTTCACTTTATTGGCTGAAGTTTCTGGCAACAGGAGAAAAAAGCGGGGAAAATGTAGCATTCATCCTCTGATCTAGCTGAATCACAAGCTTAGAATTTGAAGTCTGCTGCAGACCAGACACAGAATTTGGTTGGAAGGACAGAATCAGAGAACACACATATATTGCTGCTTATTGTAAGGATAAATAGGTGAAATGACCCTAAACCTGGCACAATAACAAGTAAACAGACCTTTATATTTATTAAAGCATGGATGCATTATATTTTGAGTTTATTCACATTTGTTCAAATACAGTCAATAATTTTATACTTTTCAGATAAAATATTTAATGTGTCCAATGGTCCAATGATCAAACTTTTATTAGAGAAACACATAATTCATTCTTTCAGTCAACATGTATTTACTGGGCTTCTATACAAAACAGAAGATACTATTCTGCACATTGGCATTTAGCAAAAAAAAAAAAAAAAGACAAATTCTTCTCCCTTTTGAGCTTATATTGTAAATGGAGGGAAAAAAACAATAAACAAAAAAATAAGCAAAGAAGTATATATCTGGTAATGAAAGTTCTTCAAGAAACTAAAACTATCATGCATGGCTCAGCTGTGGAACATGTTTTGTAACATGTTTCATTAGGTATTTTCTTTATTATGTAATCAAAAGTATACTAACACAGACCCAAAAGTCCAGGTCAATTAAGAACACGGGCCCTTGATATAATCAAGATATGAATCAAACATAAGATGTATGAGGCTCCTGCTGGTATACAGTAAGGTTTTCTTTTTTAAAATGGTACACTATAAACAATGGTAAAGAATATAGTATGGTAAATGTATAAATCAATAACATAGTCATTTATCATCTCTGTCAAATACTATATAGCTCCCATAATTTATTGTCCCCTACTTGTATGTAACTGGCAGCACAATAGGTACATTAATACAGCATTACATATGATGCATCCTGCTATGACATTAGGATGGGTATGACACCACAGGGAAATAGAAATCTTTCAGCTTTATAATACTTTTATGGGACACCATTAAAGATGTGCTACTGCCTGTGGACAGAAACCCCTTTAGGTAATACATGAGTGTAGTACATTACAGAACAAATAGAGGCTACTTCAGATGAGGAATCTCCACATGAAAGTCTGTTCTTGTGCTTTGGCCTTGCTAGGTATTTTTGAACATTGATCCTCACCTTCTTTTCTTATTAGTAGGAATCCTAAGTGAAGCCAAGTCTATGGCTATTCTAAAATAAAACATTTTCCAGTTTTCCAGTCTTTCTTAAATCCAGCGTCATCTTATGATTAAGTTCTGGCTCATGGGAAACGAGAACCACAAGAAGTAAGGAAATAAGTTGAAATTGAAAATAATCACAGAACAGACAGGCCAAATACTGACATCTATAGAGAACAAAGGGTGTCGATGAGATATGAACCCAACACAGAAGACGTTCAATACCCACCCTATCTATCCTATATGAACAATCAGACCACATGATATATTAACAAATACCTAAATTCTTTTCATTTGGCCAAAAACAAATTCGCTGCAACAATTGCTGTCTTGGGTTATTAAAAATGGTTTAAATCTGTTTTTGGTCAAAAGCAATCATTTTAGAGCATTTAAAAATTTGATTTTGTTAATAAATAAACAATAATAAATATGGTATTCTAGAGATACATCTATGAACATATTCTTCTGTATCTGACATTACTGTATAGTATACTTACAAATCTGTTAAGAAAGTAGATCAGGGCTGGGGATGTGGCTCAAGCGGTAGCGCGCTCGCCTGGCATGCGTGCGGCCCGGGTTCGATCCTCAGCACCACATACCAACAAAGATGTTGTGTCCGCCGAGAACTAAAAAATAAATATTAAAAATTCTTTCTCTCTCTATCTCCTCTCTCACTCTCTCTTTAAAAAAAAAAAGAAAGTAGATCAATTTTAAGTATTCTTACCACAAATACTCTTTTTAAATACAATTTTTTTACAATACAGAAAACACACAAATGTTATATTAAAAATTTTAGTTTTGTGACTCTAAGGTTTCATAAATTGCACAGTTAGAAATGTTTAAATATACCATATTTGCATCTTTATATAAGATGTGATTTTTTCCAAAGAACACAAAAATAGGAAGGTGCAGTGTGATTGTGACAGACACAATACCAGTACACTCATTGTCACCAAATCACATTGTTCTCAATGAGTTCACTCCCCTGGGAATACCTCAGATGGAGGGAATGAAGACTTTTCTCTTAGGTGTCTTCTTTGTCATCTACCTCTTCACTCTGCTTGGAAATGACTGATTTTTATAGCATTCCTTTCTTCCTCTATTCTTGAAACTCTCATGTATTTCTTCTTGGGATTTCTATCTATTTTTGTTGTTCCCATCTGTAACTTGTCCCCAGATGTATTCTATCTCTCTGGCCTGAGCCACACCATCTCTTACAGAAGTTGTGAATACTTACACATTATTTTATCCCAATACAAATTGTCCATGTATAAATGGACATTGGAAACAATGTCCACCTAAATGTTAAAATATGTAATCCTATTTATGGGGATTTGAATAACTTACATTTTTTGTGTGTTTCTTTATTATTTTGCAATGAGTTTGTAACATTTACTTTTTAAAAAGCTGTTTTCAAGAGGAAGGAAAGAATATTTCAGACTTGGGTCAAGTGAAAATGATAAAATCTAAAAAGTTGAAGTGGAAAAACATTCAGAGTAATTACTCTTGAGGAAAAAAAGCAGAGTCATTTCAAAACCCAGTGGTGTAGTAGTAATTATGTTGCTTCTACATTATGCCTAAACTCATTTACAAGAAAATTTTGTAAAGCCACAGAGTGGGGTTTATTATTCTCCTACCCATTTGTTGCTCTCCTCTGTTGGTTCCTACCTTGTAAGCATTCCCAGAGGGCGTCTGTGGGAGGCCCATCCAGATAAGAGAATTGAAATCTGGTTTTAGTTTACTGTCATACATGGAAACTTAAGTAAATAAACATCTGCTCTGATGCTATCAGATGAGGCTAATGCCAGGCTTTTGCACTTTGCCAGTTGCATTTTTTTTGATCTTGTGTCTATTTTTCTCCTTTTTCCTGAACAAGTATCTCAAAATTCTGTAGTTCAGGGATCTTATTTATAAGCCATACAGAGGAAGAAAAGTACTGTGCATTTTCTCTGGTATAGGAATTATTAAAAATTTGAACTAATAGAAGTGGAGAGTAGAAAGGGGTTTATCAAGGACTGGGGCTTGCTAAAAGGGAATATTGATCAAAGGATACAAAATTTCAGTTAAACAGGGGAAACACGTTCAAGAGATCTATTGCACAATACTATGGCTAGAATTAATAAAATTGTAGCCTTTAAAACTGTTGAGAGTACATTTTAAGTGTTTTCACTACAAAAAAAAAGGTGATCCATATATTAATTAGCTTGATTTAGTCATTTCATAAGATAATAAAACATTAATTGTTACCTAATTGAAAACACCATATTGTACTACATAAATATATCTATATTTTCTCAATTAAATAGTAATAATTCCTTAAAAATTAGTATTTGATGTGTTCTAGACACATACAAAATCTATTTGACACAAACAGCAAAACTTTGCTTAAAAATGCAGATAAAAAACAACTTGCAATTTTACTTTTTTGCTTATGTTAATTTTGGAATATCTTGTTGCTTTCTGGAAGAAGAGAACTATAAGCACAAATAAGAGACCTTTTGCTATTTTATCAAATACTGTCCCATTGCCCTCTGATGACTACTAAATCTGTAATAAGTATCATCACTGAGAACACTGGACCTTTTGGGATGTGGATGTATTATCACTGTGACAATCACAGTAATTTAGCACATGCCACCTTGGTTCTAAAGTGAACATCTAACATAGTCTATTTTATTTGCCTTCCTAAATTTTAGCTAATATAAATTTAAAGAAATTTTGATTGCTCGTCAGAAGTATATGAATCATCTCTTTATTCATAAAAAATAATTCTTCATGCCAGTCATGGTGCTCCAAAATTTAAAGATAATCAAGGATTGGACTGGGGACATGGCTCAGAGGTAAGGTGCCTGCCCAGCATGTGCCAGGCCCTGAGTTCCCTCTATCATACTGAAAAGGAAAAAAAAAGAAAGATAAAAGTATCTAGTTTTTATCTTTTATCATTTGTTTAGTGTGTAAGAAAAACATTAATTTTTAATAATGTTTTAAATTTTAATTTTATTAATTTTTAATGATTCCAGATTTGAGATGTTTTCAGAGTGGTGTAACTACTTAAACATCCTATAAGCACTAAAACTTGATCAGAAACTTCATGGACAAAAGTCCTGAAAAACAAGCCAAAGGCTAGCTCCTTCCATGATTTGGGGCATTTATAAACAACAGCAGCAGCAAAAACAACAAAAACTCTCTTTATTACTTACTTTTTCCTATCTCTGTAGATTCCATCAGAATTTTGAGATCTAAATAAGTCTGTTCGATGCTGTTTCTCCCAGAGATAGTTTACATTTCTTGAGCCAAGGGAATATATCTAATCCATTTTACAGTTCACTTGTCTGTCTCTCTTAGCAAGTGATTAATATCTGGCATAAATTGGATTCTAGATATTTGTTGGAATAAGTGGAATTCATGTACATGTAAATAAACAAATGTATAATTGTTTTAATTGAAGAATTAGGTCTGGCACCCTCTACTCAATATTTATTGAATATTCATGATATTTTAACATAGAAGCCACAATATATGCCACACAGTACATAAGGCAGACAGTTCAAGTAATAGCTTCAAACTCTTATTGGCCCTTCAGCATATTTTCTACTTTTCTATCTAGGCAGTAGCCCCTCTCCATACCATTGAGCACTGCCCATATTTGTTCCCCTGGACCCTGGACCCTGAATACAGGGCAAGCATATGACTTAACCAAGGACATTGTACTGAATTTTAAGTTGAGTTCCACAAAAGCAGAGGGCACTAATTTCAGGGACTCCAGAGGATGAGACTATTGAACCTGAGTCATTGCACAGCCTTGCTCTAAGGCTGCTCCACAAAACTCTACTGCTAATGGCCCTGGAGCTGCCCTTGTTCCCACACTTACTGGGCCTAGCTTTTCATCAATTTCTTTAATTCTCTCAGCTACTGCAGTTGCTGTTGCAATAGGTTAATTCTGGCAGTATTGTGGAGTAAAATAATGTATAAATGATCTATTAAAAACATTAGCACATAAAAAAGCACTAAATAAAAACATGTGCTATATAGGTATCAGATCAACCTTTATTCCACAAAGTATATTTTACAAAGGAAATTATAATAATCTCTCTCTCTTTCTCTTCATCTCACTTTCTCATTTCTGAGCTCCAATTATACCAAGTAGTTAATTGCACTCTTGCACAATGAGGTTCCTGACTTGAAGGATTAATGCCCAAAGGAAAACCAAGATTATTAAAATCTCCTGGGTTTATGAATTGTTGCAGTTCCTGGAGTCAGATAGGAAATGATTGTAAGGGAGCTGGAGTACACTTAGACATGTGGTATGCTACATGAAAATAGCTTAAAAAGAGAGTAATTCAGGACCCTTATTAGCAACCTGTAGGCTGCTGGGAATTGAGGCAGGGGAAGCTTCTTTCTTCTACTGGGGAGGAAACAAAAACAACATTCAACAATCCAGCCAGTTATGCACAGTGTTTGCTATGTGAGTACCTGAAGTTTTGCCTTTGTTTATTATTTATTTATTTATATTTTGGTACAGGGATTGAACACAGGGGCATTTAACCACTGAGCCACCTCCTCAGCCCTGTTTTTGTATTTTATTTAAAGAAAGAGTCTTACTGCTTACCGCCTTGCTAAAATTCTGAGGCTGGCTTTGAACTCATGATCCTCCTGCCTCAGCCTGCTGGGCCTCTGAGATTACAGGGCTGGGACACCATGCCCAGTTTACCTTTATGTTTTATCTTGTCTTTCCTCATAATCATATATAGATGTGTGTGTGAGAAAGAGAGACCGAGAAAGAGAGAGAGATAATAGATATTGATAGGGTCTTAGGCATTGTTTTTAGAATCCACGGAGCTATCTATAATTTAAAGATCTTACTGTGTTGGAAAATATAAAACAATAAAAAAATTCAAGGTTCCCAATTTATAAAACTTGTAAAGGTGTTTTTACTACCCTCTCCCCTGTGTCTCCTACTGGTGCAAAACTAGTGTTGTTGAAATTGGACCTGCTTAGAGAATTATAGACTTTGGAGCCTGAGGTGGAGGCTACCAGTCACTCATCTGCACTAATTTCAGGGACTCCAGAGGATGAGACCACTGAATAAATACTGTATCTTTTTCACGTGCGGCTTCCATAAGTGTCACAAAGGAACATTTCAATTAATGCAATTTAACAGTGTGTATGCAGAATGGAAGATAGGAGAATAGACCAATGAGGCTGAGTGGGATTGTTCATGAGTGCCACCTGCTATTGGAAACTACACTGTGGAAGGGTATACCCATCTTGGGAGATGTGGGAAGGTAAAGACAATTTTTTTCAGAAAGCATCACTCTCTAAATATCTAGATAATTTTCTTCTCCATTTCATTGCACTGATCTAAACAGAACAAATTTAAATACATATTAAATTTAACCACAGCTTTCTTTCTACAGACAATCAAGAATTGATTCTTCTATAAAAATGAGAAATCAAACCATGGTGAGTGAATTCATCCTGCTGGGAATCCCTGAGACAGAGGGCCTAGAGACAGCCCTTTTTTTCGTGTTCTCATTATTTTATTTGTGTACCCTCCTGGGAAATGTGCTCATTCTCACTGCTATCATCTTCTCCTCTCGGCTTCACACTCCCATGTACTTTTTCTTGGGAAACCTCTCCATCTTTGACCTGGTTTCTCTTCCATAACTGCTCCCAAGATGTTGTTGTACCTCTCAGGGCAGGAACATGGCATCTCTTTCCAGGGCTGTGCTGCCCAGCTCTTCTTCTACCATTTCCTGGGCTGCACTGAGTGTTTCCTGTACACAGTGATGGCCTATGACCACTTTGTTGCCATATGCTTTCCCTTGAGATACATGGTCATCATGAACCACAGAGTGTGCTCTGTCTTGGCCACAGGGACCTGGATGGGTGGCTGTGTCCATGCCATTATCCTAACCTCCGTCACCTTCCAGTTACCCTACTGTGGCTCCAACGAGGTGGGCTATTACTTCTGTGATATACCTGCAGTGCTACCTCTAGCCTGTGAGGACACATCTCTGGCTCAGAGAGTAGGTTTTACAAATGTTGGTCTTTTGTCTCTCATTTGCTTTTTTCTCATCCTTGTTTCCTACACTAGCATTGGGATCTCCATATCCAAAATTCATTCAACAGAGGGCAGGCAAAGAGCATTCTCCACCTGCAGTGCCCACCTGGCTGCGATTCTTTGTGCCTATGGGCCAGTCATCATCATCTACCTACGGCCTAACCCCAGGCCCCTGATGGGTGCTGTCGTTCAGATCTTGAACAACCTTGTGACTCCCATGCTGAACCCACTTATATACAGCCTGAGGAATAAAGACGTAAAATCAGCCCTGAGGAATGTATTTCCCAAGAGAAGTCTTGCTCTGGAAAAATAAATAAAAAATAAATAAAAGACTCTAAACCTTTTTAGGATGAAGTCTGATTTTCCATATCATAGGACAAATTCTCATCTGCGGTTCTCAAAACATACTGAAATAAAATATACTCTGAATAAATCTACCTCTTATTCTCAGTATTTTAATATACTTGTCCATCTTTTCCCCCCATGTTTATAATGAAATAGAACTGATAATGTTGCTACTTGACATTGTACTCATGCTGTATGAATTCTGTCTCAGCACAATTGTACCCCAAAACATTTCTTAGTTGTTTAAATAGTTGAAAGAATTAAAACACATCTGTCTCCTCATGGTCTTGGTTAAAAGTGTACTCTTATACATCGTGAGGAAAAAGAGAGTGAGAGAAAAAAATTGAAGAAAGGCTAATACATAACATCAGAATTCTGTCTCTTTTCTTTTAGAGAGTGAACTCCAATTTCCAGCAAGCAACATCAAAATTCAAACTTAGTTAACTAATATTTAAGGTAATATCTTCTTGGAATAAAGTCTTGTGTGATTTTGAGAGTTTTTTATTGTGCGGATTCCTTTGGACCTAGATGTTTTCATTGCATTATTAGACCTCTGGAAAGATATGAGTCTATATTGTTTCTCATTAGATACACAAAGTAAGAATTTTTGTCTTGTAAAAATGTGATTAAAAAATTAAAAACTCCCATTGACAGTAAATGGTTTGCTATTTGGCTTTTTTTATATATATATTTATTATTTTTTAGTTCTCGGCGGACACAACATCTTTGTTTGTATGTGGTGCTGAGGATCGAACCCGGGCCGCACGCATGCCAGGCGAGCGCGCTACCGCTTGAGCCACATCCCCAGCCCCTGCTATTTGGCTTTAAAACAAAGATGTTGATTTATTTCTGTTTCTATAAAGAAAAACCAAACTAAAATTATTTAAATTCAAATAGGAATAGTAAATTTCCCTCCCACGGAGAGTTTCTTCCTTTCTCATAAAACAAACAATATAAGTTATTTTTCTTCCCCTAATCTCTGTGTTCCATAATGCTGAGGGTAAAACAGGTAAGTTTTGTTTCTAGAAACTATACTAAATTGTGTAATAAATATAATTCTCGTCCTCTTTTTCTATATTATTTTCTCTATTTATATTTTATCTACTAGTTATTTATTACTTTTCTTATAAGCCACATTAACTCCCCTTGGACAGATGAATGAAATAAATATTACAGAGAAAGAAAGAGGGAGTAAGGGAGGAAAGGAGGGAAGAAAGGAAAGAGAGAGACAAAGAGAAAAAAAGTAGGATAGGGAGGAAGTAATTTGTAATTTAGAAGTAAAATAGAATAGTGCTTTGTAATGAAATGGTTTTTGCTTTCTTCTTTTCTTCAATTTCTGTCCATCAACAGGTGACTAAAAATCAGTTCTCCAAGAAGAATCTATAAGTCATCACAGAGTGTGGAATGCACTATTAGAAACTATTAAAAGGTTCAGTGGCAGCTCATGCCAGTAACCAGGGAATTGCAATGTGGTATCTAAGAATTTCTAAGGAAAGAATGTATTCATTAGTTTTTCAATTGCTGTGACAAAATTCTGAGATAATCAATTTCAAGGAGTAAAGAAAAATTTGGCTCAGTGTTTCAGAGGTTTCAGTTTATGGCCATCTTCTGGCTTCAAGGTAGAAACATCAGGGCAAAAGGGCATGACAGTGGAAAGCTGCTCCTCTGCTGGCTTCTGGGAACTCAGAGAGATAGAGAAAGAGAAAGAGATTGGAAAGGGGTCTGGAACAAGACATTGCCTTCAAAGATGTGGCCCAGGCTACCCACCTCTTCCAACCTGGTCCAACTTCTAGAGTCTCCATCACTTTCCAGTAGTGCCCCTAGTTCTATTCAACATGTTAGCCTTTGGAAGGGCATTCAAGATTCAAATTATAACAGATTCTGTGATTGTTTTTCACAAGAAGTTAGGTTCCACTCTTGATAGAAATCAAATGGACAATATTGCAAATTTCAAAATCATTGATACACAAATGTTCCTTTCAAAAAGCAACAATTGGATTTAAATATGAAACATATCTAATGTTAACTAATACAATGTAAACAGTGGCTCCATTTTCTCCTATATGTGTAATGTCAATTAAAAAAATATTCATCTGCTAGAGTGAGGTTGTTATGACTCTAAATATTCTGCTAATCAAAAAACCCAAACAGCCCCTCTAGTTTTAAACACTTATATGTTTCTTTCTTTTTCCTTCACCTGCCTTTTGGGAGACAAATTGCGTGGGCTCTCTCTCATCCAGTGAGGAGGTCCACGGAACAGGGTAGAGAAGAGAGTGGCTGAGGAGTCACTAATCAAGACCTCTGGAAACGAAGGTGGAAGCAGGTCTGATTTTATTGCACATTTACAATGTATATAAACTCAGGCAGTAGGTAAGCAGATTATAGGCAGCCACCAACACAATGTCTTGCTAACTGTCCTTGCAGCAACCAGTCAAGGAGTGGGCCCTGGAGCAAGCACAGGGACCATAACACATGGCCTCACGCCCAGGGCTGTGCCTACAGGGTAAGTGGTTTACCACTCATGTGCCTATGGGGGGGGTGGTTTGCCACTCAGATGCCCTTAACATATGCCATGTATGCAGTACTCCATGCACATGCCCCCCCATCTCACCCCTCTGACTGTGCTGCAAGGACTTCAGCCAGCATTGCTGTTTTTTGTTCGATGGCTTTTATATGGTTATATAAGCATCTCACAACAACACAAGAAAAATTTATCACTGCCATAAACAGCAAGGCCAGGGTAATTCCACTATAAGAATTAGTTAATTTGGCTATCAGGTTTCTCCGATGTTCAGTTAATCCCTGGAAGAAAGAGGAGGTTGTCAAGATAGATTTTAGTCTCATTGATTTTTGACAATTGTCTTGGTAAGGTTATACATAATCATAACATGGTTAGGGTCCCAAGCACCCTTAATATACTGAGAAAACTGGAGAAGTGTAAGATTACATTTTCAGATACAGATATTGGGTTGTTAGAGTCTGTAAACAAGTCAGGATGGTGCCTGGCATTTTGCCAGAGAAATGTTAGGGTCTGTAAACAAGTTAAGATGGCACCTGGCAAAATGCCAGAGGGTGTGGTTTGTGAAGTAACGCCAGTGAGCCATTAAGTGTGGAGATTCCTTATTGGTTGACTGCTGTATCGAGTTTATGTTAATTAGATAAGCTGTGTGGAATGTATAAATACTCCTCCTGTCCTACAATAAATGGCTTCCACTCCTGCTGTATCAACGTACACAAGTTGTCACCCCCGGTTATTTTGCTGCAGCAGGACTGCGGCATTGGGTGACATAAATGCAATGAAATTCAGAGTCACAAGTGAGCCTTTGCAACATAAACAGAATATCTAGTTGTTCCTGGTGGAGGTCTTGTTCTTGCTGAATGACTAAAATAGCAGCTTGGGACAGTTAATTCAAGTCATTTTGAACAGCAAAGGCTTCTGCCATGGCAGTAGACAACTTGTTTACAGTCTGAGCAGTCTGGATACTCTGAGTGAATCAGCCGCAGTGGCTGTGGCATTTATGGCGGCCACCAGGGCAGTAATCCCAGCCATGATGAGGCTAATTGCATGCCTTGTCCTGTGCAGGATCTCATTCAGAAGATTCTCCATCTCCATGTCCCCCGGACTCCTCCACTCTCTAGACAGGTTCACTGGAAGTCAGATTGCACAGGGGGCACTCTGAGGATAAATATATGTTTAGCGTTCATAGCAAAGGTTAGACAATTTGTGAGCCAGCAGGATGTGTTGACTGCACAAGGGATCTCTGAGTGATATTTATGCCAACAGTACCATTGATTATTAGCATGGCAAAGGGTGGCATAACACAAGCTTGAGTATAGTGGGTATAGGTAATAATTTGGCATAAAAGCAAATCCATAGTGAGGGTCTGAACTCATTATTAGTCCATTCATCCAGCCAGCTGCTGCTCATTTGACGGGTCTAGCAGCCAGAAATATTGGTGTGATATCTATCATGCTATACTGATTTCCTGCATAATGGTTGGTAATGGCTTGTCCTGTGTAGCAGTTACTGCGATAGCTCATATAGCTTTGGGGAATATCAGTTACATTCCAGGGAGCTGCACCCACTCAAGTGCATAGATGTTGTTCTTCCCCAGAGAAATTGCTCTTATCAAGGAGATAAGGTAAGGCAGGGACACATTGATTCCATGGGATGCTATCATTATCTGAGGGAGCTTTCCAAAAAGCATTGTTGGGCATGTTGGCAGCAAGGGTTTCTAGTATTTGCCACAGGGGAGTCTATGGATATAGGTAGCATTAACTATAACTCTAAGGTCAGTGAGAGACAGGCCAACATATGACTTATTATAGTTATAGATAATAGTTTCATTGGCAAGAGCAAAACAGAGGGGACTGTCTGGATTATGGGTTTCATTATCTACTCTAGAGAAGTAAATGAGCAGAGTAGGCATAGAAATGCTGGTATTTCAGGGTACCATCACCTCCTGGATGGATAACTGAGGATCAATAAGGTTGGAATTATTACAGAAGAACTTAGATAAATCCCCTTCCCAATTAACAACAGCTAAAGATGGTTGCCTAGTGACCAAAGCCCAATTTACCTGATGGGAGGCTTCACTGTTAGCAGTGAGCATTGCACACAATAGAATCATCATCATAAGCCCAGGAATGAGTTTGCCACCAGGCAAAGGGGACAATCTGGTGGCTTGGTCAACAGCACCTTTCATATTACTCCAGGTTACTTTACATGAGGTTTGTTTGCATCCTTGAGTCCTTTGTTTGTGAGGTTTATCCTTCAGAGTTAGTTCCTTTATCTTCTTGGTTGGTATTTTGGGAGTCCAGGGCTTGACTTTTCTGGCAGGCACCCAGCTGGGGTGAGGCTCCTGTTAACATATGTAAACCCTCAACCCATGGTTAGGAGGGGCCCCAGACCATCCCATGCATTTGTTATAGGAGCCTTTCATGAGACCATAGTAGATGAGAGGTCCCCATGAGGGGGGCCCAATGCTTATGGGCTGCTGTTTCTGTAGAAAATTTTGAAATTGAAAGAAAATTTAAAGCAAGTAAGGTTTTGTTCAAGGCATTGCAAGGGGACAATTGGTATAGTTTCCCTCCTCTGTTTTTTTAAGAGTCCCTGCAGCAGTCTTCCCTTTGTCAGGTTGCTTTGTGACTCCTGTGGTCTGGTCTAGTCCAGGTCTGACTTACCTACTTTGTCCTTTTGTGCCTTGCTTTTTACTTTCATTCTGTCCATTATGTACAGCGTAAGATGGTGAGTCGAGGGCTAACGAATGCCTTTGTCACTTTCCACCTAATATTCTACATTTCAAACTAAGGCCTTCAGCAGAACCTGGAAATGTTCTTCTGTTGTGTCAGGTGCTGCCAACATGGGCTTCTGGAGCAGTGTGAGGAAAGGTGCTGTTCAACTGTACATACAACTGGGAGCAGTTTCAGCCATGAGAATGTGAAGCTGATGTCAGCCTGCTAACATCAGCCTGTCTTATCAAAGGGAAAAAAATGTTTCCTGGGATATTTTTGGTGTAGACTGTTTAAATATAAAATTGAATTATATAATTTATTACATGAAATTAATTTTTAATAAACACTAATAGTACCTCATATCATTCTACCCAGTCATTATTACAGATAAAACATAAAAGTACAAATAACCGACACAAAATTACTTGCCTGTTGTTTGATTTTGTTATCAGTATCAACTTGCCCAAAAATCAGCAAGAAAAGTTAGACCTATACTGACATACGGCTGGGATCTGAATTATTTTGATGATTGGTAGTAGGGTTTGAACCCAGGGGCACTTAATCACTGAACCATGTTCCCATTTTTAATTTTTATCAGAGACAGGGTCTGGCTAATTTGCTTAGGGCCTCACTAAGTTGCTGAGGCTGGCCTTGAACTTGTGATCCTTCTGCATCAGCCTCCTGAGTTGCCAAGATTACTGGCATTTGTTACACCCAGCTTGAATTATTTTTTTAAAAGGAAAAGATGACATTTTGCAAAGGGCTGATTGACTATATAAAGTTGGACACTTAACAGTATCTAACCTTTTCTAAAAGAAACATTTTTATTTGAACATAAAATAAACTAATCAGTGTAACTTCAGATATCTTTTTTTAATATATTTTTTTTAGTTTAGTTGAATACAGTACCTTTATTTATTTTTACGTGATGCTGAGGATCGAACCCAGCACCTTGCACATGTTAGGTGAGCACTCTACTGCTGAGCCACAACCTCTTTTGCTGTTTGAATTATGGAGGTGGTGTCTTTGGGAGTCACATCTCTGTACTGGTAATTACCATGCGAGCTCACATGACCCCTCTGAATCTCATTCCTATCAATGATATGTGAAGTGGACACAGCCTTATAGGATTGAGGGTTGAGTGAAATAACACTTGGAGTGATTAACTCAGTGTGGGAGACAGTACTGTTGACTGCTGTGATACTCTGCTAAGCAGTGTTAGATCTAAGTAAAAATGTCTTCTTTATCATCTGTTTATTCCAGAGAACTTTTTTAAGGGAAGTTGTCAATGAATGTTGTCCATACTCCAGTGGAAATAAATTTCAAACATTGATAGTTGACTTCAGATGACCTTTTTTAAAAATCTGTGCAACTTTTAGGGTTTTCCTACTTTGTTTTTATGAGTTTCCTTTGGTTTTGCATTTAAATTTGAGGATGAAAACATACACAATACACTTTTAAAGTGCAATTATTATGCACTTTTATGCACCTGAAACTTCAAATCTGAACCTTGAACAAGTTCGTATTACAGTGGTGCCGCGGGGATTGTGTTATCTGACAGCAAGGATTTTGGTGGAGTCAGTAGACCTATAAGCATAACAGTTGTTCGGTATCTTTAGCCTTGTTCTTCCAGAACTTTATGTAGGACAGCTGGTCGTGGCTCTAAATTTGTATCTCAAACAAACCTTTTTTCCTGATCCCTCTACTTGTACGCAACTGCCTAATCACCGTCTCTTGGATGCCAGCTGTTCATGCTCCTGATCTTTCCATTGCTTAGGCCCCAAACCTGGGAATTATCCTCCACTCTACATCTAATCAAGTAGTTGTGTCATATTTGCCTTGGAATTGTACCCAGGATCAAGCCCTTTCTCCTTCCTGTAACCAGCCAGCTCTGAACCACCAGTGTTCCTTGGTTGTGTTGCTTAGCGCCTTCTTCCTCCCCCCACAAAAGGTCTCCCTGCCTCAACCTTGGCCCTTGTGCGGTCTCTTTCTCAGTGCAACTGCCAGAGGAAGCCTTGAAATCTATCCTGTCACTTACCTGCTCAAACTCTTGCGGGTAATTTTCTGTACCACCCGAGTACAAGCCAGAGTCCTTCCTGAGTCCCCAAAGGCTCTGCTGCATCCACCCGTGCTATCCAGTCCCTCATCCTGCCGACTTGTCTCTCCCACACTCACCCCTGCCCCTCTGCTTCAGCCACGTTTTCAGCTCCAGGACACCTGGAGAGCCTCAGCCCTGGCTGTTCCCCGGCCTCTAAACCCACATGCCTGGCTAACTCACTTCCTTTGCAGTTTTTATTAAATTTCCCCGACCTTAACACTATTTCAAAAGTCAGCTTTTTCACTGTTGTGACTTAATGACCCAACTAGAACAACTGCAGAGGAGGAAAAGAATTGGGGGGCTCACGGTTTCAGGGGTCTCAATCCATAAACAGTAGACTCCATTCCTCGAGGCTCAAGTGAGACTGAACATCATGGCAGAAGAGTGTTATCAGAGGGAGGAAGCTCCGTGATGACCAGGAAGCAGTGACTCCACTCACCAGGTACAAATATATACCCAGAGCCACGCCCCCAATGAACCACCTCCCCCAGCCACACCCATCTGCCTCCAGTTACCACGCAGTTCATCCCATCAGGGATTAACTCACTGATTAGGTTAAGGCTCCAGCCAAATCATTTCTCCTCCAAACCTTCATGGTCTCACAGGTGAGCTTCTGGTGGACACCTCAGATCCAAACCATAACCCTAATTGACAGTGAGGACTCTGTTTCAGTGTTCCAATTTAAATTCAGGTTGGAATTCAGTAGGTCTGGGGTAGGGCCGCATTTTTAGTAAATCCTTAGGTGATACCTATACTATTTATGGGCCTCATGGACCACACTGGGGAGCAGAGGTCCAACATGCTATGCAATTTACATATTCATTATGTCACCTGGTGTGTCCCCCATGCTAGACCAGAAGATCCATCAAAGCAGAGTCTTCTACGCATGTATCCCAAGCACCTAAACTTCACCTGCCACACGACACATTCTCAAATACTTTTATGAATGATTCAGTAGGTATTATTAAATATTTATATAACTACGTATGAAATCCCATCGTGAGTAATTGAAACTATTCAGTAATTTTCCATCTGTCTCCAAAAATTTTCCTTGATGTGGCAGACACAAAGATCTCCCTGCAGGGAAGCCTTGCTCCCAGCCGCTCCGCTGACACCCTCCTGTCTGAGCCAAAGTTATGCTTTTCGGCCAGTTTCTGAGTCAGGCAAGGGGGCAGGTGTCAGAAGGCAGTGTCCTGCAGCAGGCAGCTTCACCTGGGGGGCTCCCTGCTGGGCTGGCAGATACTCTTGTCAGGCCCCATCACAGACAGGCCGCTGCTCGCCCCCGCCCAGCTGCTCCATTTTCTTTGACAGGTGTTGGTCCCCCATAAACCTTTTGCTTCCTTTGCTCTTCCTCTGGTTTCCAGAGGATCCAATTCACAATACCTGAGACCAAAGGCCCCCGCCTACTTTTCTACTCTGGTTTGCTCCCTCCTCCCTTGCTTTAAAGGAACCTGCCAAACCCTGGCATGCACCACGTGGCCCTGTTCAAACAGTAATCCGCAGCCTCCTGAGTCTCCTGTGCTGGCCGGCACAGATCCACACAGTTTCTGTCTGGCCTTTTTAAGCTATTTCCTGATTTAAAATACAAATTTCCATTTTGAAGTGTGGATCCAGACTTAACGCCTTGGCACACCTTTGATAAGTGGTCCACAGACAGTGAGAGATGTCAATCATGCAATAACCACTCTTCAGGAAGTTTCCTTCAAAGCCATAGAGTGACAACAGAGTGAGAGGCCAGACTTCAACCCTGGCTCTGCCACTCAGAGACTGGGCACGAGTTTCTTTTGACTACATGTAAAATGAGGATAATAAGACCTCACAGGGGTGAAAAAAGATCAATGAAATTATACATGTACTGAGCAAGGAGTCAGGTATGTGGTGTCGCTATGACTAAATGGAAGTTAACTACAAGCAAGGCCAAGGAAAAGCTCTTTACTAAATAGCACAGAAGTAGTCCTTGTGAGACGTAGGTGTGTGTGTTAACCTATGTTGATTAAGACCAAGTTATCCAGGTTTAAAAAGAAAATTGAGCTGGGGACTCTATTCACAGTGCTTGGCCTACGTGGCCCTTCTGGAGATGACCTCCTGCCTCCTCTTGGCTCTGCCATGGTGGGGGTCATTTCTGTTGCTTCACTTTTTCTCTTGTTAAAATGCAGATGCTGTGGGAACTTGAAACTGCCATTTATCCTTATCAGTTACTGGTTCATTGGTTTCGGTGAGTTTATCAACTGCTACTGCAAGAATGGGTAACAGAATAGCTAAACTAACAGAAAACCTCTTTATCATAGAAACTTTCAAACCTATGCCCCGCCCCCCACAGGGGGGCCACCGCATGTCCCTCGCTGAGCTTGGCATTCACCAAGTCCCATTTTGTTTCACACACCCACTGGCCCTCTAGTATGTCAAAGCAAATCTCAGGCATCATTTCTGAGTGAGGGTCACATCTTAATATGTACCTCCAAAGCAAAGGACTTTGATTTTTTTTTTTTTTTAATTGTGGTATCCTTAGCCCACCTAAAAGTGTTGGCAATGACTTAGGGACCTAGATCATTCAAATACAAGGCCAGGGCTCATTCATTACTTTCCTTTTACACTTGAGTCGGAATCCAAATGGGGGCACCTCTGGGTAGATTTTAGTGGGAAAGGGTGAGAGTTGAGGAACAGAGAGCGTTGGAGCCAGTGCATAAGGAAGCACAGAGAGGAGGTTCTGAGAGCTCCTGGCCCTGCTCGGTTCCCTTCCGTTACTGCTCAGGGTTGGGGTCTCAGCGCCGCAGGCTCTGCAGCCCAGGAATGTGGTGCAGGTCTTCCTGAGGGCTGTGCCCTCCAGGTGCCGCAGACCCCAGACGCTCACCACCAATTTCTTCTTCCCAGGTTCTTGTCTCACAAATTCAAAGACTGAAATTCATGGACGAGGATGAGTGAGCGGGAGAGGAGGATTTATTCAGGTGTCAATAAAAACAGAATTTCCACAGAGGGAAAGAGGACTGGACAGTCCTGCCCTCTTAGTATGCTGGTCTAAAGGTTTATATGGCACCTGGGTCGATGCTATGGGTCCCAACTTATGCTAATCAGGGCTTGGAAGGGGGCAAATTCGACTGGCTAGGCCCACTCAGGTCTGCTGCCCTCTGCCCTCCCAGCAGGTGGCCTGGCTCCCGGCTTCCCAGGACGTTGAGGGCCACAGATTGCAGACGCTGGTGGGTTCCAGGCTGCTGGGCTGGCATTATGGGCTGTGCAGCCTGAGCCCTGTCATTTCCCCCTCTGAAGGAGTGCCCCAAGTACCATTAGGGGAAAGGGGTCATGACTGCTCTGGCTACTTCAGGCTGAGAAGGGGCACTGACGGGGGATGGCAGGCACAGTGCTTCTGCAGAGGCCCGTTCGGGGGCCCTCAGTACAGGGGAGCTTGGTTTTGAATTCCACCTGTAGGGCCATTTATAGGTTGGGCTTCTCCCACATCAGGGGGTCTAGAAGTCCTGGTGGCGATGCTCGGCAGCCGGGGAAACAGCTGGGCTGTGGGGGCTGTCCCCTCCACACCAGCCCCCCAGGAGCTTGCAGCCTGCTGAGGAATTGAAATTTGGCTCCAACTTCCTCTGGTTCTGATGAGAAAAGGACTCGTATCCACGTCAGTTTCAACACCCACTTCCTTAAGGTGAGGTTTTAAGTTAGAATCCTGAATAGGACTAGGCCTAGCAGCAGGTTGGGGTCATCGTCCTCGCCACCCAGAGGTCACCCTGATTCTAAAGTGGATGGAAGGTGCATAGAGCTACACGGGCTTAACCAGCTATGTAGGGGGAGCACCAGCTCACGTCAGTGGTCCCTGAGAACGGGAGGTGGAAAGGTGTCCCGGAGAGACCAGAGGAGCAGAGTGGGGTGCCCTGGGGAAAGATTCTGCCCGACGTGTCTCGGGAGTCACATTAGAGACACAACGGAGTTTTTAGGAGGGTCTTGGCATCCGTGACCAGATCAAGAACTAAACAGTGATTTTATGCTCCTCCCTCCCCAAATCTTGGTCACCCACAATAAAAGGGTCCTTCGCGCCCAAATGGCAGGAGGTATAGGTAAAAACCTATGAAGAGAAAATCCAAAGTCAAGCTGACCTTGGAGCCATTCACCCGGAAAGGTGAGCTCAGGGGTGCCTGGGAAGGCCCGGGGCTGCTCCGATCCCCACCGTGACCCTTCCAGGTGAGAACAGATTCCCACCACAGTGCACAGCTGCTTAAGGTCAGAGTTGAGGCAGCTCTCAAAGGCCAGCGCCACCCACGGGCCAGGCAAGGGGCAGGAACAGCCCAAGGAGATGGAGAAACCCTTTGCAAGGCAAAACGTTGGCCCAGAACATTCTCACATCTTCGGGACAGACCATGCCTCTGCTTCTCTTGTGCCTTCTGTTTCCAGAGTCTGCTCTCTATGTCCAGTGGACGGACGGACATGCGAGTCCCCATTGCCAGTGACTCAGACCTTCCTGGGTGGGATGGGGTGGAGTAGCCTTTTGAACACCGACCGACCTCCATTAACTTCTTGAAGGCCTGTAAAAATACTCACCTACTAATAAAAAGTAAATAGGCATTTTAACATGGGGAAATTCAGCATTTTTTGGGGGGGGATTGCATTTGTGATCAGAGTCTATTTTCTATTTATTCTCATCTATTTGCAATAAATGTGTTTTGGGGCCAGCTGGGTTTATGCTGTTCCCCAGGAAAAAAAAAATAATAAATGGGAATAGAAACACAATCTACCCAACCAGGCCGCTCCCCAGCCATTCCCATGGAGCCCCGAGCTTCCTAGGCATGAAATTGACTGATGCACACAGAGGCAGCAGGTGCGGGGCCACATGCCACTCGCCACTTTTTTCCCAGTGTGTGTTTATAATCAGTAAATGGCTGTGGACGTTTCAGTGGTTCCCTAATACTGATGGAGAGCGGATGCCATTAGAACTTGAACTGGGATCACCACGCAGATGGTGGGAATAAACATCCAATTCCACACACAGTTTTGTTTGTCTCACTCTTAAAAGATCAGCTGAGTGTCAGGCTCCAGGGTGCCAGCAGCGGGGAGGGGGAGCCGGGCTGCTCTGGCTTCCAGACTGGCTTCCTGCTGAGAGCCAGGACAGCGGGCTGCCCCCACCTGGAGAGGTTCCCGAGCAGCAGTGGGGACCCTGGAGCCACAGCCAACAGCTCCGACCCCCTCCTCACAACCAGAACGTGCCTCCATTCCACAATTCTTGGGGTTTGCCGCCCCCTCGCTCCCATCAATTGCAAAGCTGCCCCGACCCAGCCACCCCAAAACTGGCTGAGCCCTGGCCTCTCCTTGGGTTCAGCATGGCGACATCCCCAGATTCGACTTCACGTACTCAGCCTCCTCTGATGTCCCTCCGATCGGATCCCATCCTCCCTGGGGTCTGTTGCTTTACCACATTGTGTGGGACCTTAGCAGGTTTTGTTTTGTTTTTTTTTTTTTAAACAAACAATCATCAGTTAACTTGTTCAGGCTAGAAATAACCCATAGAGGTAAAGTGAACCTGGTCCACAAAGGTTTGCTTTGCCAGGTTTGAAACAATAGAAATGTCTCTGAATCATGTCGTGCATTGGTGTGGACGTCTTCCCGGGTCACACATGCTTTGGAACACAGCATCTTGCTTTGGTTTTCAGACGGTCTTTGGAACCACGCAGGGTGTGCTGAGCACGCTTATTTTCAACCCAGCCTCAGAGGATCTTGGTGATTGACATGGTTTGTCTGGCAGGGTCTGTGTTTAGGTCACTGTCCGTTGCTATAACAGAATGCCTGAGACTGGGTGATTTATAAGGAAAACTTGGGCTCACAGTCCTGGAGGTGGAGAGGTCCGAGAGGCAGCAGCTGCTTGGCTTCTGGCGGGGTCTCTTGCTGCTTCAACTCATGGCAGAGAGCAGGAGGGGGAACAAGGGCTTGCACAAGAGGGGACACGAGGGGCAGCCTTGAGTCATCACACCCAGATCTTGCACATTCAAACCACACAAGGAACCCTGGGCCGGACTCGGCTCTGACGCCCACCTGGCGCTTTCTTGGAGACACTGCGCCAGGAGTTAAGATGGGGACCTTCACAGCAGAGCAGGGCTCTCAGCCATCTTTTCCCCTTAAAGGGCCAGGAGGAGATCTCAGGCTTGCTGGCCACACTAGCTGTTGCAGATACCGGAAAGCAGCCGCGACCTGTTAGTGAACGGGCATCGTGTGTTCCAATAAAACTTCATTGATGGATGTGGAAATTTGAATTTCATATACTTTTCATGAATCTTGAAATGCTCTTCTGTTGATTCACTTTTTCCAATCATTTAAAGGTGTAAAATCTATTCGCAGCTCCTGGGCCATACAGACGGCGGCTGGTTGGATCTCGCCCATGCCTTGCCGACCCTTCTTTAGAGCCGGATCCGCCCTCTGCGGAGTGTGTAATCCGGCGGGTTACCTGCATGACCACGCTGGGGGCAGCCAGAGCCTCCTGCAGCGGGGACTTGGCATGCAGTGAGGTGACTGTCGCATTGCAGCCCTCAGGAGAAGGGAGGGTGGCGATTAGATGATGCTGAGTCCCGGGAAGTTGTTGGTCCTCCCCAAACACACCCCTGGGGCTCTGGGCTCTCCATCACCTCCCCAGCCTTACGTGCACCTCCTGAGGACGAGGACTGGGAACTGGGAAATCCTCCATCCCCAGCACCCCAAGGACTCAGTCCCAGGCCAGGACTCAAGTTCAGGGGGCTCAGACGGGCCTCGGGGGAGCCTGGGTGGGGAGCTGGGCAGTGCAGGTGCACAGGGAGCCGCCAGGAGTCCCGAGTGTGCCCACTCAGCATGGAGCCAGGCAGCGTGCCCACACCTGGCTGGTGGTGCTCCCCTCTCTGAAGCAGGAACGTGTGATGGTCACCTGTTCCTGACCCAATACCCAACCCCCTCAAGGTCCCACACCTGGAGCCCTGCAGCTTGCAGGCCCCGGTGAGAGGGGCTCTCAGGACCCAGGGACTGTCCCCCCTCCCAGCCTGCAGTTTCCTGCGGTCAGCTGAACCTTTGCACCTGCCCAGGGCACTGCTGGCGTCCTGAAGGGAGTGCTGAGTGCTGGGAGCCGAGGGTCGGCCTGGTCCTTGACCACCCCTCGGGACAGCCTCGGTGCCTGCCCACCCCCTCCTGGGCCCTGACGCTGCTCCCTCGCAGGCATGTGACCAGAAGCGGGGACACAGAGGACAGCAGACCGGCTCCTCCTGTTGTCCCGCCCCCTCTCCTGGGCCAGCCCTCGGGCTCCCAACCAGTCAGTCCAGCAGCAGCCCCCGCCCACTAAGCAAAGCTGCACAAACCACAGGTCAACCATGGTTTAACTTGCCGGGCAGTGGGACCCCCATGGCATGGTTGGAAGGTGGAGTCCGACTGAGGTTTACTGAGCCTGGCCAAGGGACTCCTAGTTTCTTATCAATATTCCCCTCTCTCCCTGAGAACGCCAGTTTTAACTGGAAATAATGCCACCCTTCCAATGGATTAAACTTCCCAACTGGCATAACCATGTGAGATACGGTCAGGCCAGTGAGATGTTAGCTGAATCACTGAATAGGACTGTGGGAAAGTTTTTTTTTTTTTTTTTTTGAGTGTCCTTAACAAAGAATTCACATGTGATGACTGGAGCTCAAGCCACCATCTTGGACCATGAAGTGGGCACACGAAGCCTGGTGGGGTAGTGAGGTGGAAGTAGATGGGGGCTCTGATGATGGATGAAAGGTCCACGACCCCCCCCCCCGCCCCAGGGTCACACCCTCCCGACATGGTCCGGAAGAGGAAGATACGCGGCTATACACTAAACCATGGTTTTGAGTTTATCTGATCCAAAGGATTCAAGTCTCATCCAAGGGGTGACAGACAGTCTCGAGGATGGCCATGTGGTCCCTGCCCCTTTACACTCATGTTCTATGGGTTCCTGGAATAAGTGGTGGCACGAAGTCAAGAAAGGTGAGACCTGAGAGCCGTGGTCCGAAGATGTCTCCTGCAGTGACATGTTCATGCACTCTGTGACTTTATCGTCCCCTACTGCAGACGGGGAGATGGAGGGTCACGCTGCCTGCAGAGGGACATGCAGGGTGGGGTGGCTTGAGAATCCCGGCCCTGGCCTCCTCCCTGTAGCCCTGCACAGCAGTCCCAAAGTGCACAGCAAGGCAGCACGCAGAGGGACTGCCACCCAACCGCAGGGCCCTCCGTTCCCAGCCAGGGTCTGTGCAGCAGTGCTGCCTCTCTTCACATGTGACCTTCACGTGGGGCGGGGCTCTGCAGGAGGCTTCCCAGTAGTGCTGTCCTGAGGGACAAGAGCACTGCAGGAAGCGGCAGGTCTCTCCACCTGCATTTCATTGGTAACATTTCCTTGGCCATAAGACTGGCCAAGATCCAGGGAGAGGGGACACAGACTCCCACCTTTGTAGGAGTGTCAGAATTTGTAGATGTGCTTAAAACCAGTCCCCATATCAGCCAGGCATGTATTCAGTAATGATCATCTGGCTGGTAGGGCTCCTGGGAAGAGATGGGACACAGACATGATGGCTGGAGCTCATGCAACCATCTTAGACCATGAAGAATCCACAGAGAGACACCAGGAGCCAACATCACGGCACCTATAACAGGGAACAGGTAAGTCCATCTTTCCAGACCTAACTGGTTGAATTCTGGAATCTGGGAAGCTCAGGAGGCCTGTGTTGCCCTGTGTGTAAGTACCAGTCATCAGAGCTGGCCGGGTCCCCTCCCTGTCTCTGAGGACCCTGTGGCTGCTAACATTGAGCCCCCTGACTTGGGAAGAGTGGAGGACGTGGCCCAGGGCAGGGGTCCCCAGGCACAGGGGTGAGGTCAGCCGTGGAGGCCCAGTGCCCCAGGGAGGAAGGCCATTAACCCAGGCGCTGCTGGGAGCTTTGGCACTGACCTCTGGGAAGGGAAGGCTTTCCGGCCGACTCGCCTTTCCAGGGTCCAGCCCACTGTCTGGAGGGAGTCCTGGAGGTCCCAAGAGCTGTGGGACAGCCTGGGTTCGGGGGACACAGGGCAGTGAGGCCGAGCTCCCAAGTCCCCCAGGGCTCCCTCCACCACTGCCCACCTCCCACGTCCCTCCCGGGACAGGAGCCATGGCCCAAGAAGGGTCAGCGAATGGTCCAGGGGACAGTAAACGGGAGCACTGGGAGCATGTTCAGGGCCAGGCGGGCCAGGCGGTGTCACGTGGAACTGTTGAAGCGCCACGCCCACCTGCAGGGAAACAGTCTCCTCCTGCCTGGACATGAGGCAGTGGGTAGGACCGGAGTCCCCCTCCTCTCATCCTCTTGGTGAGGAGGGAGCCTTGGGCTGGAGGCTCTAGGACCCTGAGCGACAGCAGAGATCCCTTCTTGGCTGCCTTGCCCTTGAGGATCAGAGGCCAGGGACCCCAGGAGGGCGAGCTCCCAGGGCCACCTGCCCGCCCCGTGCTCCCCAGACCTGCCCTGGCCTTCCGGGCAGCGGGAAGGTGGCCCTAGAACCGCGGAAGTGGGCGGTGAGTGCAGCTCCTCTCGTCTCTGCTTCTCCCACTGGCTTTAAACCGAGGACAAAGCGCTTTTCCTACGTTGAGCAAATGGTTGGTCCTTAATGGTTTCTTGGGGACCCTTAACCCCAAACTCACCCTGTGACCCGAGGACACGGCGGGGAGAGGTGGTCTGCCCCGGCCAGTTCCCTAACTAGGAAGGAGACCGACGGGCAGAGGCGCTACCTCCGCTGGGCTTTGCCCCAGGGCCCTGGCACCCAGCCCCGTGCCACTAAAAGCCACAGTCGGAGGGACCCCAACCTGACTTGAACCCCTGACCTGAACCCCGCAAGGCTCCTTGCAGCCTCCGCTGACCCCATTTGTGTGAATGATCATGTTTCTCTGCAGGAGCATCCACAGGTGCCCCAGGATGCTGTCCCCAGGGGGCTGCGTCCTGCTGTCCCTTCATCAAAACCCCCAAATCCAGAACGAGTATCAGACAGGGGAACCGCAGGCCGGCAGGAAGCACAGAGGTGACCCAGGGGCATGTCCTGGGCTCAGTCCCAGGATAAAGGCATGGGGGGGGGGGAGTGACAGGGAAGGGAGGGGCTCGGGAGGGGCCACGGGAGGGACAGGTGGGAGGAGCGCTCAGGCTGGACTCCAGACCCTTTCAGAGTCACACTCTGGCCACCCACAGGCGTCACCAACTCTAGGGTGCCATGGCAGCAACACCATCCCCCCGGCTTCTCTCCTGCCCAGAGTCAGGGGCTGGGGAGGGTCCCCAAGGGCAGGGCAGGGCTGGGGGAGCCGCTGACTGGACTTGGCTCCCTCCTCTGTGGTTGACATCTGTGTCTGTTTCTTGGGCTGAGTGACCAGGCTGCACACTCGGGGAATTCAGGGTCCTGGGGCTGGAGGCTCAGGCCAAGGTCAGCGGCTGCTTCCTTCCAGAGCTGCAAGAGCCTCTCCAGGCCCTCCCTCCCAGCGCCCTGTGGCCACAGCACCAGCTCCCGGGCCTCGACGCCCCCTCCCACAGCCGGCGTCTGTGCCCCAGTCTCCCTGTCTAGGAGGACATCAGTTGTTCTGGTCACCAGCGTGACCTCATCCTGATGATGACATCCGCAGTGACCCCACTTCCAAATCAGGCCACACTCGGGGGTCCCGAGGGTCAGGGCTTCCTCGTGTCCCGAGTGGGGGACCTAGTTCCACCCAGGCTCCAGTCTTCCCTCTGGTGACTCTGCCCGGGCAGCCGTGGTCAGGCCTGTGGTTCTGGAAGGGCAGATGGGGACAGAGTTCAGAGGAGGGAGGGCCAGGGTGACCTCCAGGTGAGGAGTGGCAAGGGCAATGTCCCTGCCGTGGTGACATGAGAAGGGATGAGGAGCCCACCAGAGCCTGGGGTCGGAAGTGCCTGGTGGGAGGGCGGCTGGGGCTCAGAAAGCCGGGCGGGGCCACCTGCAGGGGCTTTACCAACAACTGACCACCTGCTGCAAAAAACTGAAACCAAAATGATTTCCCATCCTCCCATCATCAAGGAGTTTTGCATCTCATCTGAGTTGTTAATCTCAGGAAAAGTGACAGAGGACAGACAGACCCCGTCGCAGTGTGGATTAAGGTGTGGGTGTGAATGCTACCTTGGCCCCTTCTTACTGCGTGACCTTGGAGAAGTGACCTGCCTTCCTGGGCATCAGAGTCCTCTGCCCGAGAGGGTTGATAGCAAGCTGCGTCACCCGGCTGTGGAAGGACCCCGTGTGAGCCCAGAGGAAGGCCCTTGGCCCAGTGCCCGGCACCCGCGTGCTCCTGGGTCCACGTGGCTGTGTTCTGTGGAACGTGAGTGAGTGGGGAAGCCCAGAACAGGCCCTGGCCCCGGGCTTCTGGCTTCTCAGGCTCACCTTTGAGCAGGTGTCCAGGGACCTGGCTGGTGATCCTCAAGACCAAGAGGACGGAGTGTCTGGAGAGTTTAAACTAGTGCCACCCGGGGCTCAGCCAGCTTGCACCCGGGACACTGAAAAGCTGGCTGAGGGGCCACAGAACCACTGCCTGTGTCCCCTGAGGAACGTGAGCTGCCTGAGGGGGGAGGGCGCCAGGAACAGAGTCTTCCTCATTCTTTAGGGAAAAGGGTGAACTGCAGCATTCCCGGACGGGCATGTAACCATCCCTCAGGGAACGATCCGACGGCTTGGGCCCGTGTGGGAGAGAGGGGCAAGGACCCGCGCTCTCGGGGTCACTAGGAACCAGCCATCCCAAGCCGCTTCCCTCCCGTGATAGGGAGCAGATGCCAAAGACCCAGGGGAGGGCTGGGGATGTGGCTCCAGCGGTAGCGCGCTCACCTGGCATGTGGGTGGCCCAGGTTCGATCCTCAGCACCACATACAAAGATGTTGTGTCCGCTGAGAACTAAAAAATAAATATGAAAAAAAAAATTCTCTCTCGCTCACTCTCTCTTTAAAAAAAAAAGACCCAGGGAACTTAATCGTGGGAGATGTTACTAGAGACCCTCACAACAGCCTTTGGGACAAGAAACAGCAACGTGATCTTCTCAGCTGGGCCATTCCCTCTTGGGTTGTAGCCAAAGAGTCTCACATGACAATCAGCCCGAGGGGAAGGTCCCCAGAGCTGACTCCCAGGCGCCAACTCTCCACTCACTGGGACACAGGCTCGCCTCCGCTGAATCGAAGATTCTCTTTCTCCGCTGCTCTGAATGCAGTTTCAAAGATTTTCCTGTTTGTTTTTGAAGCAGATTGAAATATTTACAACACATTTAGGATTGTTTCATATTTGCATTTAAAAAAATTTTCCCCCCGAGTGGTGACATATTTAATCAAAATTCGTTGGATGCTTCATGTCATACAGAAGCCTTCCTGGGCCTTGCTGATGAGGGGGGAAGCTAGCGGGCCACCAGGCATTATTTTCTGCTCTTGTTGTTTTAAAAAATAAATAAACACTGCACATGTTAACTGCCCATGCGTGTGCACACACACACACACACACACACACACGTTTTCTTGGTACCACCTATGTGTCAGGCAGTGTGCTAGGCACAAGGGGATTCACAGTCATGACATTGGACGGAAGCGACTTCTTGAGCCCAAGTGCAGAGGCATTTCCCGATAGCCCAGGAGCTGCGGGAGCATTTTCATGCCAGCTCTTGCTATACATCCTCCAAGGTTTGCAGCCACCTTACCCTTTGTGCTGGGTTTCACTTTTGAAATAAAAGCTGATCTCCTGAGAGAGGCCATAAAGGCAAAATTGCAGTCCAGACACTTTTTTTTTTAAGCAAGGAAGGATGTTCACAAAGGAAGTCCCGAAAGATCACATTGGGCCAAACACTGGGAAAAATCCAAATAACCTTCTCCCCTGCCCCCAACCACTGAAATGCCACCCGGCCCCCAGACAGGGCGTGCCAGCTCTCGCCCACCTGAGCCGGGCTGCTCCTGGCCCTTGCCACGGTGTGAGCTTGTGGGACCAGCTGGGTACCCTGTCCCTGAACATCACCAGGATGTTTGTTCTACATTGTAAGTGGAGTGAAACGGAGCACAGATCATGGCTGTTACAGGCTCAGCGCGGTTGTCCCACCCCCCCTCCCGAGTTCCCCGGCAGTGCCTCACGGCTCTCTAAAGGGTGTTTTCTGGACAGACAGACTGCATAAAACAGAGAGAGGAACCTCCTCTTCTTCCAGTCTGGCAGCTCGGCCCCCTCTCAGTCCACACCGCCATCCTCCAAGTCAGCCGCGGTCCCATCCGTCAGGGGTGACCAGAGTCACTCAAGCAATCCACGGAGGGTGTTCACGGAAACACAGGGTCGCTCTGAGCTGCCGGGAGTGTTTGGGAGGTCAGTGCCATGTGATTTTTGTACAATGGCTGAAACGACTGTCTAGAAATAAGAACCTCGCCCCCTGACCTGGCGCAGCGGACCTTGATCCTGGCAGCCTATTAGGAGGGAGCACCCTGAGATCTTTGAGAAGACACCAATGCGGGACCCCATGCACGACGGGTGACCCAAATCTCCAGGGGCTGGCCTGGGTCTCTGTGGTTCCTTAAAATCTTTCCGGGTGTTTCTGAACCATTGGGGTGTCAAGAGCTAGGGGTCCCACATCAGAGACCTGGGTATGCAAGTTGGTTGTACCACAGAGTTTTGAGGGAGCCCTGGGGGCACTGATTAAATTCTTTGAGTGGGGGTTAGAAACTACCTAAGTCAGATACCATCCATTAGTGCTTGGAATATAGTAGGTGCTCAGCAAATCCATCCATCCACAATTGTAGTCAATTCCTGGATGCTCTCTACACAGATTCTGTGTCTCTCTCCCTCTGCTTTCTCATCATGATGCCATGTGTCCCCTGTGTGCCCAGTGAGTCTCACCCCCCCTCCAGGTGACATCTCAAGAGCCCTCAAGAAAGCCTTCTGTGAACACCTGCTCCTCCTAATGCTAAAGGAGATGCATGCAGGTTGATGGCACCGTCAGGCGTCTCTTCCCTCGGGTGTCACCCCCTCCTGCACTATGATTGGGTTTCATACCATCGCTTCCACTTATTAACCCATGACCACCTACAGGGCAGGGCCTTCAGCTTCCATGTCTACATGAAGGTGGTGGTGAATTCATGTGTCATTTTGGCTGGGCCACGGTGCCCAGAAATTCGGTCAGACATCATTTTGAATATCTCTGCGGGTTATTTTTGTTTGAGATGAACTTGGATGTCAGCAGACTTCGAATCAAGCAAATTGTCCTCCATAGTAGGGGAGGGCCTTACCCAATCAGTCGAAGGCCTAACTAGAAGAGAAGCAACAAAAAAATTCTGACCTCCCCCAAACAAGAGGGAATCCTGCCAGCAGGTGGCCTTTGGACTCAAATGTGGCCTTAGCTCTTCCTGGGCCTCCGGTTGGCTTTATCCACCCCACAGTTTTGGGCTTGCTAACCTCTATAACTGAGTGCATCTCTTAAAGTAAACCTTTGCCTTTATATGAACACATTCTGTTGCTCTGTTTCCCTGGAGAACCGCAGCTAGTGCAGTCACCCCGCAGAGTGGCCGCAAGTCTTGTGAGGACATGAATGGTGCGGTCCGTCCTTTCCCGGGAGCTCCTGGAAGGATGTCTGGGTTCGTGCCTTGCAGAGAGCAAAGCTCTGCCCACATCATTGCTAGAAGTGCTCGCCCCCCCTCCCCCTGCATCGCCACCATGGTGGCAGCTGGTTCCAGGGCTTGTGCCACCGCTGGTCTGAAAGTGGCCTGCAGCTCTTCCTCCATGACTGCCTCTTCCCCGACCACCGAGTGCTGAGCTGACCCCTGCTGTCCGGGGCAGCCTCTGGGCCACGTGGTTTGCAGTCGTGCCTCATTGGGTGGAAGGAAGCCGTGGGGACGGGGACCAGGTGTTCCCTCTTCTTTTCTGTGAGCCCATCATGCAGCCACTCAGAAATGGCAGGCATTAGCAGGTCGAGGGGGTCTTTTTTTGCCCAGGTGCCGGGTGGTAGGAGAAAGCCAGTTTTCCAAATTAATGATGTTGCCAAGACATGTCCCCGTCTCTATGAGAGGCTCTGCTGAATGAGGACAGTTTCTGAACCAGTGACAAGCCCCAGAGGAGAAACTGCCCCGATTTACTGCAAGTCCAAACAGCTTGGCTTCCGCCAGAAGGTTGGCGCTGCATTTGAAGAACAGCTGGAGCTCAGTTTGGGTTTGGGTTATTAGTCATGAGTCGGGCTGGGAAGGGTGTCTTTGGGGAGATGGGGTCTTGGGCAGGGGACCCAAACTATGGTGAATAACCCTGACAGCCACGAGCATTGCTCAGCAGATTTAACTGCCTCAGCTGGGCCTGTCAGTCAGCCAGGGCTGTGCAGCCTCGGGAGACAAGAAGCACCGGCCAGCCCAGGGCCAGCAGCCAAGTCCCAGGCTGACATTGGGCCTGGATTGAGCTTCCTTGTTCCCTGGTGCCAGGCCATTCTCAGAGGCTCAGAGCTGGGCCAAGCAGGGAAGGCCACGGAGTCCTGCCGTGGTCAGAGCAGAGAAAGCCCAGGAGTCCTTCAGAGGGACAGCGTGGGCATCAGCACACCGCAGGAGCCATCGCAAATGACCCACAGGCCTCAGAGGCTCGCCATGGGCCAGCCCAGGCCCTCCACGAGCTCCGGTCCTCCTGGGCAGAGTCAGTAAAGCACCAGGGCTTCCCGAGGGCTGTTCTGCTTCCCAGGCCAGCGGCTGCTCGGGTGGGTCTTGATACGGTTTTGCTTTCCCCTCTTCTTCTCGGCCTCCAATCCCTCTGCAGACGAAGATGGGGTCTGGGAACTGGGGTCATGTCTTTCAGTACAGAAAGGTCCAAAGAAGATCAAACTCTCCATCCACCAGAAACGAGTCCTCTGAGCATCGTGACAGTGACACTCAGGAGAGCTGGCTCTACGTAGGTACTGTGTAGACGCTCTGGTGTAGTTCTACAGAATGAGGATTTTGCTGTTTCCCAATTTGCACTGTTTCGGAAAAAAAAAAAATGTCCTTACTGATAAAGGTCACGGAAAAGCTGACAAGGGAAGAGAAGCACTAAACGTGGAGCTTGTTGTGTGATCGGCACGGGTTACCCATCCTGCCACCATCGCACCTGGCACAGAACAGGCAGTGGGTAGGCTGCAGAGAGGGGATCAGACGGCTCCTGGGTGCTCCACCTCGGGTGAATGTCCCGCCACGGCTCCGCGGAGTCCAGATGCTCCCTTTTCCCTTCAAATTTTAATGTTTCTGAAAGCCAAGTTCATCTTACAGCGAGCTGTACACTTAGTGAAGTGTATTTTTGTTGTTGTTGTTGTTGGTCCCTGAAAAGCGGTTAGGGGATCAATGGCGAGTCCTGCAATCAATGGCGTTTGCAATCGAGGGAATTGCATGTGTGGCCTGGGGTAAATCCTTTGCTTTCCTGAATCCTAACTTCCTTATCTACCAAAGGGGCAGGAGTGTTGTAAATATTGAGGATGTCCATGTGGCCTTAGCGTCGTGACAGGTACCTTGAATTTCTCCAGGGAAAGTCTGAGTTTCATAAAATATGAGTCAGATGGGTGTTTTGCTGGAATCGTCCCCACACCGTGTCCGCAGGGTCAGTCCCACATTTGGCTACTCATCCTTTCAGAGGAGAATCGAGAGAGGAGACTGGGGAGGCTCTGTCTTCTTGACATTTTAGTTGATGCTGCAGGAAACCTCTTCTTGTCTCTTGGGAAAAGCCTTCCCCAGCCCGGGGCGACGGGAGAGAGGCGCCTTCTAGCCCCCACCAGGGCGCATCCTGGGGCTCAGACGGCTCCTGCTCCCTTGGTAAAGACTACGAGCTTCTGCATGGGATGTTCCCCCTGCGTTAAAAATAGCAGGGAATTTGACTCATTTATGGAGCATCTGGCTTTTTTTTTTAAACCTAGGGCAGCGACTTGTTCTATTTCGACATCTAATGCTCTTTTTCCTGTTATTCTGGGTGCACATTAGTCAGTGCAGCTACGTTGCACTGAAAGTCTGTATTTGCTCTGAAGCGGTCACTGGGTACCATCTCGGCAAAGCTATCCAGAGCCTTCGCTGGGGTCACTGCCGGCTCCTCCACTGACTTGAGCCAGGGCCTGGGTCATGATGGAAATGATGCCTTCAGATAACACTGTGAAAAATCACGCCTTTATGAACAGCCTCTCTCCCCTTCACAGGCTCAGTGCAAGTCTCAGCCACGTTTAAGTCGGCAGGCTCACGCATACTATGAATAAGCTGGAAAACAGACATTTGGGTTAAAATGGAAAACCATGGCAGAGGTAGGTGCAGAAGTGTCAAGGAGATTGAGACATCTCCCAGGTCACAGGTCCAGGTCCCTTTCCTGCTGACGGGTGGAACACACCACAGCCTGCCTTGTCCAGGGACCAACTTTTGTGGATGTCAGCAAATGGTTTTTCATCTCTGCTTAAGCCACCGCAATAGGCCTTCCGCTATTTGCTGTGGGGCAAATGGCTTGTCTTTTAAGAGTTGATGTGACCTTTGAAAAAGCAAAAACTTGACCACGAGGTTGGGTAAATGAAGTGGGTGATGGAATTTGTGTGTGTGTGTGTGTGTGTGTGTGTGTGTGAGAGAGAGAGAGAGAGAGAGAGAGAGAGAAAGATTGATTTACTTCCTCTAACCACACACTTCCTGCCTATGGTTACCACCCAGTTAATCCATATCACTGTCTCCAGAGCAAGCAAGTAATTGTAGCAGGTTGGTGCTGTCTCTCTCTCCAAACGGTCTGCCTATGTCTTAGCGAGTGGAATCTGTAAATGGGACCTTATTGGACAAAAGGGGTCTTTGCAGATGTAATTAAGTTAAAGATCTTGAGATGAGTTCCTGCTGGATTACCCTGGTGGCCTTATATCCAACAGTGAGTGTCCCTACAGGAGGAAGGCAGAGGGAGGTTTGAGACCACAAAGAGCAGAAGGTCCTGTGAAGTCGGAAGAGGAGACTGAGGACCCAGCCACCAGCCCAGGAGCACGGGCAGCCGCCAGAGCCAGAGGTGGCGACGGAGGACTCTCCCCTGGAGCAGCCGGAGGGACACAGCCCTGCTGACACCTGGATTTTAGGCTTCTGGCCTACACTTCTGAGAGCATGCATTTCTGTGGTTTGAAGCTGCCACGTTTGTGGTGGTTTATTACAGCGAACACTTTCTTGGTTACTTTATTACAGTTGATTCTTTTTTTGTCTTGAAAACTTGGAACTAAGACAATTCCCAAAGAAACAAGAATTTCAGAACTAATTTCAGTGGTGACAGTTTCATTGAACTCAGTGTCTATTTTTCTCTAAAGCCTACTTAAAATAGTTCCTTATCAACTTCATCAATCAAGGCCCAACTAGGCATGTAGAAGCCACTTGAGGTATTTGTAGAGAGGAAATTTCATGCAGGAATTTGTCACGTTGGTGATGGAGGGGCTGAGAAGTCACTAGGCCACAGAGAGGTCACCCAGAAATTAGCAGCAACAGGAAGCCTTGCCACTCCCAGGGAGGAGGTGCTATTACCCGAGCCCAGGGGTAGGGCCACCTGCAGGGAGCTGGGAGCATGGTGGGCTTACGTGGGGGGACTGTGAAGCTGAGAGGACACCTGAGGTGGACAGGGGACGGGGGGGGGGGATGCCAAGCTCTTCCTTCCTCCACCTTCTGTCCCTTGCTAGTCCCTCTTGCTGTGACCCCAGCCAGCAGCTGCCCGACGAGCAGCCTCAGTCCCCAGAGGACAGAGCAGGGGAAGGTGAGGGGACCTTGGACTGAGCCACCCAGGACCTGGACCGTCTCCTGAGGACGCACTTCCAGAAAAGCTGCCCAGGATGCCAGGGCTGGGGTGGGGGTGGGACAGGGTGCTCTCCGCCTTCCCAGGAGACTCGGTCCCATTCCTCTTCATGTCCCTCATGGCAACAGGGGGATGCTCCCCGAAGAGGTCTGCCGCCCAGTCCCTGGACTCTGTGAGTACGAGGCCTTGATTGTCCAGATGTGATAAGTTAAGGATTCTGAGATGGGAACAAGAATTGCCCATTGTCCCAATGGACCACAGAGGGACCATAAGAGGGAGGCAGGAGCATCCCAGATGAAAAAGGAGAGGGACGACGAAGCAGGGGTTGGAGGTTAGGCTTTGAAGATGGAGGAAGAGGCCCCTGGCCAAGGAATGGGGGGCCCCTAGAAAGACAAGGAAATAGCCCCAGGAAGGAGCTCAGCCCCACCAGCAACCTGAGGCTAGTCCAGGGAGGCTGGCCAAGGGCTTCTGACTTCCAGATCCCTGAGATGATACACAAGCGTGGGCTTAAAACAGTTTGTGGTGGTTTCAGTAGGAAAACATCCATGGGACCACTTCAAATGTTAGGGTGAAACACCCCGCCCCGTTCTGTGCCCAGCGGAGACTGCGATGGACCCAGTTCCTTTTTCACACGTTCCTCTGAGCCTCTCTTCGCCACGAGTGTTCAGGGCAAAGACAAACAGCCAAGCAGCTACTGGCTGCGGCTTGATGCCATCTGGGGGATTACAAACCACTCTTGGTCCTAAGTGGTGCTTGGATGGTTTGTGTGGAAGTGTGACCCACACCTACGGAGCAGGGGTTGGTCCTACGCCTGCACCAATCAGACAGTCCCACTGAGTCCCCACCACGCCCCTTTCCACCTGCCAGGTGTGATTGCTTGGCTCTGGTAGTTGGTCAGCATTGCTTTGGAGGCTATTGATTGAAGTTGTGAAAGTCTTCTGCTATTCCTGGAGAGTCTTCGTTAAATGAAGCAGGCTTGATTCAGGCAAATGAAGTGGGAAAGAATGTTTTCTAAAATGATAGCTCCTGTTGTTGCAAGATTTCTGTAATCTAATTAATGGCAGAGGCCTCAAGCTCCTGTCTCCATTCTAGAGAAAAGGAAATAAAAAGAGGAAAGGAAAAGCACCAGGAACCCATTCCTTTTACTCCTAAAGACAACAGACTAAGAACAACAGCGGTGATAGGGACACAATGATTGATTTCACTGCAGAGAGCTTACCTTGAGAGCGGTCTTGCATATCCTTTTCTCGTCACTTAACGAGAGAGGTTGGATTGGCCAGGTTTTCATAGGAAGCAGTTAGGTGTTGGCAGGTCAAGTTCATGCAGGTGGGAAGCATTGGGCTGGAACTCTTGAATCAAATATTTTAAGTGCTATATTACTGTTGCTTGTATTTGGATCTGAGAGAACACCCAACTCAATAAACTAATTAAAATAATAATAGTAATAATAATAATAATAATTTACACCTGGCATACATTTGGTTTTTTTCAGATAGTTTTTAATGATATTTATTTATGTATTTTTTTCTTTTTTTTAATCATTATTTTTTTTTATTGGTTGTTCACAACATTACAAAGCTCTTGACATATCATATTGGCATACATTTGTTAATGACTGATCCCAGTCAAATGTCATGAGTGAAAGTGGTCCACCCAGCCACAGCCCACCCCCAGGCCAGTGACTGCCACTCGTATTCCTGAGCGAGTGTTAGTTCCAAGAGGCGAAGCAGCTTCTGGTTTGGGAAAGAGCAAATGTCTTGGGCTCGTGGGTGGTGGGTTCGTTCGATCCTTCAGGCCTTTGCTGAGCAGTCATTGCTGAGGGCTCACCTTGAGCCAAGTACTGCACAGGGCAGAAGGAGTCACAGTCCCCTCTCTTAGCCGAGGTCATTGGCCTCTCCCTAGGGCCTGCCCCCACAGCCCACCCTGACAACTTGGGAAAGACCATAGGCTTACAAAGTCCAGACCCGAAGGGGACCTTGGAGGGTTATCTTTATGTGAAAGGGGGCCCGGCTGACCAGCTGGACTACGGCTAAGAGTCGCAGAGGTCTGAGTTCAAATTCCGGGTCGGTGCCTTCCTAGCCAGGCTCTCCTCGCTGTGCCTGCTGGGTTGGGGATGATACTCGTGTGTACCCCAGAAGGCAGGGGTGAAGTTTAAAGACGAGATAAAGCGCTTCACTAAGGATCTGTCCATAGCAAGTGCTCGATACATATTCAAGCTCTGTATCACTGTCACGACCCTGCTCCTCCTCTCCATTACTGAATATTTAATGTTCGTGTGTCCAGTCCACAGGGCAGGTGCCTTCGGGATTGGTGAATATAGAACTGTGGTTGTATGTGCAGATCCCAGTCCTCCCCCTCCTGGTACCACGGCTGTCCAAGCCCCATCATGCCCTCCCAGTGCCCCAAGACCTGGCCTCCCCGCTCCCTGCTTGGTTGTGGGGTCCATCCTGTGAGCAGCATGTCCTGTGGATGCTGTGTGGTGGTCCTGTGACTCCCCCGCCCTGCCCGCTCCTGCTGCCCTGGACATCCAGCCTGCAGGTCCCCGTCTGCACCCCTCCGAGCCACCCCACAGCCTCCTTTCTGCTCCTTGAACACACCGGGTCCTCTCCTGCCCCAGGGCCTTTGGGCCTTCTGTTCCCTCTCTCCAGAATGACCTCCCCACTGTCCCTGGATTTGCCTGTCTCATCAAGGGCCACCTCCCCACATCCTTGCAGAGCACCTCCCGGTGTCTCCTTCTTTAGCAGGGAAGCTCCAAGAACATGCCAGCCCCCGGGGCCCGGAACAGAGCCTGGCGCAGGTCAGGTGCTCCATGAATACCTGGGAAGAAGGAATGAGTCCCTCGCAGCCGTGGTTTTCTAATAGGAGCTTGAAGAGACAAACTTTTATAATTCAATGACGTGGTGGATTCTAATTTTTAAATTGTACCTGCTTGAGCTAGAATCATTTATCCACAAATTTATCCATTGTCTCCAAAAAGCTAGGAGACAATGACCATCGCCCTTCCACAGACACGGGACACAGCAGTCGGAGGACCCTTTATGCCCAGTGGTCCCAATATGCTAGTGAGAAAGGGTCCTGCACCTGCAGCTGCCTTGGCAAGTCCAGGCAGATTGACCAACCCAGGGGGAGGCCAGTGCCAGGAAATTAGATCTCCAGCCAGAGAGGCAGGTTCGGTGACTCTACTAAGAAGTACAGTGTGTGCACATCCAACATGCCTGAGGACATGGCTCTGCAGTCTTCCTATCTGCCCTCCTGTCCCTGCACCCTTGAGGAAGGTGACCTGGGGGAGAGGGACCAGTGTGGCTCTCGGCACCAATGCTTGTGTTGGAAACAGATGGGAACCTGGCTTTGGTGGCTCATGTAGAAAAATGATGCAGATCTCAGTGGGAAAGCTGGTTTGAGGGTGGCAAAAATCCTACTGTTTTATGTATAAAGAACATTTAGATATTTGTACACATTATATGGGGGCAGGACTCAGGAGAAAATAAACATTTAGATGAGGCCTAAAGTTCACCTACCTAACAAACCCTTCGAGGGTGGACTTGGTTCACCACTTCCCAGTCGGGGAAACCGATCCTCCTGACAGGGTAGGCTGCACTCGAGTTCACCCAGCTGTAAGTTGGAGAGCAGAGAATAGAAGTGTCAATGTTCCACGTAATTCCAGAAAAAAACTATTTCTCATAGAACTGTGGAAGGTGCCCAGGGCCAGTGAGTGCTGCTGGACACCCTGTGCATTAATAGAGAATACAGCAAAACTGGGAGTTCGGGCCTTCCAACTCTCCATCAGGAAGCCTCTGACTCCTGAGGATTCTGACCCCTGTACCTGGGGGAGGGGTCTCATAAACACACCTGAGACCTCCGGTGATGCCCCTACCATTCACCTGTCCTCATGTGAAAGCACAAGGCAACGAGGCAGGAGGAATCAGACAGACATCACCAAGCACTGCGGGGAGATGTGAGGAAAACAGGGAAGAACGCGACTGCAGAGAAACCACCAGGCTTCCAGGACGGGTCTCCATGATGATGAAGGATAATGCTCCAGCTTTGTCCCTTGAACACTGTGTGACCCAGACAAGTTGTCCAACCTCTCTGAGCCCCAGTTCCCTCACCTGGGAGAAGGCTGTGAGAACTAGTGAGATATTCTGAGAATGGGCCTTCCAGCCTCTGTTAACAGAGATGCCAGTGTCTCCATGACCATCCTTCCATACTCTAAGAGAGTTTCCTTCTCCTAAAAGTTCCGTCTTAGTTTGTTTTCTGTTGCTATAGCAAAATACCCGAGACCAGGTGATTTATAAAGAATAGAAGATTATTTGGCTCACGGTCATGGAGGCTGTAAAGTCCAAGAGCAGAGCACTGGGATCTGGTCATGGCCTTCCCGAGGCATCCCAACATGGCGGAGGACATCCCATGGCAAGACAGAGCAAGCCTGACACCTCAGGTCTCTCTTCCTCTTCTTACGAAGCCACTAATGCCACCACAAGGGACCCATCCTCATGACATCATCCAACCCTATTCACCTCCCCAAAGCCCCACCCCCAAAACACAGGAATTACCTTTCTCAGGTGTGGACTTTGAGGGGTGGTGGGGGACACAAACCACGGTGACTTTTCTGCTTCATTACAATGTTTCATTTGTCCCTAATGATGGGGTAGTGGGAGGGGACAGGAGCCCCTGAGCTCAGATGTAAGTGTTCGGATGGATCTGTCCTCTGTGGCCCCAGAGAACCAGCTGGACAAAGACCACGTCCAAAGAGGAGGGAGATGCTGTCAGACATACACTGTGTCAAGTGCCTTGCGGTTCAGCCACCGTGGGTACCTTGGGGTCTTCTCTTCCTCCCCACTCCTGGGAGCCCAGCTCTGAAGTGTCTCTCAATGACCCTCTTTGTTTGTTTGTTTGTCTGTTTTTTAGTGGTGCTGGGGATTGAACCCATGGCCTTGTGCATGCGAGGCAAACACTCTACCAACCGAGCCATATCCCCAGCCCCTCGATGACCCTCTTTGAATCTAGCTCTTTTCCCCCCAAGTGTTTGAATGTTCCATTTTTATTTTTTTTTTACAGGAAATTAAAACGTCCTGTTACTCACAGTCAGTGTTTGTGGGTTGTCATTCTCTCCTCTGTGCCCTGTCCACAGGAGCCAGCGCAGACATGTGGCAATGCCACCCTCATTGGAGAAAGCAGGAAATGCAGGGGAGTCCCAGAGGCTGATGAACTTGTTACTTAAGTTCTCTGAGCCTCAGTTTCTTTATTGCTAAAACAGAAGCAGTGCTATTGCTTAGATATGAGGGTCCCCCAAAAGCTCATTGTGAGAAATGCAAGAACATTCAGAGCCTAAGTGATTGGGTTATGAGAGCTTTAACCTAACCAGTGGATTAATCCACGGATATGGATTAACTGGGTGGTAACTGTAGGCAGGAGCGTGTGGTTAGAGGAGGTGAGTCCCTGAGGAAGTGCCTTGGGGTTTATACCTTGTCTCTGGGGAGCCCCCCACCCCACCCCCAGCTTCCTGTTGCCACGTCCTGAGCTGCTTCCCTCCACCATGTCCTTCTGCCACGCCTGACCTTAGGCCTAGAGCAATGGAGTTGGCCGTCTGTGGACTGAGACCTCTGGAACCGTGAGCCCCCAAATAAAACTCTACCTCTGTGTTGTTCTCATCAGGTCTTTTGGTCACAATGATGAAAAGGCTGACTAAACCAAACAGAGATTCCTGATGTGAGAATTAAATGACATTGGGTTTGCATTCTTAATAGTAAGTGGCAAATGGACAAAGTAAATTCTATATCCTGCAAATGTAGAATTCACTGGTTCAAGGAACAGCACAACCCAGGGACACACAACGTCAGATTCCACTGACAATGTCAGCAAAGGATGCTCCTTACACACTCAGGGGACAGAAAGGAGGCCACCCCAACCTGGGTTAGGTGCTGTTCCACCACTTAACTACACGACCCCTTGGAACTGAAGACCCACTGTGTGCTTACATTCCGTGCATATCAAAAGGAAATAATTCATTTAGTACTCATTGTTCCATTGTTGGAAAATTTTAAATGTTTTGAAATTTGGGGGTATATGATTTTTTTTTCCAACTGGAAAATTTATAAGGTACAAGGATAGAAGTAATAGCTATGATGAAAATTTTCTGCTATAAGTATGATTACAAGTATAAAAATACGCCACTCTATATCATGGTATAAGTATAAAATTCACTACCGTATTTCAAAGACGTGGTGTGAAGAAAATAAAATATTTCTGTAGTTTTTACATCAATGACAAGATGCAATGAAAACATCTCGAATCTCTTAGGGGTTGGAATTGTGTCCCCTCCAGGCCACGTGTTGAAGCTCTAACCCCAGCACCTTGGAATGTGACTATTTGGAAACAGTCGTTGTGGATGGAATTCCCTGAGATGAGGTCATTCCCAGCCCAACAGACTGGCGTCCTTATTAAAGAGCACCTAGTGAAGGGGCAGTGACCCACTCTCAGGGAAGACAATGTGAGACCCCATTCCTAAGCCTTGGAATGCCGCAGAGGGCCTGCCACCACAGAGGCTGGGGGAGAGGCCTGGAGCACATTGTCTGTCCCAGCCCTCGGACTGTGGGCAAGACATTTCTGGTGTTTCCACCACTCCGTTTGTGGTTCTCTGTTACAGTCCCCTTAGCAAGCTGACACATCTGGGCTAAATAAAATATATTATTAAGTCCCTTCTTTATTGACTTTCTAAAAATGTTAACAAAAGGTTTGAGATTATACACACATCATCCCATGTTGCTCTTCCATGTTTCTATCCCATGTTGCTTTTCCAGGAGTAAAGTCCAGATACTGTAGGACACAAGACAGGGGACTTGACCCTTGGGAGTGGGGTTGGAGAAGGGAGGCTTAGACTGAGTTGGGAGATTCATGACGGCTTAATTAATGGAGAGAAGCAGGATGTGGAGGGCACAGAGCTAAGGGATGGTGTCTTCTCCTGAGCCACCTCCCCAGCCCCTCCACCCCAGGAACAATGTGGCCAAAGCTGACCAAACTGAAACACCCTCTGGCACAACGTCAGTGGATACCTGGGGGCAGTCACTGGCTGCATCCCCCTCCCCTGCTGCTGAGGGGCGCTGAGTGCAAGACCATGCTGTGGAGCTGGACAGAGAGAAAGAGGTCCACGGCTTCTGGGGGACGTCCCGTACCACTGAGAGCTTAGAGTTAATAACTCATCTAATTATTTACAGGTGTAAATGGTTCAGGCTCACTTGGAAGATGAGACGAGCTGTCACCACACTCAAAGATTTCAAGTTCCTAAAACATTCCCTGCTCATTGCTCAAGGGAAACAGCTCCACTCTACCCTGGGGAGCCAGTGGTGACTCTCAGGGTGTCCTTTCCTGGCCAAGATGGACCCGTTTTTTTATTGGATTATCAGAGATAGCAACCCCACAGGAAATTTCATACGGGACCCATTAGATTCCCATCTATGGCCAGAAGCGGCCTCCGTCCTCCATCCCAACACAGTGTGGACTGGGCAGTCTGAGACAGGAGCATGGACCCATTGTGCTCAAGAAGATGACTGAATGAGAGCGGGGGTGGTGGAGAGCAGACTCAGGTATTTATTTCCAAGCTAAGCCCTGCCACCTTCAAATATGTCTGATTCTTGTGAAAAAAATTCCCTAGCTGAGTGCAGTGGAGAATGCCTATAATCCCAGCAACCTGGGAGGCTGAGGCAGAAGGATTGCAGGTTCAAAGCCAGCCTCAGCAACTTGATGAGGCTCTGTCTCTAAATAAAAAATTTCACAAAGGGCTGGTGATATGGCTCAGTTGGTTAAGTGCCCCTGGGTTCAATTCCTGGCACAAAAATAAATAAATTCCTTTACATTTTGAAAAATGGACACATGGCTGGTTAACCCTGGAAGGACATCTCTGAGGTCATCTGATTTCCCAGTCATCGAATTCCCCTCCCTCTAGGCTCCATTGGAAGTCCCTACAGCAGGGTGCTCTCGTCCCTCCCTTCACTCCTTCCTGGAGCCATTTGGGGAGCCCAGAGAGCCCCGGAGGTGGTGAGGTTCACAGAGACAGTTAGTGCTGGCGTCTGTTTTGTCTGAAGCCTCCTTTCCTCTGATGGAAGCAGAATTAAACAGCTGACCTTCACAGGCTCCTCTCAGACCAGGGGTCCGAATGGCCCAGGGGCCTGGAGAACCTTCAATCCTCTCTTGTCTCTCTTTGGGTGGCTTCTCCTCTTCATCAGCCCTTGTGCCAGGTGCTCCAAGCCCTGTGGTCTCCAGGACACGTACGTCCTCAGTCCCGCTGGGGGAATGCCAGCCCGGACCTGGGTCCTCCCTTCATTCTTCCTCGTCACCATCCATCAGTCATCCCGGAGGCTGTCACGGGCACCGTGCTGGGCGATGCGGCTGGACCAGAGAACCCAACATGCTGGGCTCTGTGGGGCTCCTTTGGGAACACTGGGTCTCAGTGCCACCATCCTCCAACAGGGGCCATTTGAGGCTTTCAGGATTCAGCAGAGAGCAGGGTTCTGCCTCCAGGAGGCCACACCCTGGTGAGGAGCATGCATTCAACAAGCCAGGAAATGGACCCACACGAAGTGAAGCAGTGGGGACCCTCCCTAAGGAAACTGCATGAAGGGGTGGGGGGGTGGGGTGGGGTGGGGGGTGACGGAGGGACCCTTGAGAGGGGTGGGCAGGGAAGGCCTGTCAGAGGATGAGACCTGCACCAAGCAGGGTAGGTGCTGCTGAGGGGGGACGGGCCGTGGGCATCACTCCTGCAGGGGGAAGCCCCGCTGAAGGAAGGCCTCTGTCCTCGGCCCTGTGTAGGGAGGGTTTGTCGGCAGGTGGGAGTCTTCCCGCTCGGTGTCCTGAGGCCCTGCCTGCGGGTGCTCAGGCTCCTCTGGGACGGCAGGCAGAGCGGTCTGCAGACTGCAGAGAGCCAGCTGAAGGAGGAGGCCCAGCACACAGCCCCCTCCATCTCACCTCCTGCAAGTCCTCCATCTGATCAGGAGGGGGAGTCGCACCGACCAGAACTGCTTGACCACAGCCTCATGGTCCCCGTAGCCATGAGTGTGAGCAGTGGGACTCCTGTCACCTGGCACTGGAAAAACGGGTCAGCAGCCAGGACAGAATGTGCCGCCCCCGAGAAGTGCCAGCAAGGGCCAGGGTGCCCACTCTGCTCGGTACAGACACGTGTACCCCGGGGTGAGTACTCCTGTGGCCAGCACCATACAAAGGGGATCGTGGCCACTTCCTCCCGAAACACGCTATGACAGTCCTTCTACGTTCCACACCAGCTCCAGCCCTCAGCTCCCCAGCCTCGGCCCTCCACAGCTCCGGGGCAGCCCCCTGCGGTACCCCCCTTGGCACCCAGGACAATGCAGCTCTTCTTTCTGCTCCTGTCTCCTGGCCCATTCTGAAGGGCCCACAGCTTCACCACAGGAAGGGCCCTGGGGCTGTGGGCTCTGGGGCTCCCTGCAGCACTGAGGCCTGAGGCGGAGCCCGACAGGTGCCTCAGGGCAGCATCAGGCCCGGCTCCCCCTTGGCTGGGGGCTGCCTCCGTCCTCTCTCCACCTGCCTCTCCTTTCTCCTTCCCTGGGCTTCGTCCCCTCCACAGCCTCTTTCGCAGTGGCCTTAAGCAAAGGCCCAGCCAGAGAGTCTGTGCTGGCCCAGCCAGGGCCTCCCCAGATTTGACTCAAGTCTTTGGCCCGTGAAGGGCCAGAGCCCTGCCGTGACTCCTGCAAATTAACCTGAGGAGGGAGCTTTGCTTATCTGTATCTGGGTGCTCAGGGTCCCTGTGCCAGACCCTTGTCAGGTACATGGTCGATGTCACCAGGTGAGGCCTCAGTGTGAAGGCTGCTTTGGCGACTTCCTCTCTCTCTCTCTCTCTCTCTCTCTCTCTCTCTCTCTCTCTCTCTCCACACACACACACACACACACACACACACACACACACACACACTTATTCCCTGTCCAGAGCATGAGTACTTTCTCAAATTTCCCCAGAGGCTGGGCAATCTTCACGGGGACTTCCTCCTCTCACTGGGTCTCTGTCCTTCTGTCCTTCCTATTTATTTCTCCAGCTCCCTGAATGAATAAACACATCCCTACCTCCCAACACCGATGACCTTTCTCCATCTCTCACCCAAACCCATTCCTTACCCCGGACTCGTGTTTGCATTTCAAATTCAAATTTCCAGCTAGTGCCCAGAGAATGCCCTCTCAGGTGGTCCAGCCAACCCAGTGGTGCCCCCTGCTCTTCTCCCTCCCAATATCCCCTCTTCCCTGTTCTCTGTGTGCTCTCCCTGGCCAATGGAGTCTTCAATCTCAAATTCACCCACCTTGGGAGACAGCATAGGGCTGGGACTGGGCTTTCAAGTCAGATGATCTGACTTTGTAAGCTGAGTCTATCACTACCTGTGCAAACTTAGAAAAATTACCTACCTCTCTGAGCCTCAGACTCTTAACCTGTAAATGGGGGATAGTATCACCTCCAGGCAGAGCTGTTTCAAGTCCTAAGATAAACTTACGTATAGTGCCCGGCACCTAACAGGCATTAGACAGTGTTCACTGTTGTTTTTACTGTTGTTATTAATTGGTGGCTTTATCCATTCCATTTCCTCCACGCACAATGTCCCTCCTCCATATCTGGTGGTTTAGAGCCTGTCCATCCTTCCTGACCCAGCTGCAAGGATAGAGCCTGGGAAGCCAGACTTGACCTTGCAGATTAGAAGGAAGCATTCCCTCTCTTCCTCTTTTTCTTTGTGTGTGTGGTGGGTGAAGCCTGACGTCCTACGCAAGCTGAGCAAAGGATCTAGCTCCGAGCCACACCTCCAGGGCTCTTTGCTGTCCTTGGGCCCTTTTGCTGTCCTTTGTTACCAACTCCTATAAAGTAGTGAATGTATAAGAAAATAATTGCTGCTCAAAGTCTCTTGGATAGACTTGAATTTTTCTGAAACAATCTTTACCAAGCTCCCCTTGTTTTGGTCACTGACCAAGTCCAGTTGTCTTTCTGAACCTCCACAGCCATTGTCCCCCCGCCGTCTTGCATTTCTTCAGGGACTCCTCTGCTGTACTTGTCTTATGCTGAAGAGCCCACTCTTTGGCTCTTTACAGACAGGGCTTAATCCTCATCCATCTTGGCAGCCTCGGCCCTTCGTCCAGTGTTCTCCCAACTCAAGCCGCTCAGTAGATCCATATATTGGGTAGATGGACTTGTCTGTAGATTGTTGTGGTTTGGCCGTGAGGTGCTCCCTAAACTCCGGCATTAATGCAGGAATGTTCTGAGGTGAGATGATCAGAGTGTGAGAGCTGTCACCCAGTCAGTCCACCCTCGTTAGAATGACCTGGCTGGGTGGTCACTGTGGCAGGTGGGCATGGTGGGAGGAGGCGGGTCACTGGGGATGTGCATGGAAAGGTGGGCCTTCCCTGGGCCACGCCCCTCCCCTGCTTCCTGATCCCACCATGACAGAGCAGCTTTCCTCTGCTGACCCCCACCACAGCATGCTGAGCTAACTCCCCTCGAGGCCCAGAGCCATGGGGTGGGCCCATGTGGACTGAGACCTCTGAAATGGTGGGCCCCAGATAAGCTTTTCTTCCTCTAAGTTGTTCTTGTCAGGTACTTTGGTCCAAGTGCTGAGAAGCTGACTAACACAGGAGTTGACCAGGGAACAATGACAGAATGAATCCCAAATCAGGAAGAGTCGTCAACTCCCAGGTGGCAGCAAATTTCTAAGAACTATCACCACTAATATTCTCTTGGCTCCAGAAGGATCTGGAGATGCGTCACACCTTTACTGAGCTCCTATTGGTTTACATCCACCCACCAACAAAATGTCCTTTTGACCCTTTGTGGCAGACCTGGAGCCTGGCAGCTCAGATTCTCCTCTGGAAGGGGCTGGCTGACCAGGGGCTGGCCGTGTGCTGAGGGGATGGGCTCCAGCTGTTAGTGCCTAGGGATCCTCCTTGACCAAGCTGGGCAGTGGTAGGAGGCTCAGCCATTTCCCCTAGAGGTAGCTCTCCTCTGGGGGGTCTCCCCCTGGGAGCGCCAGGTGGACAGGCAGAGACCTGGTATGTCTGCCTCGCTGGGCAGCCTGCTCCTCTAGCTGTCTGAGGTAGATGGCCACCCCTAGTAAGCCTTTTGCATTTGACTCCAGCTTCAGCCTCCGCTTCCCTGTGATCCCAAACAGCACACTCTGCAGACCCGAGTTCCAAGAGCCCCAAGAAAGAGCCCAAGGGCAGACCGACCCTGCACATTCACACCAGGAAAAGAGAGAGAAGGTGGGGCTGACCTGATGACACTCATTCTGGCCATACCTGGTCACTGGAAGCCTCTTCCAGTGGCCTCTCCATGTCCCAGGAAGGACCTGGGTCTTTTGTTTCTTTGGGGGAATTCAACTGTAACTACATTGTCCAAAATAGTACAGTAAAATCAATCAGAGGGAATGCTATTCTCATGGCAAATTTCCTGATTTCCCAAATGAGTCTAAAGCCAAAGACATTATTGATGAATCCTATTATTCCTCTTGGAGGATAAAAAATAAAGATAAATAGTGCTGTCTTGGATGGGCCCCCAGGGGACTGCGGCAGCTCTGGCTAGAGGGGAGGCTGGGGTGGGTGGGGGCCGGCTCGGCCCGCGGGCCCTTTCCTGGTCCAGAGGCTTCAGGGGTGATCTCTGCTCTCCCAGGGTGACTCTGCCGTCTCCTCTCTGTCCCCATCAACCCTCAGCAACTCTCTCTTGGTTCCTGGGGATTCTTGCGTCCAGCCAGGTCTCCTTTGCCTCAGTGTGGACTTGTTGAAGGTGTCTTCTCCAAGGGCTGAAAGAACAGTCATATTAATGTTGCTCTAACAGCAAAGAGATGCCTTCGAAAGCCTTGGGTTAAGATGAAGGAAGGCATGGTAGGTTCCAGCCTTCTAGAACCTTGTGGAAGGCATTGATACCATTTCCCCACTCGTCCTGATACCCTCCAGCAGGACTGTTGGTGGAGCAGTCTTTGACACGTGGACATTAGCTTCCTGATCATGGACAGGCCATTTGACCTCCAAACCTTGGTTTCCTCCTTTGAAAACGCCTGCTCCAGGGCAGCTGTGAGCCAGAGTCGAGGTTGAGATAACGGGGTGAGAAGGCCTGGTAAACCACGCAGCTGTGGCGTGAACGTCAGATGCCTCACTGAGCCTCCGAGTGCTACTTCTCTTCTTCCAGTGAAGGTCAGTATCTTACCAGTGCTCAGAGCTTGACATAGAAACTCCCAGAACTTTATATGTAACAGAGGGCAAACCTAGGTCCGACAGGAGCTAAGATGGCCTGCTGGGGACAGACGTGGGATTTACAACCATCCTCTCCTTAAAGCCAATGTTCCTGTGTGTCAGCACTTGGGCCAATGGACCTGACCCCTTGCCCTTCCTTAAGTGATGGATCACCCACTCTCCTGCCAAATGAGCAGTCCTCAGGAGCCACATCGATTCTGAGCTCCAATGTCAATGTGAAGATCAAGAACAAGGAGTCAGGAGGTTCCTTTAGGGATGAGAACTTATCTGGGTGCAGGGACAGGCCTGGTCTTTCCCTGGGGGAAGGACAGGATGTGAAAGTTTCCACTCTCTTGTCCCCTGGCTGGCCTTGGGGCACTGCTCAGTTGCCTGGGGGCTGCCAATCCAAGAGCAAGGTGTCCACCTGGATTTCCTCCATGTGCAGGGCAGGCTGGAGGCAGCAGGAGACATCTGCCCACCACCGGATGCCAGGGTCTAACACAAGGGCTGGTCCATGGGAGCCTCGGAAGGATTTGTTGAACAATTAAACCAAGCTTCTCAGCTTTCAGAGAAATGCACAGATTGTGTCTCCTGGGGCTGTTGAAAGAAGTTTTTGGGAAGAAGTAAGACCCTTTTGAGGTACTGACAGACTCCTCTGACAAAGAAGGGCCTTACTTCCTTGTATATATTTCAAGCTCTTTGAGGAGAATTATCCATGGCTAATAGCAACCATATCTATAACCTATTCCTAATCCACCTCCATCAATCCATTTCAAAACCCATATTCATAGTGATTTCTGGCTCAATAGGTAGAGACCAACTAGCTGAACACACAATGGACTAACTCATATGGCTTATAAACACTTTCCACATTCTTGAACTGATTTCAGTTCCCAGCAATCCGGGGTGATGTGCACTGTCTCCTTCCCTTGGCAGAACAGGAAATCGAGGCCAGAAAGATGAGTGGTGACTGAGGGGTTCAAATGAAGGACTCTGAGGGCACACTCCACGCTCCCTGCTGTGCCGACCTCTGGTACCAGATTCTGAAGAGCTCTGGAGAGGGAGGCCTGGGGAGGCTCGGAAGATAGCTGTCCTTGCTTTTCTTCTGAGCAGCCTTTCCTCTAAGACTAGAGGAGAGACCTAGGGGTGGGTCGGGGGAGCAGAGGAAACCATGGTCCACTTTCTGATTTCAGGAACTCTGCGTGGCATCACCCCCATGATGTTTAGCTTAAGTCTGAGAGCTATGTCAAATCAGTAACGTGCCAGAGACGGAGAGCCCTATAAATATGCAGCGCAGGCATTGCCAATACTGCCCAAGGAACACGTTTTGATGCGGGCTGGGGCAGGTCGAACAGAGGATATCTGATCACAGAATAACTCAGATGTGGTAGGACAGAAAAATTATAAGTCCCAAATATATTTGATTTAGCCTTGATTAAAGTTAAGTGGGGACCAAAGGTCAGACAGCCTTTAATAGTAAGAATCTTCAGATTCAATATTCAGAGTGCAAAGCACTGGATTAACCATGGTTTATGGATAAGAGAGGAGCTTAGAGGATATTTACAGATCTATTATTATACATTTAAGTTAAATCTCTAATTTTTTCTTAACTCCTACTTCTGAAAGAGAATTTCTGCTAAGACTCTTCACTAAGAAGAACAAAGAGATTTCCCGTACAGTTATTATGTTGACTAATAAACTCCAGTCCATGGAAATTTGTTATAAAGTGCACCCTGTTTGTTTTAGGAGATCTTTGCTCACAGACCCTCCACCTGCCTGTGATCTGTCCTCGCACAACCCAACTGAAAGGCTGGCACGTTCTCTTAGAACTAGGAACATAGCTGAGGCCTTCGGTCTTGTAAACATAAATAAAGTGCAAAACAAGTTACCTGTGAAATGCGGTGACTCGTGTGGTTAAGTGACTCTAACTGATTACGATTGGATTTCAGATGAAGTAGGAAAAAACAGATGGGAAGGTAACAGCGTAGCGAACTCAGCACAGAGAAAATTAACAAAGATGGAAACAAAATGTAGAGAACTAAGGTAGAAGAAAGAAAATCAACAGGGGCCTGACTTGGTTCCTTGAGTGAATTAATAAAATAGACTGATGCTATTATTCAAGAGAATAAAAACAAAACAAAACAAAAAAGTGTGCATGTGCAGGGGAGGCAGGATTTCAAAATTTCTTGAGCAGGGGGAAAGGAAAGGACATCATAAAATTGGGGCGGAGCACGTGGTGAGACAGTTGTGGTAGTTGCTTATCTCAGTCGCTGCATATGGCCTCTGTTCTTGGTGATAACTCAGTGGATTAGTTAGGATTTGTTTGGGTGCAATGGGCCAAAACCCAGATTCAGAGAAGTTAAGCATCAGAGAGCACGTGTTACCTCACATAACTGAAGAGTTGAAGGGTAGGCTTGATTTGAGACTCGAGCAACACCCCTGAGATCCCTCTCAGGTGGGGCCTCTCTCTGCATATGTGGATTCGCAGGCTCACGTCACACAGCTCCCAGGTCAGTGGCACAGAGAGACTCTGTTCCCAACATTTCAAGAAAAAATCCCAGTTAAGGGATTTTGCTAGCCCTGGTTAGCCCAGTTGGGTGGTGTATTCATATCTAAAACAGTCACTGTGGCTGGGGGATTGGAATGTTCTGGAATGCTATAGTCTAGCTGAGATGTACAGTGGAATATGGAAGTGTTGGTCAAGTGAGGCCCTTGGACTGGACACTGAGGAGGCTTGATTCCCTCCCAGGCAAGATGGCGTCCTGTCTCCATGAGAAGGTGCAGCTGGCATAAGCTAAGAGAAACCCACAGGAGTCCCTTATGCTGGTGGAGGAGGTGACAAAGGTCACTGGAACTGTGACCAGGGTCCCGAGGGCCTTTTAGTTGACTTAGGAGACTCAGGAAGAACGCATACTGGCAGCCCTTCAAGAACACAACTGAATTCAAGAGGCCCATCAGGGGCAGCTTCAAAACGAGCTCCAGCCTCTGACACCACCAAGTTCTGGAGAGGAAATGACGGGGAGCCAGGAACCACATCCACATTTGACCAGCAGCCAGCCCCAGAGTGGCCTATCAGGGTGATGTGGTCAGAGAGGGATTGGCAAACTCTGGATGTGGGGGAGGCTTTTAAAATTTTTTTTTAACCCCAGGGAATCTCGTCTGTATTCATTCAAACCAGGAAATACCTTTGAGGTTTGGATGAATAATTTTTATTCGGTTGTTACAGTAAGCATTGAAGCCAGAGGCACTGGGCGGTAGCAGAGGCCCTCTGAAGCTGAAGCTTACGGTCCTGGTGAGGGGACCAGGCCGGGGGTGGAGGTGGGATTTGGTTGGAAAGTAGGGGAGGGGGATTAACAGCCTGATGGAGTCTCGAAGGTTCTCACAAGATTCATAGTTTGGTTGAGGATTTGAAGATGATCTGTGATCTAAAAATAGATTTCCCAAACTGCAGTATTCTTAGATTCACCGCCTTCTGTAAAATTTCTGCCGTTCCTCGCTGCCTGTTCCTGGGCTGGATCTTGTCCCTCATGTCTGGGATTTCTGAAATGTCACTTCTTCATTGCATCAGCCAACATTACAGCCAGGGCTTCCCGAGGAAGGACCACAGCTTCCCCTGGAGTGAACATTCCCATTATGCCAGCTCCTCTTTCCAGCCCTGAGCTCCACCTGGGCCTGTGGGTGCCTCGAGGTCACCTCAACTCAACCTCCGGACACCACATTCCCGATACCGCTCTCCCCCAACCCTCTGCTCTTCTAAGCTTCCTTGTCTTAAGAGATGGCTCCTCCAGCCACCCACTGGCTCTGGACCACACCCGTGGACATCTCACTCATCTTTTCCCCTAAATTCAGCCCAGGGCTGGGGATGTGGCTCAAGCGGTAGCGCGCTCGCCTGGCATGCGTGCGGCCCGGGTTCGATCCTCAGCACCACATACAAAGATGTTGTGTCCGCCGAGAACTAAAAAATAAATATTAAAAATTCTCTCTCTCTCTCTCTCTCTCTCTCTCTCTCTCTCTCTCTCCTCTCTCTCACTCTCTCTTACTCTCTCTTAAAAAAAAATAATAAAAATAAATAAATAAATAAATTCAGCCCAATGGCGAGTCCTGCTGATCTTCCCTCCAAGCTGCACCTTGAGCGCACACCACTCTGCATCTCCTCTGCTGCTCACTGTGCCCCAGCTGCACCATCTCTCTCCAGGACTCGTTCCTCCCATTCTGTACCTGATCATCTGGAATAACCACATTGAAGCACACGTGACATCATGCCTGTTTGATGGGAGGGGTGGACTCCCTATGGCATTTAGAACGACAGGCAGGCTCCTTGCTTGGCCTACAAGTCCTGTGTGATTTAGTTCCTCCCTACCTTTCAGATCTCATCTCACCTTCTCCCTCTCCCTCCTTCTCTGTGCACTGGCCACCCTGGCCTTCATTTGAATCCCTCCAAGCATGCATCTCTTCCTGGTCCTGGGCCTTTGCACATGCTCTGCTTTCTGAGGACACTGCCCCTTCCTCAGCCTCTGCCTCTCCCCTGGCTCCTTCTCCTCCTCATGCTCAGTGAAGTCCTCAGTCAGGCTTCCAGCCCCCCCTTCCCTCCACTCAACTAGGGTCTCCCCTTTTCTCTTCCTTCATGGGTCCTACCATCATTTATCATCACATGTGTCTCCCATGAAGGTGGGGACCATGTCTGTCTTTGCCATTGCTTCATATGGACGCCCAGCAAGCACCTAGCAACTTCTCAGTCTATACTGACCCCTGAACAGACCAGCAGCGGAATGTGAGTGTGCATGATTGGATGCTATTTCGAGCTACCATTTCATCCATATTCAAGGTAGCAACGTGCATTCATGTCACGGGGCTCCGCCTGAGTAAGTGTGCATCTAAATGAGGATTTCTACATCTACAAAAAACTTGCTATTTCCTGGAAACAGATTGTGTCTCTCTGATTGTCTATTAATTTTTTTTTAAACTGCTGAAGATCTTGGAACCAAACCAAAGTCATCTCCATTTCCATTTTTATATCTTAATTTATAAACTGCACCTTATAATTTACAAGCACTCGCTTACTGAGTGTCTTTAGCAGAGCCGAAACAAATACCAGCTCTGCCAGCTCCCTACTCCAGGCTTTTCTCCACACTGTGTTCTAGGATGAGCCAGAGCTGGCCTGAGTTGCCGAGAGTAAGGACAGTAATAATGATGACAAGTCACATTTATTTAGAGAAGAGAGAGAAGTCTTTTTATCCCCATGAAACAGGTGAGGGAAGAGCAGCAGGAGGTGGGAATGACATGAAGGAGGGTTTGCTTGTGAGAAGTGGAGCCCAGCCTGGAATCTGTGCCTCTAGAGTTCTCCAAGGATCTGTTAGGTCACTAGGCCACATGCTAGTGACATTGTGGGCCAGATCATTCTTTGCTGTGTACTCTAGGATGTTCAGCTGCATCCCTGGCTTCTACCACCCCTCGGTGACAATCACAAATACATCCAGACATGGCCAAGTATCACCTGTATCATGCTCAATGGAAAACCAGGGTGCTAGACTGTAACCCAGACCTTGATTAAAATGCAGGCTCAGGAGCCAGGAAAGCTCCCTTTTTCCAGGTGAGGAAACAGAGGACAGAGAGGGCCTAGCTTTCTCAGCATTACACAGTAGTACACGGCAGGCTGGGTGCCAAACCTAGGCCTGTCTGGTTCTGGGGCAGAGCCCACTTACCTCCCCGGACCTCCAGCAGGCTTCAATGCAGATCTTCTTGTCCTGGGTTGGCAGGAAGTGCTCCATTTGTGAAGCCTCATCTCTACCACTCTGTAAAGCAGCAGCCCCTCCTTTAGAAAGACACATGCATGATGTTGGGTCCCTGTATCTGTTGCTGTCCCTAGACCCAGCAGCCAATTTTGGAGTATAATCCTTCTGGCTGGGTCCTGAGTGACCTCGGGCAAGAAAAAAAAATCTTGACGCTCAATTTTCCTATCCATAAAATGGGAAGACTCACTTCCCAGGGCAGATGTGAGAATAAATGATAAATGTTGCTTGGTTTGCATGGATGCGAGGTGTCGGGTAAATGGTGGCCGCAATGAACGTCCAGCTCCCTCCATGAAGTTTCCTACAGTGAGTTCACCTTACATTTCTGAACCTCTTCTGGAAGGTCTGTGACCTCCATGTAGCCCTGTGCAGTTATTCCTTTAGGGCTACCTGCTGAGCTAGACTCAGGCTCCCTGAGGATAGGGCCTGCTCCTCTGTCCCCTCTCACAGATGCTGATGTGGTATTTTCCTGGGGGATGGTGCTATAAATAATTGTGAAGAAGTGATAGCCCTAAACTTTGGTGCTGGGCTTTTCTGGATATTGCTCCATATCAGAAGTGGTTTCCTTGGTCTGTAGCCTCAGGATGGGGCTCTCGACGCCCCCCCACACACACATTCAGCAGTGTGGGCTACTGGCCACTGTTTGGGTTCTGCTTTGTGGTTTTCCTTGATTTCCCCAGCTGCGGGCTAACTCAAGATCACACGACAAACTCAAGGAGTGCCAAAGGGACTAAGTGGGGCCAGGTAACCAATCCCCATCCCAGGCCAAATCACTTAGACCACAGGCCTGCCTGCTGGCTCTTTCCTTATCAGCAAATCAATCTGCCTCAAACCATCAGCGAAGATTAAGTGGCAGTTCCTAGAAGCATCACGCCCTGGGTTCCCATCAGTTTGCATCCCCTGTTTAATGGGGTGGTGGGCTGCTGGGTAAGCAAGCTACCTTGTTGAGTGAGGGAAAACTTTTGCAGGCTTTTTGTCAAGCTCAGGCAGGGCCCAGAGTGACAGAGGCGCATACAGCGGTGGTGCCTTCCCTTTTCCACAAGCCTTCAGCTTGGGCGAGCGCCTGGCTCCAGTAACCAGATGCCGTGGAGCCAGAACCCAGTGCCCTCTCAGAAGACAAGCAAAGCCACCTTCGCTGAGCCCCACGGCTCACTTCAAAATCACTAAAGGCTGCTCAAAAGGCAGGACTCTTCAAAGCTCCCAGGGCAGAGTCCCCTCCCCACAGATCACGCCAGTTCTCCCTGTCCCTACTTTTTGGGGCTCACATTGTGGCCAGGCTTTAAGGATTCAGATCTCCCCCACCTTCTTTGCAGCCCGTGGAGGGACTCCGGGCATCTGATCCTCTGCGGTTGGGCCAGACTCCCAAGGGGTCTCGGTCCGGGCTGGCCCCTCCCCGGAGGTCCCCCAACTTTTCCCTGTGGCCCTCCGGGGCGCCGCGGCCCCCTCCCCCGCGGGGCGGGCCTGGCCGTGCGCTACTCATTGGCCAGCGGGGCTGCGGGCGCGAGTGCTGATGTCAGGCGGGCGCGAGTGCGGCGGGCGCAGCGGCGGCGGCCGCCCAGCAGCCCCGGCTCGGGTGGGGGCGCCGAGTGGGGGTGGTGGCCAGCATGCTGCTCGGCTGCGGCTCGGCCTCCCACACCCGCGGCGCCCGCGTCCTCGCCAGCAGCGGCGGCGGCCCAGCAGCGAGCGGCTCCCGGGTCTGCAGCGGCGCCGGGTCCGAGCGAGCGGCGCGGCGGCGGGGGTCGGACCGGGCCGGGGACCGGGGACCCGGCATGGCGCTGCGGAGAGGCGGCGGTGGGGCGCTGGGTCTGCTGCTGCTGCTGCTGCTGCTGCTGAGCGCCGCGTGCGCGGAGCGCGCAGGTGAGGCGGCTGGCGCGCTGCCCCGCCACTTGCAGCTGTACCAAGGAGTCCATCATCTTCGTGGGCTCTTCCTGGGTGCCCAGGATCGTGCCGGGCGACATCAGCTCCCTGTGAGTGGGACCCCTCCAGCCCCCACCCCGCCCCACCCTGTGCCCGCCGCCGCCAGGGAGTTGCCTCTGGCGCTGGGGCAGCGCGCCGGACCCCTCTCGCCAGTCCCTGTTTTGGCATTTGGGTGCGGGCGCTCTAGGGACGTGGGTGGAGGCTCGGTTCCCAGGAAGATGGAAGGACCCTGAGCTCTAGAGTCTGGAAACCCGGTCAGGTCCCCGTGACAGTATTTCTCAAAGTGTGGTCCGCGGTCCACCTGCATCAGTCCCACCTGGGGGATCTGGTGACAGTGAAGGATTGGGGCCCATGGAGTGGTAGGGTCTGTGGAGTGGAGCCTGAGGGTCGGCGTTTGGCGACCACTTGTGATTCTGGGTTGCAGCGTTAAACTTTGACAGGCTGTGTTTGTGCTTGTGGGGTGGTGGGTGTGTGGTTGCCAGAGGAGCAGCAGAACCCGACTGGATGGGGTGCAAACTAAGACTCGGTGAGCCTCGCTGCCCCACCTCACAGTGGGGCTGAGGTTGGCACTGTGGCCTCCTCCTCCCTCCACACTGCAGGTTGAGAAGAGCCTGGGAAGGCATGCAGCCTCTGGAAGTGGAGGCCACCCCACGTGGCCTGAAGAGGGGGCTCCGAGATCTTGGCGGAGCCACGGGATGTGGGTTGTCCAGCTCAGTGTCAAGGGCAGGAAATCAGCCCAGTTCTTGTTTGAAGTCCAAGGGTCTTCTTGCCCTTCCTCCCCTCATATTGTGTTGCCTGCTTTTCCAGCTCTGGAGTGAATGACTAGGAAGGGCTTTGCACTGCTTGTTCCCCTGCTAAGTGAGGCTTTCAACTTGGGTCATACAGCCACTCAGGTCCAATGACTAGCTGTCCTAATGGCTGTGGAAGGGCTGTTGGGCCATATCTACTGCAGGCCCAGGTGCTGGGGTGCTCCCTGGGTTGTAGAAGAGGGAGTCCTGAGAGTGATGTTTCTGTGCTTGCTCACGTACAACATTCCCCTGCCTTTGTCCAAGGCCAGACCCGGGCCTGGACCTAGGAGCAGGGGCATCCTGTTTGCATTTATAGGAAGTCAGGAGAGTGTAGCTGGAAGAACAGAAGGCTTGTTTGATTCTTACTGTTGCCAAGTCAGGTGACATGGAGGATTCCAGAAATTAGAATTCCCCTTGTTAAATCCTTTAAACCAGCAGCTGCTTAATTGATCTGCATGTTAACGAAAATAAAGTATTGAGGTCCTGCTGTGGCCAGGAAGGGTAGGGAACCTGGGGGCAGAACTAGAGCCAAGCTTCTTGCCCCGGAGTTGACCGTTTCATCTGGCAGATGGCATTGCCTCCCCCGCACAGTCAAGTTCAGGTGTCTTTTGAGTTTTCCCTCAAGGCTTTCACGGTGCATTTAATCAGAAGTGCTCTGAGTGTCTTTCAGAGACATGCTCCCAAGGGGAATGCTTAATTCTACCCCAGAGTTTCGTGGGCCAACATTAACTTTGTGTCTGCACACACAGAATCTTGGGCAGAGGTGAAGTAATTATCCATTTGCAGCCGGGGCCTCCTGTAGTTAAGCAAAGGAAGCCCGGGGATTGATTGGAGCTGGCTGCGCTAATGTCTCTAAAGGAAGCCAGACCGATGGTGCAGGTGTCTAGTATCCAGACTAGTTTTCATATTGATCAAATGCATTGGCAAGAGGCCCCACTCTTCCATTCCTACCCTGGGGAAGCTGATGGCCTCGTGTGGTAAGCCTCATTGAGAGGAAGAGTTTGAAGTGCAGGTGGAGGGTCAGGCGGATTGCCCACCCCGCCCCCACTTCCTGAAAGAACCCCAGCCTTCTTTTGTTCTTTTTTTTTGCCTGTAGGAGCCTAGTAAATGGAACTTTTTCAGAAATCAAGGACCGAATGTTTTCCCATCTGCCTTCCCTGCAGCTGCTGTAAGTATGGAAAGTTCTCTTTGCAAAATAGGGTTCCCTGAAGTGTGGTCCTTGAAGGGTGGTCTCTGCCTCTTTGGTGTCAGTCCTTCCTGAAATCTCCTAGCTCCCTGAATGAATGGTGGCTGCCTCTTGGGGTGCACTGGCCCCGGGGTGTCTTAAACAAAGTATCAAGGCCCCTTGCTCCAGGTCCTCTCCCGACTTTGGTCCATGCTGTCTTCCAGGACTTTGTTGTAGATTCGACTTCCAGATTCAGCAACTGGGCAGGTGATTACATCAATCATGACCAGAATGAAGTGTTCCCCAAACATCTCACTTTAAAAGAAACTTACTTTTTAAGATCTTAATATTACCCTGGAAATAGGAGCATTTCTAGTTTATTCATTAAACAGGCAAGCACCATAGTATGCATTTATGTGCTTCATTATATCTCATGAACATAGCATCTCTCTGAAGAGGGTATTTTGATTTTCCCATTTGACAGATGAGGAAGCTGAGGTCAGAGAATTAAGTAACTTGTCAAAAAAAAAATCACAGATTCTAACCCAAAACTCAAAGACCTCACTCATAACTACTCTTCGTCCCAGCACTTCTCGGTTAGCAATGCCCAGGTCACTGTGATAAGTGACGTGCAGTACACATAACCCAGGTCATCTAATGTTTGTTAGTGAAGATAAGTGTCCAAAAAGCAGTTTTCCAAAGCAGATCATTGCCAGAAAAAGTCAAGTACACAGCTCATTCTCTTTATCATATTAGTTTCTTAAATTTGAGATGAGATTATAAACTAAAGCAAGCAATGAGCTACAGAAAGATATACAGAAATGTAGATCATTCCTCCTCCTAAATAAACGGACTGTGGATACTTTTTCTTGAAGTGTTATGTGTCTACTTACAACATTATGCTTTAAAAGCTGAATTCTCTTAGAATTGTAATGATATTAGAATGAACTTTCTCTACCATGGTAGGAGTATAAATATAAATTTAGGTATTTTAAGTGATTACTATAGACTATATAGACTTTTACCAAATAGAAAACTATGTAATGATGAAGAGTCTTCTGAAGACTTCTTAAACTTTTCTGACATTTTTCATGGGAATGTATAATGTAGTAAAAGGGACTTCCCCCCACCGCCAACTGTGTGACTTTGGTTAAATCACTAAACTTCTTTGGGTTTGGATTTCCCTAAAAATAAAGTTGGGTGAGATCCTTCTAGGTCTATGATTCCATGGTTTCTTGTGTATTATAAAGCATTCCCTAGCTGTTCAGCTGTGCCTCGCCTTAGAATTATCAGCTCATATTCACTAAGAAACCCAGGGGTGAGAGGTATAGAGTATTGGAAATGACCAGAAAATCTGGCCAAAAGGAACCCACTTCCTATTGCCTGTATCAGTAGTGTGGAAATGAGGCTGGGGACCTAATGGGCTGCTCTTGGGCTGAGAACAGCTCAGGTTTGCCTACAAATCAGAACACAGCAAAAGAAACAGAAAGGGCTGTATCATGTGGCTCAGGCATTGTGTCTCTGCCTTGATATCTGTCTTATTTTCAGACTGCTGAATTCTAACTCATTCACCGTGATCCGTGACGATGCATTTGCTGGACTTTTCCATTTGGAATACCTGTAAGTGTGGTGATTTGTCTGCTCCCAGAGTGCTCTGTCCCTTGGTGGCTTGCTGGATTGTGTCCTAAGCTAGGACAGCGTCTCTAGTGGGTCTGCAAGTGAAGTAAACCTTATTTTCTTTTCTGCACGGACTTTTGAGAGTTTCCTTGCTTGTAAACACACTGGGGCAAGAGGAGGCTGGAGACAAAGAGTGGGGAAGCAAACAAAGAGGGAAAGACATTCATTCATTCTCTGGTGACATTTAATTTGTGGTGGAGTAAGCAAAATTGGAAACTGCGTTGGATATTTTTACCTCTCATAACCAGGTGTGGATTTGCTGATCAGTTAGAAATTGGGCTGAAGGGTTCTGAGGGTTACTTATTTTTAAACAAAGTTTCCCTATTTGGGGGTACAACTCTGTTCTTTATCCAGCTCTTCCATGTCCCGTATTCCACAGTATTTCCTGTGGATTCTGCTGAGTTGTATTTTCTTTTCCCCTCTATAAGAAAAAAAGGTAATTTCCCCCTCTCCAGATGTGTAGTTCTTATTTTTATTTTTCCTAGCTACAAGCTTTGCCTTGTTCTGGTTTCTGCACCAGGACACCATGTCTTTTTCCCTCCTAAATTCTTTCACTCTAGTATTCTGTAAATCTGTCATAAAGCTAATCCTGCCATCAGATAGGATTTCCTCACTTAGCATTCAGAGGGATTTTTAAGGCTTTCTTATTTTATGTCAACAGGTAGATGTTGGAATTCTAGACACATCTGGGTATAGGGAAACTTTCTGTTGACCTGGGGTCTTGGGGAATGAGGAATTCTTCCCCCAGAGTCGATGTGATTTGGATGTTGTGATCATGTGGTACTCTGGCTTGTACGTGATATGGAAAGAACGGCAGGACCCCGTTGCTAATTCCAGCCAACCTCAGTGCTAGCTCCAGCCAGCCTCTCTGAAGGCACACATTTGGTGAGGGAGGTACAAAGGGGAAGCTGTGAGTTTTCCCAGCAGGCAGTTCATCTCAGTGGCCAGGTCACTGGGGAGGAAGTGAGCTTGTCAGTTTATGCTGTAGTCTATTACTAGAGAAACCCCAGATTCTTTATTTTTTATTTTTTATTTTTTTAAGGCATCAGAAAGTTCTCAGTGTGAGGATCAAGACCCCGTTCACAGATCTAGCAAAGCCTCTTTCTTGGACCGTCTCATCAAAGGCCCCCTGACAGTTGACGTAATGCAAAGCCATAAACTAAAACTTAGTTCTCTGTGGCCCTAGGGAGTCGTCACAGTACATTCACGCCCTGTCTTCCCCACAGAGTTTAAAGCACCACCAGTGTGATGGTTGCAAGATTCTATGAGCAAGCCCTGCACCATTTTAGCACAGATAGAGAAAGCCAGCCCTGGTTCAACTTCAGCATACACCCTATTCCTCGTGGCACAGATCTGGAAGGGATCCCTGCCTCGTCACCCATTTGCTTGGAGGGTGGGACCTGAGGAGCTCACAGTTGCTGGGAAACAACCTTAATGAATTTTCCCTCCTCAAAAACTTTAATAGCACCATGTAAAACACTGGAGTCTCCTCAAGGGACTGTGATATTATCAGAAGAGCAGTAGCCAGGCACTGTGAAATGCAAGCAGAGCTGAGCTGGCTGGGGGCATGTCTGGAAGCTCTCCGGTCTTGCAGAGATGAGCATTTCTTGCCTTTGTCCCATGCACTCCCTACCCCACCCCAACACCCCAACTCTGAGTTTGAAGACTTCCGTGCTGTCCAGAAGGAGGGAGTGCAGACACGCTCGTGTGCCTTGCTCCCACATGGACTTCGCTGCAGCTAACTTAGTCTTCAGAGACGTTATGATTCATGAATGCTTCTATATTTTACTCCCAAATCATACCAGGATCACTTTTTTAGACATTTTCAGAAGAGGAAATTCAGTTGAATTATGCGACTTTCCTCCGTAGGCTCATCGAAGGGAACAAAATAGAAACCATTTCAAGAAATGCCTTCCGCGGCCTCTGGGATCTGACTCACCTGTAAGTCCTGTAGCAAATGTCACCTGTTCTTTAATGTGTGGAGTAGGACTGGCCCCTGGCGTATGTCTCTGCCTCCATAATTCTATACTGCAACGTCCCCCGAAGGAGACTCACCTCCTGGCTGCCCAGGTTTTCTGTTGTGGAGCAGACCTTGCTCTTTGTGGTTACCAACACTTGGCTTAATTACTTTCTTCATCCCCCTACGTCGCAGTTGGGGTCACGTGAAGTGAGGAGCCCTGAGCTGTGAGGGGCCTTGCGGCTGGATGGAGGAAACGGCAAGGGGGCTAACGTGCGTCCTGCACCTACTTGGTGTCAGTACAGGGCTGGGGGCCTATGAGCCTTCTCCTCTCTCTTCTGTGATAATCTGTGAGTCCCCCTTGTACAGATTTGAGAACTGAGGCATAAATAACTCCTTACAGAATGTCAGAGACGGGATCAGGGCATTGGAGTTGTGGCTCAGAGGTAGAGCATTCACCTAGCATGTGTGAGGCGCTGGGTTCGATCCTCAGCACCACATAAAAATAAAATAAAGGTATTGTGTCCAGCTATAACTAAAAAAAAAAAAAATTTAAATATGTGATCAGAATTAGGACCAAGCAGAACAGAGACATCTTCATGGTTCTTTCATTTGAATGCAAATCACTTTTCCTTTTATGCTGGATTAATCTGCGGGTTCAGCTAAGCTCTCGGATTCCTTAATAGCTTTCTGGAGACAAATAAAAATATTAAATTGATTTGAATTGGCATATCAAAATGAAGCAAGTACACACATTGAGCAAATTTATAAAACTAGAAAAAAGTAGTGGCTGTATTTATGAAAATGCAAAAATAGTCCTTGTCTTGGTGAGGGTGATTTATTAGGCAGGAGCCAGGTTCTGTTGGCATGCTTGATATTTTGTCTGAGGAAGATGACAGGTCTCATCAGCACTGGGAAATCTGAAGGGCTTTGGGTGTGGACATTGGGCAGGGAGGGCAGTACCTTTGGGTGTGACCCTGACAGGTAATGGTCTTCGAGACAGCCATCACATCAAGCCGGTGGGGCTGGGGGGTCTGTCTTGGGCACAGGGAGCCCTGTGTTTGGAGGGCTACCCGGCAGAGCTCTGCAGGGGGTTTCTGGAGCAGGGAGGTGGGGTGCCATGGTGAGAGACAGGACACCTGGATCTACCCGGCCATGCTGGAGAGCGGCAGGTTCTCTTTGACATTCTGCCTCCAGGTTTCCTTTTTTCCCTATAAAAGCCTTGACTTGTTTCCGATTCAGTCTAGACGCCAGATCCCCACAGTCTTGTAGAGGCTAAGATTATGGGCTTGGCGTTCCATAGACTTGGGCTCAAATCTCAAGGCCATCACTGATTCATATCACTTAACTTCTCTGAGTCCCAGTTCCTTATTCTTAATAAGAGGATGATAGTGCTGACTTCGTAGGGTTGCCGCAGGTAATGACGCTGGTGGCACCCAGCCCATTCCTCATGGGGAACGGTCAAGGTACGGTTGACCTCAACACCATCGTCAATAAACATGGTTCCCTTCTTCCACTCATTAAGTCTCAATTTCTCCACGGACTGCTAGGAATTTTTTCACGTGTTATCCTATGTGCATGCTTACAAGACATACCTCCTTCTCTGTGTGACATCCAGAGAACGCAAATTCAGAAAGAATGAGGGAATCCTCCAAATGGGTCCAGAGTATTCCAGATGCATTGGAGGGGGAGCAGGCTCATCTCAGCTGGGAGGGGGAAATCCCCAGGTCCCCCTCTAGCTCTCCAGCCTCAGTACCCTGGACATCCTGAGAACACGAGGCTCTCCGTGTGCCCCCGCATGCCCCGCTCATCTTATGACAGGGCTTTCCCTCACGCCCTTCCCTGTGCCTAAGATGCTACTTCTTCTGTCCTCAATTTCCTAGAAACGTCTTCTCCTTCAAAGTCTAAATCAAGTTCTGTCTCCCCCGTGAAGCGTTTCCTGATCTCCCGCGTTCCCCCTTCTGGCTACACACACACACACACACACACACACACACACACACACACACTGTTATGCTCTACACCGGCCACCCTGGCTGAGGTTTCACGATGTTGGTCCTGGCTCCCCAGCAAGGGAGGAAGCCCCCTGAGGACAAGCCCTTACACATCTTCCACAAGCCCTCAGAGTCCTGTTCAGGGCAAATCCTGTAGGAAACTTTTGGTGATTCGTTGGTTGAGCAATGGATTTCTTACGGAGCTGGATTTTTTAGTGTGTCCTCTACTTCCAGGCAAATCTGGTGACTTTAAAGTTGCTCCTCTAGGCTGCAGATGTATTTAGAAATTAATGCATTTAGTACAGTGTTTAATGAATGAGCTGGTCCCCCTCCTTCCATTTTTATTAAACCTCTAATGAAGAGAAGACACCAGCTCTGAAGTTCACTTCTGTGCCCAGGACAATGTGGCTTGAAATTGGCCTGTTTAAATTAGAGATCTGATATCCCCCCCCCCCCCCCCCCCCCCCCCCGCCTCCAGCACCTTCAGATGCACATTCACATGTAAGGAAACACAGATCAGGTTTCAGAGCATTGAGAAGTCACGCCAATCTGTAACTAAAATCTAGGACATTGGTTTTCAGCAGTCCTGTAAAGCCCAAGGGACAGAGAGCTGTTAAATAGTTTCAGAAATGAAGTAAGTGCCATGAATTTGTAGACAAAATGAAGTAGGGAGGGAGATGTTAAGCACTTAGTGTGAGTGGGGTGGATGACCATCTAAATAATTCTGCTTTCGGAGCTCTAAATTGCATTCTTGGAACGATCGCTGAACGCACTTTCTGTGGCTTTAGTATTCCATATGTTCTTACCCCTTCGATGCAAACTTTCTGTCAGCCAAAATTTTCAGCTCAATAATTAACCTTTAATTAGTCAAAACTCTTTTTTACTTTGCTTTCCAGAAAAAGCCATCATTCACTATAAAAAAAATCAAAACACCCCCTTTTTTAAAGTTCAAAAAGCTACTTCTGCACTGGGTTCAGTCTGATTACGTCTCCATTCTCTTTCCCAAAGCATTTAAAAATATAAATCATTTAGAAAAAAAATGTAAAATAGTACCTGCAACTGGATTTTAATCCATTTGTGATTACATGGATGGGAAGGGGTGCAATTTAGAAACTACAAATCTCCTCATATTGAAGCAAGACTATTTGGTTTAAGAATGGTTAAGCCAGATGCAGTGGTGCACACCTGTAATCCCAAGGGCTCAGGAGACTGAGGCAGGAGGATCATGAGTTCAAAGCCAGCCTCAGCAAAAGCCAGGCACTAAGCAACTCAGTGAGACCTTGTCTCTGAATAAAATACAAAATAAGGCTGGGGATGTGGCTCAGTGGTTGAGTGTCCCTAAGTTCAATCCCCGGTACGTACCCCCCCACACCGCCCAAAAAAGAATGATCTTTAAAAAAAAAACCCTAAGCAAACCAAATACAAACAAAAACACAATGGGCACATACTTTTGAGTCTAACTGACTCTAAGAAGCTAACTGACTCTAAGAAGAAACAACATGTCTTTAGTCCTCTTGGTGGGATGGGTCTTTAGGATGATATAAACAACTTATTTCAACTATATTTGTTTATTAATTATGTTTTGTCATTTATTCTTGAATTAATAAGAGAACACAAATGTAGGCATCAGTTTCTTAGCTGACTCCTATAAGCATATGGGGCCTGGGGAAACCAGACTTGATGGACAGCATTTGGATTCCCAGCATCTTTCCATGACAGCCCTGAATAATGGATGTCCACCTTCAGCAAGATGGTGGCAGGGCATTGCAGGATCCTGAATCCTCAGGAGGAGTTCATGTTTCCACGTAGGTCTACTTCTGGAGGTGGGGCATAGACCAGGGCATCTTGGGAAGATCTTCAACACTAAGGACAAACATGCACAACAGTTTCTCCTCAACCTTTGTTAATGAGAAAATGAAATTGAACATTAACAGTCATTCCCTAAACATTATGACTCACTGAGTTTTTATTATATTCTTCTTGAGTGTTAGAGCCGAGTGTCTTTATGTAAAAGAGTATTCATTGGGTCCTTTGTAGAGTCACAAGTGATAGAATTCACTTAGGTGGACTATTAGGGAACTTCCTGGGGCCAGACCATATCCATCTTCTGTCATCACTGTCATTTTTACTTGGGTGCTTAATTCATTCATTCAACAAAGAATTTATTGAGAATCCACCATGTGCTGGGCAATGTTCTAGGAACTGGGAATATAGCTAGGGACAGATAGACAATCATCTTTGTCTTCATGTTGCTTCTGTATGGGGAGGGTATATAGCCAATAAACTAATAATTAAAACAGATAATTAAAATATGGAGCATGCCAATGAGAATCTTCCAATGAAGATCAACAGAGTCGGGAAGAGAGATGTACCAAGGTCTGGGAGGGTGGGAAGAGTTCATTGCAGACCTCAGGAGGCAGAGTGAGCTGTGTCTATGTCTGGGGAAGAGTGGCCCAGACAGACCCACAGGTGCCCAGCCCTGGAGGCTGCTGGGGGAATCTCGTGGAGGCCACTCGACTGGAGCTGAGCAGTGTGAGATGTGCTCTCGTGGGTGAGCTGGGACAGTCCTGCATACCATCAAAGGGACTTTTCCAAGAAACAGAAAGCCATCTGAAGTTTAACAGATGTACATAAACAGCTTTATAAATGCTTATTTTAAAAGCAAACACAAGTTGGGTGCGGTGGTGCACGCCTGTAGTCCTAATGGCTCAAGAGTCTGAGGCAGGAGAATCATTAGTTCAAAGCCAGCCTCAGCAACTTAGCAAGTACAAAAAAGGGCTGGGGGATGTGGCTTAGTGGCTAAGTGACCCTAGGTTCAATTCCCAGTACTAATAATAAATAAATAACATACACAAAAAGGCTTCCCTGGTAATCTGACATCTACAACGTTTTCTTTGTGTAAGTGAGCTCATGTCTTTCTCCCAGTGCTGATGATCAAGGCCAGGAATTAAGCCACACTGTGATGAGGAGGTCGAGAGCTATTTAAGTCATTAGCTATATTTACAGGGACTTCAGAGTGTCAGGGCGTGCAGATGATAACCACATCATAATGTGACTCTCTGTTTCTAGTTCTTTGGCCAATAACCACATTAAAGCGCTACCGAGGGACGTCTTCAGTGACTTAGACTCTCTGATTGAACTGTAAGTAATGAGATTAAGTCTGTGTACACTTGTCATGGGGTCCTGGTTAATCGTATCTTCCAATCCCCTCTGCTTCTTGCTGCATTTCTTTTACGTTGTCGTTAACAATCGATAGCAAGTAGTACATCCTGGGAAACCGTGTGCGGTTTGCCCTGTGCTGGATTTTGCCATTTGATAGTAGACTTGGTACCATTAGGCCAATGGTAAGTTAGGCCTGCTGGATGGGAGGACCCCACTCTCCCAAACAGCGAGTCCATCTGCTTTATTGTGTGGTGTTCGTCATGTCTTCCTGGACATGGTTTGATAGGATCTTAAGCTTCTTCCTCTAACATCCTGTTTTGTTTTGGGGAACCTACATTGTGGGTGTCCTTCTATTGTCCCTCCCCCATTTCCACATGGTGACAATTTCAAGAGGGTTGGAGAAAAGGTGACATGCCATCTGGGAACTGTCTATATGTTATACAGCTGGAAGTATGCCCCAAGAAGCACTAAAAAAGGACAATGATAAACAGAAGAGATAGGAAGCATGAAATGCCCTTTTAAAAAATTCTATGTTTAAGGAGTTTAAAATATGTCAGGCTGTTAATACACCTACGTCACTACCAAAGCATATCAAATCTCAGTCTCTCTCTCTCTCTCTCTCTCTCTCTCTCTCTCTTCCAGGGATTTAAGGGGTAATAAATTTGAATGTGACTGCAAAGCCAAGTGGTTGTATCTGTGGTTGAAGATGACCAATTCCACCGTCTCCGACGTGCTGTGCTCTGGCCCACCAGAATACCAGGAGAAGAAGCTGAACGAGGTGGCCAGCTTCAACTACGAGTGCACAACCACAGGTACCAGCGCCTGCCTTGCCAAAGGTGGACATTTAGAACAAGCCCTTCGTTTTCCTTGTAGGTTGTCAACAGGGTGCCGGGAAATGAGAATGTAGAGGTTTCCTACCAAAGCTAGAGAAAGTTCCAGCATTCTATAAGAAATGAGACCATGTGGTGGGCAAACTTTCTCAACTGTTTGGAAGGATTTTTGTTAACTGCACTGCTTTCATTTTGATTCTTGACAAAATTCAAAGTTCTCTAAAGTTTTCTTTCTTTCTCTTTTAAGATCAAAATATAAACTCAGGAGTTTTGCATGAGAACATCTTTCAAGTCTGTCTCTGTTTCATGGGAAATCAGTCACACACCTGAATTATTTTGTCTTTCGATTTCTCCTGATTCACTGAGACAATGTTTATTGGAAGTTGAATACCAGACTTCTAAATCTATAAAATGCTCTTGTAGTTCCAAGTAAGAAGAGCTCACTAGGTATATTATAATAAGTAGCAAAGAAGAAAATGTAAGTTATCCAAAGAAAAATAATATAAGTTATCAAAAGAAACAAAATCATTGAGAGAAAAATGTAAAGTTCAGTTTTGTTTTTCTAGGCCTGGCCTCAGGGTGTTAGTTTAAACATTTTTCAGGTTATAGAATAGAATTAAAATACCAACTGGCTCAACTGTCACAGCAGGCAGAGAGCAGGTGAGCATCTCCATATGAAAGGCGCAGGCACAGTTTCTACCGCTTCTAAAGCCAGTTTTTAAAGGAGAGAGGATCAATCCACAGCATGAAACCTGCTTTCTAGATGTTTGTAAAAATAAACATTTAGGCTGAGAGTTGGTATCTACAAAGCCCCTAGGCATGTCAGCAGAAGCAGCAGGAATGAGAACTCAGAAAATAGTTGCAGAAACTCAAAAGACACCCAAATTCCATGAAGAAAATATCACCTTGAGGCCAGAACCTGCTTACACCCTTCCCACAGATAAACAAAATTCCACAAAGTGAAAATTCTTTCTAGATGCCTTTGTTTGTAAATAAGGGGCCCTACAAGTTCTCTCTTTTTGATTGAAAGCCTGAAGTCTCATGGAAGTGCCCTGTCCTTCATCATTGACTGGGGACTTATTCAGCTGTGTAATTGGCAGGTGCCCTTTAGCCAGCTGAGGCCACCAAGAGGTTATTTATTGTACTGTGGGGCCAGAACAATAAATCAGAGGTCATAGTCAATGACATTTGCACCAAAAGGTGGCATTTGAGATCATTTAGTATGAAATGCTAAACCAGAGCTCGCTGGGGCTCCTTTCTGCCTCTTGTCTAGTTTTTCAGGGGGGTTCTCTAATTCCCAAGGTGAAGGTAGCATCTCCCATTGTTCTGTTCTTACTGAACTGGCCCTCGTGGGGGAAAACTGGTCAGTTTCTGAGAGGATTGACATGGACCACAGAGGACCTTGGGAGTAGGGATTCATTCATACAAGAAAACACGATTTCTGACTTTAGGACCATCTAGATGGTTATAAAAATGACCCAGGTACTGAGAATGATTATTGGAAAGGAGATGGTTTGGAACCAAGGCCGCCAGGTCCTGAAACAGAACCCTGTAGGGCTGTGTCTGTCTTGTGTGTATTTGTCTTTGCTAGCAAGCTTCCTGCCCCGCTTTGGAAAGCCAGCATAGGGCTTTCTGGGAAAGAGAGAGGACAGTGCTATCTTTGCTGTTTTTTTGAGACTCAAGGACACATTAGCTCTTACAGTTTCTCCCATCTGGAAAAGGTGGCACCACAATGTGTAAACTGTCCCCAAATGTAGTCTCTGCGATACAGGAAGGAGTTGAGTGAATTGTGGAGGTCTGGGGTTCGTGCCTTCTGCTCAGCTCAAGCCCGCGTCTCTGGTGCTTCACCAAAGGCTGGGGAGCAAACGAGGACGGATGGAAGAATCAAAGCCCATGGGCAGCTCAGGGTATGGCTGCTGTCTCCTTGCTAGAGGTTGGGGAAGAAGCAGATTTCCCAGAGCCTTGTTTTCCTCTTAGCTCAGCTTTTCAGGAAAGGAGACAATGTCCTCTAGTAGATCTCCCCATTTGGCCCAGAGAGAGGAAGGCACCATTACTGCTCTGTTTCTTGGCAAAGGGGACTAATTAACACGAGGCAGCTACCACTGGGTGCTCCAGCTCTTCCGATTAATCACAGTTCTTCCAAAGCCTCCCCTTCAAGTATATTTTTAACTACTCAAAAATGTCTGTTACCTACCTATGATGGCCCGTGTTAGGTGGATAATTCTCCAAATTCCTTAGAGGGAGTGAACTTTGCATCCTAATTGTCCTAGGAGCTTCCCCATTTGGGGGCTGATGAAAACGCAAAGAGAAATAATGCATTAATGTGCTAGGCTCAGCATCATGTATAATTTATTTTCTGCCAGTGCTATAAATAGCCTCGTACAAATCTGTTGATTTTCCAGGGGGAGAAAGGCCTAAATTGTCAGAGACCCCCTGACATCCTGAACTTAATCCAGTGTGAATGGCCGAGAGTGCCATTAATATTTCAACACCCGTAAATTGATGTCATGTCAGGATGTGTGTTCTTTGAGTTGTCTCCACAAGAACTCTGCTTTGTGGCTTGGGAAAGGTAAATTAAGATGGAGGTGGGAGAAGATATTTGAATGCTTCCCAGCTGCGGCTCTGATGCGCACAGACGCACACATCCACGAGCTTCCTTTGCCCTTTCCTCTTTCTCTGCCTTCTGTCTTCTCCTTTTATGGCCGGGCTGCTGCTTGTGTCTTCTACTAAGAAGTAGCTTTGTCATTCAAGGGACTTAACAGTCTGTGTTGTGCTGGTTAATATAGAGAAAATATGAGGAAACCACTGTTTTGGAAAAATAAATGGAACCGGGGCTGCTAAAGGGTAGATCTGGAGAATGCTCGCTCTCCTGGCTGCCTCTTTTCATCCTGGGATTCTTCAATAAAAATGGAAACTTTTCTGGTCTGCACTTTAAACAGCCTGCATTTGAAAGCCAATGCTCGTGTTTCTGAGAACTGAGAGCGCAGTTGGGAGACTAATGGGAAGGCGGAGCATGAGTTATGGCCATCAAGGGAGTGTTTAGAACCTCTGGCAGGCTCCGAGATGAGCCCGCTGCAACCAGAGATGAGCAGAGGAGTTTACAGCCGTCCTGGCTGTAATTAAAAGAACTTGCTGCATTTGGAATCCTTTTATATCCCCAGAAAAGGCGCACCCGGAGCACCACATACCTCTCTTTCCTTTATCTATGCGTGAATACAGAAGCCAGCAAAGCCTGTGAGGTCAAGCAGGCTTGGTGGCTCCTGCACTGGCTTTGCTGGTGCCTGCAGGGGTGGCTCTGTTCTTAGCCTTTGATGGAACTGCACTATGATCTTTAGGAGTGGGTGGGGCGGGGCCTGGAGCGGCTGGGACTCTTCCCTCCATCTTCCAGCAGCATCCAGGTGCTGCGGTGGTTGCGTCTAGAAAGCTCAGGAGCAGCCTCCGAAGGCCCGCGCTGGGCGCAGCCTTGGCAAGTTGGCGTCCTCTCATTTTATCGTGAGGAACCTGAGGCTCCGTCTTCTTGCTCAAGGTCACACAGCTAACCTTGAGCAGAGGAGACTCTGAAGTCCAGTTGTCTTCACCAAGATGCTCTGCTCGCTTGCTGCTGGGGTGGGAGCTACCCTGTCCACTAGGGTCACTCGTCCCTCCACTGTCCATCACCTCCTGCCTGTCGGGCTGCGGAGGCAGCTCCCTCTTGGTTCCCAGGGATGCGGCCCACCTCCCACCTCCCTCTTTCCTGCACCGGCACCGTCCTCTGCCGCAAGCGCTCTGCGGTAGTCTTTACGACGGTCCTTACGACGGTCCTTGGGGCCAGCCAGACCACCCCACCCTCATTAAGCAGAAAAGAGTTTATCACGCACCCACTGTGCATCCGGAGTTGGGGGGGGCACTTCTTCAAGTTAACTTGCTGAAGTTCACTTTGTGCTAGGTAAGGGCAGGGCAATCCAGAAAACTGAGGCAGAGATGGGTTGAGCCATTTGTTCAAGGTCATTCTGCAAGGAGGTGGTGGTTCAGTGCCAGCATCTTACTTTAGATGTCATTAAAGTAGACACTGCCTCGCTTGGGCCAGGTCTGCCTTAGAAGCTTGCTCTCTCATCTTGGACCTCAGTAACGCATTTATTAACCTGTGGGGCGCTAAGATAGGCATTTCTACCACATGGCCTGACCTATCCTGCCGTTTCGCTTGGGAGGTCCACGTCCTTGCCCCATGTTGTTCATGAGACCTGGGGGTTGATTCAAGTGCATGAGACCTGGGGGTGATGTGGGTCTTTGGTAGCTTCAGATCATGGGCCTTCAGGACCAGTGTGCTTTCTGGTGCCCATGGCCCCGCCCCTCAGCCCTGGCGCTTTCCTCCACCTGCCCTTCCTGTGCCTGATCCATGGCGCCCACCTCAGCCTGCCCAGCTGCTGCTGTCTCCTTTCCTTCCTCTGCTCCTCCTTTGCTCACTACTGAGCGGCCCCTTGGTGCCTTTCTTGAGTGACATCTCTGATGAGGCTTCCTAATCGGTGGTTATTTCTTGAGTGGCCGCCGTGGGCTTGAGCTGTGGGGGGCTCAGAGTAGGACCCAGGCCTGACTTCTGGGAGCCCTAGGTTCAGGAGACACATCGATCTGGCTCTGTGGCCAAGGCTAGGTGCTCACCCTCTCTGGGCACTCTAAAATGCTCAAGGCTCTTTCCCTTATCTCCAGACTAGACTGTGATGTTATTTGAAGTCATGGTAAATAATAAGATTTAAACGATCGTGCCTAGGGTCAGCCCAGTGAGTTTCATGGATGGGGCTGCTTAGGGAAGGCCTGGCAGAGTACAGGGCACTGGAATGGGATGGTTAAGCACTGGGTGAGAAGGAGCTGGGAAACGCCATGATTTCCTCCTAGGGATGACTTGGCCCCATGTTATTAAAGAGTGGCACACACTAAAGCACCCCTGGCCAAAAATGTAACTCAAACTTTATTTCACAACCTTTATTAGTGTGTGTGTGTCTTAAGCAGACTCCTTCTCCTCTACATTTCCGAAGCTACTCTGCACACCAGCTAGCCTTGCTCCCAAGCACATGCTTGCTCCATTCCTTGGCAATTCTATGTCCTTCCCCAGTCAGGTATAATACAGAAAGTCTGCTGCAGCTCAGGGCAGCCACACAGACGGGGATCCTCGACTCACCATGAAATACCAGGAGAATGTGTGCCAGGGTCCAGACCCCAGGACAGCACCTGTAGTTTCACTTCCCCCTTGGCTGGGAAACCTCTGGGACTGCAGGGGAGGGCTTGGTTTGGTTTCCAGATGGCGCCTGCCCTCTGGAGTGCAGTGTCAGTTCTGAACAGCGGGGGCACTGTTGGGGTGCGTCCAACCAGAGGGGATCTCCAGGTAAGTCTCAGAAGCAGGCTGCTTTCCTGCAGGGCTGTGCTGGGAGGGCTGGAAGTGGACCACAGCACCCCCTGGTCACAGAGCAATCTGTGTGCCAGCTTTGAGACTCTCAGCAGCCTCCTCTTGGCCTTGGCTTGTTGAAAGCCAGGTCTCACCAGTTTTGTTTAACGTGTTATCTTTTGCCAAACCCATGAGGCTGTTTATCCACAGGAAGCAGCATGAGAAGCTGATGGTCCTCTGCAATCTCCAGAGTAAAACCCACCAGAACTCGTTGCTTGGCTCCCACACTCCTGCTCCCTCCTCAGGCCTCTGGAACCTGTGATGGGAAGGAGAGAAGGGCAGGGGCGGTTGGTGAATCCCACGGGAGAGTTTGCAGATCTCATGAACTGTTTTTAATGCCCGTCCCCAGATTTTGTTGTCCACCAGACTTTGCCCTACCAGTCCGTGTCGGTGGACACGTTCAACTCCAAGAACGACGTGTACGTGGCCATCGCGCAGCCCAGCATGGAGAACTGCATGGTTCTGGAGTGGGACCACATCGAGATGAACTTCCGGAGCTACGACAATATCACAGGTGCGTTGTGGCTGAGTTGGGCCCCTGAGTAATGTCGAGGGAGGACTTGGCACTCTAACACAGTCGGAGGTGGCACCATGGCAGCCCACCCTGGTCCTTCCTGTGTCTTATCTGTGTGGTCAGTTATTGGACAGAGCAGAGACCACAGGTGGAGAGCCCGCTGACAGGGGGCAGGGGCCAGGGCTGCATGTGGGAAGCAGAAAGCATTGTGTGGTGGCAGAAGTGTCCCCCCCCCCCCCCCGCCCCGGGACCTGTGTTGCTATAGCAGCCTGTCTGCTCAGCTTCTTAACAGCTCCGTAATAGCTCGAACTTGCGAACTAACACGCCCCACACCCACCCACGCCCCTCCCGCACCTTCCTCCCACACTGCTCTCCTTTAATAGGAACATACAAAATAAGAACCAACAGATAGCTCAACTCAGGCCTTTGGAATTTGGCTTAGTTAAGGCTTCTGTTATGGGATCCCAGGGTTTTAGATCTAAAAAAATGACTGTCTGCTTGCTTTTGAAATAAGTGGATACAATTGAAATTAAAAAAAAAAAAAAAAAGGCTTTCAGGAACTTCTCCAGGATCAAGTGCAGTCTGCTGTGGTGCTAACTTTACCAACAGCCCCCCACCCCCACAGGGCTTCCTCTCCAGGCCCCTGTTTGGTGTAGAGCAGCTTTCCCTTTAACCTGCGCAGCTGGAGTGTAGGAGGTAGAACATCGGGGTTGGGAGGCTCTAGGGGTCGCTCATGGTGGCCTTGCAGCAGGTGAGGAGCGTGGTGTCACCCTGGGGAGGCACTGCTCATGGACTTGCAGATGGCATTTCAGAGGAGCCGCTTGCTGTCGATGGGCCATCTGGCCTCTGGGTGCTGAGCTCACCTTCCTGAGCAGCAGCTGGAGGTGCAGGCTCAGCGCAGGGCAGCCCAGGTGCAGCCACCAAGTGAGGGGGGGGGCGTGGAAGGCCTCCGAAGCCCAGTGTTTCCTGCTTCCCTCTTTTTCTGGACTTGGGAGAGGGGAAGGATGAACGGGCTGCCAGGTCTTTTCTCCTCCTGCCCCAGGACAGGAGACAGGAGCGGCCTGAAGCTTTGCTCTGGTCCAGGGCTGCTGCGGCCTGGTGGGGGGGGGGGCTGGCTGCTCTCCTGGGCAACTCACATCAGCCCCTTACTCAGTGGCCCTGGGCTGCCTGCCCACAGGGAGGGACTGAAGCCCTCTTTCCAAGAGAGACCTGGGATATCGACCTCAGAGCTGAGGGTTTGACCAGTGGTGAGCGTTGGTGCCTGTTGGGTGCTGGGAAGTCGGTGTGCCTCTGAGGCAGCTGTCCTCGGTGAATGGGGAGGACATGTGTCCCCGGGATGTGGGAGGATTCCACACATCAAGTCCTTCCATGTTCATTCAGGGACAAGCCTGGGACCTGTCCCAGTGGCACCCTATTCCTTCTCTGACCCAAGCTGATGTTGGTGGGAGGGGACGGCACTGCCCACCCCCTACCCTGGGGACATATGGCAGATGGTGGCATCCCCAAATGCATTCATTCTTCCTTCATTCATTTATTCCCAAACATTTCGTGAGTACTTTCTCTGGGCCAGGCATGTTGTAGGTGCTGGGGACACAGCCGTGACTAAGCGAGATGAAAACCTCTGCCCTAGAGGAGTTCAGATTATAATGGAGGAGAAAGAGACAGAGAGAGAGACAGAGATGGGGGAGAGAGATAGAGAGATGTGGAGAGATGGGGGGAGAGAGAGAGAGTTCAGAGCTCTACACTCTGGGGAAAGGGGTTCAAAGGTGCAAGCGAAGCAACTCCCCAAGGAGCTCCTACAGGGACTCGGGCCTGGGGCAGCCATGGGGGCCTGGACTGACGGAGCTGCAGTGGTGGTGGGTGAGTGTCAGTGTCCTGGAGTGGCTGTGGCCAGGGGCAGACCTCAGGCTAGACCTTGCTCATTACCAGGGTTCCTCCAGCCCTTGGTCTCCAAGCCTGAGTCCTCGGAGCTGGGTCCCCCTGGACCCCCTTGTCACAGCACTGTGGTAGTTGAACTTGGGAGCCCCGACATCAGGCTGGTTTTTGGTCATTCTGGCTCCAGCTCTTTCCAGCAGGGACAGTGGCCCTTTCACCTATGAAATGGGCATTTGATGACTTTTCATCTGTAAAATGGCTCAGCAGGGTTTGGACTCGGGGACTCTGGTTAGGATTCATGGGGAATGGGTGTGTGACAGCTCAGTGCCTGGCATGGAGTGACACCACAACAAGCTGGGGACAAAATAGGACCTCTTCCCCCCACCCCAGACCCTAACTGTCTACTTTAATTAAAGCTTCCCTATGGCTGTACCCAGCACAGGGAGCAGCTGGGACCACCTGAGGGAGGCGGGGCAGGGGGGGGGACAGACAGGGCAGATCCCCTGGCTGGGAGAGGGAGCGTCACTGTTGGTAGCTGGAAATGAGCCTGGAAGATCCCACAGCACAGGTGGACACGCAGGGGCACAGGATCAAGGTGGATGTGGATGTCCCCCTCCCCCACTCCTCAGACCAGGTCCCCTCATGTCATTTTGGGTGGCTGTGAGGTGATCCCTGAGTCAGCAAGGGCTAGGCAGGATTTTCTCAGTCTGTGTAAGAGTGGGGCTCCAAGGACTCAGAGGGGTACCCGCTTCCCCCTTTGGGTTCCTGGTAACCTCGGTGCCAGTGGGGTAGCTCCAGCTGTCTGTCTGTCCCCAAGGAGAGGGAGGAACCAGGGTCATGATCACACCAGTGTCTGCTCCTTCTCATTCTCTCTACATCTCAGCTCTCCTGCTTTTGGTTTAGGGGTTTGTTTGCTTTGTGGTGTCAGAAGCCATGTGTGTTCCCACCTGTTATCTCTCTCCCTGCACACACACACACACACACACACTCTGCTGCTACTAACAACTCCATAGAGACTAAAAGTGTTTACAGAACTGTGAGGCAGCCTCTCCAAGAAACTGTCTCATGGGTCCCCTTGGCTGTGACAGGCAGACCTCTAGGACTCCTCTGGGCAGTGGGGCCTGCACAGCCAGGCCGCTCAGAAGGAGACAGGAGTGTGCACTATCAGTGTTGGGAGGGTGGAAATTGATGCACCTTTTGGAGAGCAGTTTGACAGTTGAAGCCCCAAAGCCTTAAAAACATTCACAATATTTGCCCCAGCAATTCCTGTATTTATGAACATTGCCAGATGGTTCCAAAACAAGTTATTTAACAATATGTTAAAAGAAACATGTTATTTGACAATAATGAAAAATAAGAAATAACTGCTATGTCCAACAGCAGGGGATTAGCTAAATAAAATATGGTGCATCCATGCCGTGGAATACTGTGTAGTATTTTAAAAAATCAAATTGTAGAAATGTTTACATACAACAGAGAAGTCAAGAGAAAAAGGTAGATTCTAGAAAGTATGTGTGTAATATAAATCTCAATATTTTAAAATAAGCATATTTGAATTTGTGTATGGACTAAAGAAATTTCTCATTGTATGTTTGTAGTACAAGTGGTTTTTATTTTCTTCTTCATGCCTTTGGGTACTTAGGAGTCACAGACTACTGGATTAAACCCCAGACTCCACGACATACTAGCTGTGTGACTTTGTGTAAATTGGTGAACTTCACTGTCTGTTTCATCCTCTGTAAAATGAGGATGTTGATGACAAGAATTGTACCTTCCTCAGATGGTAATTGTGAAAATCAAATAAGTAAATACACACAAAAGTGCTTAGAATGTAGTGCCTGGTTGTAAATACCCACTTTGTTAGTTCTACTAATTATTATTTTTTATATTTTGTTTTGGTGAACATTTAACACTTTTTATTCAGAAAAAAAATGCCCTAGTTTTAAACAGAGAAAAGGGGTCAGGCTCTTGGATGGAGTGTAGAACAGTGAAAGAGAAAAGTGAATACCACTCTATTACCCACTGTCGGCCCTCAGAGTTAATCCTCAGGATGGACGTTGGGTAATTAATTCTTATAATTTATAAACAAAATTCATCTGAGTCCAAATTACCTAGCAAATTAAGGGAAAGAAAGAACTCAATTTTTTTTTTTTTTTTTTTTGGTACTGGGGGTTGAAGCCAGGGGCACTCACCACTGAGCTTTATCCCCAGTCCCTTTTATTTCTATTTATTTTGAGACAGGGTCTTGCTAAGTTGTTGAGGGTCTCTCTAAGTTGCAGAGACGGACCTCAAACTTGAGATCCTCCTGCCTCTTGTCTCCCCAGTCATGAACCATGGGCCTGGGCCATCACCACATCTTCCAGGAAATGGCTTCATGGAATGATGAGACAGAGGGTGGGAAACCCTTGAGATTTGTTGGTCCTCCTGCTGGTTGGCTTCTGGATGGGGAAGTGGGGAGGTCCAGGTACAGTGGGGAACAGGACCGCCGGTGAGACCCAGAGAAGAGAGTCCCTGTGGAGCATGGCCCCCTTTTCCATCAAACGCCTGACCTTGACCCCGGGGACCTTGCCCATTCTGCGGGTGTCTGCACAGTGCCCACTGTGGGCGAGCACTGGGGGTAGGGTCTTTTGACCACCAAGAAGTTTGCTTCTGTTGTAGGGTGAAGATGGTACCAGTTGTGACGCCCCTCCATGATGCCCTGCTGTGCTAACACTCAGGGTGAGGTGTCCTCTAGTTCTCAAGGTCAGCTCCGTGGCTGCCTTCCTCTCTGTGTACCCATGAGGGCTGGAGCCCCAGAGCTGAGTTCCATGGCCCAGCGTTGGACCCTACCGCCTTGTGCCTGGGGTTTGAACCCAAGGCCATCTGCTGTGGAGGCTGAGGTCTAACACCCACCGCCTCCCTGGTCTTCTAGAACCCTCCAGAGTCTGCATGGCTTCCAGAGCCCTGGGAACGTCTGCTTTCAGGCCTGACCCCTGCTTTTCACCCTGCCTTACTACCCAGGGGAGCCCTTGCCCACTCTGCCAGTTGAGAAAGACTTTTTCTTCTTAAGTATAAAATATGTATGTATAAAATATGTATATATATATATGCATATGTATATGTATATACATATATTTATTTTAAATATTATTTAAATATATATTTATTTTGAATATTTTTTATCGACAGATAAAAATTGTAAATATTCATCATATATGAGATATTTGGAAATATGCATTCACTGTGGACTAGTCCCATTAAGCTAATTAACGTACAATTATTGACTAACACCAAGACACTTCTCCCATGTGCTAGTGAATTTCCTGAGTCGGATGCCTGCCTCTACAGACTGGCAGGCCCTAACCACCTCACATGCCCATTTCCATGGTGGCACATTTTTAAAAGATTTTTAAAAATTCTTTTTGTCTTTTTAGTCTGAGGTGGTGGTGCATGCTGGTAATTTTGGTAACTGGGGTTGGGGGAGCTGAGGCAGAAGGATTGATTGCAAGTTCGAGGCCAGCCTCAGCAACTTAGTGAGGCCCTAAGGATTTCATGAGACCTTATCTCAAAATAAAACATAAAAGAAGGACTGGGGGTGTTGCTCAGTGGTCAGGCTACCTTGGGTTCATTCCTTGGCACCAAAAAAAAAAAAATTTTTTTAATTGTGGCAAAATACACATAACATAAAATTTACCATCTTAACCCTTTTAGTGTACTTATTTCATAGGGTCAGATACATTCCAGTGATCCCTAGAACTCTTTTCACCTGTACCCACCAAAGAGCGACTTTGATTCGTCAGCCACCCTTCCCTCTCCCTCTCCTCGTCTCGGCTGCTCTGAGCACCTCCTATGTGGAGTCAAGCAGCATCTGTCCTTCCATGCCTGGCTGTTTTCACTTAGCACATAGTCTTCAAGGTGCATGTGGTAGAATGTGTCAGAATTCCCCTCCTTTTTAGGGCTGAGTAGTATTCCATTGTATGTGTCAGCCACACCTTGTCTGTCCCTTCATCCATCATGGACACTGGAGCTGCTTCTGCTTTTCCGCTGTCATGTAGAATGACACTGTGAGCATGGGTGTCTGGGATGGGGCTGCTCAACAGGAATTTTTTGTCACAGTTTGGGAGGCTGAGGCATCCAGGATGAAGGTCCTGGCAGACTCTGTGTCATAGTAGATAGTCCGATTGCTGTACCCTCACATGGTGGGAGGCCAGAAGAAGTTCTCTGGGCCTCTTTTATGGGGGTGCTACTCACCTCCCCCAAACCCCACTTTCTAACACCATCGCCTTGGAGATAGGACCCAACACAGGAATGTGGGGGACACCAATAGCTTTGGTGCAGCTCCCTCTGAGGACTTGCTTCCATTCTTGGGGTGTGTGTCAGGAGGAGGAATTGCGGGGTCCCGTGGTAATTCTCATAAGTCTCCAGGGGGAGCTGTCGAGCTGCTTGCCACAGTGGCTGTCCACAGGTCCCGCGGTCATCTGGAGGTGCCAGGCTAACCTGTCCGTCTCCCTCCCTCTCTCGGGGCGCAGGCCAGTCCATCGTGGGCTGCAAGGCCATCCTGATCGAGGACCAGGTCTTCGTGGTGGTGGCCCAGCTCTTCGGCAGCTCCCACATTTACAAATACGACGAGAGCTGGACCAAGTTCGTCAAGTTCCAGGACATAGAGGTGTCGCGCATCTCCAAGCCCAACGACATCGAGCTGTTCCAGATCGACGCGGAGACGTTCTTCATCATCGCGGACAGCTCCAAGGCCGGCCTGTCCACCGTGTACAAGTGGAACAGCAAGGGCTTCTACTCCTACCAGTCGGTGCATGAGTGGTTCCGCGACACGGACGCCGAGTTCGTGGACATCGATGGCAAGTCACACCTCATCCTGTCCAGCCGCTCCCAGGTCCCCATCATCCTCCAGTGGAATAAAAGCTCCAAGAAGTTCGTCCCCCACGGTGACATCCCCAACATGGAGGACGTGCTGGCTGTGAAGAGCTTCAGGATGCAGAACACACTCTACCTGTCCCTCACCCGCTTCATCGGGGACTCCCGGGTCATGAGGTGGAACAGCAAGCAGTTCGTGGAGATCCAGGCGCTCCCCTCCCGGGGGACCATGACCCTGCAACCCTTCTCCTTTAAAGAGAACCACTACCTGGCGCTGGGCAGCGACTACACCTTTTCACAGATCTACCAGTGGGATAAGGAGAAGCAGCTGTTCAAAAAGTTCAAGGAGATCTACGTGCAGGCCCCTGTTCCTTCACTGCCGTCTCCACCGACAGGAGGGATTTCTTTTTTGCATCCAGTTTCAAAGGGAAAACAAAGATTTTTGAACACATCATTGTCGACTTAAGTTTGTGAAGGGTGACAGGTAGGTTTAAAAGACTTGTGGCATTAGCCCTAAGAAGAGAGGACCAGGAAGAAATAATAAAATACAATAAGCCAGGCTCAGAATTCTGATATGACAATCTCAATTGCACTGGGGAAATAGTTAGAAGTTTTCCAACTTTTAGGACTCACATTTTACTCAGGGATTGCATTTATTGGCTAACCGCATGAGATGCCCATTCTACCATTTAAAAAGACATCTCAAAACCTGTAATTTCTGAGAGTACAGCATTTCCTCTTGCCATCTAGAAAGTAATGTGCTTTTATTTTCTTTCTTTTTAATGAGGAAGGAGAAAATTGAACAAGACAGGATAGCTCTTATAGCAAAATAAAAAAAAAAAGAGAGAAAAAGAAAACCAAACTCATGGACCCTTCTCATTTCATTTCAGCAATCTTTTTGGTAAGAACTGTTAAAGCCAAAGTCAGCTGAAAAGATTTGCTGATGATTAGTTTAAAAATCTTAAACCACTCAGCAGTGCTATTTTGAGCCATCCTAGTTTCCTGAAAGGATTACCCAGCCTTCCTGAGTCCTCCTGCATTCCAGAACCTTGGCTCTTTGTTGGCTTATACCGCGGGATATTTGTCCTGGGTGTGTTCACAGTGTAAAGCTGGACATTGCTTGCTCTGCCGCAGAGACAACGTCTGGCGACACCTGTCCAAGCCCAGCATGGGCTTTGGGCCCTGCAGTGAGACAAAGGACTTCCTCCCTCCCCTGGCGTGGTTCAAAGCTGACCCTTGTGGTGGCCGGAGCAATAATGCTTGCTTGATGTGCTCTGTGACTCCTCTGCTTCCCCGACCCCTCCTTTGTGTTTGTGGGTAACTAGCAGACAGGCCAAAGAATGAAAGGTGCTTTTTACTCTGTCCTTTAGCGGGACGGAGCAGCTATTGCCATCTGATGTGCGTTTGGTAGAGTTTTTGAAGTGAGAATTTATGGAGTCCAAGGGGACTTTACACAGATCTCGTTGTGCTTTGAAACTCAGAGGTGGCCCTTTGGTTTGTGCATGTCTTTGCCCTTTGGGTAACTTAATATTTCAAGTGATTGAGTAGCAGCCTGCCTACCTGCCCCCAGCCTACCTCCATCCTCCTAAGACAGTCCTGCCCTGTTGAGTTGCTGGTCTCACTGCTGCTTGAGCAGCCCTGTTGAAGGTGCTGCAGCCATCAAATCACCAGCTGGGCATTTATAACAGGGACACACCCTCTTCTCCTAGTGCTTTAGCAAGGAGACCCCAGGAGCCCCACACTCAGCAGAGGGCCTCGTTGGTGGTGGGACGTCATGGACAGGCAGGACTTCCAGGCTGAGCAGGAGAGAGCAGCTAGAGCCAGACTAGCTGAATCCCATAGACAGGTCTGTGCTCCGGGACCAGATGGCCTGTCTCAAACTGGCTTCTGGTGTGGACATTGGGGAAGCACAGGGGTCTGCTTTTGTGGGAGTGTCCTAGGGAATGTTCTGCCTGGGTGGCTGCTTCTCTTCAGAGGGTACGAGGTGGATGCTTTAGTCGGAGATTTGCAAAGAGTACCCCAGCAACTCCTTCCAGCCCTGAAATTTGCAATTGCAGGGTGGGATTAGGTTTTAATGATTATTGGCCACATCATGAGTAGGTGGATGTCTTGCCCCAAATGTGAATGTGTTTGTTGTTTTTTGACTTTGAGCAACGCAGACTGAGCAGTCAATGGCACTCAGAGAATGAGACGCTGGTGTTGCATCAGCATTCTTGGGAACATTCTGGAACCGCAGGCCAAGGCTGAGCTCCTCCCCTTTGAATCAAGTTACTTGTAGGGTTTTAATTTTGCTCACAGATTTCTTGGTGCTCCTCTCATCAAGAGGTGGAGGCCAATTTCCCACCCCTGGAGTGTGAGCTGTGCTTGGTGACTCCCTGCGAAGGTGAAGCAGAAGGCAGAAGTGCAGGGCTGAGCCTTCCTGGAATAGCCCTCAGAAGGCATTTGGGCTGGGCATGGTGATGCATGCCTGTAATCCCAACAGCTCAAGAGACTGAGGCAGGAGGATCTTGAGTTCAAAGCCAGCCTCAGCAATGGCAAGGTGCTAAGCAACTCAATGAGACCCTATCTCTAAATAAAATACAAAAAATAGGACTGGTGTTGGGAGTCTTCAGTAGGTGAGTTCCCCTATCAGGTATCCAACTTCAGACGGGCTACGCAGGGGCTTTGACCTGGAGGAGAGATCACACCCCACCACAACCTTCATGGTCACGGTGGACTCTCTGGAACCTGGTTCATGAGCGAGAGGTACTGAGGGGTGGAAGAACAGGCACTCCCCTTCCCACCCCCCCTCTTAACCACCCTTGTCCCTCTCCTGACCTATGGGGGACTCTTCTTCCCTCTCTTCAGACTCCCCCTTATTAAATTCTGCACACAAGATTGGCCTTACTATCAATTAGACAATCAAAGTCAATGGCCCCCAGGAGGATCCCTAGATCCCACAATTCTCAGAGATCTGTTTAACTTCTTTGAGCGCTCAAAAAAGTGGAAGGAGATCCCCTATGTTGAAGCTTTTTCTCTTCTTTGTTCTCACCCCTACCTATCCGGCAGATGATCCCCCTCCCTAACGACCTACCCCGTCGGCTCCGTCCAGCCCCTCAGGTGCTCCCCCTGACTCAGCTGACACCTTTAGTTCCCCCCAAACTAGGTCCTGCCCCTAGTCCCACAAACCATGGCCCCTTTATGAGAGGTTGCCTGACCTGAGGGCATTATCCGGGTACATATCCCATTCTCTATGAATGACCTCAAGGTTGGGCTCATTCACCACAGAAGAGAGTTTCAGTGGGTCCTCCAGGCTTATAACCCCACTTATATGTTATTGGCTAACACCCTCCTTCTTGAGGAATGTACCAGAGTCTGGGAACTTGCCAGAGCCCATGCAGATGAAACTCATGGAGTTAATCCCAATCACCCTCCGGGGCCACTTGCTGCCCCAGATCAAACTCCTGACTGGGATTATAATACCCAAGCTGGCATACAGAGTAGGGACCGATTCTCCGCATGTATTATTGCTGGGCTCAAAACAGCGGCACGTAAGGCTGTCAATTTCCAAAAATTATAAGAGACCCCATTGGAATTTCTGAATCGGCTTATGAAAGCCCTTCAGCACTAACCTAGATCCCCAAATCCCAGATGGCCGTCATGTCCTTATGACATATTTCCTCTCGAAGAGCTACCCTGACATCTGGGCCAAACTAGAAAATCTCCAACAAGGCCCTGCCACCCCCAGACAGAGCTCTTGGCGGTAGCCTTTAAGGTTTTTATGCTGGCCCAGGCCCTGCAGGGTGCTTCCTTGGGTCGCCGCCCATCACCAAAACCCCCTCTGGGTGCCTGCTTCAAGTGTGGCAAGGGGACATTGGGCCAGGGCATGCCCCACACCACGCACTCCGCGAACCCCATGCCATAAATGTCAACAACAAGGTCACTGGGGCTCTGACTGTCCTAGATCCTGTAGGAGGCCTATGGCCAGGGAACCCTCCGACCTTCTGGGCCTGGCAATCGAAGATTGATGGTGCCTTGGGTCTTTGTCCCCAGCTGTAACAATCAATAGACAGGAACCCAAGATGCAGATTCAGGTGGATAGGTACAAGGTTGACTTTCTCCTTTACATGGGGGCTACCTTCTCAGTCCTGACAGAATTCTGGGGGCAAACAGTGCCGTCCACCTCTCCTATTGACGGGGTAGGAGGAAAGACCATCTATCCAAGAAAGACTCCCCTATTACTCTGTTCCATAGACAACTTCCCATCCTCTCAGACATTCCTAGTTATGCCCCAATGTCCAGTTCCTTTGCTCGGCCGAGATATTCTCTCTAAATTCAATACAACAATCAACATTCAGGCTCCTGGCATCAGTCAGGCCCCAGAATCAGCCTGTTCATCTTTTCTGGCCCTTTTGGCAGAAGAATGGCCATTCTGCTCCATTTGTGAGGCTGACATGAAATACCATACTAACCTGGTTGACCCGATTGTATGGGATATCCACACCCCCTCCACCGTTTCCTGCCCACCATTTAACATTCATCTCAAAGATCCCAACACCTTCCCCAATCAGGCTCAATACCCCCTGTCCACAAAAGCTCTTCTGGGCCTACAACCTATTATTCAGGACCTTCTTAGCAAGGGGTACCTCCGAACTGCTCATTCCCCTTACAATACTCCCATACTGGTGTTAAAAAAGTCCAATGGGTCCGATCACTTAGTTCAGGACCTACGACTCATCAACACCTCCTTTAGGCCCATACATCCTTTGGTTCCCAACCCATACACCCTGCTGTCTCAGGTCCCCCACACTGCCACACACTTCTTGGTCATAGATTTAAAGGATGCTTTCTTCTCCATTCCCCTTGCCCCCAAATCACAAGATCTTTTTGCCTTTACCTGGACAGATCCCACCATCAGACAGTCTCGATAACTAACCTGGACTGTCCTTCCTCAGGGATTCCGAGATAGTCCTCACCTCTTTGGACAAACCTTGGCCTGCAACCTCCAATCTTTTCACCCCCAGTGCCCCGAATCCACCCTCTTGCAATATGTTGATTAAAGCACCCCACCACAGCCTTTAAGGCTACGGTGGCCCTCAGGGACTCCTTCCTTGGGCAGATTCGAAAGTACTAGTCCTCTCACCTTTAAGACTCGGCTGCTAGAGAGACGCTTACCCTCCCCTTCCTCTCCCCTCTTTCTGGCCCTGGGAGTATCCGGCCTCTCCAGGAGGGGTCCCGAAAAGCCTTGGCCAAGGTCTCCCATGGCTCCGGCTCTGTCTGGGACAAGAGCTTCAACTGTCAGGATTCGGTGATGACCAATCTCTGCAGCTTGAACCTGCTACTTAGGCACTCCTGATTTTTTGGCTCTAGCAGGGATGCTCCTTTTGCCAATAAATTAGTTTCCTCCTTCTCTGCGTCCTCTTCCCTCCTCCTTACATGGGTAATGTGTCCTCTCTGCCAGTTGACTCTCCCCTACAATGCCTCTTGGATCAAATACAGCACCCAGGCCTGGCCAACTTATCCCTTAGACAACCAAAGCAGATGGCCCCTTTTGGGTCCCTGGATCCCTCCATTCTAAGGGATCTCTACAATTCCTGTGAGCATTCAAAAAATGGGTAGAGATCGCTTATGTCCAGGCTTTCTTCTTGCTCCGATCCAATCCTGCTCTCTGCACCTCTTGCAAACCTCTACAAATTCTTCTAGCCTGTCCAAAGGGCGCTCAACAGATGACACAGTTCTCCTACTTAATTTCTTGGCCTTAAAGGGATATCGGGCCTCTCCACAAAAAGCCCAAATAGCATGTATCTAGGGTTCTCTATCTCTCAAGGGAAAAAGTCCATTACAGTGACAGAAAACAGCTTATTGTGTCTATACCTACACCAAAGACCAAAGATGACTCTCCTTCTTGGGTTTGGCTGGGTACTTCAGGGCCTGGATTACTTTTTAATTTCTCCCTCCTCGCCAGGCTGCTTTATAATCTAGCCAAGGGCCCCCAAGATGAACCCCTACCCTCAGCAGTAGGGAAGCCCTTTACAAAAAGACCCTCCTCTGTGCACCCGCCCTGCATCTCCCTGGCCTCTCCCGACCCTTCACCCTTATGTACATGAAAAACAGGGACAAAGTCTGGGCGCTCTGGGTCAGGAATATGGCCCCACATTTGCACCAGTGGCCTACCTATCCAAACAGTTCGACCCCACCATCAGGGGATGTCCCCCATGCCTCAGAGCCCTAGCAGTGGCCCATGACCTCCAGAAAGAAGCACACAAGCTTACCTTTGCCTCCACACTAACCATCTCATCTCCTCACCATCTAAAGGATTTCCTCACTTACAAGGGGCTACAGTCACTTCCTCCTTCCAGGGTTCTATCCCTCCTTGTCTCATTCCTTGAAAATCCCTCCATCTCTTTTCAGTCCTGCTCCCATCTTCTCCCTCACAAGATCCCGTCCACAAATGCCTGGAGGCATTAGAGACGATTTTACCCTGCCCTGCCACCATTTCTGAGGGACCCCTGCCCTCTTCGGACCTCGTCTGGTTCTCAGATGGTAGCTCCTTTATACATGAAGAGGTTAAAGTGGCGGGGTATGCTGTCATTTCCCTCTCATCCATCATGGAGGCGAAACCTCTCCCACCCAATACCACCAACCAACAAGCTGAACTCATAGCTGCCACAAGGGCATGCAAGCTAGCAGAGGGAAAAACCCTCTCCCTATATACAGATTCCAAATACGTCTTCCATAACCTGATCTCCCATGCAGCCATTTGGAAAGAAAGGGGGATACTGACCACCAGAGTGATGGCAGTCATTAATTCCACACACTTATTTCTGGCCTACTACAAGCCTTCAGGCTGCCTTCCCAACTGGGAATAATCCATTGCAAAGCCCACCAAACTGACTGCTCCCTTAATACTATGGGGAATTCCAAGGCCGATCAAGTGGCTCCATCAGCCGCCCTACAGAGCTTTACCTACTCTCCGCTTCTCTTTGTTACCACCAGGGATCAGCCCAAAGATCCCCAACAACTCTTCCAGTTTCTTCACTCTCTATTCCATTCTAGTCCACAGAGTCTCACTACTTTCTTTCACTCCTTTTTCACCCTTTCCCCACATGATAAGACCCTCCTACAACAGATCACTTCCGCTTGTCAGATCTACCAGAGAACCAATACCAATACTCCATTAAAACCTAATCCCTTTCCTTCTCATCAGGCCAGCGGTCATACCCCAGCTGCAGACTGGCAGATTGATTTCACCAACATGCCCCGAGTAAAAAACATAAAATATCTTCTTGTATTGGTAGATACTTTTTCGGAATGGGTTGAAGCCTTTCCCACTTCTAACAAACGGGCCTCTATGGTAGTTGATCTGTTGCTTATTCACATAATACCCCATTTTGGGATGCCCACTTCTATCCAATCAGACAATGGCCCAGAATTCACCTCGCAGATAACTCAGGGACTGGCTCACACGCTATCACTCCCTAGGCATTTCCATTGCCCTTACTGCCCCCAGGAAAGGTTGAAAAGGACCATTTGGTCCCTTAAAGAGACCCTCACCAAGCTCACCATGGAATTAGCCTGGACTGGGTCAAGATGCTCCCCTTGGCTTTATTGCACATTAGGGCCTTGCCAAAGAAGCCTTCTAATCTCTCACCTTACGAAGTCATGGATGGCCGTCCTCTCGCTCCTTCCAGATTGCCTATAGAACCCCTACCCATCTCCAAAACCTATGCCCTGCCCCTCCTCTTCCATCTACGCTCTGAACTCTGGGGCTATCAAGACTGGCTCCTTCCTGACCCCAGTCTCTTTCAAAACCCTACCTCCTCAACACCTGGTCAACTTGTTTACTATTGCCCACCAGGGGAAAAGCCCTCCTCTAAAACCAAACTGTAAGGGTCCTGCTCAGTGATTATGTGCACTCCCTTGGCAGCCAAACTCAAGCCGTCCAATAACCAACTTACCCATGGTTTCACATTTCCAGGCTTAAGCCTGGCACTCCTACACCTTCATCAGAAGAGCCAACGATCGTCACCTGTCATTAAGTACTGTTGTCAATGTCCCCCCCCATTTCTGGCCCCTCTTGGGTCCTCTCTTCGCCCAATGTCTGAAGATTCAAGGCAAGTGACCCTAAGGGCCCCCTCCAGCCAGACACTCCCCTACTTGCTTGAATCTGGCTGGTAGTGGGACCATTGTGTGTTGTCCTTCTGACAAACCACTTAGGAGTCCAGAGCATGGTGACCCCTGAATAAATGTGACCATAAGAGAGCACTTTACCAGTTGCCTTCTGGGCCTAAGGAGGAACATGTGTGTTTTGTTCACCCTCCCAGTTTTGTAAGAATTTCAAGTATCAGTATTTAAAGTTGAGGTGTTTCACATAAAACCTGGAGAGATCTGACTGCTCTCAAAGGGAAATATGGTAACAATGGGCCACCATCCTCCCTTGGCTGCCTTCGAGAAAGGCAAAGAGAGAAGCAAGCTGGTACACCCAGGTAGGAGAAAGTTTGAAGAGCAGCCTTAACAGAGAGGGGAGGGAGCTAGATTGGACTAGGAATGAAGAGTGGAATTGAGGGTGTTAGGTACAGGACAGGCTGGTCTGCAGGGCCTGCAGGGCATGCCAAACAAAGTCAGCTGCAGAATGACCTGGCTTCTCAAACCCTCTGTCTGCTTCTATATCACCTGTTTGCTTCAAGCCCAAACACCCAACCCCCCCCCTCAGGGTTGAACACTTAACCCCCCTTGGGCCGACAAGGCAGCTTGCAGACCCAGAGACCCCATTGGATTTGGGCTATAAAAACAAAAACTCCCTGTGCCTGTTCCTTCCCCCTATCATAAAGTTCATTCAGACTCAGGTGGGTAAAATTTCTAGTCAAGCTTTTAACCAGCTTCTCCTCAGGAATTACCAACTCCTGGCTATTGATGGTACCTCCAGTCGAGACCTATGCCCAATGGACTGACATCATCATGGAATTGGCGGGGGCGGGGGAATGTCATCACCTGGACTTCCTTTATCACTCCCAGGAGAAATTTTTAGTGACAACAGGGTCTTCTAACCTGTCCCTTGTGGGATGTGGCCGTTCCAGGGAAGACAAAGATGCTCTGAAGACATGTGCCACACCTCAGAGACACCTCTGCCAACCCCTGGATTGGCGGTCACAGCTGCCGTCTCTGTGGGAACATCACGGCCCTTGAGGAGCAGGGAAGGGGCCCGAGCAGCACCTTCAGTCCTGAGGCGGGTTGTCCCCTGTGGTTTCCCAAAGCAGAACCAGTCCCAGGGGGACAGTAAGGAGCAGAGGAAGCGCTCGCCCTCTGTCCTCTGCCCTCTGCGGGTGGAGCAAGAGGGCAGCTGGCTTCAGAGCACCCCCTGGCCTGGTCCTCTGTCACCCGGGTGTCAGGACCTCTCACATGGTCAGAGCTGGCGACAAGAGAACCAGGAGGACGTCCTGGGGGCGGAACTCCCTCCTCCTGCAAGTGGAAGGAACCCTCCGGAGCAGGCGAAGAGCTCCCTGCACGTGTCCGCTGTTCAGGACCAGGGGACGCTTCTTCATCCCGGGGTGGCTCTGGGGGCCCCAGCTCCCTGCCTCCTCACTCTATTTGCAGGTTGTGTCCAGAGACCAAGGGAGTATATTTCAACCACTTGGAAAAGATCTTTTTGATGTGAAATAGCACATCCCCCCCCCCAAAAAAAAAAAGAAAAGAAAAGAAGTCAGGCGGCGGGAAGAGGGGCTGCGTGGTTCTCTGACGCCCCAGCTCCAGCTCCGGCTCCTGCTCCCCACTTCCTACGTTTCCGTTTGCTGTTTTATCAGCGTTGCATAGGGCACAGCCTCAGTGAGTGAATATAATGTCGTTCTGGGGTCCGGAAGGAAGAAGCAGGTCAATTTTACGTTCCTTTCAGTAACTTGGAAAGTCAGGACAATTTTCTGGTATTTCGTTTTTTCAGCCAAATGGAGTATCTGCTCCATTACTAAAGACGAGCCCCGCCCCCATCCGCATTTACCTCCCACACGGTGCTGAGGCAGAGCTTCCTCCCTGGGGTGGCCTGCCACAGCATTTGCATTTTTCTGTCACAATAGTAACCCCATAAAACACCTCATTTCTCCTTAGGATTCTTGTAGGGAGCAGAGCTCTCCTGCGCCCACCTGACAGACAGGAACATGCGGGCGCCAGGAGGTTCAGGGCTTCACGGACCCACACAGCTGAGGCTGGCAAAGCCAGGAAAAGGTGGCCCCACGTAGTAAGGTAACCTGCTCAAGTCTGTACCTGAAACACAAACACAGTGAGTTTTATCTCCAGAATAAGGTGGCCAAATGCAGGACGTCCGTTAAATTGGAATTTTAGATAAACTACTAATATACAACATATATATAGTCTCAAGATGTCTCAAATATTGCATAAGTCATTCTTACACACACACACACACACACACACGTCTATTGTTTTTCTGAAATTTGGATTTAACAGTCTTTTTAATTTTCTGCCACCTCTGACAGTCCTCCAGAGCCCACACTTTTTTTTTTAAGTTTTAAAATTTGTTCTTTTTAGATATACATGACAGTAGAGTGTATTTTGACAGGTCATAAATACATGGAGTATAACTTCCCATTCTTGTGTTTGTACATGATGTGGAATTACACTGATGGTGTATTCATGTGAACACAGGAAAGTTGGGTCCAATTCATTCTACTGTCCTTTCTGTCCCCACGACCCCCATCCCTTTGTCTAATCCAATGAGCTTCCATTCTTCTTTCCCCCTCCCTTATTGTGTGTTAGCACCCACATATCAGAACACTCAGCTTTTGGTGTTTTGGGATTGGCTTATTTCACTTAACATAAAAGTGAAGAAAATTTCACCAGTTTAATCCATTTACTGGGGAAATGCCATAATTTCATTCTTCTTTAAGGCTAGTGATACTCCATTGTGATATATACCACATTTTTCTTTATCCATTCATCTGCTGAAGTACACCTAGGTTGGTTCCATAGTTTAGCTACTGTGACTTGAGCTGCTATAAACATTGATGTGGCTGTGTCTCTATAGTATGTTAATTTTAAGTCCTTTGGATCTATGCCCAGGAGTGGGATAACTGTGACAGATGGTGGTTCCATTCCAAGTTTTCTGAGCAATCTCCATCCTGCTTTCCATAGTGGTTGCACCAATTTGCAGTCCCACCAGCAATGAATGAGTGTGCCTTTTCCCCCACATCTCACCAACACTTATTGTTACTTGTATTTTTGATAACTGCCATTCTGACTGGAGTGAGATGGAATCTCAGTGAAGTTTTAATTTGCATTTCTCTAATTGCCAGAGTTGTTGAACATTTTTTTCATAAGTTTATTGACTGATCATATTTCTTCTTCTGTAAAGTGCCTCCTTAGTTCCTTAGACCACTTATTGACTGCAGAACCCCCACTTTTAACTGTCTTCAAAGTGCTCAATGCGCATTTGGACACAGGGACCCTATGCCACCCAGGCTGTCTGCCTGTAGAGCTTGCCCCACGTGTAAAAGTTTGCAACTAATTCTTACAAGCACAGATAAGGTTAATGATTATCAACTCATTTTACAGATGAAGAAGTTGAAACCCACATAGCTCATGTCACTTGGCCAAGGTGACACAGAAAATAATAATCATATCTAACCCTCCTTTGGCCCTTGCCCATATCAGGTATGACTTGAATTCCTTTTTGTGTATTATATTAGTTGGTCTTCACAAATTCTGTGAGGCAGGCCCAATCATCCCATTTTACTGATGAATCACAGGTGAACAGACAGGTGAGGGAATTTGTGCGGAGCTATATATCCAATCGGTGAGAGCCTGAGTTTGAACTTGGGAAAACTCACCAGGGTGCAGGAGTGGGGATCTGCTCGTGTGGCTGTGATACACTTCCCTTTTTAAACCCACACATGCACAAAAAGATTTGCCCTACAGGTGCGAAGTGCTGATCCAGGTGTGTCTGGCTCTGAAGACCATGTTTTCTTCTGTGATCTTGTTCAAAGGGGAGCACCTGGATGTGGTAGTGGGTGGGAGAACATGGTCTTGGCTCTGTGGGTGATCTGAGGAGCTGGAGAGGTCCCCCTTGGCCAAGGGTTCCCCAAGGCCAGCCTGGTCTGCTGTCCACCACTCTCTCTTGTACCCACTTACCATTGGTCACCCATGTGGGCCTCTCCCCTGTGCCAGCATATCCTTTAGTGCCCAGGACTTGGCAGACAGGGCCTGAGTGCAGAATCCCGGTTTCTGGGACCTACAATGCTCGGAGCCTCCAGCTGCACCACCTGGCGTTCCAGGCAGGAAGCTGAGGTCCTGGGATGAGTGTCTGGCCCAGGGGTCACAGGCCGGCAGCTTCCTGCTGTGCTTCACAGAAGGTGACATGACACCCCCTTGCCATGGGCAGCTTTAACCGGCTCTATTCCTAGTCCAGGTGGTTCAAGTCCATGGCCAGGTGAGACAGTGAGGCCAGGTGGCTCTCCTAGCTGGGAATGGGCCAGCCTGGGCCAGTACCTCTGTCTCGCCCTCTCTGCAGCGGGAACTCTAAATTGGAATGTGCATGTCAAGAGGGTGACACAGAGATTTCCTTCTGGCAGACTCTGTGGACTGCAATGTGCTTTCTTGCATTTTTGCATTTTGTAGGCCAAACTCCTTCCCTCCCTCCCTTTCCCTTCCTGCCTCCCTTTCCCTTCCTCCCTTCCTTCCACAAATATGTGTGAAGGGCCTGCGGGGTGCTGGCCCTGTGCTGAGCACTGAGTCTTCAGTGCCTGACAAAAGACCTGCAGTCCCTGCTCCCGTGGAGCTCTTTCTAGGAGGATACTCAGAAACTAAGTGGTTTCCAGAGGTTTCTTGGGCAGATCCCAAATATGACCTGCCACACAGTGATTTGCAATTTTGTGGAGGATCAGCTTTTGATTAACTGGACAAAGCCACAAACTTTCTCAGCAGGAAAAAAATAAATAAAGTATTTAACAAAAAATGACCATCTCCACTCTGGTCCAAGTCACTGTTGTCTCTGACTTTGACTACGGCCTGGCTACCTCGCGTTGGCCCCGGTGCCTCCCCGACTCCCCCTATGTCTCTATTCTGCATCCGTCTCCTTTCCTGAGTCACCTTGGGCTCCAGGGCCAGCAGTTCTGCTGGAGGAACAGCTCGTGATGAGTTAAGCTGCATCCCAGAAACAGCGACTTTCTTACCCTGACAGCCTCCCCCTCCACCCATCCTGACCCATCCTGAGTCAATGTGGACAGACCACACCTGCCCAATCAAGAGCACCTGCTTTGGCAGCTGTGAAAAGCCTCCAGGTCTGAAAGTCCCCAACCTTTGCCTTCATTTCCCTTCCCATAGCACCTCAAAGTCAATGCCAGCCCCTGGTAGACAGGGCTGAGGACGTGGGTCCCCTGTCTTCTTGGCATAGCTACACGGCTTACAGTTCCTTCCATGCTTCTCATCATGTTTGTCTTTGGGGACAAGTGGCTGGGCCTGATTGCTGGATCCCTAGAAGCCACCTTACGAGCCTAATACAAGATGGAAAACACTTGGAACAATGCCTCACCCTTGATATGTGGTCCACAGGTGTCGTTGGAGGGGACCTGTCTCTGTGTCTTGGCCACCTGCCCCAGTCTTGGGGACTTCCCTGCAGGCCCAACTCCCAGGCCTCCCAGCACCTCCAGGTCACCTCTCCAGGGCGCGTACACACACGCTGAGCTCCACAGGGTCATAATGGCTCATCTGCCCTTGTGGTCACCCCTCACGCTGTGCGAAGGATGGGCTTCTCTCAGACATTTGTAGCTTCGGCTGGGGGTCTAGGGGGACATGTCGCTGGCTCTGCAGGCTCTTGGCCCTCCCCTGACCTCTGGAGCCGACCTCCACACCCAGGACCCTAGTGGCTCCTCTCCTTCCCCCTCCCTCTTCTTCCTCCACCACTTCCTGGGCGGAGGAAGGGAGGGCTGCCCTCTGCAGGGCACCAGGGCGGCTCTGTCTGGCTCTGGTAAGTGAGGGAATTCAGAAACCCCGCCCTGTCTCCCCTGCCAGCTCTCTTGCTAAAGAGGTCAAGGAAGGCCTCTGGAGACTCCAGCTGGTTAGTGACGTCTTTCTTCTGAATGGAACCTGCCCTGGGGATCCTGAGGCCACTGGGAGTGACTTTGCCCCCTTTGGAGAAGCTCTCTGGCCGGTCCACTAGGTGGGGGTATTGTAGAAGGCAAATGAGCACCTGGGGTCTGCTGCCCAGCTGTCCGCCAGGGCCTCCCTCGCCAAGGGTGCCTGGCCAGGGTCATCGTCAACCGAGGGCCCAGGGTGCCTCTGGCTTTGCAGCCTGTGTCGCCTTCTGGACTCTGGTCTTCCAACTGGGCCTGGCCAACCAGTCCAGACCCAGCCTAGGACAAAGCCACAAACTCAGATCAGATGTGGCCTGAGGACGGCAGAAAGCGCCTGCTCCGGGGCTGCGGGCAAGGCGCAGGGGCCACATCACCCTACTCAGGCGTCTGGGGACAGCCACCCGCAAGGAAGATGGGTGGCGGGAATCCACAAAAGCACCTAAGTGCTGCTACCTCCTCGGCATCAGGGGAAGATGCTTGCTCGAGTGGACAGTCGTCCAGTGGGGAGAGCATGCCCGCCTTCCAATGGGAGCTGGCACCGTGTGCCTTGGAGGCTCTCAAAGGGACAGGCAGCCACCCTTCAGAGGGCTGCAACAGGCCTCCCCCGAAGCCGCTGAAGACCAGGCCGAGATGGCAGCCTAAGTGAAGGTGACCTGGGTGCAGGAAGCAGCTGCAGTTTTGGTCGCGCAGGTGTCACAAGCTGTTTCTCAACCCACCCAGGGCTCATGGGTCACTTGTAACCCGCAGCCTGCTGCACAAGGATGCTGTGTAGTAGGTCTCCCGGTGGCGTGACATTGACCACAGCTTGGTGGCTTCCCCTAATGCTTTGGGGGTCAGACACCTGGCCGTGGGTAGAATTAAGGTGCTGGCTGAGCCGGGTTCTTACCCCAGGGCTCGGCTCCTGCGGGCTCTGCAGCGTTCATGTCTTGGGGACGGCCACCCACGGTGGGTTGGCCTCTTCAAGGCCCGTGTGCCAGGTCTGCCCGGTGAGGTGCCTCTGGCCGGGCGGCTCCAACAGTGGGTCCTGACTTCCTCATAGTCCGGGGCCTGGGGTCTGTGGTGCAGGGGTCAGCAGTGGGCTTTCCTCCAAGGCCAGCTGTGTCCCCGTGAGGTCTTCCCTCTGTCCTGCCCCCCCCCCCTTCCTGAGGACACCAGTCACACTGGAGTAGGGCCGCCCTAATCATCTCATTTCAGCTTAATCACCACTTTAAAGACCTCCATGCGGTGACATTGGAAGGTACAGGAACCGGGGAGTTGACAGTCCAGCCAGGAACGGAGGGACAGTCTGCAGCTTGGGTTCTCCCGCTTCAGGGAAGTTGAGGGCTTCTTTCTGAGGGGCAGGTGACTGGGTTAGGCCCCTCCAGGACCATCTGCCTTTTGACTCACTCAAAGCCAGTGAAGTGACCTTACATCTTAACAGGATCGCAGGGTGGCACACATCCCCTTTGCCATATTTGATCACCTAGAATCAGGTCTCAGTCCCCGCACCCTCCCCCCGAGGCCATCACATACACGGTGGGACTAGGGGTAGAGTCACGGGGCCTCCTCGGAGTGCCCACTACAAAAGGGGGTTCAACTTCCGCCTGAGCTCAGAGCCACTGTGTGAACGACCTGACTGTCCCCAGGCCTCCGTGCTGTGGGGATTCCATCCAGCCCAGTCAGGGGACCCCACAGAGAAACTTGGTGACTACATGAAGGGAGAGATGCCCAGGCCGCCCAAGTCACCCTGGCCTCCTGCTCCTGCAGCCCTGACCACATGGCACGAGTTTGCAGGCCGAAACCACCCGGCTAAGCACTTCCCGAAGCCCCAGCCGACCACCTCAGAGGGACAGTGGGATAATTCTTATTTTAGGACACTGTATTAAGGCCATTCCTTCCGCATCGGCAGTAACGGGAACAGCAGGCATTCCGAATGAGAGAGCATTCACAGGCCGCTGCCCCTTGTATGGCTACTGGGTGGGACGAGGGCACCGGGAATCTACGCACTGAGCGGCCTCCTGCCTCCTCCCCGCATGCCCTTGACCTCCCTAATCCGACTCCGTTGCTCTGGCCACCCACCTGGCATGCTGGACATTGGACTGTCTGCTACAGTCTGTCCCCTATCACCTCCCCTCCCCAAGGTGGAAGCTGCATAAGGGCAGGGAGGTGTCTGTCATCTGTCACCCCTCAGTTGGCCGTGGCTCCCCCACACTGGAGGGCAGCCAGACAGGAAGGCGGGTACTCAGAACCTGCGGGAGCTTCATCGGGGACATCTGCAGCGGCCCCAGGAGACATGGGGACCCGCACACTGGAGGACCCAGGTGCCCAGAGAGCAGGAGTCGGGGCTCCAGGCAGAGCTGGTTATGGAACCAGATCCCCTGACCCTGCCCTGGCTTCTCCCCCAGTGGTTCCACACCCAGTGCCGGGGGCTCCTCCCACCTGGGTTTCCTAGGGGGATCTCTCTGGGATCTGTACAAATTGAAAGAACCCTCTTTTCATAGATTACTTCCTTTTTATTTCTACATTAAAATACAGTTAGAGCAATATATTGATTTTTAAAGTGGTCCTGTTATATTATGAATGGATTTCATCTCAGGAGAGCCCAGGGACTGGTCCAGCCTGGGTCCTCTGGGAGGCAGGCGGGAGGCCAGGCTGCATCAAGGGGTGTCCCCTGGGGCGGGATGCAGGGCAGCTGCTGTGAGGGCGGCAGGAGAGGTGAGGAGCCGGAGCCAGTGGCGTTTCTGGGTGGTCGCGTGGCCTGGATTCTCACCTCAGAATCCTCTAGGAAACTCCATCCGCAGGGTCAGAGTTGCAGGGAAGCGCCTGTCTCTGTGTCTGGAATGAACTGAAAGGAAACCTCACCTCTGGGACCTCCTGGTGGCTTCCAGTTCTCCCGAAATGGAGCCTGGAGAGTGTCCAATTTGTCCCCACCTGAGTGCACATTTTGGCCCTGAGGACAGAGAGGTAGCCGGGGGTGGGAGTCCGCCTGCCGGGGAAGATGCTGGAAGACAGTTAACCTGAGCTGACATGTGACAGTTGTCATCTCCTGAGAGCATACTCTGTCCAAGCATGTGGCTAAGCACATGAGAGGCGTTTCCCATTTAATGACCACTGCAAATCTTTGAGGTGAACAATATCCCTCATTTGTAGAGAGCAGAGCTGCCCACATAATTTATGGGAAGGGAAAGGGCAGGCCCTGTGTTCACAGTGTACTATGAATTTCACGATGGCGATGGCAAAGCATGAAACTTGGTATGACCTGTAGGTGCTGGCCCCATGGAGGAGGAAACCAAAGATCAGAGAGGTCAAGTGACCTGCATAAGATCACGCAGTAGGTGCTTCTTGGTGCCAAGATTTGAATCCAGGTTGTGAAATGTTACACAGACATTCTTGGGCTGAAGGCAGAGGGGTGCTGGGAGTCACTCTTCACCTAGAGGCCCAAGACTGAGGTCCCAACTGCCCCTTGCTTGTCATGTTGTCCTACACAGGTGTGGCCTTTGCCTTAGGTTCTACACCAGCAACTTCAACCCAGAAGGTGGCTGTAGTATGTGGTGGCCTCTGGAGACGGAGGTGGCTGGACGTGAACAGAGCTGCATTTTGCGCACATCACAGAGGTCCCACGTAGGGACGTGCCTGGTCAATGGTTTCCTGCAAGGGGCCCAGGACTTCTGGGTCTTCCCTTGAGAAGTGGATTTTAACAAGAAGCAAGTCCGGACGTGCCCGTGGGGGCTCCCGGTTGCAGGCAACTGAGGCTGGCTTAGCTACGTGGGAAGGTGTCCCCAATTCCTCCTCCTCCAGTGTCCCTGGATCAGAGCCTCCCTTTGTCCAGCTGTGTGGTGGAGCCTCCTGCTGGGGGAGGCCTGACCATTTTGGTCTCTGAGTTCTGCTATGTGGAAGCTGAACTGTTAATGTCACAATGTCCCCAAACACAACAAAGATGCTCCAATGCTTGGGACAGACCACACATGCAAAAATACCTACTGCAACGACTCCCAGGTGAGATGGTGATGATCAGCGGGGCTCAGGCCCCTCGTGGAATGAGGCCCAACAGCAGTGGCCCAGTGAAAAGAGGCGTTCAGTCTGCTCACACGATGAAGACCCAGGCGGGCAGTGCTGCGATGGAGAAGCTGCTCACCTCTGATGAGACTGCCTACCTCATGGTTCCAAAGAGGGTGCTCCACCTCTAAGCATTGCACCTGCATTTCAGGCAAGAAAAGAGAAGTGCCAAGGGCCAAAAGCACGTGTCAGCTTATCCCTCTTGTTCTGCAGCTAACAACAGCTTTCCCAGACGCTCATCCAGTTGGCTTCCATTTACACTTTTTTGGCAAAAATGTGATCACACAGGAATCTAAGAATAAGAGTATTTTAACACAAGAGCAGCCACAGACTATCAGGATTTTGTACAGGAAGGAACATCGCACAGATGTGGCTGAGCTGGCCTAGCAGGACCACAGCAGCTCAAAAAGCTTCTCCACACCCCCCTGTCCATTCCAGTGCTGACCTGTGAAAACAGAACCCAAACCACAAACCACAAATGCAGTCTTCGGGTGGACACCAACTTCCAGTGGAGACAGGTGGAAGGACCCCAGATGCCATCTGTAACTCCCTATTAGCATGTGGTCAAAATTAAAAATAGTGACAAGACGCTTTTATTCTTACACGGTCTTCTGCCCAGGGCGCCTCACAGTTGAGACCAACATCGTCTTGGGGCCCCTCAGCCTCCCAGCCAGTAGCTTGGCTATTGGACGCCCCGTCTGTGCTTAGGAACCTCCTACTCAGCCGGTCATTCTGTGCATGCATTTATTTTAATTTTGGGTAGAGATGTAAATTCTAAAAATTATATTTTTATTTCTAGCCGACACAGTAGCTGAGTCTTTTGTGGGGTGCAGCATGATATTAGGATCCTGCTGTAGGTGACCTCATTGTGACAGGTGATGGTCTGTCAGGCACATCAGCAAACCCTTCTCCCACGGTCACCATTTATTTGTGTTGGGAACGTGGAAAACCCTCTGCCCTATCGGCAGCGTGATTTTAAAATGCAAGTGAGTTGGGCTGACGTCAGCAGAGGTTGGGATGGTCCCCAAAGACCCCTTGACAGTCACACAATGCTGAGGACAGTCCCCTGAGGATGAAGAACTCTCCTGTCCAAATGCCCACCTTGCTGCTGGTGGGAAGCGTTGCTTTGGGAAACGCAGAGAGCCAGGAAGAGTGTCTGACCCATGGGAAGGCCCAGATTCACCCTCCAGCACATAGGCCCTCCATAATCTGACCCCAGCTCTATCATAGGACACAATTCGCACAAATGCTACTTACAACAATAAGCACGTAGTGGTCAGCGTCCCTACCTAGGTGTGCTTCGCGTGTGTACTTGAAAGCAGGCTCGTGAATATTTACGTTAACAGGGTGTTCCTGGACTCATTTCGCAGCAGAGTCACACATCTACACTGTCACGACCCCCTTCAACAGCTGTGAAAACTAAGGCCCAAGAGGAGAGTCCCAAGGCCACCCTCTGCTTTGGGGATCATCCACAAAGAGCGGTACCGCCTACAGGCATGACGCGCGCGGGAGCCGCCCCTCTCTCCATTTCAAAGACCTGCAAGCCCCTCCTGGGACACCGGGGGAGAGCCATTCTCCCCACCCTGGGCCTGAGGCCCCCGCCATAGAGCTCCCCAGAAAGGAGCTGGGAGCCTTGGACAAAGAGAAGCTCCCAGCGCAACTGCAGCCTGGATGTGAAACTGAAGCCCGCAATAGCAGGGTCGCTGCAATGACCGGGGCTGCCCTGAGCTGCTCAGCGCCCGTCCTGCGGGTCCCCAGAGAGGCCACGCCCTGGACCCGAGCTCCTGTCACCGCCAGTGGGGAAAAGGACCCCTTTTGTGACAGCACCGCAAAATACAGCCCCGGCCATCTGGAGTTCGAGTGGACTCTTCTCGCTCCTGGAAGAACGTCTGTTTTAACCTCCATCAAGGTCTGTCATTAACGTCGTCTTACAAGGACACAAAGTCCCTGCAAAATGATAAGGATGGGGGGGGCGGGGCTGGGGGAGCGATTCAGACCCGAATTGGAAATCGGGCTGCGGGGCGGGGCTCACGTCGACCGCTGGCTTTCTGGATCTTTACCGGTGGCTGGTCGCCCTGGAATTCACCTGGTGGAACGCAGGAGCGGCTCCCGAGGTGACCTGATGCCCCAATCAAGTGACCCCGATTTCACTGGACCTGCCTCTCCGATCCCCAGAGCAGGCGCCGGGCAGCTGACTGTGTGCACGTCCCGCCGCCAGGCTGTGTACACACCCCGAGCAGCTGACTGTGTGCACGCCCCGAGCAGGCTGACTGTGTGCACGCCCCGCCGCCCCGCCGCTGCAAGGCGCCCCCGATGTCAGGTTCCTGTCGCGGGACCCACTGCGGCTTCCCTGCAGGCTCGGCCGGCCCCGGGCGCACCCTCTGGTGGCCATGCTGGGGACACACAGGCCGTCTCCCTCTGCGCCTCGCTCGCCCCGCGAGACCGGAGCCACCTGCCCCGCCTGGGAGTGGACAGGAGAGATGCAGGGGGGTCTCCTCCTTCCTGCTAAGCTCCCTGGGACCCGGGGGTTCTCCTGACTCCGCAAAAGTCTGTGAAACGATGAGAAATGTCAGAAAGAATTCTTTCTTTTCCTGTTTAACTTCCTCAAATTACTTATGGAAACAATTTTTTTGTTGAATACAAAATATATAAAATAACTCAATTATTTTCTAGGGGTCGCTGGTGGGAATTCCCTGAGATTCAAGAAACCTTTCAAGCCCCTTTTGCTTCCATAGCAAGATTCTCGGTAGGCATTCCGGTTTCTGGAGTGAAGCCCAGTGCGGTGAAGGTGACCTTCAGCACAGAGCACGGAGCTGACCCCCCCCCCCCCAGGTCCTCTTCACTGCAGCCCCTGCCTCACGAGGAGACCCAGCCATCAGCCCATGTAGCTCCTCATCTTCTAACCACTGTACTTTGGTTTCAGGAAGAAATGATGGAACGACTTACCCTTATCCCTGTTTCCTTCATGTTTGAAGTTCCAAGGAATCTACTCAGTTGTGAGGAGAAGGTTACGAAAGAAATGATTTAGGAATCATTATGTTGTAAACCCAGAAAAGTCAACTCAAATTATGAATTTATGGAATTTATAGGTGCAAGTGAATGAGAAATCTAGACACAGGCTTCAGGCTAGGGTTGATCCAGCAGATCATAATTATCATTAAGGGCTCCACTTCTCTCCACCCCTCTGCTCTTTCTTCTATGGTGCAGCAGACACTGCCTGGATTTCCTGCAGCTGAAGCTCACTTGAAGATACTCCTTGTATACTCTAGGATTCTCTATCTCTCTCTGCCTGAGGGCACTCCCTGTCCCCAGTAGTGCACTCCCTGTCCCCAGAAAGTGAATGTCCTAAGACTGACCCTCAGCAACGAGGAATAAAAGTTATGGAATAAATATCACAGGTTGCTCACCCTCAGCCGGGTAATCACCAGACGTGCTTCATGCTGTTTCTCAAAGTGTCCAAGGAACGGTGCCTGCTGCCCACCTGGGCTGCTCATCCTTTCCCCTCCCCCCCCCCCACAGTGCTCCCTGTGACACCTGCCTGGCCACCAAACCACTGCATCCGTCTTGTCTCAGGGTCTCCTGGCCGGGAACAAAGCGCTCTGATTCCAGGAAGGGTCACCCTTGGGAGCAGCAGGGAGTCAGAACCAGGACCTGCGCCCCGACGTGCGGGGAATGAAGCCAGTGAGCATCGGGGATCACAGTCGGTGCCAGGGGGCCGCATTTCCACCGCGAAGGGACCTCGGGTGCCTGAGCATCTCACTAAGTTTCATTCACAGGGAACCTTGGAGTCAACAGCCAAAGAAGGCTGGTCCCAGTGCCGTCCCCGCCGCCCCCGCAGCGGGTCCCCCCAGTGCCTGACTGCTTCAGGCTGCAGAGCCGCCCACCTGCCCGGGCCCCTCGGAACGAGGACCCCGGCCCCGGGGAAGGTCAGGCCAGCCGTAGATGCAGACCAGGCATGCGATTTGATTTTTTCCTGGTATTTTGCATTCAGCAAGGAAAAAGAAGCAGGTGAGGTTAGTTTTAACAATGTGTTTTATTTAATCTGTTACGGTTCAGAAGGGAGGTGTCCCCGAAGGCCACCAGTGAGACAGCCCAAGAAGGTTCAGGGGAGAAGTGGTGGGGTCACAGTTTTGACAGAATCAATGCACCAATCCCCGATAGGATGAAGTGAGGCAGGACTCCAGGCGTCTGCCCGGACCTTGAGTGCTGGCCTTTGGATGCGTGTGACTGAGAATGGATCTGGGGGGTCAGGTCCATGGGGGGTCCTGGAAAGCGCAGGCCTGTCCTCTGGGGTGACTGCAATACCCTACAGCAGCCAGGGTCCTCCACACCCAAATGGTACCCAGGTCCCTCCCGGCTCCAGAGCTGGTGTGAATTTCCGGACACACTCCACAATGCTTTGGTGACATCCTGGTGACAGGACACTGTCCTAGCGTGGGCCTGATGGTGACATCCTTTTGCTCATTTCCACCTTCCTCTGCTCCCTGTTGGGACCTCTGCTCACCACCGCCCCCCCCCCCCCGCCCAGATCTGGGTTCAGAGCCAATGGTCCCCTACCAGCAAGGACCCTACAGAGGGTGTCATCTGGGGCTCTGCCTGGCACCACATTGTCTCCTCTCCTCAGAGACATTAGTCGGGGTCCCTCTGAGTACAGGGTGCTCTTAAAAAGAATTAAACTGACCTGAGGCCAGAGGAAATCACTGGCCCAACACTGGAGCCCAACCGGCCTCTCCCCACCTTTCCCCCGAGAGAGCCCAAGACTCAGGGAAGCCTTGCACCAACTTGGAGGGGGCTGCTGAGATGGAGACCCTCAGAATTGGGGAGGCTGAGCCCCCCAGAGCTGGATACTGGGGCCCTGCGGTTGGAGGTGGATGGGGGACCAAGCCCTACGCTCATTCTCGGCGATCTAACTCTTGCCCCTGGTTATTTCAGAACAACCTCAGAATCTAACACACACATGAAGCTGCTGGCCGTTTCCTTGGGTGAAGATCAAAGCAGAGACCTTGTTCCTCAGTTGGAGGAGGGGGCAGGGTGGAGGAGGAGTGTGGTTTAACTCTAGCCCCCAGATTTCTTTCCAATTTTTGATTGTGGTGAAATACACATGATGTATTACCATCTTCACCATTTTGAAGTGTACAGTTTGGTGTACAATCACCTGGATACATCTAGTGTCCTGAGCTTCATCTGCAGTCTAGTGGATGTTAGACCACATACCGATCCGTTGTAAGCCTCCGAGCACCGCTCGGCCAGTCGGCTGTCCATGGACCCTTCATGCTCCCTTGTTGCTGTGGTCTGCATGTGTCCCCTCGAAAATGTAGGTGTGGCTAGTGTGATGGCTTAAGGGTGGGGCCACAAGAAGTGACAGGGCCCTGAGGTCTCTTTTCTCATTATTAGAATTAAGGTCTTTATGAAAGGGGCTTCAGGAAGTGTCCTGGTGGCAGGTCCCTTTTGCCCTTCTGCCTTCTGCTACACAGTGACACAGCATCCCTCCGCACCAGACACCCAGTGCTGTCCCCTTGATCCTGGACTTCCCAGCCTCCAGAAACAGGAGACAATAAGAGTCTCAGTGAGTTACCGGGACTCAGTTATTCTATCACAACAGCCCCCGGGAGCCAAGACAGAAGTAGGCCACAGAGGGGGCTGTGGCTGTAACACGTTCCAAAGTGCAGAGTGGCTTTGGAACTGGGTTGGACGGTTTTGAAGGGAATGCTGGGAAAGTCTGTATGGCCCTGAAGAGAGTGTGAAGGTGATTTCAGGGAGCAGTGGAGATACAGCTCAGTGGTAGAGCACCTGCTTAGGATGCGAAAACAGTGGGTTAGATCCGTAGCGCCCAAAACCAAAAATATGTGTACACACACACACAAAAGAAGAGAAGGAGAGTTGTGGGGAAGTCTCACTCTTCTTAATGATTATTCCAGTGCTTATGACCAAACACTGGCAGAAGTATTGATAGTAGACGGTTCTGTTGGGGTCTCCTATGGAGATGAGGAACAAGGTATTAGAAACTGGAGGGGAGGCCATCTTTGATATACAATGGCAAAGAATTTGGCTGAATTCTGTCTGTTTCTTAGGACTTTTGTTACCAAAATCTTGGTCCTTGTCCCTGGTGGCAATCCAATAATGAGGACACAGTTGTTTTCGGTCTGTTTGTTTGTTTTTGGTGGTGCTGAGGTTGATCCCAGGGCCTTGGGGAGCTATATCCTCAGTGAGGACGTAATTTTAAGAAAAAGGAAAAATAAATTTTATTGCTCTGCTAGCCAAGGAGAGACACCGGGGGACTCCTGTCTCAGAGGTGTGATGGGGCCCACCAGGGAGAACAGAGGGTTTTTCAAGAAGTGATTGAAAGGCTACTTTGCAGCTGTGCCCTGATAGGGGTAGTAATTCATTTGTTAATTTGGAGCCATCCCTAAGTCTGGATTTCTGTATTCCTGTGGTGGGTGTATTATCCAGGCAGATGATTTGGCCTAGGACAGGGAAGAAGGGTGATCCTGTTTCCCCCAAGATCAGGGAGGACAAGTTAGGGAGAGGAGGAAAAAAATGTCCATTTTAAAATGCGCCTCCATGGATCACTGTCACACTTTGGGGAAGGCAGGATTTTAGAGGAGCGAGGTGGCCGCCAAGCATTCAGGATCCCCGTGCCTTCTTTTATCTGCTTCTAGTAAAGTTCAAGAGGAGTGACATAATTTAATACAGATTTTTTTTTCATTGAAATGGAAGACTGTGAAGATTTAGAAAATGCTCAACTTGGCTATGACAGAATAACAATGTGGGCAACCGCTATTGGACGGGGTCCCCTTTCACCCTGTGGGAGCCTTCTTTTTTATTTTCACTTGAATAAATCCTACTCTTTCATGCTCACTAAAGTGAAAAAGTGTGCTGAGCAGAGTCAGCTGAGAGTGTGGCCCTATGACCATTGGTTATGGCTTGGATATGAAGTGTCCCCTGAAGACTCAGGCGTGGAAGGCTTGGTCCCCAGGGCAGCACTGTCCTGGTAATTTGGCCTAGGACAGGAAGAGGGTGGTGACCTGTGGATTAACCCACTGATATCTGAATGGACTCTGGGGAGGTGGTGGAAATTGCAGACCAGCGGGTCGTGGTTGGAGGAAGTAGGTCACTGGGGGCATGTCCTTGGGATATATCTGATTCCCAACCACTCCTGCCCCACCTCCTGGCTGCCATAAGTTGAGAAGCTTTCTTCTGCAGGACATTTTGGCCCACACCTTTGAAATGTGAGCCCACATACACCTTTCCTCCTTTAGGTCATTTATGTGAGGAATTTTGGCCAGGAGAGGCTGACTAGGCAACATGTGATAAAGAGATGTGTGTGGGTAGAAGGAAGCCAGGTGCTGCTCATCTAGACAGTGGAGGGTGACTCCAAAGATGTGATATTTGTGGCTTCCATCCCATCACAGGAGCAGAATGCTGGGTCAGAAGAGTTTCCGGGGGGGGGGGGGGCGCCAAGGACTCCTGTGGGGTCTTAGGGCTCATTTTCCAGGATCCACTTAGGTCTCGGCTCCTCGCATCCCAGTGAAGTGGCTCTAACCTGTCCCAGCTGTGATTCAAGTGGACCTGGGAGCTCAGGGATGCTGCTCAAGAAGGGGCACGGTGAGCCTTGGTGTCATCCCTGGGGTGCTAATTCTGCAAGTAGGTGTGCAGAGTGGAGGAGCCGTGGAGGCAGGGCTACCCCCCCTAGATTTCCGAGGGTGCTTTGCACAGCCTGGTGGCCCAGCAGAGACTTGATGCAGGGCTGGAGCTATCCCAGGGAAGCACACTAGAGAAGTGCTTCCAGCAGCTGTGGGGCGGGACCACCCGAAGACCTTAGAGTAGTAGAGCCCTGGCAAGCAGCAGAGCCTAGGAAAGCCACAGGCATGACTTCGGAGCAGAATTAAATTGTGAGCTGCACCCATCAAAGCCTTGGGGGTGTGTCTGTCTTGGTGTGGGTCTCTTTAACTTCATCTTGGAATTTGTTAGGATTCTGAGATGTTTATATTCGTGTCATTCTTCAAATTTGTAAAGTTTTGGCCATCATTTCTTTAACTAAATTCTGGACCCCTTTCTTCTCCTTCTGGGACCTCCAAAATGTGTCCCACAGGTCCTGAAGCTCTGTTTACTTCTCTTCTATCTTTTTCTTTCTATTCTTCCATGACCCAGTGCAGCCAAACTAGCAGGTTCCCATGAGGGGCAATGGGAGATTGGAAGAAATAAGAGTCACATACGCAGATCTTGAAGATAAAACAGCTGGGGTTGGGTGGAGCACTGCTGTCTGATGGAGAAGCAGGTCTAAAGAATTACACCAGAAATCTTTATTTTATATATGTCTCCAGATTAAAGACTATGCAAGCATTATTCTTTGTACTCATAAAAGTTACAGAGTTAGCATCAGTATGCAGCTATTTCCTCAGTTACATTCTACAGTTGCAATGTGCAGTGTTAGGAGCATTGTGCAGCTCTCAAGAAAGTCCATTGTTTAAAGTTACTAAGTTGTGGGCAGATTCAGGAGCAGCAGAACTGGTGAAACATTGTGGTTATCTTAGCAAGGAAGTTCCTTCATTCCCAGGAGCTGCTGTGCCTAAGAATAAGGTTAAGGCTGATAAGGTTCTAACGTGAAGGACATCTCCATAGCAACCAGGCATTCTATGCGTTTGCACAGAAACTTTCCCAGTCACCAAGTATGCCACAGCCATGAAGTCATCAGGGACCCCAATCTCAGACATGGTCTCCCAGCCACTGTCACCGCTCTCCACACCATTCCTCAAATCAGTGCTTTCCATCTCCTCTCTTTTCGTGCACATCTTCATTCTTCTGCCTCTTCCAATCTGCCTTTGAGTCCTTCTAGTGAGTTTTTATCTCAGTTATTGTACTTTCCAACTCCAGAATTTCTTTTTGGTGACATTTTAGAATTTCTCTCTCTTTACTCATATTTTCATTTTGTTCAATCATCAACTCCCTGGTCTTCTCCAAGTCTTCCTTTTAGTTTTTTGAGGATCTTTATGCTGGTTGGTTTAAAATCTTGACCAAGTAGAGCACCACTGAGTCTTTTTCAGAGTCAGTTTCTGCTGATTTTTCCCCCTTTGAATAAGGCATATTTTCCTGTTTCTTTGTATGCCTTGTGATTTTTTGTTATTGTTGAAATCTAGACCTTTAAACCTAATAATGTGGTAACTCTGGAAAAAGGATTCTCCCATGGCTCAGAGTTGGCTGTTTGCTAAGGATCAGCCTTACTTGAGGGCTCAAGGTCTTCTCAGGGCTTTCCTGGGCTTGCTCTTTTCCCTGGGCATGGAAGGTAACTTTCTAATTACCCCCATATATGCAATTGCTTTTGAAAGTCTTAGAATTTAATGTTTGGGTCCTACAAAGAAGAAAAGGCAAAATAATGATAATAAATAAATAAATAAATAAATGAGAAAGAGTGCAGCCCTTTTAATCATCTGGAGATCACTGTGGCTGAAGGGGGCGGGTCTTATGACAATGCATGTTTCCTGGAGGTCATTTAACTGGAGGGGGAGGGGTGGCAACAGCAGGTATTTCCTGGAGCAACCTGCATGTGATTGGCAGGAGCCAGAAAAAGCAAAAGGACCCTGTCCTCAAACTCCAGGACTCTGAGCCTGATCCCTGCTTGCTGCTTCAGTGAAGCCCCCAGCTGGATGCTAGAGGATGGGTCTTCCTTCCACTCCCAGAAGCTACCCACTTTCAGTGCTCTCCAGACGGAACAGGCAGGGACCAATGTCTGTCACTAGGGGAGTGAGCATGTCCTTGGAGTCTCTGGTGGATCTCAGAGCAGCCCAAAATTATCATCATGTCCCAGTGGCATCATGATCTCTCCTAACAGAAGCTCTCACGTCCAACCTTCTTATAAAAGTCATGTGCAGAAAGACAGATACTCTGTGATTCAACTTATGTAAAGTATCCAAAGAAGTCAGTTGTATCAACTTGGACCTTAGAATGGTGACACCAGGGGCTGGGAGCAGAAGGGGAGGTACGTTGTTTAAAAGGTACAGAGTTTCAGTTTTGCTGGATAAAAAGAGTTCTAGAGATGAATAGCGGTGACAGTTGCACAATGATATGAGTGTCATCAACACCACTGGACTGCCCACCTAAGAACAGTTAAGCGGGCGAATTTACATTTCATGTTTTTTACTGCAATAAAAAATATTTTCTTTGAAAAGTTATTTCCAAATCTGAGATGGCTCTAGACAGTTAGTACTAGAATATACCTATGTTTGCCTAAAGCCAGATGTTCAAGGAGTGTACATTTGCACACACCAGGGCTGGATGTGTACGCCAGGTGCATTATCACACTCCAAGAGAATGGAGCTGGAAGTGTCTTAAATCTAAACTGGGAAAAATTGCTGGGGCCGTTGGGCATCAGTGCTCTTCTGTGTGGTGATGGAACAGGGGGGGACTGTGAGACGCAGCGGAACTGAGCCGAGGCAGCTGAAGTCAAGGTGAATGGGAGCCCATGCAGTGGAGAACAGGAAGGGGCCTTGCCCTTCAGGGAACCAACTTGTCTTTAAGAAGAGGAGGTTGGTTTACAGACAGCTCCAGTCCTTGCAGGGTGCATCTGCAGTGTGGGCTCCTGTGAAGACTTGAATTATTAAATGCAAATTAATAATCATATTCCTGGCCCTTTAATTGAACCTTTTCCTGAAAGGTCAAGGGCTCTACTGTTCACTTTTCCACACCTCATGCTGCTTCCTCCAAGAACAAGTCACATGCTGCCTTCTCTGAGAGCACCGTGAGGTACAAATGGCCCCCCAAAATATAAATAAATAAATAAATAAATAACATTTTAAACGCAGTCACTATAGCAGGTGTGCTGGGGACGGGAGATGCATTTGGCAAGATAAATTGTTATCAGCTAGTTTCTCTTCTTTTCTCCCTTTTTTTTTAAGCCCCCATAAAAACCCAGAGTAAGTCACTGTGAAAAGCTATAATATGCTAATTTTGTTCTCATTTCCTGGCTTATTCCACTAGATTCAAGGCTCTTTATTATGTCTTCAAAATTTTTTCCCCATTGATGATACCCTTTCTTTTGGGCTCTGCTCTTTTGAAGTTGTATTTTTATGTCCCTCTGTAACTGACAGCAGTATATTTGTGTTTAAAATCAACTTCTAATGCAGGAAAACACGTTCCCAAGAGCCACACTGTCCACTCTCAAGTTTAAACACTTCTCAAAATGAGTGGGCTGTATCATCTGGACCAAAACATCTGGGCAGCTAGCCCTGAGCCTCCCTGGGAACAGGCGGATGTGGAGGATGGGGTGCCCTGGGATGGTGAGGCAGGCTTGCGATTCTTCACTGGCTGCCTGCAGTATAGGGCACAACCCAGGCACTAGCAACACCCACCCACCATGAGGAGCACCCCTCACAAGCCTGTCTGTGGCCGCAGTCCCCCCTCCTGAGAATGGTCCCTGAGAACCCCTCGGGGAAATGACCTGTCAGGGTTTGAGTGTGTCACCCAGGGTTCCTGCTTCGGGGAACTTACTCCTCCCTGTGGCAATGTTGGGAGGTGCTGGGTTCCCGGGGGCAGCACCCTCAGGAGTGGATTCATGCTTTTTTCAAGGGAATGGGTTCGCTCAACATATTTTGATTGCCCTGGATGAGGGAGGCCCCCACCTCCTGACGGGTGATGATCTGGAAAGAAGCTATTCATAGGGTTTTTTCTGTGCAAGACACATCTCAGGCCATGCATCACACGCAGGGCTGGGGGCCTGCTCTAGGAACAGGGAATAGATCCTATCGGGTCTGCTAGACCTGAAAGTTTCTGAGAGCCTCCATCGCAGCAGGAAGGAGATGCCATGTGTCCAGGGTCACAGAGGGGAGTTCAATGAAGAGGTGATTCACAGGTGTGGGCAGGGTGAAGAAAACCTGTGGAGGGGTGTTGAAGCTCTCGAGACCAGGGACAGCAGTGGCCACCCATGTGTGTTGGGGCAGGAGTGAGATGGTTCCAGAACCAAAGGAGAGAAAAACAGAGGTTTAATGGAGGCTGGTACTGGGACAGGAACGCACCCACTGCCCACCACTGGCCCAGCAGGGAGAGATCTGGGGGACGGACACCTGATCTCTCTCCCTGCACCCCTTAGTCTCCTGCTGGTACCTCTTACTGGCTGACCTTGGGTGGACAGCAGGGACCAGGGAGGCTGATGACACAGTCCTCAGTTCTGGAGCCCAGGGTGGAATAAAGAAGACTAGCTGGGGGCAGTGATAATCCCAGAGGCTTGGGAGGCTGAGACAGGAGGATCGCAAGTTCAAAGCCAGCCTCAGCAAAAGTGAGGCCCTAAGCAACTCAGTGAGACCCTGTCTTGAAATAAAACACAAAATAGGGCTGGGGATGTGGCTTAGTGGTCAAGTGCCCCTGAGTGTAATCCTCGGTAACTCCCCCCTCCCCCCCCAAAAAGAAGGCTGGAGCAGAGGTCTGGAGGGACAAACTGAAACATCAGACCAACTCGTGGCTGAAAAGGCTCCTACTATGAAAACACAAAACCTTGAAAACATTATTCTGGTCTAAGCCTTCCATTTCAGAAGCTTGGAAAGTGAAGTGGAAACAGGGACTTGGACGGATCCCAATGGAAAACCTAGAATGCTCGTCCCCCGACTGCACATCCCTAGTTGGTTCTCAGGAATCATCCTCTGAGCATTCTCTTGAGGACATCCTTCATAGTCACAGCCTCCTCAAAGCACCAGTGTTTGCAACCACTGGCTGGTTTTTCTCCATGGGTCTCTTAAATCACCCTCTGCCACCCGCTGCCCACCACTCCTGGGCTCGAGAATTTACAGTTCCAGTTAAAGTCACGTCCATGAAGGGGGAGGGCACAGAGGCTCTCCCTATCCCGTCAAGCCCCCAAATTGATTTGGCACTCGAAGTCACTGTTATATTTTATACTGAGTCTTCTGAATCAGTTCATTGAATTTTAGCTGTAGCTATATAAAATCCTCTCCAGTGAAATTATTTGGCCATATTGCGGATGGCTCTGCCATGATCCATCAATGCCACTAACTGCCGCAGTCTTGGCTGGGCACAGAATCACGAGCCACCACACAGCTTTGTAGATTCAAACAGCAATTCTTTATTCCCGAACTCACACCGCCTCCACACACATTCTGGGGCAATCCCAGTTCTGCTGCCGCCCAATTCACCTACTCCACGAGGCTTATTTTCCAAAATGCTCTCTGAATCTCACGAGAGTTCAACAGGAGCTTAGGCAGCAGGAACGCCCTAATTCCAGCAGCAATAATCCTCAACATCGAACTTCCCTAAAATCCAAGGTCTTAAACTGGGAACGCCTTGTCTTAAACCGGGAACGCCCTAAACCCAAGGATTGGGATACTTCCTCAAACTGCAGGATACACCCTAATCCTGGATCCACCCTCGTCCTTGGGCAGGGTCACCTAACATGCAATGTCAACAGCGAAATTAACATGGGGTACGCTGGCAAGGAAATTTCCTACTTGGTAATGGCCCTCAGCATCTCCCCCCTTCTGATTAATTAAACAACAAGCAATGTGGCTTAAGGACCGTGCCTGGTAGGTTGTCCAATTCAACATATGGTTCTTACCCGTCATGGGAAAACTGACCTTTAGGCGTCAGCCTCCTGTCTTAGGTTGAATCCACTGCAATCAGATCAACCCGTCACTGACTACCGGTCCAGCATTCAGCCAAGCTTGTGGAAAGGCCTATGCACCAGTGGGGGGGTGAGGTTTCTTGCCTCACCTCTGTTGGCCCCCAAATATCCTTGGTGCCAGTGGGGGGGTGAGGTTCTTGCCTCACCTCTGTTGGCCCCCAAATTTTAGACCATCACTAGTAGAAGGGAGGAGGATACAGAAATGCCACGACACCAAGCCAATTGACGGCTCCTTTGGAAAAATTGCGTCACTGGTGACACCATCAGCAAAGATATGCCAGCATTACCACAATTAACATGGGGTGCGCTGGCAAGGAAATTGCATCACTGGTGACACCATCAGCAAAGATATGCCAGCAGTACCATAATTCGCTGCATCAGACGATATTTCACAATGCATGCAACTGATATATAGTCCAGGCAAGTTCTGCAGGCAGTTCAAATCGGAGGAGTCTATCAATATGTCCATTTCCTCCCAAAGTAAATCGAGTCCTTGATTGAGCATAACTTGTTGAGTTATATTCATTGATGCATCAGTTTATCAGTTACTGTGATGGCTATCATAGAAGCTGTAGTTTGGTTTTATCTTAGTCTTCACCGGCACTGGCATGGAGATGGGAATTCTGGCAATGATGCTAAAGAGACATTATCCTGAACAGAATTATTAAATATAATGAAAAGGAAAGGTGAAAGTAAACAAACAGATCTGTTAACCTCCTAAAAAACAATCCTTAACAGCTGTTTACCTAATTTAAATTAGTAAGCAAACAGATCTGTTAACCACCTTTAAAAACAATCCTTAACAGCTGTTTACCTAATTAAAATTAAAGCATTTAAATCACGTGAATAAAAAAAAAAAATTCGGATCCATTTTTTCATGAGCGCTCCTTATATATGAAATATGGACATACACACATACAGACATACAACACAAAACAGAAATGTGCACACATAACATACAACACATAAGACAATAAAGGCCTTGTAGTTTTACCTAGGTGAAATCTCCATTGCAATGTTTAAAAACTCCACAGTCAAAAAATAAAACAGTCAAAAAATAAAACTGATCAGAAAAACATTAACCTAGGTTTGTATGAGCTCAAAAATAAAATAGAACTTTACGATGTGGGAAAAATGCAATAATAAAATAGATATTGAAAAAAGCACCATGGTTAAACACTGTCGCAGATGTAAGAATAGCCAAACTGGAGCTCTGGATATCAGCTGTTATGGATTTGAGTCAAATCATCTTCTTTTTCTGTAGAAATTGCTTTAGTTAATCTCTCTGGAATCCAAATCGGCTGCTGTTCTCCCTGCAGAAAAACACAGACGGAACCCCGATTCCAGACAATAACTGGATCAGGACCTTTCCATTGTCCTGTTAGAACATCTTTCCAAAGTACCTTAGGCTTATGTACATTTTTCGGATACATATGTCTTTCCGCAGCACTAAGTCCTGATGAATCCAAATTTAAAAAGTTTAGAGTAAAAAGGGTTATTTTAAGTTTATCTTTGGGGGATATATACCCCTTACCAATTCCCTCTTTTTGCTTTAATAGGTACGTTTTAATAGTTTGATGAGCTCTTTCAACTATGCCTTGTCCCTGTGGATTGTATGGGATTCCTGTTATATGAGTAATACCGAATGATGAGCAAAATTGTTTAAAAGAGGCAGATGTATAACCAGGACCGTTATCAGTTTTTAACTGTTTAGGAACACCCACAGTGGCAAAATTTTGTAAGCAATGAGCTATAACATCTTTAGTTTTTTCTCCGGCATGAAGGGAGCCCATCAAAAATCCAGAAGAAGTATCAACTGTAACATGTAAATATTTTAATTTTCCAAATTCTGGCAAGTGTGTGACGTCCATCTGCCAAATATGGTTAGGTATCAGTCCTCTAGGATTGACTCCAAGATTAACTTGTGGTAGAAAGGTCACACAATTTTGACATTGTTTTATTATATGCCTGGCTTGTTCCTTAGTTATTTTAAAACGCTTTTGTAAAGTATTAGCATTAACATGAAACCTTTTATGAAAATTTGTAGCTTCTTCTAATGTAGAGAAAATATGTACATCATGTGTAGTTTTATCTGCTAAATCATTGCCCAAACTAAGGGCTCCAGGCAATCCTGTATGTGCCCTAATATGTCCTATAAAGAATGGATCTTTTCTGTCCCATATTAGACTTTGTATAGTGGAAAACAAAGAAAAAACAGTAGAGGAAGGGGAAATCCTACCAGCATCTTCAAGGGAATTAATAGCATTAACTATATATTGACTATCAGAAAATAAATTAAATACAGAATCTTTGAACATCACAAAAGCTTGTAAAACTGCATTAAGCTCTACCTTTTGAGCTGATTGTTTGGGTACTAAAAATGTAAAAGTTTGATCAGGGGTAACTACGGCTGCTGTACCATTATTAGACCCATCAGTGAATATATTTGGAGCATTCATGATAGGTGTTTTTCTTGTCATTTTTGGAAAAACTACAGGATGCTTAGACCAAAAAGACAACAAAGGATTCGATGGCAAATGATTATCAAATGAAACATTAGATTTACACATGATTATTGCCCAAGTATTTAGCTCATTAGCTAACTCATCAATTTGATCCATAGTATATGGAGTAATAATTTTATTGGGAGAAATTCCAAACACTCCTTTTGCTGCTCTTATTCCTTTGAGTATTAATTGTCCTACAGCCTCAGGATACCTAGTAAGAATAGTGTTAGGAGAATAAGATAAATGTATCCACAATAATGGACCTTCTTGCCAAAATACTCCTGTAGGAATATTTTTTGTTGGTAGTACAATAAATAATAAAGGCAAACTTATATCAATTCTATCTAAATGCATATTTTCCATATAAGTTTCAATAATTTTTAATGCCTTTCTAGCTTTAGGAGTTAACATTCGGGGTGAATTAGGATCTGATGGACCCTTTAGAATATCAAATAAAGGTCCCAACTCTCCTGTTGGTATGCCTAGATAAGGCCTTATCCAATTTATGTCTCCCAATAACTTTTGAAAATCGTTGAGTGATTTGAGTTGATCTACTCGTATTTGAATTTTCGGTGGACGGACCATGGTTGAGGATAATAGAACTCCTAAATAATTAATTGGAAAATTTAATTGTACTTTATCTATTCCTATCTCTAGATTATAATTTTTTAATAAGTTCGTAAGTGTGGCATAACATTCCAGCAATATGTTTTTATCTTTATGTGCTAATAATACATCATCCATATAGTGAAATATTTTTAGTTCAGGATTTTGATTTCTAAGTGGCTGGATTGCTTTATTTACATAGATTTGACACATAGTTGGACTGTTAGCCATACCTTGAGGGAGTACTTTCCACTCATATCTCTCATCAGGACCTTCATGATTTAATGCAGGGATAGTAAATGCAAAACGTGGACTATCCTCGGGATGAATTGGAATCGAAAAAAAACAATCTTTAATATCTATAGATAAAACATGCCACGTTTTTGGTAAAGCAGACAATTGAGGAATCCCTGATTGAGCAGGTCCCATAATAACCATCTCATTATTAATGGCTCTTAAATCTTGCAATAATCTCCATTTACCCGATTTCTTTTTGATGACAAAAATGGGAGTATTATGGGGAGATACGGAAGGTTGTAAATGTCCTTCCGCTAATTGTTGTTTGACCAGATCATGGGCTACTTGTATCTTTTCTTTAGTCAAGGGCCACTGAGGAACCCACACTGGTCTTTCTGATTTCCAAGTAATTTTGATTGTCTCAGTGGCCCTTTCTGAAAATCCAACCCATGTCTGTCTGTTGCTTGATCTAATTGAATTGGTGCTGCTAAACCTTGTTCTTGTTTTCCTAATCTTTTTTCTTTCTTAACACCTTGTCTAGCCCTAGTAGTGGGCGCATTAGAATTGATGTTATTTGTTAACATCAAACCTAGTTGATCCAGGACATCTCGTCCCCATAGATTAATAGGAAGGTGATCCAAAACATATGGTTGTATAGTTCCTTCACATCCTTCAGGATCCTTCCAATCTAATACCATAGAACTTCTATGGGGATTAGTAGCCACTCCTAGGCCTCGAAGCGTTTGAGTGGCTTATTGTAATGGCCAATGTTTTGGCCATTCTCGACGAGATATAATGCTAAGGTCAGCACCTGTGTCCAGTAGCCCATTAAACTCGTGCCCTTGAATATTTAGTTTTAGCATCAGGCGAGAATCTAAATTTAAAGACAACATAGCCCAATCTACCCCTGTGGAGCCTAATCCCTTAGAACCTCTTTCTACATTATGACTAGAGAACTTATTATGTAGGCTGGGTATTATTAACAACTGTGCTATTCTATCTCCAGGTGAAATTACTGATATACCTCCTGGAGAACTAGCTATAATTTTTATTTCACCTACATAATCGGGATCAATTACCCCAGGACTTATCATAAGTCCTTTTAATGTAGATGAACTACGTCCCAATAATAAGCCTACTGTTCCTTGGGGAAGAGGTCCTTTTACTCCTGTGGGAATGATTTGAACTCCCATCTCTGGAGTTAATACTGCTCTGGCAGAGGCGCAGATGTCCAACCCTGCGCTCCCTCGGGTTTGTCTGATGAGGGATTTAATGGACAATGTGTCCTGGGCACCACCCTGATGGTGTTGCTGGGTTCCTCCACTGCCCCGTATATTTGTGGTTTTGGGCCCCGGAGCATTGGGCCCCTCACTCCGTTTTTTGGCAATGAAGCCTGATGCCTTTCTCCATGATATTGTGGGTAAATACCTGATCCTTGTCTGTTTTTTGATAACGGAGTACCTTCTATGGTGGTTTGAGAACGGCATTCATTAGCCCAATGTCTCCCTCTATGGCATCGTGGGCAAATACCCGGTATTTTATTCCTTTGATTTCTAGTTTTGTTAAAACCTCCTCTTATAGGGCAACTCCTTTTAAAATGTCCTGTTTGTTCGCAATTATAGCATGTTTCTGGCCTGGCATCTAAAGCCTGTTGTACTGCAGCTGCCAAGACTTGCCCTTGTTCATTAATATCTCTACATAGTTTAATATATGTATTTAAGTCTTCATGTCTCCATGGTCTAATAACCTCTCTGCAGCAACGATTCGCTTGGTCATAAGCAAGTTGTTTTATTAATGGCATTGCTTGATCTGTATCCCCAAAAATTTTGGCGGCTGTTTGAATAAGCCTATCTACAAAGTCAGCGTAAGGTTCATTAGGTCTCTGTATTACCTTAGATAGCTGACCTTGTGAATCTCCATGTCCTTGTAAAGTCTTCCATGCCCTAACTGCGTCTACAGCAATTTGTGCATATACAGCAGGATCATATTCAATTTGTTGCCGTTGACCCTCATAAGGTCCTTTTCCTAAAAGCATTTCTAGATTTCTTTGAGGGTAACCGGCTGCTGCATTTCGCCTAGCTGTCTCCGTGCAAAATTCCTCATTGGCAACTTTCCATAACAAATATTGTCCTCCATTTAGCACAGATTTACACATGCTAGCCCAATCTGCTGGCGTCATGTCCAAGTTAATAATGGATTCGACCATGCTTACCGTGAAGGGAGCTTGGGGACCGTAGGTTGTTACAGCCTCCTTTAACTGCTTCACTGTTTTAAAATCTAAAGCACGGTGAATTCGCTGCCCTCCTACCTGTTCAAGTACAGGGCATGCTAATCTTTGAGGTCCTGTCTCAGGATCCCACTTATCAACTACGGGGTTTGAGGGCCACTCAGCTGTTTCCATCAGTGGGGCTGTTGGTTGAATTACGCCCTCTGGTAATAAAACGGAGTTAGTAACAGCCTCTTGTTGTGGCCTTTTTCCTAATAACCCCTTTTCCTTTAAATTTTCTTCCTCTGTCTGACTAGCTCGAGAGACCTTCTCTTTTGCTTGATCTAAAATGTCTTTCTCCATGGTCTGAATCTCTAACACTTTGCTTAACACCTTTTCGGTTTCTTTTTTACTAATTTCTAATCTTCTATAAGAATAACGCAACCCAATAAGATAACACAGAACAAAACCGCAACTGAATGCAACAAAAACTGAATAAAAATTCGCTGTATCAATTTTCTCTTTCTCTGGGCTGACAAACTTCAAACCTTCAGCCATCCATTTTTCCCAGTTTGCCTGAGAAATTTCTAGGGACAGGCAGCTTGAAACAAAAACGAAATAAATCAAAACAAGAACACACTGCTTTTTGAAATGGTCACCCATTCTCTCGCCTTCCCTCAGGGGCGAGCAGTTTCACTTACCTCCAAGTTTCAGACGTTCCGCGTACAGGCCACCAAATGCCGCAGTCTTGGCTGGGCACAGAATCACGAGCTACCACACAGCTTTGTAGATTCAAACAGCAATTCTTTATTCCCGAACTCACACCGCCTCCACACACGTTCTGGGGCAATCCCAGTTCTGCTGCCGCCCAATTCACCTACTCCACGAGGCTTATTTTCCAAAATGCTCTCTGAATCTCACGAGAGTTCAACAGGAGCTTAGGCAGCAGGAACGCCCTAATTCCAGCAGCAATAATCCTCAACATCGAACTTCCCTAAAATCCAAGGTCTTAAACTGGGAACGCCTTGTCTTAAACCGGGAACGCCCTAAACCCAAGGATTGGGATACTTCCTCAAACTGCAGGATACACCCTAATCCTGGATCCACCCTCGTCCTTGGGCAGGGTCACCTAACATGCAATGTCAACAGCGAAATTAACATGGGGTACGCTGGCAAGGAAATTTCCTACTTGGTAATGGCCCTCAGCAACTAACTATCAGTGATAAAAAAAAAAATCTCCTTCTTCTCTTTTCATTGTAATGAATTTTCTAAACTTGGGTTGAACTTTAAAAGGCACTTTACTGTTTTTTTTTAAATTTTTAAAGTGTAGCACTTTACATTTTTATAAAGAGTTCACAGAGACGGGTGGTAGAGAAGCTTGATTATTTCTTAGATTGTAGAAAAGTTGCCAAAGAGACTGAAGCAGCCCTGGCTTAGAGTTCGTGGGAGAGAAAGTGGACTTGGGGAGGGAGCATGAGAGTCCCAGGTGACTGGGGCATCTGTATTGGTTAGGAAGGAGGAAGTCGGCAAGCATTGAGCAGGTAGGAATACCCAGCTGGTATTAGTCCAAGGCATCAGTAAGGTGATAAAGGGGGAAAAGTCGGCCTAATTTATCCAACAGTTGCAAATATATTTATTAATTTCCTGATTTTCCAGGCAGAGAGGAAGCCATAGAAGTCAACTTTAGAAAGATTTCTAGGTGGTGTGGGTGAAGGAGACAGAGGACATCATAAAGAGAAAAGCATTCACAGTTCAGAGAGGGAAGTAATGAATTCACCTGACTACTTGGATCCTGCCAATAATTGTGCGTTAAGCAACTAAACTGTAAGAGTGTGTCTCCAGTTAACATAAATAAAAATCTGAGGCAAATCTTTGGGCTAGTCACAAAGCTGCTGTCAATATTAACTTCCCACTAGGTTGGCGGATAGGAAGTTTCTACCCTTTCCAGGGATAAAGTGACCATGTGATCACCGATTCTGTGGTCTCCTTGGACTGCCATTAAATATATATGTTCTCTTCTGAAGGGAGCCCTGTTCAATTAATCAGCACTTGATCCTCTCACTATCTGTGCAGTGGTGTTTTAACCAATGAGAAGTCAAGCAAAAAGGTTTAAAAACATATTTGGCAGGTACCTTCCCTTTGTTACGGTGTTGGCATTACTTGAATGACCAGGAAAAACTCATCCCTCTTCAGCCCCGCTGAGCTCACACTTGAAGGACACGTGTGAGGACAGCAGACGCTCTGTATTCATTTAGGTTCTTTGGTTGCAAGCAACAGAAACAAACTTGTAAATTAAACCAAAAGGGATTGACTGGAAGGATATTGGAAACTCATGGACTCTCCAGGAGAAGATAAGCAGATGAGGAAGAGAACCATGACACCCATCCCCGGCCACGCCTGGCCTCAGTGCTGGAGGAGGAAGTGCCACCCAGTGCTTGCGCTTCTGGTTGACAATCCAAAGCCCCAGCAGGGAGGGCGCAGTTGGCTAACCACAGGTCCTGTGCATACCCTGACTGTATCGGGTCTGGGAAAGAGAGGGCCCATCTTCATAGCAAACTGTCCTGCAATGAAGATGTTAATGGAAATTCCTCAAAAATGATCTGGGACAATCTCCACACACAACATGTGTCCACAATAGAACCCAAGAGGAAAAAGAAGGAAAAAAAAACAATGAACATTTTTCTCAAAAACATTTATTATCTAAATTCTTCAAGTTTTTCCGGTAGGAAGGTGCTTGGTCTGTTGTCCTGAAACCATGGTTCTCAAGTGGTGGTACCCAGACAATCCAGCACCACCCAGTGCATCTGCCTCTCAGGACTGCATAACAAAGAACCTCAAAGAGCCGTGGCTTAAAACAACAGAGATGTGTTCACGCCAACTTCTGCCATTATACATGTAACTCTTTTTTTTTTTGCATTAAAATTCTTAATACACATATATACCACAATTTTTCATACTTTATATACAGAGATACAAAAAGTTGTGCTCTGTATGTGTAATAAGGACTGTAATACATTCCACTATTGTGTATTAAATAAATAAATAAAAACAGAACAACAAAAATGTGTTCTCTGGCAGAGCAAAAGTCAGGAGTTCTGAAATCAATGGGAAGTTCCATTGGGAAGCTGTCATTTGGAGGAGGGTTTGAAGGGACAGCGACTGTGCTGGGGAGGCAGGACCCTGAAGCAACACTGGACTGTACTTGAGCTCTAAAGGTTGTAAGCTGCAGTGTACTTACATTTGCCCAAAATAGCCGGCATCACCATCTTCATTATCTCCATCCATTCGAATCATATATGGTCTAAAGAAGTCATCACATGATGACTTTCAAAATTTGCTTGCATCAAAGGTCGGCACTTCCAACTTACCAACAGATTTACGATCTCTGAACTCTGTTTTCAGTGTATTTAATATCGTTTCTTTCCTCCAGAGAAATTTAAAGATTATAAAATAACAAAAGAAAAAAAAAATAATGTTCTCTTTTCAGATTTCCAAGCTCAGATTCCTCTTGATTAGTGCTCTGTCGTTTCTCTTTAATGCCAGTAACTGATGTGTGCTACAGACTCATCCTCGGGGCTTGGATGAATTGAATTTGTGCTATTTGGAGATCTTGGTCCAGATGAACTCTGGCTGTTTCACTGTGATTAAACTTTATGCCACATATCAATCAATCCATCAGCCAGGAAGAAATTTCAAGCATATGCTTCGTGCTTCAGTACTGTGTTAAGTATTTTTGGAGAAGGATAGGAAAGTGCATATAGAAATATTAAATAACCCCCTTAAACACTCATTCCTACATGTCAACATAACGCTCAAGGAGGCAGTGTGATATTTAGGAGAGTGGGGCTTTGGTGTCTGAACACCCATATGTGTTGCAACTTCCTCTTCCTGCTCCAGATCAGCCCATGACAGCAACATCTACTCTTTACTGAATTCCATGTGCTCCTCCATGTGCCCCCAACCCACTTATAGTTAGGAGAGTCACATGACTAATTCTATCCAATAAATGTGAGCAGTAATAATGTGTGCCACTTCCAGGCCACAGCATTTAAGAGCCAGGGTGTGACTCTAGCTCTTCTCTTCCTCTTCCGTAGTAAGCTTTGAAGCCATCTGCTGAGACAGTACAGTAAGTAAAACCTCTATCAGCCTGAATCCCTGAGTGACTGAATGGAGCAGAGCTTCCTGCTTACAGAGATGGAGCAAGAAACAGGTCTTTGTTGGTTAAGCTACTGAGCTGTGGTTTTGAATGTTGTCATTGGTAGTTCTTCCAGACTGTGAGTTCAAGTAAGTGCTTTAGTACATGAATCAATGAATGCTTGGAGAGTGTTCATCATAACCGGTTTTTTCTTTTTAAACAAAGTTCATCTAACTCCTTCTCCTTTACTTATTTACATTTTCTTTATTATTTATATAGTTTACTTATTACATGATCTTGGATAAACCCATGTCTTCACTTACTTGGTACATGAATGTTAGCTGGTAGGTGTTATTAGAAAAAAAAAACACACACACAACCATATTTAACTTTAAATTTACGAATTGATGACCACATACCTCATGTGGATCCAGAATCTCACCTTGTTGCCTAATCTGTACCTTTTTCCATTTTACCTCTTAGCTGATGACCTTATTTCTCCTTTCACTGAGAAGCCAAAATAGATAGAGAAGAATTTCCTCATGTTTTGACCTCCAGGAGGACCAAACCATTTACAGCTGCATCTACCCACTCTTCTGTCCTAAGGCCAACTCTTTCTGTTGAGCACTGGCTCCCCTCCTTTCCTATCTACTCAAAGACTTGGTTTATGCAGTACCTCTGTCCTCTAGTAGTATGAATTCCTCTCTGTAGATGATGTACATTCCCTTGAACTTCAGAGCATGCTCTAATATTGCCTATCTTTAAAAAAATCCTTTAATCATATCCCCTATGACCCATTTTTCTCTTGCTCTTCAGTTACCTCCCTCTACTTTCTCATCCTTTCTTCCTTCCCCCTTCCTCCATTGTAGCTACTTCTGTCAATCAGGAGACTTCTGCACTGGCCAAAGCCAAAGGGCAAATAGCATCTGATTCGACCAGTAGCAGCAACTCAGGAGAGTGTTACCCCTTTCTTGAAACATCCTTTTCCCCCCAGCCTCCCATATATCACTCTTTCTTATTTCTTTTTCAATGGTGGCCTCTTTCCTGTCTCTTTGCTGGCCCCTACTCTTTGTGATCTCTCATGGTGAGAGCCCCAGGTTCCATTTAGTTCTGTGGTTTTAAACACCAGGCACACATTGTTGACTTGCAAATTTATAAGTTCAGATCTCCCCTGAACTCAGGACCCATATATATCTATCACATATTCATTCATTTGTGCTGTTACAACAAAATACCATAAACTAGGAAGCTTACAAACAATAGAAAATTTATTGCTCTCAGTTTTAGAGGCTGGAAGTCCAAGATCAAGGCTGCCTGAGTGTGTAGGGAGGCTTGCTTTCTGATTTGTGGATGGCATCTTCATGCTGGGTCTTCACAGGGTGGAAGAGGCAAACAAGCTCCTTGGGTGTCCTTAGAAGGGCACTGAGCCCATTTCTGATGGCTCTGCCCTCAACCTAATTATCTCTCAAGGCCACCCCTTAATGTCTTCACAATGGAGAGCAGGTTTCAGGTTTCAGCTCATGAAGTTTGGGGTGACACAACCATGCAGACCATAGAAGGTTGCTCAATTAAAAGCTCCAGTGTGATTTCTGATAATCTCTCTCTGAACTTTATTTGAAACATAACTCTTTATTTTCATTACTCCTTACCTTAAATCTTTTTCTCCTATGTCGTTTGATTCCACTAAATGATAGTCATCTAGCCTCGAAAATCTAAAAATCAGCTTTAATTCATCCTTTCTCTCCCATTTCCATCCACTCTGTTGGCAGGTCTTGCCAGCTGTAATTTCAAAATCCCAAACCCAGAATCTGGCCACTTGATGCATCTCTCTTGCTGCTACTCTAAGTCACCAACACCTCTCACCAGGATGATGGCAGGTGCCTCACGTTGGTCTCCCTACTTCCTTCAGTTCTTTCCTCTGATCCATCCTCCACAGAACAGCCAGAGTGCTCCTTCTGACACATGAGCTATTTCATGTTGCTCTCCTAAGAAAGCATCTCATCACATTTGGAATAAAATAGGAAGACCTAACCTTGACTCCAAGGCTCCCGATAATCTCACTGACACTCTGTCTCCATCAGCTGTTCAGGCCTCTTAGAAGGGCCCTGACCTATACAGGGTCTATTTTAGTCCTAAGCCAGACCCACTAAGAAACCCAAAGGGGATAAGATCTGATCCCTGTCCTTCAACCAACTTACAATCTAATGGGAAGATGAACTCAATATGTGCAGGAAACTTGGTAACAATTCTACGTAATCTACAAATTATCATTATTTTCCCTTAGTGTTTGCTTGGGCAGCTCTGGGAATGGAGCACTTAATACTTGTCAAAGCCCCTCATTCCATCTTGAATATGCGTTCCTCCAGGTCCTAGTCGGACCTCTCAATTGTGTTCTAAACACTAGGGCAACACCTTGTGTTAAATGTGCACTCAATAAAGGTTTGAAGATTGAAGAAGGGCTGTCAAGTACATCCATGGAGCGGAGTTCTTAAAAGATTCTTTAAAGACGGCACTGTGTGGGCCCTAAAGGATCTAACAGAGACTTGACAGAGGTGGGAGGACATTCCTGTTCAATGGTTCTGGTGCAGATATCTTGCTGAGAAAAATAAAGCCTCTGTGGGCGTAAGTGAGGCAGCATAGCCCAGCGGCTTCTGAGGAACTCAGTGTCTCCTCTCTCCTAAACTTATCCCTTAGGGAGACCATCGGCTCAGTTCCCACAGAACAAGCAGCTCTGCTTCTTTCTTTCCCAATCAGTCATCTCAAAGTCAGGTGACCGAGAATGAAGTCACTTATGAGTGACCCCAAAATATGATATTTCTAAAGGAGGGGGGTTGTGTATGAAGTAGATTACTCACAAGCTTCAGGGCTTTTACAGTTAATAAATTGCTTGCAACCCCCCTCCCCAAGCATCCATGTGTTGTAAGATAAAGATGAAAACCCCTAGTTAGTGAATGAATACGTTTCTAAACATAACTTCTTCTACATTAATGATTTTTATTTAAACAGATATTTTGGTAGGTCTATTGTTATACTATATTGTATCATAATGGGAATGTGTCCCTATACTTTCTACCTAAAAATTATTCCTTTCTGTCCTGCTCATCAAAAGCAGAGGATTAACACTTAGCATTATCTATTGTTTAACTTGAATTTTGTGACCGTAAACCTCAGCACAGCTTGGCCTTACGAATCCACTGTTGTAATTGGTTCACTCTGCCATTCTTCAAAACCACTGTTTCCTGCTTTCTTTTTTTTTCTCTTCGAATCTTTGGCACCCTTTCCCTTCCTGGTGGTCAGCTGATGTCCTTGCTTCTTATTTCATGGAGGAAACAGAAGCAATAAAATGAGAACTGCTTCATCACATCCACAGGCCTCCCCCTTCTATTTCCACCTGGCTCTGCTGCTGCTGTAAGTAACCTTCACTCCTGTCCTGAATCCCACCCCTTCTCCCAGTCAGTGGCTTGGCTCCTATAACTGTCCATTCATCCTCCCATTTACCAGTTTTCCTCTCGATTCCTTCATTCCCAGCAGTATAGAAGTGTATTATACCCTCTCTTCTAAAAAAATGTTTCTTGTCCATGCCTCCCCGCTTTATAGTCACATTTCTCTGCTCCCCTTTAGAGCAAAATTTCTCAAGAGTTGATTAGACTTCCCATTTGCACTTTGCATTGATATTTTCATATTTCCTGTATTCTTGATACTCTGGCAGTTGGGGCCCTGATTCTGCAGACTGCTCCCCATATCTAGCCCAGCGATACTAATTCCTAGAGATAAGGAATTTGCAGAATAGCAAATTCAGTCCAGAGCCCCAATCTCCACCTATCTCCTTTGTCAAACTCTCACACACTAAGCCAATATTACCCCTGCTCCAAATCACCCCAGGGCCAGGTACTGAACAACTAGAGACCAAACCTATAGCCGGGCGTTGAGCTATCTGATCCTAGATTTGTTCTGCATATGAGCCTTCCCTTACCCATTTCTTCTAATGAAAACCCCAATAAAGACTCTGGGTCATGCTCTCTCTTCCTCTTCTATCTCCTGATAGACACTTGTGCTTCCCTATGTGGCACTAGGGCCATGCTGTGTCTCCTGTTTCTTGGGATCTGACAATCATTTCTTTGCATGCCTTGCCAAGCCTGATGAAAACAAACCCAGGTACAACTTTCAGAGCATACTCCTTTTCCAGATTTTCTCTGTAAACTACTACAATCAGACTTTATCATTGCCACCCTTCCTCCTAAACAGATCTTAGACGATTACCTCGGTCTTGTCATATTCAGTGGTTAACTCCTGGTCCTCAGGTGACTTGGACTCGCAGCAGATTTGATCAAATCTCACAATAGTCTTTCCAGTGGTTCCTCTCTTGAACTCTGGGACTGTACACTCTCCTGGAGTTTCTCTCTCCTTACTGGCTGCTCCTTCTCGACCTTCTCTGCCCATCTCTCTCCTCTTCTTGAGCTCCATGTGTTCTAAGCACCCTGGGCAACGTCTCATCCTGTCCACTCTCAGGTGTGGGTGATCCCATTCAGCCCCATGGACTTTAATTATCACCTCTCTGCTGATGATTCCCAGGGGTTTTTATTTTCTTATCAATATTATTTTTGGTTGACAAATTATAACTAAATGCATTTATGGGGTATGATGTGATGGTTTGATATATGTGTGTAGTGTGGAATGATTAAATCAAGCTAACATATCCACCAACTTGTCATGGCGAGTCATTGAAATTTATACTCTTAGTTATTTGGAAGCGTACGATACATCATTATTGATTATAGTCACCCTGCTGTGCAATCGATCTCAGAACCCATTCTTCCTGTCTGTAACTTTTTACTTTTGTTTTTATTGAGTTCCGATCCATGTGACATAAAATTAACCATTAATCACTTTACAATGCATAATTCAGAGGCATGTAGTATATTCACAGTGATGGGCTTCCATCACCTCTACCTACTTCCAAGGGACACCTTGTGGGTACCCATTAAGCATCCATCATCTATTCCCTCCCTCTTCAAAGCCCCTGGAAACACTAGTCTGCTTCCCCTATGGATTTACCTTTTCCAGAAGTGTCATTTAGGGTGATTCCTACCTACTGTCCTCTGAGTTATGCAGTCACCTACTTAACCTCTTCTCCTGATTCTCTAATGATATAGAAAGCTTCAGGGGTCCCCAAAGAAGCTTTTGAGTTACTCTCTACAACCCCCTGATTTTCCCCATCTCAGGAAATGACACCACCATTCACCTCATTCCTTAATTATAAAGCTGGGCATTATAGGGATTCTTATTTTCTGCCCTCTTGATTAATTCTCTATTTCCCTTTGATTCTTCTCCTCACTAGGAGAAGGCAGGGAGCGTTTGGTGATGGAGGACAGGAGGGAATGATGGGACTAGAAGCTGGTCTGGTAGATGTTGTTAGAGCTGGGAGAATCTGCTGCAGGTTATCCAAGGAAGGAAAAGCTGGGGTACACCAGCAATTTCTGTGTCAGAAGCTGCCATGGTCAGTTGTGTGCCTGATGGGGAGGGACCAGCCACCACAACCAGGACTGGGAATGGGCACTGGTGACAGACATGGAAGATAACCCTGACTCCTACAGTCCAGCAGCAGGAAGCTCATTCTACAAGCAGTGAAGAGGACTCTCATCACAAATCCCATGTGGTATCAGTGCCCAAATTCAGGTCCCTCTGATGGTAGTCCTGGCCACTGTCAACAGATGAAGTGGATGCAGTTTGGCTTTAGTGTGGTCACTCTTCATCCTGTTTAAAATGTTGCAAATAAATATAGATTAAAACAGGCCAATATTTTTCTTTGAGAGCTTCAAGTCAAATATTTTTCATTTTAATTTTCTTGTGCACATAGTTGTTTGGGCCCTTCATCTGTCAGCACATACTAAACGGCATGGAAAGAGGGAGTCTTGTCTCATTTTTCTGACACATTTCTGTGATTAGACGTGTGCAAAGAACTGTTAGCAATTAAGGATTGATTTCATTGTTCAAGAGATTTGGGGACTGAAAGTTTGGCCCCACAGGATAGTTTTGGTTGGGGGAAGTGGGAAATGTACATTAAGCACCATTCTTTCTTTGCATGACAGTGGCTGCTTCTCCATCAGATGGGTCGACCTTCCTGGAAATGAAAGATTTGGGACCATCGAATTCTGTAGAAAGGCCTAACGAGGGTGGAAGGACTCAACGAACAGCATTGTAACTACTTTAAAAAATAATAGAAACTTATTTTCAAATTTAAGAGTTAGCCATATTATAAATCAATTGGGTTGATTTTTAAAAACTTACAGTAGATTTTATTTAAAACAGAATATTTAACAGTTTATTGGTAAGCCTAAAGGCTTGAAGTTACACGTCTATGAATTTAGGCCTTGCGTTTTTGACACCTTGGATCCAATTCTCCTTCCTTTGCTATTTTTTAACTTACTGCAACAGATGAGGGGCTCTTAAACCATCTGTTAACCTTTCTTTCTCCTTTTTTAACCATGGAGAGTTGCTCAAGGCAAGAAGACCCAGAGCCAGCAATACTGAAACAAAAAGCAAAGGAGATGAGCACGGGTACAGATCATTGGGTTTGACATTTCAAGGCCTGAGCCTATTAATTTTTTATGCCTTGCTACTTGTATATCGTTAATAAAATCTGACGAAAAACTTTTTAGGATGCATTTGTTGCTTCGGCTTTGATCTTAATGTTTGCAAACTAATACATTAATACATGTGAAGCCTTAAGGAGTTTTTCTAAGAGAATATTTCCATACATTATATTTTCATTTCCATTTTAGGTAGCTGAGCCTCTGTGGGGTTGTTGATGGCAGTGGCATTAGATTTTTGGTGGGAAATGTGTCTTTTGCCTGCTGTTAAATGTGGTTTCCCGGGCATAGTAAACCTTCATCAATATTTTAACTGAATTCACTTCTGTGAGAGCTTGCACTTCTCAGATGTGTTGTTATTCCAAATTCTCCATTTAAAAAATGCATGTGAAACTCCATTCAGTTATTTTCAATAGTAAAGCCAGTCCCAAATCATCGGATAACATGGCTTGCTGTTCAGTTATTAACATGTCACTTGGATTAAGCTACAAAGATCAGCCCAACGGAATGGTATTCTCTTTGTCTTCTTTTAGGTGCCTGTTCCCTAGCTGTGGCATCTGTGACTGAGTTGTGAGACACTCAAAAAGTCAAGCCAACTCAGACTTGTCATTTTTTTAACATATATTAAATATATGCCCTCAAATACAAGATGTAGTCAGGGCAAGACAGAATGTTCACCAAGACTTCTAAACAGCATTTGAGATTTGAGGGTCTAATGAATAATTTGATAATATTCAAAATTTTACTTTTATAAAATAAGTAGGTAGAAAACTCGAATTATTACTTATTAAAAGCCATCATCAACCCAATTCAAAGAACTCTTTGGAGTGACATGTGGGCCAATACATGCTGAAATGGCTCTTTCATTTGCATTTTTGTGGAGAGCGATTGTGCAATTCTTTGAATATTTATGATTTCTATTGAGGATCATATTACCTTCAATAGTTTTCAAATTTTTATCCTTGTAAGTAATGTTTGCGATGTCTTTCATTTTCTGATTTATGAGTGATTAATTGTTCAGATGAATACTTTTTTTTTTTTAAGAAGGGAAGGTGTAGAAAAAACCCTTACTATACAGGAAAACAAAATTAATTCAACTGTAGTGACCATTACTGTCACCACTGGTCAGGGTGATGATTCTTTGGGAAATTTCTTTTACTATTGTTCCCCAAAAGATGAACTCTTTATGATTTTTTTTGATCCACTAGAGGGAGTGATGCTGTAGAGATGTGTATTTTTTTTTTTAATGCAAAAGGTTTGTTTGTCGAGTTAGTAAATACATTTGCCATGATCGTCTAACCCAAATTGCAACAGCCATGATATTTTGAGTCTTGCACTTTATTTATGAATGTTGCTGTTGACAGAGGGAAGTACTCTATACGTTGATGTGCTTGTCCTACTTCTTTTTCTCCCTTCTAATGTTGTTCCTTAATTTTCTAATTCTGCCTACTATCCCGAGGCAATTTTGATATGCAAATGAGCCTTAGCATTCAAAAATGGAAGCTTTTGAGATTCTGACTTTTAAAGCTTTTAAAGAGACTCTGTGTTCAGTACAGTGGCCCCATGACAGAGAATAAATGATTACAACTTTGTTTCTTTTGCAGCTTTCAAGAGTAAGTCTTCTGACTCAGAACCTGCTCCAGGACCCTCTGGACCAGAGTTCTGACTCTGGAGGGACCAGAAGAAAGGAAGAGGGGAACCTGGCCATTGATGCTAATTGATACCCTCCCAGACAGGAATTTCTTCTGAAGTAAGGATAATAAGAAGCTTCAAATTGGAATACGTTTGATTTTTCAAAACTTAAAATAACTAATTCAAACCCAGGCATTAAAATTTTTTAAGGATTGAAAGCTTATAGTGAAAAAACACAGAACTGTGTCCATCTTCCTCTCCTCTCTCTTGTCATTCCTCAGAGGGATCAGTCTGTAAAAAAAAAAAAAAATACTGAGATGAGATTTACATACAGTGAAACACAGACTTTATCTTCAAACAGATTGGTTCTGATAAAGAGATACAGGTGTGTAACTACCCCAACCCTCAAGATATAGATGATTTCTGTGACCCCAGAAAATACCTTCATATCCCTTTCTTGTCACAGTACACAGAAAATCAAAATTAATCTACCATAGTGACAACTCCAATGACCACTGATTACAGTGATTGTCACGGAAATATCTTTTACTAGGAGTTGAAAAAAAAAAAAGTGAAATGTGGTTATGTTTTAAATCCACTAGAGGGAGTAATGAAATTCAATCGATTGGGTTTTTCTTTGATCTTTTGTGCTTTTGATATCATCATCTAAAAAGCCCAAGGTCTCTAAGATTTTCTCTTATTTTTTATTTTAACAGTTTTACAGCATTTGTCTGTACATCTAGATTTATGAGCCACTTTGGGTTAAGTTTTGTGTATGGTGTGAGGTAAGGCTCCACATTTATTTTTTGCATGTGGCTATCCAAGCATCTGGTTACCCAAGCATCATTGGTTGAGAACACTATTCGTTCCCCTCTTAAATTGCCTTGGTATCTTTATTGAACATAAGTGGACCATGAATATAAAGGCTTATCACTGTATTCTCACTTCTCTTCCATTGATCTAAATGTCTATCCTTAGGCCAGTATGGTGTAGTCCAGATGATAGGAGTTTAGTAGTAAGTTTTGAAATTGAAATGTGTACGTCCTCCAATTCATTCTTTATTTTCCATATTGTTTTAGCTAATCTGGATCCTTTGTATTTTCTATATAAATTTTCCATCAGCTTGTCAATTTCTGTCCCCCACCCCTCAAAAAAAAATCCAACTTGGATTTTACTGGGGATTGCATTGAGTCTTAACTAAATGTAGTTCTATTTTAAATTTATTCTGAAGTGTTTTATTCTTTTTGATTTCATATTGTGATTGAAGCCACTTTCTTAATTTCATTTCAAATTATTCGTTGCTTGTGTATAAAAATGCAATTGATTTTTGCATATTGGTCTTTTATCCTGCCAACTTGCTAAATTAGTTTATTAGTTGTAGTCATTTTAAAAAGTGGATTTGTAAGGATTTTCTACATATGAAATTATGTTGTTTAGAATAAAGGTAGTTTTATTTCTGCATTTCTAGACTGAGTGACTTGTATTTCTTCTTCTCACCCTGTTGCCCTGGCTGGAACCTCTAGTACAGTGTTAGATATTCGTTGTCTCATTCTTGATCTTACGAGCAAAGCATTCCTCTCCTGTGCTACTTACAGAAGAATGTCCAAAGGAATTTGTTCTTCCACTTGAATAATTGCTCACTATCATGTCATATTTTCTATGTTAAAGGTAGATCGTATCTTTCTGCATAATTTCCATCGTTTTCTTGGTTACCCTTCTTCATTCTTTTTTTAACAATAATAAAAGAAATGACTTTATACTGAGATATTGAAAATTTCACAAAACTGAAGTTTTTCTGTCTACAATGTATGGTGGAATTTGGTGAACATAGCAATACAAGTGTGTATACTTTGTACCATATATTAAGGTGAATCCTATGAAAGGAATAATGTTTAACTACTTTTAACCTACCAATTCAATGGTATTGACCATAAATATTGATATGTATATATGAGTGTGTGTATATATATATTATATATATCAAGGTATCACACAAATAAAAACATTTGCTTCACTAAAGTTAAAACTGTTATCTACATTGTCATAATTAAAAATAATGAGTATTGGTAATATTTACACACATGACTTCATCCAATAATAAAGAATAGTTTGATCTCTGAGAGGCAAAGGAAATAAGTTATTTACTACATTAATTAATAACTAATAAAAATTGTATAAATATATTTAAATGCACAATTTGAGTACATTACCTTAATTTTAGTTGGTGGTAAATAAACATTATTAAATATTTCTTTAAAAATGAAAGACCCAATATTAATTTCAACAAATTTAGATTCATACATTAAATATATTAAAAAAAAAAACCACTATACACGTGTCTGGTGAATACAACTTTTGTGTACAATTGAACACATACGTGTGTGTGTATTTATATATACCATTACATTGCATATATGGTACGATGCTACATCATATACAGCCATAGAAATGTAAAGTTGTGCTGCAACTGTATACAATGGATCAAATGAGTTCTGCTATCATATATACCCAATTAAAATAAACAAATTAGTTTTAAAAATTACAATTTCAAAATAGGATTTCTTTTGGCATTCTTTTTACTTATTTAATCACTTATTTACATCCATCCTCATACTTGATGAAAGAAGAAGCATGTTTTCTTCCTTGTATCACTAGTACCTTCCAGGGTTCTTTTTATCTATTACTTAGAATTGATTTCACTCTCTTTTCAAGTCCTGACTTCTGCTCAGCTATGCCCTGATTTCACAATATTGTATTAAGACTTTATTGTGCTGCTGTTAGTTTTCCCTAGAATCTCTGGTTGCCTTTCCTTTTTGAGCTGCATCCTATGAACTTTCATAGTCTCAGGGCTTACAAAGCTCAGGCGTACTCCCTATGGGATTCCCCCACTGGAAGCCCTGGAGACCTTCCTTCTGAAACCTACTGTTTTGCTGCTCCACTCGGGGCGGCTGTCCAACTGGCGTTCTGGTGCCTCCCTCCCCTCCAAGTTCCACATCTTCGGTATCAGCTAGAACCTCATAATGCAGAGCTAAGTCTTTAAGTAATTCCTTCAGAGCGGGTACATGGGAGGAAAGTTTCTGAGCGTCTACAAATTTGAAAACTGTCTCTCTTCGGTGCTATGATTTCAATATGGTTTGTCCCCACCCAAACTCTGGTTGAGGCTTAAATTCTTCAACGTGGAGGTGTTGGGAGGTGGAGCCTAGTGGAAGGTATTTGGATCATGAGGGAGGAGTTATCATAAATAAGTGAATGCTGCCTCTTGAGAGTGAATTCTGGCTCTCACAGGACTAGATTAGCTCCACTGACAGAGGGTTGTTAGGAGGTAATTTCAGTTTCCATGCTTTTTCTTGTTCCCTCTCTTGCCACGTGACTTCTTCTGCAGGCACCCTCTTGCCTCCTGAATTCCACCGTGAGTCGAAACAGCCTCAGGCCCCTCCACTAGTGGCCCAGTCTTTGCCTTCTGGCGTTTAGAACTGTGAGCTAAATAAATCTCTTTTCTTTGTAAGTTACTAGGTCTGGGGGCCTGGGGATGTAGCTCAATGGTATAGCTCTTGCCTAGCATTCTCAAAGCCCTGGGTTCAATCCTCAGCACCCCCTGCCAAAAAAAGATTTCTTTGTTCTAGTTGGGCAGGCGGCACTTGCCTGTAACGTCAGTGATTCCAGAGACTGAGGCAGGAGGATTTCAAGGTCAGTATGTGTATGTGTGTATGTATATATACACATACACATACTGACCTTGACTTTGACCTCCACAAACACACATATATATGCAAAAATAATGTATTATAAATATATATTTGTGTATATATTATTTATGTACATAAATTATAAAGCAAAAACAATAAAAGAATAAATTACCCTGTTTCAGGTGTTCTGTTATGACAATAGAAAATGGATTAAGATAGTATGGCCTCAAACTTGATTGGTAATTTGGCTGGGTATAGAATTTTGGGTAAAAAACAGATATCTCTCAGAATTTTGCTCCTCTGTCTCTCTAGGTAACTCACATTGTCTCTTGGCTTCTACTATTACTTATGACGTATCTAATAATATGATTCTAAGCTGTTTTTTTCTTTCAGGAGCCTTTTCTTACTATTCTCATATTTCACTATAGAATATTTAGGTTGGGTCTTTTACATTCACCTTGATTAGCCTTTGACAGACCCTTGTAACCTTGACGACTGATATTACGCCCTATGCCAAGGTAGAATGAATGCTTACCTGCCAACTTTCTCTTTACATTTGGAATTGAAGAGGCCTATGGCAGAGCTGACTATTCTGAATACAGATCCTTTTATTCATTTCCCAGTTTTCAGCCTCACTTCTCAACCCATGGTTGTCAGTTTGACAGTTGCGAGTCTGGAATCTTTCATAACTGTTTCCCTACCCTCAGCTGCAGACCCTTCACCTGTGCTAAGCTGACGCTTTTGCTTTTGCTTTTCCTCCTCTGTCTCTCCAGCTAACTCATACCTGTCCGTTCCTTTCAACCAAACCTCTGTGGAACTCCCCGACCCATCAGTGATCTTTCTTCTGTTCTCGTCCTCATGTGGGAGTGAATATTCTCTATTATTGTACTACTGCTTTCTTGGGTCCGAGGAGTGAGAGTGTAAGAATGTGCCAGGTGCCTTGAACTTGTCATCCCTCCCATTTCCTCTTCATCCCTTTGCATCCTATCTTTGTGCCGTGACATTGACTTGCATGGATACATTAATCAGCTTCCTTGCCATCTGCCTTTCGGTTGTATCCAGCCAATTGGGAGCCCCCGCAGAAGATCAGAGGGTGGAAAGAGTGAGGCAGGATATTTATTCCTCCAGAAATTTCCATGTGAACTTGTCTAGGGATGGTGGAGTCCCTATTGCCATACTCGTGTCTGTTGTCTTCTGCTGCCTTTCCTATCCTCTACTATCCCCCCTCCCCTCCCCACCCCTCTTCTCTCTCTACCCCCTTTACTGTAATTCATTTCTCCCCCTTGTATTATTTTTCCCTTTCCCCTCACTTCCTCTTTTATGTAATTTTGTATAACCCTGAGGGTCTCCTCCCATTTCCATGCAATTTCCCTTCTCTTTCCCTTTCCCTCCCACCTCTCATCCCTGTTTAATGTTAATCTTCTTCTCATGCTCTTCGTCCCTACTCTGTTCTTAGTTACTCTCCTTATATCAAAGAAGACATTTGGCATTTGTTTTTTAGGGATTGGCTAGCTTCATTTAGCATAATCTGCTCTAATGCCATCCATTTCCCTCCAAATTCTATGATTTTGTCATTTTTTAATGCAGAGTAATACTCCATTGTGTATAAATGCGACATTTTTTTATCCATTCGTCTATTGAAGGGCATCTAGGTTGCTTCCAGTCTTGCTATTGTGAATTGTGCTGCTATGAACATCGATGTAGCAGTGTCCCTGTAGCATGCTCTTTTTAGGTCTTTAGGGAATAGACCCAGAAGGGGAATAGCTGGGTCAAATGGTGGTTCCATTCCCAGCTTTCCAAGAAATCTCCATACTGCTTTCCAAATTGGCAGCACCAATTTGTAGTCCCACCAACAATGTACAAGTGTACCCTTTTCCCCACATCCTCGACAGCACTTGTTGTTTGACTTCATAATGGCTGCCAATCTTACTGGAGTGTGATGGTATCTTAGGGTGGTTTTGATTTGCATTTCTCTGACTGCTAGAGATGGTGAGCATTTTTTCATGTACTTGTTGATTGATTGTATGTCCTCCTCTGAGAAGTGTCTGTTCAGGTCCTTGGCCCATTTGTTGATTGGGTTATTTGTTATTGTCTAATTTTTTGAGTTCTTTGTATACTCTGGATATTAGGGCTCTATCTGAAGTGTGAGGAGTAAAGATTTGTTCCCAGGATGTAGGCTCCCTATTTACCTCTCTTGTTGTTTCTTTTGCTGAGAAAAAACTTTTTAGTTTGAGTAAGTCCCATTTGTTGATTCTAGTTATTAACTCTTGTGCTTTACAGAAATATCAATCATTGCAGGGGTTAAAAGGCAGAAATCAACATGCTGTGGTTTTTTGTTTGTTTGTTTTTAAAAATTCAATATGGATAGATCTTCCAAAAAAAGTTGAATAAAGTAACTATAGAGCTCAATAACACAATCAATAACTTAGACTTAACTGACATATATAGAATATTTCAACCTGCATCAAGAGGATACACTTTCTTCTCAGCAGCACATGGATCTTTCTCTAACATAGACCATATAATATGCCACAAAGCAACTCTTAGCAAATATTAAAAAAGTAGAGATATTACCCTGCATTTTATCAGATCATAATGGAATGAAATTGGAAATCAATGACAAAATAAAAAATAAAAATTTCTCCATCACCTGGAGACTAAACAATATGCTACTGAATGAACAATGGGTTACAGAAGACCTTAAGGAGGAAATTAAAAAATTCTGAGAGATAAATGAGAACATAGACACAAAATTTCTGGGTCTTTAGAAGAACTCTTAACACAGATTCAGAAAGGGACCAACATATGCAGTATGCATACAAATGAGTTGGGATGATATCAATAGCTTGGTCTTTATCTCCATTGCCAATCTAATAACAAGGACAAGGTTTTGAGAAAAAGAAAAAAAGGTTTTCTTGACTTGCTAGCAAAGTAGGAACTTTGGACTCCTGCCCCAGAGGCTGTGATTTTCTCTGTCTGGAGTAACACAGGGCATTTAGAAGAAGAACACAAGGGTGAGGAATCCAGATGTTATCAGTAGATATAATTCATTAGTGTCCATCAGGTGTCCTTGAGTGACACAATGCTCTGGACCTCAGGTATAGAGTTCCTTCCTCCTGTCCTTCCTTCCTCCCTTCCTCCCTTTCTTCTAGACAGTGAAGGACAGCATAATTTAGTCCAGGACAGGAACAATTTTGTCTGTTTATTCTGCTGATATGGAGTGTGAGAGGCAAAAATAAGAAGAAAAGGAAAAAGAAAAAGTTTTACAATAAGCTGCCTGTGGTCACGTAGCAAAGTTTATACTCAAAGCATGAAGTGGACCCCTGTTACAGAGACAGGCCAGAGCCAGCAAAATCATGTTGGAGCCCAAAGTAAAAAGGGAAAATGCATGTTCATGTGTCCACTTGTCATTAACTTATACATTTATTTTTCCTACAGTGTTAAAGTAGGTACAAATATCTTTAAAAACAAGTGCATTAAAACTTGTGTTATTTCAAGTTTAAGTATGTTATTTATAGAAACCAATTAATTTTTACTTTCCTGGATTTTATGGAAGCACCTCTATAGAATTGAGTATGAGAAAAGAAGGAGAGAAAAGAGAGAAGTAAACTGTTTTCAATTTCAAAGGGTGAATAGGGCAGACACAGTGGTACTTAAGATATGTTGCTAACAGGAAAATGAAGAGAAAAACAGAAGAATCCAAAGGAGGAGAGAGAGAATGAAATTTTGGTGTCAGAAGTAGAAAAAAAGAGAACAGGAGGTAAGTTAGATAGAGTAGTGGCAAAGTTGATACACAAAACAAAATCAAAATCAGCTAATCAGAATTCCTAACCCTCAAAATACAGAACATGGGAAAATTACACTTTCAGTGCGGGGAAAGAAAAATGAAAAGAAAAAAAGGCTAGAAATGAGGAGAGAGAAACAAATATGAATGTGTGTAGGAGTCCTGGATCATTCAGTACACAAATAAGACAAAAATTCTTCACAGATGTAGAAATAAAAATGGTCAACAAATATATGAAGGATATATAAAGTAATGTTCAATAACTCATAGAGAAATTAAAACTAAACTGAGATTTAATCTCCCTCTAGTCAGAATGGTAATTATCAAGAATACAAGCAACACTAAATGTTGGTGAAAATGTGGGGAATAAGATTCACTCACATATTGCTGATGGAAGTGCAAATTGGTGTAACCACTCTGGAAAACAATAAGGTGATTCCTCAGAAAACTTGAAATGGAACCACCATTTGACCCAGTTATCCCACTACTTGGGTTATAATCAAAGGAGTTGAAATCAGCATACTACAGTGATAGAGCCACATCAGTGTTTATAGCTGCTCAATTCACAATTGCCAAGCTAACGAATCAAACGTGGTGCCCTTCGTCAGATGAATGGATAAAGAAAATATGGTGTATATACACAATGGAATATTATTCAGCCTTAAAAACAATGAAATTGTGGCATTTGCCAGTAAATGTATGGAACTGGAGAATGTCATGCTAAGTGAAATAAGCCAATTCCCCAAAACACAAAGACCAAATGTTTTCTGACATGTGGATGCTGACCCATGACAAGAGAGGGTAAGAAAGGGAGTATAGGACTTGATTGGATTAAGCAAAGGGAAATAAAGGGAAGGGAAAGGGTTAGGTATAGGAAAGACAGTAGAATGAATTGGATATATTTGCCTATGCTTATATGGGAATACATGACCACTTCACATCATGTATAACCAAAAGACTCATATCCAAATTGGTATGGGTTGCACTCCATGTATGTATAATATACATCAAAATATACACTACTGTCATGGATATCTAAAAATATCAAATAAAAAAGAAAATAGGAGGGAGATCAGTGGAGTAGAGGAGGGAAATAGAGGATGACGGGAAGGACAGGAAAAGAAGCAACTGTCAAATGAAATTGACTGAATTATGTCGTGTTCATATATGAATATAACATAATGAATTTCACCTGTGTATACCTATAAAGCACTATTTAAAATAATAAATATGTAGAATACAAATAGAGGAGGGGAAGTGGAACAGAGGAAGGGAAGAGGGACAGATGGAGTAAGCACTGAGGACTAAAATGGAGCAAATTATACTCCATGCGTGTATGATTTTGTCAAAATGAGCCCCACTATTATTCATTATTGTGAATAACTTTAATGCACTAATAAAACATTTTTTAAATCAAAAAAATTAAATGCTATGCTATACAAGAAAAAAGGGGGGGCCCAGTTTTCTCCCATGATCTACTTACTCCTTGGATGGCCATGCTGTCCCCAGCTGGCACAGTCCTGTTGCTGGTTGATTGACTTTCTCAGGCTCATACGGAGGCAGCAGTGCTCCCTGAGCCAACCCCAAGCTGCTCCATGCTGCCATTAAAGTGGGAAAGGAATGCCTGGAAAAAGAAAATCTGTCCCACCCTCAAGGCTCCCAGGAGTAGGAGAGCAGTGCTAGGTGAAAATCTTTCATCAGGTTGATTAGGGAGCTGAGGCCACAAAAAGGAATTGGCCCATGTCAATGGCACCAAGGATGCTGTGGTATGGAGGAGAGGGCCACCACCTCCTCAGCATCATCTTGTTTCTATGAAAGAAAACCCAAGCACCCTGCAAAAAAAAAAAAAAAAAAAAAAAAAAAAAGGTTCTGGATCTGAAGAAGAGCTAGATCTCAAAGGATGACGTGGAGGCCTTGCAGGGTAATAATATGGCTGTGGAAGCCTGCACCATCATTCAGACTGACCCTTCTCCCCCACACCTGGGCACCATCATCTCCCAAGCCTGCTGCAGATGATGCTGTGGGTACCCACCCACTGTACAAGGCAGTCAGCTTCCAGTCTCCTACTGCCTCCCAGAGCAACTCTGGCCCATGCTGTGATGTGCATTATGGGTCTAGGGATCTACCATCTAGTGGCACGATTGACATTGGTCCCTTGACTTTCATGTGGTGGGCACAGTGGTTGCGGAGACCAAGAGCACCTCTCTAACATCCCAGTAGCCACATGCCTGCGAGAAAGTGGAGAGTTCCCAGTAACTAAGAAGTGCAGCCCAGCAGTGGACAGTGGGCCTCGCCCTTTGCTATGGGAACTTTCTCTTCACCAACTGCTCTTCCCCGCCGGATCCCTGCCTGCCCTTTCCGTTCCCTGTTCCAGCCATACGTCAGAAGAATTGGATTCAATGCGCAACGGAAGTTGGCTGTGTCCTAGCCCACCTGCCTTGGTCTCTTCACTCCTCTCTAGAATAACCCCCATCAAGTGCTCTGAAAAGGCAGTCTCTGAAAGCGCTGTTGCATCCCAACTGGCCATGTTGGTTTATCGCCCGCCCATTGGCCTGACCTGCCAGCCTCCAGCTCCTAGGCAGGATCACCCTGCTCCCCAGCATCTACCACTTTCAACATGAAACCTATCCTTTTGTGCATTGCTCAACTGGCTGCTACAGAGGCCCTCTCCTGCAGGTGGCACTCTGCTCTCTGGATCCTCCCGCTGCCCTCCTATTGGGGACCACAGGGAAAAGCAGGCACTGTCCACTGGTAACAAGGGAAGATTCTGACCCTCCAGAACCTCAGGAGCCTCCTCTTGAGCCTAGATCTTTTGTCCTGCCTTCACCACTGCAGCAGGTCCATCATGCTGGGCAGCTCAGGACACCTGGTCCATACCTCCATTTTCCTTGGAAAAGCAAAAAGGTGAGGGCCCAAGAGCAGCCAGAGGAACTGATGGCAGCAGCAGTGGAAGTGGCTGTGGTGGCACAGGCACGAAACTTGGAAGAGGAGGAGGAGAATGGAGGGGGAGGGGGAGAGGCAGGAGGGGAAGGGGGAGGGGGAGGAGGAGGAGGAGGAGGAGAATGGAGGAAGAGGAAGAAAACAGCAAACAGAAATACTGGACAATTTGGAAATGGTGTCCCTTGCAATGAGGGAATCGAACTCTCCAAGCCTCTAGAGACCCAGGAAGACATTGCTGTTTCCAGCCTACTCCTGGGACTGGAGAAGGAAACACCATATAAGAGAGGGGCCAGGGGCCTCCAGTGAACTTCTCTGACAGCCGTGCTGCCCCAGCCCTGTTGCAGGTGTGCTGACTTTGGTGCAGCCTGATGCAGAGGCACCAGGGCTCCCTGGGCAGCCTCAGACTGCTCCATGCCTCCAGAGAAGTGGGTAAAGCAAGGGTTGGATGAAGACCTTCTGCCCAGTTCTCTAGGCTCCCAGGAATCAGGAGATGGGGTGGAGGGAAAGTCTTCAACTAACCCAATAGTGAGATATCTTCCAGTCATAGCTGCTAGCTGGAAGCCCCCCACTAGAAACAGGCCCCCCTGTAGCTACCACTGCCAGTGGCATTGAGGTGAGCTGTCACACCTCCTAAGTGTCCTATTGTTCCTATGGAGGAAGACTTAGGACCCTGCAGAAAAAGTTTCAGTCTCCAAAAAAGAGCAGTATCATGGAGGATGACATGGAGGCCTTGGTGGGTAAGAAAGACTGCAATGGCCTGCACCACCACTCTGAATACTTTCTCTCCACTTATGGCCCCTGCAGGGACTTTAGATCCATGGCTCCACCCACTGATGCCTCCCAGATCCCAGCTATTCTTGCCACCACCAATGGGCAAACCAGGCTTCTTCCCCTGATCCTGTCTGCCTATCTTCCCTCAAACCAATTATTATTATTATTATTATTATTATTATTATTATTATTATTACCAGGTTGACTGATTTCTTTTTTAAATTTTTTATTTGTTTTAATTAGTTACACATGACAGTACAATGATCTTGACAATCATACATTTGAATCAGATGTGGTGTAATAGACATTATTATTGCTGTGTGTATATACATGACTGCATGACCAATGAGAAATCAAACCAATTATTGATGAGGAGGTTGTCTTCATCTGTCTGTTCCTGCTGCTCTCTGGATCTCTTGAGGCCCAGTCCCAATGTGGGTGTACTTGCTAGTAAGTATCAACACTCACTTGACAAGAGATGCTGCACCCCCATTTCTTTCCTCCCCACACCTCATATCCTGGGGCCTTTCCCCTTCAGCCTGCCTCCTGCAGAATGGAATCCCCACCCCTCAAGTGTGTGAATTTTTCCTTCTTCTCTTTTTTCGTTCTCAGCTCTCCTTTAATCCCTTCCACCAGTAAACCTGTTAGCATTGGCCAGCCCCCTAACTCTGGCAAGGAAATCTGCCATCTCCAGAGCTAATGCATCCACATACCTGACGCAGCAGCCAACTGCCCATCTGAGGTCCCTGCCATGGACACTACACCCTCTTCTATGGCAGAGATTGTTATAATTGTCCCAGGCTCAAATAAGCAGCTCCTGCCAGGCACCCAGGTCCATAACTCTATCCATTATAGGCAGGTGGAAAATGGAACCAGTCTCTCCCAGACCACCTACTTTTAGTGTCTCCTGCCCCAACTCCTATGGGGAGTATAAAGTATAAGTATCCCTTTGTTCCACACACCACTCTTCAGCCCACATCTTAAAACCCTCATGAAGAACTAAGGAGAGCCTCTCTACGACACTCCATCCTCATGTTATTCCCAGTTATGGATCATACAGTGGATGCGTTCCTAGATGACAGAGACTCTATATGATCAACATTAAGTCTGCCGTCGAAGGTGCTATGGATACCACCCCTCTATGCAAGGCTGCCATCTTCTAATCCCCTCTTGTCTTCGAGCACTACTCCAGCCCATACAACAGGTTGCTCGCTGGTTATGGAACCTCCCACCCAGTGGCAGCATTGCCTCTCTCCCTTCATCCACAAGTTGACATGTACAGCAGGTGCAGGAACCCAGCTCTACTCTCCAGCATCCTAGTAGTGCTGAAACCACCCATCAGCCCCCCACCACACACACACACACATTATACATACTATGGATTACAACTAGGGCTGATGGTGGGCAGTGACTGACTGCACAACTCTTTCTCTTTGGGCAACCCAGGAAGCCCAGCCCCTGTTATGGGCAAAAGCTTTCTCACAGGTAACAGCTGAGTGGCAGCACAATGCATCCAGGACCTATGGGTATCACATCACTGTGGACCATTTTGCACACCAGCCCACAACCTGACAACCGAGGTACTATGCACCTGTCTGTTGTAAATTGTACCCCAAGGTTTTAGTGAAACACATAACACACTCTATACACACACACAGAACAGTATAAAAATTAAATATTATGCTTACAAAATAACATGAAATTAATAATTCCATTTCCTTATTCAGGTGAAAAAAATGTGAATATTATTTGCTGTGTTTGGGTTTTTTTAATTTTTAAAAATCTTTTTAGCACTAATAATGCCTTTTTCATATACATTCCAAAAACAAAGAATAACGAGAGGATAATGAATTCTTTTGTACGTTATGTGGTTTGTAATTATTTTCTTCTTAAAAAAATTCAACAAAGACTTGATCGTCACCAGAGAGATAATAAAACAGTTTTTTTGTGATAAACAGCAGCAATTTTGGGTTCACTGAAAAGAATGAGCTTTTTAATAATAAAATTGTGTATGTGAATAAACACTGCAACTGATCTGGCAATTTGACTCAAAGGCAAAGACTGCTGGACAAAAGAACATCACCCAAAGACATAATCTAGAGTGGGGAAAATGGACTGGAAATACAGTTCAGATTAAAATGGACAATGTAAAATTCTCAGTTATCAATGTTTTCATATGGATTTTAAGTAGATTCTAATGGCAGATAGCTCATCTGTTACCATTAGTTACACTAGAAACTGAGCAGAAAGGATCGTTTCAAAACATAAATGTATAAAATATACCATAAAATTACATCTTTGAGACTGTCCACACATTTGGAAAACACATCTGGAACATAAGAATGTGCAAGGTCCTAACTCAGCTTCAATCAGCTCTCTCTGGAAGCAATGAGCTTGGTGTGTGCAGCCTGCTGGGGTAGGCCCTGGCTGGTAAGGCTGCACTTTCAGCAGGCACAACATTTCCACTTTGGTTTCATGTTTATCTGGGGGAGCCAGAGGCCTGATGACACAAGAGAGATAGTTGGGGGATACTTTTTTTTCATCTCCATGATATTATTTACCACATTCCCACACATGCTACTGATAATGAGTAGTTTTCACCAACAGTACAGAATAAAAGACATAGAGATAAAGCCACACATCTGCAGACATCTATCTGATCCTTGACAGAGGCAACATAACATACACTGGGAAAAGACAGAATTTTTAAACAAATGGTTATCCATAAGTAGAAGAATAAAACAAGACCCTTATCCCTCTCCCTGCACAAAAATCAACTCAGAATCAATCAAAGCCCTAAAAATTAGACCAGAAATTATGCAACACCTAAAAGAAAACATAGGGTAAATACTCCAGTTTTTAGGCACAATGACTTTCTCAATAGGACCTCTAAAGCTCAGGGAAAAATAGAGTTAATAAATGGGATGACATTAAACTAAAAAGCTTCTGCACACCAAGTGAAAAAAATTAAGAAAGTGAAGGGGGAACCTCCAAAATGGGAGAAAATCTGCTAACTACCCTAGCAGATTTCTGATGGAGGATTAATATCTAAAATATATAAAGAACTCAAAAAACTTAACACCAAAAAAATCAAATAACACAATTAATAAATGAGCAAATGAATCAAAGATACATTTCTCAAAAGAGGAAACAAAAATGACCAACAAACATTTGAAAAAAATGTTCAACATTATCAGCAACTAGGGAAATGCAAATAACTACATTGAGGATGGAGAATTGGAGGGGTGGGATGATGGGAGATAAAAGAGGGTTCATGATCTGAAATTAAATTTCATGTATGTGTAAGTTCATCAAGATAAATCCAGCTACTATGAAAAAGATAAAGTTCTAATTAAAAAAGGAAAACCAAAAACTTTCACCAAGATTTCATCACACACCAATAAGAATGGTAGTCATCAAGACAACAAATAATAATAAATGGTAGAGAGAATATAGAGAAAAATAAACACATTTACAGCGTTGGTGTAATTGCAAATTACTGCAAGTACAGAAGTCTGTATGGAGGTACTTCTCAAAAGACTAGGTATGGAACTACCATATGACCCTGCTATACAACTCTTCAGTATGAATGGCAGAATTAAAATCATCTTACTATAGCCATTCATGTATACCCGTATTTATAGCAGCACAGTACAGAATAACAAAGCTATGGAACCAGCTTAGGTGTCCATCAATGGATAAATGGATAAAAATGTGGTATTTATGCAGGATATTATTTCTTTTTTTGTACCAGGAATTGAACTCAGTGGCACTTAATGATGAGCACAATCCCAACAGTTTATTTTAATATTTTAATAAACGCAGGGTCTTTCAGAGTTGCTTAGAGCCTGGCTAAGTTGCTGAGACTGGGTTTGAATGTGTGATTCTCCTGCCTCAGCCTCCCAAGTTGCTGGTACTATAGGTTTGCACCACCTTGCTTGGCTATATACATAATTTTAATATACATTTTTCTTTATTTAGCCATAAAGAAAAAAAAATAATATCATTTGCATTAAAATGGATGAAACTAGAGACCATCATTTTAAGTGAATTAAGTTTAACTAGAAGGTCAAAGGTCATGTGTTTTCTCTGATACACAGAAGTTAGAAAGGAAAAAAGAAAACAAGGGTGGGAGTGGATCTCATGAACATCAAAGTGAGGTCTATAAAGGAAAGAGACCAAGGGGTGGGAAGTGTGGAGGTAGGGGGGAAGTGCTGGGGAGTGATATTAGCCAAATGATATTGTTATATTGTGTGTATTGCAAAGACATAACAACAAATTCCATCATTATATAAAAATATAATGTACCAATAAAAAATGTGGGGAAAAATAATGTGTGGCCTGCAAATAGTGGCTTAAATATTTAAGAATAAATGAGAAAATAATAACATCATAAAATAGCTACCATTCATCATATACCTGCTCATTTAGCACTAACACTTTCCTATAAAGCAGGTAACTTCAAGGACTGTTAGTAGTGAGGATGCAGAGGTTTACAAGGCTAAGCATTGCCACAGGTACAGTTCACACCACTGCAGGCAGAGCCACTCAGCATGGGTTTGCTTAGCTTTCTCATCTTCAAACAGGGATAACAAACATACTTTATAAATATTTTTCAAACATGTTTTCTTTATAAAAGTAAATAAAATTGTAAACAATTGATAAGAAATTAAAAGTCACATAAAGTCATAAATTTGGATATAAGTGCTCACACACACACAAACACTAGGTTAGGAATAAGACTCTTTTTAAAAAACACTCTCAAACACACACTGAGCTTTGCTCTTCCTCTCGGCAACCTGAGAGTCTACTGTCCACCATAGACATGAAAAAGCACATGTGATTCAGCTCATGTGCAAGTACAAGCAAGGCACCCAGGTCTCCCTCAATCTGCAAAGGCTGCACCAATTGCACCCTGCAGGTTGATACAGCCTGTCTCTCAACTTACTTCTTGAGGGGCTTCATTTTTTTCACCTTTTCTTCAGTGTATTCATCCAATATACTCACATGACATCCTAGTGCCAACAAATTCCTGCAAAACAGAAGCTAACATGAGCTACCAGTGCTTTCCTTGTGTCCAAACAACCAAACCTAATAGTTGTGAAGGGGACAGTAATCCAACCTCAAAGCACAGTATAAGTCAGTTGTTTTAAAGCTAAACAAAACATTTTATTTTCAATTTTTTTACTTTTAAATAAAGTAAATATGAAAATGGCACATATCAAATCTTACACTAATACAGAAGATTATTCCATGATTGAAATTAGCTCAACTCTAATAACCATAAGCTATGTTAGTAGATCTCTTTTCCTCTTATCTTAATATTATTTCCAATATGGATTCCCTTACCAAAAGGAATCTGAAATATAAATTAAAAAAATTGTTAAAGAATGACTACACCTCTGCAAACTAAATGGTTGAATTTACAGAAAATTCTGGTAGAATAAAGAGCTAAAATACTAAAATTAAAATTACCATTATTGTGCATGTATATTCTACCATGTGTTCATGATACTGTTACTAAAAAAAAAAAAAAAAACAAAAAAAAAAAAAAACAAAAAAAAAAAAAAAACACCTCTCTCAAGGAATTTTGCAAGAGTTGATCTACTGGGTAAATGTCCTTGAGACCAAATGGCAATTGATCTCACTAATAGGTGGCTTACATAAAGTTATTCTAACTTAATGTACTTTCATATTTATCTTTTGTCTGCCAAAAGTCTATTCTTCCAGAAAGAACACAAATTTGGAGTGAAAGCATTTGGAGTTACTAACTAGTACTTACCAAGTTCTTTCCTGTCCCATTTCTATTTTTTCTCAAGATTCTCCATCTTGAACACACACATGATAAGAACTCCTATCTTTTTAGGTAACAAGTGGGTTATTTTGTGCAAAAGGTAGTTTTAAACAAATCTTCCCAGTATGAGACCATTTTTATAGTTTCAGTCCATCTTCAAAGAGAAACCAGCAATCTTCTCTTATTATTAAATATCACACAGGAAAAGCCATAGCTAAGAGAGTATCTTATTTTGGTTGAGTTTCAACAATTAGAGTCAGGTTACTCTCATAAATAATTAACTATTAAAATTTCTTTTACAAATTTGAAATATTCTTTCCCTTAGGGGAAGGGAAATGGTAGGCACAAGATGGTGGACAGAGAACATAAAGCTGTGCATTCAGTACATGATTTTGGTCACTTTTCCACAACATGGTGGTTATTTTCTTATATATTTTACTAAGACTATATAATAAAAGACAGTGCTAAACCTATATGTGAAAGCAAATTTGATAAAACATTCCTCTTCAATTCTCATAAATATATGCAGTTCTAATTATAAAGTCTCTACAATATATTTTCCCATTTTCATAAACTAACATAATACACAAACTCATGGAACTTTCTTGCTATCCAGTTAATTTTGCCTAGATATGCCTTTATCTTCATAAATATTCAATGAAGCCACAAACAAAGGTACTGTAACTTTTGGAATCTATCCAAATTTTAAAGAAAAAAAAAATCAGCAGAAATCCCATGAAACAGAAGGGAAACCAATCTCTTACTTTATTTTGCTTTTTGTGTTAGTTGTTTGAAAAACACTAGAAGCCGACATGAGGTTTTCTATATATTGTCCAAGAACTTGGTTTTCTGATTTTAGCTTCAGATTTTCTTCTTTAACTGCAACTACTCTTGCAGACAGATCTTCAAGTTTGTGTTGGAGTTAATCAAAGTCATGTTTTTTTTCTTCCAGTTCCACTTGATTTTCAGCGTCAACTGCATCCATGTTTTCTTTTCATTATCTTCAAGGAGATCTTCAGTTTTCAGCTATTTCAAACAGTGTAATGAATGACCTTTTACACTGAATACATACACCACATCCTGCTACCTGTGTACCTACCTACCTATCTAAATATCATGTATATGGAGGTATCTGGACATATATCTGCCTGGATGGATCAATATCAATTGAGATTTTGATAGAGGAATAGATACCCACATGTGTTTGTTGTTGTTTTTAGTTTTTTTTTTTTTTTTTAGCAGATGGACACAATATCTTTTTACTTATTGTTTTGTTGTCCTAATGATTTAACTCATCGCCTTTCACGTGCAAGGCTGGTGCTTTACCACTGAGCTACAGCCCCAGCCCCCAAATGTATTTTCTAAATAAAAAAATGTATCATTTAAAGGGGGACTGAAAATAGAAAAGAAGTAGGGGTTAAAAGGTGATTAGAAGCCATGAGTGAGGGAAGAGAGAACCAAGTCCTAGACACCAGGTTTGCTCTGCAGCATCAGAAATCAGAATGGAGGGAAACTCAAAGAAGCCGGACATGGAAAAGGATAAAAAAAAAAAAAATCAATGTTCAGGGAATATTTGCAATATGTGAGCAAGTCATCTGGACAAATGTGTGGAGAACACCATGCTAGAACTCACATCAGAACTGTGCTTTTGAGCCCCTGCTTTGAACACCAGGTGCTAATGATGCATCAATGCAGGTTCATCAGTGTAACAAAGGCACCTCTGTGGATGATGGGGCCTTGAATGGCATGGGGTAACCTCTACACTCCTCCTCAACTTCTGGAAAACTAAAGCTGCTCTAAAAAATTTAAGTCATAAAAATAATCACGATATCTGCCTCCATGAAGATTTGAGTCTCACAGAAAAGGCAAATATTGAATAACTTTGACAAGAAAGATTATGTATTGAAATTAGAACTATAAAAATTCTGTATGGTGCTGTAAGAGAGGACAAGAAGTGGTGGGAAAATCCCTACAAAGAAGTGACATAAGTAGAAACAGTGTAAGAAGGAAAGAGGCTGTATGAACCTTAGGCAGAGAACTTTCTAGTGAAGGGAAAGAGAACAGACAAGGCAGCAAAGAGTGAACTCATGGGAGGAGGCCATGGGGGCTAGAAGACAGGGAAGAAGGGAGAGTAAGACACAGATATAGAACAGCCTGCAGCTCCTGTGACAATTTGGGGTTCAAGAGCAATGAGAAGCCACTGAAGGGTTTTAAGCAACCTGTGTGTGGGGGCACATATTTGCATGTGTAAATGTGCTATTCCAAGTGCAGAATGTAGAGAGAGGGTGGGAGAACCAGTTAGGAGACTGTGGGTAGTCTGGATGACAGTTGGTGACAGTCTACATGGGGGTAGTGGGGAGGGACAGATTGGAGCTATACTTGGAGGGACTAAGGATGGGCGGGACACAGGGTTAAGACAAAATTAGGTATCCAGAATGACTCAGGGTTCCTGGCTGGGCAGCCAGATAAGTGGCCCATGAGCTCAGCTAATGAAGAGCCTTCAGGTGACACTGCTTCATCATACACTGAGGAACACTGGGATGCACACCTCCTGCCCTCAAAGCAGGTGTCTGTGTTAAGGATAAACACTGGGGCACTTTTGAGCAACTCTGTGGTAATTAAATCATGGCATGATGAGAACACCTGCAGAGAGTTAGCTCAAGAAGAACAAAGGCCCCAGTTTAAACATAAAGATTCACAATATTCAGGACTGGGAAGATTGCTGCCAGAAAGAGACCCCCCCCCCAAAAAAAAGAAAAAGGTACAGAAGAGGGAGCAGAGGGAGGACCTCCTGCTCCTATAGATAGCAATAGCAACTTGCCCTTACATACTGTCTCTCCCCCTCTGTATCACTCTTCTCCACCGTCCTATGTCCCTCATTCCTCCCTCTCCTACCCCCACATATGTACCGATCCTACAACTAGCACTCAAGGAAAAATACTCAGCTAGGAGAACATCACTGACTATGTGTTAACTTCCAAAGAATGTGTTCTACAAAAGTATGTTGTGTGTTGGTTAAACACCATTATAATACTAATTTTTGAACCATGACTTATTGATTCAGAAATTAAGACCTGGAATTTGAACAATATTGTATCAACTGAACAGGAAACCAGATACTAGATCTTGAGCCAGGTGGTCCACTCAGGGACACCTGGTTGCATACTCTAGTGATCTGAGCTGTTCCGAAGGAGATGTCAGAACTTCATGTTGTTCTACAATATGCAAATGATAGTTTGGGTATAAAGTAAGTCATATGCTTACAATTTACATGGGAGGAAGCCACAGAAAGAGTACCATGTTATATTTAGATTAAATCACCCCTTCATCTAAAATGAGGGTTTGTCAATTCTCAGGATTCGATGAAAAAAGTTGTTAATCCCTCTGAGATATACTGTAAAGCCAGCAAGCAGAAACCCTTGATGGTGCTTGCTCTGCTGTATATAGGTGATGCCAAAGGCTTCAACATAATGCTGTCACTGAGCCCCCACATCATGACAAGAAATAGATACACTAACATTACCACTGAACAAGGAGAACAAAGTGTAGGATCAGTGAAGCTGAGTTAGTTCAGGAAGATCACCTTGGTGGAGGCTAGTCCTTGACACCAGGCTGCCCAGTGCCAGAGACTGTTCTCTCATCTACTCTGCTGGGGCCCTTGCCAAATCAGTACAAGAATAACAACAACAACAACAACAACAAAAAAAAAACACAGAAATCACCCTACATCCTTTGCATAGTGGAAATGAACACGGTGTAAATTTGGGAGGAGGGGCTTTACCCCTCTAATTTGATTTTTTTAAAATACTAGTAGAATTATTTTCATCACAAAACCATATAAATAAACACTATATATCTCCAAGAAATATCTGCAAAGAAATGCTAAGAATTATCACATGAAAAGGTGTGTTAGTATTCAGTATAGGGAAATACACCACAGTTTACATAGCTAGTGATTAATCAAACCATCCACCAGTAGCTGTCATCAATGAGAGTGGATTATTTGCAGTGGGCAGGGCACAGCATACTACATGCAAATATGGTGTGTACATTCCAGGGCTTACTCTTTGGATCCTAGCTTCTGACCACTAAAACTACAGGAATGTAGCTCAGATTTAACCAAATTATGTTGTAAAAGATGGAGAGATTATGAGCTTCCATGAATTACTAAGTATAATGGACAAACTTCTGTGACACAGGGAAATATAGGACATACTACATACAAAAGCCCAGTGTTGAGACACAGTGCACTCTTCATACAGGCATACCTGTCATGTGTCATCTTTAGTAGAATAATAAGTTACTTGATTGGTATGTATTCCTCCTTCTTTTAAGTTACTAGTAGAAACTGGGGACACCTCTAACCCCAGGTACCCTGAGGATGAAGCAAGAAGATCACAAGTTCAAGACCAACTTTAAAGAGAATTTTTCTCAAAAATTAAAAGGGTTGAGGGAGTAGCTAAATGGAAGAGTGTCTCCTGGTAAAAGCCCCAGAACCCAAAACAAAACAAAACAAACAAACTACTAGAACAGACAAAGTCTGTGCCCAATTTGTTTATTTCTCAAATTCTAGAATCTGAAACACTGTTTGTTTAAGTTTTATGTTTTGGGTCCTTGGTAAAATGGCTTTAGTGAAAATAAGTCTTTATCATTAGCAAAACAGAAACCAAAAGAACAAACCAAAATGTACACGGTGAGTAACCTATTTGAACAAAACTAGTTCTACAAGACATCAAAAATGAAAGGGGACAAAAGTCACAGACTTTTCAAAATCATTTTCTAAACTTTTTACATAAATTTGAATGTGTATTCATTTATTCTATCCAGCCCCAGTTTTACCTTTGCAAAGGGAGAGCAAATTAAAGAGATCCACGGGTAGAAAGCCAGTGAAGAGCAAAGTTTGTGAGATGATAAAAAAAAAGCATTCCATCAGAGCTCTTCCCAAAAGAAAAGACTATTGTTTAGACAGGCAGTCTCAGAGGACTCTCTAAATAGGGTGCTGTGACTCAGTATGCCTAGACACAGGAAAGGCTAACTCTACCCTTTCTAGCTACTGACAGTACACAGATGTGAAAAGTGTGAAGTAAAAATGACACTTATTTAACCCTTTTAACTCAGCATCCTTAAACAGGTCAGATCAGTACTTCTCAAACCACCCATGACAAGGTAGTAGTTTTAAATTTCCAGTTCCATCATGGTCTTCATCTCTAATAAAATACAATAAAACTTCTAGAAGAATTAACATTTCAAAATGAAGACATAAAGGATACATACTCACCATTTCAAGTTATTAGCTTAATAGGATTAAATTTCTCCCTTCAACATGTATAAAATGTTTAATCCTTTACTCTTAATATCCTTACTCATTTTGTCACAGACCAGTAACCAGTTTTGACTGGCCTGGTTCCTGATCTCTGACCCACACTCAGAGTGGATATCCATTGGATCACAAAATTCCCATGTTCTGTAACATCATCAATACCTGGAGGATACCTTTGGGGAATGCTGACATGGAGCAAAAAGGCAGAACATAACAGGGTTAGAGCAAAATTCCCAACAAATATCCATCCAATCCACCTACACATTAATGGAAAGTTCTAGCTGGAATTCAGCTAACTTCATAGCTAAGTTAAAGTAAAACATTCCTTTTTGTATTTTTTTTAGGTGAGACAGACTGAAAAATGAGACAGATTGAAGTGGTCATTGTGTGCCTGTTCAGGCAGCTTGGAAAACTAACTCTACCAGACAAGGGTGCTGTCTCTATCGTCATCTCTAACCTGACCTGACAGGAAATAAAATACTCTAAGGCATCAGACAAGCAATGGTGCTTCAACAGGTGGTGAGTAGAGACCTAGAGCAAGAAGTAGCACTCAGGACTGTGCCAAAGGAAGCTGTCTCAGGATCCCTGGCCCTCATCAGATTAAGTGTTAGTAGTAGGCTACCATCCTCTGTGTTCCCTGCTCTCTACACCCATCTATGCCTCAAGCTCACGTGGGCCTCTTCCATGCATACTGTTCCCCTGATGCCCACACTACTGCTCACTCCACTCCTTCCAGCATTTGCTCAGATCTCATTTTCTCCATGAGGTTCACTGGTCTTGCTCACAGGGCAGTATGCCCACCCACTTTACTCCTTTATTTTTTTTCCAAAATACTCAACACTTTTAACAGATTAGATCCCAATCTATTTGTTAGTTTATTGTCTGTTTCCCTGCACTTGTAAGAGAAGAACAAAGGAACAAGGATTTGCACTTTTGTTCTTTTTAAAAAATATTTGTAGATGGACACAATATCTTTATTTTATTTTTAAGTGGTACTGAGAATGGAACCTAGTGCCTCACACATGCAAAGCAAGCACTGTGCTCTACCAATAAGCCCCAACCCCAACCCCAGTCTTTTGTTCTTTGATTTTCTCCAAACACCGAGAATGTGCCTGATGCATGGCAGACACTTAACAAGTTTTATAAACTAAAACAAATCCTGTGTAAGAGGGTGTGGTAATTACATAATTTTAATTACAGTAATATTTTTTTTCTTTTTAGCTCTAATTTGATTAGAGACATCAATAAACAACATGATTGACATTCTATACTTATGTTCATTTCATCCCTTGAAAGTCATCTATACTCTCACAAATCACTCTACTGCCTTAACAAAACCGGTTAGCTTAACAAAGCCAGTTTTCATTGTAATCCTTGAAAGTGTACATAGTTGTCCCTCAGAATACACAGAGAGTTTATTCCAGAACTCTTCATGGATACCTAAGCCCATGGATGCTCCAGCTCCTTCTTTAAAATGACAGTGTTTGCATATAATCTGATAGAACCCAGCTGGATACATTAAATTACCTCTAAATTATTGTATTAGTATGATGGAAAGTAGTTAATAGGCAAATATATGTTACACTATATTGTTTAGAAATCATGACAAAAAAGGAATCCACATATGTTCAGTGAAGATGAAATCACTTTTCTTTAATATTTTGGATCTGCAGTTGGTTGAGTACATAGATGTCAAAAACAAAGATTACAGAGGACCAACTTATCAGCCATGGCATTAGGAGTGAAGAAGACATCCCCTATCCTTGCATTGGTAACTATATTTTCTATCTTCTTAGAGACCAAAATTATAGCATTAGTGCCATAGTGGCACTGGATGACAGCCATATGCTGTTAGGAAACACATTCCTCCATGGAAATAATGACCAGTTTCTCTAAGTGCTGAAGAAAAACTTTGCAAACACAAATGAGGACTTTTTAATAAAAAGTCTTAATGTTTTACCAAGTTAGAAATAAAAGCTTCATTCTTTTCGTTCTTCAATCATTATAAAGGTATAGGACTTATACATGAAACTGAGTTTTAAAACAGCTCTAGAAATCTCTAATGTACTGAAATATTATGAACTAAGATCTTTAGAAAATCAGCATTTGGAAGCATTTAATCACAGATATTGGATTACTATGTACAGCTGAAAATAAGAGGAGAGGAAGATTAGACACAGGAAGTAAGATTGACTTATTTCTTTTACTTCAGGCTTGAGGTGTTATTTAAATGGCTCAGAAATCTCTGCTGCCCATTGTCTGTTAATCCCATTTTAAAGTATAATTTTCACCCCAAAGACAGATAACTTTCAATGACTTGGCAACTGATCCATCCTTAAATGAGCCTACAAATAATCTCAGTCCATCTAGAAAGTGAAAGTAAAACCTATGCAAAATTACTATGCTGGAAAAAATCAATCCAATTGACTCATGACACCTCACAGCAGGACGAAGAAAAAGGGTTTATATTAAGATGAATTAAAAGAATCTGAAAATATATTTTAACATCATGTACCTGAACATACTGCCAGCCAACTTCAATTTTATTCATAACCCACAGTTCCTGGATATTCTCAGCTAGTTTTTCTCTTACCCTCTCTGGATGAGGAGGCAACAAGATCTAAAATTTAAATATATATATATCAGAAACATGAAAACAAGTAGCAAAAATGCAGGGTCATAACACTTCCTCATAAGCAATTAAGATACAACAACAGAACTTATCCTAAAACACCTATTTCCACAGCCCTCTTTAGGCAAATCTGGGATTTTTTTTCATGGTGAATACTTAGGTTTCTGGGAGAATTAATGAACAAAATAAAGTAAATGGAGTATTGATGGGAACTACTGAAGGATTTTAATGGACATGTGACAACCACAAAGGGGTGCATTATTTAAAGAGAAATCATTCCAATGTTCTTAACAAACCTGGCTGGTGTTCACTGGCTGGGGGATGGCAAGGCAGTGCCTCAGTTATATTTCATGGGCTCTCTGAGCCTATGGATATCTGATTGCAGTAATTTGTGTTTTCCCTTACCTGTACTCTGGTCTTTTCAAGGAAAAAAACCATTTACCTATTCTCACTACAAGCAGAAGCAGGGGCAAGAGCAAAAGCAAGTCCGGAAGTCTTGCTGTGACCACTATAAAAACCTAAGTCTACTAGTCTCAGGGCTTATATAGCACTTGATTCACTGCCATTGGTCCATATTTATGCTAACTAGGACTTGGAAGAAGTATCAATGTTACTAATTTGAAACTCAAGCTAATGAGGGCTTGGACATACTATAGGATGCTATTGGTCAACTCTGGAGTCCCCACTTCCATTCAATTCTATCCCACTTCCATTTTCTCCTGCTTGTCCAGGAAATTGGAGGCTGAGGTCCTGGGATGGGGCTGCAGAGCTGCATGGAGTGGGCTTCAGCCATAGGAGTCAATACCATGCCCTAGCCTGGCCACAGAAGGGTGACAGATCAGGGTAACTTGACTCACAACACCTAAGGACACCCAATCTGCATGGCAAGCTCCACACTTTACAGGTTCTGCTTGCCACAGGCATTCTGAGCCACCCTGGTTACCATTCCATTTACCCCAATTTGTCTGATGACCCATGTTTTTGGTTTTGGGTGCCCTGCCCTATATGTGCACTGCTAATGTCTACTCCAGCCTGAGACTCACCTTCTTACTCTCCTACCAGCACCTTGGATAAATGGACCATCTTAAGCAGGGTACAATTTACCAATCCTTTCTTTGATTATTGTGGCAGTGTTCCATCAGGAAGTTTCTCCTGCATTTTTGTTTTTAGAAAGGTCATTGTTTTACATTTCACATGAGAGCCAGAACTCACCTGGTATTTGTCTCTTTGTGGGATGGTAGGGAGGATCCAAGGGTTGTCTCTCCATCCTGGGTAGCTGTCCAGCTGACCCTGCACTAATTCCAAACTGAGGAACCACTGCCCTGAAGGCCAGGTAATGATGTGTCAAGAAAGTAACTCAAAGATCTACTTCAAAATTCTTTTCTAGTGGGGATTATTTTTCTATCTCTGAGATAGAATAAGTCTCAACTTGTGGTAGACAAAGACTCCAAATTTGTTTTTCAATATTATATTTTTAATAGTACATCTCCTCATTTCCTGTGATGCCCACAATCAGCTGTCAATTTTCACATACAAGAGAAGAAAGCCCACTGAAATTTAGATTGAAACTTCAGTGATCTATAGGTTAATTTGGAAAGAAGTGCCATTTTTGTAATGCCAAGCCTCTTGGTACATGAACATAGATGGCATCTCTCCTTTTAAAAATTATGACCATTTCTCTTAAAATGCTTTCAACTTTCTGTGTAAAGATTTGCACATCTTTCATTGGAATTATTTCCAGATATATGATGTTTTATGATATGACTTAGGTGGATTCACTTAAAATTTTTATTTTACAATTACCTTTTCCTGACATATAAAAGGGTAACAGTAAATTATGTTGAGAAATGTTTTTGCTTCAGTCACTTTTTAAAAATAGTTTTGTAGTTGTAGATGGACATAATATTTAAAATTTATTTATTTATATGTGGTGCTGAGGATCAAACCCAGAGCCTCACATATCAGGCAGGCGCTTTACCACTGAGCTACTACCCCAGCTCCATCACTTTTTAATTCTAAAAGTGTCCACTTTTAAAAAAATATTTTTAGTTGTAGATGGATACAATACCTTTATTTTGTTTAATTTAGTTTTTTATGTAGTGCTGGGGATTGAACCCAGTGCCTCAAGCATGCTAGACAAGTGTTATACCACTGAACCACAACCCCAGCCCTAAAAGTATCCACTTTTAATACTTGTATTCAACATTGTACTGAGAGAATTCAATATTTCATTGGTTTTCCATTTTGCTGATATATCTTCCAGTTTAATGAAGTTTTCTTAATTTACTGACATACTAGTATTACAAAAAATGGGTGTTAAATTTTTAAAAACATTTTATGGTGCCATTTTTTTATTCCTCTCTGAACATGGTGACACATAATAATTGGTTTTGTGAATATATAATTGATATTTGAATCCCAACCTCATTGTAATATGGGATATATTGATGGATTTGATTTGCTCTTATTTTCCAAAGTGTTTGTACATCTACATCCATAATGGATGTTACAACCTTTTATTTTCTTGTAAAGTCTTTGCATATTTTAGGATCAGGTTACTAATTGGACCTCATAAAATCAGCTGAAACTTCTGTCCTCAGAGTTTAAGATTGGTATTAGTGTTTCCTTAACCATTTAGTAGAACTCTCCAGGAGGGTTACCTAGGCCTGGATTTCTTTGTGACAGTAATGCTTTTAATTATTGCTGAGGGCCATTGCCAAGTAGGAATGACGCATCGATATTTCCTTGCCAGCATACCCCATGTTTAATGGACTTGCCTTGGACACTGCATGTGTCTTTGAGAAAGGTGACCCTGCTCAAGGACCAGGGTGGATCCAGGATTAGGGTGTATCCTGCAGGTTTTAGGAAGTATCCGGGTTTAAGACAATTTGGGTTTAGGGCATTCCCGGTTTAAGATAATCCGGGTTTAGGGAAGTTGCAGGTTGAAGGTTATTCCTGCTGGGAGTAGGGCGTGCCTGCTGCCTAAGTTCCCATTGAGTTCTTGTGAGATTCAACTGGGATATGGAAAAAAGCATCCTGGAGTAGGTGAATTGAGCGGGCGGATTTTAGATTTCCCCAGAACGTGTTTGTAGAGGCCGGTGTGAGTTCGGGAATAAAGAATTGCTGTTTGAATCTACAAAGCTGTGAGTGGCTCGTGATTCAGTGCCAAGCCGAGACATTGGCAAATTATCATTTAACTTTATTTAATAAATAGAGAGTTCATATTTCCCACTTCTTATGTGAGAGATGGTAAACTATTTTTCCAGGAAATTTCAGAATCAGTGGAATGACTTTGATCAGTTTATTAAATTGTTTTCTTTATTATTTCTTCTTTCTACACTTTTCAGTGTTTAATATTTACTTTCTATTATCTTCTTGAAATAGTCAATTATTTTAGTCATTCTTCTGTATTTGGGGCCAAAACCACTATAAACAATATTTTATGCATCTGTAATTTTAGATATGTTTCATTTTCCCATTATTATTCATTTTAGAATATTCTCTAAATTTTCAGTGTAATTAACTCATTCTTTTCATAGATTCATGGGTTTTGTTTATCTTTTTATTATTGGTTTCTAGTTTAATTCCATAATGGTCAGAATATACTACTAAATTATTTCAAACCTTTGAAATTTATACGTGGACCATGTCCAAATTTGGCAAATGATCCACCTGCACTTGAAACAGTTGTGTACTTTGTCAATAGCTAGTGCAGTATTCTGTAAGTTTATCAATCATACTGTTCAGATTCTACATCTTCATTGACTGATATGACTGCTTATTGTAATAGTTGAGATATGTATGGTTACATTGTAAATTGGTTTATTTTTCCTTATACTTATTTTCCATTTGGGTCTTTACAAATTAAAAAGCCATGTCATTAGATTCATATAAATTCATAATTATTTTATTTTTCTTTTGAACTCCCTAATTTCATCATAATTAAATGTCTGTTTTCATTTCTAGCAATAATTCTCACCATGATTTCTTTTTAAGGTACTACTAGAAATGTACCCAGTGTCCTTTCCACGCCACTTAGTCATATGTACAACTTTGCCAACCTATTACTTTTGCCCTCTCTGGGACAATCTCAAGGTATGCTTCTGGAAAACAGCACACAATTGTTAATGGTGTTTACACAAGTCTACAGATGCATGAGTTTGACTTCTCCCTCTGTGCTGGGAATGGCTCAAACTCAGGTCTTCCACACATTAGGACAGCACTCTATGCTAACCTACAACCAGTCTGTGTGTGTGTGTGTGTGTGTGTGTGTGTGTGTATAATTCAGAATAGTATAAATGTTTATTTTCTGTGAAATTGAATTTGCTCTCCTGTTTTTACAATATAGAAAAGTATATCTGAAGAGCTCTAGTAAATACAGTATTTCTACTTTGGGACATAAACAGAGCTAAAAAATTATATGCCCAAATCCCCCCCAAAATAATCATTTAAAATTGTTGATTTAATGTGGCTATTATTCTTGTTCAGCAATTTGATGCAAATACCTAAATACAAAAAGGTTTTTTTTTTTTTTTTTTAGTGAGTACTACATGGAAAGAAAAAAGTTTAGGACTTTAGTTAGCTTCCTGAAAATTTCAAACAAATAGCATTTGATTACAAACAAGACATTCTTAATCAACGCCATCATACATACTCTACAATTATGATCAAAATTTTACAGACATTTTTTGCACACTATATAAATACACATCACAGTGCTGGGGATGTGGCTCAAGCGGTAGCGCGCTAGCCTGGCATGCATGCGACCCGGGTTCGATCCTCAGCACCACTTACAAACAAAGATGTTGTGTCCGCTGAGAACTAAAAAATAAATATTGAAAATTCTCTCTCTCTCTCTCTCTCTCTCCTCTCTCACTCTCTTTAAAAAATAAAATAAAATAAATAAATACACATCACAATGATACAATTAGAATATGGAATATATAAAAATGAACAAAATGTAGATTTATACCAGCAATTTAATTGCAATCTCTTGAAAAATAATTTGACTAGATATTATTTTATCTCTTATGCTAATTTATATTGATACAAATTTTACTTAAACATACTAGATTCAGGTGCTAAGAATGTCTGCAGTATCTACATTTAAAGTTACTATGCTATAATTTTGTAAATCCAAATTTAAAAAGAAGGATACTTTAATGATTAATGGAATCCTCTTCTGGATTACTTAATTTCTATTACCTATAACTTGCATTTTCATATTAGCATATATATATATATATATATATATATATATATATACACACACACACACACACACACACACACATAATTAATACATACAACTATGGAGTCCTTGTAGGAAAGTAATGATCATAGACTAATAATAATTACTGAGGATTAAAGTACCGATCATAGACTAATAATAATTACTGAGGATTAAAGTACCTAACAGAATGCCTGAATACCAACATCGTTTTTTCTTGTCATAAAATCTGGAGTCCTAATTTTAAAAAGGCTCTTAAATTCAGTTTTTAAATTACTGAAAAGGATTTAGGTTATTTTAGCAATTATATAAAAACACAGATACCTTCACCTTACCAAATCACTGGCTAAAAATAATAGCATATTAAACATCCCTTATAAAAACAAATCCCACTACAATTTTGAGTGCTTTGTTAGGCAGTCCATTTGAGTTAAAAAGTAAGAATCATGTGTTGGTTTGAAGCTTTTTAGTCCAAGCCTACAAAGAGAAATGTATTGATGAAAAATCTTTCCCTAAACTCATCTGTTACAGCTTCTATATTCCTTATTTCTCCATCCAAGCCAAATTTTATACTTGATACTTATGTGAAGATCTATGTTACCCCCTACATAATATTTAATTATATTCACACACACCTCATTTTAACAATACCCAGTAATCACTTCAACAATTTATTGTTTCAAACACATACCACCTCTGAAGGACAATGAAGAGACCCCTAAGCATTTTAGCCATTCCTCATTAAAGAAAAACTTCCCCTCCTATGAAAATCACTTACTGTACCTTAACATTTTGGGTGTTTTTGAAAATATAACTTCTTAATTTAAAAAATTTGCCTGGGGATTTCTTCCCCTGTTTTTTTTTCCAAAGTAAAAATAGCATATTCCATAATTCACCCTAAATAAAGCTAATTTTTCCTAAAAAGATATTGGTTTTCTAAACACAAGATGTCATTCAAATATGTTCCATAATTTGTTTATCTAGACATTTTATCTGTGTTTATTCTAAATCTAGAACCAAAGAATGACTGGGCAATACCAATGCTTCTTTGGCTGTTTCAACTGAACAAAGTCACACAATACCATACTTTATAAATTATATTATAGTAATATATAAATGTTCTTTGCCAATAGAATCAGAAGAATAGGACATCTGATTCTTAACCACTTGAGGAAATTAAGAATCCATATAATACAGTAAAGAAAAAAATTTAAAAAGAAAAATCCAATTTAGATGAGGCATAGAATTAACTAAGATATAAAATGTTCTCATTTCTTCTCTTTCAATATTATAATTTCATATTTTTTAAAAAAGAAATAAATTAAAATACAGTAATTGTTAAACTATCTTTCAGAAAGTCAAGCATCCTTAACATTTCTGTACAGGTCCATTCATCAGTCTTGTGAAAGAGTTAGTAATTCATGGATGCAGGGTAACTTTTTGCTTTTCCTGCAGAGTTGATGATGCACATCAAACAGCGTCCCAATTCCTCAAGAATCATCCACTCTGCTGCTCCCTTTGATTTTCTCTTCTTGTCTGCCTGCTCTGCCTGGGTGTGAATCCAATTACTACTTTCTTAGTTATAAACCTACTAAATGGCAATTTTCCTCCTCCACTATTCAAAGCCAGTGTTGGCCTAGTAAGCAAGTCTGAGAAGATAATTTAGTCTCCATGAAGTTTGTTGCTGTACTCTTATTTCAGCTTTATTTGACAAATGCATCCATGTCTTTCTTTCTGGGCTTTCTTCAAAATTCTTAGTCAACACATTTACATATTGAGGAACACATTATTTTTTTCCTCATAGCACTCAGGAATTTTTAAGACATCCTGACATTTACAATTACATCCCTTGCTATGACATCGATATGCTTCTCCCCCTTTCCTTTCCCTATCCTAGGCTTAAAATCTGTATTTCTGTCAAGGCATTCCTTTATACTTTTTGCCTTTTATTTTCATGTTCCAAATTGTTATAACAATTAGTACAACTGCAACTGTTATAAAATTTGCCATTTACGAAGCAATCACAGTATAATTTCAAACAGTGATTTTGTACAATTACAGGGCATTCTTGTCTGACTGGCAGATACTGATGGGATTATACCATTGAATGGAAGACTTGCCTGAGTCTGGATACCAGATATTCCAGTAAAATTAGAGCTGACTACTATACACACAAATGAAGACTGCTGTAGCTGAGTAATGTACTGAGCTGGAAGCACTGCATAACCCACAATCCCTGTTCATGGAGCTGGTGCCAGGACAGTACCTGGAGGCAGGTTAGGGAAGTTGGGCTGGATCTGTGTCAGTGGGGTGAAAGGCATCAATGCTGTGGTTGCCTGTTAGTTACTATTTATGAAGCTGGATTGACTGATTTTGGGACAACTTGTTGGAAAGCCTGAGCTTGGACAAATGGAACTGACATGTGCAGTGGGGTTGTATAAACAACCATTGGCTTTGCTCCCTAAAGAGGCTTAATGCTTGTACTTGGATTCTGACTAACTGGTTGAGTTAAGATACTGGCTGTTGTGGCAGTAACAAATCAGACATAATGAAACTTCCTTCCAGGCACTTGAATCTGCTGAACAGTTGCCAGCATTTCTAGAGGAATTGGGAACAGTTTCCAGAGGAATATCTGTCTTAAATTGTGATATGCTCACTCCTCCAACAGTGATGCTCTGCACAGCTGATTTCATTGCTCTATTTGGTGACTTCAAAGGTGAGATGGCTATTTTATTTGGCATCTGCATTGTAAAACTGAAAGTTGATGCAATAACACCACTTTCAGATATTGTTATAGTCTTTGATACAGTTCCAGGGGTAGACTGTGAAAGAACTCTACCTGCAATGACTCATTGTCTGATCTGTAGCTGCTTTACTATTAATTGCTTTTGCAAAGATCAGCTTCATGAATACTGGACCACAGGTTGATGTTAGCAATCTCATCTGGCACCACCTCTAGGATCACCTTTGACTTCAGTATCCGTCATGGCTACTAGATTTTATACCTGCCATTCCCAATTATACAGGCCTGTCCTGTCTATATATAGTGTGCTTGGTTGGTATCAAACTGGCATTTAAACAAATTGGCACTCATCAATTAAAATTTAAGTCAGTAAATGGAGCCAAATAATTCAATTCAAATCAATTAATTAAATAGAAATATAGACGTCTTTAAAATTCTAACTCACAAGATTTTTTAGATGGCCAGAAAATAAAATATTTATTTCTAAAAAAATGTCTAAAATGTAATAAAACATCCATTGCTTCTAAAATTTTTCAACAGAGAAGAGATAACTAATACTGCTAATCACATTGTTCTGATATTCTTATTTTATTATTAAAATAAGTAAATTAAATATAGAATAATTGGGATTAAGTTTCATCAATATGATTTCTCAAAGAAATTAGAAATTACAACTGAAGCCCAACTACTTTCTACTTTTTCTTTCCAATTGTTAAAGAAACAACAGGATCCTGCCTCAAATCTCTTCAGAGGAAGCTGAATTAATTGCCATTATCCTAGCATTGAGATTATTTTCTACTGCTGTAAACATTGTTATAGATTCTTAATATACAGGTAAACCTGTTCCTCATATTTCTGTAGCTGTGTTATCTCCTCATTTGGAATCCAATTTACTGTCTCTTCTTTTTAACTCTTCAAACTCTTTCAGAGCATCATATGTCCCCCAACTTCCTTGCTCATATGTACAGCCACACTAAGATTCCTGGACTTTTGATAGAGAATAACACCCACACAGAGCTGTGAGGTCACTTTATCTTTTATTTTCAGATGCTGTAAAATTTCATGGATTTTTTTCATCAAAATGCTCAATCACTAGTGATGATGTTTTCCATTTCTTCAACAAGCTCATGCCATTGTCAATAACTGTTCTCACTGTACACCCTTCCAGGCCCCTATGTGGGAATCTGAAAATCCATTTAATGCACTTTGGCAAATGCATATTACACATTTCCCTCCTTTTCATCCTTATTTCTTTCTTCATATTTTCACTGATACTCATTCTGGGTTTACCTGGCTATTGCCTATTGATCAAAAAATGTATCTTCTTAGATTTCTCATTTATTACTCTGCCACTAGGGGCAAGCCTACTTATTTAAAGACACATAACTTCCTGCATATACAACCTGTGATTTTGCATAATTTTACACTCATTGGAATATAATTTTAACCCATGGGATGCCCCATTCTACCACACAAGTCTTCATTAAAGGAGCACATCATACCCTGAAGACATGCTTATCAATACAAAAAAAGGGGTACCTAGCTCAGAGCAGAATACAATTCATAATTTTATGAAAATGGGCATAAAATAAAGGATATAAGCGACAAAGGGGGCTGAGTGAACTTAAATTGTAGATTACAATTTTAGAAAGTTTTCTGAGAACTGAAATTTTTTTTATATTTTAAATTTCCTACTTACATGACATAGTCATGCTTTATTGTTTACTCTTAATATGCTCTAGTTATTTTTATTTTATGGAAAAACTACATTATTTTAATTATTATCATCAATGGCAAATAAGACTTTAAATCAATTAAAATCTTTCACTAAGCATAAAGTTATGTTCACATTTGCTACAGTCATAATAAGTACACTTAATTGTATCAAGGCACAAGCTTTGTTTAGATTTTAAAATATCACTGACTGCAAGATTATGTATATAATATTCCCATTGTTGCTTATGTAATAGTAAATTAATCAAATTAAGTTACACTATCTAGAATAAAATAAAATGGAAATAATTGACTCATTTGATTCATATTTAAACCATATTTATTTACAAAATGTTATTCTAAGAATTATAATTCCATTAAATTTCAATTGGAGCAGAAGTATAATCACTTGAGTAAAAGCAGTTAGTTAAACTAAAAATGAGAGATAGATTACATTTGAAGGCAGATACAAAATATTGTCAGGATTCTTGTTGTGCTTCTGGATGTTCAGTAGCAGGCTCATTTGAAGATGGAAACAACCCTGAAGGAAACTCATTTCTACTTTCAGAATGCGGGGGAGGGAGGGGGGAAATTCAGCTCTTGGGAGGAGATAATGAGGAAAACACAACAATCCCATTGGGAATGGAGCAGGTGGTGGGCTCCAGTGGAAAATATTCTCGAGATGCTCCATACATGTTTCTTGGAGGAGGTGGAGGAAAAAAAGGTCCTCTTCTCATCAACTGACTCCTTGGATCCACTGGAAACAATGGACCTCTGATTGGAGGGAAAGGTTAGAAAGAAAAGCCAGAGCCAGTTGCTTCATTTTCAGCAGGGACAGATGAATCAGGCACATTGGAATCACCAAGATCAACTTTGGTATCATTTCTACTGGATCCCATTTCTGAAGACATAGGACCATCCATTTTATCCAATGGAGACATAGTAGAACTTCTGAATTCTGCTGCTCCAAGGTGGTCAACCATAATTTGAATAACATTCATCTTGCCTTAGTACAGGAAGACGTGGTTCAGAATATGGTTGGCCTGGTGGAGACATCATCATCTTAGGTTTCTGTTCCCATGGAGTTGACACTTATCCCATCATAGCCTGATTCTCTTCTTTCATTGATAATCTGAGGGCCCAGAGAATCCTCTGGGCCTCTTCAGGCTCTTCCTCCTGCCCCTGTAAGCAAAGGTAAGAGTCTGAGTGGACACTTCTTTTCCAAAAGAGGATCTCTCACTTCAGATGAAGATCAACCCAATGGTGAGGGACCATTTAGGGAATTCTCTCTGCCAAAAGCTGTATTTGAATCATCAAGTGCAGAAAGATCTTTTTCTACAAGCTTAAATTTAAATTCATTTTAAGTTAAGTTTTGTCTGTTTTGGGCATTTTGTTTCCTTAAATCATTGAGGTTTCTTTCAGCACTCTGAGCTGCCAACTCATTATCATATGCTTTTTTCTCATAGTACATAATCAGCCCCAGGGTTAGAATGAATGGTTCTCTCCAATTCTTCAGGATCTTTGACTTGCTTTCTGTAGTTCTCCAGCTGTTCAGTTGCATGGCTGATGTTTTCCTCCATTTTTGAAAGCTTCTCTTTCTCTACTGGTAATTTCCCTCTACTATTTATTACCTTTGGAGTTTCATTACATTTTCTTGATATAGTTCAATCATTACTTTAAGTTGCTGCTGCAGATTCTGATTCTCACTTTTAAATGGTGTATTTTTTGACTGCAAAGATACTTGTTCTGTCTTTAGATTTTTAATATTCTCTATAAGGTCTTCCTTTGTTTCAATTAAATAAGACAATAAAGTAAAAATTTCATTTTTTAGGGAGAGAGAGAGTCTTTTAATAATTATTTTTCAGTTTTTGGTGGACACAACATCTTTATTTTATTTTATGTGGTGCTGAGGATCAAACCCAGCGCTCCGCGCATGCCAGGCAAGTGTGTTACCACTCGAGCCATATCCCCATCCCTGATTTTCTTCTCCTTCTAAGGTTTTAAAAGAGGTCTTTAACTTAGGAGCATAAAACCATCCCTTCAAATCTCCTTTTGGCTGATCCTCTAAGTGATCATCCAACACTCTTCATTTCAAAATCTAAGTTACCATCATCTGTTAGGTCTTCTGTGTGTGCATCAGCAGCAAGTATTCAGTCAGAGACTTAATGTGATTTTCTTTATCTCTTAGAACTTGTTCTGCATGTACTTTAGAGTGTTCAAATGTCATTTTCTGTTATTAAGGACATTTACTTTTTCTTTCCATACTTCAACTTCTTGTAAAAGCTGTTTCTGACTTTCTTGAAGTTGGGAATTTTCATTCAAAACCTCTCTTATTGCTTCCTTATATCCTCCTTCATTCATTTGGAATAGTCAAGGTTGTTTTATTATCAGGTATTTGTGATCTGAGTGATTTTGATTCATCTTCTAGGAACTTAATCCTTTTTGATATAACCACCATCAATTCATCCAGTTTAGAATGTTTAGTTTTCTCTTAGCTCTTTTTCTATAAACACTATTTCATCCTCAAGTTTAAATACCAACCTATCCAAGTTTTCATAAATTGCCTCCAAATTTTCTGCTTCTATTGACTCCTTCACCAAAATATCATCCTGTAAAGGTGACTCTAAGCCTTCATACTCTTTTTGAACAAGGATAACTTTTTCAAGTACTTCACATTTTTCTTTATTTAATCCAGAAAGTTTTAGAGCAAGCTTTTTTTCTCTTCTCATGCAACACTTGCTCCTCACAGACTGATAACTTCTCCACAAAAACAAAACAACAACAAAAAACCCAATAGCTGTAAATATCACCAACTCCTACAGACAGCCATAAGGACTAGGGTGTATTTCCATGTCTTCCAACAATGCACACCACAACCCTGCTTACTTCTTCCAGAACCAACCCCATGTAGGGGTGAGGGGAAGCAGTTGCCCAGCCAGCACACTAAGGCTACTTTGGCTATTCCCTCCGAAACCACACCATGTGCTATCTTCTACCACCTTATGACCCAGTGGGACTCAGCAGAAGCCAGAAGCATGCTCTTGAACTTCCAGAGCCAAGAGCTAAATAAATGTCTTTTTTCTATAACTTACTAAGGGTGATATTCAATTATAGCAACACAAATCATACTAAGTTTCAGAGAGATTACTGGTCAAGGCATACCACTAAAAAGCAACAGTTCTGGGACTCAAACAATTGTCTTTAGTTCCATACCCCAATGGAAGCAGTTAGCCATCAAGTAAAATACACAAAAACCAGGCTGCAGATTCCTCTTTACTTTCCAGAGCTGTTTCTGTTTGGATGTAAAAGCCACTAAATGAGAGTAGCTTCTTTGCATCTACTGCACCTGTATCAATCTACCTACTTTCAAATCAAATTCTTGAGCCTTTTCCTCATCTGAACATGCAGCTCATTCACACTTTAGTAATGCTAATAATAATATTCACTAATAGAGTTATTCTCATCATTAAATGGACAGACAGAACAGACATCAAATGTTGTTCCACTCATTCCCACTCTCCTTTACCCGTTATTAACTAGAGGCAAAAAAGTGAGAATTCTTAAAAATCATTTCCCTTTGAAGGATTATAGAATTTTGAAATGGAAAAGAAACTTTGATAGCATAACAAATAGTAATAAGATACTGAACCACACCCCACTAAAAATTGAAGTCTGGGGCAATTACATTTGAGACTTTCCACTCTGTGACATGGGCACCTGGTCTTTCCACTTATTTAAACTTAAGAAAGTTTTACATTATTCATATAATCATTCTCCAGATCACCAGAGATGATGATGACAGATGCAGTACCCCATGCAATTCTTGAACATTTCCAGAGTTCAGAAACAACTGTTCGTGCACTTTTCTACAACTTGTAATTTCATTTCCTACCAAAATTCTAATACTTAAAAGTTTGCTTTATAAAATGCAAACATTGTCTTGTAGGAAATCAGTAGCACCCTATATTTAGAAAATGGTAAGCTGAGTGTGGTGGTGCATGCCTCTAATCCCAGCAGCTCAGGAGCTAAGACAGAAATATTGTGATTCAAAGCCAGCTTCAAAAGCGAGATGCTAAGCAACTCAGTGAGACCATGTCTCTAAATAAAATACAAACTAGGGCTGGGGATGTGGCTCAGTGGTTGAGTGCCCTTGAGTTCAATCCCTGGTATTCTGCTTCCCAAAAAAAGATTAGTGTTTCCTTTTTGACACATGTTACCCTCGGAAACGGGGAATCTTCAATCCAGAGAAGGTACTGTGTATAATTTGTTAACTGAGATATGTCAATTTGCTTGATAAAAGAATTCCCACCATCAAAGTACCATAAGGAGTTTGAAGGAGACATAAGAAGACTCAAGGAGAGATGATATTGGCATCTAGGGAATCTGAAAGATGATTCTTGTAAGTTCCAGCAGCATCCATCAATCAAATATAACCGGTAAAAGCTCTCATGATTGTTACAGTGTAAAATAACTATCCTTCTTGGTGTACATCTCTGGACCTCCCCAGGGGTCCTCCAAGAACTCCACACAAATCACTCAGACCACCCAACCTCCAGCACTCTGGCTGCCAGCCACTCTGATTCACTGGTATTTATGCCAAAGCAGTTGTAAAATATTTTGAATATCTCCTGGGTACCATCAAAACTGCTTAAATAAAAATCTTTCTTACCCCTAAAAACTCATACATTTTTCCCTTGAGCTATTTGACAGTGTTTTCTTCCTAAGAAATTCTAGCATCTGAAAGAAAGATCCAGCTCCATGAAATGCATCTCTTTCCTATATTAAGTTTTCATCAAATTATGCATGTTAAAATTTAATTTAGAATTCATTCACAGCCTGATTAAAAGTCCTAAGCTGTGATGCTAATATATTTTAAAATACAGAGCTATAAGATTTGTACATGTGTAAAACTATATGTTACATCACAATTAATCATTCATTTTTTTGGAACCATGTATTATTAATTTCTATTCTGATCTCAACTATAATAATAATACAACAATGATAGCAATACAGAGATCACTAATGACAAAAGAAAAATTTTGGTTCTACTCCTGGAAATACTCTAGTTTATTAAACTACACAACAGTGCAGCACTTAGAAGGCCCTTAAAAATTACAGAGAAGACCCAAAAATGTGACCATTTACACTTCTCCTTAACTCTAAACTATGAATTTGTTACCAATGGGTACTACCCAGTCAGTAAGAGTTTGTCACATGGAAAGTAATTAAAATAACCAGATAGATTTTTGAAGGAAAATATCTGCATTTGAAGACAGAAATAAGAGTCTTAATTTTCAAAAGAAAATGATTAGCTATTTGCAAATTTACAATTCACTAAAAGCATATCACTGTGATTTCAATACCTAAAGTATGTAACAGTGCCATGAATTTTTTTTCGTCAAACAACAGCTTAGAACATAGCTACACAGTTAACAGTATTTGACAATAAATAATGGTATACAACAAAGAGCCATGCACAAAACAACTAGTCCAAACAGGAACAGTCAGAGCTCTGAAGATGCAGGGAGATACACAGATGCCCAAGAAAGGCTGTTAAACATGAGCACAACAAGCAGCCACACAGATAACATTGCACTTGGATTTATATTTTCAAGTTCAAGATATGATGGGGTGCTACATAAAGCAGAAGGTCAACACCAAGGGAGTCACAAGTGAAAGTCATTGACTTATCTCCACAAACATGATTTCCAATACCTGTAAGAGCCACCATCCCATAGCAGCTGAGAACACTAAAATACTCAAGTCTAAAGTGTACTTGCCCCTTCCAGCTTCTCCACCATGTTAGCCAGCATCTCCTGCAGGTTCTGCACCAGGAGGAACTGCTCTAGCAAAAAGGTACAGATGGACAAGTCCTGGGAGACATTTTTAGCAGATTATTCAACCATTACCTAAACCCCCACCTCAGTGCAAAGAACTTTATGACTTTGAAGTACAAGACAAAGAAATGGACAAAGATTGCCTTCTGTTTGCAAAGGATATTTTTCCGACCGTGATACCCAGAGTGGATGAAAACTGGGCTGAAGGAATGTTGGCAGAGAAAGTAGGCATATTTCTGATTTCCCACATTGAGTTTAACTCAGCTGCTAAACAGCTGATGGAATGAGATAAGCATCCCCTGCCAGAAGTTGATGCTGGAGAATGTCCCTCAGCAATAGTCCAGAGCAGCACTGCCCCAAAGCTCTCTGACACCAAGAAGAACACCAAAAAGCAGCACTCCTTCCCTTCCCTCACCATGGCAAAGAAGTCTTCCCATACATCCCAGAACTGCCACTCCATGGAGATTAGCCCTCCTGTCCTCATCAGCCCCAGCAACCCCACAGCTGCTGAGAGAATCAGCAAACTGTCTGGAATTCCTGCAGTGTCCCTTCTCAAATTCATATGAATACCACTGAGTTAACTGTGACCTCATTCCTAAGCAGCTCAGGGATAACTGGCTCCTCATTCGTTTTCCTGTTAGATGTCCCCACTCCAGCTGCCCTTGAAACTATGAATCCTCCCCTCTACCACCACATCTCCTGGCTGTCATTGTCCTCACCTCCACACTACTGTTGGTGTTCCTGCTGCTGAAATGGGACCCAGACCCATGGCAGGATCCACTGTACAGATTGCACATTTTCAGACTCAGACTCACCCCAGTGTGTATGTGGCTATCCACCCATAGACTCCCAGAAAGAAGATGAGCTAGAACTGGGAATAGGGGAGATGATTTTAGTGTTTGAGCATTGCCAGATGGCTGGTTCAAAGGGATGTCAATGCATACCACTGAGATTGGGGCAATTATGTGGCATCTGTCAGAAGGGAAGTGATAAATGCTACCCAAGCTAAAGTTCCTATGTCTACTGTGGGTCAGACAAATTAGGGGATGACAAAGGTCAGGCCCTCCACTGCAGGAGGGCCTTCCCAGAAGCTCCATAGAAATGGTGTGGCTGGGACACCCATGGTTGTCTCTCCAGCTGTAGTGTCAGCAGCTCACAACCAAATAAGTGGTCAAACTAAGGTTCTGTTGCACATGCCTGGGCAGATTACAGTCAACCTGGCCTGTAATGAAGTGAGGGCAGTTGCAGCACATAATCAAGAATACCCCACAGCAGCACTGATGCCCATCCAGGTGTAGAATGCTACCTGAATTTATGGGCCTGCCCCACCATTTGCTGGCCTCCCCACAGCCTCTGCCACCAGTGGCAGGTTCTGCTGCCCATGCTGCTGCTGTCAGTTTCAGTCAAGCCGGTACCTCACTGGCCTGTGCTTCAGCCACTTCATAGACCTCCCCAAGTATCATCGCTGCCTCTCATGAAACCAAGCCCAGTGGCCAGACAGTGACCATTCTCCCTGGACGTCCCACAACTCCACGATTCTTCATCATCTCGTGGGAGCAGTTCAGCAAGGAAACTTGACAAGGACAGTAAAATAGAAAAAAGGGGTTACTGAAGTTGCCTTCTGGTTCTGCCACAAAATTGAAGCCCTGAGTAGCATCTCCAGCATTGCTGAAGTTGAAGTGGAACTGGAAGCAGGGATAAATGGTGATGAGTCACCCCTACAGGGAGCCATGGGTCCTGAGTTACCATTTGGAGGGAGGCCATGGCAGGGCCGGCTACTGCCCCATGGATGGGAATGGCCCAGTCACTGTGGCACCAGCATGAACAGCCTTGAACCAAGAAGCTTTCCATTTGAAGACTAGCTCCCTGGACTTTGCAGTCCTATTGCTCTACCTCCTGGTCTGGCATGTTCCTCACTGGGTCCTGTCATGAATGAATCTAACCTATTGTTTGTGAAAGGCACTAGGTGGAGGTTTCCTATTCTCCACTAAGTGAGGCAGAACTTGGGGACTTAAAGGAGATATTATGTTTGTTCATAAAATGTGAGAGGATGGTTGGTCCAAAGGCACATTACAACACTATGGGAAAACTGGGCTTTTCCCAGGAGGCTTTGTGGAAAACATCTGAGGAAATAAACACTGGGAAGACTTGAAATCACATCACAAAAATGAAGAGCACAAAGCAGTCTGATGGAAAGAGCACATGTGTGGACTTCCAGAAGGTCAGGAGCTGTGCAGAGGGTTGTTGTGTGGCTCCTGAGTCTTAGCACAACCAAACCAGCCATCAGAGTGAAGCAGGTGTCTGGGTTTCACCACTCAGTTGGGATTGTAAGGTGTACCTTTGCTAAGTAACCATTTTTGTATTTGTTTATTTTGTTTTGTCTTTACAATGTAGATAGTAGAGGATAGGAAAGGTAGCAGAATACAACAGGCACTGATATGGCAGTATGTAAAAATGTATTTGCTTCTTTAAAACTGAAATTTTCTTGTAATAGATAAACTCTTTGGATTATGATTTGAAGAAATTAATTTATGAAATAAGAGCCAAGGAGAAGCTGTATTATCTCCTACTTAAGCCAAGAGATTGATTGTGCTGTAGAATGCATCTTCCTTCCCTCACCCCTGTTCCCCATCATTACATTTTGCTTCCTTAAGACAGAAATGTTGGTACTCTAACTTGGGTTTTCCTCTTTGGGAAACTAAACATACAACTCAGTATCAGTAAGGGCCTATGGTAGGGAGGAAAAACTCAAGAAAAAAAATGTTAGTGATTCTTTCTTTCTAGTTTGATCATGAGTTAACCTAAAGACTTGATCCTCAACTTAATTTTATAGGTTTTTAATTTTCCTATAATGAAACCAATAAAGTAATGAGAAAAAAAGCAAAAGCATTGACTAGAAATGTATTCAGAAATAATATTTAATTTTATAACAGAAGCAGCTCAATTCATTGGTTGGAAAGTAGGCAACATTAATCTTATACTTGCTGTCAGGGAGACAATGGCTATGAAATGTAATTTCCATTTTACCCCATGAACTGCATGTCCAGAACATTTGTGAGATGTGGTGGTAAGTGATGCACTTGTGTTCAAGTCAAGTGCTAAAGAAACAATGTGAAAAATTTACATTCATCCATTGTGGCTCTTTCTCAACCACCCTGGATGTCCCACAGTAACATGGACATGCTTGATATATACATTTCATTTGCAGTTTTCTGCTGAGGTTAGTTTGCATTCAGAACTGAGCAATACAGGAGATGTAAAATAACCAGCATTCTCTACCCCAAAGCCACTCCTGACCAAGGTCTGCTGAGCACACTCGCTCCCTCCCTGGCTAAGGTGTCCATCAGCCATCAGAGGAGTCATGAATAAAAATGCTCTGTGTTCTCAGCAGACAGAAGGAAAGGAAGAGTTTAACCAGGAGCTGTTCTGTGGAAGCTCTGGAAGGCTTGGAGGGAGCCAGTGTGACCACACCTTACAATTGTGGCAGGATCCAGCTTAGCCTACCTTTTAATATTTATATCCATTCTTTGTCATTGGCCTCTTCTACCAATTTCATTATGGTGCCATATAGTTATGGGTTTTCAGAGTCCTGAGAACAAAAGTAGGGAAAGAAGCCTGGTAGTGAGGTAGTTACCACAGTTTTCCCATGGGAACTAAGTACTGAAACAACAAATTAAAAAAAATAAGAATTAATGCTTGGAAATAGAAACATGGACTGAAAAGACTTCATTCAATAGCAAGAGGGTTCATCATCTTAAAAAGATGTAGAATGTGGGGCTGGGGCTGCAGCTCAGTGGTAGCAAACTTGACTGGCATGTATGAGGCCCTCGGGTTTGTTTCTCAGCACCATATATGAAAAATAAAACAAAAATATATCAACAACTAAAAAAAAGTATAGGATGTGGTTGAAAATGAAATCATTCCTAAGTTAACCACTGGTTTTATAAAGCACTGTACATTATGTTCCTGTGTGTTCAAGTAAAAAAAAAAAATACTGGCATATCCATGTAATATATGAAGTTTGGTGAAATAAACAAGTTAGGCAAAAAAGCTGATGCCAGCTTACATCTGTGTAAGTTGACACCAATATGTCATAATATTCTTTATTTTAAGAAATTATTGTATTTTATACAAATTTTACAATGTATAAAGACTACTACACGTTGAGTTAATTTTCACCTGTCTTCATATTTTAAGCTACATGATTGAAGTATTTCTTTTAATAGTTTACTACTATAAATTTGTATAAAATTTCATCTGTAAATAGATCATTAGCTAATATCATATATGGATTTTCTATTGTTTTTTTGAGACAGGAGATGAATTTTGTAAGAAGGGCTCGTTACTAAAATCATAATTCATCATTCCTTTTGTTTAATAATTTGAGAACTAAATGAAATGTTTCAAAATTAAAATTTGATGTTCCACATTAAAAAATAAATAACATTTAAGGGACAGGGAAAAAATACTTGCCTCAAAATGATAATGCAGTTAAGCAAATATAAAATTGCACTGGTATGCAATATTCATTTACACTGCTTCTGCTTAGGCACAAAGATAAACACTTTCACTGGGTGTCACATTTTGCCTTTAATCTGGGGCATAGTAATTGGGCTCCCCATTCTGCACACGTGTGCTGCTTTACCTTCTCATCAATCATTTTCCCTTCTTTTTTCTGCTGGCCTTCTAATCTAATCAAAACCATACATTCTGGAAGTCTCAAATGTGACTGCCAAAGAGAAGAAGGAACCAGGATAAGAACTGATGAGTGAGTTAGAGAACTGAGCCTTAGTAATCGTTCAAGCTTCTGCTTGATATAACCCGGATCCAAGATGCACATAGTCCAACTGGATTTGGGCTGGTGCTCAAAAGATATTTTCATAACAAAAGGACATTATAAATACATTAAACACAAAATACAACCAAGACTGTCTTCTCCACAAAAGTAATATTCTAAGGGTAAATCTGATAAACTGATTTAGATACCGAACAACCAACTTCAAAACTCTGGATAAGCTGTTTCTAACATGTCCTTGGAATGATTTCAGACTGACATTCATTTATTTCTTTAAAGTCAGGATAGTAAGACAGCTAAGTGCATGGTTTCTATATAAACGAACCCTCTGAAAAAGAATCCTGGCCTAACTACTTACCAGGTCTTACCTTTCTATTTTTTTATTTCCTTCCCTTAAAAAGACACCATAATAATTATACCACCTTCATAAGGCTGTTTTTAAAAATAAGGAGACAGCATACATGAAGAGCTTATAATGATTTCAAGAACACAGAGAGAATTTAAAATAAGCAAGGGAGCATCAGTTCTCACATATGATGAATTCTCTCCAGTCGAGGCACGTGAAGCACCACTCATTTCTTAGCAATTGTTCTTATCTGTGTTCTCTTTTGACAACTCATAAAAGAACACAAATCTGAGTATACACCTGCTTATATCATCTAGAATATTCTAGCATTTTCATGTCAATTTCTAGATAAATATTCATACACTGGGGATTTGTGAACACTTTCATGCCTTTAACTCGAATCAAACTGTTCAAGCATGGACTGCCTGAACAGCTTATCTCTTAAAGATCCTCAAACCCCACACAGGTTTGGAACACTTCATCCTGTCAAGCCAACTTCTTGTTTCCTCAGTGACAGGCCTAATACAGGGACTCTCAGAACATGTGAGTCAGTGGGAAACAACCTGCCAGTGACCCTCAAAAGCAATGCTCTGAGACTTGGCTTCTGACTCCTCTCTCTGGGCCACAACCTTCTTCTCACACAAATGTAATAGAAGAGCTGTCAGTAAAAGATTTACTCTGTCCAGGAAAATTTGAAGCCATACAAGTCAGAGCTTTGTGACACTGTCTACTTTCTCTCAACAACATCAGAATTATTTCCACAACTTCATTCCATTTAAAGTCAACTATGGAATGTATTCCTCAGATCAAATCTATACTCTCCTCCAAATAACCTTGACATGTTTACAGTAATATTCACTATAGCACTGATGCTGAGCCTTTTTCTGCTTCCTAAAAATCAGAATGGTCACTGGAAAATAAAGCATCCTGTTCATTAACCAAAACCAACTAAATGGCTCAAACCCAAATGACTCCCAGCACCTGCACAGCAGAGAAGGCCTATCATTTGTGGACATCCATGATGGAAGCTAAAACCCACAAGCATATGCACAATATCAACTTTAGTTTTAAATTTTTCCTCCAGTCTCATTACTTAGAAAGTTCATATCTAGAACTTCACTTTGGAAGAACTTTGCTTGCCCTCCCTGTGACCGTGCTCCCAAGTCAAAAAAAATCTTAATCCTCACAATGGGCTCTTCTGAATGTGCAGATCACACCAGAACATCCAGCTTGTCACTGTGGCCGAGTACAGATATCCACTTGCCTCTCAGAAAGTGCAAAGCATTCACTCTCAGTCACAGTGATTCTGGCTGTGTACATGTCTGGCCCAGCTTCCCAGAAGAGTGCCCCAAGTAAGTAGACAAGTGGTTCATACTTGCTTTATGGAGACATCAGTTTCATCCAGATATGTGGACTTTGGCAAAAGCAAAAACTTTCACCTAGCAGCATGTTTATATGCCTCCTCTTTTCAAAACAAACTGGTTACCCTTCTCTTCATCTTGACAAACATGCAAACTTAGGAAGAGAGAAGACTCTAAGCCAACCTCAAAGCAGTATCTGGCCTGCTGGCACTGGAGAGGCTGTGTAAAATCATTAGGTTTCCTACCAAGGTATCTACCAAACATTTGGCTTCCACAGATGTATCTGCCTAATTCGCTTAAAAACCAATTGCAACAGGGTATCACATTTATGGCAATGGAGGCGTGGCATCCCAACCAGCCATGTTGTATAAATGGATATCTAGCCCATGTCATGCCATTTGCAAACTGCTTACACACTGTATTATTTGGTATTATTTGGTTGGAGGCATGAGTTCCTGCTGGGTTTAAGAGCTTTGGGGGGAAATTTGGTGGCAAGGTGCTGGATTATTTGGTGGGAAACAAGAGATGGAGGGAGGCCGTGCAGCAAGAAGGCAATTACTGAATATGTGGCACAGAAATTGGAAGGAAATGGAATTCCTGTCCAAGTAAGACAGGAACTGCAAGATTGAATAATTGTTGGGGAGAGAAGACCAGAGAGGTATGACTCTGAAGGTGTTTTCCTTTTTTGAAATTTTTTACTTGGATAAAGTTCATCATCCTAAAGTACATGAATGAGAAAGCAGTTTGTAGTATACTCCTGGCCTCTGGATAACCATCACCATATCGTATTTGAAATGCTTCCATCACCTTCGAAAGAAGACATACAGCTTCTGCAGTCACTCCAAGAACCCCCACCCTCATATCCCAATAGCTTTCCTACTTTATCTCTGCATGATTTTACCAGTTATTGACATTTCCAATAGTGGGATCACACCGATTCTTTGATGCAGGTGTCTTTATTTAGCTCAAGTTGTGGAGGAGCCCTGCAGGACACACATCACAACTGTCTTCCTCTTCAACTGGAATATTAAATATTCCACCTCCCTCATCCTCTCCATTGTTCTCTCCATTTTTATTTGGGTTGATTCTGGTTTTAGGCTTTGTGTACAACTGACATGGCTCCCTGCAGCTGCATAGCCAGCCTACTGGTCCCTGTCATGAAGCAAAGTGGCAACAGAGCAGTGGAGCAAGGAGTGGTGGCCCCAGTGGGGTCCAGGTGGTGAGCAGGACCTACAGCCATGTGAACCCGCTGTTCAGGCACTGTTAACCATATCCCAGGCCAGTCAAGCCATGCCCACCTGTCACCCTTGGTCAGCCAGACCTGGCCCCAGTACTGAGGCCTGTGGCAGCAGCCCGCTTCCTGCAGTGCTGCATTCCCATTCTAGCACCTAAACCTTCCCCTTATGACCTGCCCTGAGGAAATGGAAGTTGGCAGATCTGAATGGAAGTCAGGACTCCAGAGCTGACCAATAGCATTATTCCCTTTCCAAGCTCTCATTAGCGTAAGTTTGGACCAATAACAGTAACCCAAGAGCTATATACAACATGAAACATCCTTCCCTGACAGGTCAAATCTGCTGTTTCTGTCACCAGCATCTTCTGTTTTATGACAAGTGTTTGGTTTCTGTTCTTCAATAAATGCTATGGTTACATTGATTCATCCTGGTTTGTGGATTCCATTCATCAAATGCACAAGATAATAAGCCCAAATAGAAAAAAAGTGTTGGTGAGCTGCTGGGGTCTGCTGCTGCATGTCTTGGCTCCACCTGCCAGCAACCGTAGTGAGCTTTGTCTCAAAGCCAAGGTTTGGTAATGTAGCTATAGACTTCACACACACATTATTATCTCATTGTGTGGCTTTAGTTCTCCAGAGTGTATACTTAGAGGAGACTTGTTGGGTTACATGGCAACTCCCAAGTTCCACTCCTTGAATAGTCTCCCCTGATATGACATAATAAAAACAGGACTAATGGAGGTGGGGCATCACTGTTTTCCTTGGTGCCCTACAGCCCCTTGTGTCTACCACTCTGGAGGCTCTCAGAACTGTAGCTTTTAGGGTAAACTGAAGGTTCCATTGTGTGGTGTGGATGGGGACTCACTGAGAGAAGTGAATATCAATCCCTGGCTCCCTCTCTTCCTGGAGATCCAGGGGTGAGCTCAAAGTTCCACCCTCCAATTACATGCTGGCCACCCTGGAACCTAGCCTGGTCCTCCAAAGGCTCCTCATGATCCCATAGTCAGGTAAGGGACACTGTGCCTTGACCCTCCATTGTAAAGGGAAAGAATGCCCCATGGTGGGAAAGGCCAAGGCACACCAGAGACCGCTGTCACTGTAATCACTCTGCCTCTGCTGCCACCACCACAGTGCCTCTCTCAGAACTGCTGCAAAGGCCCCAGCTGCCCCAGCACCCACTCTGGTCCTCCCACCATCTGCTCCATTTAACAAAGTGATTCCTTTAAAACCTGTTATGTCACTCTCTAGTTAGAGCCTCCCAGGAACTGTCTCCCCACCACGTCACAGTCCTCACAAGACCTCTAGAGCACAGCATGATCTGGCCCTCTCTGCCTCATACTCATACTGGACTGTCTCTGACTCATCTGCCTCTCACCCTGGCTCCCCTTGCTCCTCTAGTACTTCACGGCCAACCTCACTCAGGGGCTGCACAGGGTCCCAGGGTCCCTTGATTAGCCCTGTGACCCCCAGAACCCCTGCCTTTACAACTGTCCCACAGAACACTCTGCCACCAGCACTGTGTCCCCCAGGACGCCTGTCTCTTGCATTGTGCTCCACAGACTCCCTGCCTTCAGCACTGAATCCACAGGACCCACAGTCCTCCTACACCTTTCTTCAGGTTTCTGCTGTTACCATCTATCATCATATCAGGGATCCCTAGAAAGTGTTGAGTTCCTCTCTCAATGCCCTCTCTGACCCCTTCCTAGGTCTGACTATGTCCTTCCAAGTTCATATGCTGGAAACCTCATTCTGGGCAACAGTTCTAGGAGGAGAAATCGTTAAGAGCTCACTGGTCTGTGCAAGCTCCACCTTTCTTTCTCTCCCTTAGCCTTGGCCTTCCCAGCCCCAAACTGTGAGCCAACTAAATTTATTTTCATTATAAATTATTCAATCTGTTTATATGTGTTACAGCAGCACAAAATAGACTAAGACACATTTAACCTGGCTTCACAGTACTAAGCAATGCAGAAGACACTACCCTGTTACTGCATGCTTGCTTAGGCCTCTCCCCCCAGAAATGAGAGCAAGGACTTCATTTGTTACCACATATGTCCATCAGTGTCTGGTGGATGTTCAGAAAATACTTGTTGATGATTTAAGTCCCTCTATGACTGATATAAGCATTGTCACTCTGAATGTGAAAAAGAGAAAAGAAAGAATCAAAAACACAGGAAGCATAATGGCCACAGCAAGTTCCTTATTATCAAGTGTGACCTTAAGAGATAAAGAAATGCAAACTCACAACACAGATAGTTTGATAAGACAGGAGAAAGTACAAAATAAATAGTCACCATTAAGACTGCCTTGGTAGTCTAGACATCCTGGGGTAGTGAGAGCTTCAGGCTGTCATATGTCCCCTGTGGCTGAGTCAGCATCAGCCCCCACAGGCCTGAACCTGACTCCAAGGACAGCTTCTTCCACTCAGACCTACTGTGGTAAGAAACTCCATGCACACGTCAAGTAGCGGTGCTCTCACCAGGCTCGGATTCCCTTTTCTGTGTGGGCCATAAAGACTGCCCTGTGGAATATAATGTAATTTTGTTGATTGGAGATAGAGTCTTTCAATTCCCATAAATTAGACCATAGCCAATGATTCTGGATGTGGTCCAAAGCCATTAATTACATGCCAGTGAGGAGGTACAGAGGTGGGAGGAACTGTTGCAGATGTTTATGTTTTAAAGCATCTTCTTTTCCCCTCTCAAGGTCTCACCTACTCAATGAAACTCTGCACTCTCACAAAACTGTGTAACCAGGAATGTTACAAATATCACTAAACATGTTATATATTGTGACTCTAACAAGAAGAGTCTGTTAAACTGGACATTTCCATCTGTCCCATGAAGGTCCCACTTGAGGAAGGCAGAATGGCAAAGATGGAAACCATGTGAATTTGGCAGTCTGAAGACAGTTCCTTGGGTTCTATAATCCTTACAGGTTCCAGACCAGCTGTGGAGGACATAGCAGGGTGAGAAGAAGGGGCCATGACCTTCCTGGATCCATGAAGGGAACATGCCTTCTGGAAACATTCTAAGATCCATGTGCACTGTGTGCTGGAGACTTTTGACTGTTCTGTTCTCCAGAGTCCCAGGCACATTGTGCCTGGCTGACAGCTCCTCAGGAAGTATTCCTCAAGTGCCAGCACCTGGCAGAGGCTTGCCTGCTGCTGATACATTAATGAAGAGTGGTTATCCAGGTGCCTGGAGCCTTCTGTGCCTGCTCTCTGGTCCCTTCACACACAGGAAAGGGAGTGTCTACACCTTTGAAAGGATGCTGCTGGTGTCCAATCCATGCCCTGTGTGTTCAGCAAGAGACACTCTCTAGAAGTCACCTGAAGACAGGTAGCCACTCTGAACCTATTTCCTCAGATATCAAGTGGGAAGTGGAGTGGGAAGCATCAGGTCCTTCTAGCTCCAATCATCTCCAATAGGAACCATGCAAATCCAGACAGTGAAGAGGAGCATTAATGGTTATTATTAGCTATGAAATTAACAAGATAGACTGACTTGTCAAGGAGTAACATGAGAAAGATGTCAGCTATGACATTCTGAGAAAAATGCAGAAAATAGATACTTTCTTTATATATAAATAATGGGAAAAGGTGCTAACAAATGAAGATCTTCACAACAATTATATGGATGGTTCCTCAGGTTCTAGGATCATTACACGTTGTAGGCAAGGTATAAAAACACACATGGAAACTATCTAAAAATTAATTTAAAAAAAATTGTGGACACACCCAACATTCTGTTATATTTGTCCATGGCAGAGAGGACTAAAATGAGTCCAGACCACATGGGTTTGGCCTCATACTGAATGTTCAAGAACCAACCAACGAGACCCTAAAACAAGAAATAAGACTGGACTTTTTATAATCTGGCCTGTATAGTGGGCTTACACCTGGATACTCTCCTCAGTGCACAGTCAAAGGCCACTGGAAAACAAAGGCCTTGTAGGGTCCCTGGTGTGCTGTGCTTTCCTGTTGGCAGGGTAATGGGCAGCTGCCTGGGTGGCAGGTGCAGGTGGGCCCTCCAGAGGCCCCCATGATGAAGAGCCTTCTGGAGGCACAGCAGGATTCATTCCATACAAGAGGAAGCTGACCTTCACGCACAGTTCCAAGCAGGTAAGGTCAATGTTGGCAGGACAAAGGAGTTGGCTTGAGTCCTGCAAGGTAATGTGCTACACAGACTCTGCTCTGGCTCCTCATTTTGCCTTGGCCACTGGGGCCAATGTCTGTGGGAGGCAGTGGAGTAAAGAGCCCAAGGTAGAGCTACCTTGAGCCCTGTGTGACCAAGGTCAGCTGCAGGGAGAAGGAAGCCTTCCTGCAACAGCACAGAACACGGTAGCCATACACGGCCCCACCTGGCTGTCTGAGGCTTATCAACAAATAGCATGGTCCTGTCAGGGACCAGGAAAGTTCCAGCTGTGGAAGACCACAGACATCAATTGCTGGTAGAGGCAAGGTTGTTTGAGTGCCAGGGGGAGCCAAGTGTGACACCTTAGAGGCTTCAGGCCCATTCTGAGGACCCAAGGACACTGAGGGCCTTTGTGAACCCTCATGGGGAAGCAGCCTGCTGGGACTTCTGTGTTTTCACAGTGCTTTGCTCCTGCTCCCATCCAACCTTCTCCCTGTCCTGCCTCTCAGGAGAGAGCCACTGTTAAAGTCAATCCTTATCCTAGATCTGCAGAATAGCTGCCCCCAGGGCTGCAGCATGGGCAGTGAGCATGAGCTGCCACCCGGAGTCCACCATGCTGCAATGGGCCCGAGGTGGGCAGAGCCAGCACCAAGGCAAACTAGGGAACATAGATCCACTGAGCTGAGGCAGCCCTGCTGGGCCCAGTGTGGATACCTGCTCTACACAGCACTGCAGCCAGAACCTCCAGGCTCCATGATCCCAGGACTTCAACCTCCTGCTTGACAAAAGTGAGAAAATGGGAGTGGAGTGAACATGAATGGAGATTGAGGCTCAAGCATTGTTACAATAGCATCAGTACTTTTCCAAACCCTGATTAGCATAAGTTTGAACCAACAGCGTTGACTCACGTGCTATATAAACCCTTCGCCTAGCACACTTAGATGATAACCTGATATTGGGTCTGTTTTTGTCTCTATAGGAGTTCTGCTTTTATTTTCACTCCAATTAAATTCTATTCCATTTACTCTTGCCTTCCTCATCTCATTAATTTAATTCTTTGGATGTGTGAGGCAAACATGGAAAGACATTAGAGGTAAACTTCTAGACCTTATTGCAGCACTGGAAAGCATAGCAGACGTTCAGAGCTATAACACCGAGAGCTATGATATGCCACTTAATGGTAGTTGAGAAGATTCAGACTTTCCTGGTTGCAACCTTCAAAGCTGACACTTGTAGATGATGTGGATTCCTGGCTGCTGAGCCAAATCAGCCATCCTACTGGTTCTTGTCAAGATGCAGATATAGAGCTCATGTGGCCTGTGGCCCTGAGGAGACCGCTATGTAGCCAAGGATGTCCTGAGGCAGGGCAGGCCAGTGCTGAGGTAGATCAGGGCAAGCTGTTCTGTCACTCTGCTGAAGCCTGGATTATGCATAGTGGCACACCTACCACAGAAGCACACTCTATAGCAGTGCCATGGCTTCAGATACCCACTGAGCATGTGCAATCAATGACTTCAGTCTTCTGCTTCCCAAAGCAGGGAGCAAAGTAAAGCTAAATGTGGATGAAATTCAGGACTAACCAATTTCATAATTGATTTTCCAAGCCTTAGTTAGCATAAGTTTGGACCAATAGCAGTGAACCAAGGTCTCTATAAATCCCTAAACTAGCACACTCGGCAGAGAAACTCGGCTGTCTATTCCTCTCTTGTGTGGCATGAGTTGTGTTCCTGTAACTCAATGAATTCTACTATTACACTCACTCATCCTGGTTTGAGAATTTCATTCTTTGAATTCATAATAAACGAAATAAAAATGGAAGGTGAGCTGCTGGGTTATACTGCAACACTGGTGGTCAGGGCCTGCCATTAGGAGCTGTAAGTACTTCCTGAGTTCAGATGCTTGCAGCTTGTGCAGACCCCACCTGGCAGCAACAGAAGTAAATTAACTTTCACCTCAAAACTGTGGTTTCCTAGGCATCCCCTCTTTGATTAGCTGCTAACACTTCAAATGAGCCAGCTTGGCTGCAGTGATCTGCATCTTCACAGACTGCTCACCAGCAGAACTGGGGAACTCAGCTTCTTAAACTCTAGCTGTGTTACTTCTATCATTGTTGCTTGGGTACAGACAACAACTCTAATGAGTGGCTACCTTATCTGCATGTGGTGTTGAGATTTAAGACAAGTTTCAAGAGGGAGCCCTGCACCAGAATGCAGGGACCTAAAGATCTCTGCTAGCTTTTGCTGTGTTGACTTTTCCACACTGGGTACTTAAAACCCTTGCAAAAATGACCATGGTAGCTCCAGCCCCTTGGGATTACTACAGAAAACACTTTGTGAAGCCCCGGATCCTCCCCCACTGATACCCAAATCAGAGCAGAATAGTGCCTAGTGCCAGTAAGCTGAACATCACCTGAAAAACCAACCTGGTGGTGTAACTGCAATTTATGGAGAGCATGTGTAGTCATTTACTTCATCATTTTATTGTTATTTCACTGTATTTTATTATGCTGAAGTCTATTGATCTACAGGAATGAATTTATCATATAGAAAAGCATCTTGCTCTGGGAAGGCTGTGTTGGGAGGAATAAGCTGGAATTCAGAATCACCTCCAGAAGAGGACTGCAGTCACTGCATTTGCATCACAGGGGGACATGGCCTCCTTTCTAGCACAGTCATAAGATCAGTTTGAGATGAAAATCTACCACTTCTGTTGGTGGGATGAGTCTGTGTACACTGCAGGCCTCTTTAGCCAAGAAAGCCTACTTCAGTGTTTACTGTGAATCACAGCAGGGGATGCCTGCCCTTGTCAGCTCTGAGGGTCAGAACAGGCCAGGCCATGTTCTCCACTGCCACTGAGCAGTGTGTTTCAGTTTTGTGCTAGAGCTCCCTGCCTGGGGAGGGTCTCCAGTATTGCAACAGACTCTAGCAATTCACTACCAACTTATTTCCAGGTTGTTCTCACACAAATCCAAAGAATGTCCCAGAAGATATGTGTGAAAGCAGTAGAATTTATTTAAGTATGAAAAATAGAAACAGAACTCTTGCAATGGCAAGAAGGAATCCAACAGCAGGTTTTCAGTCCAAGTGAGCTAGTCTAGGGGATTATCTAGCACTTGGGTCAATGATATTGGTTCAGACTCATGATAATCAGAGTTTGGAAAAGTACTAACGTGATTGTCACCACACTGAAGCCTGAATTTCCATTCTACTTCACCCCAGTGGTATTTTCTCACTATTGGTTGGCCAGCAGGAAGTAGAGGTCTTGGGATTGTAGAGGCTGGAGTTCTGGAGGCAGTGCTGTGTGCAGTCAGCATCCACCCTGGTCTTGGTGTCTCAGGCCCACGCCAATGTGATGGGCTCCATCTGGCTGCAGCTTGCCACCCAAACTCCAGGCCCTGTGGGCAGCCATTCCATAGCTCTGGGACAAGGGTTGGTTCCAGTCAGGCATTAAGATACAGGAATTTTACTCTAAAGACAAAAATGATGAAAACATCATGAGACTAAGGCATCTTTCTTCCACTCTCCTTCTACTATGAGTGTGGGACTGTTTTCCAAATGCCATGGAGCTGAATGTCACAGCACTTGGGTATCATTGCTGACCTATGAGGCCAGCTGTCTTGCAGAAAGCCAGACATTAAAAAAAAGAAACACTTCATCCTTCTTCATTTACTCTGGAAAATACATCGATTTTTCATAAAATATCTATTCTAATGTGCAATGAGTTTAAAATAACTTAAAACAAATTAATAAATATTTCTAAAATTTCCCATCTTTGTTTCACTGCAAATATTGATAGTTATTATCCACTCACAGGAAATAGTTTGTGGGTCCTTATAATCTTTAAGAATGTGAAGGGATTCTGCAGGACTGGAAGCAGCTGAAACAGGACTGTTCGTGGGAAAGATGAACACAGTAAGGTCACTGGGGTCGAGGTCTGTGAGTGGAGGGCCGGGCTCACATGGATTCTGCAAACTTTTTTCTTTAAAACTAAATCCAGGTACAGAATTTTGGCATTCTGTGGAGCTGGGTGGTTGTTATACCATACTTCTGTTTTTTAAATAATTCATAATAAAAATAAATTGTCGGGGGATAGGGAGGGCAGCAGAATACAACAGGCACTAGTATTGCTATATGTATATACGTGGCTGTATAACCAATGTGATCCTGGAATCTGTACATGTGGAAAAATGAGAATTCATACCCCATTTGAATCAACTGTGTGATATGTTAAGACCATTGCATTGTCTTGAACAACTAATAAAAAAACAATTAAAAAATAAATTGTCATGAACATGTCATTTAGAGTTAGGATTGGAAGCAATTACCAGAAATCCTATCAACAAATGTGGCTAAGTTTCTGGTGCAGTGTGAGACCAATGTGGGCAAGCAAGCCTGGAAGAGGAGGCCCTGTGGCAGGTGGGCAGGTTCCATTCCACTTGATATTAGATACACCCTCCTCTGCACCTCAACAAATTAGAATATTCAAACAAATCAAGTGAAGAGAAAAGGGGGAAATGGCAAGCACCATGCAGAACTTAGAGATGAGAAGAATGTCTGGAAGGAGGAGGAACTGCACCATGTGTTAGGATGTGGGACAATAGGGGCTTTTTCTTCCCCTTCATTTTTCATCTATTCTGTTATGTGGCTGTATAATTTCATGTATAGCATAAAATTATTTTTTAAATTAGCAATAGATCAAAAAAGACAGATAATTTTTTTTCTCCTGGGAAAGACTGGCTACCACATGGTTCTCTCTCTCCCGGTTATTCTCACATGGATGCCTGGTGGCTGCCAACCTTCTGATCCTTAGAGACTATGATCATAGGTGGAATCTTCATCTCTCCTGGTCTCTTCTTTGGCTAGTTGTCCTCAGCTGGTGCTGTTAAACCCAGGGCCTCCTCTGTCTTGACCTGGTCTTCTTCTCTGTCTCTCTGTGTCCTCTTCTTTATTTAGAAGGTTACTAATCTTTGAATTTGGGTACACCCTTAATAATCCTAAATAAACTACATCTGCAAAGACCATGAACCTCACATTCTAAAGTTCAAGGTGAACATGAATTGGGGAGTACATCATCCAACACACTATAAAGACCAAGCAAAATAAATTACTAAAGGCACATGCTCCAAATATAATTCTTGCTTCAAATGAAGATGTACATGGGTTAAACCTAGGCCCACTTGATAGAACTCTAAAGCAACACTGCCCCCCCCCAAGCTGTTTAACTTTTCCAAAACAACCAAATCAATTCTGATGTGATCTGCGTATCAACCACCCATAAATCTAAAGATGTACTCATCAACATAAGTACTGAACACCTTCATGCTTTTACACTGTTCCAGGAATATTCACTTGTAACAGAAACTGAGTCTTCACCAAAACCAAGTTCAACAGAAAATGATCTCATTCACCATCCAATTGGCAAACAGAACCTTTGTTATATAATGGACAAGGCACTAGTATAATATTTGTAGGTATAATTATAAAATATGCTGTAGGTGTACTATTCTCTTTGAAGTCATGTGCATGTCTGTGAGTGTGTACATGTGGAGATGGGTGAGTGGATAGATAGATATTGAGGGATGCTGGACAGGATCAAGGTGGACAGCTGGTTGGGTGCTTTCAAGTCCTGCCATCTCTTCCTGGTACAGCTCCCTCTGAAGTTGGACTGGGTGCATGTGACTGAGCCCTCATAATAGACTGAATGGATCATCTACCTCACTTTCAGGCCTCGAGCAAATTCCTCCAGTTTCTCTATACTGTGCAGAACAGATAGCCATGAACCACAGGTGGCTACAGTGCCAGCTCGAATCAGCATGAATCCTTGGGTCAGCATGGGTGGAGAGACCACAGTCTCACTGGATTCGTAACTGGGATGGGAGTGAGGAACAGCCATGCTTGTCCATTTCATGGATCCTTTAAGCGTCTTTCCTTGCTATAGTTTGGGTATTGACAGATCTTCCAAAGCCCATTTACTGAGGCTTTGTCCACAGGGTGGTGTAATTGGGATGAAGAGGAACCTTTGAGAGGTGGGCCTAGTGGTAGGTCCTGAGGCCCCTGAGGTGTGTCCTTGAGGAGGAGTGTGGGACCCTAGCTGTTCCCTCCTCCCCTTTGACTTCCTGGCTGCTGACAGGAGTAGTTCTGCTCTGACAAACCCTCCCACCATGATGGGCCACCCCAACACAGGCCCAAAGCCACAGCACCAAACCATTGTGGACTGGCATCTCTAGAACTGTGGGCCCAAAGAAACCCTTTCTCTTCATAAGCTGATTAGCTCACATATTTGTTACAGTGAATGAAAGTGGACTAACACAACTATCAACGTTCTACAGACTGAAGCAGTCATGCACGCCCTCCTCTTTGCTCTTATAGCCCAGCCCCCACAGTGCCTCCTTGCAGCAGGCCTGTGCCTGTGCATGGCCTGTTTTCCCTACAGATAGAGCTCTTTCATGAGGCTGGATCCTCTGCCTTATATGTTGTTATTGCCCAGCTCCAGGCATAATGAGCACATGACTTTCTTATTTGTCTTCCTGGATAAAAGAGAAAGAATTTGTCAAAATGTCATTTATAAGCCAATTTTCAAGAAGAATTTATTATAAAGTAGATGCCTCCGTTATTACCACTGAAGTCTCACGCCTGAGTTGTCACAGGTCCAATTGGGTTTTTAGCTCCCGACGACGCACTGTCTGCACTGATTTCCAGACACTTCCTCTCTGTGCTTCCGCATCCCAACTCCAGCCTGCACACCTCTCTGGGCATACATCTTCCCACTTCCCAGGAATGAAGGTGACCTGGAGGGAATGGCTCTTTCACATCTTGGCACACATAGCTGCAGGAAGACACACTCCTGTTCATGTCACTTCCTGCAGCTTCAAGAAGTATTCCACTTCCTGTCTTTATCAGTGGCCTCTGCTCTGTAGAGTCTCTTGCGTGTCCGTGTTCCTCCCTGCAGATTTCTGAAGATTTCCATTTCTTGTGAGAGATAGGGGTATAATTTTATTTTGTTACATATGGATTTCCAGTTTTCCCAGAACCATTTGCTGAAGATGCTATCCTATCTCCAGTCTATGTTTTTGGATCTTTGTCTAATATAAGATATAATTTTTTTGATTAATCTCTGTGTCCTCTGGTCTGTACCATTGGTCTATAAGTCTCTTGTGGTGCAAATACTGTCCTGTTTTTGTTACTATTTCTCTATAGTATAGTTTAGGTCTGGTATAGCGATGCCACTTGCTTCGCTCTTCTTACTAACTATTCCTTTAGCTATTCTGGGTCTCTTAATGGATCAAAGACCTAAGAGTTAGATCAAAGACTCTGCATCTAATAGAAGAAAAACTAGGCCCTAATCTTCATCATATGGGATTGGGCCCCAACTTCCTTGATAAGACTTCTATAACACAAGAATTAAATCAAGAATCAATAAATAGGGTGGAATCAAACTAAAAAGTTTCTTCTCATCAAAAGAACGATCTGAGAGGTAAACAGAGAGCCTACATCCTGGGAGAAAATTTTTACCCCTCACACATCAGATAGAGCACAAATATCTAGGGCATACAAAGAACTCAAAAAGCTAAGCACAAAAAAACAAATAACCCAATCAACAATTGGGCCAAGGACCTGAACAGACACTTTTCAGAAGAGGATATATAATCAATCAACAAATATATGAAAACATGCTCATCATCTCTAGCAATCAGAGAAATGCAAACCAAAACTACTCTAAATATCATCTCACTCTAGTCACAATGGCAGCTATTATGAAGACAAACAACAAAAAGTGTTGGCGAGAATGTGGGGGAAAAGGCACACACATACTTGCTGGTGGGACTGCAAATTGGTGCAGCCAATATGGAAAGCAGTATGGAGATTCCTTGGAAATCTGGGAATAGAACCACCATTTGACCCAGCTATCCCTCTCCTCGTACTACACCCAAAGGACTTAAAAACATCATACTCTAGGGACACAGTGACATTAATGTTGATACTAGTACAATTCACAATAGCTAAACTGTGGAGCCAACCTAGATGCCCTTCAGGAGATGAATGGATAAAAAATTGTGGCATACATACAAAAATGAATTTTACTCAGAGAAAAATCATGGCATTTGCAGGTAAATGGATAGCATTAGAGAAGATAATGCTAAGTGAAGTTAGCCAATCCCCCCAAAAAACAAATGCCGAATGTTTTCTCTGATATAAGGAGGCTGACTCATACTGGCTGGGATAGGGAGGAGGAGGAGCATGGGAAAAATAGATAAATTCTATGTAGGGAAGAAGGTTTGGAGTAAAAGGGAGGAGGCAGGGAATTAGCAAGAATGGTGGAATGTGATGGACATGATTATCCAAAGCACAAGTATGAAGACACGAATTGGGTGTCAAACTACTTTATATACAACCAGAGTTATGAAAAACTGAGGTATATATGTGTAATAAGATTCTTAATGAAGAAAGTACATTTATAAAAGACATGAAATGGCGTGAACATACTCTATATAAAAAGATATGAAGAATTGTGCTATGTGTAATATGAATTATAATGCATTCTGCCATCACGTATTTAAAAAAATAAAATCAATTAAAGAAAAAAAAAGGTTTCCATTTCTTAAAGTGAAACTCCCCTCTGGATCCTCCAGGCGACAGCAAGAATAAGGGAGCTACGTTGGCCCCAGCCCTCCGACAACCTCATGTATACCACAACAGGCAGCATTCCCTTTCAGCTGTGTCCTCTTTTCCAAAAGGATGCTGTTTACTACCAGATGGAGGAGGCCAGTGGACACTCTACAACAGGTTTCTATCATTATTGGCTTGACCACAGTCAGGGAGACTGACAGCACCCAAAACTTTCCTAAGCTTACAGGCTCAGGTTAATCCTTCTCTTCAAAAAACCTTCCTACTTCTACAGAGCCCATCCCCTAATGGTGGAGCTGCAGAATACAGTGGCTCTGCCTCTGACTACTGCCCTCTTCACCTGTGGAGTCCACCTGAGGATCACCACTGGGAAAGGGAGGCCCTGCCACTGCAGGAGAGTGGAGAGTGAGCCGGGCAGCCTCCAGCCAGGCCCTCAGCCTAGTGGTCACAAGGCCTGGCCCTCCTCCGTGTGGCCCTCAATCCTGTGGTCAGACAGCACACAGCTCTGATCCTGTCTGCTGGCCAAGCTTTCAATCCACGTGTGCAGTTTACCTGGATTCAGTACCTCAATTTCTTTTTGCTGCCAGCCACATTTTGTGTTTTTCTCCTGAAAGATCAATTCCCCTCTTGGACCATGGCTTTGGTAAACATGGTATCCCAACATGCTCTCACCACCAAAGGGCCTTGCAAAGAACCTAGTGTGTCCTTCTGTGGTCTGCCTCCCTCCTAGGAATGTGAGACCCCTGAGCTGGGTGATAAAATGTGCTACGTTCCCAGTGAATTTTTTGTTAAATGAATGAGTGGAAGGAACAAAATTATCAAGCAAAGTGGTTAAAGGACCCAAAGAAATTTTCAGACACAATTAAGTTTAAAAAACCCAGAAAAGTATCCCAGGTTGTGTGGTGGCAAAAGTGTGCCTGAATCTAGACCTCAGCACCAACATGCAGAGTAGACTCAACTCTAAGACACCATTAACACCGAAATGCAACAAGTAACCTCAGCTTATCCACCACCCAGTGTGCAGGAGATAGTAGCTGGCTCAACAGATACCAGTGACCAGACAGCTGTCATGTCCATGGTGCGCTGGGATTCTTTTTCACAGTTTTAACTAATTTGTGCTTGATCATAAATTTTAATTCAATTCCAAAATCCCAAAGACAATTCTTCACAGAACTAGAAAAAGCAACCATGAAATTCATGTGGAAAAATAAGAGATGCAGAATAGCCAAAGCAATACTAAGCAAGAAGAGTGAAGTAAGACACATCATAATAGTATAGCTTAAACTGTACTACAGAGCCATGGTAACAAAAACAGCATTGCATTGGCACCAAAACAACAGAGACCAATGAACGGTACAGAATAGAAGACACAGAGACAAACTCACAAAATACCATTATATCATACTAGACAAAGGCACCAAAAACATACACTAAATTTAAAAAGTCTATTCAACAAGTGGTGCAGGGAAAATTGCAAAGCCACATAAAACAAAAAGAAAGTAAAGCCCTCTCTCTCACTCTTCACAAAACTCAATTGAAAATGGATCAAAACTTAGGCAGTAGAACAGAAGACAACCTGTGCCTAACAGAAGCAAAAGTAGGCTCACATCTTGACTATGACAGCCTAAGACCTGACTTCCTTAAGGAGACTCCTACAATCCAAGAAGTAAATTCAAGAATTAATGAACAGGATAGATTCAAACTAGAAAGCATATTCTCAGCAAAGGAAACAATCAATAATGTGAAAAGAGAGTCTACAGAATGGGAGAAAATCTTTCTCACATGCACCTCAGAGCATTAATCCCTAGGATATATGCAGAACTCAAAACACTTAACACCAAAAAAAAAAAAAAAAAAAAAAAAAAACAAATAACCAAATCAATAAATGGGCTAAGGACCTGAACAGACACTTCACAGAAGAAGCAACAAATACATGAAAAAAATGTTCAACGTTTAGCCGTTAGAGGAAAGCAAATCAAAACTACTCAAAGATTTCATCTCACCCCAGTCACAAACATGATTATCCAGAATGCAATCATCAAATAACAATAAATGTTGGCGAGAATGTGGGGAAAAGGTGCATGCACACATTGCTTCTGAGACTGCAAATTGGTGCAACTATTATGGAAAGCACTATGGAGGTTCCTCAGAAAACGTGGAATGGAACCAATATCTGACACAGCTACCCCTTTCCTCATTTTATACACAAACGACTTAAAATCAACATATTACAATGACACAGCCACCTTATGTTTACAGCAGCTCAACTCATAACAGCTAAACTATGGAACTAACCTAGGTGCCTTTCAACAGATAAATGAATAAAGAAAATGTGGTGTGTATGAGTATAGATATACGTGTGTGTGTGTGTGTGTATTATATATACACACACACACAAACACACACACACACATATATGATGGAATACAACCCAGCCTTAAAAGAAGAATGAAATTTTGACATTTGCTGGTAAATGGATGGAGCTTATCATGCTAAATGATAAGCCCATCGCAAAAAACAAAAGGTTGAAAGTTTTCCCTGATATGCTTATGCTAATCAGAGTATGAGAAGGTGGGGGAGTAGGAAAGTATACAGTTGCTTTAGATTGCATAGAGGAGTGAAGAGAGGGGAAGGAGTATATTGGGTAGAATGGATAGTAGAATGAATCAGACATTATCATCCAAAGTACATATACAAATACATGAGTAGTATGATGCTACATCCTGCACAACCAGAAACTTGAGAAATAATACTACATTTATGTATGATATGTCAAAGTGCATTCCATTGTCATGTAGAATTAGAACAACTTTTTTTAAAAGTTGATTAAAGAAAACATACCAATTTGCAGAAAAATATATGACTATAGTATCTGCCCATAAATGGATTCACCTGGAGACAATCATGCTAATGAAGCTAAAGCAGTTTACAAAAAACAAAGGACAAAGGTTTTCTCTGATATGTGGAAGCTAACTCACAACAGGAGGGGTGATAGGAACAGAAGTACAGTAGATTAGACGATGGGGAATGGCGGGAAAGGAAAGGCCATAAGCAAAGGAAAGACAGTGGAAAGACTCTGACACAGCTTTACCATGTATATACGTGGAAACAACACAGTGAATCCCACCGCCATGTACATCCTAAGAATGCAACTCTAAAAAGATAAAGTATAATTATACAAATATGGACTACATCAAAATGAGTTTTATGGGCCAGGGTTGTGGCTCAGTGGTAGAGCACTTGCCTGGTATGTTGAGGAACTGGGTTTAATTCTCAGTACCGCATATAAATAAAATAAAATAAACAGTCCATTAACAACTTAAAAAATTTTAAAAACGGATTTTATAACTAAAAAAACCAATAAGTGAAAATTAATAAAATGAAACATTCCCTCGGTTCCTTTAAACATTTTAATAACACGCAAATCAACATCAAATGAATGGAAAGAAAAAGGGCTTTTAAGAGTGGGTATAGTCTCTCCCACTTTTCTGCCAAATGATGACACAACTATTGGGACACACGTTTTCTGGCTTCTTACCTCCAGAACTGTGGGAAATAATCTTCTCTTCTTTATAAATCCCATAATTTTCACTATTAGAAATTAAAATTAACAAATCTCAATATTTAGACTAATTATCTGAAACATAACAATACCTTTGAAAGCGAAGTTCAAGGACGAAACTCCATGGCTTCTGCTGGCAGGTAGGGGGCTGCCCGCGAGGGGCAGGGAGGCCTCTGCAGCAGAGAGGAGTCCTAGCTCTTCATGGCGGGCCATTCCATCCAGGGCTGCAGCAGACCCCAGCAGATCCTCAACCATTTCTTCTTCTTTCGGCAGTCTCTACGAAGTCGAGGAACCATCTCCGGGAAACAAAGCAGGCTGGAACTCCCGGCGGAACTCCCGGCGGAACTCCCGGCGAAGCTCCGGCGAAGCTCCGGCGAAGCACGGTGGAATTCCCGGCGAAACTCCCGCCGAAGCTCCGGCGAAGCTCCGGCGAAGCACGGTGGAACTCCCGGCGAAGCTCCGGCGAAGCTCCGGCGAAGCTCCGGCGAAGCTCCGGCGAAGCTCCGGCGAAGCACGGTGGAACTCTCGGCGAAGCTCCGGCGAAGCACGGTGGAACTCCCGGCGAAGCTCCGGCGAAGCTCCGGCGAAGCTCCGGCGAAGCTCCGGCGAAGCACGGTGGAACTCCCGGCGAAACTCGACGACGGCGATCTGGATGGCCTCCGCAGCTTCTCTGCCGCAGAACAGCCTCCAAGGGGTTTATATAGCACTTGGTCCAATGCTATTGGTCCAAACTTATGCTAATTAGGACTTGAAAAAAGTACCAATGCTATTGGTCCAAACTTATGCTAATTGGGTTGGACACATACTAATGCCATTGGTCAGTCTCTTTTTAATATTCATAGTAGATTCATTCATAGAATCAGCCCCAAATTCCCACGCTGATAATGAATGAATGGCCTGGGAAGCGATCAATGGCAAAGCCGCAAAGTGCTTGCCTCTCATTCCCAAAGCCATGGGTTTGATCCCTGTTCCAAAAAGAAAAATGAAAAACAAATTACAGATAAATCAACGTCAGCAAAAAGGAAATAAACAAACTATCAATACATAAATCTTATTCAAAAACATACCTGCTCTGAATTCTGCAGATCTCTGTCAAGTGTCGCCTTACCCTTTACCTCTTCAAAGCATTTTTTCCCAAAACTTGAGAGTCATGGACCATGTCTTAGTTATCTCTCTTTCGCACCTATGCCAGAGGCGACGTGGATGTGTGGGATGTAATCCTGCTGAGGATCAAGGTCTGATTTGGGGCCAGCTTGGGAAGCATTGCTGGTGATATCAAATAATAGCTATCTATTAAAATTCAAATTCATGCATGAAAAAAATGATATAGAACAAAAAGATGGTATGATTAAAGGTCAACAAGAAGCAAATAGGGCTGAGGCTGTGACTCAGTGATAGAACCTTTGTCTCCCACGTGTGAGGCACTGGGTTTGACTCTCAGTACCTTCGATGAACAAATGAATAAAATAAAGGTCCAGAGATACCCACCGGAGCTCAGGCCCTTCCCAGATGCACTGGAGCTGCAGTGGGATGCTCAGGCCCAGCCCAGAATGCTTCTACTCACCTGCAGACACCAACCAGAGCTCATGTACAGTCCAGATCTGCCCCCGCTGACCTGGGCAGGAGGCCAGACACAGGGTAGGCCAGTGTCCATCCCTCAACTGGGAGACCTGCACCGAGCTCAAGTCTGGCCCAGGACCACGTCCCCACACTGGCAGACACCTGTTGGAACTCAGGCTCTGCCCAGATCAGCCTCACAAACCTGCATGGAGCCCAGGAAAGGGTAGGTCCAGGTCCATCCCAACACTGGCTGACCCTCCCCAGAGCTGAGCCTCGGGCCATGACTGCCTCTGCCCACCAGCAGACCACTGCAGGAGCTCAGATCCAGTCCAGAGTCACCGTGAGGACCTGTGCAGGAGACGGGGCCCAGGGTAGCCCTAGTCCATCCACTCATCTTGAGACTGGCACCAAAGTTCAGGTTCTGCTCAGGACTGCCTCCACCCTCCAGCAGCTACCTCCAGAGCTCAGGTTTGGACCAGGACAGACTGCCCACCAACAAACACTCTCTGGTGGCCAATCCTGGCCCATTTCAGCCTCGACGACCTGAGTGGTAGCTGAAGCCCAGAATAGGCCCTGGTCTATCCCACCACCAGCAGACCCCTGCTGTATCTCAGGCACCCACCAGATTAGCCTTGTAGATGGGCACAGGAGCCCAGGAAGAGGGTAGCCCTGGGAGCATATGTCCAACGCCACACCACCACCAGAGCTCAGGCTCGGCACGGGACTGACTCTGCCACAGGCAGAACCCTGCCAGAGCATATACAAGTCCCAGATCAGCCTCACTACCCTGCACAGGAGCCCAGGCAAGGGGAGGCCCTGTTGCAACCCGCCACCTGCAGAACCCCACCAGAGCTCCAGCTCTGCCCAGATCCAACTCAAAGACCTGGCAGGACAAAACCAGAGTCCAGGGTTGCCCTGTCCTTCCAGTCATCAAGAGGCTTGCATTGGAATTCGGGCTCTGCCCAGGACCGACTCTGCCCACTGACAGACAGCTGCAGAACTTCAGCCCCAACCAAGATCAGCCTCACTGACAGGCACGGGAGCCTAGTCCAAGGTAGACCTGGTACCAGCTGAAATAAGCAGGCCCCAAGAAGAGCTCAGGCCAGACACGGGACCACCTCCGATCAACAAGTGGAGCTCAAATTCGGCCAAGATTGGCCCCGCTGACCTGCTTGAAGGCAGAGGCAAAGATAGGCCCAATGTCATCTCGCCACATGCAAAACCCCATCAGACCTCCAGCTCTACCCAGATCCAACTCCATGATATGGCAGGAGATGAAGTCCTAGCCCAGGGTAGCCCAAGGCAATCCAGTAACCATGAGACTAGCAGTTTCTGCCCAAAGGCCTACCCTACCAAAACTCATTTTGGCAGCCACCCAGATCAGCCTTGCTGACAGGTGCAGGAACCTGGCCCAAGGTAGGCCTGGACCCAACTGCCACAAGCAGGCTCTGAGCAGAGCTCAGGCCAGAAACAAGACTCTGCCCAAAGGCCCACCTCTGCCAGAGCTCATCTGTGCCCCAATCCACCTTGCTGATCCACTGAGAAGTCCCGACAGGGTAGATCCTGTTCCCTCCTGCCAACAGCTGACACCCTGCTGTATCTCAGCATCCAACCAGTTAACCCTTGCAGATGTGCACAGGAGCCCTGGCACAGGGTAACACTGGGAACATATGGCCACCACCAGACCTCCACCTCTGCTCAGGCTTGGCCCAGGACCGACTCTGCCCACAGGCAAGACACTCTCCAGAGCTCATTCCCAGCCCAGGTCTAGCTGGAGCATCTGCAGCAGAGCCAGGGAAAGGTTAGGAATGTTCCATTCCTCTACTGTCTGAGCCCTGCTGGAGCTCAGGCTTGGCCCAGGACCATCACCACCCTCATGCAGTCCCCTGCTGCTCATAAATGGCCCATATTTTCCTTGCTGACCTGCACAAGAGCCCAGGCAAGGGGAGGCTGAGCTCCATCCTGACAGCTGCAGACCCCCACCAGAGCTCCAGCTCTGCCCAGATCCAACTCGACAACATGGTAGGAGACAGAGGCAGAGCCTAGGGTAGCCCAAGTCCATCAAGTCACCTTCAGACTGGTACCTGAGCTCAGGCTCCTCCCAGAAATGACTGTCCACTGTCAGTCAGTCACCAAAGTTCAGCCCCAGTCCAGATCTCCCTCTGACAGGCAAGCAAGCCTGCCCCAAGTTAGGCCTTGGACCAACTGCCACAAGCAGGCCCCAAGCAGCCCTAAGGCCAGACACAGGACCGTCTCTGCCCACAGGCAGAGCTCAAACATGGCCAAGATTGGCCTTGCTGACCTGCGCAGGATCCTGTGCAAGGGGAGGCCCAGTTCCATCCCGCCACCTGCAGAATCCCACCAGAGCTCCAGCTTTAACCAGATCCAACTCAGTGTCCTGGCAGGAGACAAAGCCAGAGCCCAGGGTAGTCCAAGTCGATCCAGTCATCATGAGACTGGCACCAAAGCTCAGGCTCTGCTCATGAATGACTCTACCCACTGACAATCAGTCACCCAAGTTCAACCCCACCCAGATCAACAGTGCTGACAGGTGTGGGAGCCTGGTCCAAGGTAGGCCTGGGATCAACTGCCACAAGTAGGCCCCTGGTAGAGCTCAGGCCACAAGCTCTACAGCCTCACCCCAAAGGCAGACACTTTCTGGACTCTGGTTCTTCTCCGATCAGCCTAGTCCACCTACTTGGGAGCCCACACATGGATAGACATAGTGCCATCCCACCAGTGTCTGATCCCCGCTGGAGCTTAGACTCAGCCCAATACCACCTCTATCTATGGTCAGATGCACACCAGACTCAGGCCTGGGCCAGAACTGCCTCTGCTCACTTGCTGACTACAGTTGGAGCTTGGGCTCAGCCCAGATTATCCTAGTACACCTGTGGGAGTCCAGTAGTAGGACTGAGATCATTTCTCCACTGCTAGATAGCAGGTGGAGCTTAGGCTTGGCTCAGGATTGCCTCACTGACCTGCACGGGAACCTTGGCAAGTGTAGGACTGGTTCCATCCCACCACCTGCACACCTCACCTGGACCTCAAGCTCTGCCCAGGAGCCAGGCCCCAGGGAAAGCCCTGGTTCTACCTGCTACCACCTGACATCCGTGGTTCTTAGGCTCAGCCCGGGACTTCCTCCACTCATTGCCAGACATCTTTGGGAGCTCAGGATCACCCCAGATCTGTGAGAACGACCTGCAGTGGAATCCTGGGCACAGAATGGCCACAGGTCCATTCCCCCACCAGCCAACCACTGCAGGAGCTTATGCCTAGGTCTGATCTGCCTGGCCAAACTCTCCTGAGCTCATGCTCAGGGTAAGCCTAGGAACATCCCGCCACTGGATGACCTCTTCTGGAGCTCAGGCTCTGTCCAGATCAGCCTATTGCAACCGCATGGGTGTCCTTACCTAGGGTAGGCCTGAGTCCAGAAGACCCTCACCAGATTTGAGGCTCATCCCAGGATATCTCAGTCCACTGGCAGACACTTCCAGAACTCAGGCAGGGCCCAGGACTATATGCACCAATCAGCAGACTCCCAGGGGAGCTCAGGTAAGGCCAGATCCTCCTCATGGATCTGCATGGCTGCCAGAACCCTAATTAGGTATGGATCAATCCCACCAGGGGAAACCCCCCAGGAGCTGATGAATAAATAAATAGCCAAAACAATAAATAAATAAAGGAAGGAAGGAAAAAGAAAGAAAACTAGCTCATTCATATTCTTGATTTTATTCACATTTACTTTCAGTAGGACTTCATGGATTGACTCTATTCTTCATTGCAAGAGACTTACTTATATTACCTAAGCCTGATTTGGGTGACCTAAATGTTATCCATGTAAAAATTAAACATGATTGTAAAATATTGAAGATTTCTTCCCTGACTTTCACCAATATCAATCATATTCACCAGAATACTCCATCTGAAAAATTTGATTTCACATCTGAAATTTGGAAATAGAACCAGAATTCCCAAGCTGGCAAAGGGCTCTCTACATGAGGCAAAATTGTTCCCAGTTGGTAGAAAACAGTATTTTGATGATGTTCCTTTGGGTTTCCGAACAGCTCACTAGAGGTTAATCATATATGGAGCTCGTAAAATTCAAGAAAAAGAAACAAACACCTTAATAAAAATGGGAAAAGACAAATGTAGGCTGTTTATAAAATATCACATACCATACACTTGAGATGGCATTTCATGTCAATATGGTAATCCAAAGAATATATAAAGTACATTTGTGTGTGTGCATATCACATAAAAAGAACAAAGAGAATGAGAAAAACTAATGTTGACAGTGTTGGAAAATGGAATTGTCATGCTCTGATAATTGCAATGAAAAATTGTCATAACCCTTCTGCAGAGAAGTTTAAAATATATACCAAAATTTGAAGTGCACACTTTCCTTTAACCCAAGAATTCCAACTCAAATAACCTATGTATAGTTGTTGTGGCAAATTTTTAAATTTTACCATGAAATTGATCATTGTAATCAAGGTCCCCATTGGCTAGGGATCAGACCTCAGGTCCCTGGGGAAAGTCATTAGGCACCATTGCATTGCTCACACCCATGCCTTTCCTGGGGGTGGCTTACAATCATAAACAGACAGCCCTCCTTCCAGAGATGTCTCTCTCAGCTCTTGGGCCATAGTTTCACTGGATTGGTAACATTTTTCCCATTAAACTCTAGGACATTCTTATATATTTTGGAAATTCAGATTCAAGTGTTTTCTCACATCTACAGGTTATCTCCTGCGCTGATTTTTGTCCCCTTCTGTAGTATGGGCAGATGTTGTCCATTATCTATTCTTGCTTTTGTTGTCTGTGCTATAGATGTTGTATCAAGAAAGATAGAAAGAGAGAGAGAGAAAGAAACAGAAAGAGAGAAAAGATGGAAGGAAGGAAGGAAGGAAGGAAGGAAGGAAGGAAGGAAGGAAGAAGAGAAAGAAATCAAGACTAATGAGAATGACTGGACAATGAAGGTTTCTTTTCTCCTGTTTTTTTTCCAGGAAATTTGTAGCCATAGGTCTCACACAGGTCCGCCTTGCCATCCTGCACAGGAGATGGTGGCCAGGGTAACACAGGGTCCATTCCTCCACCAACTAACCCCTGCTGGATCTATGGTTCTGCCTAGATCTACATTGCCAACATGCCCAAGAGCCAGGGGATAGGGTAGCCCGGGTCCATAAAACCTCTGTGAGACCTCCACCAGAGCTCAGGTTTGGTCTGGACAACCTGCACCCACCAGCCAGCCATGCTGGAGCTCAGGAATGCCTTCACCCACTGGAACTCTCTCCAGATCTCAGGCATGGCCCAGGATCTCCTCTGGCCACAGACAGACACCTGCTGGGGCCCAGATCAGGAGCACAGGGTAAGCCCTGGTCTTTCACGCTACCTGCAGACCCCAGCAGGAGCTCAGTCTCTGCCCAGATTGACCATGCAGATTTGCAAGGGAGCCTCGGCACAGGTTAGGCCCAAGTTCATCCCGCCAACAGGATACACTGGCTGGAGCTTAGCATCCACCCAGGATCGCCTCTGCCAACAGGAAGACATGTTCTGGAGCTCATACACAGCCCAGGTCCTCCTCAACGACCTGTGCAGGAGCAAGAGTTCGGGATAGGCCCAGGGTTATCCCACCACCTGCAGAACCCCGCTGGAGCTCTTGCTCCTCCAAGATCTGACTTGCTGACATGCATGGGAGCCCATTGCACAGGATAGCCCTGGATCTATCCCGCCACCAGGAGATCCCCTGCAGGAACTCAGGAAAAGCCCAGATCTTCTTTACCAACCTGCATGGCTTCCAGGGCTCAGATAAGGTGCAAGTCAATCCCTCCATCAGGAAAGTCCCCAGGAGCTCAACAAGAAACAAATAGCATAGATAGATAGATAGATAGATAGATAGATAGATAGATAGATACATGAATCTAGCTTATGCATATTCCTGATTTTATTTGCATTTCCTTTCAGTAGGACTTCATGGATTGACTCTATTTATTATTCAAGAGATTTATAGTACCTAATCCTGAATTGGGTGGGCCAAATATTGTCCATGTAAAAATAAAACATGATTGTGAAATATTGAAATTATCTTCTCTGATTTGTCAACAATGTCAACCATATTCACCAGAATATCTTATCCGAAATACTTGATATCACTCTGGAAACTTATAAGAAGAACCAGAATTTCCAAGCTGGCAAAGAGCTCTATACATGAGGCAAAACTGTTGACAGTTGCTTGAAAACAGTATTTTGGTGATGTTCCTGTGGGTGTCTGCACAGCTCACTCACCAGAGGTTAAGCTAAAATGATATTGTCATGGGCTGTGTTTGGTTAGTTTCGCATTTTTAACAGCATTTGGGGAGTGAACATGTAAACACCAACACAATGAGTCTGCTCCTGCTGACACTGAAGTCCTGGCAGGGTCGTGCTGAAGGGCTGGTGAATGCCAGGTGGTGCTTGCAGGAGAGGCCACCCACACTGGGTGGCTGGGGGTGATCTGTCCCTTGGCTGGGGAGGGACTCCCCTTCCACCTGCAATCCCTGGCTTATGCCATGGTCTGGAGGGCACAGGGTAGGGACGGAGTCCGTGTCCCTCTGTGGGCATCAGCCCTGCTCAGCAGCCCTCTGTGGCTGGCCATCCCCCACAGCCCTGGAGTGAGGGCCCAGGGGTCCTGCATGGCGACTTCTGAGGCTCAGGCTCAGACTTCAGAAGTTGTTCAGCTGGAGATTTTATTGTGCTGGTTCCATGAAACTCCCAGAGAGTCCAACACGACCATCAAAGGACAGCTAGAGCCGCGTCTGTCTGGGACAGGGAGCCTCTCATGGCCATTCCCCTGTGTCCTCCAGCAAGGCACCTGGGGACGGTGCTGCCCGTCCTACTGCCCTGGCTGGGAGAGTGCACTTGGGTGAGCGTCAGTCTGCTCAGAGCCAGAGGCGAACAGCTGAAGAACGGTATTAGGTCACTCTCATGCAGCGAGGGCCAGCGAGGGCCAGCTGTCCAGCCCACGCGGAAGCCAACACCCGTCTGAGGTTCTGAAAGAGCTTCACTGTGAGGTCAGGAGTGAAGGCTCAGGTCTGCCTCCCCAGGGGGTGGGTGTGTGAGGAGGGAGAGGGCAGCGCTGCCCCCTGACTGCAGGCAAGAAGGGCGTGTTTTAGGGAGTTTGGGGCAGGTGAAGACCCATCCCACCTCTTCAAAGTCCCCATGTTTCTTTTGGGACAGTTCCTGTGGTCTGTCAGGGGATACTGAGCCTGTGACCTCAGCAGGTCACTGGCTGGGCCAACTGGCTTCTTCCTGTGTGTCTATTCTTCAAAAGCTGGCTCAAGCCCACCCTGGAGTGGATTCTAGGCTCTTCCTGAAAGACAGCTGAGGGGCTCTGTCACTTAAGGAGCCTGGGTCCCATGTGTCCAGTCTCAGCCTGGTTCCCCCAGGAGTTGGGAAAACAAGGGAAGACCAGGGAGAGCCATGGGAACCCACGGGCAGGCAGGTAAGGGGTGTGACCACACCTCAGCCACAGTGACCCGACTCAAGTCACATTGGGGCCATAGGGAGTCAGCCGTGGGGAGCTGGAGCCACACCTGCCCCGCTGACCAGGGCTGTTCCCATCAGCAGGCAGGTCACAGTGGCCACCCCACAGAACCTCACCGGCTCCATGACCTTCCGGTTGTGGTGCTGGACTTGGGCAGGGTCACTTGTGCCCACAGGGCTGTATTTTCCATGAGCTCTTCCCTCCCCTGACCACAGCAGGCAATCCTCTGAGACGCGGAGGGCGGGAGGCTTGGCGTGGTCTCAAAGCCTGTCTTTGCTGGGAAAAGAAGTCAAGTGGAGGGACAAGACGCTGCACCCAGAGCTCCGGAGGCAGGCCACTCCTCAGGGGCAGAGTGTGTGCAGATGGCAGCTGTGAGGACAGCCAGGAGCACAGCAAGTCCACCCCTTCAAGAGCGAGTCCACCCAGGGAAGCCCCCACAACCCTGGACGGCCAGGTGCCTTTCCTACAGCAGCAGCAGGTCACCTGCTCGCCCTGCTCTGCCGGCTTGGCCTCCGCAGGATAGTCTCCCAGCAGCCTGAGGAGCAGGGCTCCTGCAGTCCAGGCAGTCCAGGAGGGATGGAAGCTGCCCGAGGACCCATGGAAACAGCAGACTGCAGTCTCCAGTGCCGTCCAGAGCCGTGTCCAGGGCCTCCCTAGCTGGCCGTTTTCCTGTGATGGTCCTGAGACAGCCAAACCTCATGGATTCCTGCCTCAGATGCAGCCCACAGCTGGAGCACCCGCCCAATGCCCCGGGGGACACAGCTGAAGCTGGGTCTGAATCCCTGGGGTCATTCAGAGACCCAGGGAGCAGTGGCTCTCACAGAGAGGCCAGAAGTGAGGACAGCTGACTCCTTGTTGCCATTGTGAATCTGAGCGTTAGAGTTCACAAACTGAATGCTCTGTCCAGCCTGGGCCTCCTCATTCTGACTTCCTTTGCCACAACAACTGTCCGTTTGCATATAGAAGACATGTTGGTGTGTCGCTTGTGCATCATCCCTCTGGTCCCGTCCCCGGGGATCTCGCCCAGGAGGTGGCTCCTGTGGATTCAGAGCCCAGCTACAGGGAGACCCGTCATTCCCAGGACTCCCCTTCACTGCCCAGACTTCAACCTGCTTCTCAAACGCCCCATCCTCCCCCACTCTTTAACTCCAAGTCCAACCTGCCTCGCTGATGTGTTTGTGAATAAATATCTAAGAATCTAGGTGCTTAAAATCCCACTCACCGCTTGCCCCCAAACACTGTTCTCCTGTAGCGATGTGCAGCAGAATATTCAGTGGTGATACTTATATAATAGAATGATGAGTTTTTAAATTTAAAAAAAGCTACAGCTGTCCACAACAAAACTGTTTGAAAAGTCAGAAATCTCATGTAAGATTAAAGAATATTAGAACTTCACTGTTGTTGTTCTATTTGTTTTGTTTTGTTGTGGGGGGGCAGGGAGGGTTGTGCCTTTTTAAAATCCAAACGCTATGGTTTTCGTTGGGTTTATATTTGCCCTGGAAAATGCTCAGTTTTTCCCTGAGCCTCGGAGGACATTTGAAACTCAGCAGCAGATTAAACAACAAGAACTTCTGGCACTTCATAGAAAATGATACACGAAGCAGAAATAAGACAGTTGCTTTCTGAAGACAGGGAGTTAACCACCTGGGTAAGTTTCCAAACTTTCCTAGTAAGAGCACTAGTAATTCCCTGTCTTATTCTTCTTAAAAATGAAAAGAGGAACCAGCAAAGCTTTGTTCTAATTCCCAGATTTCTTCTGCTTGGAACTTGGAAAATACACCACAGACTTAGTATTTAGGTTTCCTTAGAAAGATCTTCCTTTGTTTGGTCCCAAGTGCAAGCTTCAGAAACAGTCCTGAGATGCAAGGACTGCCCGAGTTCTCTGTTATACAACGCCAGAGAAAACTTCAGGGGAAAGACGTTGCATTGGAGGCCTGGGCATGATGGTGCGAGGAAGCCGGGCAGAGGTCAAGGCAGGAGCCTGTGGTCAGGTTCTGCCCTCCCGAGGGCTCTTCCCTGCCCAACCGTGATGAGAACCTGCTCCTTGGAGCCAACTGTATGCACTCCTCCAGTTCCTCATGGGCTGCCCTTCAAGCTGCATCATGTCAGCTTGTCCTGAGCAGAGCCTGACGCAGGGGATCTAACAAATCAGGTCCAGCGCTGACCCAAAACACACACAGCAAGGGTGGTGGTGGGAACAGAGCAGAGCTTGAATCCACGTAGCTGCACCAGGAAGGAAGGTCCCACGTCCTTGGCCTATGGCAGAGGCCAATGGCAGAGTAAGGGAAGGCCTGGGGTTTGCATAGTAGGGCCTTCCCAGCCAGAGCAGGTGACCTTGAGCAGGAGGCCTGGGCATCTCTCGGCACTGGTCAGACAGAGCCTTGCACAGACCGCAGGTTGTTGCTTGGGTAGGGGTAGCTTCTCCTCCTCCCAAGATGCTCACCCAGACCTGGGGCTTAGGGACTCCAAGACCACAAACCGCAGGGAGACAGCGGCAAACGGAGGCAGAGAGCCGTGGTGGTGTTCAGCCCTGCCTTTCTCCACCTGTCATACCTTTGCATGAAAAGATGTCAGGTCTAAGTGCTTGTTCCAGCTGCAGGTGAAGCCAGCTCAGAGAAAGCACTGATCCGTGTGGGAGCGCCTCTTTCCTTAGAGAGGGCATTATCATGGGGACTGGCTCGCCCTCCACAGGGCCCTGGGCAGCAAGGCACCAACTCGAATCCATCCAGGCGCATGAGGGTGACCTCACATGTCCCTTCAGGCGGAGCATCTTGGCGCAGGCCCCTCACCCCAGCTGCACACTTGCAAGGCTAAGACGGTGCCTCTGTCTCAGCAAAGGGTCGTCTTTCCCTGAGATTCTTTTAAAAATCATTTCATTTGTCCTTTTTAGCTACACGTGACAGTAGAATGCATTTGGACATATTTCCCTCGGACTCTTAGTGTAGTCCGACTGGCACCGTGAGTGTGAGCTGTGATGATTTGCACGGTCCCTAGGGAACCATCCCTGAGACCCAGGGTGGACGCGTTCGGCACTGGAGACGCTCCCGCAGGCCTGCAGCCCACGCCCGTTTGCTGACCCCTCCTCGGGCTGCATGCCTTCTCAGTGTACTTCTTACCAATGCTTCAACAGGCATCTGCAGTGGGCAGAATGTCTGAGGACCTGTGCGTCCACAGATAGTCCTTGCACTCACACTGGAATGACCCTTGTTGGCCGAGGTTTGAAATTCCAGCTGCTTCTTTTAATCCTTAGGAATATTCTCTGATGTCCTCCCCCTCCCCCTGCTGCTGTCAAGAGCTGTTGGTGACTACTTCTTGCCCTTCAAGAGTCCACTCCTTCTTTCTTGATGCCTTCTCCCAGAACCCTCCTGCTGCCCCCTCTGCGGGGGTGCCCACAGGGTGACCAGGTGTGGTGTCCCCCTTCCCTCCCTGTGAGGGGCCAGGCAGGCTTTCCTCCAGCCACCAGGAGTCAGCAGAGCTGGACGTGGGTGACCTTCCTCCAACCTCCGGCTTCAATCAGAGCAGACTCCAACATGACCAGAGCTTTCTCGATTCGGGTTCAGTCATTAACTTTCTGGCAGCTTCGGCCGCCCTTCTCATCTACTCTAAGTCCCAACTTCCTCGGGGGTGACCTACCTCAGGCCATCTGTGCTTCCTGGGGATCCAGCTGCACTGATGCCCTTGTCCTGAGCAGCTGTGGCCCCAGGAGGAGAGGACCAGCCTCCACCCTTCACAGTGCAGGGGCTCAGATGGCGACACCCCAGGCTGGCGCAGGACACCCAGGGCCCAGAGCTGCTCGGGACGAGTCTCACCCCCTTTGATGAGGACAGAGGAGGCTTGCACATTGTTAGGGCCACCTGGGAGTCCCGTCAGAAGGCAAGGGCACAGGGCCTACACGTCCCCATCTCTCCCTTTTGCACACCCATTGTCACAAGGCTGACTCTGCAGGCAGGAGCAGGGCCTTCCAGCGGCTCTACCCTGCATTCCTAGGTGGCCCCTCATGCCTTCTTCTCGGCATGCTCTTGTGCCAGGAGCCACTCTGGAACTCTGCCCGGTGTCCACCAAACATATTCAGATGCACTAAGAAAAATGCCCAGAGAAGACCCCAAGCCAAGATGGTGTCATTACCCAAGCCCACTTTGTGTAGGAGTGCAACAGTGTCCTCCTACCCTTCACCCTGCTCTGGCTTACGTGCTCTCGAAAGTCAGGTTCTTTCTAATTAAGGCAATAATGGCAGTTTGCAATAAGATATATTTTAATAAGCAAATTAATTTTAAATTTCACTCTGCTCCAGGGTTTCTTTTCCTAGACGAAAGTAGTTATGAGGCCCTTTTGTGCCGTCAGAGGAAGCACCATCTTAAAATTTCCACTTTAGCTTCACGTGATCTAACATCACACATTGCTGCGGCTTGCAGGAGTCTTTAAAATGAATTTGTATTGATCAACTTGCTTCAGCTCCAGAGGAACAAAAGAGAAAGTCCCCATCTTAATTTTGCTTCATTTATTGTTACTTTCAGCTGTCACAGGACTCTGACAAAGGCCTTTGCTCCTCCAAGACCATCCTGCAGAGCCCACAGACGTGGACACTCAGCAACAGCGTGCCGATGAGGGTTTCTTTGTCTCCCATGTTCCCAGCTGCCCAGCGTCCCAGCAGCTACCACAATGAGGACAGAGTCTATGCAGGTGGACGCTGCCCTGCAGTCCTGAAAGGGGCAGACCTAGCTGCTCTGTGGGTGAAGGGAAGAGGTGAGCTCAGCCCATCTTCTCTGAAGCCCACGTTTTCACAGAAACTGAGTTGGGCTTTGAACCTTAGGCAGGAAGAGCAAACAGTTGATCAGGATGCCACTGACCAGGCAGGGGCAGGAGGGTCAGCAGGAGGGTGGACTGCTCCACAGAGAGCCTCAGGCCGTCCAGAGCCATGCAGAGACCCATGCCAGCTGGGCCAGTGGGTCAGCGTGACCGTGGGGGCTCAACAGAGCCCGCTCAGTGGAACCCTGGAACTGGGACAATGAGGACCTCTACCAGGGTCAAGGGCAGAACTGGAGTCTGCAGGCCACCACTCAGGTGGCCAAGGAACAGGGTGAAGTACCCAAGGGCAGAGCACCTATGGGGACCAGGTAGAATAGCTCGTGGAGTCTGCAGAGAGAACGTTCCTACAGAGCCACGGAACGCCCTCGCAGGCCAGCTCAGAACTGAGCACCCAAAACAGGCCCTGCTGGAGCCAGGAGGGCCTCAAGCCACGGGGAACTGCAGAAAAGCTGCAGTCGGCCAGCCTTCGCTTCCCTCGGGAGAAGAAAATGGACATTCACAAAAGAAGGTGACCTGTCTCCTACCAGAAAAAAGAACAACCGGACCTCCTGAGATGACTCCTGTCTGCATAACATAGGAAAAATGCCCATAGAGAGACCCCAAGCCAAGATGGCACCATTACCCAACTCCACTTTGTGTAGGAATGCAACAGTGTCCTCCTACCCTTCACCCTGCTCTGGCTTACGTGCTCTGAAAGTCAGGTTCTTTCTAATTAAGGCGATAATTCCAGTTTGCAAACAAGATGCATTTTAATAAGCAAATTAATTTTAAATTTCACTCTGCTCCAGCCCACCAAACTTCAAGTTTGCAGACCTTCCTGGGAGCTAGGACCCCAAGCCCCTGCTCTACACCAACTCCTCCTCCCCCCACCCCAGGGCCTGAGCAGGCCCTGCCCACGTCTCCTGGCCAACTCCCTTGTGCACGTAAGTGATTAAATCTTAATACTTCTCTTGTTAATCTGCCATGTTAATTCACAGGGCCCTGAACAGGAACCTAGGAGGGAGGAGGAGAAAAGCTTTCCTCCCGCACCGCGGGGATCCGGAGTTGGTGGGGAGCCCCAGAGGGTGGAACCCTGGGGCTGGGGCCAGCTCCTAAGTCAATAACTGGAACAACAGCAGGGAGAACTAGAATTTTCTTCTGTACTTATGAAGACTTAGGATTGTCCTTGTACAGATGAAATGTTCAGGGAAAACACATTTCATACATTCAAGATATGAACTAGAGAGCCACACCAGCAGAGGTTGTCATCGTCATCTTCATACACCTTAGATGACCCGGAAACCTGCACCCCCACACCTTGTTTTGCATTCTTGAGCATTGAGCTAATTTCAGTTGGTGTTGCCCTGAGCCGGAATGCAAAGCGTCTCTCTCCATCACTTGTCTAGCTGTCAATCACCCTAGTGGTATGTCATAACTGTCAGATAGTCTAGGACAGTCACCGTGTGGGAACCAAAGAATGGAAGCTCATGCTGTCAGACGCGCTGTCCAAGGAGTACAAACACCTTCAGCCGCAGCGTCTCGGAGCCCCTGAGGGTGCACTGGGACCTTCCTGGGGCTGGTAAAGGCAGGAAAGCTGCCCCCAGGCTGCCTGCACTCCAGTGCCCGCTACCCTTGACGGCCTGCTCCCTCCGTCCCTCATCCGTGCGACCTCTTCCTCTCCACACCCCCACAGGGGCTGGGCTGGAGCCAGGCCCAGGTGCTGCCCCACACAGCCAGAAGTGGGCATGGCCCACCCCCAGGTGCCAGGGCCCAGGAGGAGAAACTTGAAGACAGAGACGCCTTGGAGGGAGCTCAGGACAGGAGCCCTGCGCTCTGCCGCGGTGGTTCTCCGTGAGGTCCTCACACTCTGGGTGAGCTGTGGCCTGCGGCTGAGAGCCTTGCCCAGCTGAGGGACTGCGAGAGACGGCAGGAGGAAGGAATGGTGAGGGAGGACGTTTTAATGTCCATCTCAGGGGAACTTGGAAAGGTCCATGACTACTGGCCCCTGCTGAGCAACAGGGTCTGAAGACGTCAGTGGGACTGACCGGTGCCCAGCAGCAGGGAGCTGCACGGGGGCTTTTCCATCTCTGGGTGAACTTGAAGGAGACTCACTGGGCGCCATCTCTGCTCCCTGAGTGCTGGGGCCTCGTCCTGCCTCGCCTCTGGGTCTACAGTCACCAGATGGAGTTTCTGGTCCTCAGAGCTTCTCCCCACCCCCTGTCAATGCTAACCCAGTCTCTCTGTTCCTTTTAGGTGTTAGGGCAGAGCCTTAGCAGCAGCAAGAGGGAGGTCGGTCCCCCGAGGCTCAGTGCCCCAAGCCCTGCAGCTGGGCCATGGCTTCTCCCAGGCAGGGCCAGTGCTGCCGCGCAGGACCAGGCTCGGCCCCAGAGAAACACCCTGCGGGGCAGGAAGGACAAGCAGCCGCAGAGCCGCCGTCAGAGCAGGAGGCCAGGGAGGCTCCGCACGGGACCTAAGGGGGACAGCGTGACGACCCCTGGAGGTGGAAAGGAATCGCCCTCTCCCTGCGCGTTTCCAATAACGCAGCCCTTTTCTTTCCAGACTGGGATAACCAAGAAAATTCACAGCACGACTGCTCTGTTTACCTATTTAAATGTAAATAGTCCAAAATTCTTGGCAGCTCCTCTCATGAACTCCATGCACTGACCAGGACACTTAGATGGAGCCAACACTGCAGGGAGACAGCCACGGGACAGAAGGATCCAGAGTGGCCCCAGATGAGCCTCTGTGTTAGCAGAATGTCAAACACAGATAGACTTGGCACCCACACAAGAGGTTCTCGGGGAGGGGTGTGCGAGGCATGAGGAGGACATGGGCACCAGACAGGGCAACCCAGGCCTCGGGGGTCTCTCTGGGTGTTCCAGGAGCTGTGAGCCCCTCGTATTTCCTTCCTCCCTAACCCTTTTCCTCCACCCCTCCTCCTTCCCTCCCTCTCTCCTTCCTCCTTCCCTCCTCCTTCACTTCCTCCATCCCTCTCTCCCTCTTCCTTCCTTCCCTCCCTTCCTCCTTCTCCCTTTCCTCCCCCCTTCCTTCCCTCTCTCCTTCCTCCTTCCCTCCCCCTCCCTCCTCCCCCCTTCCTTCCCTCCCTCCTTCCTATATCCCTCCTCCCTCCCTCCTCCTTCCCTACCTCCTTCTCCCTTCCCTCTCTCCCTCCTCCTTCCCTCCCTCCCTCCCTCCCTCCCTCCTCACCCTCCTCAGCCTCCCCACCCTCTGGTGGTTGCTGTGGCCTAGGGCTCCTGCAGAAGGAGGGCGTGGGCTGCACTGTGCACAGCTCAGTGGTATCTGTGTCCCTTCCGGCTTTGGCCAGTCCACAGAGGGGCACAGTGTTGGAAGGTGGTGGGAGGAGCCTTGCCTGGCTGTGGTGGGCCTGGGCACAGCCCCACTCTGTGTGTGCAGGATTCTGACCCTGCTCCCGGGGACTGGCTCCCTCAGCCTTGCTGTGGTCTTGCGTCTTGGTAATGGTGAATGGCCACCGGGAGCAGCTGACCGTCTGAGCTGGGTTCAGGGCAGATGGTCATGGCAAAGCCTGAGCTGAGTCTCACATCCAGCCCTGGGAAGCAGGGCACCTGGTGGACTGTGAGGCACAGGACGAGGAGTGACATCGCGTGAGGGGTGGGTACTGCTGCAGCCCAGCAGGCTGGCCGCTGCCCAGGCAGGGCTCCTCCACGTACCATGTCCCCTCCAGAATCCAGATTGACAAGGGCTCCGCCTTTCCACAGTGAGCACCCACGTCACGTCCCCGTCTGTCCTTGTGCAGAGTGTGTTCAAAGCCCTTCCCTCTGCCCGTCCAGGCTCTCGCCCACCTGTGCCCAGTGCCTGCGGCCTGCAACTGCTCGTCCTGGTCTTGGCCAACTTGTGCAGAGGGAACGGGGAGCTTGGAAACGTGAGGTGGCCCTGGATGCCACCAGAACCTCCCGTCCTCTGAAGAGATCAACAGCAATGGGCTGTGGGGCCTTCCTCGTTGGCCACCACGTTAGGACGTTTGCCGGGAAGCCGGAGATCCCCCTGGAGAGGCAGGTGGGCTGAGGAGGGGAGCCGGGAGCTGGACTGCAGTTGCTCCATCCCCGGGAAAGCCAGGAACTTCAGGAAAGGTGGTGATGTGACGATGGCACACACATGTGCCTGCAGGCAGCCAGGGAAATGGAGAAGACGGGAACAGGGACGTGGGCGAAGGAACCTCAGCCACAGGCACCTTGGACCAAGGTGGTCGTGACCATGCCACATATAAAGATAGGATTTGTCTTGTGTAGTTTTGGGAATCTAAAAATACACGTGTATGTTCTTGTTTTGTCCTGGAAACCGCCCTGCAGAACATAGGAGGGATACGAGCTTTCCTGATGGCTCCTCATTGACAAAATGCTACACACCATCACACACTGCTTATGGGTTGTGGTGAATTTCAGACGTGGTTGTGCCGATCCTGACTCCACGGGGCTGGCACGACGCTTCGGACCCCTCTCTGCCCGGAGAGCATGAAGACCTGTGAAGGAGAACCAAATCTCTGATTCACGTCAGAATTTAGACTCTTTTGAATACATCAATCCATTATGTTGTTTTTTTTAAAAAAACACACACACAAGTAACCCATGGGCTCCTTGGCACTGACAGGAAGAGTGACATTGAAGCAACCCAACACACTGTCCCACAGGCAGAACTATCACACAGAGGCCGGAGAAAACCCAAAGAGAGGAAAAACCAAAGAAAAATCGCATTTATTAATAAAATGTGAAGCATAAGTGTTGCTCGATTTGCTGATGTTTATGGGCAAAATTCACTAACCAAAATAGAAGAAAAATCCTTGTGCTGTAAACCGAGCGGCTCAGAAAAAGGCGTGAAGAACTGCGTGTTCAAAATGCTAATCTGAAGGGTGAGAGTGGCCAGCGGCCTCAGCGGCCCCCAGCTGGTCTCCCCAACGTCAAATGCAAAGTGCACATCACGAAAGACACCTTTGGAATTTTAAAAAGTGCTTCCCACAAATGATGCTCGGTGTTGTGATGCTTCACAGAAACACGTGTGGGTGATGGCATTGTTTTTGTGAGCATGTGGCTGTGTGTACCCATGGTCCAGGTGTGTGTGTGTGTGTGTGTGTGTGTGTGTGTGCTGTGTGTTGAAGTTGAGCTTCAGGAAAGCTGGGCTGAGGAGCCTTAGGGAAAACGCCATGAGGTCACTGCAATGCCACCACACGCAGCCTGGCCTGGCACGTGGACAGAGTTAAGTTCTGCTGACACTAAGCCATAACCCCGTAGGAATACGGCGTGGTCCGGGTGCCTGTGTGGTCCCCGGGTGCCGCCCTCCTTCCAAGGGGAGAGGCGGGCCAAGAAGGCACTGTGGGAGGACCAGGGGACCTGCTAGGCCCCAAGGGAACCTGAAATGGGCCCTGCGGTGTCCACGCCACCCATCAGCGGCTTTCTGTGACAGATCCCAGCTGCTGTTTCTAAATCCAGGTGCATGTGTGTGCGTTTATGTATGAAACTTCGTATATGCATATGCGTTCTGTACCAGAAACGTGGACGTTTTACCAGTTCTCCTCTTTACCCCACTTAAGTTCACTCAGAGTACAACTGACTGCACAAGTCAGATCACTGAACTCCCCGGTGCAACATGCAGGAAAGGCAGGCGCCCCTGCTCGTCAGGGACGTGGGGAGGACCGGCCAGGTGCACTGAGGTCCGCTGGCCAGCGAGGTGTCGCTGTGCTGCCCCCCAGAGCCCTTGGGAACCCTGCCACACGCTGGTACCACACCAAAACCACCTCCGTGGGAAGGAGTGGAGCCCAGTGCAGGGCCCAGGAGTCACAGCAAGTCCTCCCTCCCGAGAGGGATCTGTGGGCTTGGTGGACAGGACAGTGCCCTCCTGTGCCACACCCCTGCTCATGCAGTGCCACAGTTCCCACGACGCTCCTCCTTCCACCAAGGCACGGGAGAGTGCCACCCAGGGAGTCCCCAAGCCCCGCAGGGAGAGGAGTCTCCACAGAACCCTGTCCAGGTCACTTGTTCCTTTAAACAGACATGCCTGTGTGTACCCGTCTGTACTGTGTATGTGTGGTCCAGGGGTGTGTGTGCGCACATGCGGGGTGTACCTGTGGTCCAGGGGTGTGTCTGTGTGTGAGTGTGTGTGTGCACATGCCGTGTGTACCTGTGGTCCAGGGGTGTGTCTGTGTGTGTGTGTGTGTGTGCACATGCGGTGTGTACCTGTGGTCCAGGGGTGTGTCTCTGTGTGTGTGTGTGTGCACATGCGGTGTGTACCTGTGGTCCAGGGGTGTGTGTGCACATGCAGTGTGTACCTGTGGTCCAGGGGTGTGTGTGTGTGTGTGTGTGTGTGTGTATGCACACATGCGGTGTGTACCTGTGGTCCAGGGGTGTGTCTGTGTGTGTGTGTGCACATGTGGTGTGTACCTGTGGTCCAGGGGTGTGTCTGTGTGTGTGTGTGTGTGTGTGCACATGCGGTGTGTACCTGTGGCCCAGGGGTGTGTCTCTGTGTGTGTGTGTGCACATGTGGTGTGTACCTGTGGTCCAGGGGTGTGTGTGCACATGCAGTGTGTACCTGTGGTCCAGGTGTGTGTGTGTGTGTGTGTGTGTGTGTATGCACACATGCGGTGTGTACCTGTGGTCCAGGGGTGTGTGTGTGTGTGTGTGTGTGTGTGTGCACATGCGGTGTGTACCTGTGGCCCAGGGGTGTGTCTCTGTGTGTGTGTGTGTGCACATGTGGTGTGTACCTGTGGTCCAGGGGTGTGTGTGCACATGCAGTGTGTACCTGTGGTCCAGGTGTGTGTGTGTGTGTGTGTGTGTGTGTGTATGCACACATGCGGTGTGTACCTGTGGTCCAGGGGTGTGTGTGTGTGTGTGTGTGTGTGCACATGCGGTGTGTACCTGTGGCCTGGGTGTGGTGGGGTGTGCACCTCATCAGGCTCATCACTGTTGAGAAACACCTTTCTCTGCTCAGGACTTTGCTCAACCTGGAAAGTCCAGGAGTCGGGCCCCTTCCTCCTTCCCACTGAGGGCCAGCCCCTGAGGCCAGGCAGTTCCACATGGGCCCTGGCCTCTCGGTCCGAGCTTCCTTCTTTGTGCCGAGAGCGGAGACTGCAGACCCTCACGTGGACTCTGACCCGAGGCTCTCTTCCTTCCCCAGGTCTTCAGGCAGCTGCCCTCCGTCCACCTCAGGACAGCCTTCCCCTGGGTCCACAGGCCCCTGGATCACAGCACCACGGATCACGGGCGAGCGCTTGGCTGGCCTGGGTGGCTCATCTCAGACCTGGCTTGACCCTGGCCATCGTCCCCTAGGACATGGGCACCATGGCCTCAGTGCCCAGGAGATGTGAGGGTGTCAGGGGGGCAGTGGAGAGCACAACTCCCCTCTCAGAGGCACAGTGGCCCAGGAGCCGTGGGAGTCGGGCTCCCTGAGATGGACGCGCTGACTCAGGTTGACTCAGCTCCTCAGAAGCTGCGCGACTGTCCTCACTCTGCGTCACCTCATGCCTGTGGAGGGAGACGCAGGCACTGCGCACACCTTCAGGCCGAGGGATGCCGCGCTCAGCAGCCGGCTGAGGGAGGGCAGTGCCCACTGCTCCGTGAGCCCAGGGGCCCATCATGTGCCTCACACAGGGCATCTGGGTAGCCGGTTGGTTGGGATCCCAGAGTTTGGTTCCCAAGGAAGGAAACCCTGGCCACTCCACAGTGGCCACTGGCACTCTGCTCCCTCGGTGAGATGATGCCCTCGGCATTTGGGTGGCAGGTCAGTGGTGAGAGGCACACACTGACCCAAAAGCCTGAGCTGCCTCAACTCACTTCTCCCCCATCAACAAGACCACATGGGATCTCTTCTTCAGTCTGAAGAAGCACAGTCCCTGACACGCATATTCCCCTCTACCCCATGCCGTCTGCTGGTTGTCAGGAGTGTCGCACACTTACATGCACAGAGCCCTCCTGGTTGTGTCCAGAACACTCACCTGCAAAACCTCCTGTTTACCAGAGTTGTGCACTTGTTTTCTCCAGGAACCAGCTGAGGTCTCCTGCCCTGGGGAAGTCCCCTGAGCACAGGATTGGTCTCCCTGCATGCTCAGCATCCCTGGGGGTCCCACCACATGACCTGCAGGCCTGGCCAAAGCAGCGTGGTCAGGACCACCTGCACTTGGGGCTTCGCAAGGCGGACTGTGAAGTTCCAAACCTCGGAGGTGCTGTGTCACTGCAAGCCTCCGGTCCTATGCATGTTTTATTTCACGTGGCCACATGGACCTGCGTCCCTGCGAGCGCCTGATGGCTGAGGAAATCTAAAGCTGGAAGCACGGAGAACAGAGGAACAGGTTTGGAGAAATGCAGAGGAATGGAAGCAATGGATAAATGGGGAATTCAAAAAAGAAAAGGTGTGGGCCTGTGTGTTACACACCACAGAGCAGTGTTTGTGTTTTTCTATCAGTAACATGAATCTGTGTGTTTAAAAAGTTCAATGTCCATTCATGGCACAGACCCTCGGCAAATTAAAGCTGGAACAGAACCTCCTGTACATGTTAAAGAGCATCTCAAGACACCCTGAAGTCACATCAGAGCTGACAGTGAGCAGCCGTAAGCTTCCTGAGGGTCAGGACAGGGGCCCAGCTCTCCTCTCCCCTCACCTTGGAATCCTCACTAAGGCAATAACACAAGAAAAGCGGGGAAAGGTTACAAATTGGGATGAAATCAATACAGCAGTCTTTGTTTATAGATGATATGCATGTTGCTGTAGAAAATCTTAAAAATGTGCAAAACAAACAAATAAAAAAGGAAGAAAGAAGAAACACTTCCTGGAGCCCATGAATAAGCCAGGAAGATGCAGGAGGCAAGTTAACATACAAAAGCCAAGTGCTTTTGTCTCTCTCTCTTTTTTCTTCTTCTTTTGCCCTGCTCAGGATGAAATCCAGTGCCTCGCACACGCTGGCCAAGCTCTGGCCACTGAGCCACGGCCCGGCACCCAGTGATTTTTTATACATCCCAATGGACCACTGGCATGTGACAGGAAAAGCACCACAGTATTTACACGGCACCACCTAAGAGTTAGGCATGAATCTGTCAAAACAGAAGATCCGTAGTAGGGAAGCCACAGATCTCTGGTGGAAAAAGCCTAAGGAGATCTAAATAAATGGAGCTGGACTGAGGATGTCCTCAAATGCCAGTCCTTCCCAACTTGATCTGTAGTTAAGCAACCTCAATCCTAGTCTCCGCGTGCCTTCTTGTGGATATGCCCAGCTGGCTGTAAAGTACATATGTAGACACAAAAGACCCACAGCCACTGCACAGGGTTGACAGGCAGTCGGGGACACACACCACCCGACATGGAGATGACTCTTAGCAGCTGTGCAGACAGCATGGTGTCCATGAAGCCAGGGACAGTCATCACGTGGCAGAAGGGCACTGAGCAGCAGGCACATGAGTGCTGTTGACGTCTCCGGCCAAGGAGCAAAGTGGAGAAAGGGGGCTTTTCCACAGATGGCACTGGATAGACAGCTGTCCACATACCAGGAACGTTATTAATGCAGATACAGACCTTAGAAAAACTAAGTTAGAATCATCAGAACTGCCTGTGAGATGCACAATCATGAAGCACTGCCCAAGAGCCCAGGACCAGGCCTGTGCAGCCTGCAGCTTGGCGAAGACTTCCAAAACCAACAAACGCAAGTTCCGGGAAGAGAAAATGTCAGCAAAGGATGCTGTTCACAAAGAGAAGATGAGCCATACCCTGGGAGCAGAGGACGTCGAGCAAGGACAGTATCCGAAAGGTAAAAGGACTCTTGATGCTCACAACCCACTGAAAAGTGAACAGACCATCTGGACACCAAGAAGGTGGCAGGGAGAACGTGAGCACACTGGCCAGCCACGTCCAGGCAGCTCCAGGCTAAGAAGCACCACTCCTGGAGCAGACGCTGTCCAGAGCACCAACGCAGCAGACGCTGGCCAGGACCGGGCGGCAGGAGCCCTCACTCTAGGGTGGTGGCGCTGAAACCTGGCCCAGCCGCCTTGGCCGCTGTTTCATGGTTTCTTACAAAACAAACACACTCTGGTCACGAGATCTGGCTTTTGCCCTCTTTGTGTTTAGCAAAGAAGCTGAAAACCTACATCCACACAAAACCCACACGTGGACGTTGACGGCAGCTTGGCTCAGGATTGGCAAGAGACGGGGTCAACCAAGGTGTCTTTGAGAGGTGAATGGACAAACCACTGTGGCTCATACATACAATGAAATTACCTGGTGATGAAAGAAATGAGCTGTTAATCCACAAAGAGATGGTCAGACTCAAACTTGTTACTAGGGGAGAGAAACCAACCTGGAAGGGAAGCACGCGTGTGGAGGATGTGAGGTGTCCCCAAAGCTCCTGCCCATGCAGAGCATTCAGAGGTGACAAAGCTAGACAGTGAGAGCTATGGCCTGATCAGCCTGTCCTACCCTGAATGGACGACTGGGTGGTGACTGTAGGTGGGTAGGCACAGCTAGAGGAGGGGTCCTGGAAGAGTGCATCTCCCTGCAGCCCCTTCCCCTCTCCCTTGGCTTCCTGGCCACGCACCATGAGCTGAGCAGCTTCCCTCCATAGGGTCCTTCCTCCAGGAGGCTTTGCCTCACCATGGGCCCAGAGCCAGCAGTAGGCCTTGTAGACTGAGCCCTTTAACACACTCTTCCTCCTCCACGTGGTCCTGCAGGTCTTCTGTCACAGCGATGTGAAGCTGACCCACCACTAGGATCCCGCCACGTGCATGCTGGAGCAAAGGCAGCTCTGGAGGCCATGGGAAGACCAGGGACGCCAGGACGGGGCAGGGACGACAGGAGCCCATAGGGTTTTAGGGCCGTGAAATCATCTTCTGGGTGATACAGTAGCGCCACGCATGTCAGTGTGCATTAGTCCACACAGAGGAACACTGCACCAAGTGACAGCCTGGCGTGAGCTGGGAACCCCCGTGAGCCACACAAGCTGTGGGTCCACCCAGGTAAGTAGTGCCTACATCAGGATCTTGCCATCGGGAAGGCTGGGGAGCCCAGCTGGGGGGACCCTAAACCTCAAACTGCTCCAAAAAGAAGCCTCTTCATTTTTAAAAAGCTGTGCAACTCCCTTTTATCTCTGCAAAAGATTTTTCCTCAAATGAGATATTCTTGGTATATCTTATTGACTTTAACCTTCACATAAATATCTAAAACTTCTGTAACTGAATCTTGTTTTTAATAGAAATAAAGATCTATTTTTTAAGGCACGTCTTTTTTCTTTCTGAAACCAGTTATACGGTTCAGAAGTTCTTACATTAAACACAGGAAGTCCAGTTCTCTGGAAGTCTGGGTTTACCCCGATGGGCAGGACTGGCCCTCAGAAACCACGGAGGCCGGGCTGCTGCGAGGGCCAGAACCGGCACTCCCAGGCCAGAGGGGTGCTGTGACAAAAGCACAGCACAGCCCATCCCTGACCAGCATCCCCGTGTCGCAAATGTGCTGCAGAAGACTGGATTGTGGTGAGGATCCGACCTGTAGCCTTGTTTCCACACTCACCAGCTGTTTGGCACCTGAGTGACTGAGAGTATGCTGGTTCCTAATCCAGAGGGAAGGCCATCTCAATGAAATGTGCCTTTATGGCTCTGCGAGTGTGCCGGGCAGCGTGCAGGAGAGCAGCAGAGAAGCTTGGAGGCGGTTGAAGTTTCTGTGTATGTGTGCAAGTGTGTGTGTGCACATGTGTGTGCTCATGTGCCTCAGCACCTGTGTGACTGTGTCTTTCTGTTCAGTTCTAGTTTCCAAGACTCGGAAGAGGTGCTTCTGGGGTGAAGGCAGATTTAAGTGCTGCTTCTGGAGGAGCCTTGGCTGGGGATCTGACTTTGCCCTTGCTCACTGGCCCCTGAGATGTGTGTCTGGCGTGCACTGGGCTAAAGTCCCTGGAGATGACCTGGCCACATGCGCCCTGACCCCTGGAGCACCCCTCCTGATGGATTAACTACAAACTGTAGATGAAATCCGATGAGCACTTTCTGAATGTGTGCATGAGCGGGTAAGGAAGTAAGGAATGTCCACTCACAGTGCTGAGGACGGAGAAGAGCTACAGGGACTCCCACAGGGACCACGGAGGCTGTCCTGCACCCCACGGAGGAACTCGAGTGCTGGTTTCATGGTTTGCAACGGGAGACCACTCAGTTTGGTGGTGGTGGGTCTCAGTCCTATAGACACCTCTCTGCCTGTACTCGCACCACGAGCTGCTCCTACAGTGGAGGAGAGCCAGTCACGAGCCACTCACCCCAGCAGGGGCGTCAGCCAAAGCCACAAGTGCAGGCCGTGCTGTGGGCGGCAGCACCAGGAGGACTGACAAGCAAAGACGTCCATCTGCCAGTTTGCAGCGATGTCCGGGGGAATCAGAGATCAGTTCCAGGCACCTGTCAGCCGCAGTCCTTCCCTGTCCCCAGCCTGCAGCCATACTCAGCCTACTCAGACTCCAGGGTGAGGAGCACCCTGAGACAAACACCACCGCAGCCGAGGCCAGGGAGGGCCAGGATGGGACAGGGGTTGTCAGGTCACTGTCCTGGCGCTCGGCCCTCAGCTGGGCACACCTTCCCTGGGGCTCCCATGCTTCTCTGCACAGAGGTGAGCGGGCTGCTTCCTGGTGCTGTCTCCTGGCCACTTCCCGTCCTCCCTGGCTGAGTGCTGCCGGAGTCGTGTTGGCAGAGCTCGGGGTTCCCTTCCCGAGGACCCTGGACACTTAGGGTTTCTGTGCACCTCACAAGCTGACGTAAAACCAAACAAAGAAAAGGCGGTGGTTGAGCCGACAGGCAGCCGTGCTGTTCCTGATTCGGGAACCCTTGACCTAACACGGATCCACCCTGCAGCCGAGCCCCGGGTGGACTCTGCTCCTGCTGATTGGCCGCCCTTGGTCAGGCTGTGAGCTCGCAGCAGGGAGGCACACCTGGCTGGAGGAGGACCACCTGGGCCAGCTGTGCTGCAGCAGGTGTGCAGTTCCCAGGCTCCTTCTTCAGGCCACTGTCCCTCGTGGTCCCCTCGTGGTCCTCCACGTGGCACCCTGAAGGTGTCCATCCTGTTAAGTCTGTCCTGGTGAACATCTCCACTGTGTGTCCCAGCTCGCTCTTTCTGCCCCTTGCTGAGTGACCCCTTGTTGACCCCCCCCAGGAACCACTCCTCTCTGATCCCTCAGCTATCTCAACCTGGTGCTGACGTGTTCAGCTGGAGGGTGGGCACTGGCTGGGGTGCCTCCGGGGGTCTCCTTAAGGGATCACAAAATGTGAACAACCAGATGTAAAAGTGACAATGCCCAGCACTCGTGGAAAGCCGGCCGGAGGGACGTCACTCATGAGCACCGACACATCTCCGTGAGGTCCTTGGAAATGGCCACTGGGAGCGGAACCCCTGTAAGTCACACACTGATTAAGCTGGATTCCTTCCATCATTCCACACACTGAGTCATATACAAAATCATAAGTGTTCGATTTTATAGGAAATGGAAAATGATTTTATGGGAAATGGCGACTGAATTCTTTTCACTTTCATTTATGATCTCCTTGGTGACTGTGCTGTCTTTGACAGGAAAGCTTGTCCTAGGCCCATGCTCCGCTCTTCATGATGGGAAATCTGCCCCCTTCAGCATGATGGTGACCTGCTGCTGTCGTGGTTGGTAGCGGGCACACAGGCCTGCCCACCCGGAGCAGGGGGCGTGACGAGTGCAGCAGTCCAGGCTGCCTTCCTGGGATCTGCGCTGGCTCCAGGGTGTGGGCAGGGCCTGGGGGACGTGTGCCAGGGCTCGGGGGTCCCAGCAACGACAACGGCAATGCACTTCTGCCACGGTGGGCAGCACCACACCAGGTTCTCAGGCCGTAACTGTTCCGAGTGTTTTTCTCAGCTTCCTACGTCACAGACCCTCCTCAGAATTACAAATTCAGAGAGAAAACTCCGTGACTAGAGAGGCTGTCATGAGCTACCTTAGAGTCAAGGTGTCCAGGGAAACCGGGGCTGAGAAGCCCACCCTGGGCAGGGGGCTCGAGGTGCTACCCACAGCACTCCGACCCGGGCAGGTCGGACCCGGGCAGGTGCTCACTTGACTCTTCCAGAAAGGACAGGTTCTCCTGAAGCGCTGGCCAACACAGCAGGGAGGAGCAGTGAGGGGCGCAGTGTGGGGTGGCTGTGGACTGCAGCGCTCCAGGGGACACACAGAGAGCCACACTACAGGTGCAGGCCACACGTGGCCCTTCAGAGTGCATGGCTGAGCCTTGACCCAGCTGCCAGGATGCTGTTTGGAGGTGGGGCCTCGGGGTGTTGCAGCTCTGTTAGGGGGAGCCCATGGAGGGAACAGTGTCCTTACCAGAAGGGGAAGAGACCAGAGCCCTCACCACCACCTGAAGACACAGCAAGAAGCCGACACCTGTAACCAGGACCAGGGCCCTCCAGAAACACGACATGCTGGCCTCGACCTTGACCCAGCCTCCAGGACTGTGAGAAATAAGTCCTGGGTTCAAGTCCCCGGACTGTGGCCTTTGTGCATCGCAGCCCCAGCTGCCTAAGACCTGTGTTTCAGGGAAGGACGTGGCAGGCTCCGGTGGGCTCGGGCTGTGCTCCCTAACTCATCTTTGGCTGTGTTGGGGAGACAGGCAGGGCTCTGTCTGCAGGCCTGGACCCCGGCTGGAAAGGGTTCGCTCCCAAATGTAGGCCTCGCTGGGATTCAGAGAAGCAGCACCTGTGTTAGCGGGGTGCTCAAGGCCTGGCCATGTGGGCCTTTTCCCGTGGCTGACCTGTTCCACAGTGGGCTTGGTGGACTAATCCTCGGGCTTTGCTCGACTTATTTTTCAGTGTGAGTTGCTTTCCATTGGGAGTGTTTTCTCTCCTGGGAGAAGAGCGTTAAGCATCGCAGGTGAAATGAGACTTCCAACATCAGAAGCTTGGGAGCACTGCTGGTCATCTGACGCACTTCCTCATTCTTCTGTTCAGAGTGGCGCTGAGTGTTCACTAGAGTCTCTGCGGCCTGACTGATTCCATGTATGATAACAGAACGCCATTTCACAGAAGCAGGCCTGTGCTCTCCAGTGGCAACTGGCAACCAATAACTGAGGGACGTGTCTGCAGCAGGAGCTCATGTAGGCCAGCAGAGTGTCTGTCAGCCGACTAAGAGCTCTGAAGTTAGTCCAGGACATGAGGTGACACAGGCCACAAGTGCATCCTGGGACTCCAAGACTGAGTGCTGGGTAGAGGCAAGGTGGACGGACACTGGCCATACAGCCACACAGCCAGGGGCTCAGCAAAACCTCTGTAGCCAGGAGTCCCACAGGAGCCAGGACCCAGGAGCCCCTCAGGACACAGGACCCAGGGCTCAGTACTCAGGACCCAGGACCAAAGACCTAGTACCTAGGACCCAGGAGCCAGGAGCCAGGAGCCAGGAGACCCTCAGGACACAGAACCCAGGGCTCAGTACCCAGGACCCAGTATCTAGGACCCAGGACCCAGGAGTCCCTCAGTCCCAGGAGTCCAGGTGTTCTCCAGACCCCAACCCAATCACACGTCTTCAAGACTTCACCGCCTTCTACTACAGCTTGTTCTGAAACCACTGCAGGTTGGTTCCTAGGGAGAGACTCGACGTGAGCGTAGTAAGACTGCATTGCAGAGATCCTCCCTCCAGGTTTGTGAGCCACTGTCCTGCCCCCTCGGGTGGCCTGGGGACCTAGCCTGCGTGGGTCTGCGTGGGCTGCTGCTCCTCGGGGTGTGCAGGAGGCCACACAGAGGCCCAGGATGTGTCCTGCTCCCAGGGCAGGTCCAACAGCAGGTCCAGCTCCTCGTGTCTAGCCACGCTGCTCTTCTGGTTCCCACGGCTCAGGTGAAAACAGGAAATGACAATGACCCCTCATCCACCAGCCGCCTCCTACGCAGGCTCTTCCTGAGCTTTTTAAGTGTCGGAGCCAGAGAAACCCTGACAAGAAGTGAGGAGAACCGGTCACCACCCCGACGTCTAAGGAGATTCAGCTGAGAGTGTGGAGGGTTCCAATGGCATCTGCACTGGAAAGGAATGAGTTTTCATAACAGAAAACAATAATAGTGAATAGGTTTCTTGACAAACAGTGACTTAGAAAACGAGGCTTCACCAAACTGCTCGGCTTGGACTCCTCTGCTTTACATGGAAATCTGCTTCCTTTATATGAATATTTCAGTAGAGGATTCATAGAATATTAAATTCCACTTCATAATATAAGAAAGAAATAGAGAAGGACCACGAAGCCACTGCTCTTCATCCTCTACACTAGTTTAAAAATGAATCCCATGAAACATTCTTTTTAGAAAAAAAAATGTTTAATTAATTCAGATCAACCTGCAACCAAATTAAGTCAGTCGGCTCCATTTTTGTGATACGTCTTTACTCTGCGCAGTCAGGGCTGGGCTCCTGATTGAGCGGGACACATCCCTAGGCAGCCGGGACCCGACAGTCAGTCCAGGGAAACGCAGATTCCCAGCCTTATTCGGGGCTACCCTGCAGGCCTGCCCCTCCACGGGCACGGGACCACCCTGGACTGTGTTCCCAGAGAGGACAGAGCATAGTTTTTAAGGACTCATGACTTATTAAATCAAAAAAATGGAATTACCTTGGTGATTGAGACATTAAACCTAAGATTTGAGAAAACACACAGATCTCACTCACAGTTTAATAAAATTCCAAATATTAGAGTTATTTGTTTTGGGAGTATGACATTATATCTGACTTTAATGGGAGACTGGAAAAGTTTGTAAAGAGTTTAAATAAGAAGCTAAGTAGAGGGCTGGGTTGTGGCTCAGTTGTAGAGCACTTGCCCAGCATGTGGGAGGCACTGGGTTCAATTCTCAGCCCCACATGTAAATAAATAAATAAATAAAGGTCCATCAGTAACTAGTAAAAATATTTAAAACAAACAAACAACAACAAAACAAACTAAGTAGAGACCACGTTAAGTCATTAGGAACCACAGCATGGTATTCCCCATGCAGCTGTGTCTGCTGAACGAGATCCATTCCATGCACGTACCTTGGAGAACATGGCTGGCCTGCCTAACACTGACCATGTCCACCACCTGACAATGGGTGAGTTACATGGAGCAATCCCCAAAATGCCTGAGGGACAGACAGGAGAGTGGGGACTTACAAAGCCATTCAGTGTAACGATTTACTCCACTGAATGTTTCACACCAAATTATTCTGGAAATTTGTCATCCCTGGAGGAGGGAGGAGGAAGGGAGGAATCAGAGAGTGTGATTCCCGTGCCTTATCTTAGGCTGGAGGAGTCCGGAGCCGGCCAGACGGCCCCCCACAACATGCACTGTACCATGCCATCATCCGTCCACCTTAGCAGAGGACCAGGCCAGTCTCGGGCTCTGCAGAGCACACTCTGGCTATCTAGACTACAGGGCCAGCAGGGTCCATCAAGCTCAGGCAGGTCAGGGTGGCCACAAGCTGCATATAAGTGAGACCCAACCTGGCAGGCGGGAACAGTGCTGAGAAGGCCCAGAGCTCATGTCCAGAGCAGCCAGAAACAGCCTCGGATGTGGGCAGACGTATCTAGGCACAGTGGCAATTAGATGAGTTTTCAGTTCTCAGTAAAAATATTCATGAGTTGAATTTCTTCCTTCTTTTACGGGTAGAAATTTATTCCATTTCTAAAATAACTGCTAAGCAGCTCAACAACTAATTCTTCACTGATTTATTCATCTTCTTAAGGTTAAACAATGAAAAATTTCCTCCTGAGAGATTTAAGTGCAGCAAATCCACCAAAGTTTTCACGTAGGAGTTGGAAAGGAGAACTGTGCTCTACCAAGTGCTAAGGAAGACTGGGAAGTCCTGTAGGTAATTACCTAGTCCTGGGAGATGGGTACAATGTGGGGACAGCTCACTAGGGATGTTTTAGGTTTCTTCCACTGGAAAACCTGAACAAAAAGCCTTAGTTATGTCTTCCATCTGATAATGGATTTTTTTGCCTTTTTCATGGGCCCCTTAGTTATACATGACAGTGGAATCATTTTGATGTAACGAGCGAGTCCAACATAACTTCCCTGTGTACATATATGATAACAGATATTTTTGTTTAAAATATTAAAAGAAGCAACTTGGTCACCCAAGTTCTGTCCTTACAAATGTGTCCCCTCTGAGGTGGAGGCGGGGAGGAGGGCTGCAGGTGAGTGGGAGGTTGTGGAAGGCGGAGGGAAACCCAGAGTGGAGGTGAGAGGCCGTGGGGGACTCGGGCAGCAGGGCTACCCTCAAGTACAGACGCTCAGCCCTCCCTTGGCCAGGGGTAAACCTGCCCCCAAAAGAAATAGGGCCTTTGAAAACTCGCTAGGAGCGGGAAGGAGAAGGGATTACATTCTGGACAACCAGAAACAGCAGCGACTCATTAGGAATGGGAAAGCCAGAGACTGCCAGCGGTGCAGGGGGCACGGGCTCCTGCTGGGGAAAGAGAAGGTTGGGGGAAGCGTCTGCTTCCTTGAGGTGGTAATCCCACCCACCATCTTGACAGAACGAGGAGCCGCCGTCCACAGGGGTGCAGGACACTCCTCACTCATCCATTCCCAGCAAGGTCTGCAGGGTCCCAGCAGCATCTGGCTCTCAGTGGGGCGGCACCAGTGTGCTGGCATCTAAGGTGGCCTCCCCGCCTGGGAGGCCAGGACTCCCCTTCTCCCAACACCGCCCTCCCGGCCGTCTCCCTCACCCAGGGACACTGCTACCTGGCAGTTACCTGTGTAGGAAGCCTGTTCCCTCCACGGTGGGCCTTGGGCTCAGGGTGCTCCCCGTCCCGGGGCTCGGCTTACCACGTGTTCCTCAGCATCTAAGATGGCTCGGCCGCTGAGAATGGCTGAGGCCCCTCCCGGAGCCTCTCCAACCCTTCCCCTCTGCTAAGCTCACTGGGGAGCCCACGTCGGGTCCTGCCGTCCGGGTCTGGGCTGGCAGAGAGGCTCATTCTCCTGTGTCCCTGGCCCTCAACAGATGGTCTCTTCTCTCCAAGAGAAGAGAAGACAGAGGAGAAAACTGGAGGACCCTGCTGAACCACGCTCTTGGTCTGAGCGTCAGTCGGCCTGGTGGCTTTCCCCTGGGGACCTGTGTCTCCTGGAAGCAGCCCCTGCTTACAAGTCCGTGGAGGTGCCTCCTCTTCTTCTAAGAGCGTTCCTGTTTCACTTTTCGTGAGCTAAGAGCCACCTGGCACTGATTTTGAGAGTGGTGTGAAGTGAGGTCAAGCGTCATCTCAGTCTCCACATGAAATAGCCACTGTGTGCCAGGCACACAGTAATGGGTGCTGAGTCCCATGCACTATGTACTCTGCACTATGCACTGTGGCCTGGACCCTGTGTCGTTAGAAGTCTGCAAAAAGGGCACTGTATGCTGTGCACTCTGTACTGGGTGCTGAGCACCAAGCATTGTGTACTCTGCATGACACACTGTGAGCCGGGCAGCAAGTACCATGTACGGCGCTCTGTGTGCTGAGCACCCTGCACTGTGTGCTTCTCACTGTGTATGTGAAATCTGTGCTTTGCACTGTGATGTGTGCTGATACCCTGTGGATGGTGCACTGTGTCCTGTGCTGTGCGCTCTGCACAGTGGATGAGTCGTGACAATGACAATAATGACCGTCACAGTGCAGACACAATTAATATTATCTGCAATTATCATTGTCCTCAGTCATTTCTTAATTACACTCTCTAATAATTGATATGCTCAGATATTTTACAGAATGAAGAGAGCAGAACGTTAGCATAACAATGTTCTTGTTCCCATTTCTCTGTGAACTATTCTAAGTAAACACGGAGTGCTTGCATCAGCACATGATTTGTGAGTATTTTTCCCATTGTACCTTGTCTTTCCACTTGATGATCATTTTCTTTGCTGTAGAAACTTTTTAGGTTGATGTACTGCATTTGCCTAATGTGGGGTCTTGTGTCTCCTCCAAAAGTCATCACCCAAATCAGTGTCAAGCTGTCTTTTCTCTATGAATCTTCAAGGAGATTTATGTCTCAGGCCTTGCCTTTAAGTCTTTAGTCTACGTTGGACTTGGGGTACGGTGTGAGACAATGATACCATTTTATTCTTTTGTGTGTGGACACCGATTTCCCCAGCACCACTTATTGCTCCCACTGTCCTTTCCCTGGTACGTGTTCTGGGCGGCCTGTTGAGAATCAGTTGACCATACATGTGTAGGTGATTCTGGGCTCTCCCTCCTGTTCTTGAGCCTGTGAGCTTCGGCTTCTGTGCCAGGGCCAGCTCCGTAACAGCTGAAAACAAGGAGGGGGAGCCTCCATTGTGCTGGGTCTTTGTCATCTTTTGTGGTTGATGTGAACATTAGGATTGGTTTTGGATTCTGTGAATAATTCCACTTGGGTTTTGATGGGAATTTGTATTAATTCATAAGTCAGATTGAGTTTCCGGGTATTTTCATACCATCTCTTCTGACTCATGTACACGGGCCACCTTTCTATTTATTCCTGTCTTCTTCAGCTTATTTCCTCAATGTCTGGTTGTTCTGAGTGTAAAGATCTTTAATCTCCTTGGTAAATTTGTGCTTATGCTTTTTGTCCTTTTTTGGTGCTATGATAAATGGGGTTGCTCCTTATTTTCATTTTTATGGAGTTTATTGTTAATGTATAGGAGCACAACTGACTTTTTCATATTGATTCTATATCCTGAAACTTTACTAAATTTGTCTATTATTTCCAAAATTTTTGACAATCCTTTAGGGTTTTCTATGTGTAAAATTATGCCATCAGCAAACACAGATAATTTTACTTATTCTTTTTTTTAAATCTTAATGTATCTTTAATTAATGTTTTTATTTATTTTTTTGCTGTGCTCCAATAATGAAGATCAAACCCAGGAGCCTGAACATTCTACACAAGTGCTTACCACGGACATAAACCAGAGCCCTTATGGTTCTATCAGATTCAGATTCTTAATTCTTTTCTCTAATTGCTTCATCTAGGACTTCCAACACTAGGTTAACAGAGGTAGAAGCAGTGGAAATCTCTGATTCATTCCTGATCATAGAAAAATCTTTCCTTCAGCAACATGAGCCATGGGCTTCTCAAATCTGGTCTTTTCACCTGGAGACACAGTCCTTCTGTGCCTCCTTTGTTCAGTTATTGTCGTAAAGGGGTGATGGAGTTTGCCAACTCTTTTCCTCCACCCACTGAAGGAGTCTCTAGCTCCAGCCTTCCCTCGGTTACTGTGGTGTCCTGCATTGAAGAACCCCGCTCTCCCCTGTTGTAAAGCAGCCCTCAGGGTGACGGTTCCTCTCCAGCTTGTTTATCTGAGGAATACTTGCTAATCCATCCTCTGTTGTTAAGGACAGTTGTGCCATATTAGTGATCTTGGTTGGGAAGGTCTTGGTTTTCTTTCTGTACTTAGAATATATAACTCAACTGCCTCCTGCCCTCACAGTTCTAGGGGAGATTCCTACTGATAGGCTTCTAGGAATTGTCTCTGCCTTCAGAGACGTCTCTTCATCTTTGACTCTTGGCATTTAACTGTGTGCATCAGTGTAGACTCCTTTAGTTCAATATACTTGGGTCCTTTAATCTTGTAAATCTGGGTGTCAGTTTTCCTTCTGAGACTTGAAGATATTTCATCTGTTCTTTCTTTCAACAAGTTTCCATCCTGTATCTCCTCCTTCTGGAACCCCCCTATGCCTGTCTTGGTTCCTTTGATGGTGCCACGTAAGTCCCATGGACTTTTTCTTCATTCTTCTTCTCTTTTGTTGTTATGACTGGATAATTTCAAATGATCTGTCTTTAAGCTCACGGATGCTTCCTTCTCCTTGATGAAGTCAAGACACTGTGTACTCCCACCCTTCTTCCTGCCCCTAGCTGCCTTCAGATGACTCTGCCATGATCCCCCAGTGTCCTGCGTGGAGTAGTACAGATGTGGATTCAGGGGCCAGCATCATACACAACTGGGTAAGCGGGTGCTCACCTCCCTCCCACTTACCCCATGGCAGGAATCACAGGCCAAGTGGGATAAGCAGGAGCTGTGCCCACCTGGGGGAGGGCTCATGCAGATCAGGTTTGCCTTCTCTTACCCTCTTCAGTGTGTCCACTCTCAGACCCTTGCTTCACCAGAGTTCTGGAACCTCAGCTAAACTCTGGGGATTCCACAAAGGTAGGTTTATCTGGGGGTATTGCCAAACTGTGGCAGGATGGGAGCCAGAACCTCCTATTCTGCCATCTTGGTGACATCACCAGCTAGGTAAAAGACCTTAGGTAAACTCTAGGTCTGGAAGCAGCTCCACTAAGTCTTCCTGCAGAGATGGGATGACCTTCAGGAATCCTGTGGCCGAGTCAACCCAGTCCCTCAGGGAAGGGAAGCTGGCCTGCTTGATATCTCAAGTTCATCCCACCCACCCTCTTCTTGACCTTCCAATGACAGTACTGCCAGCCTTCCAAGAGGGCATGCACGCCCTAGGGAAAGTATGTTCCTGCCATACCAGGACACATTTGTAAGTCTGTGGGAGACTATGGCAACCCAGGGTGCTTGGCCTCAGTCCCGCTCCCTGGGCACGCAGCATACCATGGACAGTCTTGCAGCAACTCTCGGGTCCTGAGTGTGTCTGTGGAACAGGTACAGCTGGTCATTGGCAGAACACGGGGCTGGCTTCTTGATAATTGTCTATGGAGGGAGAGGCCAAGTGGAGCAAGCTCCCGTTCCCCGTCGGACTGTGAATCAACAGCAACACGTGTGGCGGGGAACTGCAGACGTGTGCCACCAACAGACTCTCAGTGTGCAGGATGTTTCTTTCTGTGGTCACCTTCTGTGCCCTTGGTCCATCTGTGAAGACCCGTGTCCCTTGTAGGCTCCTGCCTTGGCACAGGATCCCTGACTGCTATTGCGCTGTTTCCAGACGTTCTCCTCTTCACCAAAGCTGCCAGGTCCTCCTGTGGTGCATACACAAGGCTTCAAACCCAGCAGGGACATCTTCCTACCATGATGAACAGAGGGAGAGCATGAGAATTTTTTTTAATCCTTCATTTAGCAAGAATAGCAGAGGCTCTCTGTCACCTCTGGGCTACAAGTGATTTTCCAATATGAACTTCAGGGTTTCTCCAAAATCTGAGTTCCTATGATTCCAGACTGAACATAAGCTAATTATATCATGGTCTCTAACTGCTTCCTGTAATAATTCACATTATTTTCATCACAACTGACAGCAACTTTTCAAATAAAGGTTAATGAATACAAATGTGTGAAGATTCACAGCCAGGATGCAGGGGAAGCGTGTCAGGGAGGCTGGGGGCCTAATTACCTTCAGACCTCAGCTCAGATGGGACAATTACCAAGTCCCTCTCACCAGCTTTCTCTCTCCTGCATGAATTGGGTAAAGACTGCGTAACTATCACTTTCAAAAGGAAGATAAATGGTATTTCAGGGTAAGGTTCTGAATCTGTTTTTGATCATCAACTTCATCATATCTGAGATGGAAATATTGCATCCAAACTATTCATGGCTTGTCTACCAGTCTCTAAAAAAATGTGAAATGGACAATTTATTTGGGGCATGATATGTAAGGTTAATTTTTCCTCTCTCAACCATGAGTATTGTCAAAGCCTTTATTTATTTTTTCTCAAACAAGTCCAATTTTGACCCTAAAAACTTTGAAATAAAGTCCCCAAACACAAATGCTACCAGAATTTCGGGCAAGCCAGTAGCACATCGGCGAGAGCCAGCTCCCCCTGAGAGGGTGAGCAGCCTTCACCCCTCCAGACACGGGGCTGTGGTGCATGGGCGTGATGGACCCCATCATGCAACAGCCTCGGCAGGCTCTGGTTGTTGGATATCAAGTTCCTGAAGGAAAGGAAAGAGATTTCCTCAGACGGAAGATTTGTCCTCTAAGAGAATACTAATTAATCTGGAAAAAATGGACATGCTATAATGAAAATCAATGAAAGCGCTCTAAAAACTACAGGCTCAGGGATTGGAATTGTCCAATGTTTCTTGGTACGTTGAATGGATTCTCCAATTCATGATCACTAATCAATATTGAATCCTTCACTTATTTATCAACTCACAGTGTGAGATGTCAGACCCCATGTATTTTTATGGCGACATTTTAGAAGTGGTCTGTTTGTGGATTGTGAAAGGGTCTCTTGAATAGATAGTAAACAAAAATGAATATGAAATCCTTGCCTGATGAAGATTTTTTGAAATCCTGAATAGCGACATATTGTGATATAGCTGAATCTGCTTTGAAGATAGCACTGTTGACTTATTCAGCAAGTGGTCATTGAAGACCATGTCAGTCCACACCTGCTGCTGTAACAAAATACCTCCCACTGGGTCATTTGCTAAGAACAGAGATTCCGTTTTCACAGCTCTGAGGCTGAAGTACAAGACCAAGGTGCAGGCAGCTCCAGGGTCTGGGGAGGGTGCTCTCTGCCTCTGGGATGCCACCTTTGTGTGTCCCCACCTGATGGCAGGTGGCAGGCACCAAATGGCCTGTTTCCTAAAAACCCTTTCTCCAGGGTTGAGCCCTGGGGACCATCGCCTCCCCTGGCCCTGGCTCCCACACCACCACCTGGTGACAGGTCTCCATACCTGCATTTTGGAGGAACACATAAGTCAACACCTTGGCAAACGCCTCCTGTTCGCTAGGCACGATGCTGTCCATTGGGTATCCAGAAAAGCCAAAAGCCATGGTTCTGAACTAGACTCAGCAGGGGAGGGAAAAGGAAGAGATGGAGAGTGTATTACAAAGTGTTTTAGGAAAAGAGGTAAACAAGGCATGGGAGTAAGACCCGGAGGGAAGAGGGAGGGAAGACCTGGACCAGGAGAGACAGGTGTCTGAGGTTCCGCCAGGCAGCCCTGCATGCTCACAAGGGTGGACGCTGCACGTGGGGTCCTTCGCCCATCTGTCCATCATCCCAGCAGTGGAACACCTATAAAAACTAGAACATGGTTTTTCATATATAGTTACCTAATGCATGACGGGGTTATGTGACATCTAATATGATCCCAAGAAAATAGCACGACATAAGCATATCCATTTGATTAATATAACAATATCTAAGTTCTAGATTATGATTTCCAACCTATTTTAATGAACCTGTGTCAATTATGGGGAAGTTTGTGCAAAGTAAAAATTAGGGATTTAACAGGTTAAAGGATTAAATGAGAGCCAACACCACTCAGTTTAAGAGCTAGGAGATTCCGGCGTAGGAACCTCCACCCTTGTCCTGGCCTCCTCTCCGGCACACCTCCACCAGGACGCTGAACTTCCATCTTGTGCTTTGTTCTCCTCTCCTTTGGTCTGTTTGTGCCACCAAAGCAGAGTACCTGAGACTGGGTAACTGATAAATGACAGAACCTCATTTCTCCCAGCTCTGGAGTGAAGGCCCAAGACCAGGGCAGGCAGATTTGGTGCCTGGGGAGGTCCTGACCGCTGCTTCTGAGCCATGCCTTCAGCACTGACCTCACATGGTGGAAGGCAGGAGGGCAAGAAGCGTGTTGAGTCCATTAATCATGAAATTCCCAAAAGGAAAAATCACATACAGTGCACTGCGAGGCATTCCTACAGAATGTGTGTGAATATCTGTGCTGTGTGTGTGACCACGTCACGCATATTAGAGGCTCACACGGAGACAGACCACGGAGACACGGGTCTGGTACTGAATCCTGATTCCATTATCAACTGGTGATGTGAAGTTTCTGAGTATGATTTAGTACCTCAAAAGGGCCCTAATGTGGATGCCTATACTACTGCAGAGCTTCTGAAAGATACGCACAGTTCTTTGCTAATTCTGCTGGCCTCCCCTGATGGGCTACTGCATTTACGGTCGGTGCAGCTTCCTTACGAACTTCACCCGACTCCCTTCTCACACTCAGCCGGACTTGTTTTTGTCATTTTATGCTATAAACCCATAAATAGTTAAATCTTTCTTTGACTTTGAAAAATATGATGAGTCATTTATACAAACATTTATAAGATTGATCGCTGAGGCAGCTCATAAATAATTTCTGGCTCATGCTCCTTTTGTCTCCCCATTACTTATGGACAATTGAAAACATCACAGGCCAATTTGGCACTTATTAAATAACCCAATGCCTCATCATTAACCTTGAGTGAGGCGAGCATGACCTTTCCCATGAGAATGTTGGAAATTTCTAGACCCACTGTTCCTAGTTCATCAGCTCATTTAAACGCCTGGGAAATGGCTGTTTGGAGCACCTTATTATTGCATCCTGTTTTGCAATAATTCCAAGAGGACATTGCAGATTTATCTAAGAGGTGACAAATACTATGTAAAAACAGGATATTTTTAAGGATTTTAATATTTTAAAATCTGATGTCAGAGAAAATAGCAATGGAAGGCTATCATTTAAACTTTTTAAAAGTGCACATATTCATAGGACCTCATAATTGCATATTTCAACCAAATGACTATTTTGCTTAGGGCACAAGGACCAGGATGTTCTAGAGAGTGCCAGATCAATCAACCTCAGAATTGTCAACTCAAATCAAAGGGCAGAATCACTATCATTAGTTTTGAAATATGAGAGAATACAGCTTGAGTTTTCAGATTGCAGGTTAAAACTTCAGAGAAAAATCCTCTAATTTGTAAGCTAACGTTGGAAATTAGATTCTAGTTCAGGTTATGAATGTATTTGCACATGAATACGCTGAGTATCTGAGTTATTCTTCCTGGTCTCCCACGGCCAGGTGGAGAGCTTTCCCGTGCATGGTTGCCCTCACACAAGCCAGCCCCACCAGGTACTAGGGATGTTTGGTGCCACGAATAACTAATAGCCAAGACATTGTGGGTAAGAGCAAGCAAGGAACCTTCTGGCATGCACCTGTAAACCAGCCACCAAGGAGGTGGAGGCAAGAGGATGGCAAGTTCAAGGCAACACGGGCCATTTAGCAAGACTGCCTCAAGATAAAACACGGCCTCAGAGGCAGAGTGTGTGCCTAGCGCGTGCAAGACCCTTCCCTCTGTGCATTCTGGGAGTCCCTGCCCCTCGTGTCCTCTGAGAATCACAGGAATACTCTCCAGGGAAACCATGAAAGGACCCTTCTCACTGCAGGAAGCACGTGCGCATTGTGAATCTACAATCTGAACCCAACACCTAAGGGAAGGATGGGTTTCTCCACCCTCGTGCCCTAGCAGGCCTCGGTGCGCCCTGGGTTTTTGGAGAAAGGCACCGAGTTCTGTATCTGCCTCCCTACTGAATCGACATACTGTGAGCCAAGGCACAGGTTCTTGGTGACTCGTTGGGGAAAGGTCTGGAACAGAGAGGTTTGAAAGAGCTTGCTGGGTAATGCTCCTCAGGGCTTCCCCCATCGCCCTCCTCCCCGCCACCGTGCTGTGCAGGGTCTTCTTGGCGGGAAGCCGGGAGGTCGGGCACAGGCTCCCCTCACACCCATCTCTCTGGCCCCAGGACCTGGCCAGCTTCTTGCGCTGGGCTGCCCAGGTGCACTCTCTGAACAGCCTGTGGTCTCACTTCACCTCTCTTGTGCACTGAGCCCTGGTTTAGAGAGTCCAACAGCCAGGCCTCCTCCCCTCCTCTGCTGACAGCAGACACCCTCCCCAGGGGCAGCAGCTGTGCTGAACTCCCATCACAGAGGACAGGCCCCTGTCCATAACTCATCAATTAGACTGTCCCCTTCTCTCAGCACCTCAGCAGTCTCTCTCCGTCTTCCTGTAACAGCTCTCCCCGATGCCACAGCTATCTGTGTCCATGGGTTCCAGGATTTGGACCCATCAGATTACCCAGGAATGCCCACAGTTGTTTATAAGAAGACAACTGGACCCACGCCCATGTGCTGAGTCGGGATGTCTGGGCAGAGACAAGGGAGCAGCGGCAGGGAACCGGCCCTATGGCCCGGGCACCTCTCTCTTGCCCCACCTCATTCCTGGTGGGCACCCGGGATGCCCGGGAGCCTGGCCACACCCCACTCCCCTGGGGCTGTTCTGCACCAAATCCAGCACAGCCCAGAGCACCCTGCATCTCCCCCTCACAGTGAAAGTCCCCCTGCTGCCTGCTGTGCCTCTCTGGACTCCCTGAGGGCTCCCACTTTGCATCCCAGAGGCCCTCCTGTATCCCGTGGGCCCCCAGATTGTGGCTGCTGATCCTCTTCCTGCTCTGTGGGTACCAGTCTTGGTTCCTCGGAGTGCTGCTTCCCTTCCTGGTGACTTGGTTCTCTCTCAGGCTGACAGATACCACGAATGTCCCTCAGTGCTCGGTTTATGCTCAGGAACGAGCCATGAGGAACTTGGTCAAGGGCAGTCTCTGGCCGGGGTCCCCTGCACAGGTACGCTAGTGTCTCCTCGGGGCCTCCGCTGTGGCAACGCTCTCTGCACCTTCCCGCCTCCCCGCTTTCCTACAGAGGAGCTGTGGTCATCCTTCCCAGGGGTCTGTGCCCACTGCAGGTGTCCTGCCAGCTGGTGGCCAGCACACAGATCTGCAGCCAGCACCTGCTGCCCCACAGGACCCTGCTGCCCTGGTGTGGTGTGGAGACAGCCTGTGAGCACGGAGTTGGGAGAGAGAGGGTCCTTGCTGCCCGTCCAGCCGTCAGCGGAGGGACCCGGCTCCCACTCTGCTGCCTGGCACAGGGCCGTCTGGCCAACTTCTCAGTGCACTGTCAGGGTTTCTCCTATGGCCTTCTCTGGCTGATGATGTTGTTACTATTCTTTATTTTTATTAGTTGACATTGTTTGGTAAAAAATTACTAAGTATATTATTTAATTATCATGTATTGAAATGACAAAATCACAATAAGAAGTGGAATAAGAAATGGTATGATTTCCAAAGTTTGAACGGCAAGCACACATACCATGCCATCTATTTTTTTTATTATTTTATTGGTTCCTTTTAGTTACACATTAGAGCAGAATCCATTTTGATATAATGTTTATAGCAGCACAATTTACAATAGCCAAGCTACGGAACTGCCCTGGGTGCCCTTCAACAGATGAATGGGTTGAAAGCTGTGGCTGATACACGATGGAGCACCTCATCCACAAGGAGGAGCTGACCACAGGCCCTTTGCTGATGATGGGTGGATCTGGAACCCGTCGTGCTGACTGAAACAAGCAATCTTTATCCCCCACTTTCTCTGTTCTTAGATGCTTATTAAAGCAGTGGATTTTTTTAATCAAAGTTTTCTCGTTTTGCTTCGATTCTGTAGTTCTGGGGTCACTGCAGACGGGCCTTGAAGGGGATTCTGGCCCCCAGATGCTCTTTCTCGACTCCCCTGCTCACACACGCTCTCCTTGTGCCACGGACCCACACCATGGAATCCCCAGATCCTGGACGTGGGGATGGCTCCGGGTTCCTCCTTTAGAAGATGTGACATTTTACTTGCCTTGGCCACGTGGACCCTACTCAAGAAGTCTCCGATGCCTTCAGACCCAGTCCCTGTCACTGTGCAGCAGCCAGTCCTTCTTGATTTGGCCCACGTGGTCACGGTAACAGTTCTTGGGTTTTTTCCACCCTTTTTCAGGAGAGCTCCTCCCTGTTCTGTTTTTGAGGTTGTATTTCTGCTGAAATAGGTAAATGGAGTCGAGGAAACCATTGTCTCCCTAGAGGACATAAGGAAGGAAAACTAAAGGACACATCCCCTGCGAGGTGACCCAGGCGGGGCATCTGCTTCCGGGGAGTCTCTGGAACTGAAGCCCTGCAGACAGCCCGGCTGCTGGCTGAGCCCAGGGCTCACTTTCCACATGGGCAAACCACACCCTTTGCTCATCAGTCAGAATCCCTGAGCATAGGAAATAGCTTTCTTCTTTTCTTGCCAAATTCCTAAGAATACACAGAGAAATCTCAAGCAATTGCAAAGACTCTTGAGCAAGACGGAAAGGACAAACCATGAGATTTTAAGCTGGTTTGGAAATTCACATTCAGACTGTTGATTGACATCGATGCAAAGAGAAGCAAATTATGTCCTTGTTACGACGCAGCTTATTTTCTGGCTCCTCGTCCAGTGCAAAGGAATTATATTCTGACTTGGCTTTCTTTTGCCTATCAGGAAAATACATAAAAACCCTTATTTAACAATGTTTGGGAACGAAGAGGATTTAGTTCCTTTGAAATTATATAGTTGATTTTTTAAAATTTATGTATCTTAGTTTGCACATTTTAATAGATTGCTTTCACAGTTCTATTTCATGGGTTTGTTGTTTCATGGTGGAAAAGGATTAGAGCTATCAGCCACTAAGGGAGATGTATCCCTTTTGCACTCTTTGAAGGGAATGGTATAAAGTTAGTATTTCCATTTTGTACTTTTAGAAAAAGTTCTTATTTATCATCTGAGATTGCAGATGCCCGTCAATGGCTCATGTAATGGGCATCTGGGGAAAGCCACCTGGAGAGTGGCTCAGGGGCACGTAAAGGCGTTCTTTCGACTGATGGACAGGTAACTGCCTCACACCCCCCTCACAACGAGCATATTCTAAAAATTGATGTCTACGTTTTCATTGAAAACATATAAAGACCCGAAGAAACCAAGAACAGCAAGGCAGTGTCCGTAGCAGCAAAGCTTAGCCTTGAATTTCCACCACCAACCCTCTGTCTGGAATGGTCCAGGAGGCCCCTGGACCAGGCCAAGGACAACACCTCAAAAATGGCTTCTTGATTCAGAAGTGACCCTCAGAAGTGGCCCCGGTGTGATGTCCATGTCATCCTGTGGGGAAATAATCATTTTCCATTAAATTTTATCAACAAATAATTTTGTTAGATATTTAAATATGAAAAACTTGAGTCATTTCAAACAATTATGGGTACCAAGCCCCTCTTCCTGCTCCTCTCATGTGAAGAGCAGCAGCGCAGCACTAGGGCTGGGGCTTGGCTAGTCGACATCAGCCTTCCTCGGGGCTGCAAGGTGGCTGTCACAGTGGGGACTTCTCTTGTGACAGTCTAAGAGAGTCCTCCAGCACCGGCAGTGTCACCCAGACCCGAGGAGCTTCACACTGTGGCTCCACCATCCCAGGTCCCACAGGTCCCAGGTTGCACCAAGCACCAGCTGAAAGGCAAGTGACTCACCCAAGGTGGAAATTCAACCAAGAGATTTTACTGGGGGCTGCCAGAAGGAGAAGGAAAGGAGAGCAGCGAGCAGCAGCCTGAGCCTGCAGGCTTCAGCTCAAGAAGGGGTGCTTAGGTGGTGGCGGCTGCTGACCGGCAGGGTGACTCAGGAACGGGCAAGCAGACACTGTGTTGGGGGGGGGACTTTTGACTTTGGCTCCCTTCAGAGCAGAGGGGGAGGGGTAAGGGATTATGTGAAACTTAACTTCAGCAGGGAGAACCCGAGGGAGAAATAAACCAGAGGCAAGGTCTCCCCACACCCAACAGCAGCCCTGCCATGACCTGTGGCTCTCGATGACAAGTAGCCAGGCTGAGCCTGAACCAAGGGAGTGGGAATGTGGGGAGTGTCGGGATCTCTGCCAACAGGAGAGCAAGTGCAGTGACTCTCCACCCGTCGGCCCTCCCTGGGGACAGGCAGGGAGGAAAAAAAAATTAAAAAGAAAGAAAGAAAACATTCAGAAATATTTAAATATAAACTGAATCCTCTTGAAAGCCATTGCTACAGTTTCATTAGTAAACAGTACCTCTTTCACAAAGCTATTATTATTATCATTATTATTATGTTGCTTTGCTGGGGATGGAACCCAGGGCCTCTCCATGTGAGGCAAGGCTCCACTGCTAAGCTGCACCCCAAGTCCTATGAAAAGTGACTGTTAATAAAAGACCTATTAAAATACATCATTCATGTCTATGTTTTTCCAAACAGTAGTTCAGAACTAATAGTCTGAGAAACAGCTCAAACATTTTCTCCTGTAATCACTTAGTCAGCACTCTTTACACTCCACTGGACCTTCCCAGAGAGGGTCACTGCACCTCCCCATGGTACAGCCGCACACCAGCCACCCTGACCACTGCCCCAGGTAAAGCCCCTCCCCTGCCCGCCGTCCTCATCTGTGTACGTTCAGTATCGTGAAAAGTCACTGCTGCTTCTGTGGCTGCTGTCGATGCAGGTGGTTCACCAACAGGCTTATTTCTAAATGAACTTTGCTTCTTCTGAATGTCCTTGTTTCCATCTGGGGTCATTTTCCTTGTGTCAAAGAACAACTTTTAATATCTTTTGATAGTCCCTTACCAAAGGTCTGTAGATGAATTGGTTTTTCTTCTTCTTTTTTTTTTTCATTTTTCTTTAAAGGTTCTTTGCTTTGCCTTATTTATACGGTTTTTCTGGGCACGGGAGATTACATGGGCGAGTGTTTCCTTAGGAAGAGGTTGTTCCATGTGTTCTTGCTTCAACAGCTGCTGCTTTGAAAGTCGGGTGTCAGCACAAGCACTGCAGCTGCTGCTTGGCCACTTTTAAGTATTGTGCCTCCCCTCCAGTGGCACTGAGGTCTCTTCCCTGACTGTGGGACAGCATGTGGTGGTGATGTGCTTACGTGCAATGCCTCTCTGCTTGCTGGACGTGAGGTTGCAGACTTCCTGCATTACAGAGCTTCAGAATTTGGTAAATTGTCTTCAGCAAAAAATTAAATCCCATTCCCTCGTTATTCTGGTGTCTTCAACTTTACGATTTTTTCCTACTTCTTAATAGGTCTCAGCAGGAGTGTTGGTCTGCATGAACTACTTCATGGGAAAGAGAAGTGCAGTTCTTAACCATCTAATCTTATTAACCAAATATTTTTAAAGATTTTATTATATCTTTGCTTTCAAATTACAAAAGACAATCTTTTACTATTTTATATCCTTATTTCTGCACCTGACAGAAGCCAAATTCATAATGATCAGAAAAATCACGAAGATAAATGACACCATTTGAAATACTTGAGTACATTGGCAAAATTCCCTTACTTTGAACATTTTTCCTTTTTGCCAAAGAGAACGTAAATTACACCTTTAAATAGGAGTTTCTTTTCACACCGTCATTCTTGAAAAGATGTGAATGACAAGTTCTTGATCTAAAATATCAAAGACACGATTATCCCTGGATTTTCAATAGGATAAATAGCACATTTTATAAATTTGCTTATCTCCAAAAAATCCATATAATAAACGGTTGTTAAAAATGCGAAACTAACCAAACACAGCCCATGACAATATCATTTTAGCTTAACCTCTGGTGAGTGAGCTGTGCAGACACCCACAGGAACATCACCAAAATACTGTTTTCAAGCAACTGTCAACAGTTTTGCCTCATGTATAGAGCTCTTTGCCAGCTTGGAAATTCTGGTTCTTCTTATAAGTTTCCAGAGTGATATCAAGTATTTCGGATAAGATATTCTGGTGAATATGGTTGACATTGTTGACAAATCAGAGAAGATAATTTCAATATTTCACAATCATGTTTTATTTTTACATGGACAATATTTGGCCCACCCAATTCAGGATTAGGTACTATAAATCTCTTGAATAATAAATAGAGTCAATCCATGAAGTCCTACTGAAAGGAAATGCAAATAAAATCAGGAATATGCATAAGCTAGATTCATGTATCTATCTATCTATCTATCTATCTATCTATCTATCTATCTATCTATCTATGCTATTTGTTTCTTGTTGAGCTCCTGGGGACTTTCCTGATGGAGGGATTGACTTGCACCTTATCTGAGCCCTGGAAGCCATGCAGGTTGGTAAAGAAGATCTGGGCTTTTCCTGAGTTCCTGCAGGGGATCTCCTGGTGGCGGGATAGATCCAGGGCTATCCTGTGCAATGGGCTCCCATGCATGTCAGCAAGTCAGATCTTGGAGGAGCAAGAGCTCCAGCGGGGTTCTGCAGGTGGTGGGATAACCCTGGGCCTATCCCGAACTCTTGCTCCTGCACAGGTCGTTGAGGAGGACCTGGGCTGTGTATGAGCTCCAGAACATGTCTTCCTGTTGGCAGAGGCGATCCTGGGTGGATGCTAAGCTCCAGCCAGTGTATCCTGTTGGCGGGATGAACTTGGGCCTAACCTGTGCCGAGGCTCCCTTGCAAATCTGCATGGTCAATCTGGGCAGAGACTGAGCTCCTGCTGGGGTCTGCAGGTAGCGTGAAAGACCAGGGCTTACCCTGTGCTCCTGATCTGGGCCCCAGCAGGTGTCTGTCTGTGGCCAGAGGAGATCCTGGGCCATGCCTGAGATCTGGAGAGAGTTCCAGTGGGTGAAGGCATTCCTGAGCTCCAGCATGGCTGGCTGGTGGGTGCAGGTTGTCCAGACCAAACCTGAGCTCTGGTGGAGGTCTCACAGAGGTTTTATGGACCCGGGCTACCCTATCCCCTGGCTCTTGGGCATGTTGGCAATGTAGATCTAGGCAGAACCATAGATCCAGCAGGGGTTAGTTGGTGGAGGAATGGACCCTGTGTTACCCTGGCCACCATCTCCTGTGCAGGATGGCAAGGCGGACCTGTGTGAGACCTATGGCTACAAATTTCCTGGAAAAAAAACAGGAGAAAAGAAACCTTCATTGTCCAGTCATTCTCATTAGTCTTGATTTCTTTCTCTTCTTCCTTCCTTCCTTCCTTCCTTCCTTCCTTCCTTCCTTCCTTCCTTCCATCTTTTCTCTCTTTCTGTTTCTTTCTCTCTCTCTCTTTCTATCTTTCTTGATACAACATCTATAGCACAGACAACAAAAGCAAGAATAGATAATGGACAACATCTGCCCATACTACAGAAGGGGACAAAAATCAGCGCAGGAGATAACCTGTAGATGTGAGAAAACACTTGAATCTGAATTTCCAAAATATATAAGAATGTCCTAGAGTTTAATGGGAAAAATGTTACCAATCCAGTGAAACTATGGCCCAAGAGCTGAGAGAGACATCTCTGGAAGGAGGGCTGTCTGTTTATGATTGTAAGCCACCCCCAGGAAAGGCATGGGTGTGAGCAATGCAATGGTGCCTAATGACTTTCCCCAGGGACCTGAGGTCTGATCCCTAGCCAATGGGGACCTTGATTACAATGATCAATTTCATGGTAAAATTTAAAAATTTGCCACAACAACTATACATAGGTTATTTGAGTTGGAATTCTTGGGTTAAAGGAAAGTGTGCACTTCAAATTTTGGTATATATTTTAAACTTCTCTGCAGAAGGGTTATGACAATTTTTCATTGCAATTATCAGAGCATGACAATTCCATTTTCCAACACTGTCAACATTAGTTTTTCTCATTCTCTTTGTTCTTTTTATGTGATATGCACACACACAAATGTACTTTATATATTCTTTGGATTACCATATTGACATGAAATGCCATCTCAAGTGTATGGTATGTGATATTTTATAAACAGCCTACATTTGTCTTTTCCCATTTTTATTAAGGTGTTTGTTTCTTTTTCTTGAATTTTACGAGCTCCATATATGATTAACCTCTAGTGAGCTGTTCGGAAACCCAAAGGAACATCATCAAAATACTGTTTTCTACCAACTGGGAACAATTTTGCCTCATGTAGAGAGCCCTTTGCCAGCTTGGGAATTCTGGTTCTATTTCCAAATTTCAGATGTGAAATCAAATTTTTCAGATGGAGTATTCTGGTGAATATGATTGATATTGGTGAAAGTCAGGGAAGAAATCTTCAATATTTTACAATCATGTTTAATTTTTACATGGATAACATTTAGGTCACCCAAATCAGGCTTAGGTAATATAAGTAAGTCTCTTGCAATGAAGAATAGAGTCAATCCATGAAGTCCTACTGAAAGTAAATGTGAATAAAATCAAGAATATGAATGAGCTAGTTTTCTTTCTTTTTCCTTCCTTCCTTTATTTATTTATTGTTTTGGCTATTTATTTATTCATCAGCTCCTGGGGGGTTTCCCCTGGTGGGATTGATCCATACCTAATTAGGGTTCTGGCAGCCATGCAGATCCATGAGGAGGATCTGGCCTTACCTGAGCTCCCCTGGGAGTCTGCTGATTGGTGCATATAGTCCTGGGCCCTGCCTGAGTTCTGGAAGTGTCTGCCAGTGGACTGAGATATCCTGGGATGAGCCTCAAATCTGGTGAGGGTCTTCTGGACTCAGGCCTACCCTAGGTAAGGACACCCATGCGGTTGCAATAGGCTGATCTGGACAGAGCCTGAGCTCCAGAAGAGGTCATCCAGTGGCGGGATGTTCCTAGGCTTACCCTGAGCATGAGCTCAGGAGAGTTTGGCCAGGCAGATCAGACCTAGGCATAAGCTCCTGCAGTGGTTGGCTGGTGGGGGAATGGACCTGTGGCCATTCTGTGCCCAGGATTCCACTGCAGGTCGTTCTCACAGATCTGGGGTGATCCTGAGCTCCCAAAGATGTCTGGCAATGAGTGGAGGAAGTCCCGGGCTGAGCCTAAGAACCACGGATGTCAGGTGGTAGCAGGTAGAACCAGGGCTTTCCCTGGGGCCTGGCTCCTGGGCAGAGCTTGAGGTCCAGGTGAGGTGTGCAGGTGGTGGGATGGAACCAGTCCTACACTTGCCAAGGTTCCCGTGCAGGTCAGTGAGGCAATCCTGAGCCAAGCCTAAGCTCCACCTGCTATCTAGCAGTGGAGAAATGATCTCAGTCCTACTACTGGACTCCCACAGGTGTACTAGGATAATCTGGGCTGAGCCCAAGCTCCAACTGTAGTCAGCAAGTGAGCAGAGGCAGTTCTGGCCCAGGCCTGAGTCTGGTGTGCATCTGACCATAGATAGAGGTGGTATTGGGCTGAGTCTAAGCTCCAGCGGGGATCAGACACTGGTGGGATGGCACTATGTCTATCCATGTGTGGGCTCCCAAGTAGGTGGACTAGGCTGATCGGAGAAGAACCAGAGTCCAGAAAGTGTCTGCCTTTGGGGTGAGGCTGTAGAGCTTGTGGCCTGAGCTCTACCAGGGGCCTACTTGTGGCAGTTGATCCCAGGCCTACCTTGGACCAGGCTCCCACACCTGTCAGCACTGTTGATCTGGGTGGGGTTGAACTTGGGTGACTGATTGTCAGTGGGTAGAGTCATTCATGAGCAGAGCCTGAGCTTTGGTGCCAGTCTCATGATGACTGGATCGACTTGGACTACCCTGGGCTCTGGCTTTGTCTCCTGCCAGGACACTGAGTTGGATCTGGTTAAAGCTGGAGCTCTGGTGGGATTCTGCAGGTGGCGGGATGGAACTGGGCCTCCCCTTGCACAGGATCCTGCGCAGGTCAGCAAGGCCAATCTTGGCCATGTTTGAGCTCTGCCTGTGGGCAGAGACGGTCCTGTGTCTGGCCTTAGGGCTGCTTGGGGCCTGCTTGTGGCAGTTGGTCCAAGGCCTAACTTGGGGCAGGCTTGCTTGCCTGTCAGAGGGAGATCTGGACTGGGGCTGAACTTTGGTGACTGACTGACAGTGGACAGTCATTTCTGGGAGGAGCCTGAGCTCAGGTACCAGTCTGAAGGTGACTTGATGGACTTGGGCTACCCTAGGCTCTGCCTCTGTCTCCTACCATGTTGTCGAGTTGGATCTGGGCAGAGCTGGAGCTCTGGTGGGGGTCTGCAGCTGTCAGGATGGAGCTCAGCCTCCCCTTGCCTGGGCTCTTGTGCAGGTCAGCAAGGAAAATATGGGCCATTTATGAGCAGCAGGGGACTGCATGAGGGTGGTGATGGTCCTGGGCCAAGCCTGAGCTCCAGCAGGGCTCAGACAGTAGAGGAATGGAACATTCCTAACCTTTCCCTGGCTCTGCTGCAGATGCTCCAGCTAGACCTGGGCTGGGAATGAGCTCTGGAGAGTGTCTTGCCTGTGGGCAGAGTCGGTCCTGGGCCAAGCCTGAGCAGAGGTGGAGGTCTGGTGGTGGCCATATGTTCCCAGTGTTACCCTGTGCCAGGGCTCCTGTGCACATCTGCAAGGGTTAACTGGTTGGATGCTGAGATACAGCAGGGTGTCAGCTGTTGGCAGGAGGGAACAGGATCTACCCTGTCGGGACTTCTCAGTGGATCAGCAAGGTGGATTGGGGCACAGATGAGCTCTGGCAGAGGTGGGCCTTTGGGCAGAGTCTTGTTTCTGGCCTGAGCTCTGCTCAGAGCCTGCTTGTGGCAGTTGGGTCCAGGCCTACCTTGGGCCAGGTTCCTGCACCTGTCAGCAAGGCTGATCTGGGTGGCTGCCAAAATGAGTTTTGGTAGGGTAGGCCTTTGGGCAGAAACTGCTAGTCTCATGGTTACTGGATTGCCTTGGGCTACCCTGGGCTAGGACTTCATCTCCTGCCATATCATGGAGTTGGATCTGGGTAGAGCTGGAGGTCTGATGGGGTTTTGCATGTGGCGAGATGACATTGGGCCTATCTTTGCCTCTGCCTTCAAGCAGGTCAGCGGGGCCAATCTTGGCCGAATTTGAGCTCCACTTGTTGATCGGAGGTGGTCCCGTGTCTGGCCTGAGCTCTTCTTGGGGCCTGCTTATTTCAGCTGGTACCAGGTCTACCTTGGACTAGGCTCCCGTGCCTGTCAGTGAGGCTGATCTTGGTTGGGGCTGAAGTTCTGCAGCTGTCTGTCAGTGGGCAGAGTCGGTCCTGGGCAGAGCCCGAATTCCAATGCAAGCCTCTTGATGACTGGAAGGACAGGGCAACCCTGGACTCTGGTTTTGTCCTGCCAGGTCTTTGAGTTGGATCTGGGCAGAGCTGGAGCTCTGGTGGGGTTCTGCAGGTGGCGGGTTGCAACAGGGCCTCCCCTTGCCTGGGCTCCTGTGCAGGGTAGTGAGGCTGATCTGGGACTTGTATATGCTCTGGCAGGGTTCTGCCTGTGGCAGAGTCAGTCCCGTGCCGAGCCTGAGCTCTGGTGGTGGTGTGGCGTTGGACATATGCTCCCAGGGCTACCCTCTTCCTGGGCTCCTGTGCCCATCTACAAGGCTAATCTGGTGGGTGCCTGAGATACAGCAGGGGTCTGCTGGTGGTGGGATAGACCAGGGCCTATTCTGGGCTTCAGCTACCACTCAGGTCGTCGAGGCTGAAATGGGCCAGGATTGGCCACCAGAGAGTGTTTGTTGGTGGGCAGTCTGTCCTGGTCCAAACCTGAGCTCTGGAGGTAGCTGCTGGAGGGTGGAGGCAGTCCTGAGCAGAACCTGAACTTTGGTGCCAGTCTCAAGATGAGTGGATGGACTAGGGCTACCCTGGGCCCCGTCTCCTGCACAGGTCCTCACGGTGACTCTGGACTGGATCTGAGCTCCTGCAGTGGTCTGCTGGTGGGCAGAGGCAGTCATGGCCCGAGGCTCAGCTCTGGGGAGGGTCAGCCAGTGTTGGGATGGACCTGGACCTACCCTTTCCTGGGCTCCATGCAGGTTTGTGAGGCTGATCTGGGCAGAGCCTGAGTTCCAACAGGTGTCTGCCAGTGTGGGGACGTGGTCCTGGGCCAGACTTGAGCTCGGTGCAGGTCTCCCAGTTGAGGGATGGACACTGGCCTACCCTGTGTCTGGCCTCCTGCCCAGGTCAGCGGGGGCAGATCTGGACTGTACATGAGCTCTGGTTGGTGTCTGCAGGTGAGTAGAAGCATTCTGGGCTGGGCCTGAGCATCCCACTGCAGCTCCAGTGCATCTGGGAAGGGCCTGAGCTCCGGTGGGTATCTCTGGACCTTTATTTTATTCATTTGTTCATCGAAGGTACTGAGAGTCAAACCCAGTGCCTCACACGTGGGAGACAAAGGTTCTATCACTGAGTCACAGCCTCAGCCCTATTTGCTTCTTGTTGACCTTTAATCATACCATCTTTTTGTTCTATATCATTTTTTTCATGCATGAATTTGAATTTTAATAGATAGCTATTATTTGATATCACCAGCAATGCTTCCCAAGCTGGCCCCAAATCAGACCTTGATCCTCAGCAGGATTACATCCCACACATCCACGTCGCCTCTGGCATAGGTGCGAAAGAGAGATAACTAAGACATGGTCCATGACTCTCAAGTTTTGGGAAAAAATGCTTTGAAGAGGTAAAGGGTAAGGCGACACTTGACAGAGATCTGCAGAATTCAGAGCAGGTATGTTTTTGAATAAGATTTATGTATTGATAGTTTGTTTATTTCCTTTTTGCTGACGTTGATTTATCTGTAATTTGTTTTTCATTTTTCTTTTTGGAACAGGGATCAAACCCATGGCTTTGGGAATGAGAGGCAAGCACTTTGCGGCTTTGCCATTGATCGCTTCCCAGGCCATTCATTCATTATCAGCGTGGGAATTTGGGGCTGATTCTATGAATGAATCTACTATGAATATTAAAAAGAGACTGACCAATGGCATTAGTATGTGTCCAACCCAATTAGCATAAGTTTGGACCAATAGCATTGGTACTTTTTTCAAGTCCTAATTAGCATAAGTTTGGACCAATAGCATTGGACCAAGTGCTATATAAACCCCTTGGAGGCTGTTCTGCGGCAGAGAAGCTGCGGAGGCCATCCAGATCGCCGTCGTCGAGTTTCGCCGGGAGTTCCACCGTGCTTCGCCGGAGCTTCGCCGGAGCTTCGCCGGAGCTTCGCCGGAGCTTCGCCGGAGCTTCGCCGGGAGTTCCACCGTGCTTCGCCGGAGCTTCGCCGAGAGTTCCACCGTGCTTCGCCGGAGCTTCGCCGGAGCTTCGCCGGAGCTTCGCCGGGAGTTCCACCGTGCTTCGCCGGAGCTTCGCCGGAGCTTCGCCGGAGCTTCGGCGGGAGTTTCGCCGGGAATTCCACCGTGCTTCGCCGGAGCTTCGCCGGGAGTTCCACCGTGCTTCGCCGGAGCTTCGCCGGAGCTTCGCCGGGAGTTCCGCCGGGAGTTCCGCCGGGAGTTCCAGCCTGCTTTGTTTCCCGGAGATGGTTCCTCGACTTCGTAGAGACTGCCGAAAGAAGAAGAAATGGTTGAGGATCTGCTGGGGTCTGCTGCAGCCCTGGATGGAATGGCCCGCCATGAAGAGCTAGGACTCCTCTCTGCTGCAGAGGCCTCCCTGCCCCTCGCGGGCAGCCCCCTACCTGCCAGCAGAAGCCATGGAGTTTCGTCCTTGAACTTCGCTTTCAAAGGTATTGTTATGTTTCAGATAATTAGTCTAAATATTGAGATTTGTTAATTTTAATTTCTAATAGTGAAAATTATGGGATTTATAAAGAAGAGAAGATTATTTCCCACAGTTCTGGAGGTAAGAAGCCAGAAAACGTGTGTCCCAATAGTTGTGTCATCATTTGGCAGAAAAGTGGGAGAGACTATACCCACTCTTAAAAGCCCTTTTTCTTTCCATTCATTTGATGTTGATTTGCGTGTTATTAAAATGTTTAAAGGAACCGAGGGAATGTTTCATTTTATTAATTTTCACTTATTGGTTTTTTTAGTTATAAAATCCGTTTTTAAAATTTTTTAAGTTGTTAATGGACTGTTTATTTTATTTTATTTATATGCGGTACTGAGAATTAAACCCAGTTCCTCAACATACCAGGCAAGTGCTCTACCACTGAGCCACAACCCTGGCCCATAAAACTCATTTTGATGTAGTCCATATTTGTATAATTATACTTTATCTTTTTAGAGTTGCATTCTTAGGATGTACATGGCGGTGGGATTCACTGTGTTGTTTCCACGTATATACATGGTAAAGCTGTGTCAGAGTCTTTCCACTGTCTTTCCTTTGCTTATGGCCTTTCCTTTCCCGCCATTCCCCATCGTCTAATCTACTGTACTTCTGTTCCTATCACCCCTCCTGTTGTGAGTTAGCTTCCACATATCAGAGAAAACCTTTGTCCTTTGTTTTTTGTAAACTGCTTTAGCTTCATTAGCATGATTGTCTCCAGGTGAATCCATTTATGGGCAGATACTATAGTCATATATTTTTCTGCAAATTGGTATGTTTTCTTTAATCAACTTTTAAAAAAAGTTGTTCTAATTCTACATGACAATGGAATGCACTTTGACATATCATACATAAATGTAGTATTATTTCTCAAGTTTCTGGTTGTGCAGGATGTAGCATCATACTACTCATGTATTTGTATATGTACTTTGGATGATAATGTCTGATTCATTCTACTATCCATTCTACCCAATATACTCCTTCCCCTCTCTTCACTCCTCTATGCAATCTAAAGCAACTGTATACTTTCCTACTCCCCCACCTTCTCATACTCTGATTAGCATAAGCATATCAGGGAAAACTTTCAACCTTTTGTTTTTTGCGATGGGCTTATCATTTAGCATGATAAGCTCCATCCATTTACCAGCAAATGTCAAAATTTCATTCTTCTTTTAAGGCTGGGTTGTATTCCATCATATATGTGTGTGTGTGTGTTTGTGTGTGTGTGTATATATAATACACACACACACACACGTATATCTATACTCATACACACCACATTTTCTTTATTCATTTATCTGTTGAAAGGCACCTAGGTTAGTTCCATAGTTTAGCTGTTATGAGTTGAGCTGCTGTAAACATAAGGTGGCTGTGTCATTGTAATATGTTGATTTTAAGTCGTTTGTGTATAAAATGAGGAAAGGGGTAGCTGTGTCAGATATTGGTTCCATTCCACGTTTTCTGAGGAACCTCCATAGTGCTTTCCATAATAGTTGCACCAATTTGCAGTCTCAGAAGCAATGTGTGCATGCACCTTTTCCCCACATTCTCGCCAACATTTATTGTTATTTGATGATTGCATTCTGGATAATCATGTTTGTGACTGGGGTGAGATGAAATCTTTGAGTAGTTTTGATTTGCTTTCCTCTAACGGCTAAACGTTGAACATTTTTTTCATGTATTTGTTGCTTCTTCTGTGAAGTGTCTGTTCAGGTCCTTAGCCCATTTATTGATTTGGTTATTTGTTTTTTTTTTTTTTTTTTTTTTTTTTTTGGTGTTAAGTGTTTTGAGTTCTGCATATATCCTAGGGATTAATGCTCTGAGGTGCATGTGAGAAAGATTTTCTCCCATTCTGTAGACTCTCTTTTCACATTATTGATTGTTTCCTTTGCTGAGAATATGCTTTCTAGTTTGAATCTATCCTGTTCATTAATTCTTGAATTTACTTCTTGGATTGTAGGAGTCTCCTTAAGGAAGTCAGGTCTTAGGCTGTCATAGTCAAGATGTGAGCCTACTTTTGCTTCTGTTAGGCACAGGTTGTCTTCTGTTCTACTGCCTAAGTTTTGATCCATTTTCAATTGAGTTTTGTGAAGAGTGAGAGAGAGGGCTTTACTTTCTTTTTGTTTTATGTGGCTTTGCAATTTTCCCTGCACCACTTGTTGAATAGACTTTTTAAATTTATTGTATGTTTTTGGTGCCTTTGTCTAGTATGATATAATGGTATTTTGTGAGTTTGTCTCTGTGTCTTCTATTCTGTACCGTTCATTGGTCTCTGTTGTTTTGGTGCCAATGCAATGCTGTTTTTGTTACCATGGCTCTGTAGTACAGTTTAAGCTATACTATTATGATGTGTCTTACTTCACTCTTCTTGCTTAGTATTGCTTTGGCTATTCTGCATCTCTTATTTTTCCACATGATTTTCATGGTTGCTTTTTCTAGTTCTGTGAAGAATTGTCTTTGGGATTTTGGAATTGAATTAAAATTTATGATCAAGCACAAATTAGTTAAAACTGTGAAAAAGAATCCCAGCTCACCATGGACATGACAGCTGTCTGGTCACTGGTATCTGTTGAGCCAGCTACTATCTCCTGCACACTGGGTGGTGGATAAGCTGAGGTTACTTGTTGCATTTCGGTGTTAATGGTGTCTTAGAGTTGAGTCTACTCTGCATGTTGGTGCTGAGGTCTAGATTCAGGCACACTTTTGCCACCACACAACCTGGGATACTTTTCTGGGTTTTTTAAACTTAATTGTGTCTGAAAATTTCTTTGGGTCCTTTAACCACTTTGCTTGATAATTTTGTTCCTTCCACTCATTCATTTAACAAAAAATTCACTGGGAACGTAGCACATTTTATCACCCAGCTCAGGGGTCTCACATTCCTAGGAGGGAGGCAGACCACAGAAGGACACACTAGGTTCTTTGCAAGGCCCTTTGGTGGTGAGAGCATGTTGGGATACCATGTTTACCAAAGCCATGGTCCAAGAGGGGAATTGATCTTTCAGGAGAAAAACACAAAATGTGGCTGGCAGCAAAAAGAAATTGAGGTACTGAATCCAGGTAAACTGCACACGTGGATTGAAAGCTTGGCCAGCAGACAGGATCAGAGCTGTGTGCTGTCTGACCACAGGATTGAGGGCCACACGGAGGAGGGCCAGGCCTTGTGACCACTAGGCTGAGGGCCTGGCTGGAGGCTGCCCGGCTCACTCTCCACTCTCCTGCAGTGGCAGGGCCTCCCTTTCCCAGTGGTGATCCTCAGGTGGACTCCACAGGTGAAGAGGGCAGTAGTCAGAGGCAGAGCCACTGTATTCTGCAGCTCCACCATTAGGGGATGGGCTCTGTAGAAGTAGGAAGGTTTTTTGAAGAGAAGGATTAACCTGAGCCTGTAAGCTTAGGAAAGTTTTGGGTGCTGTCAGTCTCCCTGACTGTGGTCAAGCCAATAATGATAGAAACCTGTTGTAGAGTGTCCACTGGCCTCCTCCATCTGGTAGTAAACAGCATCCTTTTGGAAAAGAGGACACAGCTGAAAGGGAATGCTGCCTGTTGTGGTATACATGAGGTTGTCGGAGGGCTGGGGCCAACGTAGCTCCCTTATTCTTGCTGTCGCCTGGAGGATCCAGAGGGGAGTTTCACTTTAAGAAATGGAAACCTTTTTTTTTCTTTAATTGATTTTATTTTTTTAAATACGTGATGGCAGAATGCATTATAATTCATATTACACATAGCACAATTCTTCATATCTTTTTATATAGAGTATGTTCACGCCATTTCATGTCTTTTATAAATGTACTTTCTTCATTAAGAATCTTATTACACATATATACCTCAGTTTTTCATAACTCTGGTTGTATATAAAGTAGTTTGACACCCAATTCGTGTCTTCATACTTGTGCTTTGGATAATCATGTCCATCACATTCCACCATTCTTGCTAATTCCCTGCCTCCTCCCTTTTACTCCAAACCTTCTTCCCTACATAGAATTTATCTATTTTTCCCATGCTCCTCCTCCTCCCTATCCCAGCCAGTATGAGTCAGCCTCCTTATATCAGAGAAAACATTCGGCATTTGTTTTTTGGGGGGATTGGCTAACTTCACTTAGCATTATCTTCTCTAATGCTATCCATTTACCTGCAAATGCCATGATTTTTCTCTGAGTAAAATTCATTTTTGTATGTATGCCACAATTTTTTATCCATTCATCTCCTGAAGGGCATCTAGGTTGGCTCCACAGTTTAGCTATTGTGAATTGTACTAGTATCAACATTAATGTCACTGTGTCCCTAGAGTATGATGTTTTTAAGTCCTTTGGGTGTAGTACGAGGAGAGGGATAGCTGGGTCAAATGGTGGTTCTATTCCCAGATTTCCAAGGAATCTCCATACTGCTTTCCATATTGGCTGCACCAATTTGCAGTCCCACCAGCAAGTATGTGTGTGCCTTTTCCCCCACATTCTCGCCAACACTTTTTGTTGTTTGTCTTCATAATAGCTGCCATTCTGACTGGACTGAGATGATATCTTAGAGTAGTTTTGATTTGTAATTCTCTAATTGATAGAGATGATGAACATTTTTTCATATATTTGTTGATTGATTTATATTCTCTTCTGAGAAGTGTTCGTTCAGGTCCTTGGCCCATTTGTTGATTGGGTTATTTGTTGTTGGTTTTTTTTTTTTTTTTTTTTTTGGTGTTTAGCTTTTTGAGCTCTTTATATACCCTAGAGATTAGTGCTCTATCTGATGTGTGAGGGGTAAAAATTTGCTCCCAGGATGTAGGCTTTCTATTTACCTCACAGATTGTTTCTTTTGCTGAGAAGAAACGTTTTAGTTTGATTTCATCCTGTTTATTGATTCTTGGTTTTAATTCTTGTGCTATAGGAGTCTTAATAAGGAAGTTGGGGCCTAATCTCACATGATGAAGATTTGGGCCTCCCTTTTCTTCTATTAGATGCAGAGTCTCTGGGTTAGGTCCTTGATCCACTTTGAATTGAGTTTTGTGCATTGTGAGAGATAGGGGTTTAATTTCATTTTGTTGCATATGGATTTCTAGTTTTTCTAGCACCATTTGTTGAAGAGGCTATCTTTTCTCCAATGCATGTTTTTGGCACCTTTTTCTAAGATAAGATAATTGTAGTTTTGTGGGTTAGTCTCTGTGTCCTCTATTTTGTACCTTGGTCTAACAGTCTATTTTGGTGCCAAAACCATGCTGCTTTTGTTACTATTGCTCTGTAGTATAGTTTAAGGTCTGGTATAGTGAAGCCAACCTGCTTCACTCTTCCTGCTAAAGATTGCTTTAGCTATTCTGGGTCTCTTATTTTTCCAGATGAATTTCATAATTGCTTTTTCTATTTCCGTGAGGAATGCCATTGGGATTTTGATCGGAATTGTATTAAGTCTGTATAGTGCTTTTGGTAGTATAGTCATTTTGATAATGTTAATTCTGCCTATCCAAGAGCAAGGTAGATCTTTCTTCTTTGATTTCTTTCTTTAGGGTCCTTTCATTTACACTGTATAGATCTGTCACCTCTTTTGTTGATTTCCAATTATCTTTTTTTTTTTTTAGGTTATTGCAAATGGGGTAGTAGTCCTCATCTCCTTCTCAGAGAATTTGTCATTGATATACAGAAATACCTTTGATTTAGGGTATTGATTTTATATCCTGCTACTTCGTATCATCATCAAATAGTGCTAATTTAAGTTCTTCTTTTCCTATACATATCCCTTTAGTTTCTTTTGTCTAATTGCTCTGGCCAGTCTTTCAAAAACTATGTTGAAGTTCAACTCCTACCCTCTCACAGAGATTGTGACCCTATAATTCTCAATGATTGCACTTCAAATGGATAGCTCTCAGGTCATTGAGACACACATTGCTGGTTTGCAAAAAAGGCAGAGATTGGGAGATGATTTATGTATCAAAGGAACTGAGAATGAGATTGCAATTTTAAATTTGTAAAAATTAATGTTTTAAAATAAAAAGACATTCAACAGAATACAATAAGGAAAAAAACTGAAATTGATCAAGAGGAGGAAACTACTGTTGAGGCCAAATTGGTCATAAATATCTCTTCAATTCTAAATTTCTCTCACATATTTTAATGCATTTAATTATTATTTATTTATACTCAATACCAATCATGATTTAGGATTAAGACTAAATATTAGATATTTTTATAAATAAAAATATATTTTTGAATGGCAATTTAGCAATGAATATCAATAACCTTAAAATAGAAGTGTGATATAATCCAGTGGTTTTATTTCTAGGTGTATATTCTGTACAAAGAAATAATAAACAGGGCACACACAGGTATATGTATATATTTAGCATTATTTATGAGTGTTAAATAATAAACAATGTCCAACACTAAGATGGGTTAATTTAAGGACTACTCTGTAGCTGTTAATATTAAACTCTGAAAAATATTTTCTAGATTTTCTCTAACCCTGTCATTATTGAACATACAGGAATACAAAATAGGTATAAGGTTAATTAATAGCCATGGGACACAATAGCCCTTCATTATCAACAGGCTCCATGCCAGTCACTTATATAGCTTATTTCATTCAATTTCTTCAACAAGTATGTGTGGTGGTGTATATTGTTATTGTTACCATATTCTACAGAAATTGAAACTTGTGGATAGGTGAGTATTTTGCACAAGTCACACTGCTAATAAATAGTATACCCAGTTTTCATTTACATGTCTACTCATTTTAATAACAGTATATGTGGGCTACATTTCAGTTATAACTGATGAAGGATTAAACATTTCAAGAAATATTTGCAAAAATTAAATTGCTTGAAGAGATTTTAATGTTGGATATTCAAATGTCAAATTGGATTGTGATGCTAGACACAGGCAAACTCATTTCCTATGATTATATAACTTGTTTCCAGTGGCCCATCCATAGTATTGGCATTGAAATTTTATTTATGCACAGTGTTAGCACTCTAAATATGTTTTATTTACCAAACTATATTTAAACTCAGAATAAATATTAAAATTTCCATTACTTTAAATTCAATGTTACACTCAATCAGGCAGAGATATTTGGGGATTTGTGTTGTTCGGGCATTTTTATATTATGGGATGATGTATAAGTAGAATGTATTCAGTGTTGAGAACTACGAATACTCATTTGGTATAATTTGCTACCAACTAGTATTCTACTCTTTTGTTCACTTGTTCCAAATGAAAGTTAAGGAACCTTACAATGATAAGTAAAATATAGCAAGAAAATATGAGTTAAAATATGTAACAATTAGGCAAACATATATTATGGAGCTAAGCACGAAGCTAATTCAAATTTAATGTTTAAAACACCTGCATTTATAGTAGAATATATACTTGTTATGCACGTCCCATTTTGGGTAATTAGTAGCCAAGGAATGAGATATTCTGATCAATTATTTAATTATTTAATTATTCTGTCAATATTTGACAGTCTTCAAAGAGTGAAACAGAATTGGTATTCAATAGAAGCACAACTATTTCCTACACAGGTCAGACACAGTTTTCTGGAGGGTCCTCATTAAGCCTTTATTATTTGTTAAAATGGGCACTGACCTGAACTTTAATTATTTATTTATTTATTCCAAGAATTAAAGCCAGGGGTGGTTAACCATTGAGCCATATCCACAGCCCTTGTTTTTTTAAAATATGTTTTATTTAGAGACAGGGTTCTAGAAGTTGCTTAGGACCTTGCTAAGTTGATGAAGCTGGCTTTGAACTCAAAATCCTCCTGCTTTGGCCCCTGAGCTGCTGGGATTACAGCATGTGTCACCACCCCCAGCCTGAACATTATTTTTACTATTTAAAAAAATTTCACTTTATTTCCCCTTCAATACAGGGACATAGAACAAAAATAGCAACAACAAAAGGATGAGTTTTTCTCTAAGTCTGTGCTCCTGGATCTTAAATGTACCTGCAAGTTATTCATTTGAGTATCTTAAAATATAAATCCCATTTTGAAGATCTGGAGTGGGGTCAGATTACCTCAGTTAGAAAACATCTCCTTGGTGATGCTGATGCTGCTCGTCTATACTTTGAGTAGCAAGGCCCTAGTCTGGGAACCAATTTAATATGATGTATATCTTCTGTGGATCTAGCTTAATCCACATTTTACAATATCCAGAAGAGCGGATAGTTTGAGTATTTCCCAAGTGATCTTTCCTAATTACTATTGTCTCATCTGAGTATTTGATAGATCTTGGCTAGCTGTGATTTTGAATTTTTTCTCTCTGACAAGAGTCTGACATATGGCTTTTGTCAGGTAATTCCCTTTAGCCTTGATAAAGTGTAAACCTGAGGTTGACATGCTCTTGTGAAAAATGAGAACTCTAACAGAGCCTGAATAGAAAGCCATCCCACTTATGCTCAGACTTAAACCAAGGAGTACCACGGGTGGAACAAAGATTTTTCTGACAAATGTAAAAACCCAGTTTGAAGAGCAATTTGGTGAAGTGATTCCACTCCTGGATATGAATCCTGGTAAAACACTCCTACACATATACAGGAAAATTAAAAGTACGTTAACTGCAATATATGTTTAAAAGTAAAAATTGGAAAACCTCAGAAGTCCGTCAGAAGGGATACAAATAAATTGTATTTTTCCCCTCAATGACAAGCTACAGCTGTGAAGTGAATGGGTTATAACTTTATGAAACAAAATGCATATACCTTAAAATATAATGGTCAATTGAAGAAGGTTATTACAAATAATTACAAATATATTATGCCATTTTTGAAACAATTAAGGGATTTTATATGTATACATGTATGTAGTTGTTTTAAAGCATGAACTTGAAACCACAAGTGGATTCTAGAGCTTACCTCTGAGGTCAAAGGGAACATGTGAGAAGGAAAGGAGTACCAGGAGAGGAATATATATATATATATCTCCCCACAACTTAGTGATATTTAATTTCTTAAAATCTCTGAAACAAGTATGATGACACCTGTAGTAGGTACTGGCATCTACAACGGCTCCCAATGATTCCCATCTCCTGGCATTTATAATATAATGTCTCCCTGCTCTCAGAACCCTACTGTTAACTTGCTTCTGGAGAAGAGATTCTGACAAAAATAATGGGATATAACTTTCAATGTGGGGCTGCAAAAGATCCTGGCTTCTGTCTTATTCACCTTCCTTAGTCTCTGGCTTGCTCTTGCTAATGGAAGTCAGCTAATGTTGGCAGAAGTTTCCACTGAGAATGGCCTCTGGACAGTCCATGAGTAATTGAGGCACTCAGTCCCACAATCCTCAGGAACTGAACCCAACCAATTATCACATGAGGGAGTTCACAGTTGGATCTGTGAAGCTATTCCAATCTTGATGTGAAGCTATGGTCCCACTTCACCAAAGGCACACATTCATACGACCTGGTTAAACTATACCTGTTTTCTTGACCCTTGGAGATAGATGATAAACATACAGTTTTTTGTTGTTGTTTTTATGGGTATCCCTCCTGTTAATCTTACCATATCTCTACATTTTCTACAGAGAATTCTTTTCACAATTTCATATTTCCAAAGTTTCTTTCATCCATTTCATCTGTTTTCATTTTCTATGTCATCTTGTGATCATCCCCACAGCTTGGTATATTTTTCTAGGCAGAAAATCCCTATATTCAGCCAAGATTTATTCATTCAGGTCTTCATTATATATTCTCCTTAATATTCTATACAAAACCCGCTTTTTAGTTCTATTTATTACATTAATAGATGCCGAGAAAACAAAGGCACTTTGAGTGGAAAAGAGAAAAAATCAAATCTTCCTACTATTTTACTTAATAGTTTATTTTAAAAGTTTTATGATTTATTCATTCTATTCAAAATTGTAAAATATTTAAGATATAAAAGAAATTTCATGAAAATCTCAGAATGATATATTAGTTTTATTAAATTTTAATATTTTGCCAAATTTGCTTTAGTATTTTTTTTTACATATAATTTAAATTGAAAGCTCCTGAAAGCTTTGTTCAGATCATGTCTCCGCTTTTAGTCTTTTAGGAACCATTATATGAGTTTTGTTACTCACCTGAATGTAATATCATTACCATTCTGATTTAAATCTATAAAATACATGTACTTACCAATAATGTAAATTTTATTCAGTATGTCAGTCATGATCTACCTTTTCTGGATAAATATTATATCCCTGATGTTCATCTATCTTGATATTTGCAGTTCTGAGTTACTTTTATACCCTATAAGGCACATCACTGTATGACTACTATAATAAATATTTCTTTTTGATGAGTATTTAGATTGTTTTTAATTTTCAGTTGTTGGAACATCAAATGAATGTTCTTTTGCATTTTTTGTTGACAACTAAGCTATACACATTTTAGAAGTGCTATTTTTATATTAAACTATATGTATAATTACAACTCTTTTTAATATTGTTATATTGCTTTACATATTTCTGCAAGAATGTTCCCACTTCTCTATGTTGTTAACAAGCCATAATATTTTTTCCCAATCCTTCAAATATTATGTTGTTTTTTGGTTTTATTTTACATTTCCTTGATTAGTAAGGTTAAAATTATATTAGGTACATATCAAACATTCTGCTTCTCTCTTCTGTGTATTGCTTATTCATATATATTGTTTTTCCTATTAGAACATTTATCTTTTTACTATTATGTAGAAAATTTAAAAACCATTGGTAAAATTCAGTAAAATTCATTATAAATATCTTCTCTTCTCTAAGCATTTAGCTTGTCTTTTTATCATGTCAATGGATATTTTGTTCAACAGAATTTTTAATTTCCACATAATCAGAAATAGTAATATTTTCTCTTATAGTCTCTGCTTTTTGTATCTTAAGTATAAACCTTTTTTACTTTGATGTTTTATTCATTTCTTGCTTTAAATTTGGATTTTATTGTTTAGGTATTTAAATTATTTAAAGTAGTTTTGCATATAATATTAACGACAATATCATTTTTTTCTATTTTCAGAGTACTGTTTATAAACTAAGATAAAACTACTGTTTTATAAAACAACCTCTATCATGTTTTTAAACATATTTTAAATTCTTTAATAATGAAGTTTTTTAAACATATTTTGTTAGGTTTATTACTAGATTTCATCAGTTTTCTTCTCTGAGGAAACAGTAACATAGTAAACATAGTTGTTTGTAGTCTGAATCTGTTAAATCTGGTATCTAGAATCCCATGGCTCTGTTTCTGTTGCCTGATATTTTCTGTTAGCTCTTGCCCATATGGTCTTGTCCTCTATTATGTGGTAGATAGTGCATTAGAAAAAAATTACTTGTAAAAGAAAGTAGCTAGCTATGTGGTTAGGGAAGAAACAAAACCAAAGAAGAAAAAAAAAAAGAAAGATTTGTTTATAATAAGCCAGTGTCTCCACATTTTTTACTTTTTTAAGGAGAATTTTTCAATATCCCATGCCTCTTATTGGCTAGATCCAGTTTTCTATGTTTGATTCATTTTTGTTTTGGATTTTACATATTATATGCAAATTCAATTTTTTTGTACCTGAGATTGAACCCAGGAGTGCTTAACCACTGAGCCAAATCCTCAGCTAATTTTTAAATATTTTATTTACAGGCAGGGTTTTGCCAAGTTGTTAAGGATGACTTTGTAGTGGTGATCCTCCTGCCTCAGCCTCCCAAGCTTCTGGGATTACAGTGCTTGCCACCACCCAGAATAACTATTATCTTACATATTATCATCAACTATTCTTTTATTGATTATCATTTACATACTTAGAAATTTCTCAAGTATAAGGTTATTCAATAATTTTATTTTTTCAACATGTCATATTTGCATGCCTACATACTTATTACCTTTGTTTTTATTAATTTTACCTTTTAATTTAAAAAGCTGTAAAATTAATATTGAATTATATTTTCACTTTTTAGTATCTGTAGTCATGATTTCATCTCTCTGTGTTCACTTTCTTGGTGAAGCATATTCCTTAATACTGAGAATAAGACTGTCTTTGTATGTTTGAATATATTTTTATTGTGTCTTCACTCTTTTTTAAATTTATTTTAGTTGTATATAGACACAATATCTTTATTTTAAATAGTTTTGTGATGCTGAGGATCAAACCCAGTGCCTCACATGTGCTAGGCAAGTGCTATACCACTGAGGTACAACCTCTATCTATCACTTAAGAGGCCTTTGCTCTTAAGTGATAGATATTTAACAGGGTGTAAAATTTGAAGGTGACAGTTATTTTCCCTGAATACTTTAGTTATCTTCTTTAACCAAGTAAGAAGTCTGTTATGAATCTAATTATCATCCCTTTGCAAATGGACTCTCTAATGCAAGTTATTTCTTTTCTAATTCTTGGTGTTTTGCATATTTACTTTGTAGTTTCTAAAAGTAGACTTCTTTTTTATCTTCCCAGTACTTGTGCAGCAATCTGGAAGGAAAGATAACATATTTCTTTCCAAATGTGCAAAATTCTTCTTTTTCCTTTAAATACCACTTCTGTACTAAATATTTCATTTTTCCCCTTTATTAATTATTTTTAGCAGAGTGGGTGTCTGTCATGTATATGATTTTTGCATATAAGATTTATAAAATGTTCCCCTCCATATCTTTTAAGTATCTTTAAATTTCTTTAAATAATATAACTTTAACCTTTAGAAGTTTTAATACAACTTTTAATATAACTTAAAATTTCTAAGTTGTATTACATAGGAGAAATTTTAATCAGCTATATTTGATTTCAAAAATTGTTCCCAATTCATCTTTATATTACTTATTTTTTACCCTTTTTATGTTTCATAATTATAATCCACTTGGTCTTATATGCCTTTTGATATCCTAATCATATTTATTTTCATGTTTTGTTTTAGGCAGGGTTTTAAAATATATTTCATCTGGAGTAAATTTATCATTCCTATGATTTTTTGTTTTTATTAAGTTTGATTTGCAACACTAGAATTTCTTATCTACATTGGAATTATGGTTTATTTTTCATATATCTATGGGATGGACACATTTTAACTTATTTTCTTTCTCTCTTTCTCCTCTGTGCTTACCTCTTATGTTTAACCAATTTGTGGTCACTGCCACCTGGTCCCTAGTACTTCTAGATCAGAACAAGTTTAATGGCATTTCTGAAGCACCTGCCCCCACTTGAGGATACTGAAATTCAGTAACTAAGCTCAGGAACAACTTGACTTCCTTCCTAGTCAGGAAGCTTTTTCAGCCTACTTTCATCTTCCCAAGTATACACTATTTAATGTAACCGTAGCCTCATGTGTTTGGTTTTTGATATGGACACAGCCACAAAAAGCACATTGAAATCTATTATAGTTGTCATGTCAGAGGTATGCACATGATTCTGTAAGAGCATAGAAGAGGGTCATCAAATATATTACCTGTTTGTCCTGAGAACAAGACTGTGGTATAGTTGTTAAGTGTGAATATAACTTTATTTTGTCTTCACTCTTTTTTTAAAAAAATTTAGTTGTAGATGTACACAATTCCTTTATTCTATTTATTTTTATGAGGTACTGAGGATTGAACCGAGTGCCTCACATGTGCTAGGCAAGTTCTATACCACTGAGCTACAACCTTGATCCCTTGCCTTCACTCTTAAGTGATAGATATTTAACAGGGTGTAAAATTTGAAGTTGACAGTTATTTTACCTGAAAATATTTTCTCTCAGGAGAAACTACACTGAGAAAATGATAGTGGATCTAAAATATTAGATATAGAAGTACATTCCAGATAGAACCAATAATATGTTCAAAGACATAGTGCCCAGCAAGAACACAATTCCTTATATTTAGGGAACTGTCCAAAATGTGCTTGTAGCAAAGTGTTAATGACTGTCATGAAAATATAGAGTTATACTCATTAAAGAGTATAACATTTTTATCCAGGTTAACAGAAAGTCCCCATTAAGCCATGGAATACTTTCACCAGTAATTGCCTGAGAGACCTCTGAACATAAGACTTAAAATAATAATAATCACAATTGCTTCCATGGCAAGAGAGAAGTAAAAACTGTCAGTAGGAGGCTATCACACTTAGAAAAAATATAATTGCCTGAGAGAAAGCAGGAGCAATTGGGATAAAGAGAAGATAATCTCTCTCCCTTGTATACTATTGGAGATTCTCCATATGGTTTTATTTGGTAAAGGCAGAAAGTGTATGCATTGGTTCTTCTAAGTGTTTTTAGAAGTGATTCTTATAATTGTATCAGACATGATAATTTTCCCTAGATTATATTGCTAATATGCTTAGGTCACATTATAAGAATCAGCTAGGCAGGACCATAAATTAAAGCAAACTGGCAGGTAGAGTTGGCTGGGACCTGGCATTAGATATAATCTTTGTGAAAATGAGCACAGAGATAGGTTTTAAAGAGGATTTAAGTCTGAAATGGCAGGTTTAGAATCCAGAGAGATAAGATAATGTCAGGTCATAATCTGAGAAAACAATTAAAAACAATATCATTCCACTTCAAGAAGCAAGGCTTTTCTAGGCAACCTGGCTATAGGAATCTCAGAATAGTTGACATTTAAAATGTTTTTGCAGGAAGGCAAAACATTGTAGAATCCAGGAAGCCTATCAATAAGTGGAAGAAATTTCAAAAGGAATCAAAGCCAGATACTAACTTGATCCTAGCACAAGCCTCTGTAAAGCACCTATCGTCTCTAAGACAAAGTAATAAACCAGTACTGCAGAAAGCACTACTTGAAGAAAGGCACATAGGCCTCTAAGTTGAAATTCACAGGAGCTTCAGATTCCTGTTCAGGAATCTCTCATTGGAGACAACTGCTAGAACCCAGATAACTTTAGGTAGGTGTAGTTATTTTTTGTTCATTGCCCTAGCAGAGTGATTTGCTCAAGGTATAACACCATTCCCCTTAGAAATGTTTCTGAAATTCGTGGGAGTAATCAGGTTATCTCATGATTAAGGGATGCTACTTGAATTTAGAGAAGGGAAATGAAGAAAATTAAATGAACTATATACCTGAAACTCACAGGATTCTTGAACACCATGCCAAACATTCTCATAAGCGAAAAAATTTCTTTTTAATTATTTGAAAAAAGAATCCAACTGGTATTAAGTTATGTGCAAGTATTTTTAAATATAATGACTGTCAGTGCAAAAACTAAATTATAACAAGATTATATTTAACTTTGTTTAGAGCCTTACCAAGAATCAGTGACTACTTAGAAAATCACACAACTCAAAACTAATGCTACTCATGACATTTGAGTACCAGTACCACATACCTGAATCATTTCACATTTGTAGCAGCTGCATTCATGGGGCTTTGTGAAAAGGAAAAAAAAAAAAACACAATAAAACAAATTCTTGATTTCTTTATGAATTCTATTATACTGGATCTTGATAATTTATATTTAATTAGATATTATTTTTTATTTATTTTTCTTTCATTTGTCATTGATTTTTAAAACATTTTACATGGAAGTAATTTGAATATTAATGCATTTTTAATGTAAGAAAGGGAGAACATAAAATATTATTAAATGAACTTGAGAAGTACTAGATAGCTGTGGAGCACTTTTTTATCAATTCCATATTGTATTTCTGGGCTTGTTCAGATACTAGACTAGTGTGGATAGGATTGTTACAAAGGCTCTGGAATAAACAAAGGAAAATGAGTTGTAGTTAAAATGTGTTCAGTTTATGCTGTTTTATATGATTCCTTCCAGATACGGGTAATTTGAGTATCTCTAGTTGATGCTACTCTCTGTTTGCCTCCAAGTGCTGTCTAACTCCCATTGTCAGGGCCGTCTTACCCAACATTTAGATGATCCTACAGCATATCCTGTTTCTCTGATATAAAACTAAGGAGAAATACCAGGGTGTTAAGGAGAGCAAGATATAGTCCATGCTTGTATAATTATGTCAAAATAGATTCCATTGTCATGTATTACTCAAAAGAACCAATAAAAAATATTTTTTTAAAAAAAAGGACTAAGAGAATAGTGTCCAGAGTATATCAGTTGCCTTTCTTCTAAGTCTTCTTTCACATTTTACCTGAAGACCTATTGTCTCCTAACCAGATGTTTGAATCCTGATTAGTTGTGTGCTTTCCCTGTGAAGGATGAGACCAATACCTCTAAGGCCCAAATTTGGTCCAAATATAGAGGATGGTGATGCCATATGTGTTTCACCAGGGGTTGAAAAAAAGTTGTTCTTCATATTTTGAGGAGATGCGGATCTGCTGGTCTGAAAATGGCTCAAGTTAAAAAATGAGTGGGCATGGTTTTCAACATAACTGATGGTGGGTAGAGCTGGGGTGAGGGTTTCTATGTGGACTGAGGTTAGTGTGGTGTGAACTCGCCCTTCAGACTCAAGGGAGGGGGTTCTCTCCTTATCAGTTTGTCCTGAGGTGACGCAAAAGGGAAAAAAAAAAAAACTGGTTGGACTTGAAAGCTGTCAGTAGTCAGATAGCAGAAATGGAGTCAAACTCTTAATTAGGTGAATTTATAGTAAAAGTCAGTCACACAAAAATATGTAACAAGAATGGCAGCACTCATAAACAAAGAGGAGGAGGAAGAATAGTAGCAGCAGTAGTAGTTAGTGCTATTCAAATTCAAGAGCTAGCAGTCTTGGATCTGTTTTCCAAGTTGCAATTTATTTGCTAGGATCTCAATTTCAAAGCCAGCCTCAGCAACTTGGAAAGGCCCTAACCAACTTATAAAGACGCTGTCTCAAAATAAAAACAATAAAAAGGGGTGGGGATGTGACTCAGTGGTTAAGCACCCTAGGTTCAATCCCTTGTACCAAAAAAAAAGAAAAAAAAAGTTAACTTTTCCCAAATTCATAATTCAGAATTTTATAGATCCTAAATCTGCACACGATGCTCTAAACTTCGACAAACCTGCAAGCTGAAATGACCTGCTCACATCCCAACACCATGCTTGCTTATCACTTCTCCAGCAAAATTATAAAACTTAAGCCTAGGCTGCCATATACAGTCCATTTTTATTCCCACTTTTTCTGTGAAGTTTTTACTACTTTCAAATTACCTTCATCATAAGACGACTTAGACTGTGAACTAAGTAAAATCTCATACATGGAAGCACACTTAAGTGCTCTTTCCACTCTTCCCCTTTCTTCCTTACACCTTTTCTCCTCTGATTCCTTACTGAGTACATGAATCTACTGATGGAACACTTAATGGTTAATGTTTTGACATATTAATTAATTTATGGAGGGCATGTCTCATTCCTTGAAAACATGTTTATTTGCATTACATCAATTTCCCTTATACTTTAGCATCATTAGCACTAAGTAGTGCTTGAGAAAATAATTGAAAAGAAAGGAATATATAAGGAATGCATGTGGACCAGTGTGTTTTTATGTATAGCATTCAGTTTGTGACACAATATTAGTTTGTTACTTTTCTTTGTTGTTATGTTTAAGATTCTAGGAGTATTATAAACTTTTAGGCTTTTTAAAATGTTTATGTTTAATAATTTCTTTAGCTCTGCTTTGCAAGATGAAAACAAAATATATGTTGAAAAATATATAAAAATGTTTTGAGATATTTGTTTTTCTATTGCATATATCATAAATTTAAAATATTTTTGGTGGATAAAATTATTTTTAAATCTCTGCAAATTATGAAAAACAATGTAGTTATACATTGACTATTATATTAGTTATACCTTCTTTTGAAAATTTGTTGATTACACAAAGCAGTAATCTTGAATATAAACATAGTGAGGTAGAGAACAATGTATCTTGCTCTTTTGAGGAATTAAAATGTGCATCTTTTTTGGTCCTTACAGAAAGTGTGGACTATGGGCCAGTGTTTGTACAAGAACCAGATGACATCATTTCCCAACTGATTCTGATGAGAAGAAGGTAGCATTGAATTGTGAAGTTCGTGGCAACCCAGTTCCCAGCTACAGGTAGATAAAACAATAATTATCATTGCTCGTTAAGTCTGAAAAAAATTCTCATCAATGAGATACACTCCCAGGGAGTATCATAATGTCTTAGATAATTTTTACATAGGTATCTTCTTATTTTTCCTAAGATGGCTCCGGAATGGAACAGAAATAGATTTGGAAAGTGATTACCGCTATAGTTTGATAGATGGCACCTTCATCATAAACAATCCAAATGAAGCAAAGGACTCTGGTTAGCAACCAACACCTTTGGAAGTATTCTGAGTAGAGAAGCCACACTTCAGTTTGCCTGTGAGTAAAGTATATGATTTTTTCATATATGTGGTATATATACATATAGTTTTATTTTTTAGTTAAATTAAAGCTTAAGACTATAAATTTTAAAACACTGCTGAAAACTATGGTAAGGATTAGACCTATGCAAACAATTCACTTTTTCCTGAAGTAGTTTGAATTTCCCTAAAATATTTGCTTTTTACAAATTAATCTGATACATTAGTCTGTGAAGTTAAAATCCTATGTATTAAAGAAGATAAAGTTTTAGAATTCAACTTTCTTTTGTAATCTAACTTCTCTATTTTTCAAAAATATCTATTTACTTGCTTCTATTTTTCTACAATGTCATAATCACTATTCTTTATAGACTCTTCCAAGCATAAGATGGCATATTCTAAAAATTCTGCTTAGAATTATATGATCAAAGAAATGTTTCTGAAATGTGAATATTTTAGATTCTTACTATAAAATTTAGTGTGTTAATTTGTGAACTGAATAAATAGTACCATATATAGTTTTGTATATATATGTGTGTGTGTGTGTGTGTGTGTGTGTGTGTGTATGTATATTCATGTTTATATATATATATATATATATATATATAAAGATACCATAGTTTTATGTGTATATATGCACATAGACTCAAACATATATGTATATATGTGTATATGTGTATGTACATATATATACATTCATGTGCCACATAACATTTTAGTCATTGATAAATTGTGTATATGAGTGTTCTCATATCACCTTGTGATATCATAGTTTTCTTAGTCTGTATAAGTACACTCTGTGATCTGTAATGTTCACATAATGGCAAACTGTCCTTCTGATGCATTCTACAGGTTACCCCATTGTTCATCAATGCATGTATATATTTGTGTATTATACAGACATACACACATATATGTATATATGTGTATATATACATATATACATTTAGAATGTCTATATATAAACATTTAGAAACAAACATATTCTAATATATATATATATATATATATATAATATAAATATTTTTCAAATATAGGTCATATACCTAATTAATTATATTCATTTCTTAGAAACTCTTAAAATATTTCACATTTGAGGAGGGCTTACACCAAAGTGAAGATAGGCTAGCATATTAAAAAAAAAAAAGAAAACTTTGTTATATCATTTTGTGGAAAGTAATCCTACTTAAATTTATTTATTTTTTTAAGATTATACAGAGGAAAGGCCAGTAATAATTATATTAATACATGTAATTGTATTGGTTGCATTATCATAAAATGATTTTTAAGTTAAAATTACACCCTGAAGAATGCAATAATTTATTTTCTCTAAATATTCTTTCTTAAATATCATTTCTAATTAACCTAGAATCCAGGCACACTGTTAAAGTGTGAAGAAGAAAATAAAAATCAAAGGGTTGATAACGGATATGGTTTGGAGACTCCTGAGCTAGGTCCTAGGAAAATCTAAATATTATCTTTTAAAATAGACATGAATAAGGACTTTAGTTAGGTGCATTTACAAATACAAAAAGTACCAAAATAGCAACCCAAATACATTTCTTTTATTTTAAAAAACAATATGTATTTTATCACAGACCCTATTACTTTTCAGAATGCACCTAGTAAACTACTATAAAAAACAAAAACTCTAATTGCTCCACTATTCAGCATCATAGCCTTTCCGTGACAGATACAGCAAGTACAAAGAATATGGTACATAAATATTAATTGCTTAATCTGATACAAGTATATCAATTAGCAGTAGCCTACATATTATTTGTTTCTATTTGGATACAGCCAGCCATGCCAAGTATTTTTATGTGTGCTTTAGAGCAACACTCTGTTTTCTTTGATGATCAAAATGTCCATTTCGCTGTGATTTCCTAGCCTTCCTGTCTTTAATATTGACAGTTATCAAATACCCATTCACTTTTGGAGCATGCACTCTGGCACCTACACTTACAGATACATGATCAGGCATTGAAAGCTATAATCTATTCAACATAAATCTGTCCTCAGCTTCTTTTAGGACAGTATTTTCATATTTTTAAAGTAAATATCATGGTCAGCAGTATCTGTGCATCCATTGGTTGGGTCTTGTGACCCTACCCCTTCACTTTCAACCCACCTAATTAAGGGGATGCCTTGGATACGAAGTATTCCCTGAGTTAAGTTTCCTCTGGGTGTTCCTGGCTGAAGGGGACAGTTGCTTGCTTTCTTTCATTCGTTGGTCCTTCCTTCCTTCCTTTCTTTCTTTCTTTCTTTCTTTCTTTCTTTCTTTCTTTCTTTCTTTCTTTCTTTCTTTCTTTTCTTTCTTCTCGCCATTGTTCTTTTTTAAAACAAAATTGTTTTAATTAGTTACACATGACAGTACAATGACCTTGACATATTATACATTTGAATCAGATGGGATATAATATCTCATTTTTCTGAGTATACAGGTTGCAGAATCACATTGGTCATGCATTCACATATATGCACACAGTAATAATAATGTCTGTTTCATTCTACTATCCTTCCTATCTCCCCAACCCATCCCCTCCCCTTCCATCACTTCTCTCTACCTAATCTAGGGTAATGATATTCTTTTTTTTTCTCACATCTTCATACATGTATTTTGTATAACAATGAGGGTCTCCTTCCACCATCCATGCAATTCCCTTTCTTCCTCCCTTTCCTTCCCATCCCTCTTCCCTATGTAGAGTTAATCTTCTTCCCATTCTCTTCCTCTCTTCCCCATTTTGAGTCACCCCCCTCATATCAGAGAAGACATTCAGCATTTGTTTTTTGGGGATTGGCTAACTTCACTTAGCATAATCTGCTCTAATGCCATCCATTTCCCTGCAAATGCCATGATCTTATTATTTTTTAGTGCTGAGTAATATTCTATTGTGTATATATGCCACGTTTTTTTATCCATTCATCCATTGAAGGGCATCTAGGTTGGATCCACAGTTTAGCTATTGTGAATTGTGCTGCTATATACATTGATGTGGCTGTGTCCCTGTAGTATGCTGTTTTTAGGTCTTTAGGGTATAGTCTGAGAAGAGGAATAGCTGGGTCAAATGATGGTTACATTCCCAGCTTTCCAAGGAATCTCCATACTGCTTTCCAAATTGGCTGCACCAATTTGCCTTCCCACCAGCAGTGTATGAGTGTACCTTTTCCCCCGCATCCTCGCCAGCAGTTGTTGTTGTTTGTCTTCATCATGGCTGCCATTCTTACTGGAGTGAGATGGTATCTTATCTTAATTTGCATTTCTCTGATTGCTAGAGATGATGAGCATTTTTTCGTATATTTGTTGATTGATTGTATATCCTCTTCTGAGAAGTGTCTGCTCAGGTCCTTAGCCCATTTGTTGATTGGGTTATTTAACTAGTAAATGAATTTAGCAAAGTGGCAGGATATAAAATCAACACCCATAAATCAAAGGAACTCCTGTTTATCAGTGACAAATCCTCTGAAAAGGAAATGAGGAAAACTACCCCATTCAGAATATCCTAAAATATAAAATAAAATACTTGGGAATCAACTTAACAAAAGAGGTGAAAACTATAGAACCCTAAAGAGAGAAATAGAAGAAGACCTTAGAAGATGGGATGATCTACCTTGCTCATGGATTGCCAGAATTAATATTATTAAAATGACTGTACTACCAAAAGCACTATACAGATTCAATGCAATTCTTATCAAAATACCAGTGGCATTCCTCACAGAAATAGAAAAATCAATTATGAAATTCATCTGGAAAAATAAGACACCCAGAATAGCTAAAGCAATCTTTAGAAGGAAGAGTGAAACAGGTGGTATTACTATACCAGATCTTAAACTATACTACAGAGAAATAGTAACAAAAACAGCATGGTACTTGCAATAAAACAGGCTGGTGTACCAATTGTACAGAATAGAGGACACAGAGACTAACCCACAAAACTACAACTACCTTATTAGACAAAGGTGCTAAAAGCATGCACTGGAGAGAGAATAGCATCTTCAACAAATGGTGCTTGGAAAACTGGAAATCCATATGCAACAAAATGAAATTGAATCCCTGTCTCTCACCATGCACAAAAGTTAACTCAAAATGGATCAAGAATCTAGGGATTAAACCAGAGACTCTGCATCTAATAGAAGAAACAGTAGGCCCTAATCTCCATCACGTGGGGCTAGGCCCCAATTTCCTTAATAAGATACCTATAGTGCAAGAATTAAAACCAAGAATCAACAGATGGGATGAATTCAAACTAAAAAGTTTTTTTTTTTCTCAGCAAGAGAAATAATATGTGAGCTGAATAGGGAGCCTACATCCTGGGAACAAATTTTTACCCCTCACATATCAGACAGAGCTCTAATCTCTAGGGTATACAAAGATCTCAAAAAGCTAAACACCAAAAATAAACAAACAAACAAACAAACAAATAAATAAATAAATAAACAAACAAACAAACAAACCAATGACAGTTACTTTCATAGGGGCAGGAACGTCTGCCTTGGATTTACTTCCCTACCTAGACTCTTTCATGTTTATACTTAAAATATTAAAAAAAAATCAACTCTTTGAATTTAGCACCTTTTTAATTTTTTTTTACAGTTAGTCATTAGGAAGAATGTAAAAAAAAATGGGTGGTAGAATGAATGAGGACTTTAATTTCCCCTTTTTTTACGTCTGGGTTGGAGTGTGGTACTATAATGTTCTGAGAATTAGAGAAATTTTGAGAGTTGGAGACAAGATGAGGTAGAAATTTAGAGAGAAAAAGAAAAATGGGGCCTGGAGTTGTGGCTCAGAGGTAGATCACTTGCCTAGCATGTGTGAGGCACTGGGTTCGATTCTTAGCAACACATACAAATAAATGAATAAAATAAAGGTCCATCAATGACTAAAAAAATATTTAAAAAAAAGAAAAAGAAAAAAGGGACTTCCAAAAGAGAATAAGAAGAGTCAACGATGAATTGAGATTTAATAACCTGATGACAACTTTTCTTTACATCATAATTTTCTTAGGTCCTAGCTTATAGAGAGATGAGAATAGACTCACTATTTATTTTTGATAGAATATTTAATGCTTGAAGAGACTTTGTGGAGAAATACTCAATGATTTTGACACTTTAAATCTGAAATCATTAATCCTGTATATCCATCATTCAGTATTTATCTAATAATTTAAATTTATTACAACTATCATTATAAAACTAAAATATTCAATAAATTATATAGTTTTAATACATATTTAACCACATTTTTCTAAGTGTTAAATTTTGTTTTTAATAGTACAATGTAATTATACATAATATCAGGGTTCATATTGACATAATCATATATGTTTGGTATATAATTTGCTTAACTTCAGTTACCAGTACTTCCTCTTTCTGTCCCCACCTCCCTACTCCTTTAACCCTTCTCTACTCTACTGATCTTCCTTCTTTTTATTCATAGCTTATTAAATTGATGCTTTATAGATGTACATAAAGATGAAATTCACTATGAAGTACATATACACTGTGATATACATAGCATATTTTGGTCAATTTCATATCACCTTTCTTCCCTTTCTCTATCCTTCCTTCTTCCCTCTCTATCCCCTTCCTCTATACCACTGATATTCCTTCCATTTTCCTAGGATTCCCCCGGAATTATTTTTCTTATTTGGTCTGTTTTTTTTTACATATGAAAAAAGACATTCAACCCTTGACATTGAGTGTGGGTTATTTCACTTAGCATGATGTTCTCTCCTTCCATTCTAGCAAATGTCATAATTTCATTCTTTATTCTTGAGCAAAACTTGATTGTGTGTGTATTTGTGTGTGTGTGTGTGTGTGTGTATGTGTATTACATTTTTTTTTAATCCATGTATCTTCTGATGGGCACCTGGGCTGGTTCTATAACATAGTATTGTGAATTGCACTACTATAAATATTGATGTACCTCCATCACTATAGTTTGCTGATTTTAATTCTTAATGATTAAATACCAAGTAGTGGGATAGCTGGGTGATATGGCGATTCAATTCCTAGTCTTTTTGTGGATTCTCCCTACTGCTTTCTGGAGGGTTTGTATTATTGTACAGTCCCACCAACAATGTATGAGTATACCCCACATCCTTGCCAGCATTTACTATTTGTATTATTTTGTGTGTATGTGTGGTCCCAGGGATTGAGCTCAGGGGCACTCAACAACTGAGCCACATCCCCAGCCCTATTTTGTATTTTATTTAGAGATAGGGTCTCACTGAGTTGCTTAGCACCATGGTGTTGCTGAGGCTGGCTTTGAACTCATGATCCTCCTGTCTCAGCCTCCCAAGCTGCTGGGATTACAGGCATGCACCACTGTGCCCAGCCTTTGATCCACTTTGAGTTGACTTTTGTGCAGGGTGATAGATGGATGCACTGATAGATAAGTAAATAAGTAATTTTAGTGCCAGGAAAAATACACTTTATATCAAACTTTAAGATAATGTATCACAGAAAGTTTTATAATTATTTTGATAGGAGGAAATATTTCTGTGGATTTCCTAGTGGTTAAAGCAAAGGAAGGAGAAAATTAATTAAAGGACTAATTTCCTCCCACATCTTCAAAGGTAGAAAATTTTTTCTTGACAAATTCTCCTAGAAATTTCTCATTTGAAGCTTCATATAGTGATCTCAGCAACATCCCTACATGGGTTCAGTAGCAAGTTTAATTAGCCCGACATGAAGCCAATCTATTCTTTAACTGTAACTAGACTGTAATTAGGAAGTTATTCGCTTAATTCACTGATATATTTTTTTTTCTAGTTTTGATTTTAACAACTAATGGAGTGAGCAGCTGCCATGAACTGGCTCAGCCCCTTCTAACATATCCCTCTCATTTTAAATGTCTTCCCATGAGGATCTTTCATTTTAAGTTCTCCCTAAATGAATATTTATAAACATGGTTCAGCTTAGTTAATGTTAATACTTTAGTTTAGCATTAATAAATATATACCTCACAAGGGTATAGTAAAAATTAATAAGGTGGAGAAGTTATGTTTGTGAACTTATTTTTAAGTTCAGAAAGAAAGACATAAATACAGAGTGAAATGTTCTTGCTAGAAATGATTGTTGCTGGTTTATCAATAAGATTATTTTTGACAAAACATTTTATTCCTGGAGCTTACTTCATCATGAGGATAATTTCCTCACCTAGGGTAGTGATTTCTCTTCAGTGACAAGGAAGAATATACCATATAAAACTTTGTCATTCTATTAGCTTATTACCATGCTGATGAGAATTTGGAATTAATAATGTGACACACTGCACACTTTTCAAACATCTCTCAGAAAGCCAAAGCTCATAGCAATCTCTCTGAAGTTGGGGTTTTTAGAAATAATTCATGGTAGGAAGTCAAACATAAAATGAATCAAGAATAAAATCTCCTCATCGCTGTCTCTTGCTTCAAAAATATCTTTATATGCAATCCTTGGTAAATTGATAGTTCATATCTAAATTTGAACATATTGCTTTTCAGAGCATTTAGATGATTTATATCCAGGATACTCCATTAGTTTTCCTTGAAGCAGTTGATTAAAATAACCTCCTGAGAGATTATATGACTTGTAGACTTTGTATTTAAGCCCTTTAATTTAACCTTTCATTTTTCTATAAAACTCAAAAATTACTTCTGTCTTTTTCATAACTTTTTCTCCTACAGTAAAATTGACCTTAGACTTTAAAACCACATTTTACCAGTCTTTAACATCTAATGAAATTATTTGAATCATCACTGACTTCGGAGTATGTCCAAAGCTTTATTTCATTACTCTGTGAGGCTTTGTCTGTAATGACTTTATTAAGTCAATTGAATATTAATCTGAATGAAAGAGTCACAATGGTGTATGCTCATGTGTTCACCAGTAATAAGGTTATCATCAGGTTTTGTTTCAAAATAAATTGTTTATAATTTACCTCCCTCTTACCAAACAATTCTTTTGAAAAAGAAATAAAATCACTCACAAAAAAATATTGTTTGGGTAGTTCTAAAAGACAGTTTATCTGGTCATAATTGATATAGTAACTATAAATGTATAATTCTGTGGTAAATTGCAGCATGGATTATTTGAGACCACAAAGTTGTTGTTTTTATTTAAAAATGCATAATTCTGTGCTATATGTTGTTGAGAAGGAAGCAAAGTAGAGATCTGTGATGGAATATACTTAAATACTTCTATCACATAAATTATAGTTATAAATATTTATTGAAGTTAATATAGACAAGTACTTTCATTAAAATTGTACTAATTGTCCATATGTGACAGATTAACCCCTAATAACATGGCTCTACTTGCCTGGCTTGGCACAGGGTATTCTTTTTTTTTTTTTTTTTTTTTTTAAATCTCTGTTCCCTCTTGTTTTTGGAAATGGAGGAGATGGATTCCTCTATCAAGTTATGAGAAACAGAAGGAAGAGACCAGGATTGAAGACTAAATAATTTTCTAGCCCTTACTGCTCAAATGCATGTACCTAACACATTGCCCTTACTCTTATCATTGTGTCTTTGGATATCTTCCCTAGCACAAGGGATTCCAAGGCACAAAGGAAAAGAGACACTTTAAATTTTACTACTACTCTCAGGTTAACATTAAAAAATAGCATCTCCATCTCAGGAGGTCATGTAAGCCTGTTGAATATTAATATATCAGTTAAATACAAAAGAGTACAAATAGAGAGGCAGGTATAGAACATGAGTACTTTCTAAGGTCATTCTAAGGTCATTTTCTTCAAAATATCCTTCCTTTGAAGAATAAATTGGAGCAGAATATTTATTACTTGGCCTGGAGCTTTTGAAAATTTAATTTCATCTGAATAAAAAGAACAGCAATTAATATGACTTAATGGTATTACCACATCATGTGGGATCATTTCTGCATTTCATGTATATGTATACATAACATGGAAAGATAGGGGAATGTACAGGCTTGTGTGTACATTTATGCATATATCCATGTATATTCAATAACAAAAAGACAAACATTTTCAACATTGATTATTTAAATGGCAGGCAGAGTACTAAACACATTTAGTGTTCTCACAGCAGTATTGTGAAGGCAGTTTTATTATTGACCTAATTTATTAATGGAAAAAGATCAGATGTCAAATTGTTTCTCCAGTCACATTAGTAAGTGATAAAACAGAAGCTTCAACTCAGATCTAACTTTAAACTTGGTACTTAGAATGCTTACAATACTAACCATAGTATGCATGGTATTTTTTTGTTTTCCATGTCTGTAATTAATTTATATCTAGAACAGTTACTCAATCTGTATTCTCTCTTGGTTATTGTTCTAGATTTTTGGAATCCATGGTTAAAAATATACATCCTCATAAAGCTTGAGACTAGCGAAAGCTATACAAATCTTCTATTTCATATAAATTCTCAAATCTAAGCTACTTATCTCTCCCTTGAACTACAGAAAAAAGTGCCTACCTGAAATGCCAGCCTACTTTTTCTATTTCCTGATATCTTTCTTCTTCATTCAGCTCTAGCCCCAGTAAGAACTCTATATTTTATAATGGAATGGTCTATATAAAATATGTTTCTGTCCACACTGCCCCTGCATAAATCTCTGATGGCTTGCTATCCCTGAACAGAGGGTTGTGACTTACTCTGCAGAGTGTGCATAATACAATCAGAGGGCTTCTCTAGAAGTGTGTGTCCGGGAGAACTATGAACAGAGAGTCAAAGAACATCATTTCAATCCTTTAGGTAAAGAGGACTTGAATTCTCTCCCTATAGTGTGTTCCAAAGAAAATGAGAATGTGAAAATGATTAATGAAGTGAGAGGGTAAAAATTGCTTCAAATATGATGACATCAAGACTATACACTTTTACCAAGTCAATTGAACAATTCATAATGCTGCTACATAAAGCCATACAGAAAATTGAAGCAGAATATTTCTGGGGAAATAATTTTACGTTGAGGTAGATTTATTCTAACTTTCATGAGGAAGTACCTAACATTTTAACATATTGGTTGGTGATTAGAAAAGGAAATTAGAAATTAGTCTCCAAACACATTGAGATAGAATTCCAGTGGAGTTTTAATTTGCATTTCTGTAATTGAGATTCCATCTCACTCCAGTCAGAATGGTAATTACCAAGAATATGAGGAACAATAAATATTGGTGAGGATGTGGGGATAAAGGTACTCTGATACATTTGTGGTGGGTTTGTAGATTGGTGCAACCATTATGGAAAGCAGTATGGGATTCCTTTAAAAACTTGGAACGGAACCACTATTTGATCAAGTTATCCCACTCCTCAGTCTATACCCAAAGATCTTAAAATCAGCATACTAACGTGAAACAACCACATCAGTGTTCATAGTAGTTCAATTAACTTTCCAGAAGCTCCAGGCCAAGTATAAATATTCTGCTCCAATTTGTCAGAAAAGGCCTTTGGATTTTGAGACATTTAGAGAACAATTGCAGGACTGATAGGGACAGAAATCAGAATCCAGATAATTGAAGAATGAGTAGTTACATTGGATTCTGGTCCTAAATGGAATGAAGAGAAACAACAGAATTTTGTGGATAACAGAGAGTAAAACCCTGGTGATTTTTGGTAGTAGAAAGAAAGGAGTCAGTACAGAGCTTGAGGCTTAAGAAGCTAAATTGAAAAAGTCTAACTGGTAAAATGAATATCACCTTTCCAAATAAAGTGTATATATCCTCTAAATTTATGTCTTCCAGAGGAAATTTCTGTCTTATCAAAAATATTCAGTATTAGAAATGCTATGTCAAAAAATATAGAGTCTAGGCTCACATCTTGACTTACACTTACTAAAGGGTCTTAAAACCAGCTCAAACACTATAAAATTTTAGAATTGTTTTCTTATTCCTTTTAACACTGATTCTTATTCTGTATCTTCTAGAATCTTGAAGTATCTTTTTAAATAAAATGCCATTATTGCCTCAGGAGAACAAAAAAAAACAGTGTACTCTTGCTCATAATTTTGTATGTCTGAGGAAAGAGTATTACATGGTGATTTAATTCAAACTGAGATTTTTCCCATTCTAAAGAATGCATAGGAGAGGTAAGAAAATAACTTGATTCTCCCCAAACAAGGGTGACTAATGATCTTTGTGTTTCTAAGAAAATCCTCAGCACGTGTGATTTCATGGCCTCAACTCTTATGTGGGATTTCTACAGTGATTTGATGATTTTGTTTTGAGTCAAATGAAGTAATTTTTGACAAATCCTGGGTAGCTGCTAGAGTTTCTCATAGTAAACTCTTATTAGTGGGCTTAGGTATCTGAGACAGAAGGTTTTTTAATAAAATGTGTCCTCAAATCATTGCAATGACAGATACAATGGCAACTGATGCTATAGGAGTTTATGCGGAGACTCAGATTAGAATGACTCTAACATCTTTCACAGCTTTTTAATAATATCCTCATACATGGAACATTCAATGTAGTCTAAAAGAAAACATAAAATTATACCTGTGAACATTATATATGGTGCTTAGAGTCTTAAGTTTAGACCCACATGCAACCAGAATGACATTTCTATGCCAGTTATGTCCTGTACATTATGTGAGATTAAAGGGCAAGCATGGAGTTTATTGGGGCATGGAAACCACTTCATAAGCCATTAAGTCTGCCTCTATAGATGCACATGATTTATACAGAGTTACTATTTTTCAATATCCTCACTTTTCTACCCAGGGGACACTAGTCTGATTAGCTGGACCTTAATACACCTAAAGTCATCTAATCCATTCCAAAATAAGGTGCACTGTCCTAAAAATAGTCTTAAGCCCATTTATTATTTACACTTAGGCTTTCCAGTTTTCTGTATAATTATCAAGTGATATTGAACTATCTACAGTATTCAAATCTCATTTATGATACCGTATCTGTACATGTCATGTTCTGCCTACTTTTTGATATACCATCAAAAAACTTACCTCTATCACTTTCTCCAAGTTCTTTATTATATCCATTTCTTATGTTGCATTCTTATTACTTAAAACAATGGCTAAAGCCAATCTAACCACTATTTTTTGTTGTTGTTGTTTAATACCTAACCCCTATCATGGAGGTCCATTTTCAACATTCTGTGAATGCTTGCACAATGAAAGAGTGAATGAATAAATATCTCTAGCAACACAGTACCCACTATCTTGCAAAAGAATTGACTTCTGAGTCCTATAAGAGGAATTATTCATTAGGAGTTTCATACAAAGCCATCTTAAACATCTGCAATTGAGAATCAAAATAAATTTATGCAGAAAGACTTTATAAAGTCCCAAATAGATATTAGTCAAGGTATTATCACTATATTTGAAATTAATATTAATAACTATAAATAGTGTTAATGAATGCAATTAATGCATCATTACAGGTTTTTACAGTTAAACGTTTAAGTTTAGTCACATATTTTTATATTATTTTGCTACTATTGATAGCATATTCTATATTGCAATAGATGTTCAAGGCAAAGTAGGATATCTCAGAGAAATATGGAGTAGTCATCTTTTACAAAAAGTGATTTTAGATGCAACCCTGACTACAGATAGGGAAAATGCTCACTGACTTTCTTTTTAAAACATGATTCTAGAATTCAGGCAACATCTCTCTATTGATCCTAGCAAAAGTGAAAGTTTCCTATTCATTTTATAGACTCATTGGGTTGCAAACTTAGAGTCAGGATATAGTGACAGAATTTATCAAACAAAGCAACAACTTTACTCTTAAGTTCTTTGAGAATGTATGTGGAAATAATCATCTATTTCATATTTGTCCATGCACACAATATTAAAACAGTTTGGCCAATAACATTGCCCAGTATTTTCTATTCCCCTGGTTCTTTTCCATAAGATCTTCCACACCTTTCTTTTGCTTTTTCTTCTATGACTTCCTTTAGAAGTACATAGTAAATGGGAATTGATACAGTTGGAAACAGACTGAAATAATCATGGGAAACAGTTGAGAAATCTTCAAGTTGTTACAGTTTTCAGCCACATCATGTTCAGTCAATTTATTTGAAGAAAATAAGGATAAAGCAGGCGTACTTGTCATCTAAGACAGTATTGTTGAATATAAAGACAGTATTCCATTAGAGAAATGAAATGGAATTTACTATACAGGATATCAAGAAATTGGGAACAAAACTGTGTTTTTAAAAAGTTGACAAGGAATAGATAGCGGAATTCACAATTTCTTAAGGGAATGGTGATATATACATATTAAACTGTATATTTGGTGAAAATGTTTTGATTCTTCGACAGTAGAACATATGGGTATTCTTTTAGCTTTGTCATACTTTTCCTTTTTACCAACAATTTTCACCAACATTGAAGTCTACTGCTCATATCTAAATTGTGCATATAGTCCTGAAGAAATAGGTTTAAATTTCAGCTTTATGTAGACAATAGATCCTTCTGAATTATACCCACATGTCAGTGACGGGGATCCAACACTTTCCTTTTATCCCATTTGATTCACTAGAAATCCCTACTCACTCTTAATAATGTCCTTACAGAAACAGGAGGCATTCAGAAGCACAGTAGAAATATTTACTATTGTTTGCTTTACCCACTGCCTGACAATGCAAGTGTAGCCCTACCTTGACATTTCTATGTGACATTCAGGTCTCTAGTGCTGCTTCATCCTTAGATTAGCCATTCACCTTAAGTGTTTATCAGTTGGAAAGGATTTAATCTATGTATCACATTACTAAGGTCATTCCCCCATGATATCTAAATTCTCTGTTTCTTATCCTATATCTGTTTTCCTTGTTTCTTTCTCTATTGTTGTTTTCTACTACAAATAGATGTTTTCAAGTTTTGGAGATTTTTCATTTCTTTCTCTCTCTTTCCCTGTCCCCCATAAACTTATAAAATAGGTCATGCACTGTCATAAGTTTTACTATTATGTTTATATAAAATATATCATTCTTTAGTAAATCCATGTTTTCATAACTTTATTTATGATCTCTAGTATCATATTATTTATTAAATATCTCCTTTAGCACCACAGTTCTCATTCATCGTCCTTCCATAAAAACCTACCTGGCTTCTGAATTTCTCTTTTGTAAATTATGTTAACAGTAACAAACTAGTAAATTTAAGATCATCTCTGATTGCTTGTCTTCATGACCTTTAATTATTCCTTTAAATTTAGTTCAAGTTCAAGAATTTTCAGTTTTTTTACTTTCTTTGCCAATGTTTAGCCACCTTAGTTTAAGCCTCTAATGTCCCCTTTATCTATACTAAATGATGGCTTCCTGAACATTTTTGTTCCCTCCACCCATCTCAACTCACCCTTGTGTTCCTAAACCTCTTCTCATGACTCCTGCACTCTGATAAAAATCATCCTATATCACTAATAAAAAATAAGGACTCGTCCTCTCTTTCCAGACATCCTCTGCTTTGAATGAACAGGTACTATTCATTGTAGCATCACTTCCTTTTTCTGCCTCCTCTGCATAAACTTATCTGGATGTCTTATTTCTAAGGCTACTGACAACCTCACTCTTTCCAGTTATAAACCACATGCTGTGTTTCCCAATAAAAAAGTTTCCTGATTCTTCCCATAGTGATTTGACTTCACTGTCTTCTTAATGACAAATTTTTTGTACCCTAGTGGTATGACTTGAAGTCAAAAAATCTAGGTTCAAATGTAACCTGCTAGCAGAAAACCTTGGGTAGATTTTTTTTCTTATTTTTTAAAAAGGGAATTATTAATACCAGTCTCTCAAAACATACATGGGAAAAGAAACATGAGCCTATGTCTTGATCTCCATGAATTAGAGGATCTTTGTTTTGCTCACTAATGTATCTCAAGGGCCACAAACAGTACTTGACACACAGGTAATTCTTTAATCCATTAGATACTATAAAATGTTGATATTATTAATCTTCCAGTACATCATAGTTAGCAATCTACTCACCCTCCTACCCGACAGCCATGGAATACCTACAATGAACAAGATGCTGTCCTGCTGTTACTGCTCTTGCTTCCAAGCCCTTTTCTTTCTGTTTCGTGTTCTAGGTCCTTAGAATTTCATCTCTAGCTTTGTTCTTTCCTGATTCTGCACATGCTCCTTGGATGACACTACCACCTTTGGCCTCCACCTTGATAGTGTGTTCCTGCTACCTGTAGTGCTCATCTCCTGATCTTTGCAAGTCTCCTTCTCTTACATCATCACATTTCAGCTCTAATATCATTTTCCACAAAGAGTCCTTTTCTGAACTCTAATTTATTTTAAGAATTAACTTATTTTTCTCTGATGTGTGTCAGGATGAAAGTAGTTATCTCAGAGTTTTGGGAAATTGATATTTCATTAACACGGTAATGGAAAAAGGCAATAGAATCTTTTTTGTGTTCATAAGAATTCACATATAAATACACATATGGGGGGACCCAACATGGCGGCCGGCGAGGAAGCAGCACTTTCAGTATCTCCACATTAACGGGATCAGAAAGACCCATTAATACACCTAGATTCAACCTACTGAGGAACTTCTAGCAAAATTCCGCTGAAAGGAGACCTGCCGGGAATTAGTAAGTTTATTAGAGGTGACAGTTTGTCCCAGACGAGTGAATCTTGGCCACGCGGTGCAGCGGTCCAGTCCCACTGCCAGCCGCCGCCAAACGGCCGCCGGCGCCGCCTGCCCGGTTCTGCAAACGGCCCCCAGTGGCCGGGCCGGCGTGGCGAGAAGGGTCCCCGCCCGCACGTCAAACAGCCCCCCGCCCGCCCAGATCAGGAGGCGACGTGAAGGGAATCTAACCAAGCCTTTATGAAATAGCGAACTGGGCTACATACGGGGGTTGCTGAAGTGCTGAGCCTGGTGCTCAGAGCAGCGGCTTTAAATCGAGACTTTGCGCAGCTTGTTAGACTGGAACTGGGCTGCGTGCCGAGCCCTGTCCTCCGCAGGCTGGTCCACGGCCTCAAGCGCCTCGGTCGCCTGTTCCCTGCTGCACCTTGGGGCAGAGCCTGCTCTGGGGTCGTTTGGCATCCCCCTGCGAGGGGACCCGTGCTCCAGAGGAGGGGGTTGGAGAGCCGCGGCGGCAGCCGCTTGGGCCCCAGGAGCTAGGCACCGGGCCGAGGAGCAGCGGAGGCCGCTGCGGCGCTGCTAAGGTTGCAGACAAGCGTGGCGCCCAAGAGCACAGCCCAGAGGTGGAGGTGACGGCAGCAGGGTTTCAGTTCTAGAAAACTGGACTGGAAACAGAAGCAGCAGTTTGTATAACCCCAAGATCTTGCTTATGCCAGGAAACTGTAAGGGTAACATGAATATCATTGAGGAGGTCTAACACGGCAGCAGGCGTGGAGAGATCAAGTCTCTGACCTCTTCAACTGCGCGGGCATAGGGAGCTGTAAATTATCTAAAGCCTATTTGCTCAGGATCACTAGGCAATGCTGAGCTGATGTGGAGCTAGGGCGTACACTTTGGGCCCCTCAGAAAACACACACTGAGCACGTATCTGCTGCGTTTAAGCCCCGGATCGCCTGCTTCTCGTGACTCAGCACTAACGACCCCGCTGAAATAACTAGTCGGCCCACCTGATCTCACAGAGGTAAAAAAAAAAAACTGAGCACCATAGCCAGACCCAGGGAATCAGGAGTGATGTGGGACTAGCGGCGCAGAACTCCCGGCTATCGCTCCCACCAGGGCTGACAACAGAGGTCCCTTGCACCAGCTACCAGGGGAGTTGCTACCTGAGGGCAAACAAATTCGCTGGGGGTCCTCAGCCCCAAGCCCTACAAACTTAGGGTCTGAGGGAGGCAAACAGAAAGGGTGTGCCCAGGCATCCATGAAAACAGGGCTCCCAGGAGCAGCAGACCCGGCATGTAGCCAGTAATGTGGTAAGCGTCACAGGCGAGTGGGGCCTGGATTGAGGAACCACAAGAGAAGGACCTAGGCATTCAGGTCTGGAGACCCGCACAGTCTGGGAAGAAGAGCTGAGGCACAGTGATTGGTTCCCACCTATCAAGAGGAGAAGCTTGGCCCAGTGGGCATAGCTCCACCTACTGGAAGAGAAGTTAATCCAGCTCTATGACTGCATTTATTATTATTATTATTTTTAATGATTATTATTAGTATTTTTTTTATTCTCACTTTTTGTAGTTGACGTTGTTGTTGTTCTTTAACTTTCTTATTAATGGTTTCAATTTTTTTAATTCTTTTTATTCTATTATTATTACTATTATTTTTTAAACTTCAATTTCCATTTTTTATTACCATTATAATTTTTTTCGTTTGTTTTAAATTTTTATTTTTTCGTTTTTTCTCTTTCTTCTCACTTTTTTTCTTTTGTCTTTTCATTTCTTTTCAACTTTCTTATTCCCCCTCTCTTGAACTCCACCTGCCTACACTCACTCTCTTTAGTGACTTCTTCCCTTCTAATACCTCTCCTCCCAAGCATCAAATAAATTTATAAGAGTAAACAGTAACTCAGCAGTCAAACAGAACAAGAAGTAGAAAACAAAGCATTTTTCTGGTCTTTTAGAATAAGTATCTCTGATGAAAATTTTTTTTTTAATGTAGATAAGAGGAATTAACAGCTTTACTCAAAAAGTAAATTAAGCTATCTTTCTCATCACATGGAAAGAGTAGATGTACAAGGAACTAAAAAAAATTTACTAAGATTGTTAATTAATTAATTCATTGTATGGATTAATCAGTGTATCTGTGAAATTTCCATACAAAGAATTTTTAGTAGATTTTATTACTCCGGACAAAGTCTATTGAGACATAAATTTTATAACCCTATAAAATTCTATATTAATTTTATAAAGAAGAAAAGAGGTGTTCAGAGGTTTGTAACACAAAGGAATAATAAATGTTTAGGAACACTGAATGCTAATTATCCTGAATTGATCATTACATGTTGTGTGTATCAAATGGGTACCATTTGTATCCATATATACACAATTAAAATACATAAATAAATTGTATTTAATTGTATATTAAGACAGTACCTAATAGCACCTAACAGAACACAAGGAGACACATGAATCAATACTTTGATGAGAGTAATATAAAAACATAAATGGGGAAGGTGGCAAAGTAGGTATTAGATCCAGGAAGGAAAAAAAAAACTAATGTTTTCATACATATTTAATGATAATATGTAAAACTCAGAGAAATATCATTAAAATGAAGATTTTTGTCATGTCTTCACTATCCTTTGGAATATAAAACAGTATCTGGAACTTGTACTCAAAATGTCTTATTTTAAAAGGGAACATTCTTTCTCTTTCCTTTCGGCAGCCTTATCCATATCATTATCTAGGTCAGAGGCATATGTACATAGAAGACAGGATTAACTATATCCATTTTTTACTATATTTATAGACTTGGATCAAAATATGATTCGACTTCTAACAAATTAAACAAAATGATTATCAGCAAAATAAACTATCACAACAATTAAGCATATCATGTCTGACCCTTTAAAAATGAGGAAAGAATTCCAAATGATCAAGTTATTTCATTAAATACAAATAACTTACAAAATATTTTCAGATTTTTTTCCACATAAAAATTAAGCACCCAAGAGAAAAAATATATTACATATGCTGGAAAATATTCATGCACAGAAAAATCCAACTTCTCTGCTGTTATGATTTGCCTCTCACAAGTTGTTTTTTCTGCTACTTTTCAATAGTGTGAATTTTAAATTAAACATTAATTGGCTGGTTGGATTTTCATGCATCCAAAAAATCAGCCATGCTTTCATTGTGTACAGGTGTTTATTAATTAAGAGCATAACAGGTTAGTCATTCCTCATTTTATGTACTCACTGTGGAAATGACTGCCAATAGTAATACTTATGCTCACATAATTTCTAAAAATCACTGCATTATTTTGCATATTGTTAATTGTGTTTAAACAAAGACAAAGATTGCTGCCTAATTCAGAGGCTCTCTATAAATATTCGTTTCAAACGTAAATAATTCGTTTGGGATGAATAATCCTTTTAAACTTTTTATAGTATAAATTTCCTTGTGCTATTAAAAAGTTTTCTAGCAAAAAACGCTTTTAAACTAAATTATGTTCAGAAGATGCATTTGAAAGACTTCATCTGTTTCTGCAGCTTCCTCAATCATGTATTGCCTGTCTCTCCATTTTATCATGAGTTCTATATACATAACATACTTGAGTCCATTAAAATCTTATGGAAGAGAAATAGTATGAAAAATGCATGAAGTACTCTTCTCTGAAAGTGAGTTGAAGGCTTGTGCTGCCCACTTTGTGCTTCTTTTGCTTAGATACTACCTACAACTCGAGCTACTAATGGTGTTGAACCAAGTGTTGAATTTTGTGCCTGTTTTGTCAGGCAGCACAGAGTAAAAGGGACACCAATATCCTGAGACAGCCTCTCAAGTGATGTACTCTGCCTCTATTAAGTGCATATCCTGTATTTTAAAAGATGAGTCTTTTCTAATGGACCAACTAAACTTTGAAAATTGACAGAGCTGCTTGGGAAGGGGAAAGGTCTCACATTAGAATGTTCACTTGAAAATTTTATGCCTCTTTAAAATTCTCTTATTAGAAAATTCTAAATTCCAAAGCAGATTTAGCAAAGTATTTCAACCTTAGAATTGCTCCTTTCCAACACCAAAAAGTAACAAATGAATAATAAATAAATTTTCTTTGCAATTTTCCTCTAAGACATATTTTGAATTTTGTAGTCATCAAAGCACTTTTTGTAGTCAATACAAGTAACTTGATTCAACTCAACTTCTTAGCAATGGGATATCAATACAGTAATATAAATATGTGTTTTTACATTAGTACACATTTATAGTGAAATTTTCTTACATGCTTTAACTAGAGACAGATAAATATCCCTGTGCTTATTAATTTATAAAATATGTTACTATTTTCAAAACAACATATAAATTATGAGACAATATAAATCTTTGGTTACTTAAAAGGATAATGTCACATTTTAAGATATGAATTTGAAAAGTGCACTATGATAAAAATGGAAAACCATACAATGAATATAGCAACAACAGTTCTTTCCCTGAATGTCAATATTCTATAAGTTATACATTTGTAACACTTGAAAGATGAATAAAAAGAAGAGTTAACTATGTAACTTGTCATTTAGAAAAGCATTGTATTCTTTATTGTGTAATATCTGTTAATCCAAAACTCTTTACATAAATCCCAATATCTATTGCTATTTCAAACTTTAATTTATATATAAGTATATATAAATTAAAAATTGAAAATTTTTCTATATAAAAAATATATATAAATATGTGTGTGTATAATATAAACATATTTTAAAGGAAGCTTTCTCTGTAATTATTTGAGTTTACATCTGAATTAATGTTTTATTGTTCCATTTTCCAGCATTGTGAACATAAGCAAGTTTGTTTAAGGCTTTGATTTTCCTACTTAGAGGAATGGGGAAAATATTACAACTTATCCCACTGGATAATGTGAATCTGACATAAGTTGTCTATGTACATATATGAATACACCACAGTGAATCTCACCATCATGTACATCAAGAAATTTTAAGAAACAAAATAACTATGGGTAAATGGCAGAAAGATCAATAGATGGAAGGGGGGTTGGGAAAAGAAAGGGGAAGGGTAGGTATTGTGGTCCTAATTAGAATAAAATATACCTCATGCTTGTATAATTATATCAAAGTCCATTCTATTGTCATATATAACTAAAAAGAACCAATAAAATAAAAAAGACAATGTGTATAAGCACTATCGCCATCATCATTAATTTAAATGATTTGTTATTTTATAAAATGGAAATTTATACAATAGTAATAATTCAGAAGTTTCTTTTTTTCATATTGAGGGCCCTTTTTCAGGTATCTTCTACATCTCCCTCCCAAACCCATGTCTGGCCTTCATATGGTGCTTTTGCCTTCTTCCTAATAGCCAGTACTGAGTCCTACGTTATCTCAAATAATTTCCTTTGGTTCTTGTAGTATAGACAAGGCTAAAAGAGCAGAGAGAAAGAAGCATCAAATGAAAGACCATGTATATTGTTTTTCCACAAATAGCTCCCCAGTTGCTTAGTACACTGAATTCCATCTATCATTCTCTTTTGACATTTTTATGACCACACAAGGAAAAATATTTTTCTACATTTAAATGTACCAGATGGAAAAATCAGATAAAAATATTCCTGTGTCTTAATATTTTATGCACTATATTACACTTATGTAGTGATGTGCTAAATAGACTGGTTCCTATTGCAAAGTTAAAATTTTAAAAAATGGGAAGAAACGAAAAAGAAAATAAGAAAGGGGTAAAACGTCTACTTAGGTGGTGCAATGTGTATGATGTGCTTCTCCTTGGGTATTTAAAGTCCACGTGATGGCATTTGTCCTCTGTCTTCTATTTTGAGGTGTTTTGGGTTTGCTGGAGACATATGACTCCCTAACTAACATACAGTCTTACTGGGTGTGACTTCAACAAGCCTGTCCGAACCTACTTTCCATAGAGTCCACTTCAACAGTATCTATTTCACATCCCCCATGCCTGTCCAGGCAATTCCTAGAAATATAAGATCTTTTTAAGAACTATTTTCATTTCTGTACTGATAGCTGGAGTGGGACAGGGCATCCTGCAAAACTCTGAAGCTCAACATCCAGGCAGAGTGTGATAGAGTAAGTATATGAACTCTACTTATTTTGAAGTCTTGCTCCTCTTCTTATTTATCTTGGTAGGAAAATCGCCCCCTCCCTCCTTATTGACAGTTGGGGTTGGAGAGAGAGATGCCCCAGCACATCCAAATTTTCTAAACCGACACTCTTCTTCCAAAATAGCATTTCCTGAGCTATAATCCTATTTATATGAGCTAAAGAAAGATAATAGGAAAGAATCAAAAAACAGGTTACCTTATTTATAAGCAAGTCTGCACCCTTCTCTAGCCAGCCCCACTTTAGCTTATGAAGTTACATGTAATCCATTCTAAGTTCAGAAGAGACTTGTACAACTTCTTATTATAATTTCTTTAGTTCTTCATTGTCCTGTGACTCCTAATAAGATATTGCTGTTTTCACATATGTATCTTTATAGTTCTGGTTCATGATAGTTATTTAGAAAATTTTCTTAGAGTTCAGAAGTTATGTAAGAGACAATAAAATATTATTGTAATATACTCATGTACTTCTCTAATACAAAAAATAGTTTTTAAATGCAAAAAATACTATTGCAACATATGATAGGACTAGATTAGTTTTCTCTAGGAGTATATAAATTGGCTTTGTAAATGCATATAGTGGGTATGTGAAAGCCAAAGCAAATATGACTTGGATTAAATTATTTATTGGGACCAACTAGAAAATACCAGTTGTTAGGCAATGCTGTGTACAAAAAAAAAGTCATAGGCTATGGAGTTTTTAAGGGTTGTTTTTCTAGTCAGTTTCTAAGAAAATGTTACATAGACAATATATTCAGCTGAAGTAATTGGGAAAATCTAAAAGCAAATACTATTAAATGAACATTATTGGCTTTCACAATCCAATGAGTAATTTAATTATATTGTATAAGTGGTTCTCAGTAAGATGAAAAGAAGACAAAAATTATGGCAAGCAACAGACCTCTAAGACCAAATCTTGATTATTGGGGAAAATAGAAAATAACAGTATGGCTCATATAGCAGACAATATTTCAAAATCATAAAACCACTTTGGTCCAGGCAAGTCTGTTCAATAAAACACAATTAAGAAATATATCTTCAGTTTCAGATACAGTTTTCAAGCTAAGATGATGATTTTCTTTTTTTAAATTTTTTTATTGTTGGTTGTTCAAAACATTACATAGTTCTTGATATATCATATTTCACACTTTGATTCAAGTGGGTTATGAACTCCCATTTTTACTCCGTATACAGATTGCAGAATCACATCAGTTACACTTCCATTGATTTACATATTGACATACTCATGTCTGTTGTATTTGGCTGCCTTTCCTATCCTCTACTATCCCCCCTCCCCACCCCTCCCCTCCCCTCTTCTCTCTCTACCCCCTCTACTGTAATTCATTCCTCCCCCTTGTATTATTTTTCCCTTTCCCCTCACTTCCTCTTGTATGTAATTTTGTATAACCCTGAGGGTCTCCTTCCATTTCCATGCAATTTCCCTTCTCTCTCCCTTTTCCCTCCCACCTCTCATCTTTGTTTAATGTTGGTCTTCTTCTCATGCTCTTCTTCCCTAGTCTGTTCTTAGTTACTCTCCTTATATCAAGGAAGACATTTGGCATTTGTTTTTTAGGGCTTGGCTAGCTTCACTTAGCATAATCTGCTCTAATGCCATCCATTTCCCTCCAAATTCTATGATTTTGTCATTTTTTAATGCAGAGTAATACTCCATTGTGTATAAATGCCACATTTTTTTATCCATTCGTCTATTGAAGGACATCTAGGTTGGTTCCACAGTCTTGCTATTGTGAATTGTGCTGCTATGAACATCGATGTAGCAGTGTCCCTGTAGCATGCTCTTTTTAGGTCTTTAGGGAATAGACCCAGAAGGGGAATAGCTGGGTCAAATGGTGGTTCCATTCCCAGCTTTCCAAGAAATCTCCATACTGCTTTCCAAATTGGCTACACCAATGCAGTCCCACCAACAATGAACAAGTGTACCGTTTTCCCCACATGCTCGCCAGCACTTGTTGTTTGACTTCATAATGGCTGCCAATCTTACTGGAGTGAGATGGTATCTTAGGGTGGTTTTGATTTGCATTTATCTGACTGCTAGAGATAGTGAGCATTTTTCCATGTACTTGTTGATTGATTGTATGTCCTCCTCTGAGAAGTGTCTGTTCAGGTCCTTGGCCTATTTGTAGATTGGGTTATTTGTTATCTTATTGTCTAATTTTTTGAGTTCTTTATATACTCTGGATATTAGGGCTCTATCTGAAGTGTGAGGAGTAAAGATTTGTTCCCATGATGTAGGCTCCCTATTTACCTCTCTTATTGTTTCTTTTGCTGAGAAAAAACTTTTTAGTTTGAGTAAGTCCCATTTGTTGATTGTAGATGTTAACTCTTGTGCTATGGGTGTCCTATTGAGGAATTTGGAGCCCGATCCCACAGTATGTATGTCGTAGCCAACTTTTTCTTCTATCAGATGCCGTGTCTCTGATTTGATATCAAGCTCCTTGATCCAATTTGAGTTAACTTTTGTGCATGGCGAGATGAGGGGATTCAGTTTCATTTTGTTGCATATGGATTTCCAGTTTTCCCAACACCATTTGTTGAAGATGCTATCCTTCCTCCATTGCATGCTTTTAGCCCCTTTATCAAATATAAGAAAGTTGTAGTTTTGTGGGTTGGTTTCTTTCATCTGTCTAATTGCTCTGGCCAGTGTTTCGAGAACTATGTTGAACAGAAGTGGTGATAGAGGGCATCCTTGTCTTGTTCCAGATTTTAGAGGGAATGCCTTCAATTTTTCTCCATTCAGAATGATGCTAGCCTGAGGCTTAACATAGATTGCTTTTACAGTGTTGAGGTAATTTCCTGTTATCCCTAGTTTTTCGAGAGTTTTGAACATAAAGGGATGCTGTACTTTGTCGAATGCTTTTTCCGCATCTATCGAGATGATCATATGGTTCTTATTTTTAAGTGTATTGATGTGGTGAATAACACTTATTGATTTCCGTATATTGAACCAGCCTTGCATCCCAGGGATGAATCCTACTTGATCATGGTGCACAATTTTTTTGATATGTTTTTGTATCCGATTCGCCAGAATTTTATTGAGGATTTTTGCATCTAGGTTCATTAGAGATATTGGTCTGTAGTTTTCTTTCTTTGAAGTTTCTTTGTCTGGTTTAGGAATCAGGGTGATGCTGGCCTCCTAGAATGAATTTGGAAGTTCTCCCTCTTTTTCTATTTCCTGAAATAGCTTGAAAAGTATTGGTATTAGTTCCTCTTTAAAGGTTTTGTAAAACTCTGCTGTATACCCATCCGGTCCTGGGATTTTTTAGATGGTAATCTTTTGATGGTTTCTTCTATTTCCTCAATTGATATTGGTCTGTTTAGGTTGTCTATATCCTCCTGACTCAATCTGGGCAGATTATATGACTTAAGAAATTTATCGATGCCTTCACTATCTTCTATTTTATTGGAGTATAAGGATTCAAAATAATTTCTGATTATCTTCTGTATTTCTGAAGTGTCTGTTGTGATATTGCCTTTTTCATCCCTTATGCTAGTAATTTGAGTTCTCTCTCTTCTTCTCTTCCTTAGCATGGCTAAGGGTCTGTTGATTTTATTTATTTTTTCAAAGAACCAACTTTTAGTTTTGTCAATTTTTTCAATTGTTTCTTTTGTTTCAATTTCATTAATTTCAGCTCTGATTTTAATTATTTCTTGCCTTCTACTTCTTTTGCTGTTGTTTTGCTCTTCTTTTTCTAGGATTTTGAGATGAAGTATGAGATCATTTATTTGTTGTTTTTTTCTTTTTTTTAAGGAATGAACTCCAAGCAATGAATTTTCCTCTTAGAACTGCTTTCAATGTGTCCCATGGATTCTGATATGTTGTATCTGTGTTTTCATTTAACTCTAAGAATTTTTTAATTTCCTCCTTGATGTCTTCTAAAACCCATTGATCATTCAGTAACCTATTGTTCATTCTCCAAGTGATGCATGATTTTTCCTTCCTTCTTTTATCGTTGATTTTCAGTTTCATTCCATTATGATCAGATAAGATGCATGGTATTATCTCTACTCCTTTATATTGTCTAAGAGTTGCCCTGTGACATAATATATGATCTATTTTTGAGAAGGATCCATGTGCTGCTGAGAAGAAAGTGTAACTGCTTGATGTTGGGTGGTATATTCTATATATGTCAATTAAGTCTAGGTTATTAATTGTGTTATTGAGTTCTATAGTTTCCTTATTCAACTTTTGTTTGGAAAATCTGTCCAGTGGTGAGAGAGGTGTGTTGAAGTCTCCCATGATTATTGTATGGTGGTCTATTAGACTCTTGAACTTGAGAAGAGTTTGCTTGATGAACATAGCAGCACCGTTGTTTGGGGCATATATATTTATGATTGTTATGTCTTGTTGGTGTATGGTTCCTTTGAGCAGTATGTAGTGTCCCTCTTTATCCCTTTTGATTAACTTTGGCTTGAAATCTATTTTATTTGATATGAGTATGGACACTCCTGCTTGTTTCCACAGTCCATATGAGTGGTATGATTTTTCCCAAGCTTTCACCTTCAGTCTATGTATATCTTTTCCTATCAAATGCGTCTCCTGTAGGCAGCATATTGTTGGGTCTTGTTTTGTGATCCATTCAACTAGCCTGTGTCTCTTAATTGGTGAGTTTAAGCCATTAACATTTAGGGTTATTATTGAGATACGGTTTGTTCTTCCAGCCATATTTGTTTATTAGTGTTACTAAACCTGATTTGTTTTCCTCTTTGATTATTTTCCCCCATTTACTGTCCTACCTCCCACTGTTGGTTTTCATTGTTATTTTCCATTTCCTCTTCCTGTAATGTTTTGCCAAGGATTTTTTGGAGAGATGGTTTCTAGCTGCAAATTTTTTTAACTTTTGTTTATCATGGAAGGTTTTAATTTCATCTTCCATCCTGAAGCTTAATTTCGCCGGATACACGATTCTTGGTTGGAACCCATTTTCTTTCAGTGTTTGAAATATGTTATTCCAGGATCTTCTAGCTTTCAGAGTCTGTGTTGAAAGATCAGCTGTTATCTTGATTGGTTTACCCCTAAATGTAATCTGCTTCCTTTCTCTTGTAGCTTTTAAAATTCTCTCCTTATTCTGTATGTTGGGCATCTTCATTATAATGTGTCTAGGTGTGGATCTCTTATGATTTTGAACATTCGGCGTCCTGTAGGCTTCTAGGATTTGGGATTCTGTCTCATTCTTCAAGTCTGGGAAGTTTTCTCGTATTATTTCATTGAATAGATTGTTTATTCCTTTGGTTTCGACCTCTATGCCTTCCTGTATCCCAATGACTCTTAAGTTTGGTCTCTTTATGTTATCCCATATTTCTTAGATGTTCTGCTCATGGTTTCTTAACAGTCTTGCTGAGCTGTCTATGTTCTTCTCAAGTTGAAATACTTTGTCTTCATTGTCTGATGTTCTATCTTCTAAGTGTTCTACTCTGCTGGTAGTATTCTCAGTTGAGTTTTTAAGTTGGTTTATTGCTTCCTGCATTTCTAGGATTTCTATTTGTTTGTTTTTTATTACCTCTATCTCCCTGTGTAGTTAATCTTTTGCTTCTTGGATTTGTTTATGTAATTCATTGTCAAAGTGATCTTTCATTGTCTGATTTTGCTGTCTCATGTCTTCCTTGAGACTCCAGATCATCTGAAGCATGTATATCCTGAATTCTTTATCTGACATTCCATCTGTTGCAGCTATTACGTCTTCTAGAGTTGAGTTAGCCTGCATTGCTTGTTGTCCTCTCTTTCCTTGTCTTTTCATACTGCTCGCGTTTCTTTCTGCTTGGTGAAACTGTTGTTTTTTTGAAATTTTCCCTCTATTTATTTATATTGCTCTTGTATAGTTGAAAAATCTCCCTTGCAGGGCAGGTAGTGGCTGTGATCCTCCTCAACTGGGGTGATCTGTCTACCAAGCTGGCGGGCCGCTAGGTCTGCTCTGCCGTTCGGTCGCAGGTCTGCCCACCCTGCGGGCGTGGGTGGCGGCTCTGCTCTGCCCCCACTTCAATTGTGGTGACGTGACTACCACGCCCTCGGGTCGTTGGGCCTGATCCGGATGCAGGCGGCGGCTCTGCTCGGCCCCTACTCCAATTGGTGTGACATGTCTACCACGCCGGCAGGCCTCTGGGCCTGTTCCGCTGGTGGGTCGCAGGTCTGCCTACCCTGCGGGCTCGGGAGGCAGCTCTGCTTGGCCCTCACTCCAAATGGGGCTACCTGACTGCCACTCCGGCGGGTCGCTGGGCCTTTTCCGGACACGGGCGGTGGCTCTGCTCCGCCCCCACTCCAACAAGTGTGACGTGTCTGCTTCGCCGGCCGGCCGCTGGGCCCGTTCCACCGGTGGGCCACCGGTCTGCCTACCTTGCGAGCTCGGGCGGCGGCTCTGCTCGGCCCCCACTCCAAATGGGGTGACTTGACTGCCACGCCAGTGGGTCGCTGGGCCTTTTCCGGGCACAGGCAGCGGCCCCGCTCAGCCCCCACTCCAATCAGTGCGACGTGTCCACCACGCTGGCAGGCCACCGGGCCTGTCCCGTCGGTGGGTCGCAGGTCTGCCTACCTTGCAGGCTCGGGCGGTGGCTCTGCTCGGCCCCTACTCCAAATGGTGTGACTTGACTACCACGCCGTTGGGTCGCTGGTCCTGTTCCAGGCGTGGGCGGCTGCTCTCTTTGGCCCCAGCTGCAGTTGGGGTGACGTGATACCAAGCCGGCGGGTCGCTTGGCCTGTTCTGGGTGCAGGCGGTAGCTCCACTCAGCCCCTCTGGCCCCCACAGCACCCAGGAGGACCCGGACCGAGAAGCAGTTTCCGCTGGATCCCTAGCCCTGGGCCAAAGCAGCTCCAGGAGCCTGACCCCGGCCGCTCCGAGCTCGGTGCACACTCTTCTAGGAGCAGGCTCCAAGAAGTAGTCTCCGTGGGTTCCCCAGCCCTCGACCAAAGCAGGTACGGGAGCCAGAACCCGGCCGCTTCGAGCTCGGTGCACGCTCTGCTAGTAGCAAGCTCCAAGTATCAGTCTCCGCGGGTTCCCCAGCCCTGGACCAAAGCAGCTCCGGGAGCCAGAACCTGGCCGCTCTGAGCTCGGTGCACGCTCTGCTAGGAGCAGGCTCCAAGTATCAGTCTCCGTGGCTTCCCCAGCCCTGGGCCAAAGCAGCTCCGGGAGCCAGAACCCGGCCTCCCCGAGCTCAGTGCATGCTCTGCTAGGAGCAGGCTCCAAGAAGCAGTCTCCTCGGGTTCCCCCGCTGGACCTGTTCTGCTGGTGGGTCTCAGGTCTGCCTACCCTGCAGGCGCATGGGTCAGCTCTGCCACTCCGCAGGTTGCTGTGCCTGTCCTGCCGGTGGGTCGCAGGTCCGTCTACCTTGCAGGTGTGGGGAGAGCGGGTGGCTCCGCCCCTCAGCAGGCCGCTGGGCCTGATCTGCCCAAGATGATAATTTTCACAAATGCCTTTTAGAAGGAAAACTGATCATTATTAAGCAGGCGAGTCTTTGCTGCAAAGATCTCAAAGAAGAAACAGAGGATGAGAGGCAAAGCTATGGAAGACTTGAACATGCAAGATGGTAGGGTAATGAAGGGCTGTCAGCTCAGGAAGGAATCTGACACCCTCAGGTTAGACTTTTCCTATCTTTCTGGTCCCTGAAGTGCTGCACATCAATTTCCAGTCCTGACATTTGCCAGTAAATGGATAGATCTAAATGATAACTAATAGCAATATCCATGTGCCTTGTACTTAAATTCTGGTAGGGGAAAAATGTTTAAATGTCCCTCTCCCCTCCCACCTATACTGTATAAACAACCTTCCTCCTGTCTTTCCATTCTCCTGTACCTTCTTTCCAAACTAGTCAATAACCACTGAGCTCCTAAATTACACATCGCTTCTCACAGTCTCTGATAAAGCTTATTATGTAATAAGTCATTTAAACACCTGCAGTAAGAAAACTAGAAATTTTTCACAGTGGGGGAAAAATGATGGGAAAATGATTTCATCTTTTTTGCTTAGTTATTAAGTCATGTTGATAATGTGGCTCACTTTGTTCTAACTGTTGTACTTACAAAAATATTTAGACGTGCTTAAACTGAGGTGGTATACTACATTTTGGTTATTCTGAGTATTTACAAGAATGTTTTCAAAGTTAAAGATGAAAAGAGTCAATAGTCTATAGTTCAACGTGCCAGATAAGACCTCAAACAGTTAAGCCTTTGTAGATTGTGGGCAAAGTATCAATTACATTATCCATTCATGGAGGATCACTGCCCAAAAATAAATTCAGAAGAATCAGGGCTTAACCTGCTAACCATGCATGTAAACTTGATTGTCTACGCTAACATGCTCATGACATTATCAGTGGCTGAGAGAAAAATGACCTCATTGGTTCAATATAAATCAGGTTCTCATTAATGCCACTGAAAATATTTGTTTTTTTAACAAAATATGTATTTCTCTGTACTCAATGAAAGCATTTACTAGATGTTTCATTGCATTAATTTTATGCTTCTAACAAGAATTATAGGACTATTACACCAGAAGGGCTCTGAAAGATTAAGTCAAATTCCTTCATATCATAAGTAATGCTGTTTTATAAATAAAGGGCTATAATTAAAATCAGTAGACTCCATAGAATTTACTCAGAGATTATAACTATATACCACCAACTTGAAAAGGAAATGAATGAGCCTGGGCTTCACTGATCATCTGCACATAATTAGGAAATTTAAGCCAATCAGAATTAGACTGCCCAAACAGTATGATCCTTACAACAAAATATAATGCCTGAGTTGTAGTTATTAAAGCCTTATGTTTTCTAGTAGTACTTCCCAGTATATCTAATAATAAGCTTTTTAAGTTTAGGAGCAGTTGGTGTTTTTTCACAAATATTATTAAAACATAGTAAGCCATAATGCCTCTTGCTATATCACTTAGGTTTATTAAAATTGGAGATAGGAACTAACATTCTCCTTATGTCACTCTAACACTGACTATGGGCTATCTTGCCTTAAAAAGAAATTAGTATGCCAGGTGTGGTGTAATCTCAGAGACCCAGGAGGCCGAGGCAGGAAGATCACAAGTTCAAGGCCAGCCTCAGCAACATTAGGAGACTCTGTCTCAAATAAAAAGGACTTGTGATGTAGCTCATAACTCAGTGTTCAAGCACCCTTAAGTTTAATCCCCACTACCAAAAATAAATAAATAAAAAGAAATTAGCAGCTTGATTTTGAATACACGAAATTTTATGCACTTGGGGTTGTTTTTGTCTTGTTTTGTTGTTTGGTTTTTTACAGATAATTCAACTGGAAAATTACCCAAATAGAAATTAATCAAATCAGAGAAAGCTTTGTTTTCTTGTCTTCTCAAAGTGAAAGTTTCTACAAAACATTCACCAGTTTTTTTTACTCAGAAAATTAAAACTTTTAAACAATTTAAATAAGCTTTCTAAAACATAAAAGCATTAATAGACTGTAGAACAATACACTAAAGTTTCAGAGGTTTTGATTTCAAATACTTTCTCCCACTGCATTCTCCTCCAGTCTTACAGTGGGCTCCAGGGATCCCACCAGGGATCCCACTGCCTACTCCACAACTCCCATCCAGAGTCTTGGAGCAGCCTCTTTTTAGGTGATGTCAGACAACTAAACAAAATTGAACAGGGTGTTCAGTGCATTGTCTTCCCATAGAAATCCATACATTTAGGGATTGTGTCCTTAGATCCCTAAATTTAGGAAATAACAGTGTAACAGAAAAGAAACAGAAAAGGAACTTGACCTGATAGATCTTATGCATAATATTATTCAAATGTGAGTTGTGAGATAAATGTGAAGTGCATGTTTGTTTTTTCTTAAACAAATGGTACAAAGACAAGCCAATTTGATATTGATAAATTACTCTATCTCCACTCTTCATTTGGCTGAGCAGCAATGGATGATCAGAATATTCAAAACTCAGATTAGCCATTGAGGGGAATTATATGACACCTTGTTTTTTCTTTTTACACAGTAAAAACCAGCTCACTTCTCATGTGCTATATTACTCATATCATAAACCAGAAAATAAACTTACAATTAGTACACCATGTTACAGTGGCTTTTCAGACTTGGTCTCGAGGCATACTGACACATCACAGGTTGCTACTCTTGTCCATTAACTATGACTATTAATTTAAAAACTCATGTTCATAAATCATTTGCTTGATATACATATGAATTAAGACATATTCAGAGTGTTTTCTGCAATACCACCATTTTTCCCAATTGAACACCATACAATTTCTTGTATGAGAATAAAGGTTATCTAACCCCATGTAATTCTTAGGGAACCCATGAAAGTGAACTCCATGGGCAAAAAAAATCTTTAGTATGCATGTAACTGTGAAAGAAAAAAAAAAGACTAGTAACTACTGCTGTATATACTCTACTGCTATTTCATGCTGTATTGGTGGCTTCTTCATGTGGTTTGACTGGAGAAGAATCATATTTATGGAGAAACATGCCCAAAGATACTGAAATTTGGACCCTGAAAAATAAAGCTTATTTATTTCAGTGGAGCCAATTATATGTTAACAGGCTTTTTTCTCTCACCTCCCTGGCCCAAGTAGAACTTTTATTTTTCCTTTCTAGTACTATATAAATTCTCCCTTCAGTTTTTTTCTAGCATATAAAATGCTGCGTGAACATCTAGCAGTAATTAATAGCCTGTCATCCGAGTAGGTAATATATGGGAGTGAATTCATTGTTTATGAGTATATCAATATCATTTTAAAACTATATGCTGGGATAGAAAGGCAACAGTGAAGTGTAGAATTGCTAATGCAGGCTCATAGCCTGGAAAATGATTTCTTTTAATAGTTTTGTTCATTTAACAGTTCTTCATTTGACAATGTTCCCATTCAACTGCAGATTTTGTGGTTTGGTACAGTGAAGAAGAAATTTATTCCTTTGACACATTTATTCTTTTAATAGTTATTCATTTGAAAAAGTTTCACTGAGGGCCTATATATTTCGCAGTTTGTAGAGAAATTGATTCTTGACAGGTTTTCTTTAAATGTGCATTGAAATAGATTCTCCTTCTGTGGCATTGTTGCTAAGATTTCTTTAAATTGGGTCTTCCTGGGGAGTTCTGGTAATACAGTAATGTTGGTGTCAACCTGTGGGTTTTCCAGGGATTCTGTAAGCTCTAGATGACAGAAAAGGGTCACACTACTGGCAAAGAGGAGAAAAGCAAGCAATTTAAAGGATGAAGTTTATCTAACCATTAGTAGGAGTCTTTAGCTTTCATGTTCATTATAATTTGAACATCACTGACAGATCATTTACAACAAGACTAGTTTGGGGATGGAGTATGTGTCCATGAAATATAGTTATCAAATTGTCCTCAAGGAGCTGGGGTTGTTGCTCAGCAGTAGTGCTTGCCTAGCACGAGTGAGGTGCTGGGTTCGATCACCAGCACCACATAAAAATAAATAAAATAAAGGTAATGTGTCCAGCTACAATTAAAAAAAAATGTCCCTCAAAGATTTGAAAGCAGATAATCTGTCACAAATGTTTTATTTCAATATTTAATAGATCATTCTATGCTCAAACCAATGTTTGACTTGTTATTTCAGGATTTTACCCAAACTCAATAGGGTCATGATAGGTCTGTATTGTAAGAAAAATCTCACATCTATTCCCTCTCCTCACTGTTGATCCTTTCTTACTCACAGTTCCAAAGACAGCACCCACCAATGTCAGTGGAAGAAGTGGAAGAAGGCATGAGCTGGTCATCGCCTGGGAGGTAAAGAAAGTCTCTGAAGATGTCAGAATTCCCCACTTCCTTAGAAATGCAGGCTTGCTGCCCTGGTATAAAGAAACACATGGGTTTCTTTTTAGATTAAGCACTTAGAGCATGTACTGCTCTCACAAGTATTGCCAAAGCGAAGCTCTCTCATTTTCATACCAGGCCCCAGGTCTAAGATATGCTTTCCTGTCATATAAGACATCACAAAACAAAGTTTGCATGATTAAAACACATCCTATTCCAAATTACTTCATGGATCTGTTTGACTTCTTTTGTCATTTGAGTATTTGACCAGTAGATAGTCACCTTGACTTACTAGGAACTAACAGTCCTGGGGAGGAGGAATGAATCACCCCTGTGGGGCACAGTGTCCAGGTCATCCCTCCTAGCCCATGCTAGATATGGTGTCCTCATTTTACAAATTATGAAACAGATAATTTTTAAGAAACTCCCTAATAAACAGAATTGGGACCCTTCTTATAAGCATTTGTATTCTTTTTTCTACCCCGTCATACAGCTTCCAAAGTATTCTTTTTCTAAAAAAAAAAAAAAAAGAAAGAAAAAAGAAAAAAGAATGAAAGGAGAGTTATTTTTCACTAAGCCAACTTCCTTTTTGATAAATAACCTTATTGTTGGGACTGAGAAAATAACTCAGTGGCAGAGCACTTGCAGAGCATGTGCAAAGCCCTGGATTAGATCCCTAGCACCACACACACAAATAGCAAATATATCTATGTAGTTCACAGACCTAAGCCTTAGAATATACAGACACTGAAATGTTTGTTGGACAAACGGAACAAATGCCTGATAATTTCTAAGAGCAAATATAATATGTAAAGTAAAATATCTTTTACCAAGAAACCTTCCATAGGCACATCATCTGTCCTGTTTTTTCTATCCATTCCCCTTTTCTCAATAAAACCTCATGTCTTGCTTTTTATTTCTGCAGAGGTATTAACTTCTCAACATCTGACCTTCACTGAGATGATCTCTCTCTAAATAGACTTGCCCTTCCCCATGAACTTTGATTATAATAGGCTTGTCTCTCTTCTTTCATTTGATACCTAATTTTTCTTCAAATCAAAATTTTAAAGAAAACCTACTTTACAAATGTTTACTGTCTGTCTACTATGTATCAAGCACTGTGCTCATCAGTGGCTGTTAAACTTTTTCATTAACTAGTCAATTACAATTATGGCTTTCTGTGATACTCAATTGAAGCCCACTTGACAAATGTAAACATAAGCCCCATAGCACAAGAAGTTTCGTGAAAAAAAATGCCATAGTCCAGTATTTGTGCTTATTCATAAAGCACAGATGCTATTGAAAAGAACACTGAAAGGTTGTTCTTAATTTAATATCTCTTCAATTAACTGTGCAAAGTACTCTGCAGAAGAGCATCAGTGACAAGATATTCCCAAATATCAGACTGTATGTCAATTTTCCCCAACATGCTAAATTCTAGTGTGGAATTCAAGGGCCTTCCTTTCATATACATGACTGATGAGAGCAAATTTGTTTCACTTCAGGAGTTTTCAGTACTCTTGTGAGTTTTCTTACATACCCATAGATATAATTTAATTTCCCTTCTTTTACCTTTAAATTCTTTTAAGTTTTCAAAACCTGCCAAAGTCATTTTTTATGTTGGCTTCCAATGTAGTATAGATTTGATATTTACCTTTGCCCTAGTTATCCATAAAATAACAACAATAAAAAACTAAAGATTTGCAGGAAATAGTTCTTTACAAATTGTTTTGCTGATAATTGTGTTTTCCTTCTTTAGCCAGTATCTGAAGAGTTTCAAAATGGGGAAGGCTTTGGTTATATTGTGGCTTTTAGACCCAATGGAACACGTGGCTGGAAGGAAAAAATGGTGACATCCTCTGAAGCTTCCAAATTTATTTATCGAGATGAAAGCATCCCTCCCCTTACACCCTTTGAAGTAAAGGTTGGCATTTATAACAATAAAGGAGATGGACCTTTCAGTCAAATCGTGGTTATCTGTTCAGCTGAAGGAGGTCAGTTGCCTTATCCCTATTATCTTATTTAGCTTTTTATTTTTTTTTTTTGTTTCTTTATGAAGGGCTTCATTATTCAAGAGTAAGCCAAAAATAAAGAAAATAAAGTTCATTTATAATCTTACTACACTTAACATAAATTTTGAAAAGAGTTTGGAAAATGTAATTTTAAAAATCTAATTTTAATTTTAAAATAATCTAATTTTAAAAAATTGTTCATGCTGCTTTGGTTTTTGTTTTGTTTTGTTACTCCCTAATAATTTATGGCAAACAAGTATCCATGATAATAACAATGTTAGTAATTTCTGTAGTGTATTCAATTATCTGGGTGCATATTAACAAACCCCTTTTGTTTGAATTTTAGATAACTTTAATAATACATATGTAAAATAAATCTAAATAAGGTTTCCATTTACATGGCCAGTAAATATTTCTATCTATCCCATGCAGAAACCATTGTACTGATAAAGTAGTATCAGGACTTTGTATTACAAACTTTTCATAGAATCATTAAATCCTAATAACAATCTTGTGTGCTAGGCTTTGAGTAGAAAGAGAGATTAAAGTTCAGAAAAATTATTAAATTTGCTAAAAGTAACAAGTTTGTAATTGAGCATTCAATCCCTATCTCTAAGCATTAAATCCTTGATCTTTCTAGAGTGTGCTGCGATAGTACACATGACCTCACTTAAGATACAGTTAACTAGCCATTTTGGCGATGAATAAACTGTAAACCTGTGACTTGCTCATGATTACAGTCAATAGGTCATAGAGCTAAAGTACAAACCCTGCTTCCAACATCAAAATCCTGGATTCTTTTGAGTTTAAGTACAAATGTGCTATTTTCTGAGAGAAAGCATGATAGATCTAACTCCTGAAAGCTAGTTTTACCTCTTAGTCCTTCTTCTATTCATGTGCAGAATTTCAACTGACCCCGAAAGTTTAAAATAAAATTGTCTTATATTCCCTAAATTTATGAGAGAAAATGTTCCACTGAAGGCAGCACTCATTTGACCTTCCAAATAAGCAAGGGTAACACAAACTGACCCTTGTACTTCCTTCATGCCCACATGTGCAATGTGAATAGCTCAAAAGAATTAATATTTTCAGTGCTGTGAGCTTCATAAAAAGAAATAGGGTTATTTGAATATGGAAGAACAAAGGTAGTGTTTGACTTATGTAAGTGCAGTTTTTCTGTAAAAGCTGCCTTATGTTTTTATAATGTAGAGCCAAATAGTGAAGCAAAAACTCTATTCTAGCAGAAGAATGGTCAGGAAGATAAAGAATCAAGTAATGAAAAGGAGTCATGGGTATTCCAATGAGAAACCCATGAACTAAGCATCTCAGATTTTTGATGTTTCTCAATACAACCACTGTGCCGTATTACTTATACTACCTAATTTAACACTTAAAACCAAACAAGAGGCCAGGAGCTCAAGCTCAATCTACCTTTTAGAAAACTAGGTGTCTGTGAACCTAACTAACATGCCCAAGTTCACACCAGTAAGTGACACAGCTGAGATTTTCACTAGACCTATATGATTCCGAAGCACATGTTTTAACTACTACCCTATACTTTCTCACCAGGAATGTATGTAATTATGATATTTTCTATTATTTATTACTCTAAATATCTATCTTCAAGTACATGTTTTATTCAGGAAGTGCATATTCTTGTTGCTTTAAAATTGCTTCAACCTAATTATGAAGCACACAGTCCCAAAGGTCACATGAGGTGAGTTGCAGAAGTTTGTGAACATGCTTTGTATGTTAATGCCAGTGCTGCCTTTAAGAAATCCAGTTTGTAAGTTTCTTGACAACCTTTGCTTTGAAATTAAATTATAGAAGCCACCCTTTTTTTTAATACTGTGTTCCCTTAAACTTGAAATGGCTTGCCTTTGGAGATTTCTCTTTTAAGCTAGAAAGGAAATATGCATATTTTCCTTCAAAGACACTGAGGTTGTTGCTGTAACATATTTCATAGTAACACTTCATTTATTTTGTAGACTAAAATATGAAAGATACCAGGCAAATTAAGTATGTATAGAGTCTGCCTTTGTTCTGATGACAAAATTCAAAATATATTTGGCATTTGCTTACTAATTAGATTTAAAAATTTGAAACTCTGTGTGTAAATATGAATAAAGTGCTACCATCACTAAATTTCAACCAAAATTGCAGGATAGGGGACAGAAGAGCTTTTTTCCTAGATGTAGCAGAGCCCAAGTTCAACTCTGGTTCTTTCTACACTTCAATAATGAACTTTTGAAATAAAAATGTCTCTGTCAATCCTCACAAATCTAAAATTAAAATTTTGTCAATTTATCCTATATTCTAAGGGTTCTTTTAAATAACTATCCCAAACAGGGAGTAATAATAGTTCACTTTTTCTCTATAATAAAAAGGGCAAATTAGTCCCTTGGAAAATTGCTTTAATTGAGAAGAAGAGACCATTTTAAAAATTAAACAATTTTTAATTAAACCTGCAATAAACTCAAACTATAAATTGTGGGTGTACTCCTGCCAATGCAGTTTCATCTCCTCTATGCCTGTGGATATTTACAGGTTCAATGTGTCTTTAATCATCATCCTCTTACCCCCAGCCCACCAGATCTGAGATTGTACTTCTTAAGACCAATTCTGCTGCTTTACTGTTCCCTTTAACCCAGTCAACTGTCTTTCACTTTCAAATCTTTCCATACTGGAGAGGCAGTAAAGAACAAACGGAATGAGACTGCTTTTCTATTTCTATTCATGGGCTTAGTTCTTCTCTCGACCAAGAATACTGGCCACATGCCTAGGACACTATAAAAAAGTCACATTTTCACAGCTGACACTGACCTGGGTTGGAGGGGGGTGATATGTGTTAAATATATTACACATCCCACTACACATTTTAGATATGTTTTTGTAAGTTTTTCACATTTTATTTTTTTAAAAATCAGTCCATTTATGTTGCTTTATGTTCTTCACTCTCTAACAATTTATGACAAACATGTTTCCATGATAATTAAAGTATTAATAATCTCTACAGTGTATTCTATTCTCTGGATGGATATTCAACCAAAATTCAGCCTTGAGAATTGGTGTTATCTGAGGCACAGAAAGACTAACAAGGCTCACCTTAGAGTATTACTTCTACCTCTCCCACTGGAACATCAATGATAGATGGCATTCATATCCCAGAATGCCCTTCTATGAATGCTTGTGTGCATTCACCCTTCATCTTTTTAAATTTTCCTCTCTCAAGAAAGTATATTTGAATGCAAATGAGAATTATATTATTATAAAGGAAAAACCTTAGTTGACCTGTTATTAAAAGGAATCATCATTTGTAAATATTGATATTTGGTAAATTACTTGAGATGTGACCTTGACTTGCATTTCTGACATTGACTATTGCCCTAGAGTACTATCAGAGAAGTTGCAAATGCTTCTTTTGCTAACACCCTTGAACCTTTGAAACCTTTCAATATTTTTACAATAGAAGTAAACCTTAAAGGCTCTGTTAGTGCCAAGTAGCATCTGGCATAAGCCTGACAGATTTTTGCCTACTAGGATTTCCACACACCCTGTATCTAACACTGAACACACTTTAAACCAGTCAAGAATTATGTACATTCCTAATCCTGATTCGACTGCAGATCTACAGAGCAGGGTAAAATCCTACCAATATCATAATTTTGAAGCAGTTCCATCTTTTTAAAAGAATAGCAAATTTCCAAAATAAGTAATTTTAAAATGCTCAATAAAACCAATAAAGGGATTTTTCTTCAAGATGAAGGTCAAATCAGCATTTTTTCTAGAAATATTTAATCTAACATATTACTATAACTTTAGATAGAATCAGAACATTGATTTATGCCTAATAGAAAAACAGAATTTCAATATACACTAATTATATTTTAAAAGATTTATTTATTTGTGACACGCTTTAGACTTTTCTAGACTACCCCCTCCCTTTGGTTTTTGCTTTGTATGTAGAGAGTGCTTCTTTTATTTTTATTAAAACCCAAAGCCTCTATTCATTTGAAGAAATTGATATGCAATTATCCTCTTGCAAACAGAGCTACCACAGCTCAAATTAAAACCCAACATTCATAAGGCGTTATTCTCCAAATCAGTTCTTAGCTGGAACTGTGCTCAGTGGGATTTATGTGAACTTGGAAATTAATAAATTGGCATATTAGTTATAAAATATAAGGAATAATTTCCTGTCTTTGCCAGATGATCTATTTGGATTAGTGCCTATAAAAGTTCAACTACAGCTGTCCTTACTGAATTTTTAAATAATGAAACCATAACCCTTCTCCCAAGGAGTTTATTAAACTCTCCTTTGATTAATGCTGTTGCTTGCCCCACCTGGGAAGTCAGATGTATAATCAATATTACAAGCACATCCCCCCACATTACTTGGAGGACTCCAGCTGCTAGGTCACTTAATACAAACGTATCATCTAAATTCATGAACATGGTAATGCTGTTTCAAATTTTTAATCTAACTGATACCAAAATCTATCAGTCAGCCTTCTACTTCATATCCCCAGATTGGAGTAAAGGAATTATCCATGGCCTACTTAATATAATAAGTAGAAGGAAAAAAGAGATCCTTTTAAGTCTTAAGTCTAGTAGACATAACACTAGTATAATCTCAGAAATACGTTCCTGAGCTCTCATCAAATTACCAGAGTATAATAGACAGGAGTGAGAGCTGCAGAAAACACCCTATGATTTAAAGGGCAGGAGAGTTTTAGAAATGCACAAGTATGATGTGGTCCCTGCAACAGGAGTAACAGGAGTTCATTGTAAGCTTGTGGAGGGTTAAACAGATGATGGTGGGGGTCTAGGTGGCTTCTGAAAAGACTCGTGAATAGAGCTTTCAAGTAGGAAGCCCAACATCAAAACTCTTGGGAGAAGTTAGAAGTGTAGAGGCAAAGGGGAAGAGAGAAAGCAAAATTTAAAAAAAAAAGAAAAAGAAAAAGAAAAAAACAACATAAGGCATGTGCAACAGGGACACACACAGCTGATGGCATGGTGGTGGGAGCTGACATCCTCCACCATTTAGCTCTGAATGACCTTGGATCAATTAGTGTCACCACCCCTCAGTTTCTTCACCTAAGTAATAGTGATTGTAATAACAAAATTTTTAGGGGATGATTAATTAATATAGTTACCAGAACGAAGAACATAGCAAACCCTCAAATTAAAATGGCAATTGTTACATTGAGTTCTTCCCTTTATCTATTTTGTTTGTTCTTAATGATATCCCACCCATGCCTCTGTCTGTTTATGGGATCCCTCTTTTCCTCTCTCTAGGAGTTCTTATTACAGCTGACAGTCATCTTCTCTATATTTTTCTTAATAATAGGATGGAGCCCACTCCCTTTCAAAGGCATTGATCTCCTGTATTCTTAGCAGCAGAGATGATTACAGCAGTAACTGTGAGACTCTCAACACCTTGGAGACCACATCCCAAGACATGCAAGTATCCGGTCACTTAGGATCAAGGGCCACAAGATATGGGGTATGTTGTATCTTCTGCTTTCTCTGTCTGGTCACTGGCTGTTCATTGACTGGTCAACAAGTTTGTTTGTTCATTCATTCATCCATCCATCCATCAAATAAAATATGTAATGAGGTCCGGTTTGGGGACTCCTGCACTCTGGATCTTATATTTTAGAGGACACCCTGCTCTTACCTAGGCCTGGATTATGACCCTGAGAGAGAGACTAGAAAAGAGATGGCATGAGATCAGGCTTTGGCACCAACTTACCTTTGCTCACCACCTTTCATAGGTTGAATTGCATCATCACCTTACAAGATATATCCAAGTCTTAACCCCCAACTCCTCAAAATTTAAGTGTATATGAAAATAAGGTCTTTATAGAGGTAACCAAGTTAAAACCAAGTTATAGAGGTAACCAGGTTATTGGACTAGAGTGAGCCCTAGTCCAATATGACTAGTGTCCTTATAAAAAGGGGAAACTTGGATGCAGAGATAGATAAACAGAGAAAGAAGATGATGTGTAGAGACAGGGAGAAGATGGCAGCTATAAAACATTTTCAGAAGCTAGGAGACGGGTGTGGGAAGATCCTCATCTAAGACTTCAGAAGGAGCAGGGCCCTGTGGGCCCCTTGATTTTGAACTTCTAGCCTTTATACTGGGAGACTACAAACTTCTTCCCAGCTTGTACTTTGTTTTGGCCACCGTGGGAAATTCATATGCCAACCAGAGCCTCCTTGGAGTCAGCAGCTGGACCACCCAGAGGCCGCCATGCTGTAGGAAGCCCAAGCCACCTACGTGGAGAGATAGGTGCTCAGCCAGTGCCGGATATTCTAGCCCCATCTCAGCTGAGGTCTCTGAGACAAACTGGAGTGTAGATGAGCCATGACTGCTGTAGTCTGATCTACTCAGTGTTTTAAGATATGATAACCACACATTTCTGTTTGCAAATCCAAGTTCTGGTGTAGTTTTATGCAGCTGAATTTAAACAGAGCAGAGGGGACCTAAGAGTCCAACCAGGAGCTTGAGGAGATGCTCTGTGTCTGGACTTGGAGTCTGACAAGGCCTGAGAGATGCTGAGGAAAGGTTGAGGGGCAGGAGGAGCCTCTTGGCCGACTCTGTTAGGGGGATAACAGGCAGAGGCCCAGCAGCGCCCCCCAATACTACTGAGAACAGCTCTGTGCCAGGTGGTCCTGGGGTCTTACTTTACCACCCCTCGGAAGTTTCACAGATATGGAAACTGAAGCACCGAGACAATGACTAAAGCACCCAAGGACCAGAGCTAGTACGCGGCAGAGTTGGAAATTTAGACGGAAGCTCCTAAGGCTGGGTTTTTTGAAAGAAGCCAAAGGAATCAAAGCTGGGGTGACTTGACCCAAGAAGCAGGGCAGAGGACACAGGAGGAAGGCCTTCAAAGGAGCCAAAGTGAAGCCCAGTTATTCCAAGGAATCCTCAAAATGGCTGCCACATGGTTCACCTGGCAAGCCTAGAAGGTTCTAGCCACCAGCCTGCAGATCTAACAGCTTCTTGATTCCACAGGAGCAATGGCTGTGCAATGCTCTGCCAAGAGTTTTCTGCAGGACTGAGAGATTGACTCTGGACAAGCCCCAACATCTGCTGACTTTGTACATGGATATATTTAGGGGGAGAAGAGTTTTTCTTTCAGTTTCGTAACACTTAAAAAAAAATCCCGCCTGTCTTATTTTTTTTTTCCCTTTCTTTCTTTTTTTTATGGACTCATAAGTGATGTTGCCATTCTTTCCATAGCAACACACTAGGAGACTGGCTCTGTTTTGGTGGGAGAATTCTAAGGAGGACTTGGGAGGCAGGAGAAGAAAATGTTGGGTGGCGTTGGGAGACATTTCTAAAACGTCAACACCCAAGACCCGTGCAGGAGTCACTCTAGTCACTCTAGTAGACAGACCTGCCAGGGTCATCTCAGCTGTCTGCTCCCGTCCTGCATGGAGGGGATGGCTTCTGCATTAATGCGGAAGGTTCTGGAGGCCTGGTGTATTTGCTCGCAATCTCTCATGGCCCTGGCCCCTCTGCTTTTTCTGCAGTTCTCCCTTTTTTCGATTCTCTTCCAACCTTTCCATGACACGGGGAGTCAGCTTCAACGAGGTGACTGTCCGTCCTCACCACTTCCTGTTAGTATCAGTTCATCTCTATTTTTCCAGCTTTGTTGAGGTGTAATTGACAAATGAGAATGGTTTGTATTTAATGTGTACGACTTGCTGTTTTGATAAAGGTACACACTGTGACATGGTGCCACACTGACACTGACCAACACAGCCATCCTCTCATAGAGTCACCACCGGCATTAAGATCTGTGGGTCCAGACTCTGGGGGAAATGGAGGTGGGGAGGGAAGGAGGAGAGCTAGCGTGTGCCTCTGGTTTTCCTCCTATCCCCTCCCCTACTCCACCTGGCCAGCTCTTTGACACAAGTCATCTCCTTTTACCCTCTCGATGTCCCTATGGCAGGGACTCCTATTTCTATCTCCTTAGGAGATTTTCTGAATCTGAACCCGAGATTCCAGAAGGTACCAGCTCTAAAAGCAGGCAGCTGGTTGTAAAGGTCAGTGTCTGAGGTTTGGTACCGTCCACTCTGCCTCTGTGGAGCCCAGCCAACTGGGCCTGCAGACCAGAAGCCAGCACCTCCCCTTGGGGTGACACGCGTCCATCAGATCAATCCTGCCCTTGTTCTCGCAACATGACCTCCTGCCTCTCATTTCTATCCTCCGAGAGCCTGCTGCAGTGAACTGGGGGGCATGTGGCACACAGAGACAGGAAGTCATCCAAAAATAACATTTCGGAAGACGACGCAACGACAGAAAAACACAGTAAAAACTGAAACTACCACAGAGTGTAGGATTCCATGGATGTGACATTGGGGGAAGGTCACAGCACAGAGACAGAAATCAGTGGTTTCCAGGGGCTGAGAGTGGGGGAGGACTCGAAAGAGCACAAGGGAATTTGAGGGATGATGGGATGGTTTTCTATCTTGATTTTGGCAGTAGTTGTTCAACTACATGGTTTAAAAAACTCATAGAATTATACATAAAAAACAGCACATTTTGTGGTATGTAACGTATTCCTTGATTTTAAAAAAGTAAAAAAAGAAAAGAAAAAATCCCCACACTCCAAAACTTCAAACCCTTGGATACATGTGACAGTATATTTGATAATCCCGACTGTTGTAAAACGAGTTGTTAACATATAATTGACAAATAAATAAAAATTGTATGGTCATCCTGGGGTATCTGCGGATAACTGGTTCCAGGACCCCTCATGGATACCAAAATCTGTAGATGTTGAAGGTCCATATATAAAAAGGTGCAGTATTTGCATAAATCCTACACATAACCTTCTGTTCACATCTAGATTACTTGTAAGACCAAACCCACTATAAATGCTATGTAAGTACTTATACTTAAATTGTTTAGGAAATGATGAGAAGAAAAATAAGCCTGTACATTTTCAACATAGATGCAATTTTCTTTTGGAATATTTTTGAGCCACAGTTGGTTGAATCCATGGACACGGAACCCAAGGATATAAATGTTGTTTGCACATCTTTAAGATGCACAGCCTGAGGCCTCTCAAGCTACAACAGGAACATTTACAAAGACACGCAGATGATGTTAACACTGGCCATCGACAGGTGTAGGCATTACTTATGATTTTTATTTTCTTTTTCCACAATTTCTACAATAATGTGGATTATTCACTTTAGAATCAGAAAAATGGTTTTACTTTGATTTAGGGGAGAAAATCTTGGACATGCCACAAATCTCAACCCAGAGGCAAAATCTGACAACATCAATCACTTCTGAGGGTGGTCACTATGATTCAATAAGACAATGGATGCGAAAGTACTTCATAAATTTCAAGATGAAGCTACACAAAGATGCAGCTTGACTAGTAATTACAAACATCTTCTCAGAGCTGAGAATTTCTTCCTTTCTTTTTTTGGTACCAGGAATTGAACCTAGGGGTGCTTATCCACTGAGCCACATCCCCAGCCCCTTTTTATGTTTTACTTTGAGACAGGGTCTCACTAAGTTGCTTAGGGCATTGCTAAATTGCTGTGGCTGGCTTTGAACTTGCAGTCCTCCTACCTTGGCCTCCCAAGCCACTCTGTCATTTCTTAATCCAGTGGTGTCCAATCATGGTGCCAAGACATGCTCATGTTAGTAAGAGCTTAGAGTTAGCATATGATTGTGTGTGTGTGGGAGAGAGAGAGAGAGAGAGAGAGAGAGAATATGAGCTAGCACTCAATAAATACATGTAAAATAAATAACTGTTATGCTATGCCCCACATGTGATAGCAAAACACACACACACACACATTCCTAGAACAAATGCCTTCTTCAGGCTGCTATCAGGTAGATCTTTGAACCTGTCAATCATACTCTGTGCCCTGATTGTAAATCCAGCATGTTGCCAAAGGAACATTTGAGGAAAGTTAAGCTGTGCACCTCAAGCAGCCAACCATCCAAGGAGCAGAGATGTGCAATGAATGCACAGCAGCAAGTGCAAGAGTTAACTGGACTAATGGAGAGTTTAGTGTGAAATGTGGTAGTGGGCTGCGGATTGAGAGGACTTTCTTAGTTGGTGTGTGGCGGGCGGGGGGGGGGGGGGACTACAGCAGAACCCCTAAGGCCAGGAAGCAATCGATGTTATTCCAAGGGGAAGAGTTTGGGGCAAAGGTTAGCAAACCGTGGCCAGCCTCCTGTGTTGTAAATAAAGTTTTATTGAAACACAGCCATGTTTATGATAGTTTCACACATCAGCAACAAAGTTGAGTAGCAGCAACAGAGACCTTCCAACTGGTTCAGCCTAAACTATTTACAAATGAGCCCTTTTCAGAAAAAGTTGGCTGATCCCTAGTCCAGGCAAAGACACCAAAGACTAAGGAAACTGTGGTCTTTGCTGCTGAGAACCAGGTGGGACGTGACCGAGTTTAAGAGAAGCAGTGGGATGGGATGGCAGAACTTGTTGGAAAGACAGGGGTTCTGGGGGTCTGAGCAGCTCACAGTGGGTCCTGGTGGGGCTGTGAGAGTCCCCTGCAGTGGCTCTGATATTCTGTGCAAGGCTGGGGGAGGTTGCCTTGGTGGGTACAGTAAAGCAGAGGGGATGTGAGGGTGAGGACCCTGCCTGCTAGCACCCACCCACCCCTCCCTCAGGTGGCTTTGGCTCTTTCCACAGTCTGGCGTGCTGGGGAGGCAGCAAGGGGTTCTGCCAGGATCGCAGAGCTGACAGGGAATGAAAGATGCTGGACTCCAGCTTTCTCCTCGCCTTTCCATTCCTTTTAAGCTCTTGAGTGAGGTCAGCTTCCAATTCAACTCCCATTCTTGAATTGCTCTCCTATCCTCCCATCTTCCCCTGCAAACGGCCCTCAAAACAAAGCCTTTTCCTTCAGGCTGCATCTAAGTACCAGGCTGGGTTCTGCTTCCGTCCCCAGGGCCTGCTGCAGAGCCTGGCTCACGGCACACCTCACAAAAATATTGGCTCAGTGACTGAAATGACAGAGGTGGGTAGGACAGGCTCCAACTTGGGGACTGAAATGCCTGCACCTCCTTTTCTTCATCTATCAAATGGGGACAATAAAGGCCCTCACTTCATACGACTGTGAGGATTAGATGAGTTTCATAAGAAGCCCTGAGAATAATTCCTGGGTCAAGTGAGGCAAGAGCTCAGTAAATGTCAACAATTAGTTTTGTTATGACAATCTGAATGAGTCCAGGCAAGCACAGCAGAGTCCCGAGGGCTGTGACAGGCATGAGAAAGAGGGGATCATTTCTAATGAGGGGATCCGGAAGGCCTGCGGAGAGGAGGTGGGGTCTGCAGTGTGTGGAGAAGAAGAATCCCACCGGCTTCCCTGGGCAGAATCTGTGCTGTGATTGATTACTGATGTCTGCCCTGGCAAGGAAACTGTCATTGTGGTGTGTGTCTCCCCTTGGCCCATGTTATCTGTGTTTTGGGATTCAGACATGTCAGAACACATGTGGAATTCTAGCAACACAGTCTAGATAGCAATTTTTTTTTTTTTTTTTTTTTTTTTTTTTACTTCTAAGCCCATAGGGTTGTTTGGGAAGAAATGTCCCCTTAGGGAAAGCTCCTACCTGACTTGAGAACATGAGTCATTGGATGGAAATGCTCGGACTGTGCCCTGGAACCCAGTCCTCCTCAGATCCTCCTTTGGCTCAGGTCTCAAGGATGCAGTGTGTCTGAGTGTAAGAGGAGGCTAAAAGTAAAAAGTGACAGAGTCGGCTCAACAAAAATCTGTGTGTGGCGCATGCCAGGGCCCGAGGAAGAATATAACATGGGGTAGGGGTGGGGAATAGAGGGATTAGCCACTTTGGCCTTCTGAATGGGAGGCAGGGGGCTACGGCGGAGCATGGGATAGGTGCAGAGGGCTTCATGGGAGTAGGCACAGGAGCCCATGCTGGCAGGAGAAGGAGGTGGTTGGTGGCTCCTTAGAGTGAAGAACATGGCAGTGCCCTGAGGACTTCCAGAAACGGGGCTGCAAATGATCAGCTGCATACATGGGAGGGACTCAGCCCTACCTACACAGAAACACAGGACATTATTATATACCACGTGTATGCGGTGGGTGCTCCCTGCACAGGTGGGGAGCGGCAGGCAACCTGTCCAGCTGGAGGTGCTGCAAGGCTGCATGGAGCCAGGGGAGGTTGTAGATCTTGGACAGGAAGGATGCCCTGCACCTGGGAAGTGCAGGAGCTAGAGTGTGGAGCCATGGCAGGGGCTGCTGGGCAGGATGGACGGGGACAGGACAGCGGCAGAGCTGAAGTGAGGAGGGGGAGGGAGAGGAGGGTGGAAGGAAGATGCGTATGGGAGCCGGGACTTTGTCTTGTCCCTAGGTCCTAGGACAGCAGCTAGCACAGCAGGACGTCTCCATGGAAACTGCTAAATGACAGGCAGGACAGGTGGAAGGAAGGATTAGGATGCAGGAGAGGGTAGACACGCCCTCTTTCATTGAGAGCAACATGGAAAGGAGACCCTGCTTGTGCTTTTGAAGGAAAGGACACTTGAAAAGCAAGATGATGAACGACTACAGCAAAGAACGAAGGGCGTGCCGTGCGTGTACACACACACACACACACACACACACACACACACAGAAAGTGCACGTGCAAGATGCGCTGTGCTCTCAGCCCCAGGTCTCAAAAGAGCACCTCCAGGTTAAAGAAAGAAAGGGAGAAAGAAAGGCCCCCAAGCCTCCCTCGCCTGGGTTGAAGTGGAGGCACAAAGCAAAGGCATGATCAGAGTGTTCCCAGGATGCAATGCAACTTCCTCCGGGCGCCCAGGGGAAGCACCCCTCTTAACCGGGCCCTCTGCGCTCCTTCCAGCCTCAACGGCTCAAAAGGACATGGCTGCCAGATGCATGGGCCAGGCTGCCCTGCCCAGCGGGGAAACAGCTATGAACGAGCCTCTTCTCCTTGTTCTCGTCTCCACTCCTGTCTTTGGAGCCTTGCTGAGAAGGAGGAAAACCGGGCCAAAGCTGAGATGAAAGCGCTTGTAATCTCATAAAAGAGCCAGGCGGAGGGACGCTCTGAAAGGCATGGAGGAGCCAGCACCTGCCATTTGCACTTCAAGGCAGGCAGTCTGAAAACACCGAGCAAGGGGCCTGTCTGCCCTTCCCCCAGGTGCCTGGACACAGGGCAGCAGCGGTGGCCTGGGGACCAGAGGGTACTGGTCCCATAGCCCATGGGCTGCAGGAGGCCAACCACTGAAGCCCCAGCACCTGGAACCTGCCTTAGGAATTGCTGGAGCTTACAGGCTCCATCACCCCCTTTTCTGTTCCCGTGTTTGTTCTTTATCGTTTCACTTGTCCTTGTGACCCATGTGCAGGGGCAGAAGTAGCCAGCAACACGAACTAGCTTTCCCTGTTGCCATCTCAAAATTGAGAAAGGCACGAGGCTGCTTCGTGTGAGACGCTAATGGAGCTTCTCCTGCTTTTATTTGCCCTCCTGAGACATCCTGCAGCACCGTCAGAACCCAAAGCCTGGACGTGTCCTATTAATCACCTGGAACTAGAGAGCAAACGTGGTGTTTCAGCAGGAAGCCAAGAAATCAAAAGCAGAAAGAGATGGATGATGTTCCAAATGAAATCCCCACATGATCATCACAATAGGACCTTAACATACCTTACCGTTTATTTACTATTTCTCACAAATGGTCTTGGAGGAGTACTCAGAGAAACCTGCAGGTTTGAAGAGAACATGCTGTCCTCCAGGGTTGTGAAACACCAAGATGGTGGGAACGTCCACGGCAGGCAGAGGCAAGGGGAGTAGCCGTAGGGTTAGACACAGGTCATTCACCCTCACAGCATGATCCGGCCATGCTTGTAACATGATGGGCTCTTGGTTTTCCGGGCTAACTCTGGAAAAACATCCCCATGGAATCAACCTTTGAAGGGGAATCAGGTGCCCCAAATGCTACTCCTGGTGCTGTTGATAATAGCTCTGTGGGCCCCACAGGCTTGTCTTGCTCTGGGCCAGTTTACTTTCTGTTGGTATAACACAATACCCAAGGCTAGGTAAAGAAAAGAGGTTTACTTAGCTTACAATTTAGAGGCTGAATGTCCTAGATCAGGCAGCCCCAAGTGTTTAGCCTCTGGTGAGGGCCCCTCTGACTGCATCAGAACATGGCAGAGAAGAAGAATGAAAATAGCTATATGCAGAAGGGGTCAAGCAGATGGATGGCCTTCGTTTATAACAATCCACATTCATGAGAGCTAACCTACTCTGGGAGACCAGCATGAATCCCTTCTGAGTGTAGATGCCCATGACTTAATGACTTTCTACCAGGCTTCCTTCCCCTCTTAAAGGTTCTACCATCTAACATGGCCACAGTGAGGACCAAGCTTCCAGCAGTGGACCTCTGAGGATCATGCACAAATCCTATGCAAACTGCAGCAGGCGGGGTGATCTCCAGGCCCTCAGCTCCGGCCTCTAGGACTCTGAGATGCTCACGGCTGTTTAGAGAAAGGTGAAGATGTTATTGCTACTGAGAGTCGGCAGGAAGGACAGAGGGTCAGAGGATGCCCCCTGTGGCTGCAGGGAACCAGATCTGACAGATCTGGCCTAGTCTTAGGTTTGGGGTAGGCAAAGGAAGGAGGTGGGATAATATTAAACTACTTAACACATCAGGAAGAGCCTTGAAGATAAACATGCCACTCCAGTGCAGTTTCCCTGGGAAGGACTATATCACAGATACAGACGAAACACGAGAGAAACCCCCCAAAAAGAGATTTAAAAAAAGCTCAAATGACAAATAATAGAGAAAAAACCCACTTCTCCAGGAGCAGAACTTGGGACCAGGGACGGGTGAGCGCTTTGTTCCAGCAGCAGTAATGAGCTTGAACCTAGGCCAGGGCTGAGCCGAGCCTGCAGCAGCGGCTGAAAAATGGCCGACGGGGCCCTGTGCTTTGTCAGTTGAGGGCCAACGCCAGCTGCTCCAGCTGCTGGCGGCCCTGCTGCATTCTCTGCCCAGTGCGCCGTTTGTGGCCATGCTGACCTCGGCTTGTGGGGCTCAAGTGTCTTCAGGGCTTTTCTGTCCCTCTCTTGCTTAGTACTGGCTGCCATCTCCACCCTGCCAGCCTGGCAGGGGACTGTCTGCCAGGACCAGGCAGCAGGATGAGAGCAGCTGTTCCCCAGTGCTGCTCACTGGCTGGCCTGCTTCCTTCTACCTTCTCTGAGCATCTCCAAAGAGCCAAGGACTGGGCTAGGTCCTTAGAATATGATAACAGGACAGCTTTCCTCCTGAGTTCAAGGAGGAGGGAGATAAGAACAAAGGCAGAGAAGACACAGTGGCTTAAGTTCTGTGAAATAAGGGAGCAGAAAGAACTACAGGCAAGAGGATGGAGTGTATAGGGTCTGTGGGGGTGGAGATCAGGAAAGGCTTGCCTCAGGAGCCAACTAATTGCATTAAGGCCATAGTTGTAGGATAGATCCACCCACGGCCTTGGTACCTTTCTAGGCTCTGTGCATATTTTCTCCTCTCTAGCAACAATTGATGGTGTCACAACCCTTCCTTTGTCACAAGAGAGACGCAGGGAAGAAGGTGACTGACCCCAGGAAGGAACCACAGAGATTTGAATTAGAGCCCCTGAGCAAGTCCAAGTCAGGAGGATGCCACGTTCAAGTTCATTGTTGATGCTGCCCAGACCTCTAGGTCAGCCCCTGAACCTAGGGCAGAAGCCTTTGCTCTCTGTCTGTTCCTACTGTGAGGAATAGCCCAGATCCTGGGAGCTTCTCCAAGGACCTCGTTCGCAAGACCCTAGAGGGAGACCCACCTTGCCGAGATACGAACCCAGCCCAGCTGAGCAGGACACATGAATTCTTTCCCTCAAAGTACACATCCAGATAGGCAGGCTCCTGAGGCCACCACCTGTGGGGACAGCCAAGCTGCTAAGGAGTGCGGTGTGTGGATCTGGAGAAGGGCTCCTATCTGAGTCCTTGCCATGCCAAGCCCCGCCCACGAGTGTCCACAGTGGTCCACAGTGGCCGTGGTCGATGATGAGCAGAAAGTGATCACCGGGGCAGGGGTAAGCCAAGCATCGTCTACACGTACAAAATCTTAGTTGACAAAAAACCACGAGGCGTTGGTACAGGCCACGGTGCGCAGGACCTTGAAGACACCATGCTCAGTGAGCTGAGCTGTTGGTGAAAGGCTGCGTGTCGCCTGACTCCATCCATGTCAAGTTCCCAGGACAGCCTGGCCACAGAGACAAAAAGTAGGTTAGTGGCTGCCTGGAGCCGGCTGGGGCCGTGGGATCTGCAGGGACCCCGGGAGTGACTGCTAGTGGGTACGGAGTTTCCTTTTGGGGTGACAAAATGTTGTAAGGTGGGGCGCTGTTGCACGAGTCTGTGACCAGTGGGCACATCGTCACAGACGGGTGACATGGTGTGTGCCTTATGTCTCAATCAGCCTGTCCGTCTCTTTGAGACTTGGGTTTCCATGGTTCCTGCTAGATGGCGAGGTTCCCAAGGGTGAGGACCCAGGTGTTTGGTCCACCATTGAATTCCCAGGACCTGGCTCATGTAGTACTTGTGCTAATAAGTGAATACATGGCCTTGAGCAAGTCATTTGGCTTCTTGAAGCCGCTGTTTGTACACGGTGGAGATGACCATGTCTTCTCGGGATTGCTGATCAGGGGACAAGACATTGAGGCTCCTGGCAGTCTCGTTACCTGACAGGGCTGGCTAAGGGGCAGTTCCCTGGATCTGAGGCCCAGCACCATCGCCAAGGTCCTGAAGGGCATTTGTCTAGTGGGGATTCTGTTTCTGGGTCCCCCTTACCACCTCTATTATCATGTCCATCTTAGAGCCAATGGCCTGGCCGTCACGTGAATGGGCCATGGGTTGGGCCACTGGACACTGCCCTGAAAGGTCCTGCTCAAGTGCTGCTCAATGCTGAGAGCCCAGACCAGGCGGGGCCAGTGGCTCTCTCTGCCTGGGGACACACAGCAGACTGTGCTGGTCACTACTAGTCAGGGCCGTTTCCAGCCGAGGGCGTGCTGTTATGCGCACACCAAACTCACGAATGGTATTTTCAAAACATCCAGGTGCATGAGGTCAAGGTCATGTCCTCCACCTTGATCCACCTTGGAAGCCGCAGCACCATCCTTATGAAGCCATCTTGAAAAATTATGGGGAAGAATTTTCAGGTCACTAGCAACTCAGCCCCTGAGCCTGCCTTTGCTCTTGCCTGGAGTCTCAGCGGGAAGCTCACCAAGTGCATCTGTCTACTCTAGTCTTTGGGATGTTGGGGGCCTACCCTACAGCGTCATCTGTCACTGCTCTGCCTCCCAGAGCCAGCTGACACACACCTTCCTCTGGAAGCTACCTATCTGTTCAGGGCAGGGTTAGATCCCTGCTCCACCTTCCCCACAGTTGAATGGTCACGTGACTAAGGCTGGCTCCCCACCATGCTGAGAGTCTAGGGGACCAAATCTTGGTCCTTTGTGTCCACTGCTGTGTCCCTGGGGCTCAGCATGCAGCCGGGCGCATGGCAGACCCTTCATAAATATTTGCTCAGTGAAACAGTCCTGCTTATGTTCCTTTGTCCCCTTCTCCACTGCTTCCAGCTCTGTCTGCAGGGTGGCTCTTCCCTGCCTGGTCCCCACCCCAAGAAACCAGAAGGAATAACGAACACAAACATGGAGCAGGCCCGGGTGGCCCCTTTTGTGGGGATGGAGGGGAGGAAACAAGAGGGGACAGGGCCACTTATTGTGTAGTGGGGGGGCAGGGGAGAGAGGGAAGGGGACTGTGTGGGATAAGGAGGGGCTGAGAGGCAGCGAGCCTGGCCTCAGGCAACTCATGCACCCGCATCTCTACACGCATCTTGTCAAAGCCCTCTTCCTCCTCTGGGAACTGGGAAGGCAGCAGTTCTAGAACAGCTGAGATCCTACAGTCATCCAACCATTAGGAGCTGACCCCTGTGGGCTTTTTTGGGGGGTGGGGTACCGGGGATTGAACTCAGGGGTTCTTGACCACTGAGGCACATCTCCAGCCCTATTTTTGTATTTTATTTAGACAAGGTCTCACTGAGTTGCTTGGTGCCTCGCTGTTGCTGAGGCTGTCTTTGAACTCATGATCCTCCTGCCACAGCCTCCCGAACAGCTGGGGTTATAGACGTGCGCCATGTACCTGGTCCCCCATGGGTTGTTTTTAACCGAGGCCCACAAGAAAAAATGTATTTTATAAGGTGTTCCCATGTGTCTGGATGTGTGTGGAGATCTAGGTATACAAACTCAAGTGACAAAATCACCCTCACTACGAAGGGTGTGATTTGATACCTTCCACTGGTTTGATCCCATTTGGACAACCCCCCTGGTCTTGATCTAGGACAGGAACATGTAATCCACAAGTGGACAGAGCCTTGCTCAGGAAGGGTCCTGGGCATGGGCTGAATGCTCTGAGGTCACTGTCTTGAAATTCTTAATAATGGTTTCTTTGGATTTGTGTTTAGGAAGTGGGGTCTCTATGGGTCCCCCAGCTGGCTCCCTGGGTTCTGGTGCCCAGTGCAGACACGGTCACTGTCTCCTGCCTGGCAGAGGCCTGGTCTGGGTCCAGGTCCCAGGAGGATCTGTCTGCAGTGCCCCCGGGGCTTGGGGGATGATGACACTAAGGGGTGAGTAGAGTAGAGAGATGGCAGAAGAATTGAAAAAAGCCTTTTTCTTGCTTTCTGAATAAGGCCCTGGCTTTTCAACTTGCACTGGGACCCCAAATCACCAGCTGGCCCTGCCTAGGAGCCCGCCTCACTGCTTACCCTTGAACCGAGACGGCAGCTAGAAAAATGGTACCCCAGCCAGCAGAACGCGGAGCCAACTACCAACCAACCGTGCAAAATTCCCCCACGTGGGCTGGAGAAGTCCCAACTCTACAACGCGTGGGCTGCGTTTTGGGGGCAGGTCACTTAACTCTCTACTTCTGCATCATCTGCAAAACCAGGACAATGACAGGCCAGGCCAGGACCTCCCCTTGGAGTTGTGGTGCACTGAATGAGCTCAGGCAGCATGCCTGGGCAGTGCCTGGACCTTAAGAAAACCTTGATGGTCATTACCATATGCCCCAACCTCCTGCCTGGCTGGGAGCCTTCCCACTCGGATGTGCGTTCCTGAGGAGGGGCCTCCTGGGCTGGCTTTGGAGAAGCAGAGCCTTAGCAGATGGTCAGGGGAAGGAGCGCAGATGACAGGCAGCAGAAGCTCAGAGTGGGTTTGAGTATGCACTTTGGGGAGGGTGTGGGCCAGAGGGACAGGATTGATCTGGGGATGGGGTTGGGCAGCCAGGCAGGGGAGGGAGGTGCCTGGCAAGATGAGACTCATGCTTTCAAAGCCCCACTTGGCCCAGGTGGAAGATGAATGGGAAGGGGAAACCGAGAGTCTAGAAGAGGCCAGGTGTGAGATGCCAGGCCCTGCGTGACTTGGTGACAGTGGGGGTGGGGATGGGAAGCGGAGGATGACATCACTCAGGAAGGTGGAGTGAATTGGGGAGGCGAGTGTCACACCCATCACACCCGGGCACCTCCCAGGCTTCTGCCTAGAGTGGTGGGAAATGGGGAGACCAGGTTGGGGTGGGCAGGGGAGAGGAGGAGGATCACCCACCTGTACCTGTTGAGTGAATAAGAAAGATAAAGGCTGAGCTTGGTTTTAGAAACTGCCAGGTATTCGAAATCCATCAATCAACTTAAAGAGCAATGGGCATTCACAAAGGGCCCCCCACCCCCGTTTTTTTGGAAACCAAATCTAACTCCTCTTGGTTCCTAAGCCCAAATCAGATGAACTGTATTTAAGCCAACAAGTTGTTCAAACCCCATTGGCTCAATGCCATGGATTTCTGGAACCAGGGGAAGGAGTTTTAAGTAATAGAACAAGTTAGAACTAAGTAGCACCTGTGGAAGGGAGGAATCACCAAGAAAACTTGACCAGGCGATTACTTCACTAGCCCCCGGGGCCAGGCAAGTTTCCAGCTGCCTGTGAAATCCGGGAGGCCCGGAAGTGTGCTGGAGCCAAACATAGGCTTTGGAGAACAAACCGAGAACCACCTTCTGATTTGGAAGGTGCGAGCGGGTTTTCAGTACTCTGAAGAATTCATCAGCCTCTGACACCTGGGTGCCAGGTAGGCGTGGGAAACAGTCACTTCTTGCAGTTTAGGTCAAACTGGAGGGAAGACCGTGTTGACAAGAGCTTCCTGTGGACAGCACCTTCCGGTTTACACAAGAAGAATATAGAAGCAGAGATGGAAGGATCCGCCCCCCTTTAAATGTTTCTGTATCATTTACATTTTCATAAATTTAAATAAAGCTACACCCCCATCACGTGCAGCCTGTTGAGATAGAGGGGAGAGGATCAGGTCCTGATGTCATCCTGTGAAACCCATGGTGGCCTCTGAACCGGTTTACAGTCCTGGCTAGGAGGTAGGCAGCTCTTTTGTCCCTTGCCAAGTGTGTTATTCAAGGTGGTCCCACGTTTGAGAAATGGAGCGACAGGTACTAGAATCAGTTTGGTGTCGATAAAACGAAACCCCAAACACCCACTTTTGCAGTGCTTGCCAGAACTGGCGCTAGGCTGTGTACTGCCTCTGCCACCAGTGGCACTTCTGAGGACAGCATTTGTAACCGAGGCTCCCATTTAATCCTTAGAACATGTCATGAGGTGCTGTCATTGGCTGTTTTCCAGATGAGAAGGCATCCTCCAAGCTGACTCAGGAGCAGGGGACTTCCAGTAAATTGAGGCTGGGCAGCACTTGACGCCGACTGAGTGCCTTCAAGGAAGCTTTGCCTCTGTAGCTTCTGGAACACCCAGGGCGGGAGGGTTCCGGGTTTGAGGAAACTAAAGCTGCAAAGGCTTTCAGCAAGTTGATGATCAGTCCCTGGGATGGGACAGGCCTTGGTGCTCTTGGTCTCACTTGCATGGAAATCATTTAAATTTTTTAATGATATAAGCAACACACAATTTTTACGGAAATTTCAATGATACAGAAATATTTAAAGTAAGTATCCTTCTATCTCTGCTTCTCTATTTCTGCTTCCTGGAAGGAACGGCTTTGATCAGTTTTCTATGTAGGTCTTCCCCATGAGCACACATCCTCCCAGTGGGGTTTATTTTTTACAAAAAGGATGGCGCCAGATGCATTATATGCTGCAGGCTTCATTCATTCAGCCAGGTATCATAGTCACCACTCCCATCAACACATGTGGAGTTCCTTATCCTCATGAACAGGTTTCACTATCTCAATGGAACCCAAATGACACTCCAGTTGGTGGATTCTCACTGATTCTCTACTATATATTATTGCAAATAAATCAGATATAAGCTCCCAATCAAGGCTAGTGATTTTATTTTTTGCCTTCTTAGGTAGCTTTATTTAACTGATGGCCTCAGTCCTATTCCTATAGCAAGCTCATTTTAAAAAGCAGTTGTTGGGCTGGGGATGCAGCTGAGTATCAGAGGCTGCCTAGCACGAGGCCCTGAGTTTGATCCCTGGCACCCCAAAACAGAACAGAACAACAGCAACAAAAACAACCCCAAGACCAAAACAAACAAAACAGCTGTTAGAGTTAACTGCGCCTCAGTCTTTGGACTCTCCTGAAAAGTGGTTATTTTCATAGCTCTAGGTATTATATTTACCTAATCCCATATTGAAATTGGGTTTAGGTAGTTAAATTTTAAACTTATATTACTATTCCAAATTTTCCAACTCAAGTTTCAGTTCTTCCAGGAAATTGATGGTATAAGGTGAATAAAGTTGTGCTTTAGGTTGCAGGAGAAACTGTGGGATTCTAGGTAGGAGAAAGGAAGGGAGGTCGGAAGGAAGCTGGGCAGCCTAACATTCATGTCAATTTCAAGATTTTATTCTAGCATCGCAAGGACCAGGATTGAGTAGATCAACTACGGACTGTTTCCTCTCGCTGGGTCCCAGGCCAGTACTCTGCCTTGGGAGAAACCAAGTCCTGCCTCTTCCTTCTCCCAGGCTCTGTGAGATTCAGACTGTTTTCTTTTTCAAAATTCTCTTTTTTTTGGGGGGGGGTGGTCCTTTTCCTTTGAAGTGGGCAGCGGAGTAGGGACCAGTTTTATATTCTTCCTTCCTTGCTAATATTCCAAGACTACTACTTCTATAATTTTCTTTCCCTTTAGAGAACTTCCTTCATAAAACCATTATTATAGAGAAGGTCTGTTGGTCAAAAATTCTCTTAGCTTCTCTTTGCCTGAGAATATTTAAATTTTTCTTTTTAGTTGTAAATGTACATAATACCTTTGCTTTATTTTTATTTGTTTTTATGTGGTGCTGAGGATGGAACCCAGTGCCTCACACATGCTCCACCACTGAGCCCCAGCCCCCGCCTGTCTGGGAATATCTTGATTTGCCTTTCATTCCTGAAGGCACTTTTGATGGACATATCCTGTAGGATTCTGGGCTGACAGCCTTTCAAAGATGCTGTGCTGTTTCCTATAGGCCTCATGGTTTCTGGTGCAGAATCTGGAGTCGTGAGTATTGTTTCCCCCTGTAAGTCATGTGTTGTTCCTCTCCAAGTGGTTTTAAAATGGAAGGCTGGTTGTGAGGTTCTGGGTCTTATTAAGCCTTCTGTTTTACTTGACTTTCCTGACAGGAGAAGGGAGTATGTGCCACCTCATTGTCCCCAGCGGGATCTGGGTTTCGCGCTGGCCTCCAGTGCTGGGCAAGGGCAGCCCCCTCACTGCTGGGCAGGGGCAGGAGTTCCCTTCACCCCAGGCTGGGACAGTGAGGGGTGCCTTGCTTCTGCTCCTGCAGGGCCTTGCTGACACTGTGGAAGTGGGTGTGACCAGGTCACCTTTGGGTGGCTGTGACAAAAGTCTTCAGTCCCTTCTCTGGAGGGGGGAGGTGGGAGACCAGGCTCCTCGTTGACTTGTGCTGGTGGGAGCTGGGGCTGGGCCACAGTTCTTTTCTGTGCTATTCAGAGCGGAGTGGTTATTGTCTAAAAACGTTCTGTCTGGTAAGCTGTTCCTTTCCTGGTCCTTTGGCTGAACACAACAGACTTTTGTTGGAAATTTTTATTTATTTAATTTTTGTCAGCATCCACTGGCATTTCTGGTGGGTGGCTTCTCAGCACCAATGCTGGGCTCCATGAGGCAAAGAAATCCGAAACAAAACACTCCCTGTTGTGGTTTTGGTGTGGTGTCCCCCAAGAGCTCATGTGTGACAATGCAGGAGTGGGTTAACCCAGTCAGTGCATTAGTCCCCGACGGGATTAACTGAGTGGTTAAGGCAGGTGGGGTTGCCTGAAGGAGGTGGGTCCCTGGGGCATTTCTGTGGGGTATACATTTTGTTCCTGGTGACTGGAGTCCCCCTCTGCTTCCTGGAGCCGTGTTCCCAGCCACTTCCCTCCACCACACACTTCTGCCATGATGCTCTGTCTCACCGGAAACCCCAAGGAATGGAGCAGGGTGTCTATGGCCTGGGACCTCTGAAACCATGAGCCACCAAATAAACTTTTCCTCTGACAGTTATTCTTGCCAGGTCTTTTAGTCACAGCAGCGAGAAACTTGACTAAAACACTCCTCAAGACCCCCAAGCCCAGAGAACCCACCACCGTGTTCTTCCTGGGCTTTCAGGTCCCTAGTCAAGTCTGCCTTCTCTGCACCTTTCAGAGTCTTATGTTTTCTGTTTTGTCTTGTTTGGGGTACCGGGGATTGAACTCAGGGGCACTCGACCACTGAGCCACATCCTGAACCCTATTTTGTATTTTATTTATTTAGAGACAGGGTCTCACTGAGTTGCGTAATGCCTCAATGTTGCTGAGGCTGGCTTTGAACTCATGATCCTCCTGTCTCAGCCTCCTGAGCCACTGGGATTACAGGCGTGTGCCACTGCTCCTGGCTCTTACATTTGTTTCATGTATAATGTCCAAGGCTTTTGGTTGTACTCAGTGGGAGGAATGAGTAGAACTGTCCGCTCCATCCCCACAGAAGCCGTCCACACACATCAGCCATTTTGCCCCCTTCTCTTTCCAGGCCTGTTGGAGCTCTGCCTGCCCATCCCACTTACTGTCGATCCTCACATACTTCCACCTACCTAAGGAGCCATTTCCCCAGCCTTCAGGAAGAAGATGAGAATGGGGAGGAGCAAGAGGGGGTGACAGGGAAGGAGAGGAGGGGGGTGGAGAAAGCTGATATCAGGAGCAGTAGACCCCCTGCCGCTCCTCTCTCCAGACTCACAGGGATCTCTATGATCAAAGCCCAGTTCCAATAGCATGGCAAGGGACACTTTACACAATTTTGGTCTCCACCCCCTTATGCATAGGTCCCTCCATCTGAGTGCCGGAGCTCATCTTCTGCCTGCCATGTCTGCCCTCTCACTCCCTCCCATCAGAGCTTCCGGCAGAGACAGAGACGGGGATAATCACTGAAGGTTAGTAGGACTTTAAATTCATTACAGATCTGGGTTATGCTTGATATTTCTTTGTCTGGTGACACACAAAGAATGTCTGGTGAAGACTATTTTGGAGAGTAAAGGCCCTTGCCTGACTGCGTGAGTCTGTTAGTGGAACTCCAAGAATTAAGTCAAAATCCCGTACCAAGCAGGTAAGTTTAGCTCTGGACAAAGTTATCTGCAACACTGATGATGGCAGAGGCAGGCAGGAGAGCAGGCAGATTTTGGAGAGTTTATTCAAAATCCTAATACACCTGTCTTAGTCTGTTTTGTTAATATAACTGAATCTTTGAAGCAGGATTAGTTTATAAAGAAAAGGGGTTTATTTAGCTCAGTTCTGGAGGTTCAAGGGTTTGGTGCCAGCATCAGATTGGCTCTGGTGAGAGATCTCATGGTAGATGGCATCACAATGGTAGGAGCATGTGGAGGGAGAGACCCGATGGTGAGACAGAAAGTTGGAGCACAGGAAGGGGCCAGTAATGACCTCCCAACAGTCCCCCTGTCTTAGACGTCCCACAACCTCTATGCCACACTGAGGACCGGGCCTCCAGCATGTGAACCTTTCCGGGGACACTCCATATCCAAATTGTAGCAACATCTAAAGAAATAACAAATTTAGTTGAGGGCTAGGGGAAGCAGTCACCCAGCTGGGAAGAATGTTCTGGCCCCAGGAAAGGCCCAGGGCCTGAAGGCAGGGACAGCCCTGTGTGGTAATGGATGCCCCATCTGAGACCCCACACGGGAACTCCAGACCACCTCCCCGCTGGATTCTGGGCTTCTTGGAGGCCTTTGGAATCTAGCTTCCATGTCCTTTCTGTACAGCCAGGGGACTGGTCTGAAGCTGTAACCATCTGGGCTCACCCAATTCTTTTTACTTCAAAAATAAAATGGACTCTCATCTCTTAGGAGTTTGGTTGGCAGAAATCCATTGATAATAGTGTTAATCACAAAAACTTAAAGTTTTCTGGCACCTCCTCTGTGCCAGACCATGCTGGACATTTCATGGGTCACCTCATTCCATCCTTACCATCCCCAGGGGTGAGCACAATGACCATCCATCTCCTGAGGAAAGGCTTTGAGCTCAACGGGATTACATCAGTTGCGTAAGGTCAAAAGAATCAGAGCTGGGACTTGAACCCATGAACCCATGCCTCCTGCCTCTAAGGCCTGCTGTTCCTCACTGGGCTTCCTAACACAGCCTTTTCTATGAGCCAACGACTGCCCTAAGCTCCTTCTGTATGTGAACTCATGTAACCTCCCAAACAACATTTTGAGGAAGGTACGATTTCTGTCTCCAATTTACAGTTGTGGAAACAGAGACATCATGTCACTCACACAAAGTCATGCAGCTGGTATGTGCGGGGCACAATCTGAACCCAGGCAACGTGGCTAATTATGCCACTTGCCTCAATCCTCACAGACTTAAGCCCCTTGAGGGAAAGGACTCAACTTTACTCAGTTGTGTATCTTCCCCAGCTTCTGCAGTGCTCCGCACAGATTAGCCATCAGACACGTTGGTTCAGTGGAATCCCCTGGAAGGTGACCCACTAGCCGCCTGACCTGTCCCAGCTACATTCTGATTGCATGAAGACCCTAGGACTTGCAGCTCAGCCAAAGTAGGATCAGGCCAGGCTGCTGGCTACTCATTTTGCTTTACTGATTTTATAAGATGTTCTTTTTTAACATAGCATGGACCTGGGGCTCCTGGAAAAAAAAAAAAAAAAGAAAAAGAAAAAGGAAGAAAGAAAGGCCGAACACAAATTTGAGCACCACAGAGTTACGAATAATTTCTACCGGAGCATATTTTTCACATCTGGGGACCCGAGTTCTCAGTGCCAGTAGTGGAGGTGGCTAAATCCCTCTTACACCATCTTCTGTGTCCAGTTGTGCCTGGAAAGATTTATCACAGTGAACCCAAGTTACCCACTTAGCCTGGTGGTGCTCAATGGTGGGTGACTTTGCTTTTTTCAGGGAACAGGTGGCAATGTCTGGAGACTTTTTGGTTATCCCAGGGGAGCTGTGTGTGTGCTACCAGAATCTAGTGGGTAGAGACCAGGGATGCTGCTGCCCACGCTACAGCACCAGGAGAATCTATGCGACAGAGCTTCAGCCAGAACACGACATCAGTAGTGCTGAGGCTGAGAAATCCTGATTAGCCGAGCAGGCCCCAAATCTGCATGTACAAGTGGTTTGAAAGCAGAAGTGTTGCTTAACAATGAAATTAGGTTTTATGAGAGCTTCTTCCCAGAGAGCAGCATAGATCACTGGGGGAGAAGTGAAAGGGACCAAAGTAGGACCATTTGAGTTTAGGGGCATGGTCTGAAGAAGGTCTCGGGCCTCTTCCTACACACAAGCAGCTGCGAAGCTTATTAAATGCATTCTCCTGGGTCTCACCTCAAACCCATGAAGCCAGACCTTCTTGGGGAGAGTGGGTGGGATCTGTATTTTGATGAGCCCCCAGGTGAATAGGGATGCTCGCTACAGACTCTTCCACTCTCCCAGAAGTAGGGGCAGTAGCCTGGGCTGGGGTGGAGTCTGTAGGCCAGGTACATGGTGGTCTGTAAAATTATGCACCTTCTAGCATGATTTGTGGTCATTTGTACCAGACCATGTGAGTTGTGCCCTGAGCAAATGCTACCTGTCCTACTCTTGGCTTAATAATTTTATAAAGTGGCTTTTTAAAATTCTGGCATCTTTCTAAGCAACAATACCCAGGAAATCATAGTTTTGAGTTGCTGGTTAGAGTTTTCCTCACACTCTTGAGAATAGAAACTATGAAAATAAACAGCGTGTTCCCACCCCACTTAAAATGGACACAGTGCCTTATGGCAAAGCAAGTGCACTCAGCCAGAATGCCACCAGTGGTGACCATGACCGCAGGCTTTGCCAGGTGGACACAGTGCCTGGCTCTTTGTTTGGACTCTCAGAGCCTCTTTTTCAGGATGTACGACAATCCCCCTGCTTCTTGGGGGAGGAAAAACAGCCAGCGAAGTCTCACCTGCCGTGAGCTGCAAATACACGGGTCTTCACACAACCGGAATGCAGCTGGGGCGGGTCAGGTGGCTGGCGGGGCAGGTGGCCAGTAGTCACCTTCCAGGGGCATCTGATTGCACTGACATGTCCTGTGCTGCACTGCAGAAGCTGAAGTCACAGCAGTGAGCGAGGGCGAGTCCTTTCCCTGGAGGGGCTCAGGTCCACGGGGAGTCAGGCAAGTGTCCCCAAAGAGGCAGCGTGACATCCTTAGCCTTGGGGCCACACTGATGGCCACAACTCCCTCACCAGGGGGAAAAGACCACCTTAATCCAGCACCAGGGCCAAATGAAGGACTGACACATTTTGAATGTCACTGAGCCTCAGAAATTGGAAGCCAGGTGTGAAGAGCAGAAGTCCCTCTATCTAGAAGCTGGTTTCCACGATCATCCTCCTGTTCCTGGAGCCGTTTTTAGGTGCAGGTTGTGGGGTGGGGAAGTTGAGAGAGAAGCATGAGATACCAAAGGCTACAAAAACCTCAATGTCTCTGCTAAAAATCAGAATAAACAGGTGCAACCTGTGTTCCATTTCCACCCTCTTCCAGCAAGGCTCAACTTGACACCCTGTTAGTCTCCGCTGGGCTCCGCACTCAGCCCAGCCTGCTGTAAACCAGCGCATGCAGCAGGCGCCCGGGAAGACGGGTCCACGTGCACTCGCCGACACCACTTTATTTTTGTCTTTTCCCTCTGATTTGCATTATCCTGGCATAATTGCCACCTCAGGTGAAACCTCTGTGTGTCAGTTGTTGCCTACGTGAGATACATTGATTCTCCACGTAAGTCAGGAGATTGGGAAGTGGGGTTGGAGGTGTGACTGTGGAACTGGGTTAAGAGGAGCTGAGACACAGCATTCAGACCCAGGCCTGACAAGCACAGCCTATCAAAACCCGTGACAGCGTTTCTCTCTGGGGTAAAGGTCTGAGACTTAAGTGGGGTGTTTCTGAGGAAGGCCATAAATGGAGACAAATTTTTCTACCCTCTGAAAGGGCTGTGCAATTGTCTACTAGCAGCATTTGGTTCAAACTGAAGGACAATCTGAAATATAAATTGCAGACATTAATATGTATTTATTGAGCACCTACTAGGAGCCAAGCAGATCCTATGTATTGAGGTCAAAGTCCTCTCTCTCACTGAACAGGGGTGGGGAATAAAAGCACTCACTTAAACTATATTTCTGAGAGAGGAAATGCTCCCATGACTGTGAGGAATGAAGTGGGTGAGTAGAGGGTCTACACCAGGCTTATAAGGTGCTGTATCCCTGGAGGCAGATTCAAAAACCAAATGCACTTCTCAAAAAAAGTACACAGCAGTCCTTAGGAAACAAGGAAATCCACAAATTTGTGGATGAGAACCTGGATTCACAGTGCCCAGGTCAGTGCTTTGGGCCAGGAAGGATTTAATAAGACATCTATTAAGTGGGGTTGTTGACCCAACCCGTAACCCTGGACACCAGAACTTTGGCAAAATTATGAGACTCTCCAGTGAGTGGAGCTTTGAACAAATCTGCAAAACTGTGGCCCCAGCTGAAGAACAAGGCCAGGAGCCCAGAGATCAGGGGGAAGTGCAGCCTCCGGGCCAGCCTGCTAGGGGGTGCCTCCCGGTGTGGCCACTCTCCTGCTGAGTGACATCAGCAAGTGACGTGGCCTCTTGGAGCCTCAGTTTCCTTCTGTGTAAAGTGAGTTGGTCCTGGTATCTAGCTCATGGCCACTGTGAAGCTTGAAGGGATTAATACAGGTGAAATCCAAGAACAAGGCCAGGTACCCAGTGCTCAACAGGCACGAGCGGCCAGTAGGTTCCTGTGCCCGGGACATAGTGGGGTCACTTGCTTCTTATTTGGACTTGAAACAAAAGGAATCCTGCAACATGGGGTGTGTGGTAGAGGAAGTGGGGTGAGCCCGCTTGGTTCAGCCTCTCCTGCAGACTCCCCCTTTCTCATTTCTTAAACAGAGCTGAACGTGTACCTGTTAGGCAGTTGTTGGGTGCTTTTCTGGAAGTGAACAGTTAACCACATCCCCACCATCAGGATGAAGACCATCTTCTGCTCTGGGTAACCTACCATCTCTGCCCCCACCGACAGCTTTCCCCGAGGGAGATTTATGTTTGTTCTGCTGTTTCTTCACCACGACTTCCTCCTAGGGTCTTGCCAGAGTGACAAGAGCTGTGGAATAGAGAGCTCTGTCAGGAACTTGACAGCTGTGTGACCTTGGGCAAGTCACTTCACCTCTATGAGATCAGGATTCTGCATCTGTGAGTGACATACAGAAAGTGCTAGGAAAGTGCCACATGTGCGGTGATCTGAGTAAGTGGTGGCTTCTTTTCACAGTGTGGATGACATCAGTTGGGACACCTTGCTCAGGTCCCTGTTCCAGCCCTGAAATGTTTCGTCCACTTGAGGGGACGGTCCACTGTGACTTCTTGTAAGAATTCAGGTTCCAGGTTGAGCAGCGCTGCTTGAAGGCATTGAGCAAATGGGGCCTGGTGATCTGGGCCACCACAGCTGGCAGGAAGGACAAAGCTGTCCGGACACACTGGACGGGGATTTGCCCCCCTTCCAACCCTTGGTCACACAGTGTTGCCTGGGTGTGAGGTCCGGGGCTCCATCGCACACCCACGGAAGGAAACACACTTGGTAAGACTGTCTCTTCTTGATTAGGAAGAGACAGTCTCGCCAAGTGAGGCTGCGTCCGTCCAAGATGCTAACCTAGCCATGTGTGTCCCTGTCTTTGCAACCTACTTCAGTAAATGGAAACGAAGTTGCTCCATTAAATTTCTAAATGCCACATTAAAAAAACAAAACAGACAGACAAAACAAAAAACTTCCCAGGCGAAGAGGGATAAATCCAAAACAAAATAGCGGGTTACAATGTTTTCCACAAATAATTAGGCTTGATTTCAGACCAAGAAATTCAATCTTGGGAAATGTCTCAGGATCGCAGGGTTCTGCTGAGCTTTTGGGGCAACAAAGCTGTGCTGTCTGAAAGCATGGGTTGCAGTGGCCACCTTCACCCCCTGAACGTCACAACTCTACGAGGTGGAGACTGTCACTCTTCCACTTACTAGGGGACACAACTGAGGCAATGACAAGGTTAGTAGTGTAAGTAGTAAGTGGGGAGCGGGATTCTAACCACGGCTCATAACCACTCTGCTGCGCTGCCTCTCATAATCTAGAAGTGGCTGCAGCACCCAGTACCTGGAGTAGCCCGGACCCTATTCCCCAGACACCCAGGACCTGTGGGGTGCACCAGTGTGCAAGGAGCAGCTTCCACTGGCTTAGGATGTCCCTTTATTTCTTTCTTCTTCTTTTTTTAAAATTATTTTTTTAGTTGTAGATAAACACGATACCTTTACTTTATTTATATTTTAATGTGGTGCTGAGGATGGAACCCATTGCCTCACACGTGCTAGGCAAGTGCCCTCCCAATGAGCCACAACCCCAGCCCTCGAGGTGTCCATTTCTGAGTGTGTCCCCTTAGCCTGGGTGTTTGGAAATCCATCATAACCTTGTTATAATTTCCCATTTCACAACCACGGACACTGAGGCTTGGTAGGGTTAAACCACTTCTCTGAGGTTGTGCACAGCGAATGTATCCCGAAACTAGAACCTACATCCTTTATTAGCGATTCTCAGACACTTGCTATCTCTGATGACATGGAACCAAGTCAAAGCACAATCAAGCAATGAGTGGGGAAAACTGCAGATGTTCACCAGGTTTCCTCCCTGGTCAGACCAGGGAGGTGGTGTGGGCAGGGACTGGCTTCAGAGCCAGACAGGTGGACTTGTGCAAGTGACTCCATGCCATTGAACCTTGTCTATAAATATTTGGCCTGTCCTAGATGCTCAATAAATGTTTTTAAGAATAAATAGATGAACAAAAAAAGCACCTCCTAGTATTTGCGTAGGGATTAAACAGGGTATTCTATGCATAATACATGGCATAGAACCAAGGCTCAGAAATGCTGATTGCGCTGGTCCATGGGGTCTGCATTCCCAGATTCAACCAACTGTGGATGAAAAATATTTTTAAAAATTGCACCTGAACTGAAACCATACAGAATATTTTTCTTGTCATTATTCCCTAAACAACAGGACATAACAACTATTTATGTCACATTCACCTTGAATTAGGTGTTATGAGTAAGATGGAGATGTGTGTGTGTGGAGGATGTGCACAGGTTACCTGCAAATGCTGCACCATATCACCTAAGGGACTGAGTGCCCGAGCACTGTGCTATTTGCAAGGGTCTTGGATTCACTGCCCTGCAGACACTGAGGGAGGACTGTGCCCTCATCACTGTGCCGCAGACTTGTGTATTCATTAGCCTCTTGCACCTCCCCAAGACTCTCATGAAACAGATCCTGCCGTGTCCCGGTTTTCTGCAGCAGGAAACCAAACAGGACAGGGAGTGGAATAATTCTTAGAGAAGAGCTCATCCCTTTTGATAAAAAACTGTGCCTTAAAAAACAAAAAAAGTCATAACAAGGGCTGCAGGAGGGCTCAGGGGAAACAGAAGGGCGGCAGGACTTGGGACTTGGGATCTAGTCCTGCCTCCCCTGAGCCCTCCACCTCTGAGGTGCATCCCAGGGCTGGCGGGGTGGTCTCCCTACCTCTGCATTTGCCATCAGCCCTCCTGTAAGCAGAGAGCATGGAGCCGGAGTGCCCAGCTGTGCTATTACCGACAATAATAGTAATCCTAATGAATTGTAGGCTGATGAATCACTGATTGCAGGGGAGAAAAAAATTCCAAGTGAGCTGATTGAAATTCTTAATAAAGCTTATTCTTAGGGAAGGGTCTGGCTTGGCAGGGGAGGGCTGGGGATATCAGGCTCCAAAGGGAGATTTTTTTTTAGAGGGTCCTCACAGTCAGATTGCAGAATACTTCTCTTCTGCATGCTTATTTCAGCCAGAGCATTTCCCACACAGTGTCAAAATGGTCTGGCTTCTGTGCTGCGCTCCTTAAAGGCAGGGATGGCGTCCACCCGGTGCCCTAGATCTCTACATGGCATCCAGAACAGAGTCGATGTGAACACATTTGGTCCATTTTGTGACATAAGGAGTCTAGCTAGGTACTAGTGAGAGGAACAAGGAAACGACAAAAAGAGCAGAAGGAGATGCCACGGGGTGAGAAGGCAGATTTGTTTCTGAGTCCCAATTGTCAAAGGGCTTAGAGAAATTGATCGTTCAAACTGGAGCCACGCAAAGCCAATTATGCTGGAGATAATCCTGGTGGCCATCCTCTCTTCCGGGGCTATGCAGCCTCGTTTCCTGCAGCTTTTCTGAAGACAAGCCAGCTCCCTGTGAGCAGGCATCACCCCCCTGGTGTCCCTTTCTCTGAAAGTGCCTTCTCCACTGGCAGTGTCGCCTAATTTAATTGCAAATGCCCTTGACAGGCTCGCGCTCCCTGGTGATGCAATTACTGTTGGTCCCTCCATGTGTTACCACCTGTGCCCCCTTTGGCATGGGGGTAGAGCCAGAGTAAACCCGATGTCAACATCAATTGTAATTTAATGCACTTCGCTGGAGAAGACCCTGGGGAGAGGGGTGAGGGAAATCAATTCTAATGATTGAAAAACAATATGAGAATTAAAAGAGGCTACAGCTGAACTCCTCTGGAATGGACAGAAAAATTCCTCTGAATTTCCTGCCCCCAGGTCAGTCAAGACTGTGGCTGATTCCCTAAACAGGCCTGGAGAGCCTGCTCTAGGTCAGGCACTGTGCCAGACGTGGAGGGGGATGGAGATGGCCTAGGCAAGAGCCATGTCCTCAGGAGGGTTTCCCTGGGAGTAGATGGAAGGTGGCGGAGTCAGAATACTGAGATGGATCAAAAAGACTGGCATGGCAGAATATGGCAAGTGGTCAATCACAGGGAGGGCGACCTTCCCTTTGGGGCAGGCCAACCCTTCATGGAGGATGGAAACATCAGGGCTTTGTGCAGCTGTTTGCTCCACAGCAAACTGATCAGAGGCCCTCAGGAGACTGGGTGGCTTAGGGCAGTTCATTCTAGCACCTTCTAAGGAGAAAGGGGATTGCTAACGTATTTTCTAGACTCAGTCCACAGCGGGCTATCTGCCAATCCAGAGGCAGCTCTTTGGAGCCTGGGTTTCCGTGCCTCACTTAAGCATGGGATGATGGCTGCCTGGTCTTCAGAGTCCCTTTTGAAAAGAGAGCAGCCCCAGAGAAGGGGTCAACAGGGGCTCTAGCTGTGGGGCTTGAAATCCTTGAAGCAACCCAGGGCAGAGGGTCATTCAGCACAACCCTGGGCAGAAGGCTGGCTTCAAGTACAGCTGGCAGGGGCCCAAGGGAAGCACTGGCCAGTCTGGGTCACCAGCACACACCGTCCTGGGATGAGCCCTGGTGGGTAATCAAGGCAGAGGGTGGAAACACCCACAGGAAGAGATCCAGACACAGGGGAGGGGGGCAGGACAGGACCACCTACGAAACCTCTTCCAGCCCAGGCCTGCCCACTGCTCTGCATCCTCCTCCATCGGCTGTCCCCTTCCAGGACCTCCTGTTTTTCAAATCCTCCTCCTTCATTTGTATGTGTGTATCTACACGGCACATAGATTTTATTAGACATTTACATGTGTATTATATGTGCATTTGTGTGTGTGTGTGTGTGGTGCTGGGGATTGAGCCCAGGGCTTTAGCCACACCAGGCAATGCTCTGCCACTGAGCTACAGCCCAACAACACTCTCTTTCCCTCTTTCTACCCACACTCCCCAGTCACCACCCATCATTCTCCCTCTGTCGCACTCACATACTCATTCCTGGAATGAGGCCTAGTGGGCTCATCTCACACTCCACACACTCATACTTTCCCATCTTCAACCACACACTCATGCTTATTCTCACACACACAGAGCAAAGGGTCAGGTCCACAGGCCCAGCAGTCAATTAGATATGGCTCAAATCCTGTCTCTGATGCCCTGTGGGCCTGGGAATGTGACTTAATCTCTCTTATTCTCCATTTTCTTGTCTTATAAAATGAAGAGAATAATAGGGCCTCCCTCCTAGGGCAGTGGGGGGAATCACACATTGGAGAGCAGTGATTTGAATTGTGGTCTGTCTCTTGTGGCTGCATTTGCACTGGGAGCTGCCTGTGTGACAGTGCAGGTCAAATGCCCCTGTTGCTATGGTAACGCTGGCCAGGGTAGCTACATGCGAAGGCACTTGGCTCTGTAAGTTGAGGCCTTGAGTTCAGCATCTTCTCCCAGGGGTAGTGAGTTCTGAGCAAAACAAGATGACCCTAATGTCTCGCCAGTCCTGAATCCTTCAGATTGCCTGCTTTGCTGAAACTTTCCCACAAATAACCTTTGGATGAAACCTATATAATAAACTTGCTGAGCTGGCTCTGCAGTCTGTCAAGCCTCACCAGGGCTCAGCCACCCACCTGGCCCCAGATTTTTCTCCCTTTGTGTGTCTGTCTGTCTTTTCTAAATCCCCCATGGCTCCTGTGTCCCGTATCTCCCTCAATTGACAGCCAGGACCCAGAGCAGAGATGGGGCAGAGGCACACATACCCAAGACTCTGAAATCAGTCTGCTTGGACCTGTGTGAACATTTTTAGGTGGCATGGTTCCTTCTTCCTCCTGGTATAGCCTCTCCTGCAACGCAGACAGGGCCTACTTTGCTTTACACATTTGCTTTTGGGAAGTAGTCAACAAGAGTGAGCAATTAGGATGATCATCATAATTTTCTGAATTCTATTCTATCATATTGTTCAAAAATTATTAATAGACTTTAATTTTTTGAGCAGTTTTAGGTTTAAAGAAAAATGGCAGAAACTAGAGAGCCGACCTGTAACTCTTCAACCTTCCTTTGGGTTTCTCCTGATATTAACAACTGGTACCGCAGCACATTTGTTACTGAGGAGCCACGTTGGTACATCACTGCTAGCCTGAGTCCCTCTTTGATTCAGAGTTCTGCTCTGTGCTGTGCCTTCTATGGGTCTTGACAAACAGTGTCATGTAACAGTGTCACACAGAATAGGTTCACAGCCCCAACTCCCTGTTCTCTACCTGTTCATCTGATCTCAACTCCTGATCTCTTTTTCACCTCTTGGTTTTGCCTCTACCACATGTTAGGAGGTGGGGTCCTCAGTACGCAGCCTTTCTAGGTTGGCGTCTTTCATTGCATAACCTGCATTTAAGGTTCCTCTGTGTCCAGTGTGGCTCGACAGTCCATTTCTGTTTATGGTTAAATAACACCCCATTGTATGGAGCTCTCTATCCACTTCCTCATCGAAGGGCATCTTAGTTGCTCCAAATATTTAGCACATATTGCTTTTTATGGTATTTTTCTTTTTTCCCTGAATTCAAAGCCTTTCAGAAACCTGATTCTAATATATATGTCCTCAGGTCATCACAGAAGCCTTCCAAATGCACTGAGCAAGACATGCCTGACTCAGGTATAGACCCAGCAGTGGCCAGGCCACTCAGCCAAGGCTCCAGATCATGGAATTTCACAACAGTCCTGCAAAGGACTAATTGTTTGTCTAATGCTGCTATTTAAAAATCAGGGTTTCTTAAGCTTGGCTGAGTTGACATTTTGGGCTGGATAATTCTAGCTGAGGGGGGCTTTGGTGGCCAGTAGGATATTTAGATGATGCAAACAGCATCCCTGCTTCGAAACGGAACAAGCACCCAGTCTCCAGACACTATGGATAGTCCTGGAGGAGGGGGGGAACAAAACTGCTCCTCCCCCTCCCACTTCTGAGAAGCGCTGTTTAAAAGCTTTGATATTGTCAGTGCCGCTATGAGACCTTCTGATGCCACCCAGATCCTCCAACCAAAGCCCCCACCCCCTAGGAGAGGGCCTCAGCTCCACAGGACAGCAAGGAGGGGGCTCGGTTCTCCCCATGTCCTCCTGAACTTCGCTCTTGCTGGGTGTGTTTGCTTTGATCACAGCCACACGCTGTCACTACACACTAGCTGTCACTAGCCTCTGGCTGATTCTTCCAGAGAAGACAAATTCCAAAGTCATGAGTTTAAGTTGTCACCAAAGATCATCCTGCTTACAGGAGTCTAGCCTGTGTCCTGATTGCAGTCCAGGGACTTCCCCATGAGCCAGAAAAGTCCCAGCAGCGGGGCCTTGATAGGCCACCACCTGCCCTTCCACTCATCCTGGTCTTTCCCTCAGCAGCTCCTGTTGGCTCCTCCTCCAAAATATACCCCGGATCCAACAACTGCTTTATGGCCACTTTTCTGACCCTGGTTCAGGCTCCCATTGTCTCTTGCCTGGTCTCTTCTTTGGACATAAAGTCTCCAACAATTACACACACCCCCAACTCCGCCCCCAGAGCTGATGTTTAACTCAGAGGTGCTCTGCCACTGAGCTACATCCTCCGTCCTTTTTTAAAAAAAGTTTTTATTTTTTGACACGGGGTCTTGCTGAGTTGGCCATGCTGGCCTCAAACTTGTGATCTTCCTGCCTCAATCTCCCAAGTTGCTGGGATTACAGGCATGAGCCAACTTGCCCGGCTCCTTTTTTTAAAAAAACATTGCTCCAGAGTGATCTTAAAAACCGTAATTCAGATCCTGTCACTCCCTGGCTTTAATGGCTTCCCATTCCAAAGCATGCAGATGAATTTTGTGTGTTTCTACAAATTTGTCTGTGGCCCTTGTCTCTGTCTTCTTCAGGGGTGTCTTTAGTTGTGGACCTCTAAATGACCACAGCGTGGACATAGATGGCTTAGCAGGGGTGGGTGGCCCTGGCACAGATGCCTCCCGAGGTCCACTTGTCCCACCTGCACCCTGGGTTTCCTCCCCTTGTCTCTGATCCCACCAGGTTTGTCACTCCTTCCCTTTCCACAAGGGCCAGGCTTCTATGGCCAAGGGGACCCCTGCAATATAGGACCTGCTGCACTTTCTTTGCTCAGATGCCACCTGACTAGACCCATGGGCTCTGATTTTTCCAGGGATGCCCAAAGGAACCAGGTGCCCCACCATGAATGCAAAGGAGAGGTGGTGCTGGTGCAGTCCCCTGTGACCAATGAAAGGCAGAAAAAGGAAGAGGACAAACTCCTCATTCTCTCTAGTCCTGGGGGACTTCTCTGAGAACTGCCAGTTCTGCTAGAATGCTTGAAAACAAGAATTGGTTCCAACACAATTGATGTATCAGATCACATTGAGTATACTGTGAATTTTGCATTTGCTTATTCCTGAGTTAAGCAGTTAGGAACAGCAGGGGAACCCAGAAAGCTTTGTTCAGCTGAACGGAGCTCTCCAGGAATTCACAGAACACAGGCATGCACACACTCCGGGTGACTGACAGCTCCCTTGGTTCACCTCGTGTTACACGCCTTGCCATTCACACCTGCTGTTGGAACTGGGGCTGGCTTTCCCCCTCTTCACCATGTTTAACTTAGAGGTGCTGCAACTCTCTATGGTAAAGTGCCATATTCTTGTACTATTTGTGCATTTCTAAATCACAGACATCAGGTAAAACTATGCTATTGCTGTTAACATTTTTTTAACAAAAGTATTATGTCCTCAGGCGCATTTCCCTGTGGTTGTGATTTTTAATGTGTGGTTTTGCACCGGGTGGTGGTTTTGGGGAACACATATGCTGCATTATGGTGTAACTAACAGTACCACACACTGCCACTCCAGAGCCATTCTGTGTGCCAGAGCAACTGGTGAGCTTCTCGCAAAGTGACCGGTCAGCAGAACAAGGCATTTGGAGCACGTGCTTTCTCTCTTTTACTTTCTGAACGTCTTGCTCTTGGTCCTGCCTGGGATTGCACATTTCCTCTCCTGCACTCACCCACATCCTTATCCCACTGCCCATAAAGTGTTATACGCTTTGTCTCTACCTCTAGAGGGAACCTGGGCTCAGGCAGTGCACCCACAATGCCTAACCGAAAGGTGGAACCAGGTGAGGTACAATGGAAAACAGGAAGCAGCCAAAGAGTTGAAGAAGGTGGATGAGGAGGGACATCAGGAAACCGGGGGGAGGGGAAGGGAAGGTGAGCTCTTCAGGGGGACTGGGAAGTCAGGACAAGGAGTCTAGAAGTCAGTGCCAGCGTAATGAGAAGGTGTCTGATGGTCGCAGTCCCTGGGAGTGATGTGACTTGGTCTGGACTTTGAAGAGATAGGTTGGCCGAGGAGTGAAGGAAAGACTGCAAACAGCAAGAGCACTTGTGGGAGACCCCTCCGGCCAGGTGAGATGGCAGAGTCTGCACAGGGCGGCAGAAGCGGGGCTCAGGAAGTGGCAATCCTTGCCATTATCTCTGTGCTCTTGATTGGGAAGGAGAAACTCTAGTGACCCAAGAGTCAGTTCTGTGTATTTCACTATTATCTGTTTCTGGGTACATCACTATTCTTTAAAGAAAGGAAGAAAAACTTCCAAAAAATTTAAATTTGGGGAGGTGGTGCCAAAGGACCATAGCTATAGCGGTTGCAAAAGTGCAAAGCTCATTCTCGCACAGGCTGTGTGTGTGCACACGTGCGTGCTTGTGTGTGTGTGTGTGTGTGTGTGTGGTGTGAAGACTGCAGCAGGTGCCACCTGCTGTTTCCACTCACTCCTTTCAGGGAACAATGAGTCCACATGATAAACCACAGTGCAGAGCTTGTGTCTGCAACCTGGCCAAAGAAAGGAGAGATTAATTACACCGGAAGGTGGGAATCTCAGAGGCAGATTACGAGAACAAGCTAGCAATTTGTAATCTGATTAGTAACTACTAAAATCAGAACTTCCAGTTAGGGAGTGTACTCAAAACAGTCCATTTTTTAGGGGTACATGGGAGCAGGAAAGGAGATTGACTTAAATTAATTAAACGTAGTGTTAAATTAAACTAAGTGTTCTTTGATGCACACTGTATCATTCTTGCACAGTTCATGCAAATCTGGTGCACAGCTTCATTACATTTGCTAGCTGAAAGTTGGAGGGAGCTGGGCTTACCATGCACATATGAATGTGGTACTTTCTTAATAGTGAAAATTGTGGAACAGCAGAATGTGTGACTTCAGATGGGACAGAAGCCCCTTCTCAGGAGAAGCAGGTAGACTGGAAGAGCAGAAAGGGGATGGATTTTTGGAGTGGGAAAGCTGGATGCTGGTTCTCATGCTGCCTCCCCCCAGCAGCTGGCCTCCAGCAAGTTGCCCATCCTAAAGGACTCCTGGGTGAGTCCACTCCCTTGCCACAAGTCATATTCATCAGACTACTTCCTTTCCATGTGTGCGTAAGCAATATGCACAGGGTCACGTCAAGGAGAAGGAGTTAGTAAGTGCTTCCTGTTTGTTCCAGGTACTGTTCCAGCCTCATGACCTGGATGATCACAGCCCTAAGAGGTAAACACCGTCATCCCCATTTACAGAGGAGAAGTAAACGCAGAGAAGCTAGCAATGGGCTCCCGGTCACAGAGGTGCTAAATAGTGAGACGCATAGACAGACCCAAGATTCTGGCTGGAGGCAAAGACACAGAGTTTTAGAGTCTGTGTTTACCGTCCCTGCCTCCCTGAGGGACTGGCAGCCAACACCCAGCTGCATCAGCCTAGCTCTTCTTATCTGTAAAATCTAGACACTCATCTCCACAGTAACCTCTGCCTGGAGTCAGGAGGCCCCAGGTCCAGGTGCTCACAAACCTTCATCCCAGGCATTGGGATGGAGGCGAGGGCTGATAGCTCCAGCAGGAACCCTTCCAGCAACACTCAGGGGCCCAGCAAACAACCTGCCCACGCTATCCTGTCTGCACCAGGGAACTCCAGCATGCGGGTCACTGGTATGAGTCCAGCTGGGGACTTAGAGAAGGCACTGCTTTCTGAGCCACTAGGTTCTCTGCACTCAGATTCTGATGGGTTCCCCTCTCCTTTCTCTCATTGCCAGGGGCAAGAGCTCAGGGCTCTATAATTTGATTTCCCATTGTCAGAAGGATCAGGTGACTAGCAGCAGCAGTTTGAATGCTGGTCAGGCTGAGGCAGTTTCAACCCTGGCTTCTGTGGTGGAATATCCTCCCTTTGGGGCATCTTTTTTAAAGACTTACTTATTTATTCCAATTTGTTATACATGACAGCAGAATGCATTTCAATTCATAGTACACATATAGAGCATAATTTTTCATGTCTGTCGTTCACAAAGTAGAGTCACACCATTCTTGTCTTCATACATTTACTTAGGGTGATGATGTCCACCTCATTCCACCATCTTTCCTACCCCCATGCCCCCTCCCTGCCCCTCTGTCCCTTTCCCTATCTAAACTTCTTCCATTCCTCCCATGCTCCCCACCCCATCCCTATTAAGGATCACCATCCACATATCAGAGAAAACATTTGGCCTTTGGATTTTATGGATTGGCTTACTTTACTTAGCATAATATTTTCCAACTCCATCCATTTACCTGCAAATGCCATGATTTTATTCTCTTTTAATGCTGATTAATATTCCATTGTGTGTATATACCATAGTTTCTTTATCCACTTAGCTGCATCAGGTTTATGCTGATTCCCAGTCTTCCAAGGAATCTCCATACTACTTTCCATATTTGCCGAACCGATTTGCAGCCCCATCAGCAACATATGAGTGTGCCTTTTCCCTCACATCCTTGCTAACACTTATTATTGTATTTATTTAATAGCTGTATTTAATAGCTGCCATTCTGACTGGAGAGAGATGAAATCTTAGAGTAGTTTTGATTTGCATTTCTCTAATTGCTAGAGATGTTGAACATTTTTTTTATATATTTGTTGATTGATAGTATATCATCTTCTGAGAAGTGTCTGTTTAGTTCCCTGGCCCATTTATTGATTGGGTAATTTGTTTCTTCAGTGTTAAGATTTTTGAGTTCTTTATACATCCTAGAGTTTAGTGCTCTATCTGATGTGCATGTGGTAAAAATTTGCTCCCATTCTGAAGGCTCTCTATTCACCTCACTGATTGTTTCTTTTGTTGAGAAGAAGCTTTTTAGTTTGAATTCATCCCATTTATTGATTTTTAAATTTTATTTCTTGCGCTATAGGAGTCTTACTAAGAAAGTTGACATGATGGAATTTGGGCCTATTTTTCTTCAATTAGGTATAGGGTCTCTGGTTTAATTTCTAGGTCTTTGATCCACTTTGAGTTTTGTGCATAGTAGAGAGAGGGGCTTAATTTAATTTTGCTATATATAGATTTCCAGTTTTCCCTGCACCATTTGTTGAAGACACTATCTTTCTCCAATATATGTTTTTGGCACCTTTGTCTAGTATGCGATAATTGTATTTATGTGGGTTTGTCTCTGTGTCCTCTATCCTGTACCATTGGTCTGCAAGTCTATTTTGGTGCCAATACCATGCTGTTTTTGTTACTATTGCTCTGTAGTATAATTTAATTTCTGATATTGTGATACTACCTGCTTCACTCTTCTTGATAAGGATTGCTTTGGCTATTCTGAGTCTCTTATTTTTCCAAATGAATTTCATGACTGCTTTTTCTATTTCTAAAGGAATGTCATTGGGATTTTGATTGGGCTTGCATTAAATCTGTATAGCGCTTTTGGTAGTATGGTCATTTTGATAATATTAATTCTGCCTATCCAAGAACAAGGGAGATCTTTCCATCTTCTAAGGTCTTTTTTAATTTCTTTCTTTAGCTTTCATTGTAGAGGTCTTTCATCTCTTTTGTTAAGTTCATTCCCAAGTATTTTATTTTTTTTCTGAAGTTATTGTAAATGGGGTGGTTTTCCTACTTTCTCTTTCAGAGGATTTGTCACTGATGTACAGAAATGCATTTGACTTATGGCTGTTGATTTTATATCCTGCTATTTTGCTGAGTTTATTTATTAGTTCTGGAAAAATTTTCTGGTGGAATTTTTTGGATCCTCTAGGTATAGAATCATGTCGTCGGCAAAAAGTGATAGTTTGAGTTCTTCTTTTCTAATCCATATCCCTTTAATTTCTTTCATCTATCTAATTGCACTGGCTAGAGTTTCAACAACTATGTTAAATAGAAGTGGGAAAAGAAAGCATCCTTGTTTTGTTCCAGTTTTTAGAGGGAATGGTTTCAATTTTTCTCCATTTAGGATAATGTTGGCCTGGGGCTTAGCATAGGTAGCTTTACAATGTTGAGATATATTTTTGTTATCCCTAGTTTTTCTAGTGTTTTGAACATGAAGGGGTGCTGTAATTTGTTGAATACTTTTTCTGAATCTATTGAGATGATCATATGATTCTTATCTTTAAGTCTATTGATGTGATGAATTACATTTATGGATTTCTGTATGTTGAAGCAATCTTGTATCCCTGGGATGAACCCCACTTGATGGTGGCCCACTATCTTTTTAATATGTTTTTGTACTCAATTTGCCAAAATTTTATTGAGAATTTTTACATCTATGTTCATTAGAGATATTGGTCTGAAGTTTTCTTTCTTTGATGTGTCTTTGCCTGTTTTTGGAGTCAAGGTGATATTGGCCTTATAAAATGAGTTTGGAAGTTTTCCCTCTTTTTCTATTTCATGAAATAATTTGAGGAGTACTGGTATTAGTTCTTCTTTGAAAGTCTTGTAGAACTCAGCTGTGTATCCATCTGGTCCTGGGCTTCTCTTGGTTGGTAGGATTCTGATGGTATCTTCTATTTCATTGCTTGAAATTGATCTGTTTAATTTGTGTATATCATCCTGATTCAGTTTGGGCAAATCATATGACTCTAGAAATTTGTTAATGCCTTTGATATTTTCTATTTTATTGGAGTACAAATTTTCAAAATAATTTCTAACTATCTTCTGTATTTCTATAGTGTCTGTCATGATATTTCCTTTTTCATTATGGATGTTAGTAATTTGAATTTTCTCTCCCCTTCTCGTCATTAGTGTGGCTATGCGTTTATCAATTATACTTATTTTTTCAAAGAACCAACTTTTTGTTTTGTTAATTTTTTGAATTGTTTCTTTTGTTTCAATTTCATTGATTTCAGCTCTGATGTTAATTATTTCCTGTCTTCTACAATTTTTGGTATTGCTTATTCTTCTTTTACTAGAGCTTTGAGATATAATGTTAGGTAATTTATTTGTTGACTTTTTCTTCTTTTAAGGAATGAACTCCAAGCAATGAACTTTCCTCTTAGTACTGCCTTTGCAGTATCCTAGAGATTTCGATATGTGGTATCTGTGTTCTCATTCACCTTTAAGAATTTTTAAATCCCCTCCTTGATGTCTTCTGCAACCCATTTTTCATTCAACAGCTTATTATTTAGTCTCCAGTTATTTGTTGGAGTAGCTTCTATTTTTTATTTTATCATTGAATTCTAATTTCATTCTATTATGATCTGATAGAATGCAAGCAGCATCTCTACTTTTTTGTATTTGCTAAGAGGGTTGCTTTGTGGCATAATATATGGTCTATTTTAGAGAAGGATCCATGTGCTGCTGAGAAGAAAGTGTATTCACTCATTGGTGGATGAAATATTTTATATATGTCTGATAAGTCTGAGTTATTTATTGTATTATTGAGTTCTATGGTTTCTTTGTTCAGCTTTTGTTTGGAAGATCTATTCAGTGGTGAAAGAGGTGTGTTAAAGTCACCCAGAATGATTGTGGTGTGGTCTATTTGATTCTTGAACTTGAGAAGACTTTGTTTGATGAATGTAGATGCTCCATTGTTTGGGGCATATATGTTTATAATTGTTGTGTCTTGTTGATGTAAGCAGTATGAAATGTCCTTCTTTATCCATTCTGATTAACTTTGGCTTGAAATCAACTTTGTTTGATATGAGGATGGAAACCCCTGCATGTTTCCACAGTCCGTGTGAGTGGCATGTTGTTTCCCAGCCTTTGACCTTCAGTCGGTGGATGTCTTTTCCTATGAGATGAGTCTCTTGAAGGCAGCATATTGTTGGTTCTTTTTTTTTTTAAATCCAATCTGCCAGTCTATGTCTTTTTTAAAAATTTATAGTTGTATATGGATACAATGCCTTTATTTATTTTTACGTGGTGCTGAGGATTGAACCCCGTGCTAGGCAAGTGCTCCATCCCCAGCCCTAATCTATGTCTTTTGATTGGTGAGTTTAGGCCATTAACATTCAGGGTTATTATTGACACATGATTTGTATTTCTGGTCATTTTTGTTTATTTTTGGTATTTAACTTGACTTGGTTTCTCTTTTCATTAGTTTTTCCTTTAGTGTAATACCTCCCTTTGCTGATTTTCATTGTTTTTTTTTTTTCATTTCCTCCTCATGGAATACTTTGCCAAGGATGTTCTGTAGTACAGACTTTCTAGTTATAAATTCTTTTGTTTATCATGGAAGGTTTTTATTTCGTCATCAAATATAAAGCTTAACTTTGCTGGATATAAGATTCTTGGTTGGCGTCCATTTTCTTTCAGAGCTTGGTATATGTTATTCTAGGATCTTCTAGCTTTCTGAGTCTGGGTTGAAAAATCTGCAGAGATCCTAATTGTTTTTCTCCTTATAGGTAATCTGATTCCTTTCTCTTGTGGCTTTAAAAATTCTATCCTTATTCTGTATGCTAGGCATTTTCATTATATTGTGTCTTGGTGTAGATCTGTTGTAATTTTTGTACATTTGATGTCCTGTAAACTTCTTGTATTTGATTTTCCAGTTTATTCTTCATGTTTGGGAGATTTTCTGATATTATTTCATTGAGGAGACTGTGCATTCCTTTGGTTTGAATCTCTGTGCCTTCCACTATCCCAATAAATCTTAGATTTGGTCTTTTGATATTATGCCATAATTCTTGGATGTTCTGTTTATGGTTTCTTACCATCTTCATTGTGTGGTGAACTTTATTTTCAAGACTGTATATTTTGTCTTCCTTATCTGATCTTCTGTCTTCCAAGTGATCTAGTCTGTTGGTGATGCTTTCTGTTGAGTTTTTAAAATTTAATTTATTGTTTCCTTCATTTCAAAGATTTCTGATTTTTTTTTCAGAATCTCTGTCTTTCTTGAAGTAGTCTTTTGAGATCTGTATTTGCTCCCTTATCTCTTTGTTGGAGTGATAAATTTTTGCCTGTATTTGCTCACTTAGGTCATTATTTAATTTGTAGATCATTTTAATTAAGTACATTCTGAACTCCTTCTCTGACATTTCATCAACTGTACTGTTCATGGATTTTATTATTGTAATATCTTGATTTGTTTGGGGCACTTTCCTCCCTTGTTTTTTGATGCTGTGTGTGTATCTTCCTTTCTTGCAGTGTGGGTCTGAGGTATTACAGTTTCTACTCCATAATCTTATGTGTCCCTGCAGATAACCTGTACCTCACCTTGGTGTTGGGCTTCTAGACCCTGCTGGTGTCCCATGGTAAATGCTACTGCAACTAATGGTGGTGGTGGCAATAGCAGAGATAACTCAGGATAGCAGTGAGGGTGTCCCAAGATGGATGCAACCACTTTCAGAGATGGAACTGAAAGGGTGGGCTGCCTGTTTGGAGATGCAGCTACCTCCCTGCCTGTCTGTTGTCCCAAGGTGGAGGTTACTGTGTGGGGAGGGCTATGGTGATGGCTGCAATGTCCCAAGATGGAGGGTGGGTAGGCCTGGATCCTGGTGTGGATCTGCTGGTTGGAGGGGTGGTCCTATGCCTGGGGCTGGGATCTGGGGTAGGTCTGCTGGCTGGTTCTGGGGTCCAGTGTGGGTCTGCCAGTTGGCTGGGTGGTCCTTGGACTAACTTTGGCCTTGGATCCTGTGCAGGTGGGTGGGGTGGTCCTAGGCCTGAGGCTGGGCTCGGCATGGGTCTGCAGGTCAGTGGGTCAGTCTGGGGCCTTAGGAGCATCTTGATCTCAAGGTTCTAAAGCCATAGCAGCTGCTGGTATTTTTGGTGGCCTTGCTGAACCTTTATCGGGTGAGCAGAAAGGGGTCATGGGGTAAAGGCACAGGCTCTGGATCAGACAGTGTCCAAGTCCCAGCCCCTCTGTGGACTGTCACTCAGGAAGTCGCTCATTGTCAGGCCTCAGGCTCCTACCTCTAAAAATTGAATGGCAATGGTGCCTCTCAGGGCTGTTTTGAGGATTAAATGAGACAAGATTAAATGAGATGGTGCTAGACACTTTCCCAAGTACTGGGCAGCACTAGAAAACATTTCATTTACTTCTCCTAATAACCCTCACAGAGCCATCAGTGAGATTCTTTCCCTTTTATGACTCAGAGGAGGCAAATGACATAACAACGTCACCTATCTGTGAGAGGCAGAACCAGCATTTGAACATACTTGTGTGAATGCACAGGAAGCAGCCTGAGGGTGGAGCTGGGGTTTGGTGGTGGAGAAAGACCCAGGGCTGATATGGACACCAGCTCTGCCACTCCGAGGAAATCAGTTAAGTTCTTTGGGCCTCAGTTTCTTCCTCTGTGGAATGGGAAAAATACCAGTCCCGATTGTTGTGGAAAGAATCAAGTCTGAGAGAGACTCAAGGTGTTGGGCTATTTTGAAAAAGGAAACGGTGCAGGAAAACATCGTTAGATGGGCCTTTCTTTCATCGGACCTACACCTTGGAGCAGAAAGCCTTTAGGGCAAACCTTGGGTACTGGAGCCTGCAGGGGGGCATGTGGCTCCCTTGGGTTCCCAGGCTGTGCTGCCTACTCTGCAGGACAGCTGTGTAGGACAGGCGATGCAGCTGCTCCTGGTGCTCTGGAGAGTCTGCCAGGCCTCCCTCCTCTTGGGGGGGGGGTTCCACTTGTCGCCATAGACACCTGGGATCAGGTGCAAAGTGGCAGAGGCAGATGCTGACTCAACGTCTTGCGCCGAGGTCTCCTCTGAGGTCAAGTTCACTCTGTGGCTCTTGGAGCAGGAGAAATTATGAGGATGTCCCCAGTTTATCCTTGAGGACTCCTCCCATAAGGTTTCATCTGGAGGATTTTGGGAAACAGGCTGCTGCCTGCAGGAGCAGTCTTGGTACCTTTCCCTTCCCTGTGGCCATGCTCTGGGACACATCACCTCCTAGGGGCCTCCCACAGTGACTCTGGCCACGTGGTTTGCATTGGCATGTTGGATGGCCGTGATGTGATGCCAGCCAAGACTTGAGAAAGACTGGCAGATTTTCGTTTATACCCTTTTTCCTCTGTCACCACCGTGAGCTTGTGCCTGGGTGGGCCTGTGGGGTGAGTGACATGGAGCCCCATCTCCTGCCACCCCACCAGGGGTTGTCTTAGGTCAGCTAATGCCCAGAGATGTGAGTGAGCCCTCTCAAGACCTACAGAGTCCCTAGCAGACTGGAGGTGTGTGAGCCGTCTCCACTCTGAGCCTGGAGATCTGTGAGCTAAGCAGAAGTTGCTTGTGGTCCTCCACTCAGGCCTGGGGTTGTTTGTTACACAGCACTATCGCCTCAATAAATAGCTGATACACAGATATGTTTTTTTAAAAAATATAACACCGTATGACTTTGATGGTATTTTGCTACATGATTCAAATTCACCTTTCTCTGCCTCTTTCTTTGCTCCTGAAGTTCCTGGCAGGAAACATTATTTTCCACCAATACACACGGCCCTACAGATAGCTTATGATGGCTCCACTCAATGAAATTCTGACTGGAGCAAATAGAAAATGCAAAGCCTCCCTTCTATCTTGCTCTTCCTCTTCCTGTTCATTTATTTTAATAAAAATCCAATGCATATTTTAAATAAATGGGTCATATATGTTCAAGATGAGCCCTCACCAGTGCTAAGCCAGACTGCATGTCCTCAATGCAGCCCAAGCCTCCCCTGCCCAGGGCTTCACCTCTCCATGGGCACATGAGGCCCTGTGTTTCCATGGTGTCACTCCTGTGCTTCTGTGACAATGCCCTCATCACTGGGACGAGGTGGCAAATCCAGACCAACTGAACTCAGATGACCTCCTACTGGCCTCAGGATCCTCTGAGGAACATGCAAGGTGAGGATAATGACGACGACAGTGGTCACCTCCCAGGGTTGCCTGGGCAGGTTCAATGAAAGTGTACAACTCCCGCTCGGCACCTGGCTGTAGTAAGCACTCACTATGCATCAGCTGCTTGCAATCGTGTGGGAATCTGAAGTGCTAGCTGGCATTTAATCCGCACCATGTCTCTATTGTTTTAAGTATTTTAGGTATTCTTTTAAGGCTCCTTGAATGTTTACTTCATTTCAAACCTCATGGCAACTGTTAATGTAGATAGTGTTATTATCCCCGATTTGTAGATGAGAAAATTGAGGCACAGAGAGGTAGAATAACTTATCCAAGGCCACACAGCTAAGAGACCACCCTTATTGTCTTCCTTACACTTTATTATAGTTATTCACCCATCTTCCTCATTGGTTGATCTCACTGGAGTGTGCAAGTTGCCTTCAAGGGTTCAGCACAGTGCCTGGCCCATAGACCCATGTGGTGACAGAGGTGGCCAGAGGGTGGTCTGTGTCCTTGTGCTCTTTTCTCTCTTGGCATGCACCCCCTCGAGGGCAGAGGGCTGGATCCCCTGATCCCTGCACCTGCCTGCTACTGAATCCGATGGACAGACGGTGCCGTGAGGAAGAGGCCCGGCTGCTTCTCACTCTGGCCTCAGCTCTGGGCTGCCTAACGCTCCAGCTCCAATCAGGACACAGGAAGCAAACGAGGCTCTTAGCAGCCTCAGGCGAGCGGGGGGGGGGGGGGGGGGGTGGGGGTGGGGGGGTGAACTGAGCAGATTGGTGTACACAGGAGTGTTTAATAACGCTATCACGCTACCCCTTCCTTGCGGAGCCGTTGTGACATTCTGCGTTAAAAAAGTGACAACCTTCAATTGCTGTGCATCACCCAGGCCTGGCATCGCAGAGCTCCCTGCCCCAGACAGCTGGCATGTTCTGGCAGCCAACGGCACACAGGGATCGGGGACACTGATGGCTTTGTGCAAAAATATCCTCGTGGACCCTTTTCAGCCCTTTGTAGTGCGGTTGTTCTTCTGCTCGCTTGTCAGAAGCACAATTTTCATTAAATATTAAGAAGCTGTTTGTTAAAATAATGTCATCATGGTAACCGGGTGGGGGAGGGGGCTGAAGAAGTCTGGTGCGGCCCGAATCCCAGCATATTAATCAAGTGCTTGGTACTCTGTAGTGAGGGTCCCTCTGAGCCTCCTGGTGACAATGAATCTGGAGGATGTGATGGCTGGGGCGTTGTAGATGGCAGTGGCAAAGACTCGGGCTCTCAGGAGGTCCTTGGAGCTGTGTTGTGTCTGCTGGACAAATGGACGGGTGGACTGATGGATGGACAAATAAATGATTGTCAAAACCAACATTTTTGATGTTTGTTCCTGAGCTCTTTCTTCCTTTTCTTGGTACTAGGGATTAAACCCGGGAGCGCATCGCCACTCAGCCACATCCCCAGGCCCTTTATATTTTGAGACAGGATCTCACTAAGTTGCCGAAGGCCTCAATGAATGGCTGAGGCTGGCCTCCAACTAGTGATCATCCTGCCTCCGCCTCCTGAGTTGCTGGGTTTACAGGTGTGAGCCCCATGCGTGGCTCGTTGGAGCCATTTCTGACAGTTCTGTTTTTCAGTTGCCCTTTTATAGTAGAAAGGAGTTTTGCCAAAAAATTGGCGGGGGGGTGGGGGCTAGGGAATTAAAGGGGGAGGCAAAGATTTCTCTTGCTCTAAAGGAGAGCGAAAGGCAATGGCAGGGAAGGAAAGTCTGCAGCCCGACTGCCTGGGCCCCGTCTGGCTCTGCCACATTCTGGGGCCGGTGACTCGCTCCCCCAAGCCTTGGTCTCCACACACAGAATGCGGCCCAGGGCTGTGTGTCCTTGCCTCTGGGGACTGGAAGATCAGAGGAGACGGTACTTGATCAAGTGCTACCCCATTCCTACCTCTGCTGGTGCCTGCACAGGGCCTGCTGCTGTTGCTGCAAATGTCACTAATGTCACCATGCAGAGAAGGTCCCGTGGCATTGGTAGCTAAAGGCCCCATGGGGCCCTGGTCTTCCAGGGCGGTGTCCAGACCAGGTCCAGGGGACACCACAGCCCAGGTGCTTTCTGAGGTCAGCACTGTGTTCTCTGAAGGGCCAGAGGGAGGTCACATGTGATCTGCTGAGGTTTGGATATGGCATGAGCATGTCCCCCAACGGGTCCTGTGCTGGAAGCCTGATCCCCACTGGAGCCCTGTCGAGGTAGTAGAACTTTAAGAGGAAGGACCTAGTGGAAGGGGCTTAGGTCACAGTGGCATTGCCCTATCAGGACATTAACATAGTCCCCTCAGAGGCCCAGTGTGAGCAAGTTGTCATAACAGGAGCAAATTCCTGACTCTGTGTCTCTCTGCCTTCCTGTCTCACTGGGTGTCTCTTGTAGATGTGCCCCTGCCACTGTGATGCCATGTGCCCACAGGCCCTCACTGGAGGCCAAACCGATGTGGCCACCTGATCTTGGACTTTCAACCTCTAAAATTGTGAGCTTCATAAACTCTCTTTTTTACTTACTATCCAGCCTCAAGTGTTTTGTTATAGCAACATGCAATGGACTAACACACCATCTCTCTTGTAATCTTGTTTTGTTTTTACAAAGCTTTTATAAATACAAAACCATTCTTCGCTCACCGGCCATACAAAGCCAGACCCAGTAGGCTGGCTGTAATAATGATATGATAAAACAGAAGAAAAAGGAAAGCAAAGTAAAGGAGATGTAGACAGTGCCTTTTTTTCCCACTTAAAATAAGTTGAAGGGCTACTCCCTGGTTCTGGGGGGAGACACATCAGTACATCGTGACACTTTAGCATGCTACAGAGGAGAACCCACAGGTGGGACATCACTTCTGCAAAAATATAGGCCACTGGATTTGTTTCACATGTAGTCTAGACGCAGAGGCCTACCCCAAGTTCCATGCTTCCCACTGGGTCCCTTCTGAAAATTACAGCCACAGTAATCAGTCCATTATCTTGGGTGCTGAATGCCCTGCAGACTCTCACACTGCATGCTGGTTTTGGTAGCCCCCCTTTCCCCAATGTTCCCACCCACCGATCTCAGTCCTTGTGGTCTGGCAATGCCTGGTGGGCATATGTGACCAGTCCTGGCCAGTGAGCATGGTCCACCACTGCAGATGGCTCACAGGGGGACATGTGGCCTGGGTCTTTCAATCCCAGGGCATGTGAGGACCATTCGGGAAGCGAAATCCTCTTTCCATGGGAATAGCTGTTGGTGGCCACTCTGTCACAGTGTCAGTGTGGGAAACCTGCCTGAATGAGGCCCACATAGGGCTGCAGAGAGGACTCCTATTGTCATTGTTTGGGCCCAGCTGGGTGCCAGCTCAGACTTTCCAGTTACATGGACCACCTTTCTGTTTTACACTCAGGTCAACTTGAATTGGATTTCTATCTTATAACCCAAAGTCTACCATAATCACAAATCCACTAAGCATTGCTATCTAATAATTTCAGGTATTATCATTTTCTTGATCAAAAACTTTGGGCTCCAAAACACACGAAACAGGGTTTAGGGCAGGGTGACCAGGACAAAGCTTGAGACAGACACAAGGGATGGGTGAGATGCCATTTCTCACTTTTCCTTTCTCCTGTAGCTTAGATACACTGGGTCCACTCATAGGACTGGGGGAAGGAGCCAAGATCACCTCACATGCCCTTGAACCTGCACCTGACCCAGTGCCTGCCACGGACCCTTACATGTAGTCAGTCAGGGTGGATGAACGTCACACCAGAGGCAGGTGGGATGTTGTAGCTCAGTTTCCTGATGGAACTGCTGCTTCTGGTCCTGCCCCCAAAGTGCTGATGCCACTCCAGGGCTCTGTCCCCAGCCCGGCTGTCTCCTGGCCTGAGCTGTCCCTGGGAGAGCCCACTCTCGGGCCCCCTGCCTTCTCCATGGGCCTGCTGTCACCCTGAAACTGGTGATGCGAGGCCACACTGATTTTTCATAGGGAAGGAGGCTGGGAGGCTAGGGCAGGGAGAGGGGGACACAGTTAGGGAGGGTGACATATTTGAAGAAGTCCCAGGCGATCGCATTTCTTCCTCCTCTCCCTACCCCAGCAGGAGCACAGCCACCAGGTTGGCCGTCAATGGCCTCTATGCTGGTGACTCCCAAAACATCCCTCGCTCCCTGAGCTGGTTTCTGAGTTCCAGGGCTATGCAGGACGTCCCCACTAGGATGATGTCACAAACACTAATCCAAACTTAACAGCAATGCTAATGGTGGGTAACAGGCTCTCAAATGAGAGTATTTACTGGGTCCAGATGTAGTTTTTAACATTTTTATGTTAAATGGGTTGGAGGGACCAGGCCTTGCCTCTGCTGGGCCAGTGCTCCCTACCAAGCTGCAGCCCCCGCCCAGCCAGACAGTTCCTAACGTTTTACATGTACTGATCCTAGAAGCCCTCTCAGGTTGGTAATGATAATAACCACTTAATTTTCACTATACAGAGGAAGATCTGAGGCTCAGTGAAGTTACATGACCCCTCCTCATCCATGCAGCTGGCCAGGTAGCTGAGCCAGAACTTGATTCCATCCGAGGGCTCCAGCTGGTCTATGCTGCCCTCTGCTCCACGTACGTTCCACGGGCACATGGAAGGCCACACTCCCAGGCCACCTCTCCATCCACCACGTTTTCTGTCTGGCTACTACTTAGTGAACCCCAGGGTCATTTTCTCTTACAGTTCCCAAACCGAGCCTGGGACTTGCTCTCAGTCCTTCCTTCCCTCCCCACCCAAGTCCAGCCAGGTGTTGCTCAGAGTTGTTTCTGGAGCAAGCCTCCCACCCTTCCATCCCTGCTGTGGCCACCGGGGTCCAGCTGGTTACTCCCTCTCTCCACCAGACTGGCTGCCACCCAGCCTCTGCCTCTGACCCTCCCACCTGTCTGAGCCCAAGGCATCACACCTCTGAAAATTACCTCTTGCTTCCTGCAGGCAGTCTGGCCCCTCTCATGGCATCTGAGGACTCCTGGGTTGCACTGATCCTCCTCGCCCACCTCAGCCACCACGTGCTTCCACGAGGCTCTCCTGCCCCAGCAACCCAGGCTTCCTGACACTCCCCAAATGCCCATGCTTGTCTGCCTCTGTGCCTTTGCTGAGCTTCCTGTCTCCCCTGTCTGCAGGAATCCTCCCTCCTCCAGGGTCTCTGAACCCGTGGGCAGAAGGAAACACTTCATTTCTGTAGTAGGCAACTTGCCATCTTTTTGAAGCCAGTCAAGTGACCGTGACACACACACTGACTTCTGCATTTACTGAGTGGTTTTGTTACCACTTTTACTCTGTGCTAGGCACTGTCCTAGGCACATTCCAGAAACTCATAAGCTTTTATGATTCTTCAACATAGTCATCCTGACTACCCTATGAGGCGGCCCATTTTATGGATGAGGAGACCGAGGCTCATAGAAGTTAAATAACTTGTCTGAAATCACAGAACTAGCAAAGGGGGAGAAGAGATTCCAAGTCTGATCCCTACAGCATGATCTTAAGGACTCTGCTTTATTGCTTCGTGTTGGGTGGTAGAGACTGTAAGAGCCAAGAAGAGGGGACAAGGGCCTCAGAGGAAGCTACTGGACTTGCACTGAGTTTTGTTATGACACCTTGGTCTGCCCTGGCCTCTTGGTGACAGCTCCTCAGTGAGCCCACGCTGGCCATGCACTCTGGCCTCACTCTGGCCATGCACTCTCTGGCCTCATGCTGGCCATGCACTCTGGCCTCAAGGCCTCCTCTTTGCCTCATAGCCTCCCTCAGCTCCATCTCAGGAGGGAAGAGTCTGAGACTGTTAAGGATGTTCAAGGATGAAGACAGAGACCCTCAAGGCCACCATGCTAGGAAGTGGAGCTTGAGTGGGGAGAAGGGAAGAGCAGGGTGGGGACAGTCTCCTCTCTGCAGCCTGTGGAGCTGTGGGGTGGGGCCTCATGGGGCAGGTGGCTCCCCAGGTGGGGACAGAGCCCGAGCTGCAGAGCAGTTCTGCTCTGAGTCCAGAAGAGAAGACCAAAGAGTGAGGGTGTCCAGCCTGGTGAGCCAGAGGGCCCTGGGCCAGATGCTCCAGGTGGCTGGGATAAGGTACGCACCTGTCTGTCACCCACCTTAGAATCCCAGCCCTTAGCCAAAACCCAGGGGTCCTAATGAGCTCAGCTGTGCTTGCAAGCCCTCTGTAGCCACCCACACCAGGCCCTGTGACCAGGGCACAGCTTCTCCAGCCTTGCTTCATGCAGACTTTCTTTCTTTTTCCCCTTTTCTTCCTTTCCTCCCCCCACCCCCTCTTGTTCTTTCTCCTGCAGATTCTCAAAGACTTAGACTGAGGGTGGAGCTCCATTTCAAAAGTCTAACCCATTTTTAACAAGGAGATCCCATCCTCTGGGTGCGTGCACACTCGAATCTGTTGGCATCAGTGTGGCATGAGCTCACCTTTCCTGTCCCGCCTTTCCCTGCGGAGGGAGTGGATTCGATTGCTGACACGACTGCATAGAAGGGACAATGAGGACATGGTCCAGGTGCTGCGCAGCCCGGTCCCTGCTAGAGAAACTCTGTGCTGGGAGACTCCCTGTGCTACCCTGGGAGCCACTCCTCCAAGAAGACCAGAGCAGAGCCTCAAGTGTGGGATTTAAATGAACATTTTCCACTGAAGAATCATCAGGAACAAAAAGGAAAAGCCCTTGAAAGACTAACAGGAGTCATTTGAAAACTATGTTGGTTTTTTCTTTTTAAAAAAAAAAAAATCAAACTGTACCGATTTTCCGGACCCTATTCAAAGAGCAAAGCTCACCTCTTATCTCATTTACTCTCCCAAACCACGAGATGTTATTTCCCCATTTTATAGATCACGAAACTCAAGGAAAACTCGCTCTGAACTACCCTGCAGCACCACACACGTGTGAACTCTGGAAAAGCAGCTTCTCTGCAGCAAGTGCAGCGAAGTCTAATTCAATTTCCCTGGCCATTTCAGATGGAGGCCAAGCTGCCCACTGAATGATTTTCCACTTCAATAAACTCCCTGCTTTTGTGAGAGCATCAGTGCTATTCAGGCCAGAGTCAGTGGCCTGGAGGTACAGGTCAAGTATGCTCAGCTGGGGTCACACATGCTCAGCACAGACCGCGGGGCTCCTCTCTATATCAGTCCACTCACGGGGGCCAAAATGAGTTCCTGTAGGAGAGACAGCCAAGCGCCCCACGTGGGGAGGCCCTGGGATGAAGACTTCTTGCTCACTTGGGTTGGTCCTGAAGTGGTCCAGGTGAGCGAGGTTCGCCGGGCCTTGCCTCTCTAATCATCAGGAACAAAAAGGCTGATGGACTTAAAACCATGAAGAGTGGAAGCAGGAAGATGACCTTAGACATCACTTTGTCTAAGGATGGCAAAGAGTGGCATCTGGGTCACGGTCCTTTTTCTAGCCTCCTTGGCAGACATCGCTAATCCGTGGCAGCATCTCTGCAGCAGGGGTGCCTCAGCACAGTTCCCTGGCAGCCGGGGCCATTCGACCCTTTCATCCCTGCCTGCTTCCCACCCAAGGCAGAGAGAGGTGGTAGCTGCTTGGCAGATACCAGGAAAAAGAACCTGGTGTGTTTTTAGACTCCTGGGCGTGGGGCTGGGCTTATGTCATGAACAATTTGGCCAGCACCACGATCTTATGCTCAGCTAGGGTCATGGTGAGATGGGGCAGAGGAGCCACAAGGGAGGCCCCTGAGCAAGCTAATTCTATAGCCCCAGGCCTTGTACTAAAGTAAGAAGTGTGACCTTGAGAGTGTTCCACGCAGATATAATTTATCTGAAATACAGTAAAAATCCTGGGGTGGTGGCTGCTGCTGCCTTCTGACAAGGGAAGCATTGCTCTGGGAAGCCAGTGACAAGCTGTTCATCTTCTAGCCTTGGGGACAGCCAGACCTCCCTGGGGAAGGGGCGGGGACTGATGTGGAGTGGGGACCGAGACCACACTGCTCAAACTCAAGTCTTCCACGGTTTCTGTGTGTGGCGATGGAGCCTGTTTTTGTGTGCTAGTGTCTTCCAGTTTTCAAGACCACTTCTGAGAGGGAAGGATGTTGGCATATGGTGTCCTCGTTCACTGGGGGAAGGGGACATTAGAGAAGTCGCGCAGCTAGCAATAGATGGCAGAGCTGCCTCTGGCTTTGGACCAGTGTCAGAACCAGGAGGGACCATCAGAGGGAGACTGCAGGAGAAATGGTGTCCCCAGCCACAGTGTCTCTGCTGTAGAGAATGGGCTCAGAGTGGGCCCCTTGCTTCATCTCAGACCCAACCCTGAGTCTCACCCACAACTAGAAGAAGGGCTAACAGCCACTGAGTGCTCACCAGGTCGGAGACAGGGCCAAGCAGCTTTATATGAATGACCTTCTTGAATCCTCACAACCACTCTGGGAGATGGTTACTACCCCATCCCCATTATACAGATGAGAAAAGCAACGCACAGAGAAGCTGGCAACTTGCCTGAGGCCCCACAGCCAGTGGAACAGCCAGGACTTGAATCCAGGGTCACTGCCACTAAGCACTGACCCCGCCTCCCGGAACTGCCTCTTGGATACTTTATCACCATGATTTACTGAGCACCTACTTGGGGTCCAGTGAGTGCAAGGACACAGCTCTGTCCTCGAAGCTCAACTCCTGCCTCAAGACTTGCAAGGACCAGCCAAGAAGAGACTCAGATTCCCTGTTGAGCCTTCCTCCTCCTCCTCTTCCCCGCCCCTTCCCCGATACCCTTCAGGGTTCAGCTGCACTCACAGCCCATGCGCAACAACTGTCAAACTCGATTCTCATCCAGGCTGCCAGCTTCTGAGAGAAGAACACCATCTCTGGCCTCCCACAGCGCCCTGCCCTCGGGGGCTTTGGGAAGTATTGCTGCAGCTGACGGGGGCAGGAGACCCAGACGCACAGCACAAAGGACAGCCATGTCTCATTATTCACACCCTCCCCTGTGCCATGGGTGTCCCATTTGGATCCAGAGTACAATTTTTTCTCACGCCCAGTGGGCCAGGTTTTGGGCACAAGTTATGCCCCTGCTAGAGGGGGCCCCCACTGCCCTCAGTGACATCATGCTTGTGGTCCAGCCGCCTGTCTGGGTCTCCCCGCTTTGCCTCCTGAGGAGTGGGTGGTGGGTGGTCTTGCCACACCTTCCCTGGCCTTTCCTTCTGGTCTGTGTGGCCTGGATCTTGGGCCCAATTCTCAATGGTGCAGCTGGCTGGTAACTCTGTGGCTCTGGAATGGGAGGGAGCACCCTGAGCCTCAGCAAAACTCCCACCATGCTTTGCAAGTTGCCCACCCATCATGGACATAAGGTGTTAGCTCAGGTACAGCTGGCCAACAGGTGTGAGGTCACTGGAGAGACTCAATGGTCATCTCATCCAGTGGCTTCTGCAGCAGAACCTGCCACAGAGAGGCAGCACAGAGAGGGGGTGTGTCATTCAGCAGCCTTCCTCCTGCCTGAGGGCAGGCTCCAGTCGAGCCAGCTATCTCCCTCTCTGTTCTGAGCCTTGGCTAAAGCTTCTCTGAATACAATTCCAAGCACACGCCTTCTGGATGGTAAGTCTGAGCTGCTGTCATCAGAGCAGAGAAAGGACAGCTCAGACACTTGCAGGCTCAGTTCGCTCCTGGGGAAGGACTGGCAGGAACCTAGCAAGTTCCAAGGGACTGGCCCCAGCACAGTGCTGCTCCCAGTGCACGTGGGCGGAAACTGTCAGGGCTGCCAGCAGCCAGCTGCCTGTCCCTTCCTCCCATCCCTCTCCTCTCCCTTGAGACCCAACCTGTGACCACCGACAGACACGTCACTCACCATCTCGTGTGGCTTACATCCTGGGAACCTCCTTCCAGCTCAGCTCCGAGAGCAGCCAGTGTGTGGTGACCTGCAGGAGAGGAACTCAACGTTAGCAGCAGGGCAGAGGACAGGACGGACGGGGTGGCCATCTCTCTTTCCCAGCAGGACTGAGTCACTGGGAGACTGGGGTAAAGGTGGGAGGATGAAAGGAAGAGGAATCGGTATAAGGATGGAGCTGCTCATTAAGCCAACCTCAAACTCTCTGGGCTTTGTGGCGATTCTGAGACAGGGAGAGGAAGGAAAAAAAAAAGCCCCTAACCCTGGATGAGTCAGCAGCTCCTTGTAAGGCAGGCTTTTCAGGAGAGCGAAGCTGATGGGGAAACTGCGTGGGGTGGGCCAGGGGCCCTCTTTGACCTCACTCAGTGTCCCGGGAGTCGCCCCTGCCTGCTCCCAGCAGCAGGCTACACGTGGTTCCATTTGGATGAGGGCTTAGGGGGAGCTCTGTGCTCAGGCCTGCAGTCGGAAGGATGCTGCGGCCTTAAAACAAAAGCCCCCAAAGCGTATTTAATTCCGTGTGTGTGTGTGTGTGTGTGTGTGTGTGTGTGTGTGTATGATGCCTTGAGTCTAAAGGTTATAGGGGATCCCAGTTAAGTGCTGTATATGCCAATCATTACTAATTGCTTGAAATGTCTTGCTAGTATAGGCTGGCCCATTGTCAGTTTTAATAGATATGGGAACATTCATAACCAAAACATTTAAGAGGTGGGAGATGACCACTTTTGTGGTTTCTCCAGTGGAGGCTGTGGCCATTACACAGCCTGAATAGATATCAATAACTATATGAATATATTTTAAATTTCCAAAAGGAGCATAAAGAGTGACATCCATTTGCCATAAAGCATTAGATTTTTAACTCTCGGGGATTCACTCCAGCAGGTTGTAAAGGACCAATTGGAAAAATGGGTGCACTTTTTTTTCTTACTGTCTCTGACTAGCTGTTTGCAAACCTCCTTAATCTTGCCTTTATGCAACTGTCATGGCTGAGGGCAGCAGAGAGGCTTGAGCTGCTTGTGACCCTATATCTTGAATGGCAAAAATCCAGTCATCTAGTGTGCCATTGTGTACTGGTACCACTGCTGTACTATGTTCCTTATTTAATTACTTCCAGATCAACTCCTTGGCTAAGGCTGCCCTAGCTTCTTCATGAGACACCTTTCCTTCTACCACCTTGTTTACTCTGTCAATAAATTGTGGCAAGTCTTCGGTGACTTTCTGCCTTAAGCCCTGTTTAGAAACTGTCCCTCCCCCAGCTGGTAACTTCCTCCAAGCTCTCAGAGCACAGAGCCCCACCTGATGGAAATAGTTTGGTGGGCCTGTGGCTTGTCCTGCAGGGGAACTGTGGATTCTTTCTCCCTGCAAACGTTCAGCTGGGAGGCTGACATTCGTGGTGTGATCATGATCCCCCTGCTGTTCACAGCCATCATAGAAGAATGCCTCCCACTTCAAAAATGATGCTGGCTTGAGAGGTTCTGGGTAGGTGTTTCCAGTCTTGAGGGGAATTAAGTTCAAAACTGAGTGATTTGAACATTTGCTCTGCAAATAGCACCCAAGACCCATCCTCTTTTACTGACTTCTTTAACTCCTTCAGGGTACCCAATGTGTGTGGATACCAAGTGGCAGGGCGCTGTGGTGTGAGGGCCTTGTTGACTGGGAAGGCCTGTATTCCCTTACCCCACTTTTCATTTTCTATCTTACATAGATCTTCGAAAGGATCTCTGGCCTCTTGGAATGGGTTTCTGGGAGACCATGCCTTGCGCCTGTCTGGTGGCCTGGTCATTTCTAAGCTGTCATAGTCCCTTGCTGGCTTGGCATTGCCTCATAAGGAGGCAGTTGCCATTGACTCATGGAAGGAATTAATCTTTGCCTGTAAGTAGAAGGCACGCTTGCAACATTTGTGGTCACCTCTTCCTGCACCATGAAGGCTAGCAGTACCATTTCCCGCCTCTCGCACTTCTGCACCTGTTGTGATTGCTTGTTTGAAGTAGATTCTCGCCCCTGCTTTCCTGTGACTGCTGTGGTTCCTTGCTTTGCGGTATATTTTCACCCCTGCTTTTTCCACTTGTCTGTCTCTCACAGCCTCATCTTCCCTCAGGGGCCATCATTATATGACAAGGGTCTGCTGCAGGGCACCCTAAACTTTGCCCAATGCCTGTCACAATAGGAAAAAATAATGTAGTGGTAAAGTATGCCCTTGCCTCACTTCAGCTTGCCATGCATTTGCCATTATCTTCTCCCATATCGTAGGATCAAAAACATTAGCAGCATTGAGCTACAGGCTAGTGTTTATTACTACATCCCAGAATTTCTGGGCTTCTCTCTTATTCAGGGTTAAGCCTCTAGTATCTAAGAGAGTGTGCAGCACTTGCAGCTGCAAGTCTTTGGTAGAACTTGGTAGGTTCCCCATTTCCCCTTCCTCACTGCTCTGTGAGGGGCCACACCCTGTCCTATAGGCTTATCTCAGGTCCCTGTTTGGGCACGAGCTATGTGGGCTCTCTTGTGTCCAGTGAGGAGGTCCACAGAACAGGGTAGAGGAGAGTGTGGCTGCCAAGTCACTAATCAAGACCTCCAGAGACCAAGCAGGAAGCAGGTCTGCTTTTATTGCACAGTTACCACATATATATACTCAGGCAGTAGCTAAACAGATTATAGGCAGCCACCAAGACAATGTCTTGCTAACCATCTTTGCAGGGTCCAATTGAGGAGCGGGCCATGGAGTAAGCGCAGGGACTGCAACACATGGCCTCACACCGAGGGCTGTGCCTTCAGGGTAAGCGGTCTGCTGCTCATAAGCCTACCACAAAGGGAGTGGTTTACCACTCAGATGCCCTTAACTTATGCCATGTATGTGGTACTCCATGCACTTGTCCCCACAAAGAATGTTGAAGTAGACAATTTTTTACAAGCTCCCCTTTTCTGTTTTTTAAATACAGAAACACACACACAAATATTTTTTAAAAACTGTTTACCACTTATCACTATAAAGTAATAGATGGAAATCTTAGAAATAATAAATTCCAGTAAAGAGCCTAAATTTTGAAATTTTAGGTAATAACATAACAAACTCTAGAATCCAGATCTTCCAATGTATAATCCAGTTCTCTTGCTTCACAAGTTTATAATACCAACAGAAAGACTTATGGATTATCTTAGTGCTACATGATTTTGATTAACCTCAGGACAAGCTATCACAACCATAAAAATACTAAATAAAAAATATTCTTCATTTTGTTGTAAGGGAGCATCTCTGCTGATTTAGATATTTATTTTTTCTAACCTCAAGCAAATTAAACCTTTCCAAACATAAAAAGTCTAATACAAAATAACAAATTTTTAGCATTTCTATTTTGATGAAATACCTGTAGAAACTTAATTAGATTGACTTGCAAAAATTTAGACAATTTCAGACTTATGGAAAAATGCTAAAAGTAATACAAAGAATCCATATGCACCCTTTCCTCAGATTCACTAAATGCCATCTTGAAATAAATTAGCTTTATTTCCTTCTTCTTTTTTTTTCTTTTGTATATGTGAACATGTTTGTATAGGTATTTGTTTATGAACCAAGGTAAGTTGTAGAGATGATTTATAAACATGTGCTCCTTTTCTAATATATGTCTGTCTAATCTATAGACATGCTTTCGATTTTACTGATTTCAGTAATGTCTTTTAAGTCAAAACGAACAAACAATAAAGGTCAGAATCACATATTGTGTAAAATCATTTCTCTTTGGGTAATTTTCATTTAAAAGATCATATGTTTTCCAGAAAGTAGGAATATTTTTCAATTATGTAGGGATCCAGTCACCACTCAAAAATCTTGCCTGTTAGTTTTATCATTCATGTGTGAGTTTTGCCTAAATCAATTATACATGCTCCTCAACTTATAATGGGGATCTGTCCCAATAGACCCAGGTTAAGTTGGAAATATTTTAAAAATGCACTTGTTTTGGTTTCTTTGTAGAGTGTCTCCCAAAGTCTCATGTGTATAGAGGTGGGTCTTTTAGGCAATAATTACATCATGAGGCCTCTGACCACATCAGTGGATTAATTCATTGATGGCTGAATGGGAGGTGGAACTCAGTTGTAGGAAACACACCACTGGTGTGCCCTGAAAGGGCTTATCTTCCTTCAGGTCCTTCCTCTCTCCCTCCCTCTCTGTCTCTGTCTCTCTTTCATTTCTAGCTGCCATGAACTGAGCAGCTGCTACCCCGACCTGTGCTGGCAGCTGAACTTAAGATTGCTCCTTTGAATTTGTAGGGACACCAAATAAAAAACAAACACAATGTATCTTTACATAAGCTTCAGGATGGCTTTTTCACTCTTGGCCTCAGGCTCCCCAAGAAGGAGAGCAAGAGAAAGTCACGAGAGGCTGATGAGAGAGAGAGAGAGAGAGAGAGAGAGAGAGAGAGAGAGAGAGAGAGAGAGAGAGAGCGCTGACGTTTGGGGACACTTGTTCTTTAGAAAGTTCTATCCAAAAAATTCCAGAAGGGGCAGGGCTACAAGAGACAGGTGAGTGTGGCTCAAGCCTGGGGGCACATCCCACAAAGAAGACCTTCTTACTATCGGTGATAGACCCCACCCTAACCAGAGTGAGTGCAGTAGTTGGTCAGAATCTGAGGCATCAGGACTGGAAGAGCGGTCATTCATTGTGACTCCCCACAAGCAGCTTACCTCTGCCAGCCTCATAATGTGCTGCCTTATGTCAGGCCCAGAATAATAGAGCCAGGTAAGCATGGATGGAAACCTCTGAGACTGTGAGTCAAAATAAGCTTTTCCTCTTTGATCACAGCAACACAAAGATGACTAATGACACTTAACACACCTACCTCATTGAACATCATAGCTTTGCCTCGCCTGCCACAAATGTGCTCAGAACACTCACAGAAGCCTACTTTTTAAAAAATCATCTAACATAAAGCCCATCTCATAGCAAACATCAAATATATTGGGAAGATGGTGGGCAGGCTCTACCTGGCAAGTGCAATCTCTTGCTGAAACCCTAATATATCAACCAGCTTTAGTGAAACTGTCAGGGCAGTAGCTACTCTGACCAGAGGACAAAGATCAAGGACTTACCCATATCATCCCAATCGGTTGGACATAAACATTGAACTGCTGACCCCTAGAGATGACAGTCAGTTCTTGAGAAAGCATGTTAGCAGGTGCACCAGGATGAAAATTGCAGCTCCTAAAGGCCTTGTATACTGCAGACTGTAGCAAGTGCTTCAGGGACCTAAGAGCCTGATAGAAGAAAGGAAAGATAACAAGGATGAAAAGGATAGCTACAATTAACTGAATGTTAATTATGCATCAGGTGGTATGTGACATAACACATGTGATGCCTAAACTTTAATCCTATTCTAGAATATGGAAATTATTTCTTTCTTTACACATGAGGAATCTAAAACTAAGAGGTTTCACAATATAAATGTGAATGAAGGAAATTTTAGAGAAATGAGACCCTTGAAGAAGGGAATTTGAAAAGTGATGGCACCAACTGGGATAGAGGGACTTAGAAATAGAGCAAGAGACATCTTCTCCTTTGCATGTTGATAACAGAATATCAATTTGTCACTGTTCCACTATCCATTACACATATTACATTTGTTCTTTCTCCTCTGGTCTGTATCCTTCATGTGAAAGATAGGCTATAGTACTAAAAGAGGTCCTGGAACACAGACATGGGGTCTCAAATATAAGAGCCAAAGCTCTTCGTTTTCTCTGTCTGCTGTCAATACAAAAGCTTCACACTCAGGGGTGGGGTTGTGGTTCAGTGGTAAGATGCTCGCCTAGCATTTGGAAGGCCTTGGGTTCGATCCTCAGCACAACATTAAAACAAATAAATAAAATAAAGGTATTGTGTCCAGCTACAACTAAAAAATAAATATTAAAAGAAAAAAGCTTCACCCACTTTCAGGCTCTCATCCCTGGGCTTCTAGTTAGTAGGGCTAAGTGATATCCTCCAAAAACCATAGTGGATAAATTTGCTAAATGGCCCAAAGCAGCCACACTAAGAACATAACCTAAGCTTTGGGAATTTGGAAAAATTTATGCTGGAGGCAAGCTGGGCTCCTGTCCTGATAGTAGTGTCCCCCACCATTTTGCATACTTGGTCTGGATTGCCCACCTCTGGACACATGGCTTATCCCTCACCTTGAACTGTATCCTTTTCTTGCCTGTGATGAACTCAGAAGTGCTCTCTGTCGCCCTAGCAATGCTACTTTTTGGTACCAGGGATTGAACTCAGAGGCACTTAACCACTGAGCCACATCCCCAGCCCTATTTTTTATTTTATTTAGAGACAGGGTCTCACTGAGTTGCTTAGTGCCTTGCTTTTGCTGAAGCTGACTTTGAACTTGTGATCCTCCTGCCTCAGCCTCCCAAGCTGCTGGGATTACAGGCGTGCACCATCACACTTGGCTATGGCAATGCTTTTTATTAAGCTGGTGAAGTCACCTTCTCCAGGTGCCAAATGAGAAACATCTACAATTATAAATGAATGGAGGTTAGACATAGGTACTCAAGAATCCACTTATAAAATTAGCACAGATGCTCAAAAACACACAATGAGACAGTCTTCTTTTTTGACCAAAAGTTACCATTGCTTGAGCATATTCTATAATCTGGAGACCACATTAAATGTTTTAAATTAATGGTACAATTTAATCATCATTATTCTTCTTACAGGCTAACTTCTGTTTCTTTTCATGGATAAGGCAATGGGCCCCAGCTTATTTAATAAATCTGTCTAAGACCACACCCTTATTAAATAGAAGGGTGGCATTGGAGTTCTGGACTGACCACAAGATTCCCATGGCAGATCAAGAAATAGATAGAAACCATCACTATTTCCAGCCTAAGTCTCTCTGTCTGTCTGACATGGCCATTCCTGGGACATGGAAGTTTGCTTCCTGTTCCCCTTATTAGAAAATTCTCATCCTGTCCTAGTCCACAATTTTGTTTCTAACACAGAACTGTCAATAAACAGAGAATACAATGGTAACACTAATACAAGTATTTTTAGAACACATGAAAGAAATATTTTTCACTGTATATTAATATGCTGTAAATATGGCTTCTGTATCAATATCTTTTGTTTGGGGTTAATGAGTCATCATCCCCAAATAGAGTGAGCTTACACTTAGGAATAATGCTCTTAACTTGTCAGGACCAGGCTTCTAATTGTAGTGATGTAACTGGGGCCCTTCTCATGACAGTTTAAAGCTTGCCAGTACCTTAATCATGTTATTTTCACATCAACAACATGATCTTTGAACTGAAGCCTGGGTTAGAGAATGCTTCTGGGTATAGTTTTAAATGTTTTTTTTAAACATATAAACCAAAATTGAAGAGTTTTTATTGAAAGCTGTCTTCCTATAACTCACAATAGTTTTTCATGTGGATGATAATAAAAATAACAGAATAACAGAAAAATTTAAACACTGAAATATTTGTGTGAAGGATATTTCCTAATGCTTTGCATAGTTTTATTCATTTAACTCTCATAATAAACATATAAGTAATATTAGTATCACCATTTTCAGGAAAAGAAACGTCTTATAGAAGTTAGTAGATTTTTTCAAAGTTAGTTGCAGCAAGTAGAAAAAGTACAAATTACATATATGGTTTCTTAACACATTATGATTTTATAGCAGTCAAATATGACTAAAATAAATTGTCCTGTGTGACTTTTGGTCGCAGCAATGCTAGAGTGTGATATTTCAATCCAATAGAGAAATAGGAAAGCCATAACCAACATATTTAATAATTTGTTTGAAACTATCAAATACAGTGAGACAATTGAATCAACTATCTCCAAATACAATGAGAAACTAACAAGACTGGGAAGAGAGGGAAACCCAGTGCAATGAGCCTGCCTTTGGTGTCCATCTACACTTTGAGGCAAGTGGCAAGTGACAAATGGATGGCTGAAACCTGAGCTGCTTCACAGAAGTGAGAGAAACATCAGGGACTGAGACTTTCAAAGCAGAAGCATCCTAACTTCAGGTTTTTGAAAAGAACCCTACAGAATTATACCTGAGAGGTAGAGGAATATTAGGAATAGACTGGCCATCACAATGACTATAGCTCTCTAAGTTTTGTGTCATCCTCTAAATGTGAATTGTTTAAAATATTTATAAATTAATAATTTACTATTTAATTTTTCTTTTCACAATGCTTTAGAAAAATAAATACTAGGTTTGCGTTTTATTGATGTTTTATACAAAATTGCTTTCCAATTTTGTAGAGGAAAAAAATTTTGTGAGTTGGTAAGTAGAATTCTTGAGTCAGGCTGTTCTCTGCAAGCAGTGTCTGCAGTGGTCTCAGGGGGCACCGCAATTCACATGGCACTGCGTGGGTCCTGTAACCACAACACAAATCACATTCCTTTCATACCTGTGTTCCTTGTTGTTACCCTGAGCTTCTTTAATTACCCTCAAGATATCAGTAACTTCTTCAAGTGTGAAGATAAAAAGGTGTAAAGAGAAAGAAAACTTCCATCAAGCCTTGGTCAAACTCATTTTAACATGCCAGAATTCTCTAACCACACTGTTTCATTCCAGAGGCTGTGATGCCTTTTTGAACAGGCCCAAGCTACCTAGTGTTCCACTGTCACTCTCAAGGTGTCCTCACAGGGTCTGCTCAGAACACTGGAGATTTGTAGTTCCTCCCGTTTAAGCTTAATGGAAGACTTGTGGGTCACTCCTCGAAAGCAGATCCATTGCATGAGGCTAATGAAGGAGAAAAATGCCTCCTGATATTTTACCTCTTTACTATGTGATAGAAAACTGCATTACGCACTGTATTTCAACAATACTGTAGTGAAGGTCAGGGGCAGAGATTCTTGAACAGTTTTCAGTCTCTGCCCTTCCATGACTTCTGCTCCAATTTCTACCTGTGGTGGCAGGGGTGATCTAGGATGGAAGGTCTCCTGTGAATGTTGATTGGTTTCAGGATTTCCATAAACTAACTCTTAATAAACTAACACTTTCTATTGCCTTTTCCATGGTCAACTGATTGTACTTCAGTACCTGGTGGCATGATGCCAGCTCCAGCTGAGAAACCCCATCCTATAAAAATCCTACCGACAGCCCCAATGTCCAACTCAATTACACATTATCTTCTTTCTCAGTCTAGTTTCTTCCTAATAATTTTTGTTTTTTTGAACTTTATAGCCTTTCCAGAAAATTACCAAAAGTATGTCTGAAAGGAAGATCCAAATCCATAGATGTTAAAATAGCAGCCGTAGGCAAACTCTTCAGAGCAGAAATAGTGCTTTCTGAAGATGAGAGAATGGGGAGACTGAGTGCCAGGATGTGGAGGCACACAGACCCTGCCAAGCTAACTCTTGAGAGTCTAGAACATCACCCTGATTTATGCCACTTTACATTCCATATCCTCAGAGTGGTTGTGCCAGCTGTTTCTCAAGCAGACCTACAGCTCCAAATGAACCCTTATTTAGCTCTTTGTTTTCATCCTCACTTGAACATGTGACTCAGAGAAAAACTGATTTTACCCTAGCTTTCTCATGTGTGGCTGAGACCCGTCCTCCCCATTCATTGGAAACCACATTTTCTGTGAGCAGTCAATGAGAAGCATAAATTCTCCATGAGGCATTGATGCCTCAACTTCTGGGATATTCAGAAAGAAATTCACCATTACACATGAACCACCCATCAAATTTTCTATACAGAAAACATGAAGACACTGTAAGAAAAAAAAGAACTTAAGTACAGAATCAAGTGTAGTGAACTCAATAGGGAGCTAGAAATCTCAAATCTAAACTCCTGTGTTTGGTCCTTAGGCACTCTTCTATAAAAAGGCTTGAATTGATTTATAAATATATAAAAGAGTCAGAAGTAGAACAGATATGGAAAAGAAGAATGTGGAAGGAAAAAGCAATAGTTTCAAGTGTCACTGGAGGCTAATTTTCTGGCAGCTCAGCAAAAAAGTAAGACACACAAGGCTAACATTTTTCATCCTTTTCCAAGAGAATCACACAAGGTCATCTGCAGACATAAACTTTCTCTTTAATTCAAATAAATAGAAATTTTATTACATGGGTTATAGTTTCATCTTTAGTTGCAGCTTTAAAGAATGATACTCATGTGCATAATTCTTAAGCTGACAAATTACAAGAGCATTGATAAGCAATATACACACTAGTTTAATTCCATATATTAGGGCATGAAGCACTCACCCATGATTTGCAGAAGAAAAGGAAGCCCTGAATTCATGCTGAACCTTAATAGCCTCTCTCAAGCAATGATGTGAGCAAGACCAGGGGAGACCACCATGAGTGGATAAGTTGTTACAGTCATGGATATGATTTTACTAGAGGATCAAGCACAAGTTGATGCAAGAAATAAAACACTAGTTTTCAGATGTAAATGAAATGACTATGGCAGGGTTATATCAGCTCTAGTTTTATAGCTCAGAGAGGATACAAAGTTAAATCTCAGTGTCTTGTTTTCACAAAGAAATGGCTTCAAGATGACTGATTTAAATTCTCAATCACCCTGGCATTCAGCATGAGCACATAACCATGCTCAGTTTAATCTTTTATCCATTGGATACTTCAATAACGAAGCAGGCTATTAAAAAAAGTGTAAAGGGTGTGTTTCCCAAACATATTTGACAGAATACTCATTGATAAGTAATGTTTACACAATCCACATTTCTAGATATATAATGTAAGACTAGTGTTTGTTTGCTTGTTTGTTTCTTAAGGGATAGAATCCTTTCCATGCTGAAAGACAGCAGTCGGGAAGGTTGCAATAAGAATGAAAGGAGTTAATGGATCTAAACTGTTTAGAACATCACCAGATACATAGTGAGCATCATATGTGTGTTGTATACTATGACTCTTTAAGTCTGATTCAAATAATATTTCCCTTCTCTCCACAAAGTCTCTCAAGTCTGTCTCTCTCTCTCTCTCTCTCTCTCTCTCTCTCTCTCTCTCTCTCTCTCTCTATTTTTGGTGCTGGAGGGGATGAATTCTAGGATTGAACCCCGAGGCACTTAACCACTGAGCCCCATCCCCAGACCTTTTTGTTTTTTTAATTTGAGGTGGGGTCTTGCTATGCTGCTTTGGTCCTCACTAAGTTGCTGAAGCTGGCTTTGAACTTGTGAGTTTACTGCATCAGCCTCCCAAAATGCTAGGATTACAAATTTGCAGTACTTGTGCATGGCACAAATCTTAACCTTTTTTTTTTTTTTTTTAACTAAGCATTTCAAACTTTTGCTCCTTCACTTGCTAGTCTCATTTCCTTATCTGAGAAATCAAGACCGTAATACCTACCTCAATATCATTTTAGGACTGAAGTGATACAATAAACTTAGGAAATTCAGTCTAAGACTCAGGTTAAATTGTTAGTTATAATTAAAAAAAATATTTCTAATTTTTTATACATTATTTCATTAAAACATAAATTTAAAGTTAAAAAGGCATTATGTTCTGGATATACAGTAAGCAAATTTATTCTAAATATATATTTTGCTTTCCCCTGTACTGGCATGCTACATAGGGCACAACATTAAATTTTTTTACTGAGCCAAGCTGCCACTCAAGGTTGTCATTTGTTTCTTTGTTTGTAGGGGAATAGCAAGTCAACTAGATTAACCACTAGGAACCAGTAGGGACCAACCACTGAGTGTCTCTGCTGAAAGGGATTTGCAAGATGAGGAAGTGCTGCCCTTGATGCCCCACTATGGCTTGCAGAACTGGTCACAAGGAAGATGAGAACATCTGAATGGGGGAAAGTGAACATTTTAGAAGGCAACACTCAGATCTCAATGCATAACTTTTGAGATTCAACATTGTTTTAGTTAGATTTTTGCACTTGTGTGACCAAAGTACCAGACAAGCATGGAGCTTCATAGGAGAGGAGCTGGTTACAGCAAATGTGATTGACCCAGGAGACCCTCAGTGACCTTAGCATAGGCAGTTGGCCCTAAGGATTAATCTTTGAATACATGAGGCCACCCAAAGAGTGCCAAATTCTGAGATCATAACTGAAGCCACCTTGGCCACACATCAGTAATGAGCCTGGAATGGCCTGTGGAACCAACTTCAGGGAACTGTCCTTATAGCTGTTTTATGAGGATGTAGCTTAGGATGGAGAAAGAAGCTCATCCTGGTAATGTCACTGTGAACATGACTGTCCCCAAGGATGCCTCCATTCCATCCATGTGGAAAATGCTGCCGAGTGGCAGTATTTCTCCTGTCCTGATTTATGGTCCCACCACCCAGTGCAGGCAGGAAAGCCCAGGAGAGCAACACACTGACAGGGGTTATTCTACTTTAATTCTAAGGAAAACTCCATATGTATTGAGGAAGATTTAGGAAATAAGAGACATTAAAAAAACTGAGTCCAAACAAATTTAGAAGTTAAGCTGAGCCTTAAAAATCAAGAATCTAAGGCAAGAAGAAAGAGTTCTGAGAGGAATGATGGTGAGGTGATATAACAAGATGAAGGTACTTAGGCCGCTGATGTGTGTGCAAAAACGTGGCTAACATGTAAATATGTTTTGGCATATTCTATCACTATAAAAACTACATGCAGATCTGATGAGTCTTTCAAAAATACTTATTAAGTTAAAAAGGAAATTAAGAAACTAAATTCAAACTAAATTCAGTGCTAATCTAATCAGAATTACTATTTGTAAACTACGTTTTTTTCCAAATGTTTTTTTCCTTATGTAAATCTGTTGTTATTGTTATTATTTTTGGTTCCAGGAATTGAACCCAGGGGCACCTAACTGCTGAGCCACACACCCCTCCACCCTTTTTTCTTTTTTAATTTCAGAGAGGGTCTTACTTAGTTGCTTAAGGGCCTCACTAAGTTACTGAGACAGGTTTTGAACTCATGATCCTCCTGCCTCAGCCTCCCAACTTACTGGAATTACAGGCTTGCACCACTGTGCTTGGCTGTAAAATTATTTTGTAGTGAAAATTTGTCTTTATAACTTCCTTTTATCTTATTTTTTTATCCTTTAGAGGCCTTTATCCAAATTATTCCCATCTATCTATTTACAGTAAGTACTGCACAATAACTCATTGAGTTGCATATGGCATAGTACATATAGTTAGGCACTGTCATTTTCATTGTTTACTAATAATTAGATGGCAGGAAACATGCAGTGTATATTTGTACTTTTATTATGATTTTTTCCTTAGGTAAAAGCTCCAAATTAGAATTACCAAAATAATCATTTATTTTGACATACATAGACAAAATTCTGAAAACTTTCTTATCAAATTATTTTGTGTAAAGCAATCGGTGAAATGTGAAAGTCATCACACCTTTTGAAGCATTAGGCATCACCACAGTTGGAAATCTAAGATGGTTTCAAAGGTAAAAGTGTCACACTATTATTTTTATTTGCATTTCTGACATGACTCATCATGCATGACAATGATGAGTCATGCATATAAATACTGTGTTTTCTGTTGTGAATTATTCACATCCTGTACCCAATTACTTACTACTCTATATAAATCTGCCTGAAGACAATAGCACAGGATAATCTCAGGCCTGGACATTTTGCATGCTGAAGTGAAGCTCTTTCAGTATTTCACATTGATATGTTCTCCTGCTGATACACAGAGGGAATGGAAGTGAGAATATTTGAAGATGATTCCAAGATAGAGAGTTACCTCCCAGAAGGCGACCAAAAAGGAAGAAAGAAAATAACTGGCTTCTTAGGCATCCCTATCTCCACAGCTACTGGGGCAAGGGAGGGCTGTGCACCTTACTGTAATAAATCAGAAGTTCTACATCCCTGTCAAACTGTGTCCTTCAACCCATGGAAATCTGAGTTGAGGACCGGCAAGGGAACTAGGTTAGGCACTCTTTACTGCTTGGAATTGAGGTCAGAGACAGATTTCCTCCACCAGCGAGCACTAGCAGGAACAGAGGGGAGAATTAAGAGAAGACTCAGCACACTGAACCTGGGTGAGAAGGAAGCACAGTGCAGCTCCATCTGGGTTAACAGGGAAAAGAATGGACCACCTGGGAAAGGTTGGACAAAGTTAAGACCCAAGGAATAGGGTTCTGGAAACACCAGTGCTCTCTTATTGATTACCTGAGTAGAAGTCTTATCATCTGCAAGGAACTCAACAGGATTTAAGGGATAGTTGGAGTGAACTCTCTGGATGCCATGCTGGGAGCTGATGGTGGCAACCATGCTGAGTATGTAGGGCAGTTCCTTCAAGGGATCTACAGGAGTTTTCATATCAAGGCATGTCCCCAAGCTATCCTACAAATAATTATCTTAGTACTGTTTCTCTCGCGATTACTTTTAGCATCCCTATAAATATAAGGGAAATTTTCCAGTTATGCCACCACTATTCTTTAAAGAGGACAAATACTTACCAGAAAGATAGTATCTAGGATTCAGAATGGCTAGGAGCAGGTAGCACATGGCCCCATGTGCTTCCTGGGGCAACTCCTGTGTATACTTCAGGGTGAGTTCCACTTTCAACCCAGGCTGGATGTTCCCCACATTCCAACAGAAGTCATCCCCAGAGTACCTGTCTTCATCCAATATGTAGGCATGGAGATCCAGGACATTGTTTCTTCTCAGGTCTTTTGGGCCTAAAAATAATATGATGAGGGATGAAAAAAAGAAACATAATATGAAGAGACTAGGAGCACAGAAAACAAAGACTGTTGGAGTGGCAGTCTATGGATTTTGACATGTTCCCAGCTACAGTTTGAATGCCTCAAATTGATTTTCCCCAAAATGATTTTCAAACATTAGCAGTTAGAAAAAAGTGCAAGAAACAGCATTCAAAACCAGCGTTTTCTGTGAAGGTGTTTTTTTTGTAGCAATTATAAAGACTGTGCAGAATGAAAAAAAAGAGAAAATACAGTACTCATCCTTGTACCTCCAATTTGTCTTGCAATTCTGCCACAATTTTCTTCCCATCCTCCATGGCCTTAAAGCTGTAGACAGCAGAGTCCTCATTCATGGGGAACACAAAGGAGGGATTCAAAGGGATTTTCTCTGCATTCTCATAGTTTTAGGTTGCAGACACACCAACCACAAACTTGAGGAGGGACAAGGTCACAGAGATGCTCTTCACTGTTCAGTATTAAAGAGTTCAAGAAGCTGGAGTAGAAGGCTTCCTGCAGGCCAGGAACTGGGCTATGTTCCAAGGATATACTGGTTAGTAAGAATCACTATTTGGGTTTACCTGGCTCCTTTTGGAGACTGATTAGGTCACAAGATGGCAGTATGCTGATACAACTTGGCTGTGGAAAACAGCTGGTCACAGGGGTATGGCATGCTTCTCTCTGGCAAAAAAAAAAAAAATACATTCAGAGGGTTAATGTTGGAGCTAGGAAGTAGGTAGGTAGAGAGAAAGGCAAGAAGATATGGATACTAAGCCTCCTTCTGAATGCCAACCACAGGTGGGCAGGCGGTAAGATTCACCAAGTGCCCACTAAAGAGGAAATCTCTACAACACCTTGTGGCTGCTTTAAACAGCAGTGCCATGTATTCAGAAGTGTGTTCAATACTCTCTCACCGCAGCCCCTGCAGGTGACAGAAGCTGGGTTCCCCTACATGGAATGGGCTGGCTGAGAAATATGGTGAAAAATCACACAACACAGAAAATAGTTTTAAAGAGCGAGGGCTGGGGGTCTGGCTTCCACACATTTGTATGGTGGAAATTCAAAAGCATTTTAGAGAATGTTCTTAGCCAATTAAGGTAGGAGGTGGGCTGTGGGTTACGCCCAACTCCAGAGCTAAAGATCAGTCTTCTTAGCCAAGCAAAGACAGAGGTCATGAGCATTGTGCAACCCATGAAGTAGGAGGAGTGACAAAATAGCTTGCAATGCCAAACCAAAATCTCCTTGGCTCCAAGGCCCAGTGAAGAACCTCAAATAGCTCAGGGGAGGCTCCCACAATACTCCTTAGAATATAGCATGGGTGTCATAACCTTAACCCTCCTGAACCTTAGTACTCTTTTTCTAAAATAAGTACAATAAAACCTGCATATCACATATGAATTATGTGTGAACTTCCTATACTAATGCACTTCAGAAATGTGTTTAGCAATACCTAGGGTAAAGACTGGCCACAACAGCTGACCAAGGCCAAAGCCTTGAGTGTTAGGCAGCTGGGAGGACAGAGGACTTCTCTCTGTGCCAGGTAGCTTTGTCTGTGTTGGACACTGGATATGCAAGACTCTGGTGTAAAACAAGTCAAAAGCAGGCAGGGAAGGGGAGGAGCAAGTGAGCCCAGTGGACCACCTGTTGCAGGCAGAAGTAGAGAGCCTGAGCTGCAGCCAGGAGGAGATGTGGGCTGCAGAGTGGGGCCTGCACAGAAACAGAGAGTGATTTATCTTTAAATTTTTAGTCTTAGATTTTTAGTTCTCAGATATTAACAAAATGGGCAGCAGCAGTCTCTTCAATTTCTACATAGATGGGCTTAGAGGCTGCAATGATTCAGTTGCATGGAGGCTTAAAGCCCCATTTCCAAAACACAAACTTACATAAAATTGAGAAAACATCACTTATCTCAGAGAAAGAGAGAGGGAGGGAAATAAAAAGCAATGGAGAGAAACAGAGAGGAAGTAAAGGAAAAGGAAAGAGAGCCATGGGGATTATCAGAAAGTGGCTACATGCCCCCTCCAGGCATCCCCCCAAGGTTCCCCTAAACAGCCAAACCTGCAGAAATCCCTGGGGACACACACCAGGGCTAAGTCCCACACCTCTGGCACTTGGGGCTACAGTAGACACCAACAGATCAGGGGCAGGGGAAAGGAAGGCAGAATGGGAGGCCCTCAGGCCTGAGGTGCAGGGCTGGGAGTCCCCCAGGGCAGGCAGCAGGGTCAGCTACCTCCTCCTGAAGTTCCCAGGGCTCTGAGCTGATGCAAAGTGAAAGCAACTGTGGCTAAATTTCCCTGGAAGCCCTGCCCCCTTCTAGGGACCAGTTATCAAGTGGGGACCATATCACTAAGGGATCAGTGGGAAATTCTTAAAGGTTTGAACTTCTTTCCTGTGGATCCAGAGAAAGGTCTGAGAATTGAGAATGTTCACTTACCTCTGCCTGATCTCTCCAAAGGAACTGTTAAGAGGACAGGCACAGGGGGCTGGGGATGTGGCTCAAGCGGTAGCGCGCTCGCCTGGCATGCGTGCGGCCCCGGTTCGATCCTCAGCACCACATACCAACGGGGATGTTGTGTCCGCCGAGAACTAAAAAATAATAAATATTTAAAAAAAATTCTCTCTCTCTCTCTCTCTCTCTCTCTCTCTCTCTCTCTCTCTCTCTCTCTCTCCCCTCTTTCACTCTCTCCCTCTCTCTCTCTCTCTCTCTCTCTCCTCTAAAAAAAAAAAGGACAGGGAAGGGGCTTGTTTTTTAGGTGAAAATGGTGCAACAGTAACATCAGTAATAACATAAAAAAACTATATATGTGTAAAAATATATATAGCTATATATTTATATATATATAACATATAACTACATATATATATATATATATATATATATATATATATATATATATATATATATATATATATCTGTAACAGATTTTACCAAAGGCTTGGTGTGTGCTGGCCCTGCTAATGTAATACCGAGTTAGGAAGTTGGGTTCTCATGAATTTGAGGAATGAAATCCACGAACACAAGGATGAGAGCAAAGTAATAGAATTTGTCAGAGTAATAGAAAGAAAGCAGAGTTCCTGAAGGGGAGGGGCCCCAAGAGAGGGATGTTAATGGGTGACTGTTGTCCAGGGGCTTTTAAAGGCATATTTGATGGTCCAGTGAAGGTGTTTGGTGGGATAAGTGTTGCTGGCAGGGACCAGTCAAACTCTTCAAGCTCTAAGCTTAATAAACCAATTAGAAATACATAATTTCAATGCCTGATTTACATAATTAAAAGGACAGGTCTCATATGGTGCTTTTTGACACCTCAATTAAGAAGTGGAAGCAGTTCAGATAGGGGTATGTTTGTGGTCCGTCATTGCTAGGGGTGAGGGCAAAGAGTGCTGTGGTTGAAGCTTTGAGGAACAGAAACAGGTGTTTTAATCCAGAAGTCACTGTGGTAAACACAGGGTAGCAACTCACGGAATGTCTTTCAGATCCAATGTCTTCTTTTGGTTTGATGATGTCCCCCTCCCCACTGTCCTTCTCCAAGGCCCTTATCTTGGCTTCCTATGGGGTATCTATCTTCTTGCATCACTTCTAGGAACATTACGGGCATTGTATCATTGATTCCTCATCTTTAATTTGAATTCTCTGTTCTTACATTCTACCTAGAGGTAGGGCCAACAACATACTTTGTTGAGGTAGCATCCATTTTCTAGGGACCCTGCCTTCCAGGTATGGTGACTTGTTTGTCTCATCAGGAGGTAAATAAAGTGTTTGATATAATAGTTTAAGAAGACTAAGAATATCTTCTTAAGTCAAAAATATCAGTGTTCAATTTCTTGGTGTGGGGTGGTCCTAAGATGGCTAGAGTTAGGCTACCTCACTGGTACTTCCAGCCAGCTCTGTTTTGTAGTCAAGGTCATAAGCACACTGATGCAGCATATGTACTCAAGGCCAAAATATCTGCTGGTGAGTGTGCACTTATGAAGGTATTTATGTAACCTTTTGATACTGGGCCTTCTTTGTTTGGCCTGAACATAAAAAAGGTTTATGGAAAGTCTCAGGAGTCTGCTGCCACTTTCAAATAAAGCACATCTATAAATCCAACTGCAGCTCACATCTTCTCTCACCTGCAGGATCCTGAATATGGTCCCCAGGTCTGAGCCCTGCAGGACACCTGGCTGAAGGACAGTACACATGATCAAATTCCTTGTATCCTCTGTATTTCAAAAGAGCCCACTTAATCTGAAACTTAAATAAAGTCATATAAATGTAGAGAATCTGTGTTAAGTATATACCCTTGTGTGTGGATGGCCAGCTTTGATTTGGGTCTCTGTCATGTATTTGTTGAGGCATTTTTTTTTCTCCAAGTATTCATTCTTGCATCTGAGAAATGAAGATAGTGGTGCAGCTAAATCCCTGGGTTGTTTTTACAATCTAATGGATCTTAATGGGTGGGAAAGTAAATACACACACACACACACACACACACACACACACACACACATCCATATACATATAGAAAGCACTATATGAGAACAAATTTTATTTCATAGCTTCTAAATTCTGGTGCAGATATTTATTAGTACTACATATGCCAAATTAATTTGTGAGAAGAGATGATTTACTCATCTGGGTAAAGAGTATAATTTTTCTTTCTCTTAGCTGAAGATTCTGGAAAGCAACAGAGAGAAGCTAGAAAAGTGAGAAGAGTTTATCATCTGATCTTGCTGGGATAAAAGCACAGAACTAAAATTTTACCACAGACCAGACATGACAATCTGGTTGGAAATAACTGAATCAGGAAACACACTTATGTTGCCGGTTATGAGAAAGAAAATATTTGAAAAGTCCCTACACCTGGCACAATGAACCAGTAAACAGGCAGGACTTTAATAAAGTTCTGTTGGTATTCTATTTTGTGTGTATTTATTTACTTTGTATTTATTCATATTTATTTAAACACGATGTACAATTTCATTCTTTTCAGATAAAATAGTTAATGAGTCCAATGATCAAATTTATGAAAGAGAAACACATAATTCAATCTTTGAGTCCCATGTTTTTACCGGGCTTCTATACACAAGGCACTGTTCTGCACATTGACATTATGACCAACAAGGACAGATAGAAATCCTCACTCAACTTGAGTTCACACTGTAAAGGGGAGGGAGAAAATTCAATAAATAAGCAAATAAACAAAGGAGAAAATATCCAGTAATAAAGCACTTAAAACAAAATATCATGTGTGTTTAAACATGAGATATGTTCTGAGAGGCGATTTCTTCATTTTGAGACCACAGAGTGCACTCACACAGACCTAGATGGTCTAAGTTAATTACCAGACATGGCCCCTTGATACAACCAAGATATTCACTGAACAGACAAGGTATTAGGCTATAGCTAGCATAACACAGAACATTGTTTTATTTAAAGGTATTTTTAAACAAATAGTAGGAATATTCTCTGAAAAGAACAAAAAAGAATATAATTTAGTAAATATATAGCCAATGCTTATTCATCTATAGTTACCGTCAAGTACTGTGTACCCTCCATAATTGTATGTGCTGTATATAGTACATGTACATGACTGGCAGTGCAGTAGGCTTGTTTCTACCAGAATCACCCCTCCTGAGTGATACATTGATACATTGTGCTATGATGCTATGATGGTTAGAACATCGTTTCACTGGGAAATAGGAATTTTCATCTCCATGACAATTTTAGGTGACACCATCATAGATGTGATTTGGCCAGCTGGGAGGGACTGGCAATTTCATGAGTGTAGGTAGTGCAACACAAAACAAACAGAGACTACTTCAGTGAGGTATCTCCACACAAGTCTGTCCTGATGCTTTGGCCTTTCTGAATATTCTTCAATATTGATAATCAATTTTTTGTAGATTAGTAACCAAGCCAAGTGGAGCCAATTCCACAGCTGTTCAGAATAAAGGCATTTCCCAGCAGCCTCAAAGCAGGTGTCACCTTGCAATTGAGTTCTGGCCCATGGGAAATGAGAAACCACAAGAGACAAGGAATAGGGGAAAATTGGAGAAATTGAAAAATAGGCAGCCAAATTCCCCCAGGCTTATAGAGAACAAAAGTTCAATGAGATATCTGCCCCAAACAGAGAAGTGGATGGTCAGGTGAGATTCACATGCTCTTTGATTCCTAATTCCTTGGAAGATTATCTTGATTACTGTGTATTAACTTGTAGATCTAGAACTATTTCATCATTCAGCATTTAATTTCTCCCTATGCTCACAGAGCTCTTGCTTGTGGAGTCTTGGGATATGTCACAGAGAAAGCTTCTCTAGAGGGAACTTGAAGCCATTTAAAGTCCCAGAGATGTAAAAGATAATTTTGTTTCCACTAACTTGGAGGAAATCACTCTGTCACCTAGCATGTAGAGAATTCACTTTCTGTTTGCAAATGAAAAAGACCACTTGAGGTCATCACCTAGAGAATCCAAGCTCAATTCCATGGCATCTAGGGAAGAGACACATTTGGTATAGAAAGTTCCACTGCCCTATCAAAAAAAAGTAAGATAAAAAGAGGGAAAATTTTATTTTTCTTTGTTGAGCCAGTATGACCTTCTTGATCATGTAAGTACTTAGAAATTCTCCCCATGTTTCTCAAGTTTTGCCTTTCAACCTCATTCTGAATACTTGTGGTGTAGAATGCATGACTCAGGCATCAGTTTCTGATGTAATGGTCAGGGTCCATTCCCCGTTTCCTCTCTCTAGCACTCAGCATGCACGAATATATTCCTTTATTAGTTTTTTTGCTCTCTCCTAATCAATTCAACATTTATCATGTTCCAACCACTACAAAATTGCTGAGAATTAAATATTAGGTAGATAAGTTCAAAATAACAATGAAACAAATTTATTAAAAATTTTTCCCAATTTCTTTCTTATTTTCTGAGAAATGAATACATTTCTTCTTAAATTCTTCCATTTCTATCTCCTTTTCCTGAAATGTATTGTTTCCCAAGGTTTGACCTCCAACCTTAGTTTGTGATGGCCTTATCCTGTCTCCTTTAGTGATGTCACTGAGCTTGGGACACAACTCTCTTCTGAATGTAGGTACCTTCCAAGTCCATCAGCATGGGACTTCCATAATAAATGTATGATGTAATAAGTGTATGATCATTTTATTTCATATCTAATGTATCAAAACGTTTTAGGAACATCTTTATATTTGATCTTCATGGTGATGTAGATACTATCTTATTTTTTGAAAAGCAAACATTTATTGGGTGCCCACTGTGTTCAAAGTACAATTTTAAGAACATCCCACATGCTAGGGAACACCATTGTAGTGCTGCATGTTAAAGTACTGACTTGTGGGAAAAAAATGAGGAGCCAATAAAGAAAGCATATTCAGTCGTTGGCCTGAACTTCCCCATTTTACCCTTATCATTATGTTTAAGTTATTAATTTTATCTCTTCTTACTCTCAAAGTGTCCTTCGTGGAATAATGAGTTTTGACTGAGTACTTAAGGGTGAGATTACCCATGCAGGGGAAAGCTTTCTGCTTTGTACAGGGAGAAGCAGAGCTGTAGAGATGATAAACTACTAGTCCAAAGTCATACCACCAAAAAAAGGATTTTGGAATCTGGGCTTTTAAACCTTAAATTCAAAATTTTCTAGCTATTTCATGTTGTATATTTCATGGAAAAATGTTAGACCTTGGGCTGGGGATGTGGCTCAAGTGGTAGCGCGCTCGCCTGGCATGCGTGCGACCCGGGTTCGATCCTTAGCACCACATACAAACAAATGTTGTGTCTGCCGAAAACTAAAAAATAAATATTAAAATTCTCTCTCTCTCTCTTTAAAAAAAAAGAAAAAGAAAAATGTTAGACCTTGACTTCAATCTTCTACAAAAGCTGTCTTAATTTTTATTATGGGTGTCCTGTAAATTACTATTTAAATTATCATACTTGGTTCCAGGTGTCTCAGAGGCTTATGAAACTCTCTGGTTGTGAGTCTAGAAATAATAAGATGGAATATTTAGTGATTTAAAAATAACATTTGAAGTTATAAATATTGTTTTTATTGTTTTAACTAAAATTTCAATCTGCCATAGTATAGTTTTCATGAGAAATTTCTTATAGGCTTTCTGTACTTTGAATTTGTATCTTAAAGAAGTCATGGGATTTTTGCTTAAGCCTCAAAAACATGAGTCTTCTCTCCCCTTGTGCATCATGATATCATGTTCCAGCATAATTCATAATTCACTGTTTTGAATGAATTTGAGTGGGGCTTGCATGTGAGGGATACAGTAGGCACTTAAGCAGTGGTCCCCATTCTTCTCCCCTATATACATATTTTTGAGCCCCGTCAAAATCTCCTCAGAGACCAAAGGGTATTCTTTGAAACTTCCCCAAACTGTGCTATCAATGCCAGCTTTGCTCACTCTCATATTAACCCAGAGCAGCAAAAGAGTGTCTTTTCTTTGGCCAGAATGACATAGTAAATAGCAGTCGCTTGAATATCACTAAATAGCATCTGCAAAATGTCAAACATTTTATTAGGTGCCTCACAAAACCTTACTGTGTTTAATCTACTGAAAAACCCTTAAAATATAATATGATCCCTATTTTTGACATAAGTAAAATGAAGGGAAATCAGAATCAAAACTAATAGCAAAAACTAATCTAGATTCACAACTAAATGTTCCCATCTAAAAAATCTTGTCTTTTCTAATCACCATTCCCTATTATCTCCTGTCTTCCAGACAGCAGTAAAATTCTTTATCATTTCCAAAATGTATCATGAATATCATCATATTTAATCTTTATAGCAATTATTGGAGGGAAAATTTTATGGATTAATCAATAACAAGTGTTTATTGAGTATCAATCATACATCAAGCACCATTATAGCAATGTCCCAGAGTTTCAACACTATTTTCCCATTCACTTAATCTATCATAATTTCAGGCACCTGTCTACATCTCTACTTATCCTTGGCATTTTCACAGCTGAAATATCACATATTATTTTGAAAATTTCTCTCTCTTGTTAAACATCTTTTCATAGGAGTGTGTTAAAATACCTACATGGCAGTTACCCTGTTCTCCCTCTCTGTTAATTGAGCCTGATTCAATTGTTCAGAGACCTCCAACTAGGCCTGTGTAGAGGTCGATACTTCAGAGCATGGGCGCCACCTAGCAGCCACACTCTCTCTTAGGTTCTGTACAAATACAAACTGGTTTCAAGTTTAGATGATCCTCCACAGGGAAAAGACAACACTAGTATAGGGGGAAAAATGTAAAGAATGTCATCTTTTTTTCCAACATGAAACCCAAAAGGTCCTAAGACTCAAAGAGCCCACCAACACAATACTCGTAGTCTCTAGAGACTCAATGCCATGACAGAAGGAAAGTAAATACGTCGCATAAACATATTGTGACAATATTCTGTAATTTATTATCTCATGAACCAACATGCATGATCAAATGTATCTTAAACAGGCTATGTGTGTGAATAGTTTTGTCCTATTTTAGGTACTTTACATTCATTGCTTTTCATATTCTCTTCTATGTGTCGCAAAACTTTATTCTTTTCTCTCCAATGTTCCCTGTACTTGGGGAAGTTCATTATGTTCCCTTGACTCTCAACCTCCATCTATCTTTTACATTTTTTCACTCCAGCAATAGACAATGAATGAGTGATTGCCAGTAATTATGAAGATGGTCAATTCTCATCCCATTTATCCTAGATGAGGAATTAGAAAACACTGCACTTAAGTGAAAATATGAATTCCTTTCATTGTGCATGGAATGTAGACTGAAATGCAGATTCACTGCAATGATTGCATTCTGGAATTATTATAAAAGGCTGATAATTGTCTTAGGACAAAATATTCATTTTAGAGCACTTGAAAATTTGATTCCAATAATAAATGATAGTAGATATTGTATTCCAGAGATACAGTGATGAACATGCTCTGCTGTATTTGACAGTACTGTACAGTATATTTATAAATCTGTGAAGAAAGTTAATTAATTCTAAATATTCTTCCCATAATTATTATTTTTAAATACAAATTTTTACATAAAAAATCCCCCAAAGTTGTAGTAATTAAATATTTTAGTTTTATGACTCTAAGTTTTCAAAAAATTACACTATTAACAATGTTCAACTATCTCACATTTGCATTTGATATATAAACAATTTACTTCCCCAGGTATATTCTACTGGTAAGTTATTTTCAGTAAAATAACCATTTTCATATAAGAAAATGTACAAACTACCTGGGAGCAGTGGCACGTGCCTGCAATCCCAGTGGCTCAGGAGGCTGAGGCAGGAGGATTACAAGTTCAAAGCCAGCCTCAGCAACTTAGTGAGGCCCTAAGCAACTTAGTAAGAACCTGTATCAAAATAAAAAATAAAAAGGTCTGCGAATGTGGCTCAGTGGTTGCATGCTCCTAAGTTCATTCCCTGGTACCAAGGGGAAAAAAAGTTTAAACTAAGGAACATATCAAATTATCTAATTAGAATATTATTCAGACAACCCACATCCTATTGCTCCTCGTCATGTATGATTATCCATTTTTCTAGTCAGATATGGGGGTACCCAAGTTAACCTTTCCTGAATACTTAGTCTATCAGGAGACATCTTTGAATAACTACAAAACACTAAAAGGAATACAGAAAATCAAGCTTCCAGGTCAGATAATTATAAGGAATTCATATTATATTGTGTGTTAGTTAAATTGTTAGTTAAATTGTGCTCTTCTGCTTTATATTGATATTTTTTGTTCTCTTAACCCACCCTTTATTTGACCTTGTTAGTGTTTCAGTTTTGCTTTGTATTCATACGTGTGAAGGAGCATGCCTTCAGTTGTGAAGTGGTAGGTGGACTTTGCTAGCATCCAAATGTCTTTAGAATAAAATTCTGAAATTTATTTTCATCATTAACTTTATGGTAAAATAAAATTTGTTGACAATGTGTGCAGTAGCATTGTGTCTGTCATAACCAGCCCCCACCCTCATGTCTTCATGTTCTTTGTGAAAACCCAGAACAGCCTTCCAGCAAGATGGGAAATCATAGTTTGCTGAATGAGTTCATCCTCCTGGGAATCCCTCAGACAGAGGGACTGGAGACTGTGCTCTTGGCCATCTTCTCTTCCATCTACCTCTTCACCCTGCTTGGGAATTTACTCATCTTTACAACAATCATTTCATCCTCCACTCTTCACACTCCCATGTATTTCTTCTTGGGACTTCTGTCTGTTTTTGACATGTTGTTCCCTTCTGTAACCTGTCCCAAGATGCTCTTTTATCTCTCTGGTCTGAGCCGAGCCATCTCTTACAAGGGCTGTGCTGCACAGCTCTTCTTCTATCACCTGCGGGGCTCTACGGAAGGATGCCTCTATTCTGTGATGGCTTATGATCGCTATGTTGCCATCTGTCACCCACTAAGATACATGCTCATCAGGAAACCTGCAGTCTGTGTCAGCTTGGTCACGGTAGCCTTGTTGGTGGGGTGTCTCCAGGCCACCACACTGACCTCCTTTACCTTTCAGTTAACCTACTGTGGCCCCAATCATGTGGACCACTTCTTCTGTGACATCCCTGCAGTTTTACCCTTGGCTTGTACTGACAGCTCTATGTCTGGCCCAGAGAGTGGGCTCCATTAATGTTGGCCTCCTGGCTTTAACGCTCTTATTCAGCATTTGTGTCTCCTACACTCACATTGGGATGGCCATTCTGAGGATTCGTTCAGCAGAGGGCAGACAGAAGGCTTTCTCCACCTGCAGTGCCCACCTCACTGCCATCCTCTGCGCCTATGGACCTGTCATCATCATCTACCTGCAGCGCACACCCAACCCTCTGCTTGGGGCCGTGATGCAGATACTAAACAACATTGTCTCCCCCATGCTGAACTTGTTGATCTACTCCTTAAGGAACAAAGAAGTGAAAAGGTCCCTGAAAAGAGTGTTCCCGAAATATGTTTATTGTTCAGGAATGAATTATGGAGGTTGTATTGGCTTTAAAAATTTTAATGTCCCTGAACACCAATCTCTAATGCCCTTCTCTTAAATAAATATCTACATAATAAGAAACTTTGTCTGGAAGGCATATATTTCGTTTGCCTAAAAATGATTTTCTATCTTGGTATGTATCTGTAGTTGCTGAGACCTCGTATTTAACTCTTATATTATTCTCCATTCCTTTATCCTGGGTAAGAAGTCCAAAGAGAATAGTAAGTAGCTGGAGACATATTTCCTGTCCCTATAATGGGCAGTCAATTTTGCCTGATTCAATAGGGCTGTCTCAGAAATTATCTCCCAAAACCCTGTCTGTGCCAATTCACATCCAGTTATACTCTTGTTCTACTTGAAATTAATTTGTTTTATTTTTACCTTCAATCATTTCATTATTTCTATTTTACAAAGTATCATTAACATTTATAGAATCTGACTTGTGTCCTAGGCTGTGTGATGAAACTTTCCCATCTGTCATCTTATTTGATTTTCACATTACCCCCAAAACATAGACTTTACATTTTCTATAAAAGTCAGGCTTCAGTCAAGATCTCTTAATTCTTTGCAAGTCATGGCTCAGCATCTGCACCATGCTGCCAGTGTTCTCATTACTTTTTAGTGAAAAGGTGTGGGAAGGCCTTCCCATCCAGATTGAACTTGAGAATTCTATATTAATTTTCTCAGATTGCAAGGAGAAAGAAGAAAACTATTTTCTGAGGATTGCACTAATATTCTAGCTCTTTATTTTCATGACATTGCAGTCATTTGTAGTTTTTATATTCCACATTTAATCACAAAGTCTCCAACCTTCTTTAAACTATTAAACACAAATACTCTGCAAATCTCAAATTAAAACTGCAGTTTCCCTTAGCAAAAGCATGAATGAGGAAAAGAGGACAAAAACTGCCCTTTCAAGGACAAATAAATAATATGAGAGGCAGTATGAGGTTTTCATGGCCCCTCCCAACTGGCAAAAATCCAAGATCACAGTGAGACCTTTTTCTACACTTTAGAGATGTCTGTCCTAGAGGAAGTGCTGGATTCAAACTATTCCAGTATCAGTTTACTGTTCTACTAATGGTGAATATTGGTGCAAGAATCCACTAGCCTTGACACCTGGTAAAGTCTAGATAGTGTTGATGGACAGGTTCAGACCATAAGCATGTTTACTTGTTTAACAGATTTCTTTTCCAGACAATGGAAATGTTCATAAGAATGAAGCTTATGTTTGTTTGTTTGTTTTCAGTATTGTATTCAAAAGACATAGTTCAATGATTTAATGAGCTTCCAATGCAGATTTCTTGAAAGAATGTGTGAATGGGTAACACTTAAATCTTCAAATAATGATAGAAAAGGTTATTTATTGTCAATAAGATAGCAATATCAGTTAAACTACTAGGGTACAGAATTACCAGCATTAGCCAATTCTGTCATATATCCACATTTACATAAGATTGAAGAAAAATGAAAGTCAAACTGAAAGACCACTTTTTTTTAACACCTTCTAAATCAATGCTGCATTAACATTCATTGAGAGAATCAATTTGTTTAGAATACTTCAAATCTTTCCTATATCTAAAAGTGTTAGGTGGGAGCTAGCAATGAACAGTGAAATGCATGGCAAGATCACAAGCATTCTTTAAACTAATTTAGGGTCTTTTAAAACTACTTTCAAAGTGGATGAGAAAGCAAAGGGTGGCATTTAATTTTTAGAAAATAAACAGAATCTAAGGAGCTAATTAGAAAACACATCAAAAGCAAAGGATTAATGGGACTAACTCTTGACAGAGTTCACTAATGTTGGTGTAAAGCTAGGAATTATAGCTATAGGTGTCTTCTCTTGTCAGGGAAGGAAGATTCATTTAGTAAAGCAGGCACACTAAGGTAACTTCTGACCCCAGTGCCCATATTAACATGGAATTGACGAGTAGATGAAGCCCTCTGAATAGGATAGCCACCATGCCATTTCTGTACAGGACCAACTAAGGTTGAAAACCCCAATGTGAAGGAGGAGTTGAACACCTGATTTGTGAAGATTGCTTGAAGGAGGCCCCCAGTTCTCTTGGAAAACATGAAACAGTATTAAACTTGGAGACAGCACTGTCTCTTTTGCCATTCTCTGCTCAGAGATGGCCCTCTCTCTCTCTCTCTCTCTCTCTCTCTCTCTCTCTCTCTCTCTCGACAGTGCTTTTTTCTTAATCCTCACTTTCCTTTTACTTTCATTTATAATGAAGTTTTCTGGCATGGCTTTTGGTGTCTTGACTTTAAATTTTCTTTCATAGGAACACAAGAATCAAGGTTTGGAGTTCAGCTCCCTGCTTTCCTGTGATAAAAGCATCTAACCCAGGATTGTATTTAAAACACTCAGGCAAGAGAAATCATTAGAGGAGAAGCAAGGAACCAAGAGCGAGGGAGGAGGGAAAGAGGGAAAGAGGAAGAACTGGGAATTGAAGTTGACCAAATTATGTCATGTATGTGCATATATGAATATATCACAATGCATTAGAATTTTATATATAAAACTATAGTTCACCAATCTAAAAAAAATAGAAAGAGGACCAATAGAGCAGAAGAAAGTGAGCAGGGGGTGTGGGGATCACAGGGGAAGAGAAAGTATGGGGGATTTAAATGAAGCAAAATGTGTTAGATGCATTTATGAATGTGCAAAAGCAAACACCAGTATTATTTATAACTATAATGCATTAATAAATATTTTAAAAATTAAAAAAAAAACCACTCAGGCACACATACGCACATCACTACATGACATTCTCGCCAACACCAATACCAATGACAAAAACAAATTACTTGATAGAAAAATAGGCAAAGGCCATAAATATTTATAGTGAGTGGAAGCTGTAAAAGTGTTGTGAATACTTGCAATTATTTTAATCTCCATATAAATTGCCTGTGTATAAGTGAATGATGGAGACAATGTCCACCTAAATGTTAAAATGTATAATCCTATTTGTGAGGACCTTCATAACTTGCATTATGTTTTCTCTGTTGCTCTGAGCATTTGGCAATGAGTTTGTGACTTTTATTTTAAAGCTATTTTTAAAAGATAAGCAAGAATAATTCAGGCTGGGATCAAGTGAGGCTGATTAACTGAGCTAAGAAGTTGAAGTGGAAAAAATTTCACAGTAATTTCTCAGTGGAAAGAAACAGAGAGGCATTGGTAACCTTAATGGTGAAGTACTTATTTTATTGTTTCTACATTTTATCTAAATTCATTTGCAATGGATTTGCACTGTTCTAATTCCACAGAGTGGTGTTCTGTTGTTCTCATTGTCACTTGTTGTTATCCTTTGTTGATTATCACCCTCTAGGTATACCCAGAGGGGATGCAAGGGGCTCAGACAGATAATGAGAATTGAAACCTGGTTTTCAGGGTCCTTTCAGACATAGAAACTTAAAAAGCAAATTTGAAGGTTTATTCTGATTAGTGTAAAGCAAAGCCTTAATCCATTCACGATGCCAGTAGTATTTCTCAGACCTACTCAGAATCTCAAAATTCTGTAGTTCATTTGTGTCTATGGTATGCTATTGCTTCTCCAAACCATTCTCTACACTGTAGCTAAATATTCTCCTTGGATAATCTGAAACACAATGCTGCTTTAAAAATACCAGATTTTTCTGCAACTCTTCCTGCAGAGATATAACTTTAAAGTGTCCAAGGAGGCCCTGAGAAATCTTTGCTTTTTGTCTCTCAAATTTAACCTTACCCAGAAGTCTTTCCTCAAATTCTTCAAATAAACCCATGCTTTCCTGCACAGTCTTTGTGCAGGCCACTGCCCCCCCACCCACCCCCTTAGAGTATTCTTCCCCTCCCTGCAGGCTAATGTCCTCTTCAGATCTCAGCTAGGACAAAGGGTTCTCTGAGAAAACCTAGCCATGCAGATGCTGTGTGTATGCACCATTGCTGACAGGAGAAGGAGACCAGTGAGCTAGGACACAGGGCCCTTCTGCTACAGTTTCTCCATCTACAGACCTTTCTTCCTAGAACTGACCACACTAAGTAATTAGAGTTTATGTGCGATGATTTGATTAATGCCTTGCTCCACCTACTACCCCACATTCTCTTTTGAGGAAAACATCATGGTTAACTCCTCTTCTCTAGAACATTGTTGTTTGGCACATGTGGGCTGCTGCTGATAATTTTTTAGAAGGAATAAATGAAGTCCCTGGGTCCTCTAATTCATTCACATTCTGGTCATTGTTACTTATTGTTTTTTTTAATTCTGTCTGAATGTTCAAGACCAGCCACTCTGTCTTTCAGCTCTGAGATCCTGTATTCATTATGGTATACTCTGTTAGCAAGATTTTCAAATGATCATTTTATTTGTGTTTTCCATTTCCAAGATTTCTGTTTACTTCGTTTTAATGTCTCTATTAATTCATTGAATTTCTCCTTTGTATCCTGTACTTTCTTCCTTAATTCACTCAGGTTTTGTTTTGTTTTGTTTTTTTTTTGTGTGTGTGTTTTCTCTCAGAATTTACTAATAATTTTTTATATCATTCTTTTAAATTATTTTTTAAAATATATTTTTAGTTGTCAATGGGATTTTATTTTATTTATTTATATGTAGTGCTGAAAATCAAACACAGTGCCTCAACATGCTAGGCAAGCACTCTACCCCTGAGGAACCACCCCAGACCTCTTTTTAATTCTCTCTAGTATTTCATCCTCTTAATATTTTGGAGCCAGTTGCTAGTAAATTATGAAATTTGGGAGATATCATCATGTTAAAATTTTTTTTAATTTTTATTTTACTTCTGTGTTGTGTTTTATGCATATGCTGGGAAATATTTTTTCCGGCTCTTATGTGTAAGTCTTTTAGGGCACAGTTCTTTCTTTCCAAAGTGTTTTAGAGTGATTAAGATTGCGAGTCCTCATAGGTGTGGTGTTCACAGACTTTGTGCTTATTCTTTTTTTTTTTTTTTCCCCTGTAGGAGTCAATGTCCATGAGTGGGAACTGAGTGCCTCTTGGCCATTCCTATTTGGAGCTTGTCAGTTTGTTGTGGGTTCTCTTTTCTTCATTGTAATAATAAGGTCCTGGTCTAGGGATGTAGATCATTGATAAAGTGCTTGCCTAGCATGAATGAGGTAGAACCAACACCAACTCTGGGTGATGATGATGATAATGATGATAATGACATCTAGTTATCTACATAATGTAATATTTCATTTTATTTTATCATTATGTCTATATCAGTTGATACTTGTTAAATGGCAAGCCCATTCTTAGGGCATGGAAGTGTGCCTCCTGTTCTTCTAACTGGGAAGTCGTCATCTCAACCTATTCCTTGTGTACCAAATAGATTCTTAACCACAATTTGCTTTCCAAAATAGAACTGACTCTAAGCACAGAATACCTTGTAATATTAGTATAAGCAATTTTAGAAGACAGTTAAGAAATGATTTTCACTGTAAATTAATACAATGTAATTTAGTGTATCAAGCTCATTAGATTTGGGTTAGTATAAGTTATCATCCTTAAGACTAGTGACATCAATATCATTATTCATGCTTTTAACTCGGGAGAATAAAGACCAACAGCCTAATTGTGGTCATTCTCCCTAAAGACCACAGACTTCCAGCATCTGATACCACCACTTTTAAATTTCCAACATGATCTTAAAGTTCAGCCTATGCAATAATATGTGTATGTGAATATTTTTATAAGGGTACATGTATAAACCCCAAATTAAATGCTTTTATTAATGGCTAAGTATCTGCCTAGAACTCACTAAAGAGTTTCATGAAGATGATTATAAAATAATAATTACAATAATAGCAAAACTTTATGTAGTACTTATGTTGTGTTAAATATAATTTCTGGTGCTTTGCTTAAATTCATTCTTTTAACTCAAAAAACCTACACAGAAAAAAACATTAGTGACCCCATTTTCAGGTAAGGAAACTTTACTTGTTCCAAACATCTCCAAGGAGAGGAACTAGCATTGAATTTATAACTTTAGTATATTGTTACTATATAGAACTTAAATATATGACTTCAAATAAAACACCTTATATGAGTTCTGCTCACAGAAATGCTAGAGTGAATTGTTTCAATCTAATAGAGAACCATGGAAGCTATACACAATTTTTTAAATATTAAAAAAAAACTGTGAGGCAATTGAATCAACTCTCTCTAAAGACACCAAGATGCTGTGAAAAGACCAGACAGAAGAGAGAATCCAGAAACATTGAGCTTGACATCTTGTGTCCATTTACCCTTTGAAGTGTCAGGTACACAAAGAAAGAATGAAACCTGGGCTCCTTCACAGAAGTAAAAGGAAAAACAGCAAATGAGGCTGTCAAGTGCATCTGAGGCTTTGGGTAGATCCCTGGTGGACTACACTGAGAGGTAGAGGAAGATTACCATGTTTGAAGTTTATTAGATCTTAATTGGATCAAGAATGTCTGGTCCTAGTTTAGTGACCCATCATAAGCAGAGTAAAACCTCTCAGAGGGAGGACATCATTAAGAGGACCCCAGGAACATCTGTAACTTTTCATATAATATTATTGAAAACTAAAGAAAAAAAATACCAAAACATTATGCAATAAATGCACTTGTGAACAGCACAAGCCTAAAGAAGAAAATAATCATAATAAATATTGTTAGGTAGATAGATGCATGCCAATTAAAAGTTCTTAGTCCAAATTTAGAAATCAGGAATAGATATGCTTAAATTTATGGCTCTAAAAAACATGTAAGGAACAAAACTTAGACTAAAATTCAGCAAACTAAGCATCCATCTCATTTGGGTAGAAAAAGGACAACTAATAAATACTTTAAAAACTTTAAAGAAAAAAGATGGTAAAGATAGGAGAGATACTAACAAAATAAAAAAGTATATAACAGAGGATGATAAACCCCCAAAAGGATTTTTTAATGATGATTAAAATTGATTAATTTCTAGGTCACGGAAAAAAATAGAGAAGACAACATCAAGACTAAAAATATAAAATCTCTAAATATTCAAAAATATCTAGGGGCTGAGGATGTGCTCAGTGGTAAAGTGCTTGCCTGGCATGCATGAGGCCATGGGTTCAAATTCCCAAATCTAATGATATTATGTGATTTCATTAAGAAGTTAATGAAAAGAAATTTGAAAAATTTATAAATAATTCAAGATTCTTTAAAAATAAACACAAATAAAAATATGAACAGTTAAAAAAACCCAGAAAATTACCCCCAAATTCTTGGGTCAACCAACATCACTATTTCTCTTTCTGTGGTAACTAATTGTGTACAGGCCATAGTTCGTAGCAGACATGTATTCTAAAACTATATGTTGATTACTATTATTGTTGCTGATGTATGTTTCCTTTTCTCCTGAGAGTGTTTGGGAAGCAATTGTGTTCTACAAATCTACAGAGTAGATACTATGTGGCTGAGCTATACACACAATTCAACAAAGTGACAGAGAACCTACTTCCACACACAAACTAACCACACTCAAGCTTCAACAATTCTTTAGCACGGAGAATATGTTAGGCAAAAATTCCAAACCAATGACTAGGCCCCAAGTAGAAGTGCCTAGAGGACATCCGTTCATACACTTGGACATCTACTCCTACAACAGTATCAGAGAAAGATTGCAAAATAATGGCTCAAGAACAGCCAGTGTTACAGCAACTCTACAAGAGTGAATTAAATTAGCAGTTCTTCAGTGAAAAACTGAGAGGCATTAGAGATATCAGGCAGCAAGACTCCTCCCCAAAGTTACAGTCCTCAACAAAGGAAAACAAAGATGTGGAAATAGAAGAAATTTCAGAGAAAAACTTTAAGAAATTGATAATTAAAATGATTAAAGAGGGTTGGGGATGTGGCTCACGCTGTAACACACTTGCCTGGCATGCATGGGGCGCTAGGTTCGACCCTCAGCACCACATAAAATAAAGATGTTGTGTTCACCTAAAACTGAAATATAAATATTAAAAAATTCTCTCTCTCTCTCGTTCTCTCTCTCTGAAAAAATGATTAAAGACCTAAAATAAAAAATAATTCAGAAATTAAGACAAATAAAGGAGATGGAAAAACTACTCAATAAAGACAGAAACTCTGAAAATAAACCAATCAGAACATCTGGAAATGAAAGACATAAATCGAATAAAGAATTCAATTGAAATGATCACCAATAGACTAGATTATGTGGAAAAGAAAAACAGGCCTAGGGTATTGTAGCTGGAATATTCAGCAGACAGTAAAGAGAAAAAAGAAAAAGATTATGATCAGAATATACAAGAACTCAAGACAACATTAAGTTTGACTTCAGAGTCATCGTGATAAAAGAGGACATAGAAATACATCCTAATGGCATTGAGAAGCCTTTCAGTGAAATAATAGCTGATAATTTTCCAAATGGTAGATATGAGTTAGATAGCCACATGCAAGAAAGCACAGAGAACACCAAATAGAAAAGGTGGGAAAAAATTTTCAGTGCATAGTATATCATAACCAAAATTACTAACATGGAGAATGTGGCTAGAGTATTAGAAGCTACATGAGAAATATATAAGATCACAAGATCAATTTATACTCAATTACAACTTGTTATTTCAAACTCAAAGTCAGGAGGGCTTGAAATGAGATAAGCCAAGCTCCAGAATAAAATAATTGCCAGCCAAGGTTACTATATTCAGCAAAGTTTTCATTCAGCATCAAAGAAGAAGTAAAACTTTTTTACCTCTAAGATAAAAGAATCCATGACAGCTAACCTGCATTACAGGTAAAGATACACTATACAAAGATATACTATATGAACAAGAACTCTATACTCCAGAGCTCTCTAACAGATGAAGTTCCCCAAAAGGCAATGAAGCAAATGAAAAATAAGAAGTTAAATCTATGAAACAAACCAAACTGACTGGAAATCATAAATATCTCTTCATAAAAACTGTGAATAAAAACAGTCTCAACTCTCTAAATCAAAGACTGGCAGAATGTATTAAGAAGCAACATTCTAACCATGTGTGGTTTGCAAGATACTCATCTTGAAGACAAAGATATCCACTGACTGAAGGTAAAAGAATGGGAAAAAAATATTCCACACATATGGAGCTGGAAAACAAAGAGAAGTAGCTTATTCTTTTATCTGAAAAGTAGATTTCAAGCAAAGATTAATCAGAAGAGACAAAGAACACCACTACAATTTGTTAAAGGAAAAACTCAACAAGAAGATACAATGATAGTAAATACTTACGCCACAAATATCAGTGTACTAATTACATAAAACAAGCACTTCTTTAAGTCCCATTCAGACCCAAATATGGTAAAAACTGATGATTTCAACACAACGCTCTCAACAAGAGACAACATTCATAAATAGAATTAAAAGAACACCTTTGGTTCAAACAATGCTATCAATCAAATGCACATCACAGATATCTATAGAATATTTAACAGGAACTACAATACTGCCATGTTTGGCCATATTGCACAAATTATGCTGATTCACAGGTCCTGAATTTGATGGCTCTCTCACATATATGTCCTGCCTATGGTGATTGTGAGTGTTGGTCTTCTTGCTCCTACTGCTCTTCATATCCATTTCATTCACATCTATAAATCCAAATAATACTACTTTTGGAACATAATCTGAATACCATTTCTTTTAAAAATCCTTCCCTGATGCTCCAAGCTAAGAATTGATTTTCTCCTCTGAAATCTTTTCTCTGTAAGAAACCTTTGTGCAACTTCTTGAAATTGAACATCAGCTATTCTGCTATAAATTCATTCTGGTTTTATTATTATATATAAATAATATATCTGTGATTCTATTTAATTCAGTCATCTCAACAATAGAGTGCTTCACTTGGGAATCTGCACAGCATCTGTATTTTGCAAACTGTGCTCCTCTTCTCCTAGGAGGATAGAGAAAGTTCTCCAATCTTAACATATGAAATGCACAATTCTCCCTGACTTTAGGCATCATTGCCCTGTTTGTATTTGGAGGGGCCAGAATAGGGAAGAACATTTATTTTACAAACTTCATGGTAATTTGGAAGAAATGACAATGTCTTCATAAAAATTTATGCACAAAGATATTCCCCATTATATTCTTTAAAAGATTTGAAAAAAATGAAAACAACTAAAATATTGCATAATAATGTTGCAAAATTATAGCCAATTAGTTTGGTTGTAAGCATTTTTCCAACATATTTTTAATTACAATGAATAAGGTTGATTATTGTAATCTGATAAAAATATTTTCATTATATAACAAGGCTATAGGATAAAATTAAATATTTCAAAAAGCCAGTTTTATCTGTTACATAAAATTATCTGATGATGTTACATCAATGCTTTAAAATCTTCTGTATCTAGAGTAATATATAAACTTTTAAATAAAATACAATAATTTTTACAATTTGCTATATTTGCACTCCCAATTTTATCTCCTAATTTATTTTCCCCACCGGTCATTATACTTCAAAATCACCAAGTTACTTGTCATTTTGCAAAAAAAACTATCAAACTTCAGTGTCTTTGTGTATATTGTCCCCAGTCTAGAATGCAATTAGTTTCTCTTTTACCTGTTAGAATTCCCCAAAGAAATGGCAGATCTGGTTCTCATATGAAGACGCAGACTATGCTTCTTTTGTATTCTAATTTTATATAGTAAAATGCCATAACATTATGAATTAAATTGTATTGGACTCAAGCTACTTGTCAGCAGAGGCTGTGTTTCTGATTTTTATACATGTAACTCCACATATACTAAAGGGACACCATAATTGAGTGAAGATAAATTACACACACCTTAAACAAGAAGATGAAGACATAATGTCTATATTCTAAAATATTAAAAATTATAAATAGTTTATATTGGACTTTCTCTTTTATTTCTTTGATATTATGTTCATTCCACACTGTATTGGTTATGGTGAATTTTCAGAAAATCTTTATCCTTTTTGTTTAAAAATATTTTATTATCTACACCATGAATTTTTAATTGTATATATTTGAAGTATACAACATGAAAATGACTGTTAAAGTCAAGCAAATTAACATACAATACACACCATATGTGTGTGTGTATGTGTGTGTTTGAACTTACTTTGCATTTGTGTGTAAGATGAAAGGACCTGAAATTGTTCTCTTTGCAAGTTTCCTGTGTATAATACAATATTACTAACCATGGTCATATTGCTGCACAATAGATCTTTACTTTCAGTCACCCTAGGTAACTACAACTTTGTAGCTTTGATCTACATCTCTCCATTTCCCCATTCTGATAAGTTCCTCTCTACCCTGTTTCTATGTATTTGACATTTTTTTAGAATTGACACAGAAGTGACATCATGCAGTGTTTTTATATCTGGAGTGATTCTTTTCTTTTTCCCTTCCCTTGAGTTTCATTAAATTATGACTAATAAATAAAAGTGTAGTTGCCTAGTAATTTACAGAGTCTAAAGAATCAGCCTCATAACATTTCTATATGAGCCTCTGGGCTTGCATCCATGCTGCATATGCATGGACTTATTCATAAGCAGTGTAGGAAATATTTACATAACAGAACTAGGGGGGGGGGTCAACTTTCCAAGTTCCCAATGCACAAGTTGGTCCACACACAGGACCAATCCAAAAATCTGTGCAGTTGCTTCCAAAACTAATTTGATCTTAAGGAGTATTACCCTGTAATCGAAAGCTTGATCCCTGTCCTAATGCCAATCAATGCCAATTTAATAACAAGGACATGGTTTTGAGAAAAAGGAAAATGAAGGTTTATTGCTTTGCTAGCAAAGGAGAAACACAGGGGACTCCTGTCCCAAAGGCTGTGATTCTACCCATCCGGATAAACAAGGGGATTGTAAAAAAACTCTTCAAAGGTTGCATTCCAGGTGTGCTCTGGTAGAAGGTCCCAGGGAGCCCTGGTGGCCTCTAAGGATTCACTTGTTAATTTGTGAGATTTTTACTTCCCAAATCTTCAGCAGACATCTCCTTCCTGGAGTGCCTGTGTTCAAGAGCAAATAACAAGGAGAAGAACTGTTACCATTGTCTTCTTAATCTTGTTAGGAACGAGAGGGAAGAAGCCAGCAAAAAACCAAAAACATTATAAATAAATAAATAAACAAACAAACAAATAAATAAATAAATAAGCCTTAGAGCAATGAGGCTGCATTCAGAAGGTGAAGGGACCACTGTTACAACCTCACAGAAGGCAGGCCTAGACTTGTGATAATGTTTACAAAAGAAGATCAATTTTCATAAATAATGAAAATTTATTCAAGAAAAAATAGGCAGGGTGAATAGACCTATATTTATTTTTAAAAGTAGAGTTTTTAATAAAATACTTGCCACAGATTATAAATCCAAGCCCAGTTGTAGAGAAAACAAATTTCACTGAACTTCATTTATCTTCTTAATTTATGAAACAGAAATCATACATCACACAATATCCTCACAGGAATTCACTGAAATCCTATAGTACTTGAAAAAGTGTTTACTTAAATGCAAAAGCTCCTTATAAATGGGAGGAAATAGATAACTGAACAGCCTATACTTGAGCACAGCCTTTGGTAGAAGCAGAACCAAAGAGTCTGAAGGCACAGTCCTGCATTGCTTAATGATGGGTACTTTATGAGAAGGGGCATTAGTTGATAGCCTCTTTGTGTGAGCATCATAGAATGTATTGGACAAACTGAGATGGCTATGACATCACCAGATGTCATAATCTTATGGAACCCAGCATAGTAGCATGTGGTCCATTGTTGGCTAAAATGTTACTATGTGGTGCATGACTATGTATATTGTCTCATAATAGAACTTTTTCCTTTTAAAAATGGGCCTATTTTTTTACACGCTTCCTCAGTAGGTAGAGGGCAGCCTGTGGTCTAAAGTTGATATGGAAGACAAACTCTTGTCTACTCCAGCTAGTGACCACCCAATTAAAACAGGGAACAGGCCTGGGGTAGTGGCTCTGCAGTAGAGTACTCACCTCGCACGTGTGAGACCTTGTTGTGAGACCCTGGGTTCCATCCTCAGCACCACATAATAATAAATATGCAAAATAAAGATACTCTGTTCATGTATAATTAAAAACAAAACAAAACAAACAAACAAACAAAAAACAGGGAATGACAGAGAGTGACTGAGTCTCCCTTTCCATCCACAGCAAGGAAGCAAATGGTCAAGAGCTACAGAGAGTGAATCTGGTATCACTCAATGGATGTGCTGGGTTTATATTCTGATTGTAGAAATCAGATGATTACAAATGAACTTGCTTTTAGCCCAAGAACAGAAAAGGAGTGAAAATAAAGACAACATTACTACATAGATGCAGAGAGTAATTTAGAATTAAAGTAAATAATTATAGATGCAGAGACTAATTTAGAATTAAAGTAAATACTCTGTTCCTGGCTTGAACATATGCCCTGAGATAATTAAATTTTAAGGGGTTTGTTATTAGTAAAAACTCAAAATTATTTTTTATTAATGATGAAGTCACTCAGCATTCTCTAAGAATCCAAGAGAGACAACACAACATAATAATCAATTTCACAGTTCCTGCTCACCTGAGAGTTCAGGACTTAGTATTACAGTTTGCTTCTAGCAATAGGCCTTCAAGATGAGTTGGGGAATCTCATGAAATAGAGCATTTTGATCCCAAGGAAATAATAGAGCTGAGACTAGATGTGGCTACAATCTTGGAGATGGGTTGATATAAAGCTCCCCATTTAAATAATGTAAGGAAAAGCCTTAGAAGCCCCAAAACAAGATGCCACCAGCCAGCCTGCTGTCTCTGAAAAACTGATGTGACTCCATTTTTGAGAAACCAGCTTCTACCTCAAGGACTGTCCACAGGGAGGGGGTGTGACCCTTGTCCTTGGAAAAACCCACAGAGGGGCTCCCAGGCACATAGCCACCCTGCTGAGTTGTTTAACAGGAGAGATCTGCATCGCCAAGGGTCCCTGACTCAGTTACACTAGGTGAGGACCCATAGCAACCCCCTAGCAACCACCAATCAGCAAGAGACAGAAAAAAATATCTGAAATGCCAGGTGACCCTCCCAGTAGTTTCATGATTGGTAACATGATTAGGCAACCCTGCAGTTTAGCTTATATACTCTTGCAACCCCTAGCAGCCTAAACCAATCAATTCAAATGTATCCACCACTTGAACTAACCAATCACCCTTACCCAACTTGTTCCCGCCAGTGAATGTACAAATCAATGTTAAGAGTTGTTGTTTGATTTTTCCACAGTATGTGGGATGTGTGATGTTGTGACACATAGAGTATCTCCAAAAAACCTATAAATCCTCACTGAACTAAGGGCCAGGACTCACTCCTCTGGAGTCACTGCTTTGGAAACAGTTGTGAGTCCAGGCTCGAGCTTGCAATAGACTCTTGTGTGATTGCATCGGATTGGGCTCCTGGAGGTCTATGGGGGTCCCACAAATCTGGCATTACATCTCTAGACAAAGATGAAACTAAATCACCCCTATAAACTTTTCAAGCTTTCCAAAAAGTGGCTTTATATTGTTAGTCACTAGGCCTGTTTATTACTGTCCTTAATATATAATTCAATTTCTTATTCTTCCAATATGTTACAGCAGTCGGCTTTATCTTCTGAATATAGCCCTCTTTGCTCTCAGGCTTATTGTGAAAAGAACATTTTTTCTCTCTCTTCTCCCCTTCCCCCTCCCTAACAAGAATAGGGAGACAGTGTTTTCTTCCCCTTGTTAATTGTCCTTGATATACCCACTCTGGGAAGGAGATGCCTGCTGAGGATCTGGGAAGTGAAAATCTCCCAAATTAACAAGTGAATCTTTAGAGGCCATCAGGGCTCCCTGGAACCTCTTACCAGAGCACACCTGGAATGCAACCCTTATAGAGTTTCTTTACAATCCCCCCTGCTCCTCCTGATGGGCAGAATCACAGCCTTTGGGAGTGGAGTCCCCTGTGTTTCTCCTTTGCTAGCAAAGCAAGATCTTTTTTTTTTTTTTCCTTTTTTCTCAAAACCATGTCCTCAATATTGGATTGACATCTGGGACAAAGACTGAACTTTCAGCAACAAATTTTCTAAAATCTTAAACACAACAGGGGTGGGGGGTGGGGGGGAATATTGAAAACAATAGAGATTACTACGTCTTTATGTTGTTGTTTGTTGTTTTTTAAATGTAGCAACACAGACCATAGATTTACCTGAAATCACTTAAAGAGCTACTGCTTCATGTGTCTTCTCACTCAAAGTGAAATACCATTGGAAGAAGTGGGTCTTTGAATCTAAAACCTGCAATAGTAGCTTAGTATACACGTCAACAAGTCCCCACACAGATTTAGTCATTTAAAAACATGTTTCTGTCTAACTCAATTCATCCCTGCTTTCCAGCACCAATTGTTGATATTGATATATTGAAAATACAAAGTATAAATATTTAGTTATATGCATACATTCTTGCCATGGTTCTATGAAGACATTGACTTTAGAGACTCAATACTGATTAATTAAATCATCCAAAAATAGAGGTAAGTGTTAGTAGAAAATAAACTAAAGCACCAAACAGGAAACAGTAGAGACAGGTCTGGAAACTCCTAGGGAAACCACAGACCTTCTTCTTCCTCTTGGAGAGAATGACCTTGATGAACAGACTTACATCTAACCCATGTTTGCTGCTCTCACAACTCCTCGCTCTCTGTGTGACACACACTGAGAATTTACTGTTTTTTCTGATAATGAATGTAAGTAACCATATGCTGCAGCAATATCACTGCTACACACATATCCAGAGGAATTGAAATCAGCATCTCAAAGGGAGACCTGCAGTCCTGTGTTCATTGCTGCATTATTCTCCACAGCCAAGATAGGGAAGCCATCCAATAATTGAGTGGATAAAAAATCTTTGGTACATACATATATTAGAATAGTATTCAGCTTTAAAAAAGGAAATTCTACTACCATTTACAACAACATGAGTAAACCGGGAAGGCACTATGCTAATGGAAATAAGTCTGTCACAAAAAGAAAAAAAAAATGAATCATTCCATTCAAAAAGAAGTATCTAAAGTAGTCAGTCTTATAGAAACAGAGAGTCGAACAGTCATTCCCAGAAGCAGAAGGGAAATGGGAATTATTCAATGAGTGCAAAATTATAGTTATACAAGATGAATAAGTTCTAGATATCTGCCTGCTGTTAAGAACACAGCATGGAGCCCTTCACAATGTGGGGGAAGACCTCAAGTTAAGTGATCTTACCACACACCTCATGTACACCTGTGAGTACACACACATGCAGCAAAACAAGTAAAGGGATTCAAGGACTCTTTTGGAGGAGATGGATATGTTTATTACCTTGAGAGTTGTGATGGAAACATCTCTGCATGAATGTATCCAAACTTTATAAAATTGCATATACACAGCAAATATTTGGGGTTTTATTTCTTTTTTTTCTTTTTGTAAGCTGATTACATTCAATAAAGGTGGAAAGAAGAAAAGACAATAAATTTCATGTCTAAACCAATCCATATGAATTTCAAAGTATGATATAATTTCATCCACATCAAAGGCCTACTGCCTAATGTAATCTCTTACTCAAGGAAAATATTTCATTCTCTTTAGAATTGTCTCACTATCCTAAGTATACTCATGACTCCTTTCCCTGTCTCAGTCAATCCTTCTTCTCCACTCGTGTAGAAGTTCCATTTCTATTTGTAGTTGATATTAGTCTCCTCCTCATTCCCTTCTCTGATTTCTAAAGTACATGTTGAATGCTCACATGGACTATCATTTACATTCTGGCTCATTTGCACAGTGACTTTCAACATTCACTCTTTCCTGAGCTATTTCTCTGTGACCTCCCTAAAGGCATGGGCCATGATTTACAATGTCCTATATCACTTCAACTCAAGTCTCATTTTAGTTGTTTGTTACAAAGTATTTTACTGAGTAATTATATGATTTTTGTAAGTGGAAAAGTATGAAATAAAATAGAATGAAAGAATAACTTAAATTTCAAACTTTAGGAAACATGTTCATACAAATTCCCCAATGCTCAACAGTAACCTTCCATTTCATGTAACCTGCTTACCATTATCACCTGAATGATTTATTTGTACATTCCTAGTATAGTCTTATACTTCTTTCGGAAATGTCAAATCATACCTTTATGGGAAACCCCTTTGCATTACTCAGCTTTGTCACTGTGACCAAAAACAAAATACCCAGAGAGAACACCTAGTGGAGGAAAAGGTTTTAGAAATTTAGCCTTTCATCATCAGACTCCGTAGCTCTGGGCCCAAGGTGAGGCAAAAACATTACGGTATAAGGACTTAGTGGAGGAAACCTGTTAAGTTGGTTATCCATGCAGTGTTCAGTTGGGGTTCAAAATAGAGAGAGACGAGTAAAAGTAACAGGCAAAGCACAAATTTATTGAAGATAAAGGTGAAAATAGCACTCTGTAAGGTAGAACAGAGTGGGCTGAGCGAGGAAAGAGGCTCAGAGCCCAGATGTCTGGGAATTCTTGTCCTATATCCTGAGCTGTGAGGTGTTCTTCTCCCTGTTGGACCTGATTGAAGACCTTGCCCCATTTGCTCCCTTTGGTTACCTTATGATACCTGACTAGAATATTGCTCACATTACCCCCATGGTTACATTCGAATACTGAACTTATGACAGAAGTTGCCATGAGCAAGAAGTCCTCGGGGTTGGGAGATGCCATGTTAACGGGACTTACAGTAAATAGGGACATGATTCATGTCTCTGCCTTGCACTCTAGCTGGCATTTTTCTTGCACACTTCCTTTGGCCATCACATCATGGTGTCCCTGAACTCCTACCTAACAGGTTCATGGCAGCCAGGAACAGTCATGCCTCCAGTGATATACTTCCTCCACCACATTCCACCTGCCTATCATCACTGCCCTGTGCATTAGTCCTTTCAAATTATTAATCCATCAAATGAACTCATCCAGTGAATTGGGTACAGCTCCTCATAGTCTAGACATTCCACATCTGACATTTCTGCATCATCCCCCACATAAAATTTTTGGGGAATCTAACATATAACAACCTTTATTGATGGCTAAAATAAACTTTATTGTCAACTATAGCGCAGTAATTATGAAATTCACTTGTCTCTAATCTTGTTATTTCTACTTATTTCCTAAATTGCTTAGGTCAGTACCTTTCATTTTTAACCCCTTCATTGAGATATTCCATAAAGTGCCAAAGATTTCTCACTTTAAATGTAGTCTTCATATGTTCTCTTGAGTTCACCTAAGTATGACACATTGGTCTCTATTTTCACCTACATAACTGTGTCGTGCCCATAAAATTAATAAGACCCATAAAGAACAACACAGACCTATAAAGAACAACATTCATTAATAATTACAACTAATTAGCTATTTCTCCAAGCCTCAAGTAAGCGGAAGAGGATTGATATCATAATTTTAAATATTTCAGATATTGTGTTCACATAAGAATTTGTTTTCAAGATCTCCTAGAGCCATATCTAGGAGGCTTTAATTTATTGAGCTTAATGCAATCATTGCTATTTCTTCAACCCAGAGAGACTATTACACACAAGGGAGTTAGTGAGAGTTTCATACAAAATAACAAAAAAGGAAATTGTAATTGCTCTTACATCCCAACAGCTCATCCCTGGTGAAAGTAAATCTTGAGGGAGCTTCCACCTATATATTGTTATGATACCTCATGTGTCTCAAATCTCTAGATAAAAATGACATCATTTTGGTGAGTGTCTTAGGTAGTATTATGAAGAAACTACAAGAGAAAATCATAGGATTTGATTTACAATAAGCAATCAACTACTCAGGAACAGATCTGCATCATGATCCCCTAAGTGAATGAGCACAAGGAGTCAGTTTTGAACTACTTCCATCAATATCACCAAGAGCTATTGCCCTCAGAGGCACTTGGTCTTAAACTGACATGAGACTCAGACCCACATTTCCAAACAGAGAAACAGTGAGTACTTCAATTCCAAGTGTCCTAGAAACTCTCCATCTCAGGTTGAAGCTCCTTCACGAAGTTGAGATTCCTCACTATATTCCAGTGGTTTCTTACAGATTATTCATCTTTTCTGTGTCATATCAGAAAGCAGAGAATTATCATTTACACAATCCATCTCATACTGCTTCCAGGTATGTTCAGTGGCTGGAGGGATTTGGATGTTAAGACAAAGTGTATCTCATTGATTGTAGCTCTTCCTCCCATTTATTTGTTATAGTCTGATCCTAATTTTTGTTACTAATCATATGGATCCTAGGTGTAATTATCTTGATTTTAATCTTGAGTATTTCTTGGTAATTATAATTTATTAAACACCATCGTAAAATAGAGTACCCCAAATTAAGCACAGTTCACCAGATGCAATTATCTTATATCTATCACTACCCTTGTTTTGGGTACTCTGTTACTTCCAAATTAAGCACAGTTCACCAGATGCAATTATCTTATATCTATCACTACCCTTGTTTTGGGTACTCTGTTACTTTTTAATAAACCCTTTGGAATGATCGGTATTTTTAGGGGCTTTTTTCTGGATGTTTTGAAAATGAAAAACTGTTAGGCTTCTCAACTTTAATTATTGTTCAGATTCACAATACATTTCCACATTCAGATGATGCTTAAAAAGACTTCCTTGATGCTATTCTGGGCTAGCACTGCAATATCTGTGTCCCTGTGTGACAAGCCCAACTCTCATAGTCATCTATGTGTCTAGTCTGCAGCCACCCTGCCCTCTTTTGAATGCAACATTCTGAAGGACAGACATTGTACATTACATGGTTCTTCAGTCTGAATGTCACAATGAAACTTTTGCTTCTCACAAAAGCTAAATTTGCTTTACTAAAAGTAAAAATCCCAACAGTATCTTCTGAAATCATTAATACCATATGAATTTTGATTACTATTTATTTTAAACTTCACAGTGTTTTTGTGTAGTGCCATGCAAGTTAATTGATAAAATCCTTTTCTCAAGAGTATATTAAAAGTCCTATGGAATAGTAACCAAAGATTTCTCACTTTAAGTGTAGTATTCATATATCCTCTGAGTTCCCCTAAGTATGATACATTGGTCTCATATATTACTCGGCTTTAAAGAAGAGTGAAATTATGGTATTTGCCAGTAAATGGTTAGATTTGGAGAATATCATTAAATTTGTTTCAATTAGTTATACATGGCAGTTGAATGCATTTATGGACTTTGATATATCATACATAGATGGGATATAATTTCACCTACATAACTGTGTCATGTCCATAAAATTAATAAGATTTATCAGTTTAAAAAAATCAGGATATTGAGAAGTGTCATTATGTTACAATATCAACTTAGTAAAAACCTAATGAATCACAAATTTTGGGTATACTTGAGCAGTTTTTTGGTGGTTCTGAATCATCACCGCTTTCTTTTATTAGAATTCAAAGCCATTTTTTTCCCAAAGGATTCTGTCCAATTGATACAACATGTATGAACCTAGTGGATGCTATGCCAAATGAAATGTCAGTTACAAAAGAACAAATATTGAGTGATTTCACTTATATCAGGTATTCATAACAGTAAAACTTATGGAAGCAGAGGTATAATAATGGTAACCAGAGACTCAGAGGTGGGTGAAACGGGGACTAGTTATTCAATAATTAATAATCATCAGTTATGTTAGATGAGCAAGACCTAAAGATGTTCAACAGAGTATGGTATCTATAGCTAAAATTATGGTATTTTGTATTTCCAAATTAAAGGATGTTAAACCTCATAAGTATTTTTACCACAAACAACAACAATAACAGCAACAACAACAACAACAAAAAAAAAAAACAAGAACAAACCAACAAAAAAATACAAAGTGACACAGGATATTTGGCAAGGTGATAGATATGATCATTACCATGATTATGGTGATAGTGGTATTAGTACATGGCTATGTCCATACAGATCAAATTACATTCATTAAATATAGACAGTTACTTTCGTATCAATTCTACCTCAATTAACTGTTAAGAAACAGAGAAATCTTTTCTCCCTTAAGCTGTTTTGTTTTTTTTGCTTTTGGTTCATTCATTTCTAAGATGGTTCAGGCAAATGGAGGCTAAGACTACTCATGCAACACAGTTTACCTGGGAATGTCCCACAAAGGTCCAAGGCTTTAAACCACCCAAGGTATTAGCAGAGCAGGACAGGAAGCAGTAGGAATAAAGAGCATGTGTCCAAGTCAGACATCAGGGGCAAACTGTTGCCCTGGAACCAGAGACCAAAACCTGCAGTCAAAATTATAATGATTGGGAAACAGGTAATGGAACTGCTTGCTGTGTTGGTGGTTAGCATACAGTGGGATGCTTTGTGAGAAAACAGGAACACAGAAAAAAGTTGGATTATAGAAAGATATATCTTTCTTCATTTCATGCTACTGTAGCAGAATACAAGGGACTGAGAAATGGATAATGATCAAAGGTCTGGTAAGTCCAAGATTGAGGGATCACATTGGTGAGTGTTTTTATGTTGTATTCTCTTATGGTGGAATGATCAAGGACAAAGGAACACACACAGGAAAGAGAGAGAAGAAGCTGAATGTAGAAACTCACAACTGTGATAACTCACTCTCTTTTATTTTTATTTTTTTAAAATTTAATTTGTTTTAATTAGTTATACATGACAGTAGAATGCATTTATGGATTTTGATATACATACATGGAATATAATTTCTCATATTTTTGAGTGTACATGTTGTCAAATCATATTGGTCATGAAGTCACATATGTACATACAGTAATAATGTCTGTTTTATTCTACTATCTTTTGTATCCCCACATGCCCTCCCCTTGCCTCACATCACTTTTCTCTACCTAATCTAATGTAATGCTATTCTTCCCTAGTGGACCCAACATTATTGTGAATTAGCATCTCTATATTATAAAAAACATTCAGACTTTGGTTTTGTGGGATTGGCTTATTTCATTTAGCATGATATTCTCCAACTCCAACCTTAACTGCTTTGATTATCTCATTCCTTGCATTTACATAAAGATTTTTTTAATCAGCCTGTCTACATCTGAGAAAAACAATCCTGGAATTTGATAAGAATTGTACTACATTTGTAGATAAATTTGGGTATTTTTACCATTTACCCTAGGATGAGGGTTTTTGTTTTGTTTTGCTTTTGTACCGTGGGATTGAATCCAAGGGCACTTAACCACTGAACTACATCCCAGACCTTTTTACTTTTTATTGTGAGATAAGGTCTTGTTAAGTTGCTTAGGGCCTCACTAAGTTGCTGGAGCTGGCTTTGAACTTGTGATCCTCCTGCCTCAGTCTCCTGAGTCCCTGGGATTACAGGCATATGCCACAAATACTAGCTAGTTTGTGTCTTTTGATTCATGAACATGGAATTTTTCCTTTTATGAATGGCTTCAATTCCATTTGACATTACATAGTAATTTTGTGTGCAATGTCTTCCATAAAATATATATATTTTATTTTTTATGTTATTACAAATCCATATTTTATTGTTCAATGAAAGTTTGTAGAAATACAATTGACTTTTTATATTGGTCTTATATGCTACCACCATGTTAGAATTTTCATTATTTTAAAGGTCCTTTATGCAAAATCTATGCAATTTTTCACCTTGAATATTATGCCACTTACAAATGTGCAAATGGAGAGAGTAATACTTCTTGTTTTACAATCTGGGTGTCCTTTAATTTTATTTTATTTTTTCCCTAATTTCTCTGGCAAGAAATTCTAGCAGTGCAGAGTGGACATCTTGTCTTGTTCATTATCTTAGAGGCAAAGACTTTTTGTCTTACACCAACATGACTATGCGTTTCTTGTGAATGCTTCGTATACCTTATTATTTTATTTTGTTATTTATCAGAGTAGTTTTGTGGGAGTTCAGGGACTGGGTAATACTAATATCAAATCTTAAAGCAAGGACTACAAATAGGGACAGTTCTGATATTAATTTACATGTCACATATTCCTGTGATCCTACTGTCCTTGACTGCTAAAAGTGCAGGATCAGGAAAGAAATGGAGACAACTGTCTGCAAAGACTTGAACTTTGTTTCTCACAAAGTGATTGTATAACAGATGCCTTGTTCATAATTTTTCTTCTCTTCATACTTAGGATTCTCAGGAGAAAATGGCAGAGGGAAATCATTCTACAGTGACTGAGTTCATCCTGGTTGGATTAACAGACAAACCAGAGCTCCAGCTGCCCCTCTTCCTCCTTTTCCTAGGAGTCTATGTGTTCACAGTGGTGGGGAACCTGGGCATGATCACACTGATTGGGCTCAGCTCTCACCTGCACACCCCCATGTACTATCTCCTTAGCAGTCTCTCCTTCATTGACCTCTGCCAATCCACTGTCATTACCCCTAAAATGCTGGTGAACTTTGTGATAGAGAAAAACACCATCTCCTATGCTGAATGCATGACTCAGCTCTACTTCTTCACTATTTTTGCAATTGCAGAGTGTCACATGTTGTCTGTAATGGCATATGACCGCTATGTTGCTATCTGTAACCCCTTGCTTTACAATGTTACCATGTCTAATCAAATCTGTTCCTGGATGGTAGTTGGGGTGTATAGCATGGGCTTGATTGGTGCCTCAGCTCACACTGTTTGCATGCTAAGGGTGCTTTTCTGTAAGGATAATATAATAAACCATTATTTCTGTGATCTTTTTCCACTACTGGAGCTCTCCTGCTCCAGTACATTTATAAATGAAGTAATAGGTCTGTGCTTAAGTGCATTTAATATCTTTGTTCCAACCCTGACAATCCTTAGCTCCCACATCTTCATCATAGCAAGCATCCTGCACATTCACTCTACTGAGGGCAGGTACAAAGCCTTCAGCACCTGCAGCTCCCACGTCTCAGCTGTTGCTCTCTTCTTTGGTTCTCTAGCATTCATGTACTTACAACCATCATCAGTCAACTCCATGGACCAAGGGAAAGTGTCCTCCGTGTTTTACACTATTATTGTGCCCATGCTGAACCCTCTTATATATAGCCTAAGGAATAAAGATGTCAAAAATGCTCTATATAAGCTCTTTGGAAAAAGAAATTTCCCATAAAGACAGGATTTTGCTTAGGAAATAAGGAAGTTTGGTAAGGAAATAGTGCATTGGGAACAATAAATATCCACAAGTCATCAGATTGCTTCTAGTAGATGATTATTTGTAAGAAAGGTACCAATGGTAAGACTGGATTCACAAGATTTGAACATGAAGTGCAGCACCATGCTAGGATGCCCAGAGTCTATTTACCTAGCATGACCTGGATTATATCTAAATACTTTTGAAGTTCTTCAACATCATCCAGATGGTTGATTATATTTTACATGTTTGGAAGATGAGTCTTTATGGGCAATATTCACTTTCTTAATTCAGAGAATAAATATATTTCATCATTAACCTTTGGTATTTCCATTGATTTGTGTACCTGGCCTTTTAAACTATTAGTAAATATTTTTGAAATTTTGATCTTTAAAATAAATCATTCTAATATTTGAATTATTAAAAATATAATTCCTAATACTTATGAAGTTTGTAGAACTACATTAAGGAATATGGAGGCATATAATTGGTAATAAAATAATTTCGACCTAGAAAAAGATATCACAGGGCAAGATATTGCCAAAAATATACAAGATTGGAAATATCATGGTTATTTTGACATATATTTATGCAGCTTTCTTTACTGCACAGTATCAGGACTGTGCTACCTCTTCTTTTTCATGATAATTCCATACTTGTTTTTAGTAATCCCCCATATCATGTTTTATTCCACTATTATTATATAATTTCTGATTATTTGTCTCATCTAACTTATAAAAACACTGCATATTTTTCCTTCACAGGTGTGACATAAACACTTCAATGTCATTTCAATTTAAGTCACCCTATAAAGCCAAAAGTACAATGAGAGAGGAGGTTATGCACTTATTGAAAACTAGGAGAAAATCCTGCATTTTCCATGTACTAATCAGTTTCCATGTACTTCATGCCCTGTTATTTTCCTACCAACATATCCTTATGTATGCACATATATCTATACATAAGTGTATATATATGTGGTTTCTATTGTGTATATGCTATTGTGTACTGCATGTATTTATGTGTATATTGCATATATCTTGTTTAGCTATGTTTTACAAGGTTTATGTGTATGTAATTTTGATTCTATTGATGTAGATATTAAACAATCAACAAATAGTATATTTTACATACTGTTGAGTAACTGATAAATTTAACTTTATTAAATTTTACCTTTCCCATCATTTATGTATGCACTTATACTGTTAAACATGTTTAAAAGAATAAAAATAACTGAAATTACTATAGTAATTTTGCTGAATATCATGCATTTAAAATAGTAACATTACTATCTGATAGATTCCATGGAAGATCTGCCACACATACAAAAAGTAGTTTGTCTTTCATTGCTCTGACACAAACACACATTATTTCCAAAACAAAAGAATTCTTCTCACAATGAGTTTTTTCAGAGTTATTTGGGATGTCACAGAAACAAATGTTAGGTAAAATCATGCATTAACTTCTGTATTAGTTTGGATTACCTTTGGTTGTGCATTATACAAACATGCACACACACACACACACACACACACACACACACACACACGGTTGCTTTAAGCCAGTAAATGATTCAGGGTTAGTTCCATGACTCATCATAGATGTAAGCTTATTTGAAAATATTGTTCTATACCATTTCTTGTAGTATCCATCTGTGTTCTCAATGCCTCCAGATCCATCCTTCATATTCACCAACTGACCATCAGACAGAAACATATGGACAGAGAAGGGAATGTCTCCTGATCTGTAGAGCACTGACAGATTCCTCAATCTGAATCTCTTTGAAATGAACTGACATAGATAAATATAGTGACAAAAACATCATGAATATGTAGATTGCAGTGTGTCAAACTTAAAACTCGGGATGTTTATTATTAAGGAAAAAAAGAAGAATGAACACCAGAAATAACTATGTCATCTGTGTTATCCAATACTTGTATCAAGACATAAATGACTCACTTTTGTTCTTTCAAGGGTTTAACATTTGGATATAGCATTGCATCTAACAGGAATAATGGTATTACTTGTGATTCAAATGCAATGTACAAAGGAGTAAAAGAATTCTACAAGGAAAATGATAGAGCACTGAAGAAAGAAATTGAATAAAACCTCAGAAAATGAAAGACTTTCCTTCAATGTTCATGAATAAGCAGAATTAATATTGTTAAGATGACCATACTACCAAAAACTACATATAGATTCAATGCAATCTTCATCAAAATACCAATGACACTTTTGTAAAAATAGAACTAGAAACAACAATACTGAAATTTATTCAGAAGAATAAAAGATCCCAAATAGTGAAAGCAATTCTAAGCAAAAACAAAAACTGTTGAAGGTATCAGAATAAATGACTTCAAATTGTACTGCAGCACTAGAGCAAGAGAAGCGGCATGGCACTGACCTAAGAACAGACACATAGATAAATGGAACAGAACAGAAGACACAGAGACAGACCCTCACAGATGTAAGCATCAATCCTGGATAAAGGGGCAAAACACATGCCCATGGAGAAAAGACAGTATTTTTAATAATGAGTGTTGAAAAAATTGGATATTCATATGTAGAAGGAAGAAACTAAATATCCATCTTTCACCCTACACAAAAATCAACTCAAAATGGTAAACAAACAAACAGACAAACAAACAAAAATACCTAGAAATTAGAACAGAAACTTTGTAACTATTAGAAGAAAATATGGGGTCAGCACTCCAAAGTACAGGTGCCGGCAATGAATTTCTTAATAGGACCTCTAAAGATCAGGAAATGGTGCCAAGAATTAATAAATGTGATGCTATGAAATTCAAAAACTTCTGCATGGAAAAGGAATCAATCATGAATATTAAAAGACAATATACAGAATGGGAGAAACTCTTTGCTAGCTATTCTCTTCCAGAGGATTAATATCCAGAATATATTAAAAACTCAAGAAACTTAACACTGGAAAAAACAAATAAACCAATAAATAAGTGGACAACTGAACTAAGCAGAAATTTCTACAAAGAAATACAAATAGCTAATAAATGCATGAAAGAATTTTAACATCTTTAACTATTATGGAATTGCAATTCAAAACTACCCTGAGATTTCATATCACTCCAGTTAAAATGGCAATCATCAATCAAAAATTAAATAAATAAAAATAAAACATGCTGGTGAATATGGGGAGAAAGGATCAGTTATACATTGTTAGTGGGATTTTAAATTAGTGCAACCATTGTGGAAATCAGTATGGGCTTCCTCCAAATACTAGGGATATGGTTTGTAATAGGTGTCCCCCCAAAGTTTATGTGTAAAACAATGAAAGAAAGTTTAGAGATAAAATGATTAGGGTATGAGAACCTTAAACAATTAGTGCATCAATAGGGCTTATGATCAGTGATTGTAGCCAGGTAAACTGTGGCTACAGGAGGTGGGTCATTGTGGGCATGCCTTTTAGGTGTATATTTTGTGAGCTGAGCTTAGTCTCTCTCTCTCTGCTTCCTGGTAATGTCCCAGCTGCTTTCCCCACCACACACTTTCACCATGATGCTCTGCCTCACCTCAAGCCCCAATGAATGTAGCCTGTTGTCTATGGACTGAGACCTCTGAAACTGTCAGCCCCCAATAAACTTTTACTCCTTTAATTGTTCTTGTCAGGTCTTTTGGTTACAGCAGTGAAAAAGCTGACTAAAACAACTAGTAATGTGATCACTATATGATGCAGCTAGACCACACCTCCACATTTACTTAAAGTATTAAAGTTATTATACAATAGTGATATATGTATGATCATGTTTATAGCAGCACATTTCACAATAGTTAAATAATGGAACCAAATTAAAAGTCTATCAACAGATTAATGGATAAGGATAATGTATATGTACACAAAAGAGCTTAACTCAATCATAGAAATGAAATTATGTGATATGCAGAAAAAATGCATAGAATTTGAGAAAATAATACTCATAATAAGTCAATCTCAGAAAGTCAAGAATTATATTTTCTCTCATATGGGGGAGCTAGAGAGGGAAAAAAAAGTGTGGGAGTGCCTCTCATGAAAATAGTAAGGATACCAAAAGTATAAAGGAGTGGGGCTATAGGGAGGAAGGAGACTAAGGAAAGTAAAAATGCTGAAAAATGTTGATTAAATTATATTGTTATATCATGTGCATGTATAAATATGTAACAACAAATCTCATCATTATGTATAATTATAATGTACCAATTAAAACTATGGAAAAAATGAAATGTGTAATACATGTATAAAATACAGATTTTTAACATCTATTAAAATCTACAAGAAAGGTGTATGTCATGCTGGGCAGAATAGTCTATATACCATCTCTACAATGCTGTGCTTATTCCTCTTGTCTTGTATTCATTCTCACAGCCATCCTGAATGGCTTCCGGACTCTAATCTGTTTGTCCAATTTTATGCACATTTCAATGACAAAGATAACAGTTTAATTCTCACGCATTTGTCATCCCTCCAAGTAATAACTGGGTGTACCTCTGGTTCATCACATCTACTATAAAGATGTATCCGTAGTAAACATCTACTGTAAAGATGTTTACTATTAATGATTCCATGTGGATTGTACTTAAAGAAATAGCCAATAGCCAAATTCTTTTTTTTTTTTTAACTTCTGGGGATCAAACCCAGGGCTTCATGCCTGCTAGATAATCCCTGTACCACTAAGCCATATCTCCAGCCTTGGAAATAGCCAAATTCTTGAGAATAAAACTTGTATATTGTTTTGCATCTTATTTTTATTTCTAAGGCTGGATCATTATTGATGAGCAATATTTTTATGGGACTTTCAATTATGTTATTAAGTTTTTGCCCTATTAAAAAAATGGTAGAGAATCGCAATTTCCAAAATACCTTTAAACATCCAACTAAAGGTCCATATCTAACAAAAGTTGAAGCATTCCAGTTAACTTTAATGAAAAAAATTGATTGCAATCATTGTCTTAAAATTATATAACATTTAATAAATAACATTAAATGTAATTTTACTCCCAATATCTTTACCATGAAAAGAGTGACTATAATATATATTTTCATTATTATTAAAAATTTAATTTTTATTTATAAAGAAAATGTCCTCATCTCTTCTTTTTAGTCTTGTTATTATTCCTCACTGGTCTTTGTCTTTTTTTTTCCAGGTGTGGGGTACCAGGGATTGAACTCAGGGGCACCTGATCCCTGAGCCACAACCCCAGACCTATTTTGTATTTTTTTTTTTTAGAGATAGGGTCTCACTGAATTGCTTAGAGCCTCATTGTTGTTGAGGCTGGCTTTAAATTCATTTTCCTCCTGCCTCAGCCTCCTAGATGCTAGGATTACAGGCATGCACCACCACACTCAGTGAGATCTTTGTTAATATAAAACATACTTTAGCATACAAATTTAATGAGAACAAATTTTTATTAAGACTCAAGTAAAAAATTCCAAGAACTAGTGTTTTGTGATTATGATATACTAAATACAGATATAAAAGGTCAATAAAAAATTAAAAATTTTAACTCTTACAATAATTGGTTACTTCCCTACTTATATATATTTTTCTTTTCAAGAAATCTCTTTAAAAAATTCCTTCAGTGTATGTCTGGAAATTTTTCTGAAATTTTAAATTTTGAAATGTCTTGGAATAAAATTTATTCATCCTTCGTTTTAATCCATACCAAAAATATATGTAGAAGAAAAGTTTGTCTTTTAAAAAATGCTGCTGAATATCTATATGCAGAAGAAGAAAACTAGATCTGTACTTCTCAACCTGCACAAAAGTGCAATTGAATTAAGAATGTGACCAGAAATAGTACAATTGCTAAAAGAAAACATAGGGTCAACATACCACCATATTGGCACAGGCACTGACTTCATTAACAAGACACAAAGCTCAAGAAGAAAAAAAAAAGAAAAATACATAATTAGGATGGCATCAAATTAAAAAGCTACACAGCAAATAATAAGGAGCATGAAGAGAGAACTACAGAATGGGAGAAAATGTTTGCCAGCTACTCTTCTGACATTTAATGAATATTAAGAATATATAAAGAACACAAGATTAACACCCCCCAAAAAAAAATCCACAAAGAAGCCAATCAAGAAATAGGTAAACAGACATTTCTCAAAGAAGAAACAAATGGCCAACGCCTATATGGAAAGAATATTCAACATCCCTAGCAATCAAGGCAATGAAAATTAAAAAAACACATAGACTTTATTTCACTCCAGTTGGATCAAGAATATAAATAATAATAAATTCTGGAAATGATATGAGGGAAATGTGTACTCATACATACATTATTGGTGGGACTAAAAATTAGTACACTCTGAAAACAGTGTGAAGATTTAACTAGGAATGGAAACCACCACATGGCTCAGCAATCCCATTTCTTTGTATTTATCCCAAAGAACTAAAATCAGCACACTCTAGTGATACAACTACACAAATATTTTGAACAAGGCAGCTATAGCTCAGATATGTAATCTTTCCAGGTGCCAATAAATAGAGGAATAGATTAAGATGTCGTATATACACAATAGAGTATTATTCAAGCATAAAGAATAAAATTATGGCATTTTCTGGTAACTGGATGGAAATGGAGAACATAACGCTGCATGATAAGCTCATCTCAGAAAATTAAGGGTCAAGTATTTTCTCTCATATGCAGAAGCTAAAGAAAAGTAATAGAAAAAGTTAGGGGTTGAATATCAAAAAGGAAAAGGGAATATCTCTGGAGTAGAAGAAGAAAATTGAGAGGGAAGAAGGAGAGATGGCAAAGGGGAGGAAATGCGGAATGAATTTGACAAGTCTATGTTATGTGCATGTATAAACATACCACAGTGAGTTCAACTCTTATGCATATTCGTAAAGCGCCAATATAAATAAATAAATTAAATAAGGAAAATGAAGACCAGTAGAGTAAAAGAAAGGTATCAGAGGAGGGTAGAGGAAAGGGGAAGAAAGTAAAGAGAACCAAAGGAAAGAGAGGAGAAGGGGGCATCAGAAACTGAAATGGAGTAAATTGAACTCTATGCATGAATGATTATGTCAAAATAAATAATATACCAATAAAAGCAAAAAAATCTAAATAGATAAAATAAAATAGAGCATTGATAATATCTTGAAAATATGATGGGGAAAGAGAAATTCTAATTGTCAGTTTTCCCCAGAGTTCATTCTTGTGAGATGAGATTCCAGTGGGACGTCATTATCATTGTTTGTTCCCATTTATACCCTTATATGTAGCATAAAAAATCATCACATCAGCCCAGCTTTGCAGAGGCAAATGGCTTTGGGCATCAGCTTCAGCAGAGATCAAGGTTAGTGATTCACAGGACACCTTTGGTATGTCACCTCCTCACATGATCAAAGTCATTTTCCTCCAGTGCAACAGAGAAGAAAAACTATACAGCATTGGCCTGCTGAAAAGAAGGAGGGGTATGTCTGAATTCCAGACCATGACTTTTAAAATCTTAGAGCATTCTGCTGCAGTCTTTCCCTAAGTGTTAATAGAGATGCAGGTGTCTATTTATCTGTCTCTCCTTGTCCTCACTCTCAGAGCCACACTCCCTGGTGAGCACAGGTTCCCTAATCATGTCCCTGTTCTTCGCAGTATGACATTAAGGCAGGTACTTATTTTGTTTGCTCATTTCTACTCAGGCAATACATGGGCTTTGTTCTTTCATTTTGAACCTGTATTAACTCATCTCTAAGCTTCTTGTAACCATTTTATTAAATCACATTTATATTGAGACTCACTATATACAAGGCACTGTGCCAGCCTTGTCATGAATTTACAATTAGGTGCAGATAAAAAACTCGTAAATTACTGATAAATAATTCCAACTAGTACATGCTACATCAAGGCAAAAATAACATGCTCATGGACACACAGAATTTGGTCTTATTTCTGTGATGTCACTATTATAGAAAAGGCCTTAACTATTAAATAGGATTACACAAAATAATGTGATAGAAGTAAAGAGAAACAAAAGAAATTATGCATTACATTTGAGGGCATACATAGTTCCTTTCATGTAATAGGCCTGTCATGTGACATATATTGGGAAATAGAAGAAGGAAATTTTTGTTTGTTTAATTCAGAAGCCTTCATAGACACCCATCATGGTCTAGATCCATGTTAGCAGTGACCAGTATCACTTGCCCGATCAAGGTTTTTACCACAGTTGCTAGTCAGCCTCCCTGTCCCCTTCTAATCTCTATTATTCAGAACAGGGGATATTCTTTATTCATCTATCTTGAACACCCACCCATAGTCAACTTTTTGCTTATCAATGTTAATCATTTTTTTGGGGGGGTACTGGGAATTGAACTCAAGGGCACTCAACCACTGAGTCACATCCCCAGCCCTATTGTGTATTTTATTTACAGACAGGGTCTCACAGAGTTGCCTGATACCTCACTGTTGCTGAGGCTAGCTTTAAACTTGTGATCCTCCTGTCTCAGCTTTCCAAGCTGCTGGGATTACAGGCGTGCTCCACAGTGCCAGGATAATCTTCCTTTAGTGTAAGTCTACATTTACCCCTTAAAAGTATCTTCTTGGAGCATTATCCCCAATATAAATCTTCATTACTATTATCTATGATTTCATAATAATTTATTGATGGCATCATCCAAGTTCCAAGACATTGAAGCACAGAGGTACTGTTAGCAAATCAGAACAGGAAGCAGTAGTAATGAAGACCATGTGTCAGAGTCAGACTTCAGAGGGAGCTGGTCACATGGAATGGGCCAGAGTCCCAAGCATTTTGGCAGAGTTACAATGACTGAGCAATAGATAATAATGAGCTTCTGTGATGGAGATTGGTGTTTCATGGGACAGCCTCGTGAGAGGCCAAGGACAAAGAAAAAGCCATCAGCTAGAAAATTGTAAAGAGTGGGAACTATGGGAGAATATGTTTCTTTGTTTGTTTTGTGTTTTTGTAGCAAAGTACCACTCACTGTATTATGTATAATGAACAGAAATTTGTCTGTCTTACTATACTATACTAGTAAGTATAGTAAGTTTAAGGTCAAAGGATGCATCTGATGAGGGCCTTCTTGCTGCATCCTATGGTAGAATAATCAAGGACAAAAGAGGACACACATGAGACAGAGGAAAGGGGGCAAACTAGTTCTTATATTAGGAACCCACACCTCTGATGATTAGCCTATTCTCAGAACACCACTAATCCAGTCACCTCATGACTTAATCTCTTCTTAAGGTCCCAGTTCTCAATACTGTTGCACTGGGGATCAAGTTTGCAATGTATGAACTCTGGAGGACACATTCAAACCATAGCACTATGGAAGTTCAGCTTCAGGAATAGACGTAGAGAGATGTGCTGAAATAAATAACAGCTTTTATAAGAGGTAAGTAGGAATCTCCCAGGTCTGCATGTACAATATCAGCAACATTTTGGCTTGATCATGAGTTAACAATTCTACTGGATACATGCTTCAGCTTTTCTAGTAAAGTATAAAATTGGTCCAGAATTAGGGATAGTTGTCCTCTGCAAGCGTTGGCCTGTGGAGAGTCAGAAGAAAGCAGGTGTCCAGAAGCAAATTGCTAGGTCCCTACTCAAATCTGTTGGAGATTTTCTGACAATCCTTCTAGGTGCTGTAATTCAGTCTCCTATAATTATTTTTATTTATTTTACCATTTGATGATATTTTTCTCTGATGAAGACATAGAAAGAACATTTTAAATTAAGTATATGTCTGCATTATTATATCTATCAGTTTTTAATAGCAATTAGAAATGCCTAAGTTTTCCTTGAAGATGTATTGGAGAGAAAATTTCCCATGATAGCAGAAGATTACAATAGTTTTTGAGGCCAACTAGGACATTTTTTCATATGTGCAAAATAAAATTACCATATTGTTTTGGAGAAAAGTATAATGAACATATTTTACTCAATTACAGAATATACCAGACCTAAAGTAGATGAGGAGACTTATAGGGTGATGTTCATCAGGACATTGTGATGGAATGTTTTGTGTCCATGATGGTGGTGGTGAATATGATGATGTTAATTTGTTACCAGGGACGGAACCCTGGGGTATTTAAACATTGAGTCACATCCCCGGCCCATTTTTATTTTTATTTTTTTTAAATTTAGAGACAGTGTCTTGCTAAGTTGCTTAAGACCTTGCTAAGTTGCTGAGGCAAACTTTGAATTTGCCATCCCCCTGCCTTAGCTACCCAAGCTGCTGGGATCACAGGCCTAAGCACCTAGCTAAATGGTGTTATTATTTTCTTGTTTTAATTTTATAAAACATTTTAAAATATAAAATATAATAAAAATATAATAAAATATAAGTAACATTGTATAATTTATTTTTTATGTATGAATTTCAGTTTTTTTAGCATATTTTTGAAGTCTACAACCATCACTGTGTTCTAATGTAGAATGTTTTCATCAGCACCCAAAATAAAGCCCTATCCCCATGAACAGTCCCACCCTAATATCTCCCTTCCCACAGTCTCCACCAGACTCTAAGCTTGCTTTCTGTATATATTTCTCGGTTGTGGACCCATCCTATAAATAGAATAATACAATGTATGGTGTCTGGTTTCTTTCACTTAGCATGTTTCAGGTTCATTCATGATTTGACATATCTCAGTTCTTCATTCCATTTTAGTGAAGAATAATACTCTATCATATGGGCATCCCTCATTCTGCTTGTTCATTCCTCACTGGATGCACATGTGGGTGCTTCTAATCTTTTGGCTCTTAAAAGTACAGTTACTCTGGTCATACACATGCAAACTTTTGTGTGTATGTCTTTTGAATTCTGGTATCCACCAGCCATGAAATTGCTGGGCTATGAGGTAATCCTATGCTTCATAATTTGAAGAACCGATAAACTGTTTGCCTAAAAGTTTGTATATTGTACAGTTCCATCAGCAATTGATGAGGGTTCCAATGCTGTCACATTCTTGTCAACCCTTATACTTATCTTCCTTGTTGGTTATAGACTTTCTGATAGATGTAAAATGTTTTCTCACTATGGTTATGATTTTAATTTCCTTAATAAATGATGAATGATGACTAAGATATTTTCAGGGCCTTATTGATCATTTGTATATCTCAAATAGAAGAATGTTTATTGGAATCCTCTCACATATTTCCAACTGGGCCATTTGTCCTTTTCATTGTTAAATTGTTAAAGTTCTTTAAAAATTAATTAAAATTTGTTTTAATTAGTTATACATGACCGTAGGATGCATTTATGCACTTTGAAGTATCATACATAGATGTATACTGACCACAAATACTTCCCTGCTGTTACTAGTATCCAGCAAAACTACTATTAATTGAAACTACTTTCCATTATAGTGTGTTATTATAGAAATACTATAGAAATTTTTTTAAAGGAAAATAACTTGTGACTTCCATTAAGCATATAACTGAAAATTTATATGAAGATGAAGTTTATTTCTCTCTTTTTCATTTATAAATATTAAATACATTATTTATGAATGGCTCCTTTTCTCTTAGAATTATGTTTTGGGACTATAATTTCTTTATTTGCTCCTTTTAGATATACATGACAGTAGGGTACATTTTGCTATATTACACATACCTGCAGTATAAGTTAGGTGGATACTGTTCTTTGAAATACTTTTGTTTTACATTTTTATGGTGTCCAACTTTTTTCTATGGTGGTCTCTGGTTTGGGTATTTTCTCTGAGAAACCATCATTAAAATTTAGGTCACAAGGATTCAGTCTTTTTCAAAAGTTATTTTTATGTTCTAAGAGCATTTTGTAGTTAATTTATTGTGGATAGTGTGATTTTTAAATAGTCCAAATTAATTTTTATTTTATTTTTTTATTTTGTTCAATACTGATGATTGAACCCAGGGCTTTATGGTGCTAGACCTGTGTTTTAACAAGAAGCTGCATTCCCCAGCCCAGATTATATCTTTTATGTATAATTATTATTCTAGTACCATTTGTTCAAAAGAATATAAAAGAATATTTTCCCCACTGAATTGGCATGAAATCCCTATAACAATTCAATTGATCAGAGATGTGTGTTTATTTCTGGGTTGTCAATTCTATTCCCTGGACCTCCATGTCTATACTTGAGACAAAAATCACACCATCTAACTTGGTAATAAGTGTTCAAATTGCAAAATGTGAGCCCTCCAATTTTGTTCTTCCCTTTCAACATTTTTTTTGTTTGATATTCTGAATCCTTGCATTTTCGTAAGGATTTTATTATCAGCCTTGGTTATGGTTTAGATAGTAGGTGTCCCTGAAATTTCATGTTTGAGATTATGCAATAACATTTGGAAGTGAAATGATTGGGTTATGAGAGCCTCCATTAAGTGAATTAATCCCCTGAGTGGCAAGTGAAGGCAGGTAGGTGTGGCTAGAGGAGGTGGGTTTTGGGGGTGTGCCTTTGTGTATATATTTTGTATTTTTGAGTGGAATATCTCTGCTTCTGGATCTCCATGTTTTGAGCTGCTTCTCTCCATCGCATTCTTGCATTATGATGTTCAGCCTCACCTCAAGCCCTGAAGAACGGAGCTGGCTGTCTATGGACTAAAGCTGTGAGCCCCCAGATACTTTTCCTTCTCTGAAAATGTTCTTGTCAGGTCTTTTAATCACAGTAGTAACAAAGCTGAGTACAACAGCCTACCAATGCCCACAAAAAACAGTGCTGGGGATTGGAGAGGGATGACACTGAATTTTCAGATTCATCTGGGTAGTACCGATATTTTCACAGACTGAGTCACTTGATTAATGAAATTGGATGTCTTTCCATTTATGGGGATATTTTTGAATTCAAAATTATTTTTATTTTATTTTAAGTGAAATGTATTGCTTTTGATTTTTAGTTTATTCTTATTTATTTTATTTTATTGTTCATGCTATTTCAAAAGTATTTTTGATTGCTTGGTTCAAGTGTGTAGAAATGTAACTGAGTTTTTTGTCTGATAGGCTATTCTACCACCTTGCTTCACTTTTGAATCAGTTCCGGCAGTTATCTTGGTAGATTTCTTGTGGAATTTTCTATACATAAAATTATGCATTTTATAAGTATGATACTGTTACTTCTTGTTTTACAATATAAATTTATTATACATTTTTTTTTTCATGATTGCCCTAGCCTGACCTGTAGTATGGTGTTGAATAAAATTGCAGGTAGTGAACATCTTGTCTTTTTCGTTAGGAGAAAAGGCTTTCAGTTTTCCGTCATTACGTGTGATCTCAGTGTGTTTTTCTTTAAATGTTACTATTTTTTTCACATAAAAATATTAAGAATTTGCTCTCAGAAGACTGGAGAAGATTACAGAAAGAATGGAAAATACTCAGAAAACGCAAAGTTACTAAAACAGTTCCTTGTGTGTTCAGAGACAGGGTCCTACCAATTACACATTTAAAAGCCCATAACTCACATAAGGATAGTTATATGTGATATTTATTAACATGTCAGTTATTTCTGTGATACCAACATCATTGACAACTGACATAAATGAGAGATGAAAATAAAAGGAAAAACCTGGCTAAAATTACTTTAATTCTGTCTTATATATATCAGGTGTGACCATACAATAATAACTATTTTTTTCTCTTCCTATTAGAATTCTCAAAAGAAAATGTCAGAAGGAAATTATTCTATCATAACTGAGTTCATCCTGGCTGGATTAACAGAAAAACCAGAGCTCCAGCTGCCCCTCCTTCTCTTCTTTGTAGGAATCTATGTGTTCACAGTGGTGGGGAACCTGGGCATGATCACACTGATTGGACTCAGCTCTCACCTGCACACCCCCATGTACTATTTCCTCAGCAATCTCTCTTTCATTGATCTCTGTCAATCCACTGTGATTGTCCCCAAAATGCTGGTCAACTTTGTGATGGAGAAAAACACAATTTCCTACCCTGAATGCATGACTCAACTCTACTTTTTCATTGTTTTTGCAATTGCAGAGTGTCACATGTTGGCTGTAATGGCATATGACCGCTATGTTGCCATCTGTAACCCCTTGCTTTACAATGTTACCATGTCTAATCAAGTCTGTTCCTGGATGGTACTTGGGGTGTATAGCATGGGCTTGATTTGTGCCACAGTTCACACAACCTGCATGCTAAGAGTGTTTTTCTGTAAGGATGATATTATAAACCATTACTTCTGTGATCTTTTCCCTCTACTAGAGCTCTCCTGCTCCAGTACATTTATAAATGAGGTGGTAGGTCTGTCCTCAAGTGCATTTAATATCTTTTTCCCAACCATGACAATCCTTAGCTCCTACATCTTCATCATAGCAAGCATCCTGCACATTCGCTCTACCGAGGGCAGGTACAAAGCCTTCAGCACCTGCAGCTCCCACGTCTCAGCTGTTGCTCTCTTCTTTGGTTCTCTAGCATTCATGTACTTACAACCATCATCAGTCAGCTCCATGGACCAAGGGAAAGTGTCCTCTGTGTTTTACACTATTATTGTTCCTATGTTAAACCCTCTGATCTACAGCCTGAGGAATAAGGATGTCAAAGTGGCCCTAAGTAAACTCCTTGGAAATAAAAGTTTCTGAAAAAGTATTATTGTTTAGCAAAAATTTATAATTTGTACAGATTTAGTAAGGAAGTAATTCTATAACAATGGAAGTCCAGAAGGCATGAGATTGTTTGCTTGAACTTGATCATGTAGAAGAAAGGTGCCAAGGACAGGACTGGATTCACAGCATCAGACCCATTGAAGACAGCACTCCACTGGGAAACCCCAGAATCCATCTACCATGAATAACCTGTAGAACATCTAAATATTTGAAAAAGTTCTTCAAAGTCCTCCAAATGTAAAATATTGCTCATATTTTATGTGTTTGAAACATGAGTCTTTTTAGGCACAGTTCATTTATATTAAATCAGGAAATAAATACATATGATCATTATTCTTTGTTATTATCAATATTTTATGTACCTGTCCTTCTTAATTAAGTGTCTTGGCAAGTATTTCTGAATTTGTGATCTAAAGTAAGTGGCTTTACGGCTGGGGCTGTGGCTCAGAGGTAGAGTATATGCGTTCCACATGTGGAGTCCTGGGTTTGATCCTCAGCACCACATAAAAATAAATAAGTAAAAGGTTTTGTGTCCAACCACAAATAAATATAAATAAATAAATAAATAGCTTCAACAATTTGGAATATACAAAATATGACCTCTAATTTTTACACAGTGTATAAAACTCTATTAAGGAGTACTGAGTAATATAAAGTGTAATGAGATTATGTCTATTAAGGAAATTATAATAGTGACAGCAGTCTTGGATATCAGAAATAGATTCCACTGGTTTTGGAGATTGAACACTTGGGAAATGCCAAAACAAGTGTAGAAAGCACGTTTTATTTGAGAAAGGAGATAGCAATAGATTTCTCCAAACAGAAGGGGTCCCAAAGCTGGGTGTCCATGGTAGGGGACATGTCTTGCTCCTTAATAGACATCAGAACCCCCACCTTCCCTTTTTTTCATGGTTGGTAGCAGGGATTGAACTCAGGTCACTCAACCACTGAGCCACATGCCCAGCTCTAGATTGTATTTTATTTAGAGTCAGAGTCTCACTGAGTTGCTTACCACCTCACTTTTGCTGAGGCTGGCTTTGAACTCATGATCCTCTTGCCTCACCCTCCCGAGAAAGCCAGCTGAGCTGCTGGGATTACAGGCGTGCGCCCAGCCCACCTTCACTTTTTTATCTGCATCCCAGCCTAAGGGAAGGAGGGAGCAAGTGCACAGGGGTAATCTTTAGCAACCCATAGAACTGGGAAGTGTAATCCCACAGGTTAGCTGTTTGCCACCCATTGTCTTCTCTGTTTGATAACCAGTGATAATGAGTCACCACCCTCTCTCAACTCCCATTATTCTTCATCTACACTGACTACTAGACCTTCACCCCCTTCCTCAGTTTGTTGATGAATATGATGTATCTTATCCCCTCAGGCAAGATGGGGCTGCTTTTTGGCAAAAGAAAACATGTAGGAATTCTGTACATTGGGCTTCTTTAACCACTTGTTCCCACCATCCTCGCTTATCTGTACCCTTACATCCCCCATCAAGCAATTTGGGCCCCTAAATTCTTTTAGGGTATTTGGATGTTGACTAATTCTGACTACTTAATGCTGAAAAGGGGTGACATCTAAAGGAAGGAAACCCAAAGTTTATATTATCCATCTGGAGGGGCATGTAGAGTTAAGGGTAGTTAGCATCAGGATAGTCCAGGTGTCCATGGTGGTATTGCATGTGTGACTGAATGAAGGGTACACAAGGCAGGAGTTTGGTAAGAAAATAATCAATAAGACAGCAAAGCATACTTTTTAGAGACAATTAGCATGAAACAGTTAGTGTTATTGGCTGGTCTCTGGAAACCATGAGGATGGTAACTCATTAATGCTCAGGTGGGATCCATATGACACTGATTTGTGAGTGGAGGCCAGTTAAGGCTTTAGAAACATTAGCAGAGATGTTAGAAACATATACACAATATTTGGTTCTTATAATGCCACAAATTTCCCCATAAGATGTAATTAAGCTACTAATGTCATCTGATTTTTAAAAAATACCTTTCTATTGGCATTTCCTCTGTGTTGAGCAGGGATCCCTTTATTTCTGTCACTGAGGGTTATATAATCATTCTAGCAAACACAGATTCAGTCTGCCTACAGAGGAAATTATGAATATTTGTAGGTCTTAAATTGACTCAAGAAACAAACAAAGCAACAACAACAAAAATTCTCTGACTCTGATAGTCTTTTGAGAGTTACCAGGCACTCCTGTCTAAGAACCCTTCTTCATACCCTCCAGTTTTATTTACTTTTTGTGTGGCTGACACAAACGTACATCTCAAGTTACATTAAAAGAATTAATGTCTTTCCTTTTAAAATGTCTATATATGGTTGTGCTTTGGTTATAGTTCTCCTGTCAGTTGATTAAGACCAAGTTGTTCAAATTGATCTTGTTCCTATAAACTATTAAAATCAGCTGACAATCATCAAAGTGTTACTCTTGGTAAGGTAGGAGCAGCTTCTTAGGTTCTCTAGTGCCATATGCCAGGATAGGTCAAGGTCTTCCTGACCACATGTGGCTTCCCTTGGAAGAACCAAGGACATTTTCTTTCTTTTTTTTAATTATTGGTTGTTCAAAACATTACAAAGCTCTTGACATATCATATTTCATACATTTGATTCAAGTGGGTTATGAACTCCCATTTTTCCCCTGTATACAGTTTGCAGAATCACATGGGTTACACATCCAGGTTTTTACATACTGCCATACTAGTGTCTGTTGTATTCTGCTGCCTTTCCTATCCTCTACTATCCCCCCTCCCCTCCCTTCCCCTCCCATCTTTTTCTCTACCCCACCTACTGTAATTCATTTCTCTCCCTTGATTTTTTTCCCTTTCCCCTCACTTCCTCTTATATGTAATTTTGTATAATGATGAGGGTCTCCTTCCATTTCCATGCAATTTCCCTTCTCTCTCCCTTTCCCTCCCACCTCTTGTCCCTGCTTAATGTTATTCTTCTTCTCATGCTCTTCCTCCCTACTCTGTTCTTAGTTGCTGTCCTTATATCAAAGAAGACATTTGGCATTTGTTTTTTAGGGATTGGCTAGCTTTATTTAGCATAATCTGCTTTAGTGCCATCCATTTCCCTGCAAATGCCATGATTTTGTCATTTTTTAGTGCTGACTAATACTCCATTGTGTATAAATGCCACATTTTTTTTATCCATTCATCTATTGAAGGGCATCTAGGTTGCTTCCACAGACTAGCTATTGTGAATTGTGCTGCTATGAACACCTATGTAGCAGTGTCCCTATAGTACACTCTTTTAAGGTCTTTAGGGAATAGTCAGAGAAGGGGAATAGCTGGGTCAAATGGTGGTTTCATTCCCAGATTTCCAAGGAATCTCCATACTGCTTTCCAAATTGGCTGCACCAATTTGCAGTCCCACCAGAAATGTACGAGTTTACCCTTTTCCCCACATCCTTGCCAGCACTTGTTGTTGTTTGACTTCATAATGGCTGCCCATCTTACTGGATTGTGATGGTATCTTAGGGTGGTTTTGATTTGCATTTCTCTGACTGCTAGAGATGGTGAGCATTTTTTCATGTACTTGTTGATTGATTGTATGTCCTCCTCTGAGAACTTTCTCTTCAGGTCCTTGGCCCATTTATTGATTGGGTTATTTGTTTTCTTATTGTTTAATTTTTTGAGTTATTTGTATACTCTGGATATTAGGGCTCTATCTGAAGTGTGAGGAGTAAAAATTTGTTCCCAGGATGTAGGCTCCCTATTTACCTCTCTTAATGTTTCTCTTGCTGAGAAAAAACTTTTTTTAGTTTGAATGAGTCCCATTTGTTGATTCTTGTTTTTATCTCTTGTGCTATGGGTGTCCTACTAAGGATTTTGGAGCCCGACCCCATAATATGTAGATTAGAGCCAACTTTTTCTTCTATCAGACACAGAGTCTCTGTTTTGATATCAAGCTCCTTGATCCATTTTGAGTTAACTTTTTTGCATGGTGAGAGAAAGGGATTGAGATTTATTTTGTTGCATATGGATTTCCAGTTTTCCCAGCACCATTTGTTGAAGATGCTATCCTTCCTCCATTGCAGGTTTTTAGCCCCTTTGTCAAAAATAAGATACTTGTAATTTTGTGGATTGGTCTCTGTGTCCTCTATTCTGTATCATTGGTCCACCCACCTGTTTTGGTACCAGTACCATGCTGTTTTTGTTACTATTGCTCTGTGGTATAGTTTGAAGTCTGGTAACGCTATACCGCCTGATTCAGTCTTCCTGCTTAGAATTGCTTTTGCTATTCTGGGTCTTTTATTTTTCCATACGAATTTCATGATTGCTTTATCTATTTCTACAAGAAATGCCATTGGGATTTTGATTGGCATTGCATTAGATTGAGTTTGGAATTGCTTCCTCCTTTTCTATTTCCTAAAACAATTTGAAAAGTATTGGTATTAGTTCTTCTTTAAAGGTCTTGTAAAACTCGGCTGTGTATCCCTCTTGGATTTTCTTGGTTAGTAGGCTTCTGATGGCGTCTTTTATTTTGTCACTTGATATTAATCAGTCTAAATTGTGTATATCATCCTGATTCAATTTGGACAAATCATCTGACTCTAGAAACTTGTCAATGCCTTTGATATTTTCTATTTCATTGAAGTACAAGTTTTCAAAATAATTTCTAATTATTTTCTGTTTGTTTTTCCGTTGTGTCTGTTGTGATATATTTCTTTTTCCATCATGCGTTTTAGTAAGTTCAGTTTTCTCTCTCCTTCTCTTCAATTTTTTTCATTTTGTCAATTTTTTCAATTGTTTCTTTTGTTTCATTATCATTGATTTCAGCTCTTTTCTTAATAATATCCTGTCTTCTGCTGCTTTTGGTATTGATTTGTTTTTATTTGTTGACTTTTTATTTTTTTCAATGAATTAACTCCATTCAATAAACTTTCCTCTTAGAACTGCCTTCCTAGTTTCCCAGAGATTCAATGAGTTGTGTCTGTGTTCTCATTCACCTCTAAAAATTTTTTAATCTTTTTCTTTATGTCTTCTACAACCCCTTCTTTATTCAGTAGCATAATATGATTTAATATCCAGGTGTTGATTAGTTTTTATATTTTATTTTATCATTTATTTCCAATTTTATTATATTATGATCTCATAAAATTCAGGGTAGTATCTCTAATTTTTTGTATTTTCTAAGAGTACTTTTGTGGCATAATATATGACCTATTTTAGAGAAGAATCCATGTATTGCTGAGAAGAAAGTGTATTCTCTCATTGAAGGATAAAATATTCTATATATGTCAGTTATTCATTATATTATTGAAATCCATAGTTTTTTTGTTCAGCATTTGTTTGGCTGATCTATCCAGTGGTGAAATAGATGTGTTATAGTCACCCAGAATTATTGTATTGTGGTCTATTTGACTCTTGAACCTAAGAAGAGTATGTTTGATGAACATAGATGCTCCATTGTTTGGGGCATATAAAGTTATTATTGTTATGTCTTGTTGATGAATTGTTCCACTAAGCAGTACAAAAAATCCTTCTTTATACCTTTTGATTAACTTTGGCTTGAAGTCTACTTTATTTTATATGAGGATAGAAACCCCTGTTTGCTTCTGCAGTCCATGTTAGTGGTGTGATTTTTCCCAGACTTTTACCTTCAATCTGTGGTGTCTTTTCCTATGAGATGAGTCTCTTGCAGGCAGCATAATGTTCAGTGTTTGGGTTTTTTAAATCCAATCTGCGAGTCTCTGTCTTTTGATTGATAAGTTTAGGCCATTCACATTCAGGGTTATTATTGAGACATGATTTGTATTTCCAGCCATTTTTGTTTATTTTTGGTATTTAACTTGACTTGGTTTGTCCTTTGATTCATTTTTCCTTTAGTGTAATACCTTCCTTTGCTGGCTTCCATTGTTGTTTTTCAACTTCTCTTGATGGAATATTTTGCTGAGGATGTTTTGAAGTGCAGGGTTTTCAGTTGTAAAATTTTTTTGCTTCTATTTATCATGGAAGGTTTTAATCTCATCATCAAATCAAAAGCTTAATTTTGTTGGATATAAGATTCTTGGTTGGTATCCATTTTCTTTCAGAGCTTGATAAATATTACCCCAAGACCTTCTAACTTTCAGGGTATGGTTTGCAAAATCTGCACATATTCCAATCAGTTTCCCATATATGTAATCTGATTCCTTTCTTGTGTCACTTTTAATATTCTCTCCTTATTCTGTATTTTAGGCTTTTCCATTATAATGTTCCTGGGTGTGGATCTGTTGTGATTTTATACACTTGGCATTCTGTGAGCCCCTTGAATTTGGTTTTCCAACTCATTCTTTATGTTTGTAAAATTTTGTGATATTATTTCATTGAATAGATCACTCATTCCTTTGGTCTGGAACTCTATGTCTTTCTATATTCCAGTAACTCTTAAATTTGATCTTTTAATGCTATCTCATATTTCTTGTATGTTCTGCTCATGGTTTCTTAACATTTTCATTGTGTGGTCTATATTCTTTTCTGGATTATATATTTTGTCTTCATTGTCTGAGGTCCTGTCTTCCAAGTGGCCTATCTGTTGGTGATGCTTCCAACTGACCTTTTAATTTGGTTTATTATTTCTTTCATTTCAAGGATTTCTGTTTTTCTTTAATTTCTATCTCCATATTGAAGTAATCTTTTGCATCCTGTGTTTATGTTGCTCTTTGTCAAAACGATCCTTTGCACCTATATTTGCTCTATTATATCACACATTAATTAATAGAACATTTTAATTATGTACATCCTGAACTCCTTCTCTGTTATATCTTCTGCTGTGCTGGCATTGGAACCTAATGATGTGGCATCTTGATTAGTTTGGGACATTTTCTTCTCTTGTCTTTCTATATTGCTTGTGTGTCTTTCCTTCTAGCATTGTGGATCCTAGGCATTGCCAATTTTAAACTATAGGCTTATTGTACACCTATAGGAAACCAATACCTCTTTTTTGAGATAGAGAACAGTGTTACCAGATCCCAATACAAACAATATACATCCTAAAAACAAATGTTTGCAAATATAACATTTATAGTTTGTTCCCAAAGTACAGAAATGGTGAATTCAGTTATTATCTATGATATACTTAGTAGATTTGTAAAAGGGTTTACAGTTTCTGATGGTAGATAAAGAACCAGGGGTGAGAAGTTGGACGATATGATGAGGAGGTAGGAGGTGAGAATATGTAGTTGTTATGCCTTAGGAAGTATGGAAGAGAAATAAATCAAAAGAGGAAGATTAATATCAGAAGAAAGGAGAGAAGTACCTTTGGGTAGACAAATAAGTACGAAGAAAACAACCATACATATATATGAAGAAAAATTTTTAAAAATTGTTAAAATAGCAGAAATTGATGAGAAAAACAAAAAAATTTAAAAAGAATAAAAATAAAATAAACACAATGTAATATACTATTCAGACATCCCAGACCTCAAAATCCTAATTCATGCAAAGTACTTTGTTTCACATATGTTAAAGATGTGAGGTCAGGATAAAAGAGAGGGGGGAAGAGGGAAGGGAAGAGAAATCTTGAAGGAAGGAAGACACAGGGATTTTTTTTTCCTATTAGTCTCTTTCCTGCCTCCTGTCTCATCCAATAGGTGGGGTTTTCTATTGTTAGCTGGTATCTACACCCTCAGGATGGTGAAGGTAACCAGGTGTCACTGTGCCAGGTTAGCCACTGCTGGGGAGAGTGGGGAGTTAGAAACTGGGTACCTAGAAGATAGTGATGAAGGTGACCCAAGATGGAGGCTCCTGCTTTAAGTGGTAGGGTGTTGAGTCGGGTTAGGGGAGCTGGGCAATGGTGTTTAACAATGAGTTCAGTGGCAAGCTCTGTGGCTTGCAGTGTCAGCTGACTTCAGAACCTGTGTGAAGTTCTGGGGTGCAGGCAGGCCATTGAGCATAGGGGATTATGTCCGCTACTGCAGAGTCCCAAGATGGCAGTGAGTGGGGGAGCCCCATGTTGATAAATGGGTGTCCACACAGGAGTGGTGGTCAGAGTTTTTACTCCCAGAAAGCTACTTGGTGTCCTCCTTGGGAGCGTTGTCTCTGATTTCTTGCACAAGCAGGTGGCCAAAAGTTCTTTGAGGTTGCTGCAGCAGATGCCACCAATAGTCTCACTTGGGTACCCAGTAGTCCTGCAAGCAGTTGGGAGACCTACTATGACACTGAGGCCTGGATGAGCATGGTGCTTCCTACACTGAGGGAAGGAATATCCTGGCAGAGAAGCCATATTCTCACAACTTGAACCCCAGGTCACAGAGCAATGCAGAATGCTGCCTTCATATGGCCTGCCATCTTGGAACCCCCCTAACCATTGCCTTTTAATTGAGTTCAGTATTAGTACTGGAAGTCAACTTTATATTCTCTGTGTTCTACAGTGATGGTCTATTATCTCAAATTAACTCAGATTATAATATTAGATGTTTTATTCTGCAAAGCACTAACAGACAATAGTTATAAAGTTTACAAGGAAAATAGAAAAATGGAATTATCAGTAACAACAACATTTAGTTTGTATTAAAGCTATAAACCAAGAAACATAATTCTTATAATCCTAAACCTTTACTTAATTATACATTATATTACCTGTTTTAGATTACAGTAATCTTTATAACAAAAATCTATGTTTTGAACTGAAGTCTAAATGAACTTAAGTGGTTATCCTAACATGGAATAATAATAAGAGGCAGAGTCCTAACTTAGGTGTGGTTGCCTCCTGACAAATCTTAGGTAAAGTGTTTTATTTCTAAAATGGACCTTTTCCTTTTTCCTAAATATTATTTTACAAAGTTCTCATATATTGTTTCCTGAGTTTGTATGAATATCAGTTAACATAGTGTAGCATTACATTTGAAACGTGAATCAAAAAAGCAAATGTTGTTAGCTGGTATATACACCCTCAGGATGGTGAAGGTAACCAGGTGTCACTGTGCCAGGTTAGCCACTGCTGGGGAGAGTGGGGAGTTAGAAACTAGGTACCTGGAAGATAGTGATGAAGATGACTCAAGATGGAGGAAAATGACAAAATGTTTTGATGTTCCACATTGTTAACCTTTATATAAACCAGGCTTTCCCTATTACCTTCCAAAATACATTTAAATTCCCATCCCAGTATGAAGATTAATACAAAATGTTCTGCTTATCTTATTGATGACAGGTTATTTTTATCCAATTACAAAATGTTAAATGACATAAATAATTTCACACATAAATTTGTTATTTATATATAAATTGGAAAGAGACTACTGTTACAGAAAACTACAGTTTGAAGAACACCAACTTGATACCACAGGGTATAAAGAGATGCCTTGTTCTGTTTTGGACAGTGGAGGGATGCCAAGGGACACCTTTATCTTCTCTCTTGTCTTTCAGATGTATTAACACACAATCTGGCACAAGTACTCTTGCACTGAAATTTCTTTGACCTTCAAACCCTGAGGAAAGATGCCTAATGTTTTTTGTTCACAAGCTTGGCCCAAATACTAATGGGAGGATAGGGAGAGAGAACTCTTGAAAGAAACATAAAGTATAACTTCATTTTACAGCTAGACTTGAATGAGCAATTGCCCAAAGCAATTCAAGACCAGAAAAAAAATTGTCACTTGTAAATCCAAGCCTCTGTGGTTCCTAAATAGTTGTCTTATCTGTTTTACACTCTGTGACTCTGCTCTCCTAACAAATTTCTCCCTAAACCCTTCAGTACAGGGAGGGAGAGAGGAATGATCTCATATGTACAGATCTTTTTTTACTTAAGAACATTTCTCTGAGAATTTCAGGGCTCTCACATTCTTTAAATATCTAGCCTGATTCTAATCTGACCCAAAAATGCACCCTAACACAAAGATGTTTTGCATACTCTTTAGAGTAATTAGGTACATGTCAATTTTATTTTCAGAACTTCTGTATTTTAAAATTGAGCTCCTGGTTTTGGGATCAATTCACATTTGAATTCAGTGCACCTAAATTAATATATTTTGTCTTGATCTGTCTTACTTTATCTAACTATAGAGGTTTTTTGTTCTCTGTCTTTATTCAGAGATCAATCACTCAAAGAAAAACTAAAAAATCATTATTTCTTGTTTTTTTAATGTATATTTCTGTATACCTGTGTATCTATATGTGTGTCTTTGTCTATATATCTATTTTATAGTACCAAAATGGGCATATACATAAATGAGTGCTCATAAATTAACATTTAGGACAAAGGAATGGATCCAAATACCTTTTTGTTCACATGACTGAAACTTTTAAGAAAAGTACCGTTTAAATTTGTTAAACAGATGAGAGTAAAGATGTCTTTAAAATTACAAACCCACAAGCTTTTCTGGGTGGTCAAACAATAAATAGAGTGTTAGTTTCCATAAAATATATAGAATATAATATCCATTGACTGCCCCATTCCTGTATTCATCCTGAAAGTCTTTATAGAGAAAAAAAAAACATGGTGTTTAGTGACATTGTGAATTCATATCCCCTACCTCATCCATTTGCCAACAATTCTACTCCTTTCTCTAGTGGGATTCCTCTTATTCCCAAATAGAATGACCACTGATGTGGTATTCAGGAACATGACATCTGCTCACATGCTAGGTTTTAAATCACAGAGGAAAAAAACACAGGAAGAACCAGCAAATGGAGGGCAGAAGGATCAGCAATTTCTTACTATTGCCTGTAATGAAGTCTAGGAGTTAATTAAAAATGTGGCTTAAACTCAGTCTAAGCAGGGACTCTACCTTGCTGTCTGAAGAGGAGACAGCAGGACCTATAACATGGGACCTGGCTTTCTTATCCACCACTTTTTGGGTATAAATTGGTACAAGTAGAGAAAGAGAATGACTTGCTTCCTCCATTAATGTTCAGTACCACATTGACTTATAAGTTTTCTGTATGACCTTGGCTATAGAGAACAATGCTGTATGCACTTCAGGCTTTGTTTAAAAATGGTAGTTTGGGCTGCAGAGGCAACTGCTGCAGACACCAATAACACAGAAGGGGCTGCTTTAGATGTTTCTGCTGATCTCAGAGGTCTTTGCTGTAGGCGTGGCCACACTACTGCTGAGGCCACAGACACCACTGTCCCCTACACTGCTGTTGCAGAGACTGCTACTTCCCCAAGGAGGTTGTGTGGGTGACACTACCCCTGAAGCTGCAGCTGCCACTGCCTCTGTCTCAGTACATCTGCCACTGACCAGACACTCACTGCCACCAACCCTTGTCACTACTGCTGCCAACACCACCCAGATGCCTGCTGTCAGGAAGACTCCAGGTTTGCTTATACATGGCCACATCTATTTTGGGACACTGGCCAGGACCTGGGGAGCTAGGGTGCCAGTAAGTTTGCCTCCACAGCTACCCCTGCCTGGGGACTCCAGCCTGAAACTGGAGGTCCAATATGGGGATTCTTGCAAGTTTGGCTGAACTGGGTGGTGCTCAAAGGATGGTATAAAGAGTGAACTCAAAAGACATATTGCTCTGATATTGTTGTTAATATTGCTTTCACCCTTAAAGTCAAAAAAGGGACTTCCTGCTGGGAGTGATTGCTGGTGGCCCCATCTTGCTGCTGCTTCTCAGGGATGCTCCTTTGTGTGAGCAGATCCCTGGTGGACTCTCTGCAAGTTGAAGCAGAGTTCAGATCTTGGGACTGCAGTGTGGGTGAGCCTGAGATATCTGAAGCCCATTTCCTTGGGATAGTCACAGGGTCTGCATGGCTTGGTGGTCCCATGAGATATCAGAGATAGGGCTGAGAAACCTTTGAATGCTGGTGAAGACAGTTTGATTTTCCATCGAGATTTATTTTATTTTATTTATTCTCTAACATCTTACCATATTGGGAACAGGGTGATTTTTAAGCATCAGTATGTGGAGGATGGTGATATATGAATGATGTTTTTCAGTTTGTTGTGTTTATATATATATATATATATATATATATATATATATATATATATATATATAAAATTTTCTTTTTATCTTCTTCTAACTTGTCTGTTTTAATGGATCTTCTTTCAACCTTTTCTCCAACAAACAGTTAATCTCTGTCAGCTTATTATTCTCTCTTCCTGTGAATTTTTGCTTCTAGCTTCTCTCTTCCTCCCTCATGAATATTGTGTGCTATGCTGCATCCATTCTCTCATACATTTGAAATTTGTAAACCATTTTAGCAAATTTTCTGTTTATACTGTAATCAGTTATTGAACTCATTTTAGTTTATTGTGAGAAAGCAGTAGATGCCTTAGTGTAAGATATTAGGATCAAGGTTATATATTGTTTACACTGGATGTTGTTGATATTGCTCTCACCCTTAAAGGCAAGGTACTGGATACCTTTAGGGATAATTTAAGTCCACAGAGTAGAATCTATACTGCTTCTGGTCCATACTGCTAGATGAAAACACACAAACAACATAAAAAAACAAGGGAAAATAGCACCTCAAACAAACCAAGATGCACTAATAACAGAATCACTGACAACACAGTAGAAGAAATGTCCAAGAATAAGGTTAGATTGTGCATAGTTAAACTGATCTGTGAAGTAAAGGGTGGTATAAAGAGTGAACTCAAAGATAAAATATAGGAAGTGAAAGATACATTGAATAGAGATTAAAAAAAAGCCAAGCAGAAATTCTTGAAATGAAGGAATCAATAATCCAAATTATAAATTCAATGGACAGCATCACCAACAGACTAGACCACTTGGGAGACAGAACTTCAGGCAATGAAGACAAAATATTTAATCTTGAAAATAAGTTGACCATGCAGAGATGATGGTAAGAAACCATAAACAGAACTTCTGAGAATTATGGGATAACATAAAAGACCAAACTTTGCCACAGTCCAGCTGCAGCAAAATAACCCGGGAGGTGACGAACAACTTGTGTACATTGATACAGCAGGAGTGGGAGCCGTTTATTATAGGACAACAGAGGTATTTATACATTCCACACAACTTATCTTAATTAACATAAACTCGATACAGCAGTCAACCAATAAGGAATCTCCACACTTAATGGCTCGCTGGTGTTACTTCACAAACCACTCCCTCTGGCAAAATGCCAGGCGCCATCCAGACTTGTTTACAGACTCTAACAAAACTTAACAGTTATTGGAATAGATTAAGAAACAGAGATACAAACCAAAGAAATGCACAATATTTTCAATGATATAATATCACAAAATTTCCCAAACCTAAAGAATGAAATGGAAAATCAAATACAAGAGGCTTAGGGGACCCCCAAATGTACAAAATTACAGCAGATCCACACCAATACATGTTATAACGAGAATGACAAAAATAGAGAATCAGAATAAAATCTTAAGGGCCATGAGAGAGAGAGAAAAAAAAAGTTACATATAGGGTCAAGCCATTCAGATCTCAACTATTTTCTCAACCCAAACCCTCAAAGCTAGGAGGTCCTGGAATAATATATTTGAAGCTCTAAAAGAAAAATGGATGCTAGCCAGGAATTTTATATCCAGCAAAATTAAGTTTCAGATTTGAAGATGAAATAAAAATTTTTGATGATAAACAAAAATTAAAAGAAATAACAACCAGAAAATGCGTACTACAGAACATTCCCAACAAAATATTCTGAGAGGATAAAGTGAAAAAAAAGTGAAAACTAGAAAAGGGAGGAACTACCACTCAATGAATAGTCAGTAAAAGAAGAAACTAAGTCAAATTAAAAAGCAGAAATAAATTAAAATGACAGGGATTTAAAATGTATCTCAATAATAACCTTGAATGTTAATGGCCTAAATTCAACAATTAAAAGACATGGACAGGCAGATAGGATTAAAAAACAAGCCCTGGGCTGAGGTTGTGGCTCAGTGTTAGAGTGCCTGCCTGGCATGAGTGAGGCACTGGGTTCAATCCTCAGCACCACATAAAAATAAATAAATGTGTAACCCATGTGATTCTGCAATCTGTATAAGGGGTAAAAATGGGAGTGTATAACCCACTTGAATCAAATGTATGAAATATGATATGTCAAGAGCTATGTAATGTTTTGAACAACCAATAATAAAAATTAAAAAAATAAATAAATAAAATAAAGGTATTTTGTTCATCTACAAATTTAAAAAAAAGAAAAAAGAAAAAATTAAAAAAAGTGATACCCAACAATATGTTGCCTTCAATACTTATGTCATAGGTAAAGACATCCACAGTCTGAAGTTAAAGGATGCAAATATATATGGATTGTGTAAACAAGCAGGGGTTTCCATTCTCAATTCAGATAGGGTGGACTTGGAGCCAAAGTTAATCACAGGGGACAAAGAAGGACATTTGATACTACTTAATGGAATTATATATCAGCAAGATATAACAATTGTTAATATTTATGCCCTAAACAATGGAGCATCTTCGAACATCAAACAAACCCTTCTCAAATTCAAGAATCATATAGACCACAACATGATAATACCGGGTGACTTTAACACACCTCTTTCACTTCTGGTTAGAGTCTTCCAAACAAAAACTAAACAAAAACTACAGAACAAAATAATATATTCAATGATTTAGACTTAACCAACATATAAGAATATTTCATCCATCAATGAGCGAATATATTTTCTTCATGGCAGCACATAGTTCTTCTCTGAAATACAATGTATCTTATGCCACAAAGCAAATCTTAGTAAATGCAAAAGGAAAAACAAAAAAGAAAAAAAGAAAAAGAAAACAAACAAACAAACAAAATCAATGGAATACCTGCATGCATTCTATAAGATGCTAATTGAGTGAAATTAGAAATCAATGATAAAATTTAAAAAATAGAAGCTACTTCAACACCTGATGATGAAATAATATGCTATTTAGTGATGAATAGGTAGTTTAAAAATCAGGGAGAAAATTTAAAAAACTAGAGGTAGATGAGAACATCAATAAAACATATAAAAATCTCTGGGAAAGGATGAATGCAATACTAGGAGGAAATTTTATTGCATTGAGCTCATTCATTAAAAGAAGAAAAAGTCAACAAATAAAAAGACCTAACATTACATCTCAAATCCCTGGAAAAAGAACAAATTAACACAGAAAGCAGTAGAAGACAGAAAATAATTAAAATTAAAGCTAAATTTAATGAAATTAAAACAAAAAAAATTGAAAAAATTAACAAAAAAAGCAGGTTATGTGAAAAACTAAATGAAATTGATAAAACTTCAATGAGTCTAATGAAAAGAAGGAGAGAGAAAACTCAAATTACTAAAATTTGTGATAAAAAGGGAATATAGTGAACATATCTGAAATATAGAAGATAACTAGAAATTATTTTGAAAATTTATACTCTAATAAAATAGAAAATCTCAAAGACATCAACAAATTTCTAGAAAAATATGACCTACCTGAATTGAATGAGGATGTCATACATCATTTAAACAGATCAATTTCAAGTAATGAAATAGCAAATGCCATCAAAAGTCTACCAATCAAGAAAAGCCCAGGAACAGAGGCATTTTCAGTCAACTTCTACAAGACCTTCAAAGAAGAATTAACACCAATACTCCTTAAATGAATCCATGAAACAGAAAAAAAGAAAACTTTCTAAACTCATTCTATGGGGCTAATATCACCCAGATACCAAAACCAGACAAAGACACATCAAGGAAAGAACATTTCAGACCAATATCCTTGATAAACATAGAGGCAAAAATTTTCAATAAAATTCTGGTATATCTCCATACTGCTTTCAATAGTGGTTGCACCAATTTGCAGTCCCACTGGCAATGCATGAGTGTACCTTTTCCACCACATCCTTGCCAACATTTGTTGTTGCCTTGTATTCTTGATGATTACCACTCTGATAGGAGTCAGATGAAATCTTAGAGTTGTTTTGATTTGTATTTCTCTAATTGTTAGAGATGTTGAACACTTTTTTTCATATATTTGTTGATCAATTTTATTTCTTCTTCTGTGAAGTGTCTGTTCAGTTCCTTAGCCCACTTATCAATTGAGTTATTTATTATTTGTGTGTGTTAAGGTTTTTGAGTTCTTTATATATCCTCGATATTAATGCTTTATCAGAGGTGAATGTGGTAAAGATTTTCTCTGAATCTGTAGGCTTTCTCCTCACTTTATTAATTGTTTTCTTTGCTGAGAAAAAGTATTTTAATTTGAATTCTTCCTATTTATTAATTCTTGATGTTACTTCTTGAGCTTTAGGAGTCTGTTAAGGAAGACTGAGGCTAGGCCGATATGGTGAAGATTTGGGCCTATGTTTTTTTTTTTTTTCTATTAGGCACAGGGTCTCTGTTCTAGTGCCTAATCTTTGATGCACTTTGAGTTGATTTTTTTGTGCAGGGTGAGAGATAGAGGTTTAATTTGATTTTGCTACATATGGATTTCCAGTTTTGCTAGCACCATTTATCGAATAGACTATCTTTTCTCCAGTGAATATTTCTGGCACTTTTGTCTACTATGACATAACCATATTTATGTGGGTTTGTCTCTATGTCCTCTATTGTGTACCATTGGTATACATGTCTATTTTGGTGCCAATACCATGTTGGTTTTATTACTACTGATTTGTAATATAGTTTAAGAGCTAGTGTTGTGGTGCCTCCTGTTTCACTTTTCTTGCTAAGAATTGCTTTAGATATACTGGATCTCTTATTTTTCCAAATAACCATTTGACCCAGCTATCCCACTCCTTGGTTTATACCCAAAGGACTTAAATCAGCATACTATAGTGACAGACACAGGCACATCAATGTTTATAGCAGCTCAATTCACAATAGCTAGACTATGGAACCAACTCAGGTGTCCCTCAGTAGATAAATGGATAAAAAATGTGGTGTATATACTCAGTGGAATATTACTTTAAAAGAAGAGTGAAATTATGCCATTTGTTAGTAAATGGTTGGAGTTGGAAAATATCATGCTAAGTGAAATAAGCCAATCCCCCCCCCAAAACAAGGCTGAATGTTTTTTTCTAATATGCAGATGGTAATTCACAATAAGGTGGGGGGTGGGGGTGGGGGCCAGGACCTAGGGAAGAATAACATTACCTTAGATTAGATGGAGGGAAGTGATGTGAGGGGAGAGGATGGTATATGGGGATAGGAAAGATAGTAGAATGAAACAGACATTATTACTGTATGTATGTGACTACATGACTAATATGATTCTGCAACATATACATACAGAAAAATGAGAAATTATATCCCATCTATGTGTGATATATCAAAGTTCATACATGCATTCTACTGTCATGTGTAATTAATTAAAACAAATTAAAAAATAAATTCTGGAAATTGCATACAAAACATATTAGAAAGAGTGTACCATGATCAAGTGGTGTTCATACCAGAGATGCAGGGTTGGTCCAGCATACAGAAATCAATAAACATAGTACAGGGGGACCGGCACAGAGTTAGGCGGGGTTGCCATGGCTGAGGTGCAGCAGCTCCGGGTGCAGGAGGCGGTGGACTCCATGGTGAAGAGTGTGGAGAGGGAGAACATCAGAAGATGTAGGGCCTCATGTTCCGGCACACGACAGCTGCTGTGAGGACAGCCAGGCTTCCATGCAGCAAGTACACCAGTGCATTGAGCACTGCCATGCACTTCTGGCTCAAGCCCAGGCTTTGGTAACCAGTGAATTGGAGAAGTTCCAGGACCACCTGGCCCGGTGTACCATGCATTGCAATGACAAAGCCAAAGATTCAATAGATGCTGGGAATAAAGAGCTTCAGGTGAAGCGGCAACTGAACAGTTTGTGTGACCAAGTGTGTGGATGACCACATGCAACTCATCCCAACTACGACCAAGAAGATGAAAGAGTCTCTCTCATCCATTGGGAAATAAAAGTTCTTGCCAGTGGCCATTGGGGCTGAGAGCAGGAATCTATTTATAAAGGAATTGGAATTTTTAGTCTTTTAAGCAAAGTTTATATGAATGAAGAAACTAAGGATGGCAGCAAGTTTAAGGCATATATCACTTGACTCTAGACACTGGTTCCTTTGTGTCTTGATGCAAGAAAGTGAAATGGGGGAAAATGGTGCTAAAATTTGAGTGAAAGAATGGGAGAGCCTTTTAGAGCCTAAAGTAGTAAGTGCTAAGAAATCAAAAAGCAAGAAAGGAACACGCAAAGGGAGTCAAAGTTTAGGTAGTGTTATAGTTTGGATGTGAGGTGTCCCCCAAAAGCTCGTGTATGAAACAATGAAGGTGCAGAGAAAAAATGATTGGGTTACCAGAGCCTTAAACTAATCAGTGAACTAATCCCCCAATGGGATTTACTGAGTGGTAACTTCACCACATTCTTCCGCCATGTTGTTCTGTCTTATCTGGAGACCTGAGGAATAAAGCCAGCTATTAATGGACTGAGACCTCTGAAACTGTGGATCCTCAAATAAACTTTTCCTCCTCATTCTGTCTAGGTCTTTTAGTCCAAACTGTGAAAACGCTGACAAAAAAGGTAGCGTGGCCAGAAGATCTGACTTGGGCAGCTGAAGACCTGAAGGAAGGAGGTATTTGGAATTTGCCAGATAGGAATTGATAGTTACCTTCACCACCCAGAGAGCTAGCAGCCCCAGAAGCCAATGGCCCAACACTTATAACATCTTGAGTTTATGTACCCCAGGAGGGGTCAAGCACACAGCCTTGGCCTTACCTGTTCCATGGGTTGAGGGAGCTCACCTTCCAGGAATGCCCAAGGGACAGGTGCCAACAAGCCTCATGGGTATGCTAAGGCTATCTGTGCCTTGGAATAGCACCTCTCTGATGAAACACAAATTTATTCCTATATTCTATATTTAATTGTTCATTGACTGCTCCCAGTATATCCAGTTCTCCCCTAAATGTTACAGCTGAAAGTTTCATGGCTCTAATAAACAATAATCAGGGTCTTTCTCACTTCTCTTTACATACGTCACCTAATATAATCCTCAGGATTACTCTCCAAAGTTACTATTATCTTCTTTTTATTGATGAGTAACAGAGCTCAGACAGATTAAGGAAGCTCCCCAAGTTAAAGTGGCAAGAAAATGCTCAAACTGGTTTCCCACACAGACCCAGCTTAACTCTAGAGCCTATTGTTTGTCAATGCCAGGATTTATTAAGTAAAGTTTACTGCATTAGATATAGAGGAAAACTTCAGATTAATCTGGTCCACACTTAGGCCCAGACACATGGAAGTATTTTTCCATTGACTTAAAGTCAAGAGCAGTTTGGAGTAAATCACATGTAACCATGCCTAGCCTGGCCATCTTTCAACATCATGCCAAGTTTAAAAGAGCTACAATATAAAGCTCTAGGAAGAATAACAACATGTCCCATGCTCCATTATTCTTGGCTGGGAAGACCATGACCTTCTGGCAAATGTCATATTTTTTTCTTTAAATTCCAATGAGATGTTATTTCTTTTGGAAATCCATCCGTGACACAGTAACATACTGTTACTATCTCCTTCCTCCAACTATTGCTGCCTTATTGTGACATTTAAATCACATAATAACTTATAAATCACACACCTCTGTCCCTCTAAGATTGACCCTCTTAAGGGAAATCACCATTTCATTCATCTCAGCATCTTAAGTATCTAAAACTAGGTATATAGCTAACAAATATTTCTGATATACTTAATTCCCATTACCACAAACAAATTATAATTAACACAGCCTGCTAAATTCTATACCAACAGAAGCATACATAGCACTTTAAAGAAGATATGTCCAGCTGGGCACAGTGACACACAATTATAATCCCAGCTGCTCTAGAGGCTGAGGCAGGAGGATCCCAAGTTCAAAGCCAGCGTCAGAACTTAGGGAGGCTCTAAGCAACTTAGGAAGACCCTGTCTCAAAATAAAAATAAATAAATAAATAAGGGATAGGGATGTGGTTCAGTAGTTAAGAGACCCTGGGTTCAATTCTCTGCCCAAAAAAAGAAAAGAAAGAAAAAGAAAACAAAAGATGTTCATTGCTTTTACTCAATAAGTCAATAATTCAAATGTTTAATAGAGTCACAACAACCTAAATATAAAGTCATTTTTAGTGAAACTCAAGTTTTTCTTGAAATTACTTTTGTAGAAGCTTCTTTATTCTACTTTTCTTTGTGGCCCTATCTAGTATCCCTAGAGGTGACAAACCATTGGAGCTGTGCTCCTGGGCAAAGATTCTGCCTATCAGAAGGCAGAAATTCTCTTTCTTTAGCCTGCTATGTCTGTCCATGAAAGATATGTCTCCCTGCTGAAGAATAGGGTATTTAAAAAAAAAGAGAAAAATGACCTATGATCAGAAGATTTGCTTTCAGATCCCAATAAATGAATGTGTATAAACCTCTCCTTTTTTCTTTTTTTTTCTTTTATAATATAAAAAGACATGGATAATGGCTGCTCAGTTGACTTCCTGGCAAGAGTGTAAATCAACTGAGCAGTGCTTATAAAAGTGTGGAGCCAGCTGCTAAATACTGGATTGGTCCTAGTTATTGCTATTAAGCCATATTTTATTTGCATGGCATCTCTCATTCTAACATCAGTATCAGTCTTCATTTCGGTATTTCAAAGGAAAATAAAAATATATGCAAATGAAACTTGTTTCATCTCAAACCTTAGAAGAAGTTCCCACATTCATGAACTTTTCACAGAATTTTATCAATCCATGACATGGAGAGAAATTATTCTGCATGAGCAGACATTGGATGAGACAGGAACTTTACAATGGTTGACTTCAGTGACATTCAGTCATGGGTCATGGAGTTCTCCTGAGTCCCTGCCTAGGTGATGTCATTTTGGTGAGTGCTCTTGGAGCTGACCGATTCCTTTGAGGGTCTGCAGGAAGTTAACAAGTTAAAAGACCCTGGAACTGCAGCGCTGCTGGTGATCCCTGTCACGCCTTCCCCCCATGATCAGCACAGAGGACATTTCACCGGTTCCTCACAAAGACAAGGAAGGCCTAGCAAGCAACTCACATGGCTCATGCTTACAGAAAGTTCTTCTCCCAGGTCAGTGAAGCATGTTTCTACAGGCAATCACAAAAACAGAAAAGGGTCCTCTGTGGTGGCAAAGACTTTCTTCATTTTATATTAAATGAGGTCTGATTTTTACATGCTTTAGCTACCAGTATAGAAATAGCCATAATTGGGAATTGGAATGTTTACTATAGATTTTGTCTAAGGCACTTAGAGCACAAAGCTTTTAAAAAATTATTCAATTTTATAAATTGCACCCTGAATTTATGAGATCCCTCCAGGACAAGAAGATTGAATTTTGGACTTCCCATTAGAATACATGAAGCCCCAAATAAATCAAGGTGGCACAAAAGAATTTAATCCCCCAGCGTGATTTATAAAGATAGATGTTCAACTCTTTTCCTGAATGTTAACAGAATGGGAGTTGCATTAAAAATCCTCCATCTACAATTCCCCAACCATGGATGTGGGAACATATTGATAAAATCCACTTTTATTATGGCATCTTAATGTACCTTATTCATATTTGGATGGTCTGGAGCAAGCAGAAAATTAACTTTTTGTTTATCCATGTCACAATTTTTCCCTTATCTTCAACCCCTGCTTAAGAGCTGTCTATTTTCACTCAAGTCTCTAAACAAGTTTTTTACTTTGTTTTTATTGAGAAAAAGGTATTAAGAATAGCACCTACTGTACATGATAAGTTAATCTAAGATTCAGGATTAGTGATAAGATATTATAGAATGTCAAATGACATTTATTTTATGAAAATAAGAATACAATAAAGAGTAGGACAATTCAATGAAAGTGTGAATGTCCACATACTATAATGTTTTAAAATTTTCATTTGATAAAATGTCTTACTAGACAGGACACTTTCTTGTGGACACCAATGTTTGCAAATATTTGAAATGCCATGGTGAATCACCAAGGTCAGAAAGATAAAGAAGAACTGACATAGAAAAACAGAATGAGAAGCAAGAGGACCATAGTTTGCTTGAATGTTTGAAGTCATTTGATGGATATAGCAATAATAGAGTTGAATTCCAGTCAAGGTCAATATCCTGATAAAGACTAAATGATGCCCACATCTCTCCTAGAAACCCAGGGACAGGGTTATTGGTAATTTTAATGATATTATAATTAAGTACATAGATAGATGATAGATGTCAGACAGATACAAGACATTGATCTTGCTATCTGCAAGGAGGAATGATAAAAATGGAATTTTATTTCTATTATTATCAACTAATATTTACCAAGAGTCTACTCGTAGATGCTGTCATGAGCAATGTTTCATTTTATTTATTTACTTATTTTTTAAAAATTTTTTATTAGTTGCTCAAAACATTACAATGATCTTGACACATCATACATTTGATTCAAATGGGGTACGTAATCTTATTTTTCCACGTGTACAGACTGCAGGATCATATTGGTTATACAGCCACGTTTATACATAGGGCCATACTAGTGTCTATTGTATTGTGCTACCCTACCTATCCCCCCTCCCCTCCTCTCCCATCACCTCTTTCTACCCAATCTACTGTGACACGTTTCTCTCTCTTTTTTCTTACCCTCACACCATCTTATATGTAATTTTGCATAACCATGAGGGTCTCCTACCATCTTCCGTGCAATTCCCCTTCTCTCTCCCATTCCCACACACCTCTCATCCTTATTTAATGGTAATCTTCATCTCATGCTCTTCCTCCCTGCTCTGTTTTGAGTTGCCCCCTTATATCAAAGAAGACATTCTGCATTTGTTTTTTAGGGATTGGCTAGCTTCACTTAGCATAATCTGCTCTAATGCCATCCATTTCCCTACAAATGCCATGATTTTGTTATTTTTTATTGCTTAGTAATATTCCATTGTGTATAAATGCCACATTTTTTTTATCCATTCAACTATTGAAGGGCATCTGGGTTGGTTCCACAGTCTAGCTATTGTGAATTGTGCTGCTATGAACATCGATGTAGCTGTGTCCCTGTTGTATGCTCTTTTTAGGTCTTCTGGGTATAGTCCAATAAGGGGAATAGCTGGGTCAAATGGTGGTACCATTCCCAGCTTTCCAAGGAATCTCCCTACTGCTTTCCAAATTGGCTGAACCAATTTGCAGTCCCACCAGCAATGTAAAAGTGTACCTTTTCCCCACATCCTCACCAGCACTTGTTATTGTTTGACTTCATAATGGCTGCCATTCTTACTGGAGTGAGATGGTATCTTAGAGTGGTTTTAATTTACATTTCTCTGATTGCTAGAGATGGTGAGCATTTTTTCGTGTATTTGTTGATTGATTGTATATCCTCCTCTGAGAAGTGTCTGTTCAGATCCTTGGCCCATTTGTTGATTGGATTATTTGTTTTCTTGTTCTTTGATTTTTTGAGTTCTTTGTATACTCTGGAGATTAGAGCTTTATCTGAAGTGTGAGAGGTAAATATTTGTTCCCAGGATGTAGGGTCCCTATTTACCTCTCTTGTTGTTTCTCTTGCTGAGAAAAACACTTTTTAGTTTGCATACGTCCCATTTGTTGATTCTTGATTTTAACTCTTGTGCTATGGGTGTCCTATTAAGGAATTTGGAGCCCAACCCCACGAGATGGAGATTAGGGCCAACTTTTTCTTCTATTAGACGCAGAGTTTCTGGTTTGATTCCTAGCTCCTTGATCCATTTTGAGTTAACTTTTGTGCAAGGTGAGAGAGAGGGATTCAATTTCATTTTGTTGCATATGGATTTCCAGTTCTCCCAGCACCATTTGTTGAAGATGCTATCCTTTCTCCATTGCATGCTTTTGGCACCTTTGTCTAATATAAGGTAGTTGTAATTTTGTGGATTGGTCTCTGTGTCCTTTATTCTGTACCATTGGTCTACTTGCCTGTTTTGGTACCAGTACCATGCTGTTTTTGTTACTATTGCTCTGTAGTATAGTTTAAAATCTGGTATCACTATACTGCCAGTTTCACTCTTCCTGTTTAGAATTGCTTTTTCTATTCTGGGTATTTTATTTTTCCATATGAATTTCATGATTGCTTTTTCTATTTCTGCGAGGAATGCTGTTGGGATTTTGATTGGCATTGCATTAAACCTATAGAGTACTTTTGGTAATATTGCCATTTTAATGATATTAATTCTGCCTAACCATGAACAAGGTATATGTTTCCACCTTCTAAGGTCTTCTTCTATTGTTCTCTTTAGGGTTCTGTAGTTTTCGTTGTATAGTTTTTCCACCTCTTTTGTTATGCTGATTCCCAAGTATTTTACTTTTTTTGAGGATATTGTGAATGGGGTGGTTGTTCTCATTACCATTTCAGAGAATTTGTCACTGATATACAGGAATGACTTTTATTTATACATGTTGATTTTATATCCTGCCACTTTGCTGAATTCATTTACTAGCTCTAGAAGTTTCTTGGTAGAACCTTTGGGGTCTGCTAGGTATAGGATCATGTCAACTGGAAATAGTGATAATTTAACTTCTTCTTTTCCTATCTTTATGCCTTTAATTTCTTTCATCTAATTGCTCTGACCAGTGTTTCGAGAACTATGTTGAACAGAATTGGCGAGAGAGGGCATCCCTGTCTTGTTCCAGATTTTAGAGGGAATACCTTCAATTTTTCTCCGTTCAGAATGATGCTAGCCTGAGGCTTAGCATAGATAGCTTTTACAATGTTGAGGTATGTTATCCCTAGTTTTTCTAGTGTTTTGAACATAAAGGGATGCTGTACTTTGTCAAATGCTTTTTCTGCATCTATCGAGATGATCATATGGTTCTTATCTTTAAGTCTATTGATGTGGTGAATAACATTGATTGATTTCTGGTATATTGAACCAGCCTTGCATCCCAGGGATGAATCCTACTTGATCATTATGCACGATTTTTTGATATGTTTTTGTATCCGATTTGCCAGAATTTTATTGAGGATTTTTGCATCTATGTTCATTAGAGATATTGGTCTGAAGTTTTCTTTCTTTGAAGTGTCTTTGTCTGGTTTAGAAATCAGGGTGATGTTGTACTCGTATAATGAATTTGGAAGTTCTCCCTCTTTTTCTATTTCCTGAAATAGCTTGAAAAGTATTGATATTAGTTCTTCTTTAAAGGTTTTGTAAAACTCTGCTGTATACCCATCTGGTCCTGGGATTTTCTTGGTTGGTAGTCTTTTGATGGCTTCTTCTATTTTCTCACTTGATATTGGTCTGTTTAGGTTGTGTATATCCTCCTGACTCAATCTGGGCAGATCATATGAATTAAGAAATTTATCAATGACTTCACTATCTTCTATTTTACTGGAGTATAAGGATTCAAAATAATTTCTAATTATCTTTTGTATTTCTGTAGTGTCTGTTGTGATATTGGCTTTTTCATCCCGTATGCTTGTAATTTGAGTTCTTGCTCTTCTTCTCTTCGTTAGCATGGCTAAGGGTCTGTTGATCTTATTTATTTTTTCAAAGAACCAACTTTTAGTTTTGTCAATTTTTTTGATTGTTTCTTTTGTTTCAATTTCATTGATTTCCACTCTGATTTTAATAATTTCTTGCCTTCTACTACTTTTGCTATTGTTTTGCTCTTCTTTTTCTAGGGTTTTGAGATGAAGTGTGAGATCATTTATTTGTTGTTGTTGTTTTTCTTTTTTTAAGGAATGAACTCCAAGCAATGAATTTTCCTCTTAGAATTGCTTTCATTGTGTCCCATAGATTCTGATATGTTGTGTCTGTGTTTTCATTTATCTCTAAGAATTTTTTAATTTCCTCCTTGATGTCTTCTTAACCCATTGATCATTCAGTAACATCTTGTTCATTCTCCAAGTGATTTAGGGTTTTTCCTTCCTTCTTTTATTGTTCATTTCCAGTTTCATTCCATTATGATCAGATAAGATGCATGGTATTATCTCTACTCCTTTATAATTTCTAAGAGTTGCACTGTGACATAATATATGGTCTATTTTTGAGAAGGATCCATGTGCTGCTGAGAAAAAAGTGTAACCGCTTGATGCTGGGTGGTATATTCTATATATGTCAATTAAGTCTAGGTTATTAATTGTATTATTGAGTTCTATAGTTTCTTTATTCAACTTTTGTCTGGGAGATCTGTCCAGTGGTGAGAAAGGTGTGTTGAAGTCTTCCATAATTATTGTATTGTGGTCTATTGGATTCTTGAACTTGAGAAGAGTTTGTTTGATGAACATAGCCACACCATTGTTTGGGGAATATATATTTATGATTGTTATGTCTTGTTGGTGTATGGTTCCCTTGAGCAGTATGTAGTGTCCTTACTTATCTCTTTTGATTAACTTTGTCTTGAAGTCTATTTTATTTGATATGAGTATGGACACTCCTGTTTGCTTCCGAGGTCCATATGAGTGATATGATTTTTCCCAACCTTTCACCTTCAGTCTATGTATGTCTTTTCCTATCAGATGCATCTCCTGCAGGCAGCATATTGTTGTATCTTTTTTTTTTTTTGATCCATTCTACTAGCCTGTGTCTCTTGATTGGTGAGTTTAAGCCATTAACATTTAGGGTTACTATTGAGATATGGTTTGTACTTCCAGCCATATTTGTTTATTTTTGTTACTTAATATGATTTGTTTTTCCTCTTTGAATAGTTTTTCCTTTACTGTACTACCTCCCACTGTTGGTTTTAATTGTTGTTTTTCATTTCCTCTTCATGTAATGTTTTGCCAAGGATGTTTTGAAGTGCTGGTTTTCTAGCTGCAAATTCTTTTAACTTTTGTTTATCATGGAAGGTTTTAATTTTATCTTCCATCCTGAAGCTTAATTTCGCTGGATACAGGATTCTTGGTTGGAACCCTTGAAATATGTTGTTCCAGGATCTAGCTTTCAGAGTCTGTGTTGAAAGATCAGCCGTTAACCTGATTGGTTTACCCCTAAATGTAATCTGTTTCCTTTCTCTTGTAGCTTTTAAAATTCTCTCCTTATTATGTATGTTGGGAATCTTCATTATCATGTGTTTCGGTGTGGATCTCATGATTTTGAACATTTGGCGTCCTGTAGGCTTCTTGGATTTGGAATTCTGATTCATTCTTCAAGTCTGGGAAGTTTTCTTGTATTATTTCATTGAACAGATTGCTTATTCCTTTGATTTGGACCTCTATACCTTCCTGTATCCCAATAAATTTTAAGTTTCTCTCTTTATGTTTTCCCATATTTCTTGGATGTTCCGTTCATGGTTTCTTAACAGTTTTGCTGAGCTGTCTATGTTCTTTTCTAGTTGAAAATCTTTGTCTTCATTATCTGATGTTCTATCTTCTAAGTGTTCTACTCTGCTGGTAATACTCTCATTTGAATTTTTAATTTGGTTTATTGCTTCCTGCATTTCCAGGATTTCTGTTTGTTTGTTTTTAATAACCTCTATCTCGCTGTATAGTTGATCTTCTGCTTCTTAGATTTGTTTATGTAATTCATTGTTAAAGTGATCTTTCATTGTCTGAATTTGCTGTGTGATGTCTTCCTTGAGACTCCAGATCATCTGAAGCATGTATATCCTGAACTTCTTATCTGACATTCCATCTGCTGCTGATATTACCTCTTCTAAAGTTGAGTTGACCTGCATTACTTGTGGTCCTTTCTTTCCTTTTCTTTTCATACTGCTCACGTTTCTTTCCAGCTTTGTGAAACTGTTGTGTTATTGATTTCCCCCCTATATATTTATATTGCTCTTGTATAGTTCCAAAGTCTTTCTTTTGTGGAGAAAGACAATGTTAGCAGTTCCCAATATCAATAGTACATCATCTAAACACACGTTTTCCTTATCACTACATTTATAGCTAGACTCTATGTCTACAAATGTTGGTTTCAATTATCATTTAAAAATATAGTCATTAGTTTCATGAAAGGCATACCATTTCTGGTTTCATGAAGAAAACTGAATTTCAGGTGTAGGATGTTATGTTTAGGGGGAAAGGAGTGAGGGTATGGGGTTAATCTAACTTAGTAACTTTGGAGAGCTCTAACCAATAGATGGGTAATTTATGGAAGAATGTATAGATTCAAACTCCTATTTGTATTTATAAGATTACCCTACTTATAAATAGTAAAATTTAGGGGGCTGCAAGTGGGATAGAGGGAGTAAGAAGGAGAAAAACAAATAACAAGGAAAGAAAGAGAAAAAATGAGAGCGGGAAAAAGAAAATAAGAGAAAAAAAGAAAAGAAATAAAGGGGGGAGGGAGATAGGGCATATGCAATTCCTCTATATTATATTATTCTGGTGAGTCAGTTGTTAAAGACCATTTTCATGCACAATTCTTGGTTTCACATATGTTGAGGTTGTGAGGACCAGAGGGGGAAGGGTAGAGGAGACTGGATGAATGGATGAAGAGAGAGAGAGAGAAGAGAAAGAAAGAAAAAAATGTCTCTCAGAACTCTGTTTTCTTTTCTTCCAGTTGGTGGCATTGTCTATTCCTAGCTTGAGTCCCTGGGCTCAGGGTGGTGGTGGTAGTCAGTGTGAGAGGACTTGAGCTTCCACCTGTGGCCTCTCTACTCTTATTCTCTGAGATGTAAACCAGGCACCTGATTGGATGCAGAACCCAGCTGGTAGCCATGCCCACCGGTTAATGAGTTTTAAGGGTTGATGGGATTTTCCAAGACGAGTTCCATCCGTTTTTCTCCTAAGGTGTTTGATGGGGGGCGGTATTGGAGAGACCTTATGTTTGTCCAGAACTCCATCTGGTGACCACGCGGGCTCTTAGCCTTCCATTTCCTCTCGGCAGCACACACTAAACATTTTTATTAATTTAACTGGCACTTATTAAGTTAGGTGTTGTGGAGAAAGTGACATAGTCCTAGTTAATTGCATGGGCTTTAGAGCCAGATGGTCTAGTCTAAAATCCTCCCTTTGTCATTTAGGAGCTCTTTAGCCTTGGTAAAGTTACTTATCCTCTCTAAGCATTAACTGCCTCATCTATAAAATAAGAATTACAAATAAAGCCTATGCCAGAAGTTTTGATAATTAAAGATAGTTTTGTATATAAAACACTTGGCTCCATGCCTAAATCAAAGCAGACATTCAGTAAATGGTAGCTGCTCTAATTGTGACAAATGTACCATGGCTTCTGCCCTCAGAAACGACAGATTGAGGAGGGTTGATTAGATGGGCACTGAGTCACTCTTATACATAATGCGAAATGACATGGTAAGAGTTGAAAGAGTGATACATTCTTGGGCATCATTTTGGAGGACACATTCTATTAAGTCCCTGAGGGATTGGCTTATGTAGACTCAGTGGCAAGGCCAGGAAGTGCAAAACTTGATTGATAAGCAAAGAGAATAGCCATCCCTCCTGCATGTGCTTAGGAGCCCAGCAGGAGGCAAGACTAGGCAACCACACTGGAAACTTGAATACACAGCCACAGAATCTGCCACTTATTTATAGGAAGTCGTGGAACCTCTGGAGACTGTTAAGAGAGGAGTGGCAGGAATGTGCTTGAACCCTTAAGAAAAGTGTAGGTGCAAAATGTACCCTTGATGAAAAGGAAAATATGATGATCATGTAGGACAGCTGAAGAGATATTGAAATAAAAGGAGCAATAGTGTGATCTAGACTGGTGGAAGGTAATGCAGAGAAAAGAAAGACTGTTGAGGACAACAGACACATAAATCAGATAGTATTTTAAAAAACTGGACACAAGCAGCAAGGGAGAGGAAAAAATCAAAACATGACTGAAATTTCAAGTCTGAGTTGAGAGGAGAGCAGAGGAGAGAGAGAGAGAGAGAGAGAGAGAGAGAGAGAGAGAGAGAGAGAAAGAATAGACCACCTTTGCAGAGCAGATGATGAGCCCTCTCATGAATGTACTTTTTAAAATCAGACATTTGCAACTGGGCCACTACATACAGGAGTTGAGAGGACAATCAGATCTGTGGGACTGCAGCACAGGAGAACCTTTCAGTCATGGTGGAACCTGATTTGAGAGCAGTCTCCACAAGACTGAGAAGTGAAATGTATTCTGGTAAATGAAATTGCTGAGGCAGAAAAAAACAAAAATTGTATGCAGAGAGGGGAAAGGGTCATAGAAAAGAGAAAGGAGGAAGGGTCCATAATGTTAATAAGCATCACAAAGCCAAGAAAGAGAAAGTTGTAAGTAAAATATAAGGTCACCAGTGCAAAATAGAACAGGGCAGCCGATGATAGAAAGACTCATAAAAGACTAATACTAACCTTGGAAAATAAGAACTCATGGGTACAACCACTTTGGTTATTTTCGACAGTTTCTCATGTCTAATGTGGAGATACTATGTGAACCAGCAATTCTTCCAGGTGTGTACCAAGAAGTGAAAATGCATGTACACACACGACATTATTCGTGATACTCAAGGTCATACATAACTCAAATGCCCATCAAATGATGAACGGAGGAACAAAACATGCATAACTTCACAAAGAAATATTATTTGTCAATTCAAAGGAATGAAGTACTAATATGAGCTAAGGCATGCATCAACCTTGAAAACATTGTGCTAAACAAAAGATAACAATCTACACAAGACCACAGCTTGTGACTCCATTTACACAGACCTGAGTCATTTAGTGAGGCACATTCTGAGAAACGCATCATTAGGTGATTCAAGCATGGCATGGGCATCACAGCAGACACTTGGGCAAACCTAGCTGGTAGAGGCTGGGAAAACATAGGGTAGCCTTTGCTCCTAGGCTACAACCTTGTACAGAATGTTACTGTGCTGAATGTTGTATGCCACTGTAACTCAATGGTCAGTACCTAAACCTATCTAAACATAAGAGATACAGTACAAACACCAGGCAGTAGGAGTTTTTTAGCTCCATTATAATCGTATGGAGTAAAAATTCTATGTGTAACAAATTAAACAAAACAATATATTCTTGTAACCTCTTTGAACCAAGTGGTCTAGGCAATTATTGCTTCAAAACTCATTAGTGAACTAATTTATGGTTGTGGGAAATCCCATCATTCCACCCTAATGAGCTTTTGCAAAAGGAATTGATACTTCTGAAATTATAGGACATGTACCTCAGTACCTCAGAAAACTTCCTTCCAAGGTTCCTTCCACCTTCCTTATCACACTAGAATTTTGTCACTCAGATAAAATAGGATTTTTTGAGCAAATGGTTCAATACCATTTATTTACAATCCTCTGAGCTACCTCATTAGTGTTATAGAACTGAGATACCATAGCTTCAGGGCCCGCATTACCTAAGATTCTAAGAGAGAGAAAGAGAGAGAGAGAGAGAGATAAAGAGATTGAAAGAGAGAGAGGAAGGACCCCATAGAGAAAGAGAATTAGAACCAGACTTCATGGGCATTATATATAAAATAAAATACGTAACTCATATTCAGTGAGCAGTGGGAGTCACTAGAGATTAAGCAGTAGGGTAGGGGTATAAAAATTCAGTTTTCAGGATGGTAATTTGGTTCTGAGGAACAGAATAAATTTGTATGAGAGTCTCTGTTCAGACCTACCAGGGTAGAAATCTACTGAAGTGAAAGAAAAAGATATAAAGATGAGGAGTGGTTAAGGGTGTCAAAACTGCAAAATTCGTGTTCAGGTTCCATCTTAGGGTCCCACTAATTACATTGTAGCCAGGTGTGGCGGCACACACATATAATCCCAGCAGTTTGGGAGCTGAGGTAGGAGAATCAAAAGTTCAGGCCAGCCTCAGCAATTTAGTGAGACTCTGTCTCACTAAAAAGGGCAAAGGGCTTGGGATAAAACTCAGTGGTAGAATACCCCTGGGTTCAATTCTCAATAGCAAAACAAAAAGTTAAAAAGTTTGTAAATTTAAGTAAATATTTTATTCTCTTTGATATTTAATCTTTTCATTTGTAAAGAGAAAGAATTGGACAAAAATGTTTTTTAAATGGGTCATTCTTACCTAGTTATCATTTTATGTAAAAATGACTAGATTATATTCCTGTTGATATTCCTGGCCAGAAAATAAAATTTTTGTTATTGCAATAGTTCCTTTATTAAGTACTAGCTAAGTGATGTGCTTATTAAGTGATATATTCCTGAGCAGTTTACCTTTTATTAATCTCTAGAATTTTTGATGTGCTAAGTAGATCTCTTTATAACTTAGCTGAGAAAAATTATGTGCACAGACAAAATCTACTAGTTCTTCTTCAAATTATTAAACTTTAATAGTTTGATAATCTGAATGAATCTATCATAAAAATGTATTGATCAAAAGACCTGAAAGCCCTCAAGATAAGTGTGGGTTAATGATGACTATATCTTCTTGATGGTATGTAAGAATAATTCCTTGCTAAGATATTGCAGAAACTAATCCAATAGTATTTTGTGGGCTATTATTTTGCTCAATTCTTTCAATGAAATGGAGTCAGAAGGTGGCCAACAGAACACTACTTTATTCCTTCTCCAAGCATCCCCTTTCAACCCACCCTATTCCAATCTAGTATATGAAATCTTTTAATTTCGGTCGTTAAAAAGGCAAGACATTTTACAAAATAATTTCTTCTTCTTTAAAAGTCAGTATATCCTGGTGGGTGCAGTAGAGCATGTCTGTAATTCCCCCAACTTATCATGCCAAGACAGGAGGCTTGCAAGTTCAAGGCCAGCCTCAGCAACTTGTGAGGCCCTAAACAACTTAGCAGGACCCTGTCTCAGAATAAAAAATAAAAAGGGTTTGGGGTGACAAAGTAGCCCTGGGTTCAATATTTAGTACCAAAAACAAAAGCAAAAAAAAAAAAGGTAAGATTAGTAATGCAACAACAATAATATGTAATGCAGAGAACATGTAACTAAAGGAATACTAAATTTTTAATGTTTAGTAATTTAAGAAATTGAAATATACATAATATTTGTAAACATTTCTCATTAATAAATAGCAAAATTGTATAAGAATATAACACATAAAATGTTTCAAATTCTAATTTTTCAGCAAAATGAGAAAATATTATAATAACACCACCCACTAATTATGTCTTTCATTTTAGCCACCAATTATATGACCATTCTGATTCTGCCAAATTTTTTATGAATCATTAAAACATCATAGGGACTCTGAAAAGTCACTATGGTAGAAACAAGGAAACTGACATTCATGGAAAATAATTAACTATTCCCAAAATAATGCTAGATATCCAATTATTTCAAAACCATTTAAGTTTAGCAAACAGACAAAAAAATAACCACAAACTATGACTGAATAAATTACTATTTTCTGAGGTTTTTCTGTGCTTTGTCATATGTGGCTATTGGCAAATATAATCAGCAAATGGGCCACTCAATCCTTTTCCACTGTAGAACAAGAAAAAAATATATACAATCTTTAAAATTATCTAGTTTTCAAACTTTGACAGAAGTGTGAAGTGTGCAAATATAAAATTTGAATGAGCAAAGTGATCAGAAATATCAGTATACTCATCTCTCTGAAAAATCGTGTGTGCACACACACACACACAAACACACAGGCATACACTTTCTGGGGTACGAAACCCCAGAGCCTTAAACTGATAAGCAACTGCTCTACCCCTGAGCTACATCCCCAGCCCTTTGGATTTTTTAAATTTTGAGTTAGGGTTTCCCTAAATAGTCCAGGCTGTGCTCTAACTTACAATCCTACCTCAGGCCTCCAAGTCCCTGGGATTACAATGTGCCACCATATCCAGCTTCTCTGAAGAATTTTTTTTTAATGAAATTTCAATCTTAGAGTATTTGGGGGCTTTCTTTTTTCTCTCATAGGTAGATTAGAGAGAAATTTTGTTTTAATGAGAGTGTATTTGTTTTCAGTGGTATAAATACATATTTTATACCATTTTCAGATGGCAACATTTAAATGAGACCTATCAACTTTAAAAATGTAAACTGTGACAGGTGAGAACATAGTGAATTCATTTGGACCTTCAAAACTAAGGAATACCATTCTCTATTTTAAAAGACAGAGATATACATGCATAAGCAAAATGTAATATGTAAACAGCTATAGGTATAAGATGTTCAGGGAACAAGTAGGGAAATCTAAACACATGCTTGGTAAAGATGTCAAGAGTATTTGTAATTGAGTACAAACTAGACATCAGCATCCTGAGAAATTTTCTTCTCATAGCAGACATACCTTGCAGTGTCTCTGTGGGTTAATATCAGCAAGGGTCCTAGTGGATACTCAAAGGGTACACCTGAAGCCCCTGTCAGTTTCACAAGCAGCATCCAGTATGTGACCAAAATTCGTAAATCTACACATGATTTTTTCCACTATAAAATCCTAAAAACTATCTTAATTCAGCAGAACACACCACTGAATAAGTGATAGAGCTCAAATAGTTGCATGTCTTGGGAATATAAAGAACAACCCGAGGAGCTCAGAAACAGAACCAAATACACATGAAGACATTGTTCATGATGTAGAACTGTGGCATAACAATTCACTACAGCAGTGATGCTGATGAGACAGTATTCTTTGCAACTGAAAAAAAAAAACTATCTCACCCCATTTTCAAAAAGAGATTCTAGATTTTCACTACATAAATGTGAATAAGCAAAGATCAAGAATTTACATGACATGGTAAATTACATATCTAGATAGGAAGGAATTTCTTATGACACAAAAACATGAGAAAAAAAGTTAATTTTTTAAAAAATTTATATGTGAAAGTCTTGACATCCACTGACTCCAAAAAACATTTTCCTAACCAATCACCTACAATTTTTTAATTATCTAGACATGTTCCCAATAATATGTCATTCCAAGTTAACGCCTATTAAAATTACAATGCTGTGGTTTCTGATAAAGTTTAGTGATTTAATAAAATCAAATACCCATATACTGAGCATGCACTAATGGTCTCTTAGAAAGTGTGTGTTTGCTATAAAATATTGAAGATCAAAACAGAGGGGCAAAAAAGGAACAAGGAGAACAAAAAAACATAAATTACTTTTTCTCTCTTTCTCTCTCCTCCCTGTCTGTGGTGTCTCCTTGAGAGTTCCAGGATGAGATCACTCTTCACATGTGTTCCTACTTACTGGTTGGCCTTGTGTGGGTTTATCTGTTTCTAATTAGCTGGAATGCTGTGGTAATATTGAGGAATGTCAGACCTGTCAATCAGAGCAGCCATGTGGGAGGTCTTTAAAGGGCTCCTACAATGTTGGGGTTCCTTTTTTGTTTCTTTTTATAAGAAAGAAATGTTTTACAAAAAATATGCTCTTTGATCCTCTTTAAAAATAGTCAAACTGCAGTGTGACTCCATGGTTTTTCTGGATTTGTCTGGAACTGTCATATGGGAAAAGAGATTTCACCCGGGGAAACGTTTTTGATGTTTCTAAGGTCTTATACTAAGGCATACACATAGGATAAACATTGCATTTAAGACAGATGAGTCTGTAGCAACACCCCCACCCTTACACATACCCACTCAGAAAAACATACCGCCATCTGTATTAGTCATTTTGTAACTTCATATTTTAAAGTTTGTTTGTAATGTTTTCCTAAGCTATGCAAGTAGGAACTGCATAATTTTTGACTGCCCAATGAAGAACTTTCAGTAATTATTTCAAACTAATTGATCCAAAGGATATATTTCTGCTATAGATTTTTATAGTTTTACAGTTAAGTTTTTTGCATCAACACAACAAGGAATCCCAAGAATCTGACAAGAACCTCAAATATCAAAACAATTTGTTGGGCATCAGCAAAGGGTAATATTTCTGGTATGGATTAGATATTAGGTGTCCCCAAAATTTATGTGTGAGACAGTGTAAAAAAGTTTAAAGGTAAAATGAATGGGAAAAATGAATTTAACCTACTCAATACATTCATCCTCTGACAGGGATTCACTGGGTGTAACTGTAGACAGGTAGGATGTGGCTGGAGAAGGAGGGTTCCTGGGCATGTGCCTTTGCATCATCTATCAACTAACTTTTTTTTAACCATTAACTTAAAATCAAAATATGAAAAAAAGGAAAAATAACCTTTGGACTAAAAACTTGAGTGTTGAAGAATAGCAGAGATGAAGAAGTGATTTAAGAAATGTGAAAAAATACTGAAGAAAACTGGACAGATTAAAACTGGGGCAAGGTGGGAAGAATGAGCCCAGTTATATTTCAGGCCCATAGAACACCATAAGCAAAAGTGAATGAATTGCAAACAGAGCTAAGCTAAACAGGAGAGAGTTAAAAGCATCACATGAACTCACTGTTCTAATTTATCACATCTGACATGCTTGTACCATTAGAATATCTCAGTGGGTCCTTGAGCCTTAACACAGTTACGGCAGGTGCATTAGTGGGCTCTTTCTCTTGCTTCTCTAACCCTTCAAGAACATTAAAATAAACCCACATACTATAAACCAAAAGGACACTTATGTCACTGGGGTAGAAAGAAATTTCCCTACAAAATGCCACTATTTGTATTTTTCTGGTTGTGTATAAAATAATGCTAGTGCAAGTAAATGTGTTTACAGTTTAATAAGAAACTCATTATTTTCTTCATTCATGAACAACCCAAAACTTAAGTATTCACTTTAAAACACAACCTACATGTAACTGTTTAGAAACATTACATTTTGAAATAGTCACATCAATAAAATAGAATGTTTTCAGTGACTATCAAAATATTTATAATAAACAAATTCTCCATTGATGATCCAACAATTGTCAATTTTTTTAGTTCAGCTCATTTTTTTAACCAAGATTTTATAAGATAATTTAAAAGGCATTTTCAAAAAATATGATCAAGTGCCAGACACAAGGTTTAGCAGAAAATATTCTCAGGGAATATGGATGTGTCAAAATAAAAATTAGATAGTCTGATGGTAATTTAGTGAAAAGCATCCAATGGAAACATCTTTAAATGTTCATGGAAACTGAGAATTTGAGTGGTTTCTTTTTTGTTTTTGGAGAGAGCCAGAGCAAGGTGATGAAACTATTACTCAAAGTCTTTCATTTACATTTGGTGACAAAATAATTGGTACATTAATAAAAATTTTAAAAGAAAGCAATAGTTGGAACTCAAAGCATTCTTTTCCTCCTTAAACTATTTTCACTTAATGTTAAGATTTTCCTCTTCTAAGAAGTCAAGTAAGGAGCGAGTGTAGCTGTTTTTTCTTTGAACACGGGAACATCGTTGACAGTCGTTATAAGTTTGATTATATCCAGAGAAAGACTCTCCCAAGGGAAGATTTATCAACCAAGTCACCATCAAGTACAAACATTCACAAACAGTCATTGAAAAAGTTGTTTATCAATAATAACGAATGACATCTGCTCTGCCTCTTACAATAAGGGGAAGAAGGGTAGAAGGTTTTAAGTCTCATTCTTTCCCTCTGTGCTTTGTTGATTTGTCTCTTGGGCTTCTTTATAATGGCTAATCAAGACAGAAATGGGAAAGAGAGAGTGCATTGACCACATTTGAAATGATGACTAGAGGAAGAAAAGAGGTCAATATCAGAGGGAGGTAAAGAAAAGGAGACAGAAATGGTATTGGTATTGCATATATATGATACTATGTATCAATAATTATATTATGATATATTTAGTTAATATGCAATATTAGTATGTCATATATGCTATATAATAATATTAGTATGTATAAAAATCATAGATAATAGCATATGTGTGTGTGTGTGTGTGTGTGTGTGTGTGTGAGGATAATTGTATATTACAGTATTGGTCACGTTGCTTAGAGTTTGGGAAACTTTGTCATGATGAAGAGAGACCATGGAGGGAAACGGCTTTATGTACAGGATTTGAAATGCTGGAAAGAGGAGTCTGAAATATGTTTTGTAGATACAACCTGCTTTGACAATTTCTCCAGTGCTTTAGCTTCTCACTATTGTGCCTGCTGAACTCCCATTTCTCTGGCTGAGAAAACCTGCAGAAACTGTCCTCAGGTTCAGTTTGTTTGATCAGCCTTTCTCTAGAGGCTTTTGCCTCTTCCAAAGTAGCCCTGAGCCCTCTCCCCTTCTCTATTTGATGTCCCTGGTTACGGGCTGAAATCTGTCCCTCTATAACTCATGTTGAGATTCCCAACTTCTAGTAACTCAGAATGTGGCTGTACTTAGAAATGGGATCTCTAAAACATTAAGTTAAGGGAATTGAGCCAGCATCCAGTATGACTGGTGTCCTTTTAAGAAGCAGCAGTGACTAGGATACAGACATGCAAAGAGGAAAGACTACTCGGGAGACACCAAGAGGCAGCCACATACAAAGTAGGAAGAGTATCCCAGGATAAACCAGCCTGCAAACACCTTGACTTGGGCTCACAGCCTCCAGAACTGTGAGAATAAAATTCTTTGGTTTAAGCAACCCACCCCTGGTAATTTGTTATAGCAGTCCTAGAAAGCTCACCCCACAACTTAAAATCAACTTGTGTTTACTCCAGCTTTTTCAGTTTCAACCCCTCTTTTTCTCTCCCCAACTGCTGAAAACAACCAAGGTTCAATATACCAATGCTTCTCACAAGAGGTCCATGACTTCCCATCTCTGAACTCAATGAGGGCTAGTCACCAAGATAAGACAGTGATCCTCAACCACGAAATGATTCCATATTTTATAATCCTTTCTATCTGGTCCCCAACTAACATCAAATGAGTTTGGGGGATATTCCCACTAAGTGGCCACGAGCTGACCATGTTGGTGTCCTCATTCATAGACCAAATTCCAACATACACACTGTGTGCACTCATCAGACATGTGCTCAGAGATACCTACTGAGGCTCAGATATGTCTGGGGCATCTGATAGTAATGGCACTCTTCACCAGGCAAAATGTGCCTTCATAACAAAAAAACTTCGTGAGATAAGCCTAAGAGATTTGCTTAAGTGTCATTAAGACCAAAGGATTTCATTTCCCAAGGAATTTGTTGGACGACTGTGTTGCTCCATGACCCGGGTCTCACCTAGTCAGAATGCAACATCTCAGAGAGTGAGAGGACCCCTATACAGCAGATTCTTGTGGAAATCACCAGTACTATGACCACTATGCAGAAATCAGAGCCTCTGCATTCGAGTAGGACTCAGGACTCCAGACCCAAAGCCCGCAGTTCTAGCTCATGCACGGCTTTCAAGCATCTTAGCAGAATCACCTATCAGCACCTCTGCAGAACTCCAGATTGCACTCCACTCCCACACAGGTCACTCGGCTGCTACCTATTCACAGTACAAGGCCATTACCCAGCTCCTCCCACCTCACCAGACACCCTGGCACTGGAAGTGGACTGACTCCATCTTGGAAAACATTTCACACCATATTTGGTGGGCATGGCTATCAGATCAGATCTCCATCTGAGCAGGTACCTGGTTTCCAACTCTCCCCCCTCCCCAGCAGCAATAACTCGGCACAATGACCACCCAACATAAAAACATCTCTAAGTTGGGCAGGTGTGCAGTGCAACCAGGGTGCCACCCACCTGATGTGAGCCTGGGTGTGAGAGGTCCTACAGTTGGGATCTGATAAGTATGAGAAGGGAGGGGAATAAAGTCTGGAGTATAACAGAGAGACCAGGATCTGGGAAATGTCCAGACAATATTGGGGGCTCAAGTCAGATGAGTGGTCACAAAAAGAGACCCATGAGGTACAATTTCCTTTCTGGGACTGGTGGGCAGCACTCCCAGCTTCCAGATGCTCCACAGTAGGTCCAGTATTCTCACCCTGGTTACCTATACCATTCTGAGGGCAGAGACACAAGCTTAAAACAGTCAACCCCACCTATTGGATGATAAGAGAAGCAGGAAAGATGAATCTCTAAGAGAATTTTTGGGTGTTTTTTTTTTCTTCTTCTTTCTCTTCTACCTTTCCATCCTCTGGCCCTCACATCCCCAACATATGTGAAACCAAGAACTATGCATGAAATAGGACTTTGAGGACTGAGTCACCTGAATAATACAGAAGAGTTGCATAAGCCCTTTTATTCTTTTTCTTCTTTTTCTTCTTTCTTTTCTCTTTCTTTATCTTTTATTCTCTTTCTTCTTTTTTCACTCTCCAAATTTTACTATTTTTACTATTTTTCTAAATATGTATGTGTGGTTTTTTTATGAAGTCTACTGTCTTCCCACATACTTGTCTACCCTAAATTACTTCCTATCTATTCCCCCGCTACTAACCCTCTTCATTAGATTTATCCTTCACATTTTCTAAGATATATTGACTCTATACCCCCACATCTTTCCCCCTCAGCATATCGTCCTATGCTCAACCCCCAGTTCACTGCCAACCACCAGAAACTGTAAATCTTTTTATGAAATTACTGATCATACTTTAAATAATAATTGGATAATAATTGAATCCAATTATTATTTAAAGCTTAATTGAATCAAAGTGTAAATGTCTTAATAACAACAATTTGTCCGTAAGTGATGCATTTTTGATACTGGGATCTGTTCAAATTGTCCTTCCCCACAAAGGAGGGATCTTGGAACGCTACACAAGCACTAAAAATCTATAGGGTCAAAACAATAACACACAAGTCCCACAGAGCTAGAAAGGAAGCCACACGAGCAACATGAAAAAACAAGGGAAGAAAGTACCACAAACAAATCAAGACAATTGGCAGCTACAGCAGAAAAAATTGCAGAGAAACATTTCAGGATATACATGGTTACAATGTTCTGTGAGCTCAAAGAAGACCTAAGAGAACAAATACAAGCAGGGAAAGATCACTTTGCAATGAGCTACATAAATAATCCAAGAAGAAAAAGATAACCTCAACAGGGAGATAATAGGTTCTTAAAAAATAACAGAAATCCTTGAAATCAAAGAAATAATAAACCAAATTAAAAATTCAACTGAAAACATCACAATGAGCAGACCACTTAGAAGATAGGACATCAGACAATGAAGATAAAATATATCATCTTAAAAAGAACACAGACCACACAGCAAAAACAATAATAAACCATGAGCAGAATATTCAAGAAATATGGGATAGCATAAAAAGATCAAATTTAATAGTCATTGGGATAGAGGAAGGCACAGAGGTCCAAACCAAAGGAATGAAAAATCTATTCAATGAAATAATATCAGAAAAATTTCCAAACATGAAAAATGAATTGGAAATCCAAATTCAAAAAGCCACAAGAGAAAGGAATCAAATTACATATAGGGGAAAACCAATTAGGATAATAGCAGGTTTTTCAACATAGACCCTGAAAGTTAGAAGATCCTGGAACAACATATATCAAGCTCTGAAAGATAACGGGTGCCAACCAAGAATCTTGTATCCAGCAAAATCAAGCTTCAAATTTGAAGATCAAATAAAAATCTTCCACGATAAACAAAAGTTAAAAGCATTTATAGCTAGAAAACTGGAAATACAGAACATCCTTGGCAAAATATTCCATGAAGAGAAAACAAAAAACAACAATGAAAATCAGCAGAGGGAGGTAGTACCCTAAAGGAAAAACTAATCAAACAGGAAAACCAAATCAAGTTAAATAACAAAAATAAACAAATATGGCTAGAATACAATCCATGTCTCAATAGTAACCCTAAATGTTAATGGCTTAAACTCACCAATCAAAAGACATAGGCTAGCAAATTGTATTTTAAAAAAAGACCCAACAATATGCTGCCTACAAGAGACTCATTTGTAAGGAAAAGATATACACAGACTGAAGGTGAAAGGTTGGAAAAAATCATGTCACTCACATGGACTGCGGAAGCAAGCAGGGGTTTCCATACTCATATCAAATAAAGTAGACATCAAGCCAAAGTTAATCAAAAGGGATAAAGGTGAACATTACCTACTGCTCAAGGGAACCATACACCAACAAGACATAACACTCATAAATATATATTCCCCAAACAATGGTGTGGCTATGTTCATCAAACAAACTCTTCTCAAATTCAAGAGTCAAATTGACCACAACACAATAAACTTGGGTGACTTTAACACACCCCTGTCACCTCTGGGTATATCTTCCAAACAAAAGTTGAATAATGAAAGTATAGAACTCAGTTACTCAATCAATAACTTAGACTTAACTGACATGTATAGAATATTTCAACCTGCATCAAGCAGATAAAGACTTCTCAGCAGCACATGGATCCTTCTCTAAAATAGAGCATTTACTATACCACAAAGCAACTCTTAGCAAATACATAAAAGTATAGATACTAACAAGCATTTAATCAGATCATAATAGAATGAAATTACTCCATCACCTGGAGACTAAATAATATGTTACTGAATAACATCAAGGAGGAGATTAAAAAATCCTTAGAGGTAAATGAGAACATTGACACAACATATCGAAATCTCTAGGACACTATGAAAGCAGTCCTAAGAGGAAAGTTCATTGCATTTCTTCCTGAAGAAAGTTCATTTCTTCTTAAAAGAGGAAAAAGTCAACAAATAAATGACCTCACACTACATCTCAAAGCCTAGGAAAAAAAGAACAAATCAGCAGCAAAAGCAGTAGAAGGAAAGAAATAATTAAAATTAGAGCAGAAATCATGAAATCAAAACAAAAGAAACGATTAAAAAAATTGACAAAACAAAAATTTGGTTCTTTGGAAAATAAATAAAATTGACAGACCCTTAGCCACACTAACAAAGAGAAGAAGAGAGAGAACTCAAATTACCAGCATATGTGATGAAAAAGGTAATATCACAACAGATATTACTGAAACACAGAGGATAATTAGAAATTAATTTGAAATCTTATACTCCAAAAAATAGAAGACATTGAAGGCAACAACAAATTACTTAAATCATACTATTTTCCCAGATTGAGTCAGGAAGATATACACAATTTAAACAGACCAATATCAAGTGAGGAAATAGAAGATGCTATAAGAAGCTTACCAAGAAAAGCCCAGGACCGGATGGATACATGGCCAAGTTCTACAAGACCGACCGTTAAAGAAGAACTAATATCAATACTCTTCAATTTATTTCTGGAAATAGAAAAAGAGGCAGTAATTCCAAACTCATTCTATGAGGCCAGTATCACCCTGATCCCCAAACCAGGCAAAGACACATCAAAGAAAGAAAACTTCAGACCAATATTTCTAATGAATACAGATGCAAACATTCTCAATAAAGTTCTGGCAAATCAAATACAAAAACATATCAAAAAGATCATGCACCTTGATCAAGGGGGATTCATCCCAGGGATGCAAGGTTGGCTCAACATACAGAAATCAATAAATGTAATTAATCATATCAATAGACTTAAAGATAAGAATCATATAATCATCTCAATAGATGCAGAAAAAGCATTTGATAAAATACAACACCCCTTTATGTTCAAAACACTAGAAAAACTAGGGATAACAGGAACATATCTCAATATCATAAAGGCTATCTATGCTAAACCTCAGGCCAACATCATTCTAAATGGAGAAAATTGAAAGAATTCCCTCTAAATTCTGGAATAAGACAGAGATGCCCTCTTTCACCACTTCTATTCAACATAGTTCTTGAAACACTGGCCAGAGCTGTTAGATGAAAGAAATCAAAGGGATATGTATAGGAAAAGAAGAACTTAAATTAGCACTATTTGTTAGTGATATGATTCTATACCTAGAAGACCCAAAAAACTCCACCAGAAAACATCTGGAACAAGTAAATGAATTCAGCAAAGTAGCAGGATATAGAATAACACCCATAAATCAAAGGCATTTCTGTAAATAAGTGACAAAGCCTCTAAGAAGGAAATGAGAAAAACTACCCCATTCACAATAACCTAAAAACATAAAATAAAATAAGACACTTGGGAATCAACTTAACAAAAGAAGTGAATGATCTATACAATGAAAATGACATAACTCTAAAGAAAGAAATCAAAGAAGACCTTAGAAGATGGAAAGTTCTTCCTTGTTCTTGGATAGGCAGAATTAATATTATCAAAATGAGCATACTAGCAAAAACACTATACAGATTCAATGCAATTCCAATCAAAATCCCAATGGCAATACTCATAGAAATAGAAAAAGCAACCATGAAATTCATCTGGAAAATAAGAGACCCAGAATATCTAAAGCAATCCTTAACAGGAAGAGTGAAGCATGTGATATTGCTAGAGCAGACATTAAACTATACCACAGAGCAATAGTAAAAAACCAGTATGATATTGGCACCAAAACAGACTGGTAGACCAATGTACACCAATGGTACAGAATAGAAGACACAGAGATTAACCCACAAAATTACAATTAACTTATATTAGACAAAGGTGTCAAAACATGCACAGGAGAAAAGATAGCATCTTCAACAAATGGTGCTGGGAAAACTTCAAATCCATCTGCACCAAAATGAAATTAAACCCCTATCTCTCACCATGCACAAAACTTAATTTAAAATAGATCAAGGACCTAGGAATTAAATCAGAGATTCTGTGTCTAATAAAAGAAAAATTAAGCCCTAATCTTCATCATGTGAGACTAGGCCCCAACTTCCTTAATAAGACTCCTATAAAGAAGAATTAAAACCAAGAATCAATAAATAGAATGGAATCAATTTCCTGGGAGCAAATTTTTATCCCTCACACATCAGACAGAGCAAAACTAATCTCTAGGGTATATAAAGAACTCAAAAAGCTAAGCACCAAAAAAACAAATAACCCAATCAACAAATTAACGAAGGACCTGAACAGACACTCTTAGAAGAGAATATACAATCAATCAACAAATATATGAAAAAATGCCCATCATCTCTAGAAATCAGAGAAACGCAATTCAAAACTACTCTAAGATATCATCTCACTCCAGTCAGAATGGCAGTTATTATGAAGACAAACAATAATAAGTGTTGGCGAGGATGTGGGAAAAAAGGCACACTCATACATTTCTGGTGGGACTGAAAATTGGTGCAGCCAATATGGAAAGAAGTATGGAGATTCCTTGGAAATCTGCAAATGGAATCACCATTTGGCCCAGCTATCCCTCTCCTTGGACTATACCCAAAGGACTTAAAAACAGCATACTTAGGGACACAGCCACATCAATGTTTATAGCAGCACAATTCATAATAGCTAAGCAGTGGAGCCAACATTGATGCCCTCCAGAGGCTGAATAAATTAAAAAATGTGGTGTATATACACAATGGAATTTTACTAAGCAATAAAAGAGAATAAAATCATGGCATTTTTCCAATAAATGGATGGCATTGAAGAAAATAATGTGAAGTGAATTTAGCTAATATGCCTCCAAAAAATGCTCAATGTTTTCTCTGATATAAGGAGGCTGACTCATAGTGAGGTAGGATGGGGGAGCTTGGGAGGAATAGATAAATTCTAGATAGGGAAGAGGTGTGGGAGGGACAAGGAGGGGGTAGGAGGTTAGCAGAGATGGTGGAATGTGATGGTCATCATTATCCAAAGTACATGTACAAAGACACGAATTGGGTGTCAACATACTTTATATACAAACAGAGATATAAAAAATTGTGCTATATATGTGTAATAAGAATTGTAATGCAAAAAATACCAAAGTACATATATAAAGACATGAATTAGCGTGAACATACTTTATATATAAAGATATGAAAAATTGTGCTCTATATATGTAATAAGAATTGTAATGAATACTGCTGTTGTGTATTTAAAAAAATGAAATCAATTAAATAAAAAAAGAATACAGTGTAAAAAAAATATTTAAAAGGGAATCTTTCTTATATAAAGTGTTGTTTTTGCCGCAGACTGGCTGGGCACAAAATAACTGAGCCACCACAAAGCCTTGTAGATTCAAACAGCAACTCTTTATTCCCAAACTCTCACCAACACTCTACACGCACTTTCTGGGAACACACTGCCTTCACAAGGCTCCACACGCCAATTCTCTCAGAACCCCGTGAGAACTCAATGGGAACTCCAAAGGAGCGGGTGCCTGAGGCAGCAGGATATGTCCTATTCCCAGCAGGATCCACCCTAAACCCGGAGCCACCCTAATCTCTGAGCAGGGTCACCTTTCAAACCAAAATGCCATGCGTCATTCCTACTTGGCTATGGCTCTCAGCAGTTTTGATAGAAATAGAGAGTTGAGTGATTTTTTTTTTTTTTTTTTGTCATCAGTGAAATTTAGACCTCACTTGTTGGGAGCCTTTCTGGACAGAAGCTATTTGCACACTTTAAGAAAGACCTGAGTAAAGGGGTAATGAACAGTTATTGCACCCCACAATACATTGGGCTTTACCTCTGCTTGGATAAAGAAGGTGTGGCTTGAGGAGTGGGTGCCATCCCATGGGGTTGATTTAGACCCACCTATTACTTTGTAATCCTACCCCTTTTCCCTTTTTGGAATAGAATGTTCTATGGAACCTCCCTTTGTGTGTCCCCTATATAAGAATAAAGAATTCCAGTGGCTCTCTTTCCACAGACCCCTAAGGTCACAGAGCTGGCCCCGGATTTTGAAAAGGTACCTCTTTTTTTTTCTTTTCTTTTTTGCGTGTTTTCTTTATCGTTTTTTTAAGTTACAGATTTTGTGAACCCAGCATAGGTCACCAGCTTAGATAGATGGAAATACTCACTAATTATTTTAAATCTATAGCCCAATAATTTTGTGTCTCTTTGCCTTTTTATATACCTTATAACAAAGTAACAAATTTATACTATTTTACATAATGCCCTATTAGTAATTGTTGTAAATTGTGGATGTGTATCCGACGTGATTCTGCAATCTGCATTTGGGGTATAATTGGGGGTTCATAACCCACTTCAATTTAACGTATGAAATATGATATGTCAAGAGCTTTGTAATGTTGTGAACAACCAATAAAAAAAAATTTATACTATTGTCAACTTCATTTTTGTTGATCTATTTATAGCATTAATGTAGCACTTTTCTTAAAACTTAATTTGTTTATTGTTATAGCACTACTTTTGATTTGCTTAGTAAAAGAAGATAAAAATGTTAGCATTAGTCAAAGCATCTTGCTGAAGACCACCATGCTGTGTTACTTCAGTGTGTGTTGATTAATGATGTAGTGTGCACTGGCAGACATTTAGAATAAGAATAGTATGCTGCTTTAAATTTAAATGAGATTATTCTTTTAAGGACTTTATTTAAAATATGTTTTCTGTCAGGATTAATAATAGTAATTAAGTAATATTCAGTTCTATATTAAATACATTTCTCATGTTGTGTTAATTGTACAATAAATTCACTTGTTCGTTAAAAATAAATAAGTAAACAAATAGCTAGGACACAGAAAATCAGAAAGAAAGTTTCTTCTAATTTGCAATGGGGTATAGCCTCCTATATCTCATGACAATTTTGCTTTTATGGCATGAGAAAAACAAGACACTGCATTGGAATGTTTACTATGTTTTCGAAGGCAAAATAATGACAAAGCAAATGCTGTTTTACACCTGTTAAATGACGCAAATGATTTTTTAAGTGAAATTTATACATCTACATGCTCATTTGGGGAAAAAAGGAATAAAATCTGATTCTCTGCTTCTGGGAACAGGAGAACACAGGAGCAGTGAAGATCATGGTATTACTTGAAGTTATCCATGTTTCTTTACTTAAAGCTATAAAGCTTGGACACGTAACACAGAACACAACCATGGCCTGTCATATAAAAGTGGTTTTCACATAAGGGCAACTGATCTGGTTTCCATAACTCTGAGAAACCCTTGTACTGAGAGTGGGGAAATCATCTGAGTAGAACTATCAGCAGAATAAAAGGAAGGGGAGTTGAGCAATCAGTGAGTGGGTGCCACAAAGAACTTCTGGCACTTATTGGTCAGGAGAATTACCTCTCAGGAGTACTTGCTTAAGCTTTCTGGTTGCCATTTTTAAGGGTACCTTTGGGAAACTAATAGAACAAAGGGAAAAGGAGGAATTATTTTGGTAGCAAGCTACCATCCTTGCACCATCAAAGATATCATTTTTCCTTCAAAACGGATATTGAGTTTTGGGGTAGGAGAGGTACTCATCATTATTATGAAAATAATTTTGCAATTATAACTTTCCTAAGTATATAAATATCCCAATGAATCCATGTTATAGTCAAATTTTCTGCTACTAAAACCAAAAGACTGGAGAAAAACAATCAGAGGTTAACAAATTGATTTTATGGCTCACAGACTTAGAGTTGTTACTCCATGGACTCTATTCTTTGGGGCCCAAGGTAAGGCAAAACATCATGGCAGAAAAGTGTGGCAAAGGAAAGTGATTCAAGACATAGCACCAGGAAGCAGAAAGAGATTGAGAGCTCTGTTCACCAAAGACAAAATATAGACCCTAAAGACACATCCCCAAAGATCTACCACTTCCAAACACCTGTCTGCCTACCTTACCTATCAGGGTAAGGTATAGTTATTCCCTATTGGGGTATTAATGCACTGATTGAGTTATGACTTTCATGACCTAATCTTTCTTGGTTGGAGGACAAACAACTCATATATAAATATCATAATACAAGAGTGAAAAATGACACCACTAAATAAAAAAAATAATATATGTGTTGGGGAAAAAGGCATGATTTCTTTTGGACATGGGAAAGTAAGTATGAAGTTATCAGGAAATAGAGATGGCAGCATAATTCCAAAAATATATATAGCAAGGAATATTTTATACAATAATATCAAAGGATATGACCAAACGTATTTATTCTCTAAATTATGATAAATAAGTTATGCTTAGAAAGAGTCATGTTTCATGTGTTTTTGCCCCAATAAAATACGTTGAGAATTTTAAAGCATTTTTGAAAATATTTAGTTGGCAGATTGGTTACTCCAGGTAGATGAATTCTGAAACACCCAGTGCCTTTCCTATGAGTGAACCAGTGATTTCAGTCCACTCTTAGCACCTTTATTCCAATCAATTAAGTACTAAGAAGAATCTCATAACTAATTGATAAACATTGCTCTCTCAATTGTTTCTTTAACAGAGTTATATTTTCTATACTTTTCTAAGGAAAATACACTTTTCATAGGAAATTTCTTCTTTTGACAAGATTATTTAGGGCAACTTTGACATCTTTATTCCTCAGGCTGTAGATCAGAGGGTTTAACATGGGCACAATGATGGTGTAAAATACGGATGATACTTTCCCTTAGTCCATAGAGTTGACTGACGATGGCTGCAGGTACATGAATGTTACAGAACCAAAGAAGAGACCAACAGCTGAGATGTGGGAGCTGCAAGTACTGAAGGCTTTGTACCTGCCCTCAGTGGAGTGAATGCGCAGGATGCTGGCTATGACGAAGATGTAGGAGCTAACAATGGACAGGACTGGGGCAAAGATATTGAATGCACTGGAGCACAGAACTACTACCTCATTGACAAAAGTACTAGAGCAAGAAAGCTCTAGTAGTGGAAGAACATCACAAAAGTAATGGTTTATTTTATCATCCTTACAGAAAAGCACCCTTAGCATGCACGTTGTGTGGGCTGTGGCACCCATCAATCCCATGCTACAAACCCCAATTAGCAACCAGAAACAGACTTGATTACACATGGTAACATTGTAAAGCAAGGGGTTACAGATAGCAACATAGCGGTCATATGCCATTGCAGCCAACATGTGACACTCTGCAATTGCAAAAGTTGCAAAGAAGTAGAGCTGAGTCATGCATTCAGCATAGGAGATGGTGTTTTTCTCCATTACAAAGTTCACCAGCATTTTGGGTGTGATCACAGTAGATTGACAGAGGTCAATAAAGGAGAGACTGCTGAGGAGATAGTACATGGGAGTGTGCAGGTGAGAGCTGAGCCCAATCAGTATGATCATACCCAGGTTCCCCACCACTGTGAACACATAGATTCCCAGGAAGAGGAGGAAGAGGGGCAGCTGGAGCTCTGGTTTGTCTGTTAATCCAACCAGGATGAACTCAGTCACTGTGGAATGATTTTTCTCTGTCATTTTCTTCTGAAAATTCTAAGTAGGAAGAGAGAAAATATTTTGTAATAGATATTATTGGTCCATCTTACAATGGGATATGAAACAGAGTTCAAGTCTTTTCAACCATCTATCTCCAGGTTTCTGCAAGTTTTTCCCCTCTCTCCAGTCAAAGACTTTATGATTCCAATAATATATGACTTATAAATAAATGTCAAAGAACTATCTGTATTTGTGTTCTATGCTGTAATGATAATTTTTAGTAATACCCAGTCTCTGACCACTCTAAGAAATCTTCTGATGACTTACATTGAGTGCTCCAAAATTTCCCATGGCTTTTTAATAATCCTCTCAAATTCTGGGCAAGAAAATGTATTTTTTTCATACTGTTAAAATAGCAACAGCATAAAAAGCACTTACCCCAATATTACAATTGATGAAGAAAGATTGAAAATTTCAAATTGTTGAACAAGATAAGATGTCCACTCCTTACCCTTTTATTCAACTTTGTATTAGTAGATCTAGTTAGGAAAATAAGGCAAGGCAATAAAATTACAAAACATCCTGATTGGAAAAGAAAATGTGACACTATCTCTATGTTTAAATGTCAAAATCTTGTATACAGAAAAGCATAATGAACCTATGAGTAATAAAAAAATATTGGAAATATTTCTTATTCTTGAGCCTAGTTGTAGAGTACAAAGTCAGCATAGCAATTCAATTGATTTTACACACTTGCTATTAACAAAAACAACTCTACTTATAATACCATAAAGAAGAATAAAATGCTAAAGAATTAACTAAATAAAAACAATGAAAGTTATCATACTCAAAATTGAAAAATTTTCAATATAGTTGTTATAAGGGTTTCATGAAGATGCAACAGGAAAAAATGTATTTTTCTCAACTATTATGGACAAAATAGCTACATGAACAGAATTAATTTGAAACTCTTTCTCATATCACCCACAAAAATGAGCTCAAAATGGGTTATAGGACTAAATGTAAGGCATAATAGAAATTTTAGAAAAAATAGTCTAAATAATTGTGGCTTTGGACTTGATAGTAATTTCTTAGATAAGTACCAAAACCAGAGACTACCATAGGAAAAAATAAAGTGAATATCATGATAAAGTTTAAAGATAGGCCTTTAAAGAACACCATGAACAAAGAGATTTTATGACAGTGTATAAAGTTGGGAATATATTTTCAATGTATATTTAATTTCCTGAATACTAATATCAAGGAAGAGTTTGTGGTCAGGATCCATAATGAATACTTAACAATTTAATAATGAAAAGGTCAAAGAACCTATTTTTAAAAGTCAGAGAATTTTAATGACATAAAATCTAAGAAAAATACATGAATGAGTAATAAACACCTAAAATATGTTCATCATCATTAATTGTTAAGAAAATTCAAATGAAATCACAGTGATAAAACATTTCATATTGTTTTAATGAGCTTTTCACTATTGTGACCAAAAGATCTGATAAGAACTATTTTGGAGGAGGTTAAGTTTATTTTGGGCACATGATTCCAGATGTCTCAGTCTACAGATGGAAGCTCCAATGCTCTGGGCCTGAGGTGAGGCAGAACATCAGAGCAGACAGGCATGATAGAGGGAAGTGACTCATGACATGAAATGAGAGAGAGAGAGAGAGAGAGAGAGAGAGAGAGAGAGAGAGAGAGAGAGAGAAACCACTTACTAGGGTCAAAATTTACACTCCAATATCATGCTTCCAATGACCTGCCTC